>NW_023425345.1:25945168-27301835 GCF_014108415.1 Molossus molossus | reverse complement strand
AATGAAATAATTATTGTTACCCCTGCGTTATCAATAAGGAAAACAAGGGGTATCAATATTGATACCCCTGCGTTATCAATGAGGTTGATTCAGTTGTCCAACGTCTCACAACTGTAACGCGACAGACACATGGTCTATACTCTGTACTGCTCACTTCAGAGCATGACTTTTCCTGACACGACAGCAACTTTCCAAAGCACTGTTCCTGAAGAAAACCTTTCTTTTTATTCCTAGATTCTACCTACTCTCATGCCCCTCATCCTAAAGCCTGCTTTTTTTATCCACTCTCTCTAAACCATTTCCAGATCTCATTGGCACTGCTGATCAACCCCAGGGTGATTGGTCAAGATTTAATCCAGACACTATTTATTTTGTCAAGAAAATTTCAGAATTTAGACAGATAGAATTTTCAACTGTAAGAAAATATGTAGAGATAAACTAAATGAGTGAAAACATAATAAGACTATAATGGTTAATATGACTGGATGCTTGAAATGCCGGGGCCTAAAAATGACAGACCAGCAAATGCTATCTGTATTCGTGGAATGCATCACTGTCCGGAAATAGTACAAGCTGATTATGTAAATATCATCAGGAAAAATATATGTGAAATAGAACAATAGGAAGTCGTGAATGACAGCTTGTTTGTTACGGATGGCAGCGCGTCTTGTGTGAGTGGGCCTGCAGAGAGACCCTTCCCATTCGTCAAAAGAACACTTATTGTCCAAACAGAGACGTAGTCCTGGGCTGAATAAGCCATGAACCTGTCCCAAAATGGAATTTCAGATATTATTTTAACATTTAACCTGCTTTGGGTTTTCTCAATCACTTCTATTTAAAAAATAAAATAAAATATTAGTCTAACTTTGTTCCGTTGGGATAGTAATGAAAATATAGCAGAGACATTCTGTTATTCCCTTTACAATTATTTGTTGGATACTTGTAAGAAATGCACTTTGCCAAATAATCAGATAGAACTAGTAGCTAAGCAGCTTATAAAAAGAAACCCAGGAACACAAGGGCATTTGTTTAACAAATGACTTCTCAGTACTATACAAGATATTTAATACTATAACTGTGGTGTAAACTAAGATGACCTTAATGCATTTTATGAAAAACTGGGTTAACTAGAGAAATACATAGGAATTGAAAGGAATTTTGCTGACGTACTAATTGACAGAAAAGGAATGACTAAATCTGTTGGTATGATATAAGTAGTGTCTAAAATATAATTCATTTCAGGTACTCTTGGGGAAACTCAAAATTATATTTTAAGGTGGAAAACCTTCTGGTGTACTGTTTCTGTTTTTCTTCTGGTGTCTCTTCACTTGGAAAGAAAAATAATATGATATCTCCAGTTAAAGTCTTTCCAAAAAATGAAAAAATACATAAAAATTTTTTTCTTAACTCTTAGTTCCAGGGTCAGATTTTTCTTTCAAGCGCATTATGCAAATAACTCCCTTTACAGAAGGGAGATTTCCTGTTCAAATGTTGTTTCCAGGAGCCATACACAGGAAGGCTCCGGAGTTTACTAGTTGAAGAAATAATGAAATAAGCCGGAGTGTTTCCTTAAAAGAAGTGCTACAAAGTGGATAGACTTCAAGGTGATTTTTATTAGAGCTCTTTGCTTCTTGGAGAATGTTATCACTTAATATCTTCTGCTTCCAATATACTGCGACCAGCAGGTCCAGCAATACCTAATGTAACTGGCGCTTCCTGTTTTCCTGTTCTGGGAAATGTGAGGGACTGACTGGAAAGAGAGCTGGGGGAGGGGTCCTGGCCCAGAGCACAGCGATGGCAGCTGTCAGAAGGGCAGGCACCAGGTTCCTAGAAAAATATTCAGGAAGTACTTAGACACGTTATGTATTAAAAGACTCCGACTGTGGTTATAATAATGATGATTTCGATGGTTGCAGTTAGCAAACACTTAAGTATGGAATAGACATGCCAGTTGGTAAACCAAGTCGTAAGCAGCAAAGATCTATACGTGCTTATTTTATTCCTCTCGTCACTCTTATGGACTTGGGAGGGAGATTTGGTAGGAGAGTGGGCAAGGACTTCACCTAAGAAAACCTTTTCTCTTGCTTTTATACTCTGCCCCAAGCTTTCTACTCAGAACTTTGTAAATTTTAAAACAATTAAAATCTCCTTTGGTTTTGATGAATTTTTTTCAAAATTCTTTTTTGAAACGTGAATATTTTCTGCACCTCAGCATTTATTTGATACATTTGAGTTGTGAAAACGGTCATAAAATAAAGTGATTAAAATACAGATTTTTAAACTGTTGTTGCACCTTTTTAGTTAAATAAATAGAATAAGAATTAAAAATTAAATAAAATATGAAGAAACTAAAAAAAAAAAATAACAGTTGCAAAGATAGGAAGGAAAGATCTCTTACACCTTTCATAAAATTAAATTAAGTAATTAAATTGCTATTTGAGTGAATGTCAGCATGCCTGTGCCTCAGCACCTAACATATACAAGGCGTACAACAAATAATTCATAAACAAATGGATTTTAAAAGAATGACTAGACACACCGAGAATTAATAAAATTAACCAAGAAGAGTGCATTGAGCTTCTTGGAGGTCCATATTGTTTTTAATTAACCCAATGGGAGACCATCTTGAACAAAAGAAGTGAAACATAGACAATGGAGTCATTGTAGGGTTGACAATAAAGAACAATCTTGGACTCATGCTGTTTATTGACTTAAATTTCCTTCTGCCTAAACTCCCTCATTCAGAAACTAAAAGGGTACTTACCTTTGACTTTGCTGGGTAGAATGGGAGAGTGTGTCTTGAGATAAAGGATGATTCTGATCCTTGACAAGATATGATTGGGTACAACCTATATAATATAATAGATGTAAGAAACAGAGGTTAAAGAGATTCCAAAGGTAGGTGGTGGCTCAAGGATCTCAAAAGTGATCCAAACTATTTTAGGAAACAAAATTGTTCAGGACCTGGCCCTGATCATTTGTACTTGTAGACGTAGTTGCTATGTCTGATGGAAGCACTACCTTGTGTTTTTATGGGCATGAATAGACTGGGGGAAATGAATGAGAAAATCTGGGAACAGTGATTGGCCATATGAAGCCCTATCTTTTAATATATCTGAGTATGGTGGAAAGGTAGTTCTAAAATGTAAATCTGAGATAATAAATAAGGCATCCCTTCTACCAAAGGCAATTTTTTAAAAAGCTAGACCCAAAAACCTCTACCCAAAAAATGCGGGTTTTAAAGAATTATCAAGAGAGGAGAAAATGTCTAGACTAAGATCTAGAAAATGGAAACCTAAAAGGTAAACCCTATATTGTGGGTGCTTTTCATCTGGGAGGCTTTTGCAAGTTCCAGAAGCAGCAGCCAAGAGGTTGAGAGTTTTATTAGCATTTTTAAGACCCTCAAAAAAGCCAGAAAAGTTGATGTTGAAGTCCACAGCCCAGAAGACAAAGTAGGAAGTAAATCTAGTAATATACCCTTTGCTCCACTTTAGACCCTAAAGAACAATTAGAACAAGAGACTAAAACCAAGGAAGAACCAAGGGATGCAGCACAGATTCAAGTTATATCAACTCTTGAAATTATATTAGAATTATCATATATGAATATAAAAATATACACACACACAGACAATTGCAGACATATATAATTATGCATATTATTACATATAATCCTTAACCATACCTGATTCTCAAAGAAAATAGCTGATTCTCAAAGAAAATTGGAAAGGTCTTAAATCAGAGAAAATAAATTATCCGCAAAGTAATCTCAAAGGGGCAATATTAAGGTTCACAAATGACTTCTCAAAAGAAAGAATGAAATGCAGAATATAAAGAATTGTATCTTGCAAAAACTGGGGGGAGAAACTGTCAACTTAAAATTCTACCCCCAGCTAAAATAGCCTTTAAAATTAAAGGTGAACTAAAGATATATTTTTTAATCCTCACCTTTTCCATTTATCCTCAGATAGAATGGGAGGGAGAGAGATAGAAAGAAACCTCACGTGAGAGACAGAGAGACATCGACTGGTTGCTTCCCACGTGACTTCGATCAGGGCTGGGGATGAACTGCAACAAGGTACGTGTCCTTGACCAGAATCAAACCCGAGACTCTTTGGTCCATGGACCAATGCTCTAACCACTGAACCAAACCAGCCAGGGCAAACTAAAGATATTTGAAACAACCAAACTGAGAGAATATGTGTAAAATATAAAGATAAGAGGATAGAGATATACTATGCAAACACTTCCAAATGAAACCTGGAATAAGTATATTAATATTGGACAAAGTAGTCTTTGAGGCAACAAGCATCCTTAGACATAAAGAATAAAGAATGAGGTGTCACCTCACACCTGTCAGAATGGCCGCCATCAACAAATCATCAAACAACAAGTGTTGGTGAGGATGTGGAGAAAAGGGGACTCTAATACATGCTGGTGGGAATGCAGACTGGTGCAACCACTATGGAAAACAATACGGTGTTACCTCAAAAAATTAAAAAGTGATCTGCCATATAACTCAGTGATCCCACTTCTAGGAATATACCCTAAGAAGCCTGAAACACCAATCAGAAAGAATATTTGTACCCCCGTGTTCATAGCAGCACTATTTACAATTGCTAAGATCTGAAAACAGCCCAAGTGTCCATCAGTAGACGAATGGATAACAAAGCTGTAGTATATATACACAATGGAGTACTATGCAGCTGTAAGAAAGAAAGATCTCTTATCCTTTGAGACGACATGGAGGGACCTGGAAAGTATTATCCTAAATAAAACAAGCCAAGCAGGAAAAGACAAATACCACATGATCTCACTTATTTGTGGAATATAATGAACATAACAGTCTAAAAAATAGGTTAGACTCAGAGATGTGGAAGTAGGGTACAGACTGACAACCCCCAGAGGTGGGGTTTCTGGGGGGAGGGAAGAGATAAACCACAGAACTTATATGCATGTACGCATAACCAATGGACACGGACAACAAAGCCAGGGACAGGGTGGCGGGGATGGGGAGGAGGGTGTCAATGGGGGTGAAAAGGAGAAATCTGTAACAAAAATAAAATAAAATAAAGGTGAAAAAAAAGAATAAAGAATGACTTTTCATAATGATAAAGTTTAAATTTTCCCAGAAGATTTAAGATTCTAAATTTGCACTTATGTAATGCATCACCCGATAATATAGAGAGAGAATAACTGGCAGAATTGTAAGAAAAATGGTTAAATGTACAATCAGAGTGAGAGATTTTTAACATTCTTTTCTGATAGAATTAACTGATTTTTAAAAATCAGTAAGAGTGGAGATCATTTGAACTATAAAATTGACTGTGTGACCACATGTGCATATACAGAATATTACATCCAAAAACTGTAGAATATACACAATATTAAAGGCACATATAACATATATAGAAGTTGACAAAAGATATAAAATATAAAACTTAAGCTAGAAATTGATAACAAGAAAATAACCAGAAAATCTTACTTTAAAATTTAAAACTACACTTCTAAATCACCAATAGTTTAGAGAAGGGATAAGAACAGAAATTTAAAAATATTTTGAGCTGAATGATAAGATAATTTATATATAAAATTTAAGGATGCATTTATAGCCTTCTAAGGGAGCTATCTGCTCCTGAAAGCATTTCTGTTCTTCCTCGGATGGCATATGGGCCTATAATGCCCCTGTGGTGACACTTGCTACATTCTGTGGGACATGTCTGTTCACTCTGTATCCCACAGGACAGTGTGCTCTTCCAGGGCAGGTAACATTTCCTATTTACCTTTCTGCATTTGGAGCTGTAGTCAGGGCCTGACACATGGTAGATAGTCCAGAAACATTTGTCAATGAATGAATAGAGACAGAACAGTGACAATTTTTATTATTTTTGTGTTACCCAGGTGGATAACGAACAACTGAATTTAGGGACAGAAGACATCGAAAGCATTGATGACAGCAAATTAAGCCGTTTCATTGAGATCAACAGTCTCCGCTTCGTGACAGAGTACAACCCCGTGGTAAACAATAGGCCCTGAGTCCCTGTGTCAGGGGAGGTGCTTGTCTCCACAGCAGAGGTCTTTTCCTCCAGGAGTGCTGATACTTTGACCAATAATATCTGCAACAAACTGAACAACTAGTTGTTTATGTTGTCACCCTTGCTACACCTATAAGGTTGAGAGACTTGTCCCTTTTCAACAAAGACATAAACAGAATCAAAAAAGTTGAATGACCTATCACAGGACTAATAAGAAAAGAGAGCATGATGCAATCAAGGTGACTGATTCAAAAACCTCTGAGTTTTGCTGCCTGAGAGTGTTCCATGAAGGCAACTCTGATCACACTCCTCAACGGGATTGCAATCTATGTGGAAGGCCCCCTTTCCCCTAAAGTATCAGGAAGCAATACCTTTGGGAAGTGCAATAAAATAAATTAAGAGACAAAAAATTTCTTTAAAAATAGAGCGTACTGATAACATATTTGGATGTCACCGTTATGTAAAATTTCTATAAAAGTTTTGATGCACTTCTGCCCATTTTTTGTGCCTACCTCCTGGTGGACCAGTAACTAACAGTTCCAGGTCTGGCACCACCTCCTGCACATACCTAGACCCTCATGTGTTTGAGGGTACCTAGACTCTCAGGGACTCAGCTTTCTTTCTAGATTTGTTTTCTTTTAGTTTTGCATGCTGTATGTAGGCTGGGTAAAAGTATAGGTCTATTACCTGTCCTGATAATATTCTGGCCGTCTAACACTCTACCGCTTATAGAATTACCTTACACAACCTGACCTTTATTTTCTTTGACAGAGATCATAGAGTGATGGAGTATTAATTTCTAGTGATCTACATCAGCTCAGAATTGCTGTGCATTCTCTGATAACAGTATTCTACATGCGTGTCATGATTTTTAGAAATTACAATACCCTTTCCCACCCTGTTCTCACTTATGATTATTTGAGGTAGAAGGGAGGGAATTATTATGCCCATTTTATAGAAGAGAACATTCAAAATCCAGGTGACTTATTCAAGATCACACAGTAAGCAAAAAAGGCCTAATTCAAGGCAGAATATTTAACTCATGATGCGTTAATCCATATTGTCTATTTCCATTTTCCAGCTCAGGAAAGGGGAGTTCAGAAAAGTGAAGTAATTTCCTCAAAGCCATATGACTAACAATTTGAGCTTCAGAAACAGCCCTCTGCACTTGTCCCTGCTTTTTTCATGACTGGTCTGTCTGACTGAAGCCTGTGGTTTTTCCATTGCCCTACACAGCCTTCAACAGAAAACACCCCTTTTCCTGTTGACTAAATTCCTGTCCACCTCTCACACCATGTTTGTCTCCGTGGAGTGGTGACTCCATTTCCACTTTTGCTAAGATTTCAGACACATACACCCTGGGGGTGCTGGCAGCAATAATTGAAAAGGCACTTTTCTCCTAGACCATCATGATTCTCATCATTGTGTCTATAGCTCTTCCAGGAGTGCACGTAGAACCAGAAAAACGTATTTTATGATCCCTGAGTTCATGGCCTCAGGTTCCTGGAGTTCTGCAGGCTAAGGCAGGGGCAGAGACTGAACTTCCTGAGTTCTTATGCCCGGGCCAGCTCTTATTGTAGAGAACAATAACATATTTTTTTAAGTTGCACTTTAATAGTGAAGGCAAACCACATCAAGAAGAAATTAAATAAGAATTTCTTTAGATAAGCAAGTTTAAATTTTACTGTAACTTCTTCATTTCCCAAAAGTAGTACTTTTCTCATTTAGAGACCTGCCCACACTGCATAGCTATTTCTCGGCTGCTTCTGGTGCAGAGATTGGCACCAGTAGCAACTGGGCAGAACTCACAGCCATGTGTCTGGCCTTCTCTGCACTTTAATGCACACACTCAATCCTTGGCTTCAAGGTGAATTATCAGGCTGTGTTTTAAGATTAAACTAATCACTTCTGATATGTCTAATCCCTTCTGCTAAGACAACAGCACCTTTAACTACTTAGCTTTGATTTATTGACTCTTCTCAAGAATTACCCCCCATGTCTGCTCTGGGGGGGTAAATGCTGCTCTAAATTTAAGTAGCAGAATCTAATCAAACAAGAGACAATTATTTAATACCTGGTCTCCGAAATTTAAAATCTAAGAACTAGTTTTGAACGATAGGGAGAAATTTTGGGGAAAGAACCTATTGGGACCCTCTTGCCTATGTGTTGGCCAAGAGAGCTAGAGAATCTGTACAGAGCAATGTGTAGCTTCCAGAAAAATCCTACCTAGTTGCTCCCCTTCCTACCATCCTGGGACTCTGCCCAGTGGTTCATTAACCCCCATATTCTCTCTCCCTGCGTGTGCTGGTTTCATAGCAATGCTTTCTGTTTTTTAAAGGGAGAGGTGGAATGGAATGGGACTTATTTAAATAAAGACACTTGTAATACTATTTCAGGAAAGTGAAATGAAGGGACCCGGTGCCCGGGTTTCACTCTCTCCTCTCCTCACTGGCTCATGCTATCCCACCCACCTCTATCACTGACAGCTTCATAGGAAATCAGGAAAAAGGGCCACCGCTTCTGGTCTCCGGAAGAACTTATCATATGGCTGACCTGAAGTAGACTGCTTCAACCACACTGCGCGCAGAGCTGCTTCAGAGGTGGTTTTGCACTCAGCTGTGTATGAGGTAGTGCATCTTGATGGTTCAGAGCACAGACTCTGGAGCCAGACAGCTTGGTATTAATCCCAGTCCACCGTTTATGTGACTTTGGGAGTTCTTGCCTCAATTTTCTCATTTATAAAACTGTGACTTAGAGGATTAAATTAGTTGTTATACATAGAGACCTGAAAACAGTGCCCAGCAAACAGTGGACACTCAAAAGTATGCACTACTAATATGTAGTCAAAGTGACAAGTATATTACATGGTGTATTTGTTGTCTATGGATACATAACAGATTGTCCCAATTTGGCAGCTTAAAACCGGTAATAATTGATTACACATATTTTCTGTGGGTCAACAGTCTTGGAGTGGTTAGACTAGATGCTTCTGATCTGGGCATCTTGTGAGGGTACAGTCACTGGTCAGGGAGGCAATGGCATCTGAAGGTGTGACTGGGGCTGGAGGATCTGCTTCCAAAGATGGCTCAGTCACCTGACCGGCAAGTCAATGATGGCTGTTAATAGGAGGTCTTATTCCCTTGCCATGTGAATTTCTCCAACATTGGGGCTGACTTTCCCCATAATGAGTGATATAAGAGAGAGCAAAGCAAAAACTATGATGTCTTTTATGACTTAACTTTGGAAGTCACACTCCATCGTCTCTGTAATATCTCACTGGTTACCCCGCTCAGCCCTATTCAGTGTTAGGGAAAGGGGTCAACACGGTTGCATGAGAACCAGAGGGTGAGCCTTCCTGATAAGCATCTTCGAGGCTAGTTACCATTTGTGCTGTAGATTAACAACTCTCATTTATATTGCAGTCTACCTAGTCACTAATGGGTTTTGTTTTCCTCCCTCTCTCTTTTATTCTACTAAAATACATTTCAATTTGCCAGACTGTGATTGGCCTATTTAACAGCATGGTTCAGATTCATCTTCTCCTAATGATGAACAAGGCCTCCCCAGAGTATGAAGAAAGCATGCACAGATACCAGAAGGCAGCTAAGCTCTTCCAGGGGAAGGTAAGTCTGGTATGTGAGACACCTTTTTGAAAACTCAGCACCAGAGCAGTACAAAAGGGGAGGTGGAGCTAGGGCAGTGAGATTAATAAGGAAAACTAGTTTGGTTAAGAGATTAAAGTAAGAACTGGGACATAATAAATCACATTACTCTGATTTAAAAGTAAAGATGTTGTTTTTTGTACTTTTTAAGACTTGTATAATTACATCTTCCATTACTGGTAACGTCTGTTGCTTTTTTCCTACATTGAGAAGTGAAGACAAAACAGAGACTCAAAGATATGGAAAATAAAAATCACCTATTTCATACCTTTTTTTTTTTTTTTTATTTCTGCCATAATCTGTTAAAGTTTTAGACCTCAGTGCTTATTTTCTATATCAAACAGTATCACATACCTGGTACCTAATGAATGTTCAGTACCTGGTGCCTAATGGACAATAAGTATATATTTCTTCCCCTTCCCTACCTTGTACAGTTCAGCTTTATATCACTTACCAGTAAACAACTTCAAGGTCACTGCATTGAGCTAAATGACCTGTTCAATGATAAGAACTGTCTGATGATAAAATAAACTGAACTTCTGGTGGTTGTTTCCATAACACTGTAAATTTCAGTGTTGCTAAATATAAATAATCCTCTAACCAAAATAGTATAAATAAGATTTCTACTTTAGGTGGAAGGTTTGATTTAATAATATAAAATAGTTAACATTTGTCAAGCACCTACTTTATGCCAAAAATGTCTTAGAAATACTAAATGCGTCCTCTCATTTAATCTCCCCCCAAAAAAGCCCATTTTGCCCATGAGAGCATTGAGTCTCAGAGAGGCTGAGTAATGTGCTCAAAGTCACACAGATAAAAAGTACCAGAAGCAAAATTTTAAAATTATTCTCCACTTCTAACCATTAGGCTCTACTTAATCACTAAAATTCATCACTAAAGTCTCTTCCAATTCTGTGTTCTTAAAATTAAACCAAACCAATCAAAGGGATAAAAATACCCAAGCAATACAAAGCAAGAGCAAATGCATTCTGATTCCACTGAGATTTAAATTACGTGGCACAAACTATAAATTCAGTCAGAGTAAACTGCCACAATTACGAGGTGTCATTTTCTCCCCGGAATCTCAGATAGACCTTCTCTTTCGAACTTCTCCAACTGCAGGTTCTTTTTATTCTGGTGGACAGTGGTGTAAAGGAAAATGGGAAGGTGATATCATTTTTCAAACTAAAGAAGTCTGAACTGCCTGCTTTGGCCATTTACCGGACTCTAGATGAGGAGTGGGATACACTGACCACGGCAGAAGTTTCAATAGAGCTCGTGCAGAACTTCTGTGATGGATTCCTAGGCGGGAAAAGGCTGGTGAGTGTGAGACTACAGGGAAGGCAAGTTGAGCTTTCTTCCTATGTCTCTAATATTCCTATTGAATAAAAACTCTTTGGACTCCACTGGGGTCAATTAAGAGCAAAGGTATATGAGGACACAGTAGACAAAGTCAGGATGCTCTTTAGGATATAGTCATGTGAATAGAACTACAAAAGAATTTGGGGGAAAGTCTTGCCTATTCAAAGGTGCTGAATTTTGGATTTCACCATTCTCTGAACAATATTAATGGGAAACAAATCAAATCCCATATAAAGAGTTCATGAGATCCTGGCCAGTGCTGCTCAGTGGTTGAGCATCGACTCATTCACCAAGAGGTCACCAATTTGATTCCCAGTCAGGACACATGCCCAGGTTGTGGGCCAAATCCCCAGTGGGGGGCATGCAGGAGGCAGCCAATCGATGTTCTCTCTCATCAATGTTTCTATCTGTCTCTCCCTCTCCCTTCCTCTCTCTCTAAAAAAATCAATAAAGAAGAAAAAAATTTTAAAGGAGTTTATGAGATAAAAATTGCAGGTAGATTTAAGGCTTCCAGGAGTAACTAAATAGCTAAATTTTCTAATCCTAGAGCTCAAAAATAAGAGTGGACTCCAGATCTAAATATCTTGTCATGGTGTTTTTCAGAGAGAAAATCATGAATCAGAAGAAAAGACTCATAAGGTGGAACTCTGATTTCTCTGTGCTACTTCTGCATAACACCAAGTATCTACTTTCTGCTGAATAAAGAAGGGCAACTCAAACCACAGAGACACCAAAGAACAAAATCATCAGGCCCTCACACACACACACAGAGCTCCATTTTATTCTTTAAATTCTCATGTATTCTCCTTGTCCTTTCTCTTAATTTGCCTCTATTCTCTCACTGCCCATTCATTTTTCTCTTATGCATCCATATCATGTAGGCCATATGCTGTAGTACCACTATGATGCCACTGGATGGAGGCTTTAAGAGAAATACTGTAAAACCACTATGAAGAAGGGACATGACTCGAAGGGAATTGCTCTGACTTGCCATTTAATGTTGAATTTGGACACTGCACATGACTTAAACAGTTTCTTCTCTGTCAGGGTTACCGAAGAGTTGAAACTCTATTTTCCTCATAAGCACATGTCCCCCTCTTTCACTCTGGGCCAAGAACAAAAGGACGGTTTTAAACACCTTTGTGGAATTGTCTTTTTGCCAGAAGTCAAATGATGTTCCCAAGGTTCTGAACTCAGCAGAAACAGACCCTGTAAAACCTCTATGCTTGTTTGGCGTTCCTAACTCCCCCATGTAAATCAACAATCACATGATAAATAAAAGGCAATAATGTTATAGGAGAAGACTGGCATCTCTTTGCAAACCTTTGTAAATACCCAGCTGCCCAACTGAGCAGTAGGTACCTCACCCTTCAGTACCACTGTTTAGTGTCAGGCTATGAGCCACTAATGTGTTATTGCTCACTCTGTGGGTGGGATGGGAGGTGGGTAGAGACCATCTGCATGAGGATTACTACAAATATAGCCAAATTGCTCAGAACTGAATCAGGTAACAGGTTGGGGAAGGGGTAGGAGGAGCAGGTCACTTGGCCCTGGGGCAGGTTAGTGCTGACTAAGCATGGATTATTGCAGGTCAGGTGTGCAATCCAGCCCATGTGGGAGGGAGAGTTTGGCCAAGTGTCTCTGGCTCACAGGCTGTTACTGTCAACACACAGATGCTACATTGTTCCCAGGAGGCCCTTGGCTCAGAAGAAAAGTACCTAAGTGCTCAAGAGCTGAAAAACCACACTATACACCAGAGGACTGGTCCAAGTGAGAAACAGAGAGTGAAAGACTTAGTTGTTCCTTTCGGCCTCTGAGCTGGGAGTCAGCAGCTGGCAAGGACACTGTGAATGCAGCTGTGTTCGGCACGCCTCTCAGCAACATGAGATTCTGAGCAGGCCGTCCAGTCTATCCACAGGGCTGCAGAAAACCTCCCAAACAGTCTCTTGCTTGAGGCTGAAAAATACTCCAAGGATAGATACATCCCAGAAGCCTCCCTTTGATCCAGTAAACCAGAGCTCTTGACATTTACAGTCAGCGATTCTTCCTGATACCCAGCTGAGGTCCCCCAGGCACAGAGGTTTGTTTCTTCTCACCCACACTCTGGAAATTCTTAATAGCTGCCAATCACCACTTCCAAATAGCAACTTTGACTCCTTGCTGGTTGCTCTTCAGCCCCCTTATCCAGTGTTCATTTTTTCTCATTCACAATCCAATTCCTTCACCAATATTGTTTTATTATTAAATCATTTGATTCACTTGATAATTTTTCTCTCTTCCCTCTTTCTCAACTTTCCCTCTTTCTTGTTTAAAACAGTGAAATTCCAACCTGTTGTAGGAATTTGGTAAATGCTAACAGATAAATTTCGACAAACTGTATTTTGTTCAACATCAGGTTAATTTTTCAGTTATTAACTTGATGTGTTCCTTCCAATAACTGGTTAACACTGACCACATAGGTTTTAACATCTTTACTTGTATTTTGCTGCTTGGTGGCTTTCAATAACAATTTAATTGTGTATTACCTTATGTGTACTTATTTTTTTATTTAATTAATTTATTTATTTTTGTTACAGATGTTTCTCCTTTTTCTCCCACTGATTCCCTCCTCCCCCACCCTCCCCGCCCTGTCCCCAGCTTTGTTGTCCATGTCCATTGTTCATGAATACATGCATATAAGTTCTGTGGTTTATCGCTCCCCCCACCCCCTTTTCTGGGGATTGTCAGTCTGTACTCCACTTCCACGTCTCTAGGACTACCCCATTCCTCAAACTGTTATGTTCATTATATTCCACAAATAAGTGAGATCATGTGATATTTGTCTTTCTCTGCTTGGCTTGTTTTGCTTAGCATAATACTCTTCAGGTCCCTCCTTGTCATCTTAAATGATAAGAGATCTTTCTTTCTTACAGCTGCATAGTATTCCATTGTGTACATGTACCACAGCTTTTTTATCCACTCATCTACTGATGGACACTTGGGTTGTTTCCAGATCTCAGCTATTGCAAATAGCACTGCTATGAACATAGAGGTGCATATATTCTTTCTAATTAGTGTTTCAGGCTTCTTAGGATATATTCCTAGAAGTGGAATCACTGGGTCAAATGACAATTCCATTTTTAACATTTTTGAGGTAACACCATATTGTTTTCCATAGTGGCTGTGCCAGTCTGCATTCCCACCAGCAGTGTACTAGAGTCCCCTTTTCTCCACACCCTCGCCCACACTTATTGTTTGATGATTTGTTGATGGCGGCCATTCTGACAGGTGTGAGGTGATACCTCATAGTTGTTTAATTTGCATCTCTCTGATGATTAGTGACGTTGAGCATTTTTTCATATGTCTCTTGGCCATTTGTATGTCCTGTTTGGAGAGGTGTCTATTTAGGTCCTCTACCCACTTGTTTAATTGGGTTCTTTGTCTTCCTTTTGTGGAGTTGTATGAGTACTCTATATATTTTGGAAATCAATCCCTTATCTTATGCATTATTGGCAATTATGGTCTCCCATATGGTGAGTTCCCATTCCATTTTGATGATTGCTTCTTTTGCTGTGCAGAAGCTTTTGAGTTTGATGTAGTCCCATGTGTTCATTTTTTTTTCCCTTTGTTTCTCTTGCCTTAGGGGTGGTATCAGTGAATATTCTGCTGCATATGTCTAAAATTTTGTTGCCTACATTTTCGTCTAGAATTTTTATAGATTCATGAGTTACATTTAAGTCTTTTAAGCATTTTGAGTTTATTCTTGTGTATGATGTAAGTTGGTGGTTTAGCTTCATTTTTTTGCAAGTAACTGTCCAATTTTCCCAACACTATTTATTGAAGAGACGGCTTGACTCCACTGTATGCTTTTGCCACCTTTGTCAAATATTAACTGAGCATATTGTCTTGGGTCAATTTCTGGGTTCTCTGTTCTGTTCCACTGATCTGTCTATTCTTGTGTCAGTACCAGGCTGTTTTGATTACAGTGGCTTTGTAGCATAACCTGAAATCTGATAATGTGATCCCGCCAACCTTGTTCTTCTTTTTCAAGATTGCTGTGGCTATGTGGGGTCTTTTTTGGTTCCATGTGAACTTTTGAAGTATTTGTTCTAGTTCTGTGAAGAATGTCGTTGGTATTTTGATGGGGATTGCATTGAATCTATAGATTGCTTTGGGTAGTATGGACATTTTAATGATGTTAATTCTTCCAATCCATGAGCAAGATATGTGCTTCCACTTTTTTATATCTTCCTCTATTTCGTTTTTCAATGTTCTGTAGTTTTCTGTGAAGAGGTTCTTTACTTCTTTGGTTAAGTTTATTCCTAGGTATCTTAATTTTTTTGCTACAATGGTAAATGGAATTTTTTTTTTTTAGTTTCTCTTTCTGTGAGTTCATCGTTGGTGTATAAGAATGCCATTGATTTCTTGATGTTAATTTTATATCTTACTACTTTGCCAAATTCATTTATTAACTCTAGTAGATTTTTGAAGGAGTGTTTGGGGTTTTCTATGTACAATATCATGTCATCTGCAAATAATGACAATTTTACATCTTCCTTTCCAATTCGGATTTCTTTTATTTTTTCTTCATGTTTAATTGCTGTGGCTAAGACTTCCAGTACTATGTTGAATAAGAGTGGCAAAAGTGGGCATCACTGTTTTGTTCCCGTTCTTAAGGAGAATGCTTTTAGTTTTTGCCCATTGAGCATGATGTTGGTTGTTGGTTTTTCATATATGGCTTTTGTTATGTTGAGATATGATCCCTCTATTCCCACATTGCTGAGCATTTTTTATCAGAAATGGGTGCTGCTGGATTTTGCTTTTTTCAGCATCTATTGATATGATTAAATGGTTTTTATCTTTCATTTTGTTTATGTGGTGTATCACATTTATTGATTTGTGAATATTATACCATCCTTGTATCCCTGGGATGAATCCCACTTGGTCATGATGAATAATTTTTTTGATGTATTGCTGGATCCAATTTGCTAATATTTTGTTAAGGATTTTGGCAACTGTGTTCATCAGGGATATTGGCCTGTAGTTTTCTTTCTTTGTAGAGTCTTTATCTGGTTTTGGAATTAGGATTATGTTGGCCTCATAAAATGAGTTTGGAAGTGTTCCGTCTTCTTGGATTTTTGGAAGGAGAGGCTTTCTTTACGATCTTAAAATAATTAGCATAAGTATTTGAGGAACTGTTCTAAAATGTAGGCTTTATTATTATTCAGGTATTATGAGGTCAGCAGGTGAGGAGGCAATTTTCATTGAAAAGATAGTTTGTTACATTTCCCAAGAGGAGGGAACATGTTATGAGGTGCAGGGTCACATGAAGAAGTGTCAGGGTAGGTCAGGAGGAAGGAGGAGGAAAGAGAAAATATGGGCCTTTATCATGGTGTCTGTAGACAGAAGCAGGCAAGGCAGGGTCAGCAAGATTGTCTTGTTGGAATCACTTCAGCAGACTCTGAGGCACAGGAGCTGTCCTGGGTTGTCTGGAACCTGGCCAGCATGATTAGGGCAGGTGGATGATGGCCTAGATTTTGAGAGCCCAGTGAGAGCTCAGTAAAGGAGGTGGTTGGAATATGGGCTGTGGGTTGGTTGGTTTGCATATGAAAGACACTCTAGCAGGTTAGTTGTTTACTCTCTAGGAATTGGCTAGCTCTGGGAGGAACAATCTCTCCAGCATCAGCAAGGCCCCAGATGTCAAAGCATCAGAAGTACATAGTTAACAGCATACTCTAATAACCACCTGTCATGGGATTTCTCTCCCAACTCACCTAGTTTGGTCATGCTACAAAGGAAGGTAAGCTGTTTTTATCAGGCCCTGTTAATATGCATATACCTGGGGTGGGTAGAGGTAGAATGGATGCTAAGTGGTGAATTGAGAGAGCAGTTTATTTATTCATATACTCACTCATTAATTTAAATAGTTACTAATCAACTACAAGTGTGCCAGGCAACATTGCCTCCTAAAAGAGTAAAGTTGGCCTTGGGTGATGAGCTGTTATAGAACAGGGAAGTTTCCGGTGTAGTGACAATAGGCAGCATGGGAGCCATCGGACTGTTTCTGGGTCATGAACAGAGTACAGGGAAAGCTGGATAAAGCAGAAGGATGCTGAAAAGAGGGGAGGACAGGAAGCTGGTAGTGAGCAGAGGAGGCCCCAGATGGGGAAAAGAAACCACAAAGGGAAAGAGTCTACCACAAAAAGCTAGAGACTCATCGTATACAAATTTCATTTCACAATTGAGTTTAGAACGTATTTATTTCACCTTTCTGTAAGTATGTGATTTTTTCAACAGAGAAAAATAAAACAGAAAATGGGATGTATCTGATCCTTACTCCTAATTGCAGTACTTTTACCTGGAGAAACCTAGGAAATAGAAAAAGTAGAGAGTTAATTTTTTTTTTTTTTTGAGTTTCAAACTTTTGAAGAAAAGTTACTTTAGAAATCAAAGAAACAAATGAATGTTTAAAATCACACCTCTGTAAATTTTAAGAAGGTTCACCCTCATTCAAACCATTCCTACGGGAGGCTAGCGTAGTATTCTTTCCTCTCCATTCTGCTAGCAGAGGTCACTGTTTCTGTAGGTCTAACAATGAAATATCCGAGTCACGCTGGGAGTGGAAGTAATGGAGAATGAAATGTTAAGGGATTAAGCTACTAGTATAAATTATGAAAAGTTATGTGGAATCCAGACTTTAATGTTTTATTGTCCCTGAAAAGTTGCACTAAGTTTTAATAACAGGATTCAATTTCTACTTTAAGCCCTCCGGTCTTAATATGGTAATGTGGTAATACTTTAGGCTTAAGGAAGAAAAAAAATAGATGAGATGTGACATCATTGTAGCTCTGGTGAAGTAAGAGTTTTAAAATTAACGAACATGTCATGGTAGAGGTCATGTTTCTCAGGAAGAAGACTTTGAGACTAAATTTCCTGTAGGAAGTTTAATGCGGAGTGCTCTTGGGACCCGTGGGGAAATGAAGAACGTGGGGTGAAGCTGAAGGAAAAGTGTGCTGTGATGTAGTCACAGGAAAAGCTCAGATTATCCCACGAGGTTATTCAGTGAAGAAATGTCCTTGCAGAGTTGTCCCAAGTGGGAAAATGGCGGCTACAGCTTTACACCTTGATATTGAACGTTTGATGCAGGCTTATGGGAAAGGTGTGTGATCCCCTCAGCAAAGGGCAACCTCTGGGTTGGAGGTAGGTGAGTGGGATTCAGCTAAATGTTGTCATCTGTCAACACACCCAGCAGCAGTGGTGCTATGGTCTGAATGTGTCTGTTTGTGTCCTCCAAATTCATGTTAAATCCTAATGTCCAATATCATGGTATTAAGAGGCAGGGCCTTTGGGAGGTGATCAGTTCATGAGGGTGGCATCCTCATGAATAGGATCTTTAGAAAAGAAACCCCAGAGAGATTCCTTCCCCTTCTACCATGTGAGGATACAATTACAAGTT
Source organism: Molossus molossus (assembly GCF_014108415.1). Classification (NCBI taxonomy): domain Eukaryota; kingdom Metazoa; phylum Chordata; class Mammalia; order Chiroptera; family Molossidae; genus Molossus; species Molossus molossus. The sequence continues at coordinate 27,283,342 of NW_023425345.1, read as the reverse complement.
TGTAACCCAGAAGAGGCTCCTCCTCCTGACCAGGCTGGCAACCTAATCTCAAACTTCCAGCCTATAGAACTGTGAGAAATAGATTACTGTTGTGTGTAAACCACTCTGTCGGTGACATTTTTTACAGCAGCTCGAACGTGTCTTCTTTCAGGCTACCATAATCACCACACCAATGTTATGTAAAAGAATGAGGAAAGAATACGTTCATCTTGGAGTTAATTCACAGTAAGGGTTAGAGCAGGTTTCCAGGGACAGTGCTCATTCTCACAGTCATTCCCTCAGTCATCCCTTCATCAAGTGTTTACTGAGTACCTCTACCATGAGATAAAGATGGATCAGAAAACAGGACAGACTTCACAAAGCATTATGTGGTTGACTTCACCCCCTCCCATCCTCAGTCATCTGGTTCCCCAAGTGGAAGACAAATATAAAGTGAACTGAGACTTTGAGGAGTGGTATGCAAACTTGGGAGTTCCTTAGGTGCGATCTGAAATTGGCACATGTACTCAGAGGGCAAAAAAAGACCAAAATAATAATAATAATAGGCAGACCATTTCAGATTGGTAGGTGGAAGTTTTATTAAGCAAGGGAACTTACACACGAGTCCTATCTTGGGTGGTCACAAGATGAGTAGATCTCTGTACCCACCCACCACAATCTTAAAAGTTTATATAGAGGCCAGAACTAAGTTTAGTCACGTATCCATTCCAGATGCACTCAACAGCACCTTCCTCTCTCAAAGCTGTGCCTGAAACACCTTCCACTATGGGAAATTATGGGCAGCACGAACATTCCAAGGTCAGGGAGGGATGGAAGAGGCTCTAATAACCCAGGTCCAGCTCGCAGGTCACGTCCTCTCAGTGACCTCTTCCAAAATGGTCTGAGTTTCTAATATACTTAGTAGATGGTCAAGTATTTTAATAATGATAATGATGATGATGATGATGATGATATGTACTCAATAAAGAAAAGGCAAAGACCTGAACAGTAATTTGAGAGTAAAAACCAATGTTAGATTTAACTCTAAATTCTGGCTATAGTGCTTACTCATACCAACTGAATTTCATGGACCCTATCATATTTCGTGTTAAATATCATCTCCTTTTATATCCAGAGTGGACAGTGCCTTACCTTCCTGTCTCCCCTTCCTGCTGCCTCACTCCTTCTGGCTTATTCACCTTTTGCTAATAATTACCTACCTTGTGATCCATCTTTATTACTTTCCTACCAACTCATGGCCTCTGTCTCTACTTCTTCTTCCATCTTTACCTCTTCCTAGGATGTTGCTCCAGGTTACTACTTGGGGCAGAGATTGAAGCAGGATAAGTTATATACTATGAAGGCTGACGTGGTCCAGAAAAGAAGTATCTGAAGGAAAGTGACTACATACTGAACAGTATATTAAAAAGTTCCAGTCCTGACCTGCAGTCTGTACTTTTTACACCATGACCAGGAGAATCTTCCTAGTTCCAAAGGGCGCTTCACCACACTTTGGCAAACATGCCACAGAATTAAAATGAGAAATACTTGCTTGTGATTTAACTCAGACCTGCAGCCCCTCTTGGATGGACTCATCCTGTGCAGTCCACTCCACGTGTTCTTTTCCCTTCACACCACTAAGGCTGTGCCCGGGCTGGACACAGGAAGGGGCTCAGTCAGTCAACAAGTGGAAATGTTAGGTGTTCGTGTGCAGGCATGTGGTTTGTGGTAAGGTATTTACATGATTGTGAAATGCAAGAATGGTATTGGCCAAAAATGTGATGTTGATTTGTAAGGTGAGGGCTAAGGGGCAGAGAATGATGGCTCTGCTGGGGCCAGCTGCTGTTTGGAAAAGAATGGCAGCCAGTGAGTTTAAGGCTGAATATAATTATGGAAGCCAGAGCAAATGCTACAACGGCAAGTTCCTGCAAAATACTGTTTTAGAACTGTCATCAGCTATGACCCTCTAGCTCTTGTTTTACCTCCTCGTTTTCCAATTTGCTAAATTATAGAACACGCAAGTGTATCAGGGTTTCCTTGAGGAGAAAACCACCATTTTCCAATCTGTGTGATTCTAATTACATCTTGGTATCTTAGCACAGCCATTTCCAAAGGGCTCAAGTCACGACACACAATTTCCACATAATTCTCAAAATGTTCAGTTTTAAGCACAATGTTTTTCAGTTCCAAGTAGAGATAGGAATTTTAACAATAAACTTAAAAGGACTTTGTTGCTCAATAACTAATGAATGAATAAGAAAATCTGTGATAATCATCAAGCAAGACCTTAAAAAGGATGCATTTGGAAGAGGATATATATTAGTTACAGTTCTTAGTCACCAAAACACAAAATAGAACCTAAACCACAGCAAAGGCTTTGTTGTTTTTGGAGCTAATATTAATTTCTCATGCACCTGTTCAAATTCTTGACCATGTTTCTGCAAGGGACACAGCCCTTGAATAAACAGACACTCAAAAACCCATCAAGACAAAGGTTTTTTTGTGGGCTTTTTTTTTTCCCCTGTAAAGAGATCAAGCCTCTAAAACCTGAGCAAAGAGGTCACAGTTGTATGAAGGGAAAGACTCAAAGGGACTAAGAAGTCTCCTCAGGAAAATGTCACTTCTCCAAGCAGCTATCCCTACCATTCGTTACTTCTCTGCATAGCACATAAAGGACTGTCATCGAGTTTCAATTATTTAAGACCTCTTGTCTCTTATAATGTCAGAGTAAATGGATTGAACATTAGAAGAGTGGGGCACGGAGTACTGTCCATCACAAAAAGGCGCGAAAGGCTCTGTCTCTTTAGATTGTGTTTTAAAACACTGAGATCCAGCCCTGGCCAGTTTGGCTCAGCGGTTAGAGCGTGGGCCTACGGTCTGGAGAGACCCGGGTTCGGTTCCCGCTAAGGGCATGTACCTCAGTTGCAGTTTGTGCCCGGCCCTGGTTGGGTCATGCGGGTGGCAGCCACTCGATGTGTCCCTTTCACATCGATGTTTCTCTCTCTTCCTCTCTCTCCTTCCCACTCTATCTGAACAAAAAAAAAAAAAAAAAAGGAAAAAATGTCCTCGGGTGAGGATAAAAATAAATAAAATAAAAATAAAATACTGAGATCCAGAAAAAAAGTGACTCTTATGATTCCAAATGCCATATATCTCCGCAAAATTAATCCAAACAGATTACCTAGAAGCATCTTTTGTAAAAATGAAGATAGGAGCATATGTCCCTCCCAGTATTCATTTATTGTACACCTTCTAGAATTCATATTAACAGCAGGGAGATGTGGAAGGTGTGCCCTGCTGTTTGGAAAACTAGAACAAGAGAAAGGGTATTTGGGTTTGAGTCTGGACTTCCCCATTAAATGTATCACGTCATCTTGGGAACATCAGTGGGTCTCATTTTCCCTGCATGGGAAATGGAGTTCATTTTCACTTTTTAGCTCCTCACAAGTATACAGTAGACATAAAGTGAGATGAATGGAAAGCATTCTGAAGTGTAAAAATACACTTTGGCCTAGAGTCAGAAACTCCTATGAACCAGCATGCCACAAACACACACGTACCCCTCGTCTAGATGCCGAAGCACCGTAAAAGGCAGCCTCAACTGGATAAGAAGGAAATGGGAGAAAACTAGATAATGCTCAAACACAGACTGGCAACAAATAGAGTTGACTCTGTGAATTTATGCTCAAGTGTATGTAAATTAAATTGTTCCCACATTATTTTTCCCAACCTATAAGGGTCAAAACTGAACCTCCCCTTGGGTAGGCGTGACTGGCAGAGGGGAGCATCTCACTTCTCCGGGTCTCAGTTCCCTCCACGCAAAATAAGGTGATGGGGGAAATGACTGTAAGGTTCATTCCCTTCTGGGTTTTGAAATTGTAGGGAAGGGAGGGCAGAACTGATGAACTGACAAGTTTGTGTCCTGGGCCCCAGGCCAGACACTTTGCCTCCCCATTGTCTCCTCATAGCGAAAATAATTTTGGTTCAGTTAAGGCCAATGCAGCCTTAATCTACCACTGGTTTGTAAATCAGCCACTAGGCTCAATTCAAAAGCAGCTGATTCTATTTCTGTCTGCCTTTCAATGCCAAAACTCAACCCCCAGTTTGTTTGGTTTTAATAAATTTATTCTGTTGTTGCGGACATTGTGTAAAATGGAAAAAAACAAGTCTAGACTGGTTTGAGTTCAGGAAGTTAGGGCAGGGTCTCTTTATTAAAAATAAACATCCTCCTCCTTGCTTCCTTTCCACTCTTTTCTCACAAATCCGCTCCCAAAAGCCCTTGGAATCTGGGCTCTCACATGTGATTATTGCCCCAGATCCATGTTGAACACCTGACCCCTTTGTGAATCATAGACCCAAGAGAACAAGATGTTCTCAAAGGCAGCTCACAGTAATACAAGCTGAACATGACACAAAATGAACTACCTGAGCCCTCGTAGGTTCTTTTACTTTCCTTTCTTTTATCTACTGTACTACCAGTTTATTACAAAGAATAGTAAATGATACATATGAACAGCCAGAAGAGAGGACATAAAGGGGTTGGTCTGGAAGGGTGCTAACACAGGAGCTGCCATCACAGTGGAGTTGGGGGTACACTACCCTCCTAGAACATAGATACATTTCAGTTTAGCTCTCCAAACCCCATAGTTCAGGGATTTTTTTATGGAGATTCATCATGTAGGTGTGATTGATTAAATCATTGCCCATTGGTGGTTGAACTCAATTTCTGGCCCCTCTCCATGTAGGTTGGAGGGCGGGCTGAAAGCTCCAACCCTCTGATCACATGGTTGGTTCCCCTGAAAACCAGCTTCATCCTTCGGGATGAAGGGGCTTCCCAAAAGCCACCCTTTTATTTGTATCTTTATTGTTGAAAGTATTACAGATGCTCCCCCATTTTCCCCTCTCCTCCCGCTCCCACCTTTTACTTTCCTTTTATAGAAGTTGGCACAGTGACTGAGACACATTTTAGTCTGAACCCTGCATTCTATGATTTCTGGCACTCAAGCCCTCCTAGCTTGACTGGGAGTGGTGACCTTTATCACTTCCTGTCCCAACAGGGTGTTCAGGTCTCTGACTAAATCCAGGATTGAGTTTGTTACCAGCCCTCTCCTTTAGACCGTTTAGGGTTTTCCCTTCCTATTGGGTCTGCCTCTTCCTTTTCTCCTCAGGGGATTTTGTGAAGTGCCGTTAAAAGATAAGGATTTATAATTAATAAAGTACACAAGTGACCTGAAAAAGGAACTCCGGTAATAATTATTTCTGTTTCTTGAGCAGACACTTGGAAGAGCCTGATAGAATGGCGGTTAGGCGTATAGGCACTGGGGTCAGACAGGTTCGTCCTACTACTTCATCACTGTGCAAACTCACAAGTTTCCTAATTTCTCTGTGCCTCGGTTTCTACAGTGAATGTGGAGACAATAGCAGAACTAATCTAGGTTTGTTGTGAAGACTGAACGAAATAACACAGGTTAAGGCTTGGAGCATCACAACACAGAACAAGCATCAGTTATATACTTGAGAGGTGTCCCAAAGTGGGCAAGATGTCACACATTTTGTTTTTTCTTTTTCCTTCTGTTTTGTGCTAAGGTACTAGCTGTTTATTCTACCTAGAATATTCACCCTGCCTTCTCTAGTTGGCAACCCCACATTCACTATTAAGGGCCCCACTAGATGAGTCTCTCTGCAGCCTCCGTAGGGCCTCTGGGCTCCCCTAGCAAGTGGTACAAGCCTCAACTAATTTAGCATTAACCATATCTTATTTCCACTATTAATGTATTTGTACACACACAGAGACATATATATATATATATATATAAAACTTTAAGAACATATAACACACATGAAAGACTCAATACATAGTTTAAATATCTCTGGAATACATCCAAAAACTTGTTTCCAATAGTTTCTATCCACTTGATGGTCTATGTTGAATTGAAAATGTATGAACACATGACAGTGACCAGTCAGAGAAGGTTGACTGGTTTTTCTGAGCCTTAGAGAAGGTTTTGCACAAAGAGTTGGATGACAGCCAGTAGGGCCTTAGCCTCAGGGTCAGATCTAAACAGCTCAAGCAGTTCCACAGAGTTTTTCTTTTTAGTTTAGAAAATTAGCTTGGTTTACTACAAGAATGAATTTGCTGAAACCTATTGGTTTTCTCCTCTAAGAAACTATATACAACCCTCTCTTCGCCCCGCCCCTTTCCACCCCCACTGAAGGCCATACATATTAGCTGCTGCTGGACAAGTTAACTTTTCGGAATTTAGCTAGTTACCTAAAAAGGCCTTGGAAAATTATAAGTATAAATTAGATCAGGCATTTACTGGGGGAAAATTATATCAGGGAGATAGGAGGAAAAGTTAAAGTATAATATGAGAAAACTCATTTTAAAATAAATGTGTTTATGAACAAGGGGGAAAAAAAAACAAAGAACAGTGGAGACAAAATAGAAGAAAAATGAAAAACAAACAAGAAGGAAAAAACTGGAGCTTTTCTCATATAAAATTAGGAGGCACAAAATGTGCCCCCCATTGGTTTCTGTGTAGACTGGCTCTGGAGATGGGCACAACGCTTTGGAAGATGAGGGACACAAGCTACAGAACCAAAAATTCAGATCAATCAAATCAACTAATGTTCCAAGGCAGCCAAGAGAGCTCATACCTGAGCTTTCATCTCAATCTCAGCATTACTGGCTCCATCTCTGAACAAGTTAACCTGTCTAAGCCCAACGGGGGGATAACCTGCCTACCTGGAAGGATTTTTATGAACATCAGAAATAATATAGGTGAAGTATCTGAAATACAATTGGCACTTAATAAACAATAGATATTATTATTATCAAGTTTATAAAGCACTGTAAATAAAACATGAGCCCTAACCTCAAGCAGACCTATAAACAGAAAGTATATGATACATTACCTTTTAAAATAAGACTAAAACATCTTGAGTAATTATTTCCTGAAAATAGAAAGTTTTTAAAAGCAAAAGAAAAGAAAAACTCTCTGAAATTTCTGGGGGAAAGGAAGCAATACGCTGAGAGAGACATAAAAATTACAGAATTCACCTCCTGAAACAAACATACTACAGTGACTTGGCATTTTTATTAGGGAATAGATTCTCACCCAGTTGTTCTCAGACCAATTAAGTATTATATCAGTGTTCATACAAGACGTAGGACTTGAGCTGGTCCACAGCAAACAGAAAAGATTTAGATGGGCAAAGGGAGAGGAAAAAAGAAGTGAGTGGTGTGAAGTAAAGGGACACAGGTACCTGCGATGACCCTGAGCCTCTTAACACCCCTCCCTCCCAGCCCATTGAAAGAAACCACTGACACCTTTGCTTTATCCAGAGCTACGTTCTGGACCTTTGTCCATATTCTTGATTCCTTGCACCAGCTCAGAGATCTCTTGCTGATCCCTTGACTTCTTGCCACATTTTCCCATCTACAAACTCGAAGTGTACCCTTGGACCCAGCACGTAACACTATTCCTCTGGTTTTATCCCTTGACACCCTCTCCTTGATAATAATTTAAACTTGTCCCTTAAATGGTGGTATTTTTCTGGTTCCTCCAGCTGATTACTCAGCCTGATCCTGTGGGACTATTAGAGCTAAGGTTCATGCTGAGTCTTTGGTCCCTAGAGAGGAAATGGAGAAAGGCATGGAAAATACAAGGTATGTGTAAATGAATTCGACTGAGGCAGAGTATTTAGGAAGGTGAGTGGTTAAAAACATTGGCAAAATCTTTTTCAAAATTACAGAGTTCTTTCCACATTGCCTCTCTCATAAAACACTTCATGTTTGCCAAATTATATTAGCGGAGAGGGCCCATGGCCCACCAAAGGCTGAGTGACAGATTGAAACTTCGGTTGTGAGGTTAGGCCAGGTCACTGAATCATGTAGCCAAAGTCAGCCTCTCCAGAATGGGGAGGGCTTTCTCTTGTCTTCTTAAAGGGGAATCTAAAAGTATCTTTGGTAACAGTCATGTTTGTTGCAACAAACTCAATTATAAAAGTGATTTAGCAATATTTTTACTGTGACTTGTCAAAAAACAAATATGTATTGATCGCCTACTCTGAGCAAATCATCCCAATGAACGTATGTGGTTTAACCTCTCTATATATAACTTAATTTTGTTGAGATTATGCAATATACTGTTTGGTTTTATTATTATTACTCATGAAGGAGTTAAAAAATAGTAAGCAAAATAAAATGACAGACACCTACTCCTAAGGACTCATCCCCTTCACACCTCCCTGAGCACAAAGCAGTTCATTCTATGGAGTAATACAGGTGGGAACCCATTTAGGGAAATGTGTCTTTTTAATTATTTTGAAAAATAAATACAAGTGTCTTATTTGCATTGGCTGAAGACTCTTAAATTTTTATTGCTAGTTCATATCAGACACTGAACCCCAACCCAACCATGTACTCTATATTTCTATCTAAATAATACAAAACATACCAACTCACTATGCACGTTTTCATTTCTCCCTGTGAACTGTGAAATACTCTAGATTGGCACCAGTTGTGCAATCCAGAAGCAAAGGAGCCCTCTTTGACACCCCACCTTTACCTCTACATTCATTGATTCAACATTATCTGCTAAGTAACCTTCATGTCCCTCCTCCGTTTTTTCTTTTTAAACATCATCTTTATTTAAGTTACCATCACCTAACCCTGGGCTAGTACACTATCCCCTCAACTGACCTTCCTGCATTAACTCTTGCTCATTTCTAATCTATTCTCTACACTGAATCCAGAGTCATTTCTTCAAAAATACATCTGATTATGTCTCTTTTCTCTTTCTCAAAGTTATTCAATGATTTTCAGTTACTGTTAAGATTTTTTAAAAAGTTAGATTTTTGGCGGCATTTTCATGTGGTTCTACCTAATTCCCCAGCTTTGTCTTGTGTCCTTTTTTTTCCAGTTTTGTTGAGGTATAATTTACAAATAATAACTGTATATATTTAGGTTGTATGACATGAATTTTTAAGGTATACAGTGTGGTGATTTAATATACATTGTGAAATGAATACCATAGTCAAATTAATTAATTCATCCATCACCTCATACAGCTACCTTTGTATATCTGTTTGTGTGTGCACACGCGCACTCATGTGTGTGTGTGTGTGTGTGTGTGTGTGGTGAGATCTTGCACCTTTTAATGCACAAACCTCACTCTACCTTATAAATTATATAGTTACCTTTCTTTCAGCCTGTAAGACTCTTACTTGAAATACATTATTTCAGTACAGATTTTTTAAAATTAAAAATGCACAGAATATATATGAATAGTAATGTCCACGCATGTGAGTTAAATACCTGAAATTGCAACCTTGTACAAACAAATAAGCCTATTCTCTTCCTGTTTGTACTTCCCTCTTTATACATTTAACTCTTACTTGTACCTCAAATTTCAGATCAAACTTTCTTCTCCAAGAAATTTCTTCCCAACCCCCTAAACTAAGTCTAAATCTTAACTAGCAGCACTGTTTCTTCATAATATTTATCAAATTTTATAATCATGCATTTTCATAATTATCTCTTTTCACACAACTATGTGTTCCATGAGGGTAGAGATCTATCCATCTTGCTCATTAGCATAGTATAACACATTGATGAACATGTATTGGGGGTAGGTGAGGGCGAGCTAAACCAAAGGAACATCCAAATATGAGTGAGTGAACTGCAGGTAATATGGAATAGGTACAAAGCCTCAAAGCAATTCCCATAATCTTTATGTTTCCCCTTAGCATTGACCATTATCTTATATAAAGTGATTTTTTATTTGTATTAGTTTACTGTTTGACTACAAGAATTAATCTTTATGAGATCAGGGGTTTTGCCTGCTTTGCTCAGTGTTGTCTTCTCTGTGCATGGAACAGTACTTGCACATAGTAGGGGGGGTTGATAAATAGATAGTTTGAAAAATGAATGGAAATGAATGTCACATGATGGGATTGCCTTGGGTTTTTGTTACAAACAATAAGTGAGGGGCTTATTTGTGCAAGGTTGCAGTTTCAGTTATTTAACTTACATGCTTGGACATTACTATTCATATATATTCTATGCATTTTTTTTCTTACTTTTTTTTTCTTTTTCTTTTTTTTTATTAATTAATTTTTGTTACAGATGTTTTTCCTTTTCCCCCCACTGATTCTCCCCTCCCCCTCCCTCCCTGCCCTGTCCCCAGTTTGTTGTCCATGTCCACTGTTAATGCATACATGCATGTAAGTTCTGTGGTTTATCTCTCCCCCACCACCCCCTCTTCTGGGGATTGTCAGTCTGTACCCCACTTCCATGTTTCTGGGACTACCCCATTCCTCAGACTGTTATGTTCACTATATTCCACAAATAAGTGAGATCATATGATACTTGTCTTTCTTTGTTTGGCTTGTTTCACTTAGGATGATACTTTCCAGGTCCCTCCGTGTAGTCTCAAAGGATAAGAGATCTTTCTTTCTTATAGCTGCGTAGTACTCCACTGTGTATAGTACCACTGCTTTTTTATCCATTTGTCTACTGATGGACACTTGGGCTGTTTCCAGATCTTAGCTATTGTAAATAGTGCTGCTACAAACATGGGGGTACATATATTCTTTCTGATTCTATGCATTTTTAATTTTTAAAACTCTGTACTGAAGTAATGTATTTCAAGCAACATTAGTTAATAAAGCTATAATAAAATAATTTTTTTTAATCCTCAAAAAAAGAAAAATAAATGTAACAATAAATGTTTTAAAATTTTAATGAGCCAATTAAAGAGAAATTATTCATATCGAAAATTGAATTTGTGCCATAGGAAAGAAGAAAATTATATTTATAAAAAGAAATCAATATAATGTGTGAGGGTGGTTAGTGTCTGAGAAGAATATGTGTGACTAAAAAGTGGGGATGAAAACCTGGAAAGGCAGATCTAAAAGAGAACACCAGGGTAGGATGAATCTGTAAAATGTGTTGTTACACTATTACAATTAAATGCATTTTTGTAAGACTCATCTATCATTATTATTATTTTATTTATTTATTCTTTTCTTAATCCTCACCCAAGGACATTTTTGCACTTATCTTCAGATAGAGCAGGAGAGGGGGGGAGAGAGAGAGAAACATTGATGTGAGAGAGACACATTAACTGGTTGCCACCCACATGACCCCAACCAGGGCCAGGAATAAACTACAACCGAGGTACGTGCCTTTAGTGGGAACCGAACCCAGGACTCTCTGGTCTACGGGCCAACGCTCTGTTGAGCCAAACCGGCCAGGGCATATTATTATTATTTTAATAAGGCTGGCTAAAACTAACAACTAGTATATAGTATAAGAAAGGTGCTGATTAATATTTTGTTGCACTTACCCCATTCAGTCCCTTCATGTCTGATTCATCTCTGTTCCACCATTTTTATATATACTCAGCAGCCTTAGTTTTGAAACCACGCTATGGTAGACCTATGAGCTGGAAGAAAGTGTTGAAGCCATTATTCTAGGCTTTATTGAGCTGTGGGGCTTTTCAGAGGCAAGAGAAAAGAGCAGTGCAGACCGACCAGGAGTGTTCGTGCTAACACTTTATTCTTTCCATTGAGAAGAGTTAAAAACACACAAACAAAATGTTCTGGTTCTGGAATCTGAAGAAGGAAGTGTAGTCTGTATACCCTAGCACAGACTGGGCCTGGCTAACTCCTGAAGAGGCTCTACTGCCTTGAGACCCAAAAGCATCTACCTTTTTGATACTGTAACATTTATTTGAGTGACTAGTTGTAAACCACTGTATAGTCTAGGTTTCTTGAGATCTGTGTCAGGTACATCTTTGTATTTACAACAGCTAGCACTCAGCACAGTGTGTAACACACAGTTAATATGCAATAAATATTGTTGATGAAACACATCAATAAATGACCAGAAAAAAACTCATCCAGAAGCACAGAGAGACTGCATGAAAATTTGTTGGTATCTGGGTGTAAAAATAGTCTCCCATGAGAAATCAAAAAGTTAGGCCTACTTTGCAGCTGGTTTTGGAATCTAAATATTTACTACCCTGGTGTCTAAGAACTCTCAAATTGTTAAATTAGCACAAAATTCTGCCCCCTTGGATATTTGCATCAAAGGTAGAATAATTCTGAAAAAATAAACTAATGACTTGGTTGCCCAAGGTTCCCACAAATAACAGTCCAAATAAGATAAATCCATTAATTAAAATCACAAAATATATAAGGAAACTCATCAAAAGTATGAATAAGAAACATAAAAATCAAGAACAGAAAATTAATGAATAGGAGGAAAGACTTTAGCAAAGTACTCAAAATTTAGAAAAAAGATAAATGGACAGTATGAAAGAGACACAGAGATACATGGAGGATACAATAAAAAGGTCTAATGCAAACTAGTAAAAGTTGGGAAAGGAGGCATGAAAGTGTGGCAGAGGTGATATTTGAAGAAATCGTGTCTTAGAAAATGCCTAAATGAATAAAGACATGAATTCATCTATTAAAGAGGTATGGTCCTGGGCCATGTAAACAGAAATACAGCCCCACCTACCCGCATCATAGTAAACTGTGACTTAGAGAAAAATTTTATCTGAAACAATCTTGAAAAATAGCAAAAAATATAAAGATCACATTCTCAATTGACCAACATACAATAAAACTAGAATAACAAAATATTTTTAAAACCATGTATTTAGTAAAATTTAAATGCTACTAAATAACTCATGTCAAAAGAGAAACAACATTTGAAATATTTTTAAAATTTCTATCTTACATAAACTGTACCAGAGAACAGAAAAAGAGGAAAATTGCTATAACTCATATTATAAGACTAGTATGACTTTTCTATAAAACAGGACAAGAATAATATGATAAAGGAAATGTATATGCCTACCTCACTTGTAAACTCAGATATAAAAATCCAAAATAAAATTTTAGCAAAAATATTAGCATTTTTCCAAATAAAAATAGAAAAAAAGATAGATATAAACAACTAAGAAAGACATTCTACTTTCTAATGAATTAACATTACAAAATCTATTATTGTAACTCACCATAGTAATCAAAAGGGAATAAATCTATGACATCTCAATAGATGAAGAAAATATTATATACAATTAAACATTCCTTGGTTTTAAAAACAATAACTCCTAGCAATTAAGATTAGAAGAGAACATTCTTCTCTTGCTAAAGGATATTCATGAAATAACCTATAAATATATCACATTATAATCAAGGGGAACGTGGAAGTATTTCCTTTCAAGTTAGGAACCAGGTAAGGATACCTGCTATCTACCATATTCATACCAGTGCAATAAAATAAGAAAATAAGTCTAAAATATATTATTTTAAAAAGAATATACAAAACAGCATTGTCAATATTTACAGATTATATAATTGCTTACATAGAAAATACAAAGAATCTACAAATAAATTTTTAGAATTAATATGAGAACTCTAAGATTACTATTTAGAAATATAGTAGTTTTAACAAATCTATTGTGTCCCTAAATATACTAGTAGAAATTATATTTACATGAAACTTTCTAAATGCCATTCACAAGAACACAAAACATACTAGATTCAACAAAAGATGTGCAAGATCTTTGTGGGAAATTTGTCAAATGTTTATAAAAAATGTATAAAGTAACTAAAGAAATGTTCAAATATAGTCATAGATAGATTTAAAATTATAAAGATGCTATTGCTCCCCAAATTCATCAATAAATCCAAATTTAAAAAAAAGAAAAATCCCAAAAAGATTTTCAATAGAATTTGACAAGTTAAAAATATATATATGAAGTGTCAAAAGCCAAAAATAGCCAATAGAATTGTTATAAAAAGGAAAACTTGCTTTACTAGATAGGAAAACTACCAAAAGTGTTGGGAAATTGGAAACTACATTATTGGCACAGGGACAACATTAATGTTACAAATACAGAGCCGGAAGCAGATTCTCTTCTTTGTGTGCTTGGGGACATTGCACATCAATGAGGAAAGGATGGACTATTACATATAAGGTGCTGGAACAATTCGCTGTCCACATGGAAAAAAAGAAAATTAGCCTGTACTTAACACCATATGAAAATAATTCCAGATGGATTAAAGACCTAAATGAAAAGTAAAACTTTTAAGAGGTTACCTTTAAAACATATCAAAATTTACAACTAGAAATTTTATTGGGATTTCATTTAGTTCATAGATTAAGTTGAAGGCAATTGATATCTTTAAAATATGAAATCATCCTATCCATGGGCATGGAAGATATTTCCATCCATTCAGGTTATCTTCCTTCACTATTATTGGAGTCTTAGAGTTTTCTCCACAGACAGTCTATGTATTCTTGGTTAAATTAATTCAAAGACACTGGTAGTTTTTGTTGGCATTGTGAAATGTATTCTATTTTTATTGTATTTTCCAGTTAGCAGTTACTGATTCAGAGAAATGGTACTGTTTTTTCAACTGATCTTGTGTAGGCAAGTTTGCTAAACTGTCGCTGATTCTAATAGTTTGTTGATTGGATGATTATTTTTATGTTGTTTAGATAATATTGTCTCAAAGGTGTTGTTTATTTTTCTCTTCCCTTTTACTCCTTACAAATTTTATCTCTTTTTGTTTCCTTATAACATTTTCCAGGTTTTCCACTCTTATGATAACTAATAGTGGTAACAATGAGCATCTTTTTCTTATTCCTAGTTTTTAAGGAAATGCATTTTGACTTTCTCCATTAAGCAGAATTCTTGTTGTAAATTTTTGGCATATAACCTTTGCCAATTTAAGAAATTTCCCATCTATCTTTACTTTAATAAGATTTTATATATCATACCATATAATTTATATATGATATATATATGTATTTATAATAAATATATTATGAATATGTCTATACTGCATGTCTATATTTTATATAAACATATAAAATATATATAATCAAAAGGTATGATCCCTCTATTCCCACATTGCTGAGCGTTTTTATCAGAAATGGACGCTGGATTTTGTCGAATGCTTTTTCAGCGTCGATTGATATGATCATGTGGTTCAAAAGGTATACATCATCATGATGCAGATGTTATTTTTCCTACATCAATTAAGATAATATCATTTTTCTCTTTTGAACTATTATTGTGGTGAATAGTAATGATATAGTTTCTGATGATAAAATTGTTTGCATTCCTGTTATAAATCTACCAGTTTTATTCCTAGTCCTCTTTGAAGAGTAATAGAAAACTACTTCTCTTATTCTATTTTTTTTTCAATTTTGGTGCATGCCATCAGTGGGAATCTTATATTAAAGCATCATTTAAGCCCCCAAACTGTTTAAATAATAGACTATATGCTGTGGACTACATAAATTTATTTACAAAATCACTGAAGTTTTTCAGTATTTTTTTTTCTTTCTTGATCTTTTCTTTCAGGGGTCTTTAACTGCCAAGTGTTAAATAATTAATTCTAATCTTACACCATATGGAAGTCATTCCTGCAAGTCAGACTTGCCAAATCTATTCATGGCAGCCTATATTGTTGTTTGTTTGTTTGTTTGTTTGTTTTGTTTGTTTGTTTTTGTGCAACAGAAAGAGGCTCTGGCAAGAAGAGCAGTGAGTCGGTTTTCGTACTTGTCTTTTAGCATACGCAGGAAAACCCCAGCCAGATGAACTATGCCTGGCCCAAAACACAATATGAAGACCAAATGTGGGGGCTGAAGAATCCAAGTTAAGGTTGGATTAGCTAAGGTCAAAATTGACTTCCAGTAGTTCCAGAAACATTTTTACTTTAGCACCATTTTCTGTTTGATTCATTTCTGGCACCAAAATATTAAGTATTTAAGCACTGTTTTTCTGAGTGACCATGGTACAGAGAACAGTCGATATCTATATCTAAGTTCTTTTCTTCCTCAAGAATCTCTAGATTCAAAACATGTATCCCCACAAATCCTCCAGCTCTGGCTGCTGACCTTGTGAGAAAGTTCATGTCTTCATCATTTGAAGATGGAAGAAATTCATTCCAACAAATACAGTACAGCTTCTGGGAAAAGAGAGAATGATACAAAAGTTTCTTCCTTTCAACTGTTCAGTAAATGTTCAGTGAATGTAAATATTTTGCATGTAGAGAGAGAGGAGTGGCTTTTGGATAGCCATACTCTCTCTTTTTCATGAATTAACGTTTGTACATTCTTTATAGATAAGATAGTCAGATTTGCCCTTTTCAAACTAAAAAATGTGCTTTGTGTTAAGCTATTTGGCACAGATGAGAGGCTTCCTTCAGTGAGACAGAAAAAAAAGTGGAAAAAAGAAATAAATGAAACACAATGTAATTAATAAACATTAAGTATTCCACTTTAATTTAATGAGTAATTAATTAATTAATTCTGCCCTTTCAGATACCATTCAGATATTCTTGTTTTCTTTCCCTTGAACTTCTTATATCTATAATCGGCAAATGTTTAGCCTGGTACATGGCGTTGGTTTCTTTAGATGACCTCAGTTGCACACACAGGCCTACTGTGGTAGGTCAATGTGTAAAAATCTAGGAATAAAGTCAAGTACAGAGGGGGTGAATTTACACCCCATATACAGTAAGAGATTTCTTGTTTTATTCTTCCAGAGGAATTCTTGCTATTTAAGTGATTTTCCTTGGAGAGAAAACATACTTCTTCATGTATTTACATTATAATTTAATTTTACAATGTTATTATCTGGAAACTTGTGGAGAATATTGCTATTTCACTAAGAGGATACTTGGCTGATTTAATGGTTAGATTGCTACATAAGCCAAAAGTGGGGGAAAATAAGAGTAAAATAGCATTTTCCCTTCTTTGAACATACTGATAATTTAGTTTTTCAAATAATTATAACAATTTCCTAACTTCACAAGAAATTAAATTTATACTTCAATTATATGGTAGGGATATTTTGAGTGTGTTTTGAGCCTGCTGGAATGGATCGTAAGGGAATTTCACTGAGCTCTGTGGTTCTCAAGCACTGCAGTAGGTTTGCAGATAAGATAGTGTGTATGGAACTGGGGCTACAGCAATGAATAGAATACAAACCCTGACTTCCCTTAGGGATTAAAACTTAGTGTAAGGCCCAGTCATGTAAATAATTTTTTAGTATTCTGTAATGATATTAGGTAAGATCTATGAAAGGATGTCCTAGAGTTTCTACGAGACTACACTACAGGCATTTAACTCAATATGTGAATTCAGTGAGATAATTCTTTCTTCTTTCAGCTAGAAAGAATTCAATCTTCGTAGAGATGACAGTTTTCTAGATAATAAGTCAGAGTCTGGTAGATAAATATGTCTGGGGTGAAGGAAGAAGAGGATACCATTGATTGTACCATTGATAACTGGGAAAAGGTTGTGTGACAAGATGGATAACGGAAATGCCTGTAATTCAGAACGGAAGAGCTATGTGCTGGTAACAAATTAAGAGTGCTAAGGAAGTGTTTAAAAGAATGAGAAATAACCCAGTTGGAAAGCTTATTTATGTAATATATCATGAAGTAGGTGGCATTTGAGATAAGCCTTAAAAGATGCCTAAGATTGCTGTAGACAGACAGGAAAGCAGAAAAAGAGAACATGCAATAAAATGAGCAAAGGTGTGATGGCAAACACTGAAGGACATCTTAGAAAAAGTTGCTCAGTTTGGCTTAAGTATCCGTTACATGCTGAGAAATAATGAAAGCAAAGTATGGGAAAGACAGCTGGGAATATAGGGACAGGAAGTAATATTTAATGAGTAACTACAATCTCACAGACAGTGGGTATTTTGCATGAATGATCTCATTAAATCTATGTAACAATATATGTAACAATTGTCATTACTCACATTTTCACAGAGAAAAAATTACTTATCCAAGGTCACATAACTCATTAAAATAATAATAATAGCTATTTTCTTTTTTATTGTTTTTATTGATTTTTTTTAGAGAGATAGAAACATCGATGTGAAGCAGAAACATCAATAGGCTGCCTTCTACATGCCCTCTGGGGGGGATCAAGCCCACAATCTGAGCATGTGCCCTCACTGGGAATCAAACTGGGACCTCTCAGTCCATGGAAGGACCCTCAATCCACTGAGCCACACAGGCCAGATAATAATAGCTACTTTCATGGAACATTTACCCTATACCAGGACTGTGCCAGCTAGATGCTCGCATGCACTATCTTGTTTAATCCTCAGTATAATTCTATAAGCTACATTCCATTATCACCCCCCTTATTTTTCCTTTTATATTTTTTATTTTTTAATTACAGTTGACATACAATATTATATTAGTTTCAGGTGTACATCTCATTGATTAGACATTATCTAACTTACTAAGTGATCATCTTGATAAATCTCATACCCATCTGACACCATATATAGTTATTACAATATTATTGACTATATTCCCAAAGCTGTACTTTATATCCCCATGACTATTCTGTAACAACCAATTTGTACTTCTTAATCCCTTCACTTTTTTCACCCAGCTCCCCAGTCCCCTTTCCCATCTGGCAACTGTTAAAATGTTCTCTGTATCTGTCTGTTTCTGTTCTGCTTGTTCATTTATTTTGTTTTTCTAGAGTCAATTGTTTATAGATATGTATTTATTGCCATTTTACTGTTTATATTTTTTCTCTTCTTTTTCTTCTTCTTCTTAAAAAAAGACCCTTTAACATTTCATGTAATATTGGTTTAATGGTGATAAACTCCTTTAGATTTTTCTTGTCCTTTTATTCTAAATGATAGCTTTGCTCAGTAGAGTAATCTTGGTTGTAGGTCCTTGCTTTTCATAACTAGAAATATTTCTTGCCAAACCTTTGAACCTGCAAAGTTTCTGTTGAGAAATCAGCTGACAGTATTATGGGAGCTCCCTTGTAGGTAATTAACTGCTTTTCTCTTGCTGCTTTTAAGATTCCCTCTTTGTCTTTAATATTTTGCATTTTGATGATGATGTATCTTGGTATAAGCCTCTTTGGGTTCATTTTGTTTGGGACTCTGCACTTTCTGTACTTGTATGTCTATTTCCTTCACCAAGTTAGGGAAGTTTTCTGTCATTATTTTTTCAAATAGGTTTTCAAGTTTTTGCTCTTTCTCTTCTCCTTCCAACACCCCCATTATGCTGATGTTGGTTTGCTGGAAGTTGTCTTAGAGGGTCCTTAAACTATCCTCATTTTGAGGCATTTTTTTTTCCTTTTGTTTTTTTTTTATTGTGTGTGTTGTTTGTTTGTTTTTGTTTTGCTTTCTTTTTTTCCAAATCATTGTTTCCATTCTCAGCTTCATCTACTTTACTGTTGGCTCCCTGTAATTATTCATTTCAGTTAGTGTATCATTCATATCTGACTGGCTCTTTTTTATGGTTTTTATCTCATTTTTTATGCTGTTAAAGTTCTAAGTTCATCTACTCTTCCCCTAAGTTCATTGAGTACCTTATAACCAGAGTTTCGAACTCTGCATCTAGTAGATTGCTTCTCTCGATTTTGTTCAGCTATTTTTCTGACATTTTGTTCTGTTCTTTCATTTGGGACAGGTTTCTTTGTATCCTCATTTTGGCAGCTTCCCTGTGTTTATTTCTATGTATTAGGTAGAGCTGCTAAGTCTCCCAGGCTTAGTGGAGCGGCCTGATATAGTAGGTATACTATAGGGTTCAATAGCACAGCCTCCCCATTCACCAGAGCTAAGCACTCAAGGTACTCCTGCACCTCTCCTTGTGTAGACTCTGTACATCCTCTTCTTGTAGTTAGGCCTTGATTGCTATCAGCAAGGCCAATGGGAGCAATTTACCACCAGGTTGATTGACTACAATGCCTGGCTGTGACCATCATGTAGGGTCAGCTGTGTAGGGGCTTACCCCACACAGCAGGACTTACTTCAGGGGGACTGTGGTGCCTGCTGAGTTTGCCCCTTGACTGTGTCACTTGTGGAGGTAGTTGGGTGGTGCTTCATTGTGGTCTGAAGCTGTTCATGGGGAGCACTGGCTCTGGGGCTTCCCAGAAGGTGCAGACTAAGGTCAACTGCCACCTGTGTTCTTTCTAGGGCCTCCTGCCATGAGCTACAAAGTGACCTTCAGGTGGCCACTACTTGTGCTGAGTGTGGAGGTGCCTATGAGAGGCCAAGCTGTGAACAAAGGCTGGCTGCCTCTAGCACTGGGCCTGGGCCACTTAATAAGAGGCATGTGCTACACTGAGGCCAGATGCTGCTTGTTTGAGACATTTTAGGGAATTATGAAGCATGTGCCAAGACAAGCCATTCATGTGGAAAAGCCACTGGAAACAGCTTGACTCCAAACGTTGGTGGGGTAGAGTCTCTAGGAATAACCAGAGTGGGGCAGTGATATCCAGGTTGATGGAAACTCATATATGGTACCTAACTTCAGGCCCTATGGAGGAAGGACTCAAAAAAGGAAAAATGGCCTCTGCCAGCACTTCTGTCTGGGGGAAAGCTGCTCCTCCAACTGTTGCCCTGATGCCAGACCATTCAGTTCCTCCTCATATATCCCTGGCACCTTCTGAGTTTCTGTCCAAGTGCTGGAACTCAGAAAGAGTAAATCCGAGTAAGTACGTATGTGGGCCCTTTAAGAGGAATTGCCTGGGACTCTAGAAGCCCTGTGTCTCACTCAGCCACAATCCTTTCTGGTTTTTACAGAGAGAAGTTATGAGGACTTCTCTTCCTGACACTGGAACCTTGGACTAGGGGACCTAGTGTGGAGCTGGGAACCCTCACACCTCAGAGATATCCCTGCAGATTTTTAACTGCCACTCATGGATGCGGGACCAGCCTTGTCTCTGCCCTTTCTACCAGTCTCCATGTGGCTTCTTCTTTATAGCCTTAGTTGTAGGACTTCCACCCAGCTAGATTTCAGGTGGTTCTAAATCATGATTGTTCTGTAGTTTAGTTGTAATTTTGATGTGGTTGTGGGAGGATGGGAGTACCACATTTACCTACCATCACCCCATTTTTTTGATAAAGAAAATGAGAATTCTAGAAATGACAGATGATTAAGTGACAGAGCAGAGATCACTAAGTGACATATTCAGTCCTGCTTACTCCAAATCCAACCTCTTTTCCACGATCTGTAATGTCACCAGAGAACTGAGGATGCATATAAGAGAAATAATCATTTAATTCAAGCAATAGTCGCCAGTGTATGTTTTTAAGATGAATATAATCCAGAGGCAAACCTCAAAGACCTCAAAGTCTGGTGGAAGAACAAAACAAACAAGCATTCAAGTCGTCATTACTAACCCCATACCCCAGGCCATATCCATTTCACCCACCTTTCTATTGTTCTCTCCACACAAAACCAAAAATGTCATTACGTATTTTCCCTGTCAGTTTATCTTCCCTTCCTTTTGATCCCATTCTTACTCCCACTCAATTTATCTCCTAGTAAAAGCCAGAGAAAGATCTCCAATAAAAAATCTTTCTATTCCATCAAAAAGGTAAACGTCTTTTTCAAAATTCCGTAGAGCCAGAAAATAATTCACCTAAGATTCTGAGAAAGACAATAAACACAGAGAATGATAAATTGGAAGAATCAGAGTCAGTGGTGAGACCCGGCCTGCCCAAATTCAGACAAACACTGGTAGCAGGACTGCTTAAGTGAATGCCATCGGGCAGGGCTGAATTAAACTTCCACAGGTCCTCCCAATCCACGTGTCACTGTGTCATTTTCCATTGCAATTCTACCAGGAAGAAACCAGATGTGGAAAAAATCTATTTCACAGCCTGTTCACTTCATAGCTTGATCAGCAAAGGTGTATCCTGCACTATATTCTTCCTAATAGTAACCTGAAATTCTTTTCTTTCTCATCTCTGAACCTCTTCTCCTGAATTTTGTCTGCTTTTCAGAGTTTACAATGACTAGATGATGAAAGAAAGAGAGGAATTGCAGAGTTTCAGATTTCTTCCACAAAATTTTTTCTCTCAATGACCAAACCCTGGATAAAAAGATTGCCTTTTCTGTCCAAAGGATTTCAAATCATTTCAATGTCCAACTCAAATGAATAAAGGTATCTGACTACGCTGGTAAATAACAGGAGACAGGACCTACTCATCAGGCAGTAATTTGAATGGAGCCTTGCTAGTGGTTTTCAGGGCTAGTGATGGACATCCAAACACCAGTCAACAGCCCTACCCCTACAAGTATCACTTGCAAAATAGCATTAAGAACGGAGTGTTCCTTCAAACACTGGATTACACAATAATTTGTCTTGTTTATCTATTTAAAGGATGAGATAATCTAGAAGTACAAAATTAAAGAAGTCTATTCAAACTCATGTTTAAAAGAGAATTAAATGATTTGCTCGAAAGTCACACAGGCATGGCCTGGCAATGTCAAAATTAAACTGAGTTCTTTCAGCTCTCAAATTGGCTCCCATTGTATGAGATCTTGCTGATTCAATCACTCCCACTTTTTGCATTTTCTCCTTTGCTTAGGTCATCCTCAGCAACCTATTATTTCTCTACTGACCGGGGGGAAATGAAAGTAACACTAAACCAGTCTCTTTTGAAATAACGTCTGTTGTGTGTGTGTGCTCAATGGCGTTACATGCCAATCATTAATCTAGGAGCTCTACATTTATTGTCTTACTCAATCCATCCAACAGTTCTGAGTTGGGTTGAACTTCACACCTCACCTGGAAGAAGTAGCCAGGGTCTGATGAGTAAATGGCCAGGCTTTCCTAACTTTATCTCCAGTCGGGACAGGAAACAGAACCTGTTCTCTATTTTGCTTTGAGTTGAAGAAGCATGTTGTAAATTGAGCCTAGATTTCCAGTTTTGCTTGCTGTCTAAGTAACTGTAGAAATTGACTTTGTAGACACAGTGGAGCCTGCATTTTTATACTGAACCAGAGTTAGTGTCAGGTGACGGTCAGCAAACAAGTGTTCATAGACTGAGATGAGATTTGATGATTCCTGCAGTAAACTGAAAGGTTTTTGGAAAGCAACCTATTTGAGTTGGAGCTTGGTTAGACAGATAATTTGGTAAGCAGAGTTCTGGATAGAGAAAGGGCAACTTGGGTTTCAATTCTAGTTCATCCTTTTTTCTGATTTTTTAAGTCATTTAACCAAATGGACTTAAGTGGCAATATGCTAATCTTTTATTACTATTGTCCTATTTTAGAGGATATTGAAGAAATTATCATTTTAAATATGTATATCTTTGAATAATTTAACTTTAGCTCTGAAACCAAGACACAATCTCTATAGACACAATTATAGAATTATCTGAACAGGTGCCAAAAATGGGAAATATTGCATAATTGTATCAATGGTTAAAATTATGTTCTTTGAAATCAAACAACCCTGTGTTTGAATCCTGCGTTTGCCATTTTATTTCTGTGTGAGCTTGGATGAAATATATAACTTCTTTGAGCTTAATTTTCTCTCACATATGTGTGGGTAATTATACTCAGTTTGTAGGATTATTATAAGAAGTAAATAACACAATGAATAAAAAGTGATTATCATGGTACCTAGTAGATAGCAAGCACTTGATATATGATAATATTAGTTGGATAGTTGTATAATTTTTATTCGATCTCTGCTGTCTTATTTAAAATTTGAAGTTTTTAATGGAAAGGAAAAGAGTAGAGAAATTATCTATATGAGAAGAAAAAAAAATTATAGCTGTTCCCAACTGGGAGCTCAGTTTATTTAATATCCAGGTTTCTCCACCATTCATTTCCCAGAAGTTTCTGTCCACGATTCCTTACCTGCTCTTCCCATTCCTGAGTTTGACAAACATTATTTTCACTTAATTCAGCTAAGACAAATTAAGAAAAGGACTGAGGAATTGGGGTGTGGGAAGCTATGTCAATAAAGAAATCTGAGATGTAAAATCCATCCAAGGAACTTCCCTTAAAAGAACAGAACTAAGAGGTCGGCACTGTCCCATGAAGTTGACTGGATTTCTGTCTCGCATCGTCTTTTGAGGTCCTAGAAAGTGATTTCTGTTTTTACTTTCAGGGCAGCCGCTTCCTCACTCTTCTCCTCTCCTTTGCCTTTTTCTTTTACTGGCAAGAGTAAGGGTTTTACTGCTGCCAGTAAAATAATAACATGAACTTCATAAAACCAGCATTCTGTAAATGAAGCTGAAACTCACTGAACAGAAAAAAAAATCTGACTGAAGCCAGAAAAATTCCTTAAAGAGACAAAATGCCTACTAATCTGAAAAGCAATAGGCAAGGGCAGAGAGGAGGAAGTAGAATTGGTGGGATAATAACTTCACTTTATCATCACCATGCCATTATTTTAGTCACATAAATACTATAGAAAAGGGATATCTCTTTTGGTATATCCTCCAGCAAATATGTTTTTCTGAGATGCTTCTCCCTACAGTAATTCTGGGCAGCTCTGCCAATGTTTCTCCTTCTCCACTCTCTCCCTGATGTCTGAATTATCTGAGCTTGTCCTCAGTGCTTTCTGTAATGTTCTGCAAAGATGTTCCTGAGTGCCCATAAAAAAAGGTAAGCCCAATGAGAATGCATATTATTTGGTCTTCTCTAGGGCCAATTGGATGCTTAAACACATTTTATTTTATTTTTTATTTTTTTTATTGATTTTAGAGAAGAAGAGAGAGAGAGAGTGAGAGAGAGAAACATTGATAAGAGAGAACATATTGGCCACCTCCTGCATGCTCCCCACTGGGGATCTGGCCCACAACCTGGGCATGTGCCCTGACTGGGAATCAAACCCGGTGCATGGGTGCATGGGTCCACCAGTGAGCCACACCAACTGGGTGCTTAAACACATTTTAAATGTAGAGGAGCCACAGCCCAGCCAGTGTGGCTCAGTGGTTGAGCATCGACCCATGCACCAAGAGGTCACCAGTTCAATCCCGGTCAGGGCACATGCCCAGGTTGTGGGCCCAATCCCCAATGGGGGGCATGCAGGAGGCAGCCAATAGATGTTCCTCTCTCTCTATCCCTCTCTCCCTCTAAAATCAATCAATCAATAAAAAATTTTAAATAAATACATAAAAGTAGAGGAGCACCTAATTAAGTTTGTGATATAATAGCACACTTGATTCATGAGAGTAAGTGCCATACATTTATTTTCTCCACTATGCTTCCAGCTTAGAATTGGCACACAAGAGATGTTCAATACATTTACTGAATGAGTGGATAAAGAAGGACTAAATCATGAGAATACTTCTGGCCCTGAAAGGTGTGGTTATACTTCTCTTTTCCTACTGAGGGATGATGGAATAAGTGATCTTATATTATTCTGTGGCTTCTGTTCCCTGGATTACACCACATTATCAATCTCACCTGAGATTCTGCACAATCAAAAAAGCAATTGGCAATCATATCATGGTCTCTTTCATACCTTTGTCATCACTTCTGGAAGGATCTTCAAATAGTCTCCCCACTAAAGAATATTTCTCTTTAGTTAGTTGGAGATATCTATGTAAATGTCTTTTATAATTATCCAAAATTCAAACATAAGTTGGACCTTGATGTGCTCTAGTCTTTACAAGATACCCCAATTAAGAAAATAGAGAACTTCCAGTTAAGATGGCAGCACAGGTAAATTTGGTACTTGCCTCCTCCCACAACCACATCAAAATCACAACTAAACTACATAACAACCATCATTCAGGATGGTTGGAATGAACTCTGATGGAATGAAAGTCCTATGACTAAGGAATTAAAGGAGAAACCACATCGAGACTGGTAGGAGGGGCAGACATGCAGAAAGGGCTGGTCCCACACACACATGTGGTGAATAAAAATTAGGAGGCAGCCCTGGCCAGTTTGGCTCAGCATTTAGAGCATTGGCCCATGGTCCAGAGAGGCCCAGGTTTGGTTCCCGCTAAGGGCACGTACCTTGGTTGCAGTTTGTCCCCAACCCCAGTTGGTGTCGTGTGGGTGGCAGCCACTCGATGTGTCTCTCTCACATTGACGTTTCTCTCTCTCTCTTATGCCCTCTCTCCCTCTCACTCTATCTGAAGATAAATGGAAAAAAAAATTAGTAGGCATATTATCACTGAGGAGGTCCCTCCTTAGGAGCAAGGGGTCCCGACCCCACACTAGGCCCCACAACCCAGGGTTCCAGTGCCAGGAAGATAAGTCCTTATAATTTCTGGCTGTAAAAACCAGTGAGAATTGAGGCTAAGGGAGACACAAGCCTTCTGGAGTCTCAGGCAGTTCCTCTTAAAGTCCATGCATGGACTTACTTGAACTTACTCCCTCTGAGCTCCAGCTCTTGAGCAGCAGCCTGAAAGGGACCAGAGACATACAGGGAGGAACAGAATTGTTTGGCATCAGGGTGAGAACTGGGGAGTCAGCATTCTAAATAGAAGTGCTGGCAGAGTCTACTGTTCCTTTTCTGAGTCCTTCCCCCACAGACCTGCAGGTGGGCATGATATCTATGAGTTTCTATCAGCCTGATCATCACTGTTCACTCCACCCTGGTGTTTCCCTGAGGCCCCACCTCACCCAACTTTCAAGCCCACTCAAGCAATTTCCTGTGGCTTTTCCATACAAATGGCCTGCCTCAGCTCATGCTTCAGATTTTTCTAAAACTCTCAAACAAGCAGCATCTGGCCTCAGTGTGTCCTGTACCTCTCACTAAGTGGCCCCAGGCCTGGCACTAGCTCTAGCTGGCCTTGGTTCTCAGCTTGGCCTCTCATGGGCACCTCCAAGCCCAGCAGAAGAAGCAGCCATCTACAGATCACTTTGTAGCTCATGCCAGGTGGCCCTAGGCAGAATACTGGCAGTGGCTGGCCTTGGCCTGCATCTCTTAGGAGGCCTCAGTGCCAGCACACCTAATGGACAGTTTCAGACCACACCAAAGCATCACCACCCAACCAATTCCACAAACAACACACTCAAGAACAGACTCAGTGGACACCAGAGCCCCACTGAAGTAAGTCTTGCACAATTTATCCTCCATGGTGATCAGAGGTTGGTGGTCAGTTGTTACAGTCAGTCCTTGAAGGTGATTGGTCTGGGACTAAATCCTTTCCATTGACATGCCAACAGTAATCAAGGCTCTACTACAGAGCCCACACAAGGAAAGGCAGGAGAGCACCTGAAGTGTCCAGTTTGGGTGTAAAAGGAGGCTTTGCCACTAAACCAACTACATTAGGCCACTCTACCAAGCCTGGAGACACAGTAGCTCTACCTAATACAAGGAAACACAGGGAGGCAGCCAAAATGAGGAGACAAAGAAACATGTCCCAAATGAAAGAACAGAACAAAACTCCAGAAAAAGAACTAAACAAAATGGAGAGAAGCAATCTACTAGATGCAGAGTTCAAAACACTGGTTATAAGGATGCTTAATGAATTTAGCATAAATTCAACAGCATAAAAAAGGACCAGTAAGAAATAAAGCACACACTAACTGAAAAAAAAAAAAAAAGAATAACTTACAGGGAATCAAAAGCAGAGTAGGGGAAGACAAGAATCAAATCAGCAATTTGGACTATAAGGAAGCAATAAACACCCAATCAGAACAACAAAAAGAAAAAAGAATTTTAAAAAATGAATATAGTGCAAGGAGCCTCTGGGACAATAACAAGCAAACCAGCATGTGCATCATGAAGGTCCTGGAAGGAGAAGAGAAAGAGCAAAAACTTGAAAAACTATTTGAAAAAATAATCACAGAAAACTTTCCTAACTTGGTGAAGGAATTAGATATACAAGTCCAGGAAGAGCAGAGAGTCCCAAACAAGATAAACTCAAAGAGACCCACACCAAGACACATCACCATGAAAATGCAAAACATTAAAGACAAAGAGAGAATCTTAAAAGCAGCAAGAGAAAAGCAGTTAACTACCTACAAGGGAGCTCCCATAAGACTGTGAGTTGATTTCCCAACAGAAACTTTGCTGGCCAAAAGGGATTTGCAGGAAATATGTAATGAAAAGCAAGGACCTACAACCAAGATTACTCTACCGAGCAAAGCTATCATTTAGAATCAAAGGACATATAAAGAGCTCCAAAGATAAGAAAAAGCTAAAGGAGTTAATTACAACCAAACCAGCATTATATGAAATGATAAAGTGTCTTTTTTAAGAAGAAGGGGGGGCAGAGATAAAAATATGAACAATAAAATGGCAATAAATACATATCTAGCAACAATTGACTCTAGAAAAAAAAATGAACAAGTAGGACAGAAATAGATGCATAGAAACAGAGAACATTTTGACAGTTGCCAGATGGGAGGGATGTTGGAGGGATGGGTAAAAAAGGTGAAGGAATTAAGAAGTACAAATCGGTTGTTACAGAATAGTCATGGGGATATAAATCACAGCACTGGGAATACAGTCAATAATATTCGAATAACTGTGTATGTTGTCATATGAGTGCAGAATTTATTGGGATGATCACTTAGTAAGTTATATAATGTCTAATCACTAAAGTGTACACGTGAAATTAATATAATTTATACATGTCAACTATAATTGATAAATTAAAAATTATTTAAAAAAAAAAGAAAACACAAACTAGCAGCCAACATTAATTAAAAACAATTTCAGCCCTGGCCAGTTTGGCTCAGCGGTTAGAGCGACGGCCTGCGGTCCGGAGAGACCCGGGTTCGGTTCCCGCTAAGGGCACGTACTTCGGTTGCAGTTTGTCCCCGGCCCTGGTTGGTCGTGCGGGTGGCAGCCACTCGATGTGTCCCTTCACGTTGATGTTTCTCTCTCTCTCTCCCTCCCATTCTATCTGTACAAAAAATGTAAAAATATCCTCGGGTGAGGATAAAAAAAAACAATTTCAGTAATTTCTGTCAATTCTCAAATCCCGTTTAACAATCTCAAAAAATCCTATTTATAACCAAAGTAACTCTTTTTTTGATTAATTTATTTATTTTTGTTACAGATCTTTCTCCTTTTTTAACCAAAGTAACTCTTATTTTTTTTCCAATTTCTCACTTTTAATGTCTCACATCCTACAGCTAGCTGCTTCAAAGTTTTTCTCTCTACACTTCAATCTCCACCCAATACTCTCCCATCCAGCACACCAAATATACAAGGCCCTTCTCATTCCTTCCCGTCCACCTTTCTTCTACCTTATTTTTTTTTTCTCTCTTGTTAAAAGGTATAGCTGGAGCTGGCACTCACAAAATTGTTTTTGAAATTAGGAATAATATGGAAGAAGAGAAAAGAAATATTATTAATGTATCTGAATTCTCACATCTATTAATAATACTTATGAAGCATATATAAACAGGATTTAGCATCGAAGAACGAAGGAACAGATGGAAAACAGTGGAGAGAAATGAAGAGCGACTGGTGAGAGACAGCGTCCAGCAGAAAGTGTTAGCCTTACTAAAAGTATGATAACGAGAAATGCTCAAAAGTTTAGGAAGCAATGATAAAAAACAACTTATGAAAAAAGCTGAGATTTAAATGGGAAAAGTAAGTGTAAGACTTTCATGTTTGTATTCAACGAGTATTAAAATAAACTGGATGTCAGAAGGCTGACAGAGCCCAGTTGCCATTTGAAGATCGGAGTAGAAGAGACCTCTGCAATCTGGTTGGAATAGACTGAGTTCATGTACACGTGTTTGTATCTGGAAAAAAAGGGGAATTCTCTTTAATTCTGGAGATAGGGTTGTGGGAGGTGAGTAGCCTACTCATTTAGGGGGGCAACATTGGAACTAAACTTGTTTTATATCATGTTAATTGGGGATTACTGGCTACATATAAAATGCTATACATATAAGCCATGGCTACTTTGTTTCCCCAAACCATGAAATTAGTGAACTGACTTTTGCACTTTAAATTTTTTATTGATGATAATGATTTAGATAATATATCCTAGAAAGGGGGCATAGAAACCAACACTGAAAGCAAGTTTGTGATTTAAGGAGGGGAACAACCGCCACTCTTGTGAGTGGAAATCATGATGGTTGAACTTATCAGTAATGAACATACGTTGTCTTCCTTTTGAGGTCTTCTTTAAGATTTTATCACAAAGAATATATCTCTTAACATGAACTATCTGGAAGGAATACCTAAATGTTTTGGTCCCCCCAAACTCACTAATCCTTCAGATTACAAATGAATTGTTTCTTTTAACAGGGAATCCTTGAGTGTTTATACAAAGGGTGGAAGTTGGCAGGGAAAGTCCATCCCAATAAGACAAGAAGAATGAGGCTCCACCTAATTGTTCATCACTGCTCCATGAAACAAATCATTGCTGAAAAGCACACCCACCCACCCCGACTCCAGCCCTTTTGCCGATCCAGCCCAAGAGTCAGAGGTCCTGTAGCTTCAGCTCTTCTGCAATCTGCTGCTCTGTGACTCAAGTCTGTTTGTGGGCTAAGAAGACTCCTGGGTACCCAGGCAACAAAGACACATCTGATAGAAAAGTTTTACTAATTGTTCCGGAAGAAAAAGGAAAACAGCTCAGTCTAGTGTAACTAGAGGCACCAAATTGCAATCCTCTTGTAAGAAAAGAAATAGCACTTCTGGGACTGTGGGTATAGTGGACATGTGTGTTTGTGAAAATCTGTGTGTGAGGATACATGACAGCCACAGTGCAAAGTGAATAGTAAGCAGCTATTACTTACCTCCTTGGGGATGTGTCGTGTTTGTCTGTAGAGTCCCCCGCAGACCTAGCACAGTACCTTGCATCTCATCAGCCACTCACTAAAAGCATATTGAGTTTGTTAACTATCAGGACAATGCCTTCAGAAAATGAGAGATGGGTACCCTCTTATCCTTGATGCACTCTAGGATCAGTGATATCCAGCCTGAGAGAGCACTAGGGCACTGGTTTAGACTCAAGTCACAAAACTAGACAAGCAAGTTATAGCAGAGTCAGTTGAGGAAACAGAACTCATTCATAGGATCACTGAACATCTCTACTCTACTGAGCACTTGATAAATACAAAAGGTGCATATCACCAGGCGAATGTTCAACTAATCCAGACGGATAGTTCAGCCTTACTGGAAACATAGCTCTAAATTAAATCAGTATGAAAGTAAAGTCCTTTCTTCCCAGAACCTCTCAGCCACCCATCGGGAACAAGCGAAACACTGTGGCTCTATTTGGGGACCAAACCTGAAAGGCCCACAGTCAGGGCCAGGAGGGTAGATCAGAGAAGAAATTAGGAAGGCAAACACGTGTTTGTGGCAACTCCCTTCTCTGTGGACGGTTGCCCAGATCTGGCCCCAAACCTAAGGCAGCCACGACTTCTGTACCAGCACAGCCTCCTGCCATAGCACAGTCACATCCAGGAATGAGGAAAACTGCCCACCCAGAAAAGATAATATCTGGAAGGAATGAATATTTGGGAAAAGGTCCAGTGCTACTTTAGTTCCAACCAGTCCCCACCTTCTCTGGCCCCCTCCCACGGGTTCCTCCCCTTTCAGCTACTCTAGTTCTTATAAAAACCCCACAGCCTTCCACGGACAGCCTGTAGCAGCCTCTCTCCCCACTGCTGCGGTGCAAGACAGTGAGACCCACCCACAGGACCACGGAGAGACCATGAAGAGCCTGCTACTTCTCTCCATTCTGGCGGCCTTGGCCGTGGCAGCTTTAAGTTATGGTAAGACATTTTTCTCCTGCCATTTCTCTGTGTTTTCTTTTCTGTGTCTAACTTCAGTTTATTTTGCTATTTCCTCTCCCTCCTCCTCTTCTTGCCCCTTTCTCTATTGCAATCTTAAAGTACCATTAATTTAACATTTCCCAAGCCCCAAACCCATGTGTGTTCCATCCAGTCCTTTTTATATCCTAAATACTCAGACTCCTGTGTGCAGCTTACGAGGCAATTCCTTTCTATGGTAAGTCACTGTACACTTGGAAACTTTGCGATCTCAAAAAGAAGATACATTCCCAGCCCCCGAGTTCTCATTTTTCAGGATGTTTATTTAGACTTTGGTAACGATAGGTCAGAGATATTGGTCAAATCACTTACTTTTAAAAGCATCAGTTTTCACAGGATGTGTTAAGTGCAGCCCTCTCCAGGGACAGAACAATCTCATGAATTTACTACATGTGTCTGGTAACTTAGTTAAAAAAGGAAGTTTCATATTTAAAGATCTCAGAGAAAAATAGATTTCCTCATTTGACTGTCAAAAGATAAAATGTGCCTGGTTTCTGGATGTTGTTAAATTCATCTCTGTCTGTTGAAAACTTACGAAAGGAGATCTGAAGCAAAATTATTTAGATCATCCAATCTTATGCTTCAATGAGCCAGATATTTTAGCTGTTCTTAAGTCTAAATTATGTTAACAACCATGTGTTGTTGGTTTTTGTTGTTTTTTTTTGTTTGTTTTTTTTTTTTTTTGCTTCTGACTCTTGAAATTATTCATGAGGTTTCTGTGTCAGAGAATTTGGTTTCTTTACCTCTTTTCGAACTTTTCAAGCAAACTTACTTGCTTACACATGTAAGACTCATTGCCAAATTTACGTGCTGAGAAGGTAGAAAAAAAGAGACTGGTGCAATGAAGAAAATTTCTGCTTGGACATCATCTCAGTTCTTTCTCTGAACTGGCGTTGTGCCCAGGGTGAGCTGTGAGCAGGAGCCAGTGGTTTCTGTGGCTGCCAATTGAACACAGGTTCTTAAGAGGCTTTTGGAACCTGCTAGAAGCCTGTCTTGGTAAAGCCCAGCAGAGGATCTATCTGCCCAGCCTGCCTGGAGAAACCTAGTTGTCTCCTAGCCCCCCTGTCCCTTCTTCAGCCCTGCTGTCAGATAGGGCCCAGATTAATCAGAGAAGATGGCTCTCTGGAGACTTGTGAGCCACTCTTACATTGCCTTACTTCATGAGCCTGAAAACCCCAGAGCCCTTGGGCAATTTTAACCAAGGCTGAGTTCACTAGCTTCTTTGACATCAGAGAAACTGAAGTATAGACATATGCAAGGACACAGCTAGAGAAATAATTCTCAAATTATAAATGCCTGAAATTTGTATTGACCATATTGTTAAATATATTCCTCACATCTTTTTGCCTCCCCCTCTCCCTCTTTCACTGTGTTTGGACTATTGCAATGTGCAATAAATAACAATAAAATGAAACTTTTTTTTAAATTCCAGAATCTCATGAAAGCATGGAATCCTATGAAATCAGTAAGTGAATATTTGATTTTCTTATTTAAATCTCATGTATTAAAGAATCTCAGCCCGTTCTTAAACAGACAAAATGGTAATACATATAACAGGGAGGAAAAAGAGGACCTCTTTTGGAAAACTGAAAACATTTAAAATTCAATGACTACAAAAATCGCTAAATGGGCAATTTTTTAAAGCTTGAAGCAGTATAATATTGCATTTAAACTGCATTAAACATACTGAGGAGCCATAAAACCTCATTTGGAAATTTTGTGTTGGCACCACGTCAACCACAGAGATGGAAAACAAGGAGTAATGACAAATGGCAGAGTACAGAATTGAAGGCCAAGTCAGCTGGGAGACCACAAGCATCAACATTGTTTAAATGCCATTGAATTTCTAGACTTATAAATACTGAGTATAAGAGGAAATAACATATCACTCTCGTTTTCAATTTGTTCATTGTGAATTTGTTCATTGTTTTTATCATGTTTAAACTATTCATTTACTAGTAATCTAAAGACATGCTTTACAAGTCATCAGGACAGAGAGGATTTCTCCTTAAAGAAATTTTAAAAACACACTGAAATAGAAATACTGACATTGGGGGGAAGGGGTATTGCCCAAGGGCAAAACAAGCAAGCAAAAATTTCAGTAGCCAATGTGACTATTCTCAAAGACACATATATGGGTTATTAATTTCTTTTGATCAGGCAGTTTATGAAATATGCTTATCTTTAAGCCCTTCGATTGTTACTTGAAATGCATAAATTAATGAGCTTAAAAACATATGTGTGTTAGGGAATACTCATGAAAATACTTTCAGCCACTGTTTTCCTAAAATTGCAATTATTTATTTCTGTTTTAAGGTCCCTTCATTAACAGGAGACATGCTAATACCTTCATGTCCCCGCAGCAGAGGTGGAGAGCTAAAGCTCAAGAGAGGTGGGTAATGAAGATGGGGGGTCGTTTTTCCCAGAGTAGCACCCCAGATCAGAACGGAGTGAGAAACAGCTTTCTTAAAACATACATGTTATTTCTAATTGTGTCCCAAAATCAAAGAATTTTAAAACAATATGCAGAAAACAACTGCATTTCTTTAAGATTCATTTGTGAAAGATTCAGGAAGTAGAGGAAGGGAGGATGCTAGAGAAGACAGAAAAGAAAAATTCTGTTTTCATTTTTTGAAATAGTCCCCCAAAAAGGTTTTAAAAATTCCTCCTGTTCTACCTCTCCTCTCTGCTCTTCAAATATCTCTTACTATGGGGTTATGGTAAATGGGATCAGTCTCCAATATTTCCTGATACTTTTTTTTTCATTTGTCTTATTTCTCCATTCTCTTTATACTTCTCAATCTGGGTCTGTTTTCCCCCCTCACTTTGTAGGATCCGAGAACGAACCAAGCCCCCTTACGAGTTCAACCGGGAAGCCTGTGATGACCACAAACTTTGCGAACGCTACGCCATGATTTATGGATACAACGCAGCCTATAACCGCTATTTCCGGCAGCTCCGAGGGGGCAAATGAGAATGGAAAAAGTCTCCCTCTTTCCAGTGCCTGGTGCCTGGTTTTATATTCCCTTGCAGTAGCATCACTGAACCATATAGACATACACAAATTGCTTGTTTCTTAAACGTTCTCACCTGACTGCGCCCTTCCTCCCTGTTCCCAGATTGATAAACAATGAAAGCGCAGTGTAGTGGAGGTGGAAGAGGAGTTACGATGTGGGGTTATTAACATAATAAAATCCTGGTTGGATACTTTCATTTTGTGAGTCTGATTTCTTCTGAGAAAATGCTGAGATATTTGAAGCATGACCCATTTAGCTCAGCATAGGAGACACTGTTCATCATGTTCTAGTGTTGATTAGAAGTATAGCTGCATAGATAGAATGAACCTGAGAAGACCTTCACTCAGCCATCATATGTCTAGACTCTCTCTACCATGGGGGCAGTGAATGATTGCTTCCTATTAGGTATTTTCAAGGATTGTCAAACATCATCAAAGATTAATCATATAATTTTCCTGCTTTCTAACTTTAAATGGCCCCTAAATTCCTTTTGTGTGGATTTCTGACTCTGCACTTGGCTCATCACTTTCACTTGAATGTTATTTCCTAAGATGCCACAGTTTTGACTCTTGCTTGAGCAAAGAAAATTGTTCACTTTCATGATCACCAGAGATTTTTATTTTAAAATTTTAAAATTATAGTTAATGTACAATATTATATTAGTTTCAGGTGTGCAACCCCATGATTAGACATTTGTATAACTTATAAAGTGATCACCCAGATAAATCTTGCACCCATCTGACACCACATAATAGTTATTACAATATTATTGACTATATCCCCTAGGCTGTGCTCTACATCTCCATGACTATTCTGTTACTACCAATTTGTACTTCTTGATCCCTTCACCTTTTTCATCCATCCCCCAACTTCCTCCTCTCTGGCAACCTTCAAAATGTCTCTGTATCTATGAGTCAGTTTTATATTCACCTGAGATTTTTTAAATGATGCCATCTTAGGACTTTGGAGCCAGAAGATCCTTTAGGTCTGATTTGCTGAGGAGGAAATGAAGCTCCAGAGTCTCCCTGCTTGGTATTTAGGGACAGAGATCAGGACTTCTCAAGCCCAATTGTGACCTTGTTCTTCTCTACCTGAGAACCTGTTCATGCCCACCTTTTACATCCATTCCTTCTGGTAGGTCTACTGACTTAATCTCTTTGATAGAGTATCTTTCTACTCCTTCAAAATTCTGCCCAAATCTCAAGCACTTTACAAATAGAAATCAGTGATTAAATCCACCCAGCTCCCATCACACCACACAAGCCAGTATGCAACCCTTTGAGAATTAATGTAAAGAGGCAAGCACAATGATATTATTCAATTCATGGGGGGTTATTTTGGTTAATCCTCATCTGAGGATTACTTCTATTAATTTTTAGATAGAGTGGAAGGGACAGAAGGGGAAAGAGAGAGAGAAACATTAATGTGAGAGAGACATTGATTGGTTCCTTTACCAGGAATTGAACCCTCAACCCTTCGGTCCGTGGGCAGGCACTCTTACCACTGAGCCAAACTGGCCAGGGCTCAATTCATGTTTTTTTTAAAATTATTTTTATTGTTGAATGTATTACAGACGTTCCTCTTTTTTCCCCTATTAACTCCCCTCCTCCCCACTCCCGTCCCACTCCTGCCTTTTCCCACACTGTTGTCTGTGTCCATTGGTTATGCATATAAGTTCTTTGGTTTATTTCTTCCCACCACCCTCCCCTTTCCTTTGAGGTTGGTCAGTCTAACAACCAACTTGTATTTCTTAATCCCTTCATCTTTTTCACCCATTCTCTCTACCCCATTCCCATCTGGCAACCAACAAAATGTTCTCTGTGTCTATGAGAATGTTTCTTTTCTGCTTGTTCATTTTGTTTGTAGATTCAATGGTCAGTAGGTATGTATTTATTGCCATTTTGTTTGTTCATATTTTTTACCCTTTTTTCCTTCAAGAAGACCCTTCAACATTTCATATAATGATGGTTTGGTAGTGATGAATCCCTGTAGCTTTTTTATGTCTGGGAAACTCTTTATATGTCCTTCAATTCTAAATGATAGCTTTGCAGGATAGAGTAATCTTGGTTGTAGGTTCATGCTTTTCATCACTTTAAATATTTCTTGCCACCCTCTTCTGGCCTCCAACGTTTCTTTTGAGAAATCAGCTGACAGTCTTATGGGAACTCCCTTGTAGGCAACTAACTGCTTTTCTCTTGCTGCTTTTAAGATTCTCTCTTTGTCTTGAACCTTTTGCATTTTGATGATGATGTGTCTTGGTGTGGGCCTCTTGGAGTTCATCTTGTTTGGGACTCTCTGTGCTTCCTGGACATGTATGTCTGTTTCCTTCACCACATTAGGGAAGTTTTCTGCCATTATTGTTTCAAATAGGTTTTCGATTTCTTGTTCTCTCTCTTCTCCTTCTGGCAGCCCCAAGATGAGAATGTTGGCACACTTGAAGTTGTCCCAGAGGCTCCTTACACTATCCTCATTTTTTTAAATTCATTTTTCTTTTTGCTGTTCTGGTTGGGTGTTTTATGCTTCCTTATATTACAAATCGATGGTTTGCTTCTTGGCTTTACCTACTCTACTATTGAATCTCTGTAAATTATTCTTTTTTTTAGTTAGTGCTTCCTTTATTTATGACTGTGCCCCCTTCATTTCTGACTGGTCCTTTTTTAAGCTCTTGAGGCCCTCACTAAGTTCATTGAAGTTCTCACTAAGTTCATTGAGCATCCTTATTAGCAGCGTTTTGAACTCTGCATCTGTTTGGTTGCTTATCTCTATCTCCATTTTGTTTAGTTTTTTTCCTGGAGTTTTGCTCTGTTCTTTCATTTGGGACATGTTTCTTTGTGTCCTGATTTTGGCTGTCTCGCTGTGTTTGTTTCTATGTATTAAGTAGAGTTGCTATGTCTCCTGGGCTTCCTATTGTACTAGGTGTATTATAGGGTCCAGTGGCACAGCCTCCCTGGTCTCCCAGCTGGGCCCTTGAGGTGTACCCCTGGTGTGGACTTTATACCCTTCTGTTATAATTGAGTCTTGATTGCTGTTGGCACATCAATGAGAGGATTTTACTTAGGCTGATCAGCTGCAAGGATTGGCTGTGCCCACTATCCACCAACCTCTGACTACCTTGGATGATCAGCCGTGCAGGGGCCCACCACACAGAGCAAGACTTACTTCAGCAGTGCTCTGGTACCCACTGAGTCCATTCCTTGAGTGTGTTACTTGTGGAGGTGGTTGGGTGGGATAGTTCTGAAGCTATCCACTGGGTATGCTGGCTCTGGGGCTAGGTCAGTCACTGCCTGTGTTCTATCTGAGCTACAAACCAGACATAAGCTACAAAGCAGTCTGCAGATGGTTGCTTCTTGTGCTGGTCTTGGGGGTGCCTAAGCAAAGCCACATTGTGAACCAAGGCTGGCTGCTTCTAGTGCCAGGCCTGGGTCCACTTAATGAGAGGTATGGGGCTTGCTGAGACCAGATGCTGCTTGTTTGAGAGTATTTAGGAACATCTGAAGCAGGATCCAAGACAGGCCATTTCTATGGTAAAGCAACTGGCAACAGCTTGGGTGGGCCTGAAAGTTGGGTGGGGCAGGGCCTCATGGAATCACCAGGGCAGGGAAAATAGTGTGAGCCAGGTTGCTGTAGTCCCAGATATGGCTGCTGTCTGCCAGCCTCATGGGGGAAAGGCACACCAAAGGAACCTTTTAAAAGCCTCTGACAGCACGTTTGTCCAAGAGAAAGCTGCCTCTCCAGCCCTCGACCCAATGCCAAACAGCTCAGTTTTTCCCCTTATGTCTCTGGTGCTTTTTGAGCTTCCTCAGCCACACTGGAGCTCAGAGGGAGCAAGTCCGAGTAAGTCCATGTGCGGCCACTTTAAGAGGAGCTGCCTGGGGCTCCCTCAGCCAGAGTGTCCCTCAGCCACGGTTCCTGCTGGTGTTTACACCCAGAACTGAAGGGGACTTCTCTTCCTGGCACTGGAACCCTGAGCTGGGTGCCTGGTGTGGGACAGGGAACCCTCACTCCTCAGGGAGCATCTTCACAGCTGAGGTGTCCCTCCTGATTTTTATCCATCACACCTGGGTGTGGGACCAACCCGTCTGTGCCTCGGCCTCTCCTACCAGTCTTGATGTGGCTTCTTTAATTTCATAGTTGTAGGACTTCCATTCAGCTCAATTTCAGGCAGTTTTGAGTGATGGTTGTTCTATAATTTAGCTGTAATTTTGATGTCATTGTGGGAGGACGCGAAACCACATTTACCTACGCCGCCATCTTGACCGGAAGTCTCAATTCATGTTTTGATTAAAGTTTCTTTCTATGTATATTTGTTTGCATTATGGTACTTTGTTTGAAGGCAAATGCTGTAAATGCAATATTTTCTCTCTATAGCCTTGGGACTATTTTCTGTTCACAGAGATTATTCAATAAAAGTTGAATAAACAACAGATAAGTCATACAAGGAAGTGACCACCCAGTTCTGAAACTATTAGATTCATATAATAAAGTGTGTTGTGTAATTTAAGCCATTGTCATAATAATGCAATGATGAATATTTTATAATTTTCTAAGCTCTTTTGCATATTCATTAGATCTTACAATAACTCAGAAGATGAGTAATATGTAATAGATGATAAAACTGAGACTCAGGGGGGTAACTTTATTGTAGTAGATACAGAAGTGTGCCACTCAGACTAAGGAATTGTGCCCCTGGGCACGAGAAATATAAGCAGCTGATGGTTTTCAGCCAAAAATTTAGTGACACAGATCTCAGCTCTTTCTGTGTGCATCTTTCTCCTCACTGGTACCCTTCTCTGTGATGGCTAGCTATCTCTTTGAACTCCCTGCTCTGTCTTCTCAATTTAAGAAGGCCACAAGCATCTGCACGAGTTCCATTTTCTGTCCCATGGCTAGAACACTCTACAGGAAGTAAATTGGGCAGCTAGAGGGCTCACCTCATTTGTTCTCCATCTCTTATGCATCAATGTTTAGTAATTTAAAAGAAGGGAAATATGGAGGGAAAGAGAAACATAAGAGACAAGTTAGGACTCTCTGTGTTTCCTGGATGTGTATGTGTATATCTATTCTCTTCACCAGGTTAGGAAAGTTTTCAGCCATTATTTCTTCAAAGAGATTTTCAGTCCTTCTCTCTCTCTCTCTCTCTCTCTCTCTCTCTCTCTCTCTCTCTCCTCCTTCTGATAATCCTATGATGCAAATATTGTTATGGTTGGTTTTGTCCCACAGGTCCCTTACACTGTCTTTATTTTTTAATTTTTTCTTTTTGTTGTTTTGAACTGATGTTTCCTGCTACCTTGTCCTCCAAACCACTAATTCGATCCTCTGTTTTAACAAGTTTGCTGTTGATTCCTTCCAGTCTATTCTTCATTTTAGTTATTATATTCTTCATTTCTGTCTCACCCTTTGTATGGCTGCTGTATTCTTTTTTATATTACTATCTCTTCATTGAAGTTCTCACTTCATTTCTTGAACATTCTTATAACCAGTGTTTTGAACTCTTTTTAACTGGTAGATTGCTTGCCTCCGTTTCATTTAGTTTTTTTTTCTGGAGATGTTTCCTATTCTTTCATTTAGGATATGTTTCTTTGTGTTCCCATTTTGGCTGCTTCTCTGTGTTTTTTGTTCTACGTATTAAGTAGATCTGTAGCAGGTGTCCTGTGGGGCCCAGTGGTAGTCTCCCTGATCACCTGAGCCAGGTGCTCCAGGAGTTCCTTTGTGTAGGTTGTACATGCCTTCCTGTTGTAGTTGTGCTTCGACTGCTGTTGGCACATCAGTGGGTGGAACTAACCCTCAGGCTGACTGGCTGTGAGGTTTAGCCATGACTACAGTATACCAGCTGCTGCACAAGGTTTGACCCCACAGAATGTGATTTACCACTATGGGGTCTGGTGCCTGCCAAGACTACCCTTTGGGTTACCACTTGTGGAACTAATCAGGTGGTGCTCTGTTATGGTCTGAAGCCCCCACTGGGTGTGTTGGTTCTGGGAACTCTTGTGAGGGACTCTGGTATAGGTCAATATCAGATGTTATCTGTGACCAGCCTGGAATTATCTGTTAGGAGCAACAAGCAATCGGGGGTTAGTAGCTGCCTATGCTTGGCCTATATGCATGTAGGAGAGGCCACAATGAACTGAGGTCGGCTACCACTAGTACCAAACCTGGGGTAGGTCACCACAGGCCCAAGGAACCCCAAAACTTGCCACTACCTGCTGGCTTCCTGTAAGGCTCAGCTGCTAAAAGATCCTTAGGAAGTACAAAAGTTGGTTGAGGCAGGGTCTCAGGGAGTCACCAGGGTGGGGTGAGTGGTGTTCACTCAGTTAACACAGATTCAGAGTTGGTGCCAGTGCTAAACCTGAGGCCTTTCAGTAAGGCCAGCTATCAGCCTCCTGGGGCCTGCAGACCTTGCAGTGAGTTGGGGTCTCAGGGAGTCATCAGAGTGGAGCAGAGTTCACCAGGCTAATGCATATTCAAGGAAGGCTGAACACAAGGACAATGGCAGCCATCCCTTCAGCCCTTGCCCTGAATCCCAACAACTCAATTTCTCCGTGTATGTCTCTGACAACACTTAAGCTTGACTGGAATTCCTTGAGAATTACTTAAGATACTGTGATGCAGACCCAGGCTTGCTGCTGCCAAAAAAGCATCAAGCCCTGCATGATTTGGGTAGGGCAGGGTCTTGGGAAATCATCAGGTTGGAACGAGTGGAATTCGCCAGGCTAATGCAGATTCAGATTTAGCCATGGTGAGGTGGGCTTAACATAAGAAAGATGGTGCTCGTCAGCCATGCAGGAGGAGGGCTCAACACAGGGACAATGATGGCAAGCCCTCCAGCCCTCACCCTGAAGCCACACAACTCAGTTTCCCCCTGAGCCACTGTCCCTCCACTGGAGCCCAAGGTGAGTGCCTGCGAGTGAGAGTTGGTGCACAGGCCCTTTGAGAGGATACCTGGGTTTCCAGCAGCCTTTCATCTCACCCAGATGGATGGAATCCCCATTAATTTTTACAGCCAGATGTTATGTAGGCTCCTCTTCCCAGCACTGGTGTTCTGTGCTAGGGAGCCCTGCGGGGGACCAATACCTCTCACTTCTCAAGGGGAAACTCCGCAGCTTAGATATCCCTCCAATTCTCAACCACTACATGTGGGTGTGGGGCCAGCTGGTTTTGTGTCTCTGTCCCTCCTACCAATGCTGACATGGCTTCTTCTTTATAGTCTTCATCATAGAACTTCTGTTCATCTCGTGTTCAAATTGATTGTTCTATAATTTGGTTGTAATTTTGATGTGGTCATGGAAGGAAGTGAGTACAGTGTCCACTTACTCCACCATCTTGTGGAAAAGATATATATAGTATTCTATGTTTCCAGTTTTTGTCTTCTGATTCTTTTAAGATGTTTTTTCCACTGTCTTCTAGCTTACATTGTTTCAAACATAAAATCTATTGTAATCTTTTACTCCTCTGTATGTGCTGTGTCTTTTAGCTCTGGATGGTTCTAAGATTTTTCTCTTTATCATTGTTTTTTACCACACTGATTATAATGTACATCCATAGAAATCCAGAGATCCCTTTCTCTGTAGCTCTCTACTCTTCAGTATTTTGCCATATGAACTCTAGTCACCATATTCTCTCAGAACTTTTAAGTCCATCTCAGCTCAAAACAACCACTGGATTCCATCTCGGTTCCCCTACCTGAGCCATGGCTTGGAAATGCTCTTAAGGCAATAAACTGGGGCAATCATGGGACTCACTTGGTTTGTTTCCCATCTCTTAGGGGATGGAAAAGTGTCTTAATGCCCAGTGCCTAGAAAACCATTACTTCATATGTATTGTCTGTTTCTTTAGTTGTTTTCTGAAGAGAGGGTAAACTCTATCCCTGAGACTCCCTGTTGGCTAAAAGCCCATTAAATCAGGTAGAACTACTCTGAATTGTCATCTCAGCGTCGGTGTTGCACCGTAAAATTGAGTGAGGCATTTATTTCAACTGCATAACAGTTCAAACGCTCAGTGGTTCTACTTTCCTCATACGTACCTCTCATATGCTATACCCAAGGGCCCTCTCTAATAAACCACCTGCACACAAATCTTTGAGTCTTAGAGTCTATTTCCCAGGAAAGCAGATCTATGACAGTAATTCAGGTGGCAAATAGTGAAACCAGGATCTTCTAGCTCCAGACTTGTTGTTTTATTCATTACACAACACTAGATTCATCATTTTTGAGCTGGCAAGGAATTCGGCAAAAACTTAATTCAACCCCCTAATTTTACATTGAGAAATTTGTGAGCTGAGGGTCCAAATGACTATTCTAAAGGCAGGAAATCCTAATTCTCTTGTGAAATTCACTTGTACTGACCTCATTAAATGTAATTTCTTAAGCCAACTTTGAAAAAGGGCTTTGTACAAATGGTTCATATATTTGTACCAACTTCCCATTGTGAACAGTCACACTTTACAATTTGATAAATCTATATTTAATGTCATTTCCACCTTGGTCAAAATTTTAAACTAGCCACCTTCTCAGTTCTACTAATTTTGTGATATATTCTGGTTTTTCAGATCTAAGATACATGAAGTGATAGGTCACAGGTCTTGTTTTCTTCCCCTTTTATAATTTTGGTAAGGCTTTTCACATAGTAGTATATCTTAGGAACCAAAGAGTGTTTAAACACAG
Organism: Molossus molossus; assembly: GCF_014108415.1. Classification (NCBI taxonomy): domain Eukaryota; kingdom Metazoa; phylum Chordata; class Mammalia; order Chiroptera; family Molossidae; genus Molossus; species Molossus molossus. The sequence goes on along the minus strand of NW_023425345.1, from coordinate 27,240,156 downwards.
GCAGAATGCTCTGATTCCATCTCATAAAAGAAAATTAACATTTTAATGCATTATTTGAGGTTAAGGACTTTACAAATAGGTCTCCCAGCAACACCATTCAGAACTGTGTCATTCTTGGGACTTCCGGTCAAGATGGCAGGGAAGGTAAATGCGGTATCGCGTCCTCCCACAACCACATCAAAGTTACAACTAAACTACAGAACAACCATCATTCAAGCTGAATGGAAGTCCTACAACTACAAAATTAAAGAAGCAGCCACACCGAGACTGGTAGGAGGGGCGGAGGCACGACGGGCTGGTCCCACACCTAAGAGTAGCAGATAAAAATCAGGAGGATACCTCGGTTGGGAAGGTCCTCCCTGAGGACTGAGGGGTCCCCGTCCCACACCAGGTGTCCTGTTCAGGGTTCTGGTGCCAGGAAGAGAAGTCCCCATAACTTCTGGCTGGAAAAAACAGCAGGAACTGAGGCTCAGGGAGGCTGAGGTGGCTGGAGCCTCAGGCAGCTCCTCTTAAAGAGCCCACGCACAGACTTATCGGACTCACTCCCTCTAAGCTTGGAGGGGACGCAACTTGAGGGGCACCAGAGACATACAGAGAAGAACTCAGCTGTTTGGCATTGGAGAGGGGGCTTTCTCCAGGACAGACTGCTGTCAGAGGCCTTTGTTCCATTGATGAGCCCTTCCCTGGGTGGCAGACAGCCGCCATATCTGGGACTCCAGCAACCTGGCTCACACTGTTTACCCCATCCTGGTGATTCCCTGAGACTCCGCCCCACCCAACTTTCAGGCCCACCCAAGCTGTTGCCAGTTGCTTTATTATAGGATTGGCCTGTCTTGGATCCTGCTTCAGGTTTTCCTAAATTCTTTCAAACAAGCAGCATCTGGTCTCAGCTAGCCCCATACCTCTTGTTAAGTAATACATAGAAACAAACACAGGGAGGAAGCCAAAATGAGGAGACAAAGACACAGGTCCCAAATGAAAGAACAGAACAAAACTCCAGAAAAAGAACTAAGCGAAATGGTGATAAGCAACCTAACAGATGCTGAGTTCAAAACACTGCTTCTAAGGATGCTCAGTGAACTTAGTCAGAACCTCAGTGAACTTAGTGAGGGCCTCAAGAGCATAAAAAAGGACTAGTCAGAAATAAAGGATGCACAGTCAGAAATGAAGGAGGCACTAACTGAAATAAAGAATAATTTACACAGATTCAATAGTAGAGTAGGTAAAGCCAAGAAGCAAACCATCGATTTGGAATATAAGGAAGCAAAAAACACTCAATCAGAACAGCAAAAAGAAAAAAGAATTTTAAAAAATGAGGATAGTGTAAGGAGACTCTGGAAAAACTTCAAGTGTGCCAACATTCTCATCTTGGGTTGCCAGGAGAAGAGAGAGAACAAGAAATCGAAAACCTATTTGAAACAATAATGGCAGAAAACTTCCCTAACGTGGTGAAGGAAACAGACATACATGTCCAGGAAGCACAGAGAGTCCCAAACAAGATGAACCCCAAAAGGCCCACACCAAGACACATCATCATCAAAATGCAAAAGGTTCAAGACAAAGAGAGAATCTTAACAGCAGCAAGAGAAAAGCAGTTAGTTACCTACAAGGGAATTCCCATAAGACTGTCAGCTGATTTCTCAAAAGAAACTTTGCAGGCCAGAAGAGAGTGTCAAGAAATATTTAAAGTGATGAAAAGCACGAACCTACAACCAAGATTACTCTATCCTGCAAAGCTGTCATTTAGAATTGATGGCCATATAAAGAGTTTTCCAGACAAGGAAAAGCTAAAGGAGTTCATCACCACCAAACCATTATTATATGAAATGTTAAAGGTCTTCTTGAAGAAAAAAATAAAAAATATGAACAAACAAAATGGCAATTGAACCTACAAACAAAATTAATAAGCAGAACAGAAACATTCTCATAGATATAGAGAACATTTTGTTAGTTGCCAGATGGGAGGGGGGATGGGGGAATGGGTGAAAAAGGTGAAGGGATTAAGAAGTACAAATGGGTTGCTAGACTGACAAACCTCAAAGGGAAGGAAGTTTAGGGGGTGGGAAGAAATAAACCAAAGAACTTATATGCATATATGCATAATCAATGGACACAGACAACAGTGTGGGAAAAGGCAGAAGGGGGACAGGGGCCGGGAGGAGGGGGTCAATGGGGGAAAAAAGAGGAACATCTGTAATACATTCAACAATAAAGATAAAAAGAAGGAAAAAAAAAAGAACTGTGTCATTCTTGGGCAAGTTAATTACTCTCACTAGGTCTTAGTTTCCTTATCTGTAAAATAAGATGATTCTAGTACAGATCTTAAAGTTGGTGTAAACAATAAATAAATGAATATATGTAAATTGCACAAAATAGCATAGAGTAAGTGCTTAATAAATGTTAGCTATTCTTACTATTATTTTCTTTTTTTTATGAATTTATTTATGTATTTATTTTTTTGTTACAGCTATTTTACCTTTTTACCCCATTGGCACCCCCCACCCCACCCCCCTTCCACCCTGTCCTCAGCTTAGTTGTCCATGTCCATTGGTCATGCATACATGCATATAAGTTCTGTGGTTTATCTCTTCCCACCCCCCCACCCCCCATCCCCTCTTCTGAGGGATTTCAGTCTGTGCCCTACTTCCATGTGTCTGGGTCTACTGTATTCCTCAGATTGTTATGTTCATTATATTCCGTATATAAGTGAGATCATGTGGTATTTGTCTTTTTCTGCTTGGCTTCTTTCACTTAGGATAATACTTTCCAGGTCCCTCCATGTCGTCTCAAAGGATAAGAGATCTTTCTTTCTTACCGCTGCATAGTATTCCATTGTGTATATGTACCACAGCTTTTTGATCCATTCGTCTACTGGTGGACACTTGGGCTGTTTGCAGATCTTAGCTATTGTAAATAGTGCTGCTATGAACATGGGGGTACATATATTCTTCCTGATTGGTGTTTCGGACTTCTTAGGGTATATTCCCAGCAGTGGGATCACTGGGTCAAATGGAAGTTCAATTTTTAATTTTTTGAGGTAACACCATATTGTTTTCCATAGCGGCTGCACCAGTCTGCATTCCCACCAGCAGTGTATTAGAGTCCCCTTTTCTCCACACCCTCGCCAACACTTGTTTGATGATTTGTTGATGGCGGCCATTCTGACAGGTGTGAGGTGATACCTCATTGTTGTTTTAATTTGCATCTCTTTGATGATTAGTGATGTTGAGCATTTCTTCATATGTCTCTTGGCCATTTGTATGTCCTGTTTGGAGGGGTGTCTATTCAGCTCCTCTGCCCATTTTTTAATTGGGTTCTTTGTCTTCCTTTTGTGGAGTTGTATGAGCACTCTGTATATATTGGAAATTAACCCCTTATCTGATACATCATTTGCAATGATGTTCTCCCATACAGTGGGTTGCCTTTCCATTTTGATGATTGTTTCTTTTGCTGTGCAGAAGCTTTTTAGTTTGATGTAGTCCCATGTGTTCATTTTCTCCTTTATTTCTGTTGCCTTAGGTGATGTATCAGTGAAAATTCTGCTCCGTATGATGTCTGAAATTTTGTTGCCTACATTTTCTTCTAGAATTTTTATGGATTCACGGGTCACATTTAAGTCTTTTATCCATTTTGAGTTTATTTTTGTGTATGGTGTAAGTTGATGGTCTAGTTTCATTTTTTTGCATGTAGCTGTCCAATTTTCCCAACACCATTTATTAAAGAGGCTGTCTTTACTCCACTGTATGCTCTTGCCACCTTTGTCAAATATTAATTGAGCGTATTGCCTTGGGTCCATTTCTGGGTTTTCAGTTCTGTTCCACTGGTCTATATGCCTGTTCTTGTGCCAGTACCAGGCTGTTTTGGTTACAGTCGCTTTGTAGTATAACCTGATATCTGGTATTGTGATCCCACCTACTTTGTTCTTCTTTTTCAAGATTGCTGTGGCTATCCGGGGTCTTTTTTGGTTCCATATGAACTTTTGAAGTATTTGTTCTAGTTCTATGAAATATGTCGTTGGTATTTTGATGGGGATTGCATTGAATCTATAGATTGCTTTGGGTCTTACTATTATTTTCTACTGTACTATTAATATGATTGTAATATACTATATTCAAGATATTAATAAATGGCAAGATGCCCTGGCCAGTTTGGCTCAGCAGTTAGAGTGTCAGCCTGCAATCCAGAGAGACCCGGGTTTGATTCTCGCTAAGGGCACATACCTCAGTTGCAGTTTGTCCTCGGCCCTGGTTGGGTCGTGCAGGTGGCAACCACTTGGTGTGTCCCTTTGACATTGATGTTTCTCTCTCTCTCTCTCTTCCTTGCTCTCCCTTCCACTCTATCTGAACAAAAAATGGAAAAAATGTACTCAGGTGAAGATAAATAATAATAATAAAAAAAATAAATGGCAAAACAATACTTCTATGGGGATTTTCACTTATGCCTTGAAAACAGCCAGCAGAACATATAGCTAAAAACTATTGGTAGCACTGGCCGACTTGTACTCACTCCACTATTTCTCTCTTCTCCACCATGACACATCTACCTATGCTGATGATGCACTCAGTTTCAGAAGGCTAGGCCAGGGAAATGCATTTTGGTTTTAGGATAAATCATGATTTTAACTTTCATGTTCTACTGGGTTTGAAATGCATGCATCCATATTTCTATGCAGTTATAAAGGTATTCATATTAGATTAGACTTAAAGTTATATACTTATATAGTGGTAGTAGTATATCCAAGCACCGTATTCATCCCTACCTCACCTTTTCAATAAAGGAAATCTGTAAGTAATCCATTGTTCCAAGTAATACAAGTTCTTGATTACCCATCATTAATAGCTTTTCCTTCAATTCCTCAATTCTAATGTTTCAGGCCCAATTATTTGTCATAATACAGAACTCTAATGAGAATAAATTCTATCCTGAGCTCATTTTGATTTGGAACTCTGAAACTTTGCCCACATTACCTCTTTTTATTTTTTATTTATTTTTATATTTTATCCTCACCCGAGGGCATTTTTTTTTATTTTTTTTGTTCAGATAGGGTGAGTGGGAGAGAGAGAGAGAGAGAGAAAGAAACATCGATGTGAAAGGGACACATCGAGTGGCTGCCACCCACACAACCCAACCAGGGCCGGGGACAAACTGCAACCGAGGTACATGCCCTTAGCGGGAACCGGACCCGGGTCTCTCGAGACCGCAGGCCAGTGCTCTAACCGCTGAGCCAAACCGGCCAGGGCACCTCTTTTTATTTTATTCATGAACTAGGGTTCTACTTTATCCTAGATGGCTCTCCTCTGACACTCAGATATTGTTACCTGTCTGACTATTGCCAGATACACCTTCTGCCATGGCCACTCTACCAATAAGAATCTCTGGCAGTTTGTGTTAATTCAGGAAAGAACCTATTAGTCCACTCTGCTTTTCCTACAAGAATAGGGCACCTATCCATGATGCATTACACACCCTAAATTATCAAATATTATATAGTAGTATGTTCCCAATGGATAGAATGCATGGGTCTGGAAACTAAGGCATGGAAGCAAGAGTGACTCTATTTATCATATTTTGTAGCCACATGAAGAGTTTATATCTTTTATTCCTAAAATTATAATATCTGTTGGCTTGGAAATCCTGGTTCATATAGAGAAAACACTTTCACCATGGGATGTTGAAGAGTCCCATTAAAGCTCTATATGCTGTCCAATCACTTTGAATGTTTCTTTGTCAAAATTTTTAAATGTTGTCAAAAGAGTGAGCAAGACTCTTCATGCTAAGAAACTAGTTAACAAGTAAGGGAGTCATCTTTCTTAATGGGGAGTAATTGAACATAAAAATCAGGAGAAGGTAGGGTTTCTGAATCTAAGGAAGGAAAAATTCATTTGATATTCAGGTAATCCATTGGAATATCTTTTTATATTTCTCTACCCAGCCATGATAGTGAATGGACAAGCATATCAGCCATAGTCTGAGAGAGTTGTGCTGATGAGGAGCTCACAACTCTTAGGAATGAAAGTTTGTTTCACTTACCAAGTTAGACACCTAGACCACCAGATGTGCTAAGAGTGAGAGAACCAAGAATGGGTTGTTTGAAAGAAAGACAATGAGTATCAGTAGTGAACTCACAACTAACTGCAGCAGTAGGGGCTGTAGTTTGTCCCACTAACCTTCACCAATATTCTGACCTGCCCACGGGAGCAAAGTAGACTTCAAACAGGAGACTATACCAAAGGAGAGATTACAGAGCTGAGAAAGAAAAGACTGTCATTACAGTACAACTGGGAAATACATTTCTATAAAACAGCCACAGCATCTAAGAAAGTGTGACTAGAATCTATCTAGTATTGCAATTTTCCTGGAAAAGAGACCAATCAAATCCTGAAAAAGCTGTTCCTGATATATTGTATGAAGCAAGTGGATGTCACAGTACAAATGTGAACAGTAATTGACACTGTAGTGCTTTGTCCAGATCCCATCTTTCATCCATTCCCTCAGATGCTAGCAGCTAATGGCTTTCATCTGGCTGAGTTTCTCTCTTAAAGTTGCCCTTAGCTGAAGACAGCAGCTTGCCCCAAGTTACATTCCTCTGCAGCAACAGCCTACATCTAAACACTGGTCAAAAAAACTGGTCAATGCAGGGGTAAAAGACCTAGCTCCCTTTTCTGACATTGGCATTTTTCAGCCTTATGATTGCTTCTTTAGCATCTTCCATTCCCTTGCCAGCACAATGTTAAAAAGCAAGCATATGTCATGGCTTAATTGCACGATTTATGAATGTACATATACACACACATATGGCTATACGTAGCAGAGGTAGGAAGGTAGAATATGGAAATCTTCTAGTGGTCTCTAAATTCCTCCTACGACTGAAACTGGTCCCAATTTTCCTCATTTAAAAATTAACCCCCAACTATCCTCAAGTAAGTCAATGCTAGAAACTACATAATGAGATTCATCTGTGAATTTCTTTAGAGAACTGAACTGGGTGACCTGTTGGGGTTTTTTTCCATGTTTCATTTCTCTGAATTCAGGCATTGAAAGCTAACCAACAAAGAAAGCCAGGAGCATAAGTCATTTGGGGTTGTTAAAACATGAGGTTAAGCTTTGAAAAATACTGTTCAAGAAATGTGCTCTTTCCTCAGTTAATAGAGGAGATTTTTATGGTGTTTGCCTAGAAACACTCTGACTCCTTTACTTTGGAGAGAGAAATACACAAAATTTGTCTCTGTTCATTTCATCTAAGGATAATAACCACTGCTTTTGACCACAAGCCTATAATAAAGTAGGAAAATAATCTGCATACATTTGGATACATGTTTTTAAACATTCTTAGAGAGAATTTTCTTCTTACAGAGTCTTGGAAATGTTCCTAAAGGACAATAAATTTTGTATTATAAAATTATCCTAAGAAAATCCTAAGTGCTGCAACTTAATCCTAAGAGTGAATTAAACCTCAAACATGAGAGCATTCCAAAGAAGACATTATAGAGCTAAGAAAGAGGAGATAAAATTTTACTAAGCTAGTAAATACATTTCTATAAAGTAGCACAGTATCCAGGAAAAGGTGACTAGAACTACAAAGTTTAGTAGAAGCACATGGACAAAAAACATATTTTTGAAAACCCATTTTGTGAGTATTAAGCAACCAACATCCCTCATTTTTAATCCAAATATGAATGTGACAAAATAACAAGGGAAAGAAATAAAAATGGTTGTTAAAGATTAGACATCTTCAGCTCTTGGCTGCTTTCTGATTACATACCTGTGTTGTATATCTTCCTTGTTTTAGAATTTCCTACACTTTTGGCTTCCAAGACTTTGAGTTAAAACAAAATGCTCTTGAAATCATATAGACCCACCCAGAATGCAGATGTTAAAATATATAATTAGAAATGAAAATCTAGGTCATGGAAACTTTAAAGTGTTGTGTGTTTTTCCCTGAAATAAACTTTTATGGCTTAGGGTCTTAGAAGGAGATTCCCATTAAAAGAAGTTACCTTTTATATTTGGTAGGATAAATCCACTCTTGTTTAATACCACCATTTATAGAAGCAATATTTAATGAAGTTACCATGTATTTAACATTTGACAAACATTTATCAAGTACCTATTCTATACTATACAATATGGCCATACAGTAGCAGGTGGTCATTCAGTTCAACTTAAAACTCCAGTTTTGTGAAGTTCTCTATGTCATATGACATTCTAGTTCATCGGAATAACTAATTGTTAGAATAGAAGTTTTTCTTATATTGAATCAACTTAAACAGTTGGCCTTGATTCTTATCTCTAGAGAAAAGAAAAACAAAATTAATATGTTCTATTGCCTCATTTCTTCTTTTAGAACTTCCATATTTGATATGTTGCTCAGACACCTTCACACTCCCAAGTGCCTTTTTTCTCTTTCTCTCTTTTTTTCTATAGCATACAGAAATACAAACTCTATTTATTTGTAAAATAAATTATTTTCTTTTCCATGAGCATGGTGGCCTGGTATATCAGCCACGGTCTGAGAAGAACATGCTGACCAGGAGCTCTCAACTCTCAGTATTATACACTCAGGAAAAGTTTAAGAGGGTAGATCTTATGTTAAGCATGCTTAACAAAATAAAATTTTTCAAATTAAATGTATAGCTTTACTGTCTTACACTCATAGCAAATGGAACACATAGAATTGGGTTACATTTGAAATAGATATGAAAAGAAAATTTCCATTTGTTTCTGGATTTCTCACCAAGGGAATTTTTCTGTAAATTGTTGCTGAATTGATGCATTTGTGGAGATAAGGAGAGGTCAGGGCTTTGTACTTCACTATCTGGTTTATGTCACCCTCCCCCATGCATTATTTTCTGCATATATTCTAGTTCATCTACATCCGTCCTGTAGGGTTCAATGTAAACACAACACATTGTCTGGTGGTCTCAGAGCACAGCTAATTGCACTTGCTCAGGACCCAGACATTACTGCATCTTCGGGGAATCTAAGCCTTTGTTTCTCTCATGGTTGCCTTTCATGGCCTAGTAAAACCTTCAGGTATTTTCAAAAATTTTTAAATATGTTTTTATTGATTTCCTAGAGCGAGGGTAAGGGAGAGATAAAAACATAGATGTGAGAGAGAAATATCAATTGGCTGCCTCCTGCACGCCTCCTACTGGAGATCAAGCCGGAAACCCAGGCATATGCCCTGACCAGAAATCGAACCGGGACCTCTCAGTCTACGGGACGACACACAATCCACTGAGCCACACTGGCCGAGCGACCTTCGGATATTTTTAACATAAACTGCTAGCAAGTCACATCATCCCCTATCCTGTCCTTATGAGCACATCTTATTATCTAAGTGCAAAGTATACCTTATCCCTTTTTAAATGTCATCTCGTTGAATTCAATAGTTGAGATAATTTTATCATTTATCTTATTAGCTCTTTCTTGAAGATTTGACTCATCTGAAAATTTGATGAAAATGTCTTCATCTATGCCTTTTAATAAAATATGTTGAACCAGGCTGATGTGGTTCCGTGGATTGAGCGTTGTCCTGTGGACTGAGAGGTTGGATTCCCCGTCAGGGCACATGCCCAGGTTGCAGGCTCCATCGCTAGTAGGGGGCGTGCAGGAAGCAGCTAATCAATGTTTCTCTCTCACATTGATGTTTCTCTCTCTCTCTCTCTCTCTCTCTCTCTCCATATATATATATATATATATATATATATATATATATATATATATATACCAAAAGGAATTAGGAACAGATTCATCAGGAGAAAAGGGCCAAAAGGAGCTGAGTGAGGAAAGGTCTAGGAAGACAGCCCTAGAAAAGAGTGCTTGGCATTTAAATTCACTTCAAAGCTAATTGAATCACTCACTGTGGCGCATGCATCCCCACTGGTCTAGCCTGCTATATTGGAGCTCTCAATGCACATTTAGGGAGCCAATAAGTTTAGTATATGTGTTATCTGTGCTCAGTAACGGCCCTGCTTGCTTTATTCCCTTATTCAAATGCTTAACTGAGTTATATGATGCAACATAATGATGAGCTAGTCCTAACTCAGAGCAACCCAGTATAAATTCTGGGCCAAGAGGACAGAAGGCAAACAGAATTTATTGAAAATTTACGATGAATCAGATGAAGTCTCCTGGATTCAGTGCTATTTAGAGGATTAACCAGGCCAGGCCAGGCCTTCCTCACTCCTCCCCACTCCAGAACTTTGAGTCCATGTTAGGCAAGTTCTAACATGATCTTTGGTGTAGAAAGTTCTGAGACCAGGGCAGTCTGAGACAGAACTATAACAAAGAAGGAAAATATGGTCTTAAGCATCCATACTTTTCCAGTTTCTCTTTTTCTATGTACTCTCTCCCCACTACTGGTGGAAACAATTTTGCCTTTGTCTTTCCAAGGAGACGTCTGCATTTTTAAAATAGAATTTGGCGAGGACTATGTTGACACACAAAAAATTAGTCTCAAATAGTGATGTTAAAGAAAGCAAGATAAGCTTCTGAACAAGATGTTTGGGGCATGGCTCCCAGAGTACCTCTCAAATCATATTATAAAGTAGCAAACTAGTCTGACAACAAGGAGAGGCTCTTCTTTGCCAGCTGAACATCTGGACAGGTTTCTCAAGCTGTGAATGAAGTGGAAGGAAAAAGAGGCCCAGATCAACCTTGTCCCAAAGAAATTCTCTACACGAGGAGAAACCTGAAGCTTATCTGGACTCCTGGGAATGACAAGTTTCTGGAGGCCCCTGCATGTTCCCAGTGTCTATAAGAATCAAGATTGATTTGGAAGAGAAGCGTGCTAGATCTAACCTCTAGAATGTCAGCTGTGGATACAGACTTAGAATAGAGATTATATTTGCACTTTTGCATGTGGTGTGTGTATGTGTGTGTGTGTAATGAGAGAAAGAGAAGAAGCAAGTTCAGTGCAGATAACCCTCCTCTGACATGGCTCAATGCAAACCCAATTCAAGGTCTTCTCCACAGAAGCTCTACCCTTACTTCTTCCCTAGAAGCCCTGGATGTATGGTAACCAGATTCAAAAAGAAACAAAGAGGACCCAAAGAAATAAAATCAGAAATGAAAAGAGGTGAAGTAACAGCTGACACCACATAAATACAAAGGACTATAAGACAACACTATGAACAATTATATGCCAACAAATTAGACAACCTAAGCAAAATGGACAAATTCCTAGAATCATGCAGTCTTCCAAAACTCAACCAGAAAAAGTCAGAAAACCTGAACAGACCAATAATGACTAAAGAAATTGAAGCAGTAATCAATAAACTCCCAGCAAACAAAAGCCCTGGTCTGGAAGGCTTCACAGGGGAGTTTTACCAAACGTTCAAAGAAGAACTAACACCTATTCTCCTCAAACTATTCCAAAAAAGTCTAGAGGAAGGAAGACTTCCAAGCTCTTTTTGTGAGGCCAGCATAATCCTAATCCAAAAACCAGATAAAGACAGTACAAAGAAAGAAAATTACAGGGCAATATCCATGATGAACATATACACCAAAATCCTCAAAAAATTTTTGGTTTTATAAATGGATCTATTGTAAATGCTTTCACATATTTACATTATTTCTGCTCATACTCATAGAATCAGTGGGTTGTAGGTAAAGCAAGCATTATCGTTATAACCAAGAGATGTGAAAACTGAACATTAGCTAGGTTGACGTCGTGAGTAAGAGGAAAGCAAACGCAGCACTGGAACTCCATTTTCTTTTTTTTTCTTTTTTTTTTAATCCTCACCCGAGGACATTTTTCCATTTTTTGTTCAGATAGAGTGGGAAAGAGAGAGAGGAAGAGAAAGAGAGAAACATCGACATGAAAGAGACACATCAAGTGGCTGCTTCTCTCATGACCCAACCAGGGCCGGGGACAAACTGCAATCGAGGTACGTGCCCTTAGCGGGAACCGAACCCGGGTCTCTCTGGACCGCAGGCCGACGCTCTAACCACTGAGCAAAACTGGCCAGGGCTGGAACTCCATTTTCAATACCTGAATATCCCGTTATCTCTGCAGATAAGACGTTCGAGATTCTTTTTGCAAAGATCCCTTTGCAAAAAGAAAACTAGGGATGAAAAATGTTTGCAAACTGACCAGATTTTGAATAGCACAGAAGACAGAGGACCCAATCCTAATGCTAGAAAAAGTGCTGAGAATTTAAAACTCCTTTGCAGTGTTTTTTCACCTTCTGATAAGACTTCCTTGGGAATCATAAAGTCACATGCTTGAAATCAGTCTAAAAAGCATTTTTAAGTGAGAAAGAGTTGGTCTGCTGACTTGGAACAAACTAGATCCCTTGGACCAAGTCAAATAATTCAATTTTAGTTTTGCAAAGAGGGGAAAATAGACCTGCGCTTCAAAAATATTTAGTGTTTTTTTTTCTCTTTGCACTCAGTGACCTGGAAGATGAAAAGAAGGCTTCGAGCCAAACCAAAATATGTTCATGGTTTTTCACAAGCTGAACTGGGTTTGCAAATATTACAGTTAGAGAGCTTCAAAGTCATAATTCAAGTCTGTGCCTGCCTGGTGTACACATACCTTACAATTTTAAACAATGACATGATTTATTTCCTTCATGTTAAAAATAAACAGATATGACTCGCAGAGGTTAAATAAGATCTTGACAAGATTGACTAGATATTTTATTTAGATATTCAAGCTCTAAATCTAGCTTTACATATACTACAAAGTTTTTCCAGTATCCATATTTATAAGCCACTAGTTTTCCAAGGTCTTTTGTGAGAGACCGCTCCATAGTATGGTTTATTTACCAAAGATTTCCTAGCTTTGCTAACCCTGATACATGTCAACCTGGGCTTTCAAAGAGAATGGACAAAAATGTCTTTTTTTTTTAATCATCCTCACCTGAGGATATTTTTCCATTTATCATCAGATAGAGTAGGAGGGAGAGAGAGGGAGAGAGAGACATCAATTGGTTGCTTCCTGCACGACCCAACCAGGGCCAGGGACAAACCGCAACTGAGGTACATGCCCTTGACCAGAATCAAACCTGAGACTCATTGGTCCACAGGCTGATGTTCCAATTGCTGAGCCAAACCAGCCAGGGCAACAAAAATGTCTTTTTTCTGGCTTCAACTACCAAATGAAATGCAAAAAAATGAAGACATGGGTGGATGCCCTAAAATGAAGGCTTCTGGATGTGCCCCGTTTGGTGGTGGCACTGCTGTTTCCACAATTCAACATCGGCGACGCCTTGCTGGGCATGTGTCTCTTAGGAAGGGTGAGTTGGAAAGCACATACCTTCCTGAAATGTAAGTCACCTTCACCCCACCTTACCTCCTTAAGCTTAACTGGGGCTCGTTTTCCATATCCTTCTCCATGTCTTCTTGTGTCCCAGTCACTGGAACCAAACAGGCAAATTTGACCTCTCCTCCTGCTGTAATCTCACATGACCCACCCCTTCAGAAAGCTCAGATGTACGTGTCCCTTAAATCAGAACGGCTGTCTTTATTCTGATCATTTAATGGCTCTATTTTTAGCCTGTAGATGGGTTCTGAAGATCAGGGGCACTCCACCTAGAGAAGAATAAATATGAAAAGGAAAGGGACTTAAAAGGAAGCTATATAGCCAGTGGTTGAAGAAATGAGCAGGGATGTATGTTCATCTAGGTACAAACATGCAAATGTATAACGTGAGAGTGAGGGGAAAGACTTCTACGTTATGCTAAGGGGAGGACTATGAACAAAGCGTATAGTACACAGGGAGGAAATGTTGTTTCAATGAATGCAAAATCTGAGAGACAAGTTCAAATTTGAAAAGAACTGTGGAGTAAGCTTTTCATAGTGAGATATTTTAAACATGGGAATACCACCATTTGACAAGGACAAAGAAACGGGGATCGCTGGAGTGGATTGTCAGACCAGATGAAACTTCAGACCTTAATAGTCTGATTTTTATCTATGCTCAAGCGGGGGAGATATAGGAAGCCAATACTTAAATCCATAAAATCAGCTATTAGCCCTATTTTGTTCAGAATAGGGAGAGGATTATACAGTATAAAATGCAAAAAATAGGCTGAACAAAGTGAAGTGCTGCAGGACAAATAGAAGGAGCATGTCAGGATAAACAAATAAGGATCTGATTATAATTGATCTATTAGATTGGTGAATGGTCACAGAAATAAAATTAAGTAAATATTTGACAATTTAGGCCCAAATCTTGGCTTTTCATTAATATTCACAGATAATATATATTTAAGGTGACAATATTTAGAGCTTGGACTTTATTTTTTGGATAACTTATATAATTCTTTACTTCTTTTTGTAACCATAGCCCTGGGTTGTGAATTAAATGTCAAATGCAGGTAAAAATTAAAATTTTCACAAGGAATGAAGAAAGGAAAGAATATCTCTCACTCTCTAAGCAGCTCATGTCTCATAATCTCAAATATAATTAAACTAATATAAACATGTATTTCACAATTTATTTTGTTGTGGCCCATGTGATATAGTATAAATGATTTGGGACTTGAAGGGCTTTTTTTTTTTTTTTAAATCTTTATTGTTGGATGTAAACTGTATTACAGATGTTCCACATTTTTCCCCCAAAGACCCCCTCCTCCCCTCTCCCACCCCCCTCCCACCTTTCCCACACTATTGTCTGTGTCCATTGGTTATGCATATAAGTTCTTTGGTTTATTTCTTCCCACCCCCCCCCCAAACCCCTATCCCTTTAAAGGGCTTTAAAGCAGTAGACAGTAGAAGTGGGTTTTACACGTAGTCCTAACACAGACTGGTCATGTGTTTCTTAACAACATTCCCTTAGCCTATTTGACCCACAGTTTTCTCACCTAGAGAATAAAATTAATAGTATCTTCTCTGCCTACCTTATGGATTCTTACGGGGATTAAATTGGAAAAGGAGAATTTTTGAACTGCTAAGTGCTTAACATACATAAAAAAATTCGTGACCAAGGTTAGATATTTTTATCTACACTATTACATACTTCTATATGTAGAACTTGTAAAAATATACACTCATCAACCACTTTTTAGCAGATCACAAGTTACTTTTTAAACATTTTTTCCTGACATTAATCTTTAAAGGAGGAGCTTCCTATATGCTGTACATAGAAATGTAAAAATATACTAATGCAGGCACCTCTGTGTTTTACTATAATTTAATACTTCTAACTTAAATCTGAAAATGGAAGACTCTTCATCAAATAAAGGACCCACTCAAGGGAAAATCCTAAAATAGATTTGTTTTTCTCCAGTGTCTCTCATTTCCCTTTTGTTTGCCCTCCCCCACCCTTCCCCCACTACCCCTTCCCCCACTACCCCTTCCTTCTAGGTAAAGGATGACCCTGTGTCACACTCTTTCACCCACACTCCAACCCCAAATCTCCCCTTAAGAAGAAATCTGCAGTCAGTCCTGTGTACTCTGATACAGGAAAGTCAGTGTTCCATCCCCTCCACAGACAACCGCCTTTTCAGATTTATCCCCAGCGATAGCCTCCCAGCCTAGCCCCCAGTTAGCTTGAGGAAGAGCAGGCATAAGAGAGCAAGTAGAGAAGGTCATGTGCTTCATAACCCACTTCTGCCCCACTTGGCTCCAGAACCTCACAATTCAAATCATTAAGAGAATCTTCCTAAGCTGTTCTGCTAGACCAATAAGAGAACAACGCTAATTCTGAACTTTTGGTGTGACTAGCTGTTTTCCTGGTGATTAATCACAGAATGTCAATGTTTATGTAACTGCAGTCAAAATTCAGAGGTACCAACTTGACCAAAACTTTCCTTCTCAATATTACAGTACAGTTCTGTTTTTGTACACAATTTACATGAATGTAAGACTGTGTGGTTATATTAAGCTGGCCAGAAAATTATGTTTTCCTTGACAGTAATTAGGGTTTTACCTAAGATCTTCCAGCCTGAAACAATATTTAAAGATGCATTTTTTAAATTAAGGGGAAAAATACTGTTAATTAAGCAATGAAACTATATACCAGGTCCAGAAAACCTATGTTGTATCTCAATTAAAAATAGTCTTATTATACTTCACATTTGAACAACAATGTGGTATCTATCAATTAACAATTTTACAATTAAATATATTATATTATATATATACATTAAAATTACATAACATCTATTTGCAAAATGTACAGATATTTTCTTCTATAAGAGAAAAATAATAATTCTTACAAAGTTCATTATTGTTTTGTGAACAATAATAAAATGTTGAGCAATTGCAGCTTAAAAATTATATAATTTAACATTAAAAAGAACCCTAAAGGACCCTCATCTGATACTTAAATCTCTTTTCCCCCTTACCCCAAGATCTTTGCCAAGCAGTCAACTGATTGGATGCAACTGAAAACGTAGATAGATGAAAACTGAGATCCACTTGTCAGGAAACTATTGTGCATATAGATGATTTTGACTGGATTGACCTGATAATTAGCATATAGTGCTAAGAACAATAAAGACATCAATTTGGCTCTAGCCAACTTCCTTCTAAACAATAATAATAGTAGTAATAAAAAACCAAAGTAGTAATTGCTATTCATTGAACACTCTGTGTAATAGACACTGTCCTACATACTTTCCAAAATTGTTCTTTCAATTCTAATAGTGACCATCTGAGATGGATAGCATTAACTCCATTTTCCAAAAGAGTAAGTTGAGACTCAGAGAGGGTAAATAATATGCTTAGTGTTTTCAAACTAGAAAGAGTAAAATCAGGAGTAAAGTCCACATCTGCCTGTCTCTAAAACACTGCATCTTTTGTTCATGCAGAGATTTAAAAGTGATAACACCACTAAGAACTTAAACATCAAGACTATAAGGCTGGCCAAAAGATGTTAAAACTGCATCTAGAATTCATCTAGACTGGATCAGAGAATCATAGTTTCATATGGACAAGAGTAAAAAAAAAAAAAACCTTCTAGATAAGAAAAAAAAAAACATCAAGTTTGTGCAACCACTTCAGAAAAGTAAATTCAACGGACAAGGGGTCATAAACACAAGTCAGTCGGAAGAGTATGAACAAGAGGACCAAACACGTCTGCACTCCTTCAGTCCAATAAGAGACAACAGAAATAGGAAGGAAGGTGGGAAGTTACCTGAGTTACTTTAAACCAAAGTTCATCGGTAAATGGTAATGATAAAACTCTTACCAAAAATGATGGTTGGGAGGAATTGAGTACGATTAAACATATAGCTTAATCTGGCATATGCTTACATTTGGCATATAGAAAGTATTCAATAAATGTTGAAAGTAGTTTTGTTGGTTTAGAGGGTCACCTTCAACTTTCCAATATAGTTCAGTTTAGTGCAAATGAGAGTCAAAGACCTGGTTAAATCTTTTGTTTGCTTTGTACTAACTGAGCAATGTTGGACAAGGCACCTTGCCTATCTGAGAATCAATGTGTTCATCAAAAAAGAAAAAAAGGACTATAATATCTACTCATAAATTATTGGGAAGATTAAGTAAAAATATGTTGGAAGATGCTTAGCATAGTATTTGGCAAGTATAAATTTATTCACACATACAAAACATATATTCAACAAAAATTTATTGAGGGGCTATTTCAGTGGCAGGCACTATTATAAGCACAGGTGACAGAGCAATGACAAAGATATGGTTTCTGCCCTCATGAAGATTATACTCTAGATCTTTGAGAAGATGGTGGCAGGCAGGACCAGAGGGAGGGTGAGTCTGTGAGAGAGTGAGCTAGTGATTGAGAGAGTGTGAGTGGACATGAAGGTGGACGACCAACTCCTGCAATGCAGAGACGCGGAGCAGAAGGTTCCTGTGCTGTGGATGGAGCAGCCGGCTACCACAGTAAGCAGCTCCTCAGGGCTCTTCTCCCTGCACTGTGGGGAGGTCTCACCATTTTGGAAGATCCCGGGTCTTCCCTGGGAGGAGGCAGTGGGAGCAGCTAGGGCCCAGCAACCTGAGTCCACCAGCGCACCTGGCACCATCAGACCAGTGAACACTCTGTGTCAACACAGACCAGTGTAGAGTAATAGAGCTCCCAAGGCAACGGTCATGGAAGCCGTGGACAGCTGGGAACCCAGCACCATCCCCCACAGTAGCAGCCCGATCAGAGTCAAGATATACCCCCAGCAATAGAGGCTGGAAAGCAGACATCCATCCCAGCTAACAGCGGTGGGACCTGGGGCTCCACAGAGGCCTGTGCGGTCCAGAAGCTCACAAGAGCAGTGGGAAGCTGGAGCCTGAGAGGGACTGGTGCGATCCAACTGCCTGCCCATGGGACTTGCAGGGTGCAGGGGCACCAGAGAGGCCTGTGCAACCCAGCAGGGACTGTGCCATCCAGTTACCCACGGGACCTGCAGGGTGCTGAAGCACCAGAGAGGCCTGTGCAACGCAGCAGCCCATAAAATAGCCATAGAGCCTGGTCCCCAAAGGGACTGTGCCATCCAGTTACCCGTGGGACCTGCAGAGTGCGGGGGCACCAGAGAGGCCTGTGCGACCCAGACGCACACAAGATAGGTGTAGAGGACGTGAAAATGGAGGCAGAGTGAATGGAAGCTACACAGACCATCTCCCAGGACCAAACAGAAATTACAAATAAAATAAAGGCAAATTCTCAGAAGAAAGCAACAGAAAAGCAGCAGGACAGGACCATATAACCAGGGACACTGGTAGGATCTGCTGAGGTGCAAGAGGGTGGCAGGCTGGGAGCCCATGGACAGCAGCAGTCTTAGTTGTGAGCGGCGCCCTTGGGGAATAAAGACAAAGCCCTCTCCACAGCCAGAGAGCCAGGACAGAGCACTAAAATAGCCACAGCCACTCACCTAGGGCCTATGGCAGAGGGAGGGCAGACTGAGCTGGAACTCTGGGGACACCTGGGATTTGGAGGGCACTCAGAGTTTTTGCTGAGTTGTGACCACAGAGGATGGTGGCCAGTGTGCTCCTTCCCCGAGGATTCAGCCTTTCCCAGGTGAGGCAAAGAAATGCAAATTGAGGCTCATTAACAACCAGCACCTATCCCACCCTCTGAAAATCCTCTTACACCGAACACCAGGGCTACATTCCAAGGCACTGAGTAACTGACTACTCGCCTCCAGGAAAAAGCTAGAGGATAACTGAATCTTTCCTGGGCTTGCCAATCTACCCAGGAAAGTAAGACTTGACAGTGGTGTTTAACGTGGGCCCACCCAGGCTCATCCAATCCCAGTAGAGAGAGCCACAAACAGCAGAACACCAACACACACAGGGAGAATTTGGCAGGCTCCAAAACCCACTGAAATAGCCAAAATGGTGAAACAAAGAAACAAATCCCAAATGAAAGAACAAGAGAACTCTATCGAAGATGAGATAAATGAAATGTAGTTAAGCAAATTATCAAAGGTAGAGTTCAGACCCATGATCTTGAGGAAGCTCAATAGCATGAGTAAAAACATCAGCACCATGAGTAAAGATATAGAAACATTGAAAACCAACCAAGTGGAAATGAAGAATGACATAGCAGAAATAAAGAACACATTGGAAGGACTAACCAGCAGAGTAAAGGAAGATGAGGACTGTATCAGTGAATTAGAAGACAAGGTAGAAAAAATAAACCAATCAGAAAACCAAAAGAAAAAAACAATTAAAAAATAGAAAGATAGCTTAAGAGAACTGTGAGACAACTGGAAACATAATAACATCCACATCATAAAAGTCCCTAAAAAGGAAGAAAATGGGCAAGGGTTAGAGAATATATCTGAAGAAATAGTGACAGACAACTTTCCTAACTTGGTGAAGAAAAAAGGCATTCAAGTCCAAGAAGCACAGAGAGCCCCAAGTAAGAAGAACTCAAACAGGCCTACACCAAGACCCATAGTAATTAAAATGCCAAAAATTAAAGACAAACAGAGAATCCTAAAGGCAGCAAGAGATAAGCAACAGGTTACTATAAAGGAAACCCCATAAGGCTCTCAACTGACTTCTCAACAGAAACACTACAGGCCAGAAGGGAATGGCATGAAGTAATCAAGGTCCTGAAAAACAAGGATCTGAATCCAAGACTACTCTATCCAGAAAGGCTATCATTCAAAATAGAAGGTCAAATAAACAGCTTTCCAGACCAAAAAAAAAGGCTAAGGGAATATATTAACACCAAACCAGCACTACAAGATATGCTAAAAGGACTGCTGTAATTAGTAGAAAAAATAGAACCACACAAAACAAAAATGGAAATAAATAAGTACATATCAATTATCACTTTAAATGTGAATGGTTTGAATGCTCCAATAAAAAGACACAGAGTAGCTGACTGGATAAGAAAGCATGACTCATCTATATGTTGTTTACAAGAGACCCACCTCACAACAAAAGACTCACATAGGTTGAAAGTGAAGGGATGGAAAAAAATCTTTCAAGCAAACGGAATGGAAAAAAAGCTGGGGTAGCAATACTCCTATCTGATAAAGTATATTTCAAAATAAAGACCATAATTAGAGACAAAGAAGGCCACTACATAATATTGAAAGGTTCTATCCAACAGGAAGATATAACCTTGGTAAACATATATGGACCCAGTATAGGAGCACCAACATATATTAAAAATCTTTTGGAGGACTTCAAAAGAGAAATCGACAGCAATACAATCATAGCAGGGGACATTAACACCCCGCTTACATCACTGGATAGATCATCTAGACAAAAAAATTAACAAGGAAACACAGACTCTAAATGAAGTGCTAGATCAAATGGATTTAATAGATATCTACAGAGAATTACACCCTAAAACTGAAAAATTCGCATTCTTCTCAAGTGCACATGGGACATTCTCAAAGATAGACCACATGGTAGGACACAAACTAAGTCTCTACAAGTTCAAGAAGATGGAAATCATATCAAGCATCTTCTCGGATCACAATGGCACGAAACTAGAAATCAATTGCAACAAGAACATGCAAAGACATTTGAACACATGGAGGCTAAATAGCATGTTATTGAAAAATGAATGAGTTACCATGGAGATCAAGGAAGAAATAAAAAACTTCCTGGAAACCAATGATAATGAACATACAACAACACAAAATCTATGGGATACGGCAAAAGCCGTTCTGAGAGGGAAGTTTATGGCACTACAGGCCTACCTCAAGAAACAAAAATAAATTCTAATACAGTATCTAACCTCACAACTTAAAGAACTAGAAAGCAAACAAAAAGAAAACCCCAGAGCAAGTAGAAGGAAGAAAATAGTAAAGATCAGAACAGAAATAAGTGACATGGAGACCAAAAAAACAATTCAAAGGATCAATGAAACAAAGAGCTGGTTCGTTGAAAAGATAAACAAGATTGATGGACCGTAAGCTAGACACACCAAGAAACAGAGAGAGAGATACCAAATGCACAAAATCAGAAATGAAAGAGGAGAAATAATAACTGACACCACAGAAATACAGAGGATTGTTAACAAATATTATGAACAATTATATGGCAACAAATTCGACAATCTAAGCGAAATGACAAATTTCTAGAAACACACAGTCTCCCAAAACTGAACTGGGAAGAGATAGAAAACTTGAACAGGTCAGTAACAACAAAAGAAATTGAAGATGTAATCAAGACTCTCCCAGCAAACAAAAGCCCATGCCCTGACTGCTTCACGGGGAAATTTTACCAAACATTCAAAGAAGAACTAATACCCATTCTCCTCAAACCTTCAAAAAATTCAAGAAGAAGGAGGACTTCCAAACTCGTTTTATGAGGCCAGCATTATTCTAATTCCAAAACCAGAAAAAGACACTACAAAGAAACAAAACTACAGGCCAATATCTTTGATGAACATAGATGCCAAAATCCTGAACAAAATACTAGCAAATCGAATCCAGCAATACATCAAAAAAATTATTCACCATGAGCAAGTGGGATTCATCCCAGGGATGCAAGGCTGGTACAATATTTGCAAATCAATAAATGTGATACACCACATAAATAAAATGAAAGATAAAAATCATATGATCATACCAATAAACACTGATAAAGCATTCAACAAAATCCAGCACCCATTTCTGATAAAAATGTTCAGCAATCTGGGAATAGAGGGATTATATCTTGACATAATAAAGGCCATATATGAAAGACCTACAGCCAACATCATACTCAATGGGAAAAAACTAAAAGCATTTTCCTTAAGAACAGGAACAAGACAGGGATGCCCACTTTCGCCACTCTTATTTAACATAGTACTGGAAGTCTTAGCCACAGCAATCAGACAGGAAGAAAAAATAAAAGGGATCCAAATTGGAAAGGAGGAAGTGAAACTGTCATTATTCACAGATGACATTATACTATATGTAGAAAACCCCAAAGACTCCATCAAGAATTTACTAGACTTAATAAATGAATTTGGCAAAGTAGCAGGAAACAAATTAACATCAAGAAATAGACAGCATTCTTATACACCAATGATGAACTCACAGAGAGAGAAACTAAAAACAAATCCGATTTACCGTCACAGCAAAAAGATTAAGATATCTAGGAATAAACTTAACCAAAGAAATAAAGGACCTATTCACAGAAAACTACAGGTCATTAAAAAAAGAAATAGTGGAAGATATAAAAAAGTGGAAGCACATACATTGTTCATGGACTGGAAGAATTAACATCATTAAAATGTCCATACTACCCAAAGCAATCTATAGATTCAATGCAATCCCCATCAAAACACCAACGATATACTTCACAGAACTAAAATAAATACTTCAAAAGTTCATATGGAACCTAAAAAGACCCTGAATAGCCACAGCAATCTTGAAAAAGAACGAAGTTGGAGGGATCACATTATCAGATTTCAGGTTATACTACAAAGCCACTGTAATCAAAACAGCCTGGTACTGGCACAAGAAAAAACAGATAGATCAATGGAACAGAATAGAGAACACAGAAATGGACCCAAGACAATATGCTCAATTAATATTTAACAAAAGGGGCAAGAGTATACAGTGGAGTAAGGACAACCTCTTTAATAAATGGTGTTGGGAAAATTAGACAGCTACATGCAAAAAAAAAAACCCATAAAACTAGACCATCAACTTACACCATACACAAGAATAAACTCAAAATGGATAAAAGACTTAAGTGTGACTTATGAATCCATAAAATTCCTAGAAAAAAATGTAAGCAACAAAATTTCAGACATCATATGCAGCAGAATTTTCACTGATACGTCACCTAAGATAACAGAAACAAAGGAGAAAATGAACACATGGGACTACATCAAACTCAAAAGCTTCTGCACAGCAAGAGGAACAACCACCAAAATGGAAAGGGAACCCACTCTACGGGAGAGCATAATTGCCAATGATACATCAAATAAGGGGTTAATTCCAACATATATAGAGTGCTCATACAATTCAACAAAAGGAAGACAAAGAACCCAATTAAAAAATGGGATGAGGAACTAAAGAGATACCTCTCCAAACAGGACATACAAATGGCTAAGAGACATATTAAAAAATTCTCAACATCACTAATCATCAGAGAGATGCAAATTAAAACAACAATGAGGTATCACCTCACACCTGTCAGAATGGCCGCCATCAACAAATCATCAAACAACAAGTGTTGGCGAGGGTATGGAGAAAGAGGGACTCTAGTACACTGCTGTTGGGAATGCAGGCCGGTGCAGCCACCATGGAAAACAATATGGTGTTACTTCAAAAAATTAAAAATTAAACTGCCATTTGACCCAGTTATCCCACTTCTAGGAATATACCCTTAGAAGCCTAAAACACCAATCAGAAAGAATATATGTACCCCCATGTTTGTAGCAGCACTATTTACAATAGCTAAGATCTGGAAATAGCCAAAGTATCCATCAGTAGATGAGTGGATAAAAAAGCTGTGGTACATATACACAATGGAACATTATGCAGCTATAAGAAATAAAGGTCTCTTATCCTTTCAGACAACATGGAGGGACCTGGAAAATATTATCCTAAGTGAAACAAGCCAAGCAGAGAAAGACAAGTGTCAAATGATCTCACTTATTTGTGGAATATAATGAACATAACAGTCTCAGGAATGGGGTAGTCCCAGAGACGTGGAAGTGGGGTACAGAGTGACAATTCCCAGAAGAGTTAGTGGGGGGAGATAAACCACAGAACTTATATGCATGTATACATGAATAATGGACATGGACAACAAAGTTGGGGACAGTTTGGGGAGGGAAGGGGAGGGGGAATCAGTGGGGGAAAAAGGAGAAACATCTGTAACAAAAATAAATTAATTAATTAATGAAAAAGAAAAAAATAAATATATATAATATTTGTAAACAAATAAATAAATGAAACTTTGTTTTGTAAAGTTAAAAAATAATAAAATTAAATTAAAAATATGCTGTCAAAAAATAAATAAATAAATCACGTGTTGTAAAAAAAACAAAAATAAATAAATAAAAATAAAGATTATACTCTAGCCCTGGCCGGTTTGGCTCAGCGGTTGGAGCGTCGGCCTGTGGTACAGAGAGACCCGGGTTCGGTTCCCGCTAAGGGCATGTGCCTCGGTTGTAGTTTGTCCCCGGCCCTGGTTGGTCGTGCGGGTGGCAGCCACTTGATGGGTCCCTTCACGTCGATGTTTCTCTCTCTCTCTCTTCCTCTCTCTCCCTCCCGCTCTATCTGAACAAAAAATGGAAAAATGTCCTCGGGTGAGGATAAAAAAAAAAAAAAAAAAGATTATACTCTAAAAACGCCCTTTAAGTATTGGTTTGATCTGAACTGCAAATTCATAACACTTTATACATGAGAATCAGGATTCATGAAATTGTTGACAAGTTAAAATAAAGAGGCAAAGTATGCATAAATGTAAGGTCCTAAAATTGAACTTGCTACATCTATTTCAAATTTACAGGTGCATCAGACTGGTGACCTCTGACTTAATAATAGACATTCATGAGGAAATAATTGATGATTTCTAATAGGTGCAAATTCAGTGAGTCAAAAAAATGACATAATTGCCCAAAAAAACTGCTTCACTTTAGTTTGGCATCAGTGGAAGGAGAGCATTCAGAACAAAAGAAGCCTTTAGTCCCATTGATTAGTCACATTTCACAAGGGTCATTGACTCACTGGAGATACAAATGGCTAAGAGACATATTTAAAAATTCAGAAAAAGGAAGATGTGGCCCTGGTCAATTTGGCTCAGTGGTTAGAATGTCAGCCCTCAGACTGAGTTGAAGATTCCAGTCCAGCAAGGGGCATGCCTATGTTTTGGTTCAGTCCCTGGTCAGAGTCATGCAGAAGGTGGCCAGTTGATGTGTCTCTCTCACATCAATGTTTCTCTCTCACACGTGCTCTCTCTCTCTCTCTCTCTCTCTTTCTCTCTCACTCTCTCTCCCTCCCTCTCAACTCTGAAAATTATCCTCGGGTGAGGATTTGAAAGAGGGAAAGAGAGAGAAGGAGGGAGGGAGGAAAGAAAGAAAGAAAGAAGGAAAGAAGAAAGAAAGAAGGAAAGAAGGAAAGAAAGAAGGAAGGAAGGAAGGAAGGAAGGAAGGAAGGAAGGAAGGAAGGAAGGAAGGAAGGAAGGAAGGAAGGAAGGAAGGAAGGAAGAAGGGAAGGGAAGGGAAGGGAAGGGAAGGGAAGGGAAGGGAAGGGAAGGGAAGGGAAGGGAAGGGAAGGGAAGGGAAGGGAAGGGAAGGGAAGGGAAGGGAAGGGAAGGGAAGGGAAGGGAAGGGAAGGGAAGGGAAGGAGAAAGAAAGGCAGGCCGGCCAGGATGACAGAGAGTCTGAGGAACAATTGAGTCAGAATGTTGAGTGTGGAAAGGGAAAACTTGAAGAAACAGAACAGCATTCATAAATATTAGAATGAACAGTGGGAGATGAGGGAGATTTGGCCATAACAGATCAGAGATTATTCAAAACAACAGTGAATTAGATGAGACTGAAGTAATAACGTGTGTTAATTTGGGGGGTGGGGGGGTACATGCCCCTAGCAGGAATCAAACCTGGGACACTCTGGTCCGCAAGCCAATCAACCACTGAGCCAAACCAGCCAGGGTATAATATGTGTTACATTTGGGGTAAAATAGACTAAAACATTTCCCCTCTCAATGAAAAATAAAAGAAACATAGAAATTGTTTCTTTGTTTGCACCATTCATTGTTAGTGTGAAAAGATTTGTAACATGTCTCAGGGCAAGGGAAGAGTGAAAATTCTGTTAGCATAAGGCGAGAATTATGAATGCTATAGAATAAGGCCAACATTATGTTTATGAGTAAAATATTAATCTTTTAAACATAAGGCTTAAGTTAGTAAAATGAATCTGACTTCACCTGTTCGTAGAGCCTGGGGAATGGCTGCAGCATGGACTGTTCTCTGTCCTCACCATCACCTGTGGAGAGAGCGCTCACTCCCACCTCGAGAGAAACAGCAGTGGAGAGTGATCTCAAACTTCACCTCGATGCTCGGAGAGGCAATACCTGGGAGGAGGGAAAAGGCCATCAATTTTAAGTAGAGGACAGTAGCCACAAATTTTTCAAGACACAGTCAGGACTGAGGGTAATGGAAGTTAACTATCGTTTTAGGAAATAGTTTGTGATCCCAAAGAAACAAGAAATGGAATAAAATCCACTCTCATCGGTAGGGTAATAAGTTAAAAGAAAGCTTCAAGAGGGAGACTTCTCAGCCACAGGAAGCGTGACACCACTTTGACCATCAGGAGGAAAGTAAGGGTCACCCTTCCTGAATGACACCCTCCTGAGGAGTAGAGACACATCACGTAGGAAATAAATGGAAGGAATGACCACATAGGGTACAGATACAAACCTGGTCAAAAGTCCTCCAGCTCACTGAACAACATGGCAATGTGTAAAGCAAAGATTACCAAAACAGAAGAATCTTCATTTCGGTGGAGTCTAGGAGCCAACACAAGCGTGGAACGGAATCTGCACCTGCTAACCCATGGTGTGCAGAGGGTTGCTGTTGTGGGTCGGAAACTCCAGTCTCCTTAGAAAGCTCAATGCAAATGAGGAACAACCAGGCCTTCAATCCAAACATGGGCCAAAGTGGGACAGGACAGAACATGAAGGAACACAGTTCAGTGGAAAACACTGTCTCATGAAGAACACTTGCCCCCAAAATATTATCTTATTACACACATCATGTGCACACACAAACTTTTAAAACCCCAATACAGAAATGTCAGTAAGCTCACTAGAATGAAACTGCCAGACTGCTCATATCATAATGCTGTTCTTCTCTTCTTCCCTCTCCCATTTCTGCCCTGCTCATCTTCCCACATACGGGCCCACTCAGACCCCTCTGAAAAGTCCAGTCCTGTTGATGTCCAGACTGCATATGTAGCTGGTACCTTGGAGGGACCTGGGGCCCAGGGTTCTTGTGTTGGAGGCAGGTCCCCTCAGTTGCTACTCTCCCCATCCAGCAACTTGCTCTCAGGACTGAAGTGGGCTTACACACCCATCCCTCGAACTAGAATTAACTTTCGGTACTCTCAACCCCTACTGTCTTGAAAATATTAATGGGTCCTCTAGTAAAAATTGATTTTCTTGGGACTATGCCTCAAGTCTAATCTTCATGCTCCTGCTAATCAATGTGACTAGTCTCTTTTGTTTTATATCTCTTTAGGGAAATGGAGCTTTTTGTCTAAATCTCCTCCTAAACGTTAAGCCACTATTACCTGTGAGCTGATCTTCAAAATTGTATAGGTCTGAGTTCCTTGACAGCTAGGACCATATCTGTTTGGTTACTGCTGAATCTCCCAGGCCTCACACAGAGCTCAGAAAATGTTATAAACAAATGCGTGAACGGGTGGCTACTCCCTTGCCTGGTACTCTCAATCACTCTGACCCACTGAAGTGTTGAGATGGTACCAGAGTGATGTTGGCCTTCCTGCTGCCCACTGTGTACCTAAAACTGTGGACAGACTTTGCCGCAGTTCTTGGACCTATGCTTTGCATGGAGCCTGGGTCTCAAATCCTCTTCTGAGCCACTAAGAATTGTCCCATCTGTCCAGCCCAGGCCCGTTCTGCCTTCTCCTCCTGCTCCAAGTTTTCTAGTCATCAGTCTTCCAAACATTGTTTCATCCTCAAAGACACTATTGCCCCAGTCAGAGCAAGTACATGTGTTGGCAAAGAAAAAAGTGGGTAAGATCACAGCACCTTAATAAAATGTCTCAGTAAATTTTTTAAAGTTATCTTTTGTTCATTTGTTTTTTTTTTTCTTTTCTGTTGCTTGCTTGCTTGCTTCCTCCTTTTTTCCCGTCTTACTTATTTTCTTTTTATTTGTTCATTTTTTATTCTTCCATGTTTCTTGAAACAGATGAACTTGAACAGATGACTGGAAGCTTATTGGAAATGTCAGCTCTTCTAATTTGCATTTCCAATGAAACCGTCAACTTCCTGGGGTGGTGGAAAACACCCAATTGTGGAAAGTTTGAAAGTATTTATTCACTGATTCATTCATCAAGCACTTACTGAGTGCCAACTGTTGTGTGGGGACGGTCAAGGAAAGCCCTCCACCTGTGCGTCTCCCTACTCTCAACACTGTGCTACAATTCCACTTCTGACACCAGATTTCGGGTTTTTCACACTTCGAGCAATTCTGCAACACCGACTGGGTACCCTACAATTTAGCTCAATCTACCTGAAGTCTCTACCTGGAGAGCGTGTCAGATCCAACAGGTTATGGGTCACTCCTACTAGACTGACTTCCCCCACCTCAGAGCAACCGCAAGTCCAGGTTGCTACCCGTGCTTCTAACTAACTGGCTATAAATCAAAGGTTCCCACAACCCCCTCTTTGGGTTTGGTTAACGTGCTGGAGGACTCAGAGACTCAGAGAAACGTTTTGCTTACATTCACGAGTTTATTATAAAGGATAAAGGTAAGTGGCTGGGTGAAGAGGTACATAGATCAAGGTCCAGAAGGGTCCTGAATGCAGGAGCTTCTGTGCCAACATGTGCATGTGTGTCCCAACTTGGAAGTTCCCCAAACTCCATCCTGGTGTTATAGAGGCTTCATTACACAGGTATGCTTGATTAAATCATTAGCCATTGTTGACTGGTTCAACCTCCAGCCCCTCCACCCTACCTGGTGGTGGTGGGACTGAAAGTCCTAGTCCTCTAATCCTGGTGGTTCCCCCAGCAACCATCTTTAGGGGCTTCCAACTGTCACCACATTAACATAAACTCAGGTATAGTTGTGAAAGGGGCTTGTTACAAATAATGAAAGACACCCTTTTCACCTTCATGGCTCTGGTGCTGTTTGAGGAACTGGGAACAAAGGATGCCCCTATAGACCTTATCGCTCAGGAAATTACACAGTTTTAGGAGTTGTGTGCCAGGAACCATGGACAAGACCAAATATATACTTATTATAAGTCCCAATGTCACAGAAACGCACACAGCAGAAGTTGCTCTGTCGAGAATGTTAGAGGAGTCTCACAGGGGTGGAAGATGATGAAAGCAACGCTCTTTCCCAACACTAAGATGCTGTGCTAAGGAAGAAAAGGAAATGAGAAAGGTTAGATGACATGTTCCACACTGAAGCAATCGGTGCAAGTGCTTCCTAAGTGAGAAGGGAACAACATCACTTCTGTGATTCCCTGCTGGACCTGCGCAACCTCAATCTAATCATCAGGAAATAACAGACAAACCCCAATTATTCTGTAAAATAACTGGCTGATCACTTCCAAAAATGTCTAGGTCCAAAATCAAATCAATCCCAAGGAAATGTTCCAATTTAAAGACTAAGGAGACTTGACAACTAAATGCAAATTGTGATCCCAGAAAAAAATCTATACAAGGCATGACAGGAGCAGCTGATGAAATGTGCCTATGGGCTGCGGGTTAGATAATAGTGTTATATAAATGTGAAATTTTTTATCTTGGTTAATTGTATTGTGGTTGTACAAGAAAAGGTCCTTGTTTTTAGAAAGTAAGTTCTGAGGAATGTAAGGGCACAGGGTGTGAAGGGGAGCAGCAGGCACCACCCCAACATGTGCCCCTTAGATATGTGGAATATATTGAGCTGAAGGGAAATAAGACCCAGCAGTCTCAAGAAAAACATTTACTGCTCGCATAACTGCCTGAATAATCCAGTTAGGAGGCCTGTGCCAGAAAGCACTGTTGCCAGAGAGAACTTTTTTATCTGAAAGACTCACCTGCCTGGCAGGGCACACATCTGATTACCAAGCATCTTCTCTTCTCCTCTTCCTGTGAATTGCTGTTCTCCCTTTTAAAGCCCCTGACTTCTGTCCCGTCCCTTAGTTCAGGGTGGTATATAAGCCTCAATTGCCTAACTGCCTTTGGATCTCATATTTTTATGGGGCTTCTGTACAAACAAAATTAAATTTGTTTTCTTCTGTTAATTTGTCTTATATTGACTTTATTATTAGACCAGCCAAAAAACCCAAAAGGGAAGAAGAAAAGAATTCCTACCCTTACAACTAGACTCTTTTACATAAGGCAAATGCTTAATCCACAACCCATCAAATACAGTTGACCTTTGAACAACAGAAATTTAAACTGCATAGGTCCACTTATAAGCAGATTTTTTTTTTCAATAAATATACTGGAAATTTTTTTGGAGATTTTCTTTGTACCATGAAGCAATGATATTGCTACTTCTTCATTATCAATGCATGAATTCAATGAATTCACTGTTCGATTCAAATTAAGTTTTGTTCAAATAACCTCTAAATTTTTTTAATTTGCCTCAGTTTATCTTTTAACAAGGGGCAGGATGTCTGCAACTTACTCTCAGGTGGTTTAGCAAAAAAGAGTGAATGATAGAGCATGTGGGGCAAGTATAAGCAACCAGTGAATGTGGGCAGGGTATGCGAGTTCCTTGGAGATGTATATATTCCTTGTACAGAAATTTGCAATGTTTTTGTAAGTTTAAATTTTTACTTAAATAGAAAATTATTTAAAAATATGACACAGCTGAGGCAGTTTTGCTCACTTCTGTAAGGGTATTAAAGGTAAAAGAACTGACAAGTTAAAATCATTCTATCAAACTTTGGGGTCTCTATCAAACTTTTTTTTTGGATTACCAGGACTCTGGCAGTAAAATACTCCCATTAAATTGACATAGGTCTGAAGAAGTTCAACAAGATCCAAACAGGAGCCATTTCTAAACCTTGAGGCTAGTGGCAAAAGATAAGATTCTCCCCAGACAAAGCCCTCTAATGAATACTTCAACTCAAGCTCTGAAAGTAGCTTTAGAAAACTAGTCTAGAGTGTCTAAAAGTTATTCTAGAAAACTTGCAAGATCTTTTCTTAAACAGTTGTTTAGTTTTATAAAAATTAACTCATTTTGGCCCTGGCCGGTTTGGCTCAGCGGTTAGAACGTCGGCCTGCGGTCTGGAGAGACCCGGGTTCGGTTCCCGCTAAGGGCACGTACTTCGGTTGCAGTTTGTCCCCGGCCCTGGTTGGTCGTGCGGGTGGCAGCCACTCGATGTGTTCCTTTCACATCGATGTTTCTCTCTCTCTCTGTTCCTCTCTCTCCCTCCCACTCTACCTGAACAAAAAATGGAAAAATGTCCTCGGGTGAGGATAAAAAAAAAAAGAAAAAAAAAATTAACTCATTTTGTTGGACACCCTCTGAGTTGTTGGTCTTCAAATATCTGAGTAGAGTGTAAAGACAGCCAGAAAGCTCCGAGCACCTGCTGAGTGTGAGTGGCAATAGGAAACTGAGGAACAGAGAGGCTATTACCTTAGCCAATGTCAAGCACTAAGGAAGTGATAAAACTAGAAATTGGACTGAGGTGTCTTCCTCAAGAGCCCATGTTCTATTCACTAATCCATATGCTTCTGAGAGTGTACTTCATAGATCCATTCCATGACATTTTATAGAGTATTTCAATTTCATTGTCAACACAGCCCTACAAGATTGGTGTTATCATCTTCATTTTTACATACAAATGAGATGGAGAACTAACATAACTTGTTCAAATTCACAAAAGCTAAAAGAAAGTCTTGGAGGCAAAATGTCTGTGTGACTTTAAAGCCCATACCCCCTTTACCCATCAAAACGGCACAAATAGATTGCATTTTGAAGAACTGGGTATAATCAAGAAAATAATGACTGAATAAACCCCAAACTCTAAATTATCTAATATTGAATTATCTCATGATAACTTTAATAAAATAGCCCTCAAGGCAAAAGATGAGTTTCTAATGGTTTTAAACATTGTCAGAAAACACTTTTTTTTTTTTAATTTAAAAGTGTATGCACATTCACACACTAGATCTCTAGCTTTATCTTACCCCAGTTTATTGTTGGTATTCTCTCTCTTTCCTCCCTCCCTCTCTCTGCCTCACCTCTGTCTCTCTTACCCTCCTCCTTTCCCTTTCTTCCCTCTCCCTGGTATAAAAAGGTTATAAAGTTTTCTGATGCCCCCTAGTGGTCTTATCCTGGAAATGGCAGTCATGTTAGGAAACTTAAAATCTTTATGGACAATAATAAAATGACACTTTTAATCCTTTAGAGTTTTTGGAGACAGTGGGCCACTGAGGTAAAAGGACAGGGCCTGTGATCATGGACAAGTTATTTAGCCTCACAGGGCCTCAGCAAATGCAGCCTTGAAGTAAAGGTTAAAATATTTCCTTTTCACAGTTGCCTATGGTTTAAGATAACAAAGTAAAGGGTCTTGAGGCACAGTACACTCTCAATAAAAGATAATTATTATTTACTTTTGACAGTTCTGTAAAGTTGAGTAAATTGAGGCTCACACAGCTTACTCATTTTTTAACTTAACTCAGCAAGTTATCAAAATAACAGTTGATAAGGAAAAATGTTAAGAATTTTTTAAATCTTAAAGGGATATTTTCATACACTCTTGTGTTTTCATTAAGTCCAAAAAAATATACATTTCATGGGTCAGTGGTCCATCTCCAGAATATGTCTTAAAATTGCAAGAAGCACATGTCCAAAACATGTTCACAAATCATTACTTATCATAGTACTAAGTTGAAATAAACTTTGGTTAAAAAGTATAATTGTTTGTATTTATAGATACTAGATGCTGTTTTAAGGGTTATGAATATATCAAAGCATTCAGTGAGGGAGGTACTATTACTGTCTCCACTTAACATATGAGGAATCTGACGAACAGAGAGTTCAAGGACCTTGCCCAGGGTCAAACATTAAGGAGTAGTAGAGCCAAGAATCGAACTGAGGTCCTTCTCAAGAGTCCATGTTCTATTCACTAATCAATCTGCTTCTGAGACAGCATTGTCCACCTATGATGGAATATTGTGCAATCATAAAAATTGTGTTTTCAGTAAGTATAAAATTATATGGAAATGTACTCACATTAAAATATTAAGGAAATAAAAAATATATTAAGAGAAAAAAACAGTATGCAAAATTGCATACTATATTATTTTGGTGTTAGACTGTGTATGTGTGTGTATATAAAACCAAAATCTAAATCTAAATGGTACCTTTCTCCAAGCTATGGGTTATGATAATTTTTTTCTAGATATTCTGAACTTTTGTAATGAAACAGAACTGCTGTGATCATCAGAAAATTTAGATTAAAAAAGATTTTGGGGTGGCCCTGCCAGGTAGCTCAGTTGGTTAGAGAGTCCCAATACACCAAGGTTGTGGGTTTGATCCTTGGTCAGGGCACATACAAGAATCAACCAATAAATGCATCAATTAAGTGGATGATTCTCTCTCTCAAATCAATAAATGTAAACAATATTTTAAGGTGCTTTTTAAAATATAAGAATTTCACTCTGCTGGTGTGGCTCAGTGGTTGAGCATCGATCCATGCACCAAGAGGTCACTGGTTTGATTCTCAGTCAGGGCACATGCCCAGGTTGTGGGCCAAATCCCCAGCCGGGAGCATGCTGGAGGCAACCAATCGATGTTCTCTCTCATCGATGTTTCTATCTCTCTCTCCCTCTCCATTTCTCTCTCTCTAAAAAAATCAATAAAGAAAAAAAATTTTTTAAATACCAGAATTTTCAAAAACAGGGTTCAGTTTCCCTTTGCAATAAAATAATGAATCGGGAAGTGAAATCATGGAAAAGATTTGCAAGAAAACCAGGGACTGAGAACAGAGGAAGGGTGTTCAGACCAGAAAGGGAAGTGCCTGTGAGAGAGTGTTTATTAGGACACCAGTGCTGGGTTAACCGAGCACGGGAGCCTGCTTTTGACTGATGTCGGCTGTTCAGAGACTGCTGATAGCAGTCATTAGGATTCAGTACAGGCTGAAGTAGAATGGATGGGGGATGTGATGCCTTCCTTAATAGGAAGACCTATGACTCCACAGGTTCAGAGAGTTTCAAAGGTACTGTGGAAAAGCAGCAAAGACAGCCTTCTTTTGGACAGTAATAACCCTAAAAGGTTGGCTGCTTTATGACAGCCCCCTCGGGGCAGGGCCTATCAGCAGCACCAGAAGGGCTGGACACAGACCTATCTTGAGGTGGCGACTTCCCAGCAACCTACATGAACCAATTATGTTACTCACAGTGAAAACCTGCCAATCAAGATAATACCACTTGGCCCCAAACCCTGTGCGCTGTGTGCCTTCTCCTGCCTCCCTGAGAAAGCTGAGGCTGAGCTGCTGAACCTGATCCTGAACATTCTTTTGGAATTCCTCACCATACAGATTAGATAAGGGTTTATGTTTTTTTCATCAGAAACTAACTTCAATTTATGAAGAATTCCTTGTTCAGTGCACAAGTCCAGCTTTTTCCAAGATTTCAGCTTTGCAATTAAGTTGGAGTTGACCTTTGCCCTCGGAAAAACGGCTGGTCAACAGAAGCCTCAAGGTAGACGTTAGCAAGAAAGGTTCTTGCTGGGATTCACCCCTAGAAAAGCCCAAAGGAGAACGATGGCAATTCATTTCAGGATGAAGCTGCAAGAACGAAGGAATACATTTAACACCAACAAATGCTGTCCACTGACCAACAGACACAGGAAGAGTCTTCTCCCAAGTGCAGCTCCTGCGACGGGAGTCTGGCTCCTTGGGGCGCAGCTCCCACTCCTGCTGCTGTTCGCTGGCCTGCAGAGACCCACGGTGAGTTTCCAGGTCAGGCGCGACTGAGGAGGTGATCTCTGTATGATTAAAGCTCCAATGGAGCCTTCTCCTGGTGATCTTTCAATGACCTTTAGGCACTTGGGGTCTAATTTCATTCAGACATCTTAAGTTACACTAGCAAAAAGTTGGATAACAATTATTTTAAATTGTGGAATTTGTTACAATGTATAAATTTGATATTATGGAAGCTGCAGGCATGGCATTATTTTCTGGGTTCTCCGAGGACAAATTATGCAAAATTAACCAAGTCTATTTGGCTTTTGACTGTATCATATGAATCAACTCAAGAGAAGTATTATAATGTAAAGTTCCACATAAGGGAAATTAACCTAATGTTAAAAGATAACAGACTATATATTTGACATCTAGTAATATAATAAAGTTTTAAAGTTTATCATAACAAGATTTGACAAAATGTGATATTACTGATTTTGTTTTGTTTTGGCTTAAATAGATTCTCTAGATTTACTTGTAAACTTGCTGTAAAGAGTTATTGGTTAAACAGAACTTGTATGCATGTATGCATAGCCGATGGACCTGGACAACAAAGCTGGGGACAGGGTGGGGAGGGGATGGAGAGGAGGGTATCAATGGGGAAAAAAAAGGAGGAACATCTATAACAAAAATAAATTAATAAAAAATAATAATAATAAAGAGTTATTGGTTAAAATACTTTAAGCAGTCTTAAAATGTTGTTCTAATTTACACACAACTAGATGTTTAACATAAACAACAGTAAAAATGCCAAATGGTATGTTTTTTGAGTTTCAGCTGCAACATCTTTGACACTGACTGGATGGAACTGTATCTCTTAACATATTCCTTAATGTGTACAGTTTATCAGAAAAGCATCATTTCTTTGTCAAGCAGGAAACTTCTTGGGGTTTAGATCATTGAAATATGGCTCTGCAACTGATGGTAGTTAGTGAACTGTATTCACACTCTAACTTCAGTTTAACGTGCACTAGGTATCAATAAGTAATATTCAATTGGTCACCCATTAGCAAATGTGTTTTTCACACTGGCCGGTGTGTCTTGGTTGAACATCATCCCATGTACCTAGAGGGCCACCCATTCAATTCCTGGTTAGGGTGTATGCCCTTATTTCAGACTTGATTCCCTCTCCCTTTCTCTCTCTCTCTCTAAAATCTAAAACATATTTTTAAAAAGAAAGAAAGAGTGCTGGCCGTATTTTTCTCAGTGGTTAGAGCATTGGCCTGTGGACCAAAGAGTCTCGGTTCGATTCCAGTCAAGGGCATGTACTTTGGCTTTGGTTTGGTCCTGGCCCTGGTCAGGGTCGTGCAGGAGGCAACCAATCAATGTGCCTCTCTCACATGAATCTCTCTCTCTCTCTCTCTCTCTCTCTCTCTCTCTCTCTCTCCACCCCTCCCAAACACTCTATCTGAAAATACGTGGCAAAATATCCTCTGGTGAGGATTTTTTTTTTAATAAAATAAGAAAGAAAGAAAATGTGTTTTTCTCACTCCTGATTTCCAAGAGGAGTGACTTTCCTAGACACACACCCAACCACTGCCCAACCTTCTATTCACACCGCCACCCTGGAGGTAGGAAAATTTACCTGACAGGCAACATCAGGAAGAATACCTGGGTATGCTGAGTTTGACCCTGCTTTTCTCCCTCCTGGGAGCTAGCCTGACCGCAAAGGCCAGGAATTCTGTCTTCCTCCATGACAAGAATCTTACCTGGGTAGGCTGCAATTAGTACTACCTGTAGCTGAGGGAGCAAATCGGCCTCATCCCGGAGTTTATTCCTAACAAACCCGCTCGCTATCAGACCAAAAGATGTATGCCCCAATATGACATTATTCATTAATAAAAATGATAGTTTAACCTTCATATTTGCTTTTCTTTTTTCAGTGTTGTTCAGAGTCTGAATAGAGGAGAAGGCTGTTATTGCTGGGAACCCCCAAAAGGACACAACATTATTTACCACTTGTCTTTTCTTAAATGAAGTTCAAAGGTGTTATATAGCTTTCAGGTATTTATAAAAGAGAGAGTCCTTAAAACACCCACGAGGGAATGTGAAAGGGGGTCAGTAGAGGAAATAGAAAGTAGAACTAAACTTTACGGTTATTAATTCTTTCCTTCAATGTACCTAATATGCAAAAATAAAAAATACTGTGATTTTGGAGGGGAAAAGGTCACTTCCTCCCTGGGGAGATGAGCATTTTTTAGCTTTCAGAGATATTTATGCAACCAAATCCAGTCTCTCACTCAGGTCACTGACACAGGAAGGACTGGAGCAGGGTGATGATTGTGAGTGAAACTTACTTCAGCAAACACTGGTTTTGAGGAGTCGGTCTTACAGAGTACAGAAAATCTGCTATCAGATTCACCATCTGAGTTGAAAAATTATAATCAAGATTTTCTTTTCTTACAGGCAGCAATTAAAATCAACTTGGACTTGGCCCCAGGCTCCTTTGATGATCAATACCACGGCTGCCACCAACAGGTCATGGAGGAGCTAAATCAAGGGGATTA
This sequence comes from Molossus molossus, assembly GCF_014108415.1. Classification (NCBI taxonomy): domain Eukaryota; kingdom Metazoa; phylum Chordata; class Mammalia; order Chiroptera; family Molossidae; genus Molossus; species Molossus molossus. The sequence goes on along the minus strand of NW_023425345.1, from coordinate 27,202,660 downwards.
CTTCACAAAAGAACTAGAAGCCTATAGGAATTATTTCAGGATCTGGCAAAATGCCCACTTGAACTGGCTGAACCAAGCTAAAGCTCTCCCTAAGAACATGACGATCACACATGCTGTGGCCATCTTGGTCTACACATTAAACGACAAATTTCGCTCTGACTTCACTAGAGCCATGGCCAGCACTGCCCAGTGTCCACAAGAGTATAAACGTTCATTCCATTTCAAATACCTACATTACTACTTGACCTCTGCAATCCAGCTGCTGAGGAAAGGGGCTGTCATGAGAAATGACTCTCAGTGTTACGAGGTGTATCACGAGGCTGATTTCTACTTGGAAGCCAAGCTAGGTGACACCCTTCGATTTGGCCAATTCCTCTCCACCTCCCTCCTGAGAAAAGAGGCGCCGAAGTTTGGGAACCAAACTCTATTTACTATATTTACCTGCCTGGGTGCATCTGTACAAGACTTCTCTCTCAAGGAGGAGGTCCTGGTCCCTCCCTATGAGTTGTTCAAAGTTGTAAATATGAGCTACCATCCAAGAGGAAATTGGTTGCAATTGTGGTCAACTGGACATCAGAGCGCATGTAACTGTGAGCTGCTAAAAGGTATTATTATTGATCTAAATTGAATTCACGCTTATCAGGATCACAGACTATTATTCTTTTATAAAATATATTTTCCTGAGTGGGCTTGGGGTGGAAAAGCCAAAAACATAGAAATTGGCCTTCAATAATGGTGGAACTAACAGATTAGAAAAAAAGAAAAGAAAAAAGATTGCCTTATTTCTTGGTTCCCCTCTCTTCTTTCTCCTTAACCACCTCTAGGAAAACATATTTCTGCAATGGCAATAATATGTGGGACATTTTAGATGAGCAAGTAAACCTCTACTGGAAAAGATGGCACATATAATATAGCATCTCATTTTTTTTTGTTATGATCATTTCATAAATAAGGAGTGCTAAAATAAAGCAGGAGGTACAACTCATTCATTCATCTTATCTATTCAGTGTCTTCTATGTTCCAGGAACTGACATAGGAGACCCCAGGCAATATAAAAAGAATAGAGCAGAACCACTATCCTAAGAGGATTTTTATTCTAATGAGAAATGGAAATATGAAGAAATATCTGTACACAAAAGTACAGAGTAACACACCCAATGTTTAAGCAATGGTTGTGGCTGCTCAGTGTAGAAGCTACTCATTCTCTCTGGAGAAAGTGAGGAAAACTTCATAGTAGAAAATCACATGGGACTTGAAGTAAAAATGGGGGTTTTCAGTGAGAAAAGAGGAAAAGTCATTTCAAGAAGAAAACAGTATATACTAAACCATAGAGATTTCAAACAGCCTCGTGACCTCAGAGAATCTCCAAAATCCTGGATGGCTGCAATGTAGGACGGAGGAGGAGACTAGGAATAGAAAGACAGTAGGAGAGGGAGCTGGTCAGGAGAGTTCTAATGGGGCCCGACTGTAAAAACTCATGTTCCAGGCTCAGGACCTTCAAACTTTGTTCATGCCATATGTAGGTAATGAGAAATCACCAGAAGTGTTTAAGGAATGAAGCATCAGTTAAATCAATATTTTAGCAAGAACTCTAATGATTTTGTGGGAAATGAACTGAATACAAGAAGCATTCATTTGGGTGGGAGGGTCTACCTTTGAAATATCCGTGAATCTTTCTCTACTCCATCATTATTGCTACTGTTAATAATTCAGGCTGTCAGCATTTCTCAACCTGTCAGAGCTGTGGTGCTGCAAAGGGCCTCAAGCTGACATCCACACTGAGGGCTGGAGCCTGCTCACTCTGGCCCTAGACCAGGGGAAAGGTGACCTACTGCACCTTTTATCTTCTCCCTCCTCTCTTTGGCCGTGGGACAGGCAGCAGCGTGAGTGAAAAGCATGTCTGCCCCACAGATCCACGAGGTTAGAGTTTGTAGAGGAGAATGAACAACTTAGAGTAGAATCTGAAGAAAAGTGAGGTTTGATAATAAATGAGAGAACATTTAGAGCCAGGTTCCAGGATTATTTGGAACTATACCTGACCAGAACACTATTGCTTCATTCTCATCATAAATTTGAAACAAATAACTCTTCTACTGGGTAAATGAGCACTGTAGAATATATTCAGTGAAAACTCGTAGAACATGTATGTCAAGGAACAGAAAACTAAGGGAGAAGAATATGTAATAGAAACTATTACCTATGTTCTTGCCATTCTGTAAGTCTCAAAGAAAAATATTTCAAGACCTTCCCATCCAAACCAATGATCTTTACTTTCCTGTGGTGAATCTACTCAAACACAACTTTAACTTTTAAGGTTTAGCTGGGGTAAGCCATGCATATTACTAGATTATGGATGCTCGGTTGGTCTTTATTGGATACTTGAAATCGTGGATCATGCTTAAAGCAATCGATCAGCTCATGTTGCTCTGTAAGCTCTCTGTGGACAGGGACTTGACTACATAGTATTTAAGAGCTTGGCATGGAGTCCAGGCAGTTTGACCTTAAACTACCCTGTCTGGGTTCATATCCAGCTTGCATCACTTTTTAGCTATGTTCTCAGCCAAGTTGCTTATACTCTCCAAGTTTCTTCATCTACATAAAGAGCATACAGGACTCTTGTGAAGATAAAATAAAATACTACGTTATTTCTACACTCCCTATCATACATTAAAGGATAAATAAGCATTGGCTACTGTTAACTTTAGTCCCCTGGCACATATTTATTGAATAAGTGAATGAATAAATGCGGCATTTTCTTTTATGTCTCTAAGTGAGCTGGGCCTTGGGTCAGATGACCATATGACTCAATTGACTAAAATTAATTTTAATATTTGCTAGAAAGGGAAAATATTCTAGAAGGTTCAATCCCTAGTTAAGACTAAGGAGCTACAGCCATACTTAAATGATCTGGAATGTGGCCCTGGCCTGTTTGCCTCAGAGGTTGAGTGTTGGACTGCGGACCAGAGTCCCAGGTTCGGTTCCCGCTAGGGGCATGTAGCATCAAAAAAAAAAAAGATCTGGAATGTGGTCACTTGCAATGTGACTTATCATATCTATATATTTTTTCTTGGAAATTTGCCAATTAGCAGCTTGTACAGCCTTGGAGAAAGAGGCTATAAATGGCAGTATAAAAATAACACTGGTCTTAGAACGTAGTATGTTGTTCAAAGACATTATAACCATAGACCAAGAGCTGGAATTAGGGTTTCTTCCCAGCTAGCACGGCTATAAAACTATCTGGAAGAGCCTCAGGAGACGAAGATCATCTCGAGCTTCCAGGATGACATTCGTCCTTTCACACTAGGCTCTGTCTGAAGTTGCAGAGAAAGCTGCTTCATCCTCTGGTTCCATCTTACCCAAGCCTCTTCTGCCATTGGCTGGTTGTTAGCACTGTCACTGTAGTTGAGGACAAAAACACTGTATAGACTTGGAATGGACACAAGTATCCACCTAGCTCTAATATTTTTTTTTTTAAGTTTTCAATTGACTTCAGATTACTTTCAGTTATTAACTGAAATGTTTTTTCTCAATGAGTAAGTTATTCCTGAGATTTTCCTTAAGTCATTTCTGTTAACTGATAAACAATACTCTATCTCAACATCCTGGAGCAGTGGTGGATTGATCCATACATGAGCAATGGGAGGAGGGAAGTGATATGTTTTCTTATTTAGGACTCCTTCGCTGGGATGAACTGAGATCATTGTGCTGTAGGAGAAGAAAAATAATTTTTCTTCTACCCTTCTACATCCCCACCCCCATCACCACCACCATGATGAAAAGACAGTTTAACAAGAAAAAAATTTTAGTTTTATACATACAGGAGCCCCATAAAAATACTAGACTCAAAGGCAGCCAGGCAATTGAGGCTTATAATGTTCCTGAACTAAGGAAAGAGACAGGGGTCTGGAGCTTCAAAGGGAAGGAGGACAATTCATAAGAAGATGAGACAAGTAAATGTTCCGTAAACAAATGTTTGCCTTGCCATTCAGATAAGTCTCTGATATAAAAGGTTATTTCTAGTAGTAGCCCTCTTCCTGGTACAGGACCCCTGTCTAAATTCTTTTAGGCAGTTAAGAGGGAGGTAACAAGCTTTTTACTGGGCCTTGATTGCCTTCAGCTCAAATAATCATCATGCCAAAGAAACATATTTTGGGATGACATATTCTGCTCCCTTTCAGTCCCCTCATCAGACCTGATTTTCTATGTAACTGTTATGCTCGCATCACTTCTCCAGTCACCAGGATTGCATGATTCACCTCAGCCTAGAGAATTCACAGATGCTGTTCTGGAGTACTGATACCCACTTCTTCATGAAACTGGAGTCATCTCGGGAGATGGTTTCTTGTCCTTTCCATTTTTTTGCCAGCAGAAGTCATACACTATTCTATGTCCCAGAAAGTCCCAATGAGCAGTAACTTATGTTTCCTCTCCTGTTCCGTCTTCACCTGGAGGACATGATATTTGAAAGGCAACATGAACACCTTTAAAACTGGGCAGCCAGGACACTGTAATTCTCCCAATGAAGAGACAGTAGATTAAAGGATAGTCCAGTCCTTCAATTTATTTTAAAATTGGTTCTGCTAACTTTCACCTGCAGTTCTCAATTTCAAAGAGTTCCCAGGAATCGGTCGCCTTAGGGAGTGAATTTGACAAAAGAAAAATTGTTTAAGGCATTTTAAACTAACAGCTTTCCCTTCTAATTCTTCTCTCACCTCTCACATGGCCTACACTGGTTACCATAGAAACAGATGTTTGCAGGCCCATACAGAGACTCAAAGTATGTTATGTTAGTTATTTTCCTTAAATGTTGCTTCTTCAGCAAAATAATCTGCGCCAAAACTCTGTAGACACACAAATACATGCTCTGTTCTGTGTCACTGAATTCACAAAGAAGAGGGATTCATTTGTTAAAATAATTAACATAATCAAAATTCTTAAGCATGTTTCTGGAAAAATAGTCAATTGTTTGTAGTAAACCTAGTTTTGCATGTTAACCTTGCCAGTTGCTAGCAGAGAAAACATGGGCAAATGGTTTAGTCTGTCTGTGCCTGTTTCTTTACAGGTAAAATAGAAATAATTTTTTAAATAAAACCTAACATAAGATTCTGAGGAGCAAACACACTTAGAATAGTATCTGACACTTGTAAGTACTCAAAACTTCTTAGCTACTATTACCATTATGATTATGATTGTTTATTTTATTAACTTTCTGTTTTCTTTTACTCTGGACTTCACTTTTCTCAGATTAGTTTTACCTATTTTGGCATCACATTCACCTTGAAGAAGCATGTGTGTCTCAGACAAATGGATGAAAGAATGAACAAGTGATTAAATGAATCTCAGAGACCACATGGCATGGTGGAAGGAGGATAGACGCTGAGCCTGAGCCAGGAACCCCCGGGTGTACGTTAGTAGCTATGTGGCCGTGTGTAAATGACAAACTCTGAGCCTGTTCCTTTGTTTATTAAATGGGGGCAATACTTGCCTAGAGGAAATTGTGACAGCAAGCAGTATGTACCCTCTCAAACACAACTGAAAAACTCCAGAAAGGACTGTGCACGTGGAAATGGGATAATGGAGCAAATGTGTGCTTCACTGGCATTTACAGTAACAATAGAAACAAAGTGTTATTGGTGGGGTTCTCTCGGTGGCTCCATCTGTTACCGGTGGAAGTAGAGTTCTTGCAATGTCACAAGGAAAGGAATTTCCTGAGACTCGCACGAGAGGATGAGTGATCTTTATTTCTGTGCAATTAAACCCTAGGGTTTCCAATGTTGCATTTCCCTCTGTCCTGCCATGAAAAAGTCCAGTCTTGTCTTCAGCAGGGCAAGAATTAAGGCCACTGCCCAGAGTCTCTGCCCCATATCAAAGCACAGTTCAGCCCAATATCTGGCTAGCTTAGCTTGTGTTCCCAGCTGCAGTCCATTGCGTGGGGGGGTCTGTATGGACCATGGCAGGCTAGTATATGGGCCGGTGGGAGTCACAGAGCAAGAGAGCACAAGAGCAAACAAGAGAGCAGGAATCCTATGTCTGGGGAATTGTAACCTTCCAAGATCTCACACGCTTGCAGGGTTCCACCGTCCTAACTGATTATCCTTTTTCCCAGGTTGGATTGACAGGCAAACACCTTCCCTGCATCACCCCAACTTCAGTGCACATGCACCCATCTCTGCCTTTGAGCCCTTTCCCTGGTGATTTGCAGGGAGTAGAGGGGTGATTTCCTGGGGAGTGTGAAGCTGTAGCTTCCTGGTAAAGCTACCCAGATGACCATGCTTACAATATCTGGCCTCCCCTTTGCTCTCTTTCCATTATTAATATTAATAACTAAGCTAATTACAACAATAACAAAAGGAAGAGAGAGAAGCAATAACGCTTACCATTTTTTGAGTGCCAACTGTTTTCTAAATAACATTCTAAAAGGTTAATGTTCATTATTCTCTGCATTTTGGCAGAAAAAAGGCTATAGATAGCTTACCTCCAAATACTAGATTAACCAGCTGTGCTGCATGTCAGTTTTACCTTTTTGTTTTTTTTTCAAGAGCTTGAATGTTTCTTTCTGAATAGTCTGATATAATTCACAGATTCAGACTTCATGAAATAAAAGGTATAATAATTATGTATTTCTCCCCAGACTGTATACCCTAAGGTAGAGATTACCAAAATTAGGTTATACACCAATAAAATGATAATTGTGTAGCAATTAGTTTACAAAAGACTTTCACATACATTATGTGCTTAATTCTTACAGCCATCCTGTATATATTCACACTATGCTAATGTGAATACTGAGGTTTAGAGAGGTTAAATGGTTTGTGTAAGGTTTTTTCAATTAGCTCATATATGACAACAATAGGACTTTTTGAACAAAAAGTCCAGGACAATTTTCTCTATAGATTGCTTTTAGGAGATTTATTTGTCCATTCAAAAATGTTACAGAGAACCTACCGTTAGTTTCAATCTTCTTTGACTCATCTCTCATAAGTATAAATATATAAATACACACAAATGTACATATAACAAGACAATAGTTCACCTTTACATATGCAGTGTGACTCTAGTGTTTTTTATTCTTAAAGAGTAATGGTTGTGACCTACAAAACTTTTGTTATAAACCATTAAGGGATCACAACCTCCAACTGGAAAAATATTAAACTAGGGTACGGAGGAAATAAGAAGCTTTGGATAGATAGTCTAGAAGAAATGTAAAAACAAATACAAAAGTAAAACTAATGTGAGATATTCTCAAATTGAAGATTTTATAGATGGTAATTAATTTAATTCACAGATGTTTTTCATTTATCTTCCTAAATATATTGTCTGTGTTAAAATAATAATAATGTGAGATAGAAATGATAATGACCATAAAAAAGATAGAGAAAAAGTAACAGAGTTAGAAAGGTTTCTGTAACCTAAGAAGATAAAATTAAAATAAGACATTTTTAAGAGGGCTTAAGAGGTGCTTTCGAAGAATAAGTATGATTACAGCATAGTAATGTCTATATGTTTTTCTCATATTTGAGCATCATCATAATAGCAGTGAAGCAAAGTGAAGAGTAGTGGTAGTGATCATATTTTCAAAAAAACCTTGAGATACTGTCATTTGACAGATTAGAAAACTCAGGCTTCATGAAAGTAACTAACATGGTCAAGTCAATCAGCTGGGGGCAGAGCTTCAACACCAAAGCTAATCACTTTCAAAAACCATGATCTTTTTCTACTATATTGATTCACTGTCAATCAATATTTTCTGATAACTCTTCAGTAGAATCTTATTTCATTAAAAAGTGAGAAAAGGCGTGGTTGGAGGTCTTCGTGATCTCTAGCCTTAGGGAAGAGAAAACAAAACAAAAGTTTGAGAATCATTGGAATGAACAACCTCCTAAAGTGGTATGAATGGTTCCTAGGTCCCTATGAAAATCAGATAAATACACTTTTAACACTAAGTTTGACAAAATATTAGAAATATGTATGTATATAATTTACCTTGTCTACTCTTATTGGTAAAAGTTGGAAGTTGGAACAATAATGCTGGCATATATAGAATTCTAAATAGAAATTCCTGGAAACTCAATGGATTTTATATATTATGTGAAAGTATGGGAAAATATCCCCTCCTCATCCAGTCGAACATCCTATTAAACAATATGGTTAAATATTAAGGCAACCACAGAGCTGAATGTTTTTCTACATCAAACGTCTTTTCTACCCTAATAATCAGTGAAGTCTGGTTGAAGTGATTTCGCTCTTAATTTAGAGTATTTTTAAAAGATTTCTCTCTTCTATTGCATTCTGTATTTTCATTCCACTATAGTCCCTAACAATAAATATTTCGTATTCAAAATTTGCTTCCTTCAGCCATACCTAACCTTTACCTACTTCCTGTGAAGGACATCTCTCTGTAGGGAGTACACACACACACACACACACGCGCGCACACTCACCTTGTAATTTAAAAAATTCTATGAGAATGTGCAACATATTGAGAGATACAATATAGTGGTTAAATATGTAGTGTTAAGCCAGACTGCCTGAGTCTGCCGACACTACATATGAGGTGTATGATGTTTGATAAATTTCTTCACATCTCTGTGTCACAGTTTTATTAACTAAAAAAGAGTGAGGATAATGAGAATAACTACCTTAAAAGAGTTGTGAGGATTACATTAGTTAATATAGCAAGTGCTTAAAACAGATCCTAACACAGAATAAATTAATCAGTGTTAGCTTTCATAATGGTCATCAAGATGTTGATAAAGAAAGATGAGGATAATGGTGATGGTGATAATGCTGATGATGATAATAAAGACTGAAAATCAGGAGATCTTTTACATGTACACAATGGAATACTATGCAGCTGTAAGAAAGAAAGAACTCTTATCCCTTGAGACGACAAGAAAGGACCTGGAGAGTATTATCCTAAGCAAAACAAGCCAGTCAGAGAAAGACAAATAGCACATGATCTCACTTATTTGTGGAATATAATGAACAAAACAGGCTGAGGAACAAAATAGACCCAGAAACATGGAAGTGGGGTATAGACTGATGAAACCTCAGAAGAGGTGGATGTGGGGGGAGGAAAGAGATAAACCACAGAACTTATACGCATGTATGCATAAACAAGGACATAGACAATAAAGCTGGGGACAGGGGCAGAATTGGGAGGAGAGTGTCAAGGGGGGGGGAGGAGAAACATCTGTAACAAAAATAAATAAATAAATAAATAAATAAAACTTTAAATAGTTGCTCAGAAAGACAAAAAGAAAATCAGGAGATCTCTACCCCCAACCAGCTGGGTAACCTGAAATAAACCTCTTAATCTCTTGGTGCTGTTTCATCATCTGCAAAGTATTCTGAGTTCTGTTACCTAGAAATATCGGAAAATACTTTTTTCAAAGTAGCTAACTCTGAATACTTTTATTATAAATTTTCTAAATTAAAAAAATGAGTGAAAGAAAAAATTAAGTGGGTTTTTTTTTAAATTTCTGCTACCTAAAATATCTCTAACTCTTTTGTTTGTTTTTACAGCTTCCAGCAAAAAGTGCATGCCAGCTCCTGCCGTTATTGCTGCTCTCTCCTTTTTGATCAGTGTTATTATCTTTTCCAAAAGTGAAGTATAGAGGAACCTTGTCATTTTGTTTTTCCTGAACCCTTTTGTTTTATTCCAGTCAAGGAACCCTGTATATCCTTAGGAAATCACTCTGCCCCTCCTCCCACATCAACTGATGCAGAGCGGGCTCAGGCCATTGCCTATGAGTGGGCCTGTAACTCAGTATGTTTCTTCTCCATGGCCACAGAGATCCATGATGGAGTAGAAAATGACCCAATCAGAGTTTATGAGATAAAATCAGGGTACTTTCGCTCTGGCCAGTTTGGCTCAGCATTGGAGCGTCAGCCTGCAGACCAGAGAGTCCTGGGTTCAGTTTCTGCCAGGGGCATGTACCAAAAGAAAAAAAATTGGCACTGGGATTTGGAATGAGGTGGTGCTTTCTTTTTATTTTTTAGTAGAGATTAATTAAAAGAGAGTACGATCCTAGAGCTGCTAGCAGCTATCTTGTCTCCAGGAAAGGAGGCCCTACCTCCCTGAGAATGGAACTAACACAGTAAAGGAAGAGCTAAGAAATGAAAAAAAAAAAAAAACAACTGTGTCTGGATGAGCGTGTACAAGCCCCTAGATCCAACTGTGCCTGAAACTGCATACTGCTGGCTTTTTCATTACATGAATCAATAAATCATATTTTTGCTTAAGTAATTTGAATTAACTTTTTATTTCAAGCAATTGGAGGAGTTAAGATGACTATAAAGATACTCCTTTAGTAGTCTTAAATAAAAACAAATCAGGGATGCTTGAGTTAGAAAGCAAAGGACAAATTCTTCATCAAATGGAAAAGCTTTGAGCCCCAGAGACATAATTAAGGAGCAAATTTCCTTCACAGTTTTATTAGTATTCAAGACCAAATTAGTGTATTCCCAGATGGGAGAAAACATGAAAACTTGAGAAATACAAAGGAAAGATGGTAGTAAAATCTCATTCACTGCCAGTAATGGTATGCTGCATATATGTTTCTAAACTATTTTAAAAAGTTAAAATTTTAACTCATGTGTTAATTTACAGAGAACTTGTGGATTTTAAGTATTCATTGCAAATTTATGTGTTTCAGTAAAGCATGTGGATGTGGATGGAGATAAAGTCAAAGATTTGAGAGGAAAAAAATATCTAATTACCAAGCAACTATCAGTGCTATATTGAGTTCCCATTATGTGTAAACAATTAGGTAAAAAGAAGTTTAAATAAACAAACTTCACAGTTGGGAATGTTCTCCACCTCTTCTCTCCAGTAGTAGACAAAATGTGAGGCGATTGGGGGATCACTTGACCTCCTCTCCAAAGACCCTAGTATTGGGCTAAATGGAGTGAAGTGAGAGCTAACTTTATACCTTGGAATTCTGAAAGTCCACGCTACTTAGAGATTTGGATATGAAACAGTAGAAGTGAAAATCAACTCATTTAGCCCCAGTAGGACTAACTGAAGGGTCTGTGTCATGACAGAAGAGACTCAACGGGAAATTGGAGGCTTTAAATCACCTGGTAGAGAATTCAGCCATCTAGTACTATCATTGTTTACATTGGGATTTTGAGAATATCGGGGCCAAGGGCACCTCCATCACCTAGCTTGCATTGGCCTCTACACACAATAAAGCAAGCACAGAACTTCCTTCAAAATAATTTATATGATTCATTGCATAGGGACTTTGGCAGATTAGTGGCTATCTAGTAAAAAGTCCAGGGGGCATGGATCCAAAAAAGCTTTGAAGTGAACTTTTGTTGGTGAGGCAGTGATAAAATGTGTTAGAAATAACCTCCCAATATCTTGCATACTTTTTTCTGTGCCATATAAATTTATTTATTGAGTCATAGCATGTACAAAGCACTTTGGAGATCAAAAATTGAATACTAGACCAGATCTTCCATAAGTTTATAATCTCTTGGGAGAAATTAAGAAAACAACACAAACAAATCACAAAAGGAAAATGTCAAGTCTTCCACCCTTCAAAATTCAGAAGAGAGATTTCTTCTAACTGAGGCAAGAGGAGAAGCTTCAAGTAGGAGGCAACATTTGAGTAAGGTCTTGGGACACTGGAATGGGAGCAAGGGGTGAGAGAAAGGAGGGAAAACAGTAGGAACAGGTGTATATCAAGTGCTTGGTGCCAAAAATGAAGACAAATAATAAGTGCTTGGAGTTTAGAGAAAAATGAGATTCTTCTGGCCTGGGGTTGAATGTAGCTTTCTATTAGAGAAGCAGCTGAAGGGAGGGGCTTCAGAATGGTAGAAAAGAAAGCTGAGTAGAAAAAAAAGAGGTGAGCTATAGGAACAATCAATGTATATAAGGGTCAGAAAATAGACAGGTCTGCCAGAGTGAAGGAGTAATGTAGCCTGGAAAAGAAAGCTGAAGCCACGGAGCTAAGCTCAAAAGCCAGCCTAAAGCATTGGATCTCCATGAGAAATCATTGTTCTGGCTAAGACAGTTCTCCTAACTCAGTTGCTCTTGAAGCATGCTCCCAGTATCCACAGCAGCAGCATCCCTGAAGAACCTGTTAGAAATGTGAATTTTAGGGACTGAACCCAAATCTATGGAATCAGCAACCCAGAAATCTGTGTTTAATAAGTCTTCCAGGCTTGTGACTTATGTAATTATAATTCTTAAGGGAATAACCAAGTTTTTTAAAAGATAATTTAGTTCTTTTTCCTCCTGCCATTGCTTTACTGAATAAATCTCTGGAGATAGAAATAATTCTCCTGAATCAAATAGATTTGTGGATTTAGTTAAGGAGGAATGTCTATAGTTTTCATTCCCTCAATCTCTGCCTGTGGTCCCAATTTTTTGAGCAAGGATTGTGTCAAATAGTTCATTGATTTAAATTGACTCAAACTCTAAGTCCATAAAAATTTAGGAGCCCAGTTTTTAAAAATTCTCGGTAATTTCTGCTCCTTTGTTATCTGGAAGATCTTCTGAAGATAAATGAACCTTTAAATGTGCATAAATTCACATGGATTGATAAAAGAAACTATACTGTGAGGTTGCTTGGCATTTATCTCCTATAGTAATTTTATTCAAATAACACATGCATCTCTCTTTCTGTATATACAAAAATTCTCTGGCTCCATTTATTATTTTTATCTTTACAATACAGTGTTCTAATATGTCTATCTGCTTGTCTTTAAGTTCTCTGTTTACTCTTACTTTAAAAAAAAATCTATCCAGTGAAGGAAAATTTTGGTAGAGTTTGGTTTGATTGGGGAATCGGGATTCTTGGCCTGAGTTATCTAATGATCTGAATCTAATGGACTTACACTGAGTGGAGTAGGTCTTGATTTGGTAAAAGTCAACAGACATTTATTTAGCTAGATGCTTTCAGAAATACCAAGGTATACTAAACATTGGCTGCTGGTAAAAGGTGGGGGGCTATTATAAGTATTACAGAATTTTTCTTTCTTTCTTCAATTATTTTTTAGTAAAAACTCATGTATTTTGTTTTGTTTCTGCTTTATGGCAATTCACTTTTTTCTCCCCACTTATGCTTCATTCAAATAGCCCAAAGTGTGCTCAAGACCTCAGAGAAGGAATGAGATGAGGCATAAGATAAGACCAAGTGCATCTTCCCCACTCTGTTCTCCTAAACCTGAAAAAAAAATTGAGAATAAATAAGAGGAACCCCAAACCAAAGTCTTTGAGAGAAACATTAAGTAAGAGTAATAGGTTTGAAAAGAGCATATCGTTCCCTAATGTTTTCTTCCACAAGCTGGGAAGCAGCAGCAGACAAGAAGTCACCAGAATGGGCAGATTGGTGGTGCCCAATGGTGGGAAAATGTCTGTGAAAGTCACTCTGAGTGATGGCCAGCATCTGAAGACCATGCATCTTTAGTGAAGCAAATACCACTCATCACTAACATCAAGGGGCCACACTAGCCACCATTCCCACTGGTATCTGGGGAGATGGTCCCTTGAACTGCCAGTCATTCTTCCAGTCGTTTCACAAAAAAGACTCTGCAACAGACTCTTCACGGTCCTTGTCCCATTCATTTCCATGTGGGTCCCTCCAGCTGTTGAAACATCCTGAGAGACAGACCTAAAACCAAAGAGAAGACGGTGAAAGCCTGGACACATACAGGTTCAGAAAAAGTAGCAAAGTGAGAGCTGCACCTCCCTACTCTCATTTATATATGTGTATTTTTGAGGGGAGAGTAGCAAATAGATCAGCTCAAGATAAGATATTAGCAGATACCTATTGCAAACAAATGAGGTTTCAGCTTTGAAGCTGAGACAAAATGCAGAGCTAATGTATTAAAACTCATGCTTTTGTCAAGCCCTCTGAGCCCTGGAAACAGTCAAAATCCCCTTGACCCTGGCCACAGAATGTCTTGATGGTCTCACTGTTAGGGAGCAAGGATAAGATTCCTTGTTTAAGATTACAGTGGTAATTACAATGACAGCCTCCACTTTGGAGCTGAGCTCTTGGCTCAGGCTAACGACAGTGCAACTTTCAAGTAGCCATGACTAAGGAGGTTGTCTTGGTCCAAGTGACTGCATAGAAGGCTAAAGAGTATGTAGAATACCTTCTTCCTCCCTCTCCATCAAATGCTCACACATAATTTCTTTCCCTGTTAGTTTCTCATGCTTCAGACTTTTTTTTTTTTTAACAGAGTATGGAGAAATTTCCTTTTTAAGGACGAAAATGAGATTTAAATTTTTAAATGAGGAAATGTTTAAAGGAGGAAAACAACTTAGGCATTTTCAGAAGAAAAATTCCAATAAAGAACTAGAGTAATTAATTGCTTTTCTCATTCTCAACAAAGTTCCTAGTAGGTGTCATGTGAAGTAGGGCAATCTTGAGAGCATACACTCATTGACAATGCATGAGAGCCAAAGACCTTACATAGGCAAATGCACTTATCTAACTTTGCTTCCCCACTAGAATCACATCTCAGATATCCTACTTCTGCAAGTGTCATGGTCTTTTCATTGTGAAAGATTAGATCACCTCCATTTTTCAGCCTCTAATATCTTCTCATAATAAGACCTCAGTAGCAGACAAATGAGAATAAATCATCTTATCTAATCTAATTCATGTAAGCAAGAAAATTCTGTTACTCCTCATTCATTGTTCTTATTTACTTCTGGATAAATCTAATCAAAAGCATTGAGAGAGTGCTTATGATAGTGAAGGCCCTGACTATACAGAAATTGGTATATGAGTGACAAAAATGCAGAGAGTTACTTTATATGTTTTCTAACCCAAGAAACAGTTGTTTCTTCCTGCCAGATTATCTAATGATAATATTTACATTTACCTGGACTTTGCACTGAAGTAACTAGACAGAATTACTAAGAGAGGACATTAGTTTAAGGTTATCTCAATTATCCTTTAAGATGAAATATAATGTTTAGGAACAGCCTCAAATGTAATATTACCTTGATTTTTTTAACAATAAATTCTTTTTAGTAACTACCATTTCAAGCAGGCTTTTTTTTATCATTTTTTTTATTTGAATAAAGTGAAACTTAAATTGTTTGCCAGGTGACTCCTCTTTGTACCAATTTCCCAATAGACCACACATCTAGAGTCAAAGGTCTAAGAATGTGCAATGAAAACTCATAGGATTTAAATTGATTTTCTGACAAAAATGAGCACTTCTGTTGCACTCCCACTAGTCGTTGGCTTTCTTAAGCCCAGAAATATTCTTTTCCATAGTCTTTACAGTCTTTTGGAGGCCCTCTAAGGCTGGTCCCATAGTTTTGACAATTTGCTCCAACTGATCTGCGGCTGACTCAATGGTGTTCTTGGCATTTTCAGTTTTTAGTACATCCTGCAACTTTTTCACGGTGTCTATTGAAGTGGTTTTGGATGGATCTGCACTTGGGCTTTTCTGAGATGTGGTAGCATCTGATAGCTCTTTGGTGTCTTTTCTATCGAAGTCACTTAATTGAAGATTCATAATGGGATACTTGATCAAGAGTGAAAGAGAAGATTCCAAACTCGCAAGGATGTTACCACTATTCAGCAAGGAGGCAATGATTGGTAAAGGGACACTTTTGAACCCTTCTTTAGCTGACTGCTGCAACTCCTTTACATTGGCACTCTTCTCAACCACTGAGGACATAGCTGTTGCAATACTGGAAAATAAAGGTTTCTTTTGCATTTTGTCATCCTTTGCTTCCACTACAGATTTCATCTCCTTAACAATTCTGAGCATTTGTTCAAAGATATCCTTAATATAACCATCTTCCTTCACAGCCATCAAGATGATCTGAGTATTCATACTTCTGTTAAAAAATTCAGTAAGTGTGTTTGTGAAGGAAGCAATATCTTGCATGTGAAGAAAGAACGTTTTGGCAACTTGAACTAGCCTCTCCTTATCTTTCTCTGACTCTGAAGACATTTCTCCAACAAAAATGTTTCAGCACTGCAAAACAAAGCAGCAATCCAAATGAAAACTAAAAGTATATCTGTTAGCCATTAACAAACTACAAAAAAAAAAAAAAAAAAAAGACTCAAAGTATTATCTAAACGTTAATACTATCAAGGGTTGGAAAGCTACACAAGCTTAAAGCAGAAATGATCCTCTGCTGTAATAAAAATAATACCAAAACTATTGAAACAGAGCAGAATATGGGTGTTTCATTAAATTTAAACCACACATCAAATACAGTGTGCTGGATCCGGAATTGGATACGCTGATATATGGAGTGACACTATTCTCAGGTATTACCCTCAATAACCATTCAATCTAGTGGAAAACATTGAATAAAGCTTTAAAAATAATACAAAGAGGTTCTGGTTAGGATAGAGCAAGCACACTTCATACAACCCTTTCTACTAGTTACAACTAAAAATCTTGGGCAAAATATATAAAGTAACTATCAGATAACTCTGAAAGATGGATAATAGCAGACCGAGGAGGTAGAGAATGTAGCATTTCAAAGAAGATCAAGGTCATTTGATACAAAATCGCAAAATGTCTTTCCTATCAAAAAAATGTTTCTGTACTTTCATTACAAACTTCTTCTATAGAGAGGAGTATTCATGTTGCTAACCACTGTTCATGATCCTTCTTTTTTTTATTTTCTCTAGAATTTTGTTCTATCAATCATCTTCTCCTTCTCTTTGCTGTGGACTAAATAGTACACTATCCCTTCCCCCAAATTCATATGCTGAAGCCCTGACCCTTAGTATGACTATATTTGGAGAAAAGAAGTAACTAAGGTTAAATCAAGCCATAAGGGCAGAGTTCTGATGTGATAGGAAGCGCCAGAGGCCTCACTCTCTCTCTGACATGTGAGAACACAATGAGAAGGTGACTGCCTGCAAATCAGGAAGAGAGCCCTCACCAAAAACTGAATGGGCTGGCACCCTGATCTTAGATTTCCCAGCCTCCAGAACTGTGAGAAAATCAATTGCTGTTGTTTAAGCCACCTGGTCTATGGGATTTTGTTATGGCAGCCATCTGGCATCCTCCATCTCACTCTTCAATTTCCCTTCTCCTTTACATACACATTCAGTTTCCTCCTCAGTTATAAAGAAACAAAAGTTTGACCCTAACTTCCGTTCAAGTAATGATGCCATCTCACTCCTTCCTTTCTCAAAAGAGAAATTATAATTTATTCTGTCCCCCATTATTTTTCTATAAGGCACCAATAACTTCTAATTATCAAATCTGCTGGCCTATTTCCAGGCCCTCACCACTTTGAGTTCTCTTCATTATTTAAAATTGCTGATCACCTCTTCCTACTTCAAAATGTTCTCTTCCTGAGGTCTCTATGATGTACAACTCTGGTCATTCTGTATCATCTCCAAGCATCCCCCCCCCCACCCCCACCCCCACCCACCCCACCCACCCCCATCCCCCCCACACAGGCTTCTCTTTCTCTTTATACCACCAATAGCTTCCGGGTCTCCTAAGCTCAGCAAGGCTGTGTCTTTGACCCTCATTATATTTTACACTTTCTCCCTGGGAAATCTCAACTGCCCCATAACTACAAATGCTATCTGTATGCAGATGACTCCTAACTCTCCTAGTGTAGCCTCAGCAGTTCTCCTGATCTCCAGGTCTACATTTTCAGCTGCCTGGTGGTCATCTCTCTAGGTGATTGCACCAGTATACTCCACACAACGTATCCAAAAACTGCACTTGTCTCCTCAAAAAACACGTTTCCTCTTAACCTTTGCCTTATTGCTGAAACTCAAAATCCATTTCCATTTTCTTTTTTCCCTTATCAAATCCACCCCTAAGATTTGTTAATTCTCTCTGAAATGAGTTCTAGCTGTCCCCTTCCTGAGAGTCTCATAACTAATACTATAGTTACCTCTTATTTTGACCATTTTAATAGTATCATATTTGGTCTCAATACCTTTAGTCCAGAGGTCACAAATACAGTCCAGGGGCAAAATCCAACCAGCAGATGTGTTTTGTTAGACCACCACAATGTGTTTTCAAAATTCATATCAGTTGCCACATTTAAAAACTGAAAGATAAATTTTTGATTTCTATTGATTATTGAAAAAAACAAAAGTGAGATTAACTGGCAGCATTAAGTCCAGGTTCTGAGTTGGGAAGATTACCCAGAGTGGAAGTTGTCCTCTTTAAACTAGATATTCATCTTATACACACTTCTATCTTATACTAAGTGTTTCGAGTACTTACGTATCTTGTCCAGCTACTGGAAGCATGGGAGTTGCTGACCCATGTTTATTGTTCATACCAACTGATTCACTTTATATAAAGTGATCTTTCTGAAATCTAAACCTCCGAATGTTATCCCACAATCAAAAACTTTTAATGGTTCAATATTGCCTACAGAATAAAATAAATTCCCTAGCATGGCATTTAAGACCATCTACAAACTGTTCCCAGTGTTTCGCTATTTGCCTTCCCGTGACAGCTTTCATATACACCTTGTACCACCACCAGCATAGTGGATTAATTTTTTTCCCCTGAAAATGCTCTAGAATATCTGTGCAGCTCCTTTGTATTCCCTATATCCACATTATTTCCTCTATACCCCAGCTCCTACACATCTGTGGAAATCCTACTTAACTTACCCAGCCATACCTAGTTCAGATCTACTGACTTCACCTGCTTTTTGCTTTTCTCCCCATGTCCCTACATGGTGGGACCCTAGGATACCTTGAGTACAAATTGACCTATTGGAACAAAAATTAAATTATACCCCACTTAGCCCTTCTTTAGGACTATGATAGGCAGCACCCTTAGATTGTAGAAGTCTCCTAGCTAGCATCTCGGTTCTGTATCCTCTACCCAACCAATAACCACAGAAATTGTTGTTGTTGGTATAAGAAGAGCTGCCATTTGTTTTTGCCATAGATCAGACACTATGCCAAGTGCTTTACATGTATTTACATGCATTATCTAAAGCATTATTTCATTTAATCCTTATGACAATCCATAAATTATATACTCATACACTACACCAGTGAAAATTATTTAGAGAGCGTAAATGACTTTCCCAGGTTTGCATGGTTAGTGACTGGTACTTTGGGTATACAAAACCAGGACTTATTCTAAAGCCTGCAGTCTCTCCACGAAATTACACTGGGATGAGTGATTCTCCTGCTTCTGAGGTGTCTTTGTTGTAGAGAAATCAGTGGGGATTAGGGCAGAATCCAGAGGAAGCATGGAAGACTCTGATCTAAACTTTAAGCGAAAAGGGTTAAGTCGGTCTTTAAAGTTTTTATATTGTTAAGACAATTCACCAAGATAACAAGAAAGATAGCAATAAAAGCCAGAGGAATTAATAGCACACCAAAAAATCCACATTTGGCTGGAAATATATTTGGAGTTATATCTCTTAGGAGCCTAAACAAAGCAACCAGCAACAGATGGAGGTACAAATGCCACAGAAGCTAAAGGAAACTTAATATCTAGACTAGTTGACAAGTTGAAATCCCAAAATCTGAGAGCTGCAAGCAAAGTGCCATCTTCTCTACTGAACTGAATTAGTTCAGTTATATAGCACTCTTCAAGAATAACAAGTCCATTAAAGAACAGGAAATTAAATGTTTTACCACTTTATTAGTCTTTCAAATTACATTACTTCATTCTAACTTTGTATTAATATAGGAAATAGAAGAATCCTGAGAGTTAAGCCATGCAGAAAGTCCACAAACCAGACAGGCAGAGGGACCCAGCAGAGATTAGCAAAGCCTGTAAGTCATCACATTCCATCAGAAACATCCAGATGAAACCAGATGAAAAAGCACTTCAACATTTCTGCTACACAACTGCTGGGACTGCTGACCTCTGAAACACAGCAAGGTAAGCCAGATGGGTGTTTTTATTAGTATTGATATAATACTGTTCCCCAATATTATAGGCAATTTGAAATAACATGTGTCTTAAATCCTAGCCAAAAATATAACAAAGGAACAAAACAACTTTGTTTTAAGAGGATCCAGTGGCATATTCCTTCTGATTATTTACAGTATTTCTCTGAAGACACCAGAGAAAGAAGAAAATTTACAGCGTATATAACTGATTAAGTCAGAGAAGGAGAAAAAGCAGTAAAGACATCAATTTTAGAAAAGATTAAGGATGAAATGACACCTGTGTCACTGTGTGTTGTTTACATGAATTGTGAAATTTCCTTCTATGTCTGTAACATTAATATAAGCACTCAGTAGCTGTAAAAGAGATGAATGTGCAGTCTAATACTAGTTAATGTATGGTGTTTATGTACCATCGTAAGTTATTACATTTAAATATCCTTGGGAATTTGCTGTATCTCTCCAAATAGAATGTTATTTTCTTGAGAGCAAGAAACATTGTCTTTTTTCTTTTAACACTTCAAAGCATATAGTAGATGTTTCTCAAGTAAGCACTTGGTAAATGCTGATGAATACGTTGATATTCTGCTTTCTGATCAGAAATATTCGTTAGAAAATTTTACATCAAAGTGTCTTCATTCCATGATCAACTTATTTCTTTCCTTTAATTAAAGGCTATGGTTTTGTATTAAAGGAGGCTCAGAACTAGTTAGTAACTGTTATTTTCTCCTGAAAAGCTCCTGCCTACTGCCTAGACCCTATTCCTCCACTCTCAAATAAATGAACCTTGCATGATAGCTGGGCCTAACGTGAATAGTGATACCAGGGAGAAATGTAAAATCTCAGAGAACATTAAAGACTAAACATCAGAGGCTTAGACAGGGTCATATTTCTTTCTTTCTTTTTTTTAATTGTTATTATGGGAAAAGTTAAAACAGAAGTAGAGATAATAATATAATAAACTCCCATGTCTCTATAACCCAATTTCAAAACTTATCAAAACAAGGTCCATCTTATTTCCTCTAAAACCCTACTCCTGCCCTGGCGGGTTTGACTCAGTGGTAGAATGTTGCCCCGGGACCAATGAGTCTTGGGTTTGATTCCAATCAAGGGCACATACCTCGGTTGCGGTTTGTCCCCTGCCCTGGTCAGGGTCGTGTGGGAGGCAACCAGTCAAAGTGTCCTTCTCACATCGATGTTTCCCTCTCTACCTTTCTCTCCCTCTCTTTCCCTCTCTCTCTATCTGAAGATACATAGAAAAATATCCTCGGGTGAGTATTAAAAATAAATAAAATAAAACCCTACTCCTCTCTCCCTTCTAGTTAATTTGGAAGCAAATCTCAGAGACTGGATCATTTCATTGTTAATGTTTTCAGTATGCATTTCTACAAAGGCAAGAATTCTTCTTGAAATTTAACTTTACATTCCCCAAATCGATAATATTTAACAGAACCATATTTGACTTTGAAACACACCCAATGTCCTGCTATAAAAATTTATTTTTGGTGGCAGTGTAAAAGTTTTTGGAAAGCAATTTGCAATACATATCAAAAGTAATAAAAATTTTAATTCGCATTAATTATATAATTCTTCTGTAAATTTATCCTGAGGAATATCCAGATACTACAAGGGGGGGGGGGGATTATATGTACTAACATGATCATTAGGATATTATGATAGTGAAACAATTATGAATTTATTAATTTTTAGTAAAGATATTTTATGGAGTATTTTATATAACCAATAAAGAGATTATAACACTAGAAATATGTTTAAGTAAATCAATATAAGATAAAAATCATATTTATATTATTATTGCAACTTTGTAAAAAACATATACATTTAAACAAATGAGAAAGAAATTACAACAAAAAATAATATGGAT
Organism: Molossus molossus; assembly: GCF_014108415.1. Taxonomy (NCBI): domain Eukaryota; kingdom Metazoa; phylum Chordata; class Mammalia; order Chiroptera; family Molossidae; genus Molossus; species Molossus molossus. The sequence continues at coordinate 27,180,937 of NW_023425345.1, read as the reverse complement.
GTTTTTCCTCTTTTGTTTTAAAGTGTTTATATTAATGCTCTTGACTTTATATTTTAAAAGACTTTTATCACATCTCTGTTTAATTCCTTCACTTTTTCCACCCAACCCCACAACCCCTATTTTTAATATCTTCATGTTATAATTCTACCATCTGTAAAAGCAAATACCACCTGTCACTTTCTCCATGAAGCCTCCACTAATCACCTCAATATTGATTTCTCTCTTTAAATTTTTATAGCACTTGATAGTTAATGCACTACTGCTATTCGCAAAAGTATCCTGAGGATTTCTTTTTTTAATATGTGATCATCAATACATCTTTATTTTGTAAGGTGGTTCCTTTCCTGAAAAACTAAAACAATTGTATCATTTCACTAAATAAACCTTAACTTTTAGATACTACCATCAGTATATTTCTACCACTTCGTATATGCTTTTTAATCTTCAATGTTTACTTCTCAATGCAACAAAATTGACACGGATTCAGTAAGAATCCACCTGAATCATGCTAGTCTTTGTTCCATTCCAACATCCTAACACATGCTGATCACTGGCATTCCCAAATTTGTTTATTTCTTTTTTATGAAATAAGTTAAAATACATGTGATTTCCAAACTCTGTTTTAGCAACAGAGCACTCCTGGGACAGCCCACACACTGCAGCACAAGGAAGCACAGCGGCTTCAGCATAGGCTGGGGTGAAATGGGCAGCAGAGATCAAGAGCTCCCCCTACTGTCTAGCAATTTCCCATCAGGCTGCCCCAGGGCTCATTAGAACCCATTTCAAGAGCCACCATAATAAAATACACATATGGCCTGGCCGTTTGGCTCAGCGGTTAGAGCTTCAGCCAGAGGACCAAAATAGTCACGGTTCTATTCCGGTCAAGGCACGTGCCTCTGTGGCAGTTCGGTCTGGAGCCCTGGTCAGGGTCGTGCGGGAGACAACCAATAGCTGTGTGTGTGTGTGTGTGTGTGTGTGTGTGTGTGTGTCCCTCCCTTCCTCCCATTCTATCTGAAGATAAATGAAAAAAATATCCTCAGGTGAGGATTGAAAAATAATAATAAAATAACACATGTAACAGCACACTCTGCTGTGCAGAAGAACAGCCCAGAGTGAATTGTTCACAACAGGGAACACTTATCATGTGAAAATAAATAACATAAATGTTTATATTTACCATACAAAAGGTACAGGTAATCAGAGCTGGATTCAGTAGATCACTTAGCTTCCTGCTGGTACCAGTCTTTAAAAGTCATTTTTAAAATGATTTTTAAAAGACTGAATTTTAAAGTCCATATTTAAAAGATCATCCCTGAAAAGTTAATAAGATAGAGGAAAGTATATGGTCCAGAACTCCTTTTAAGTACAGTACTATATATTCTTAGTAAAATATCACTTAGCCATGCCTAAGTAAAACTAGGAGTAAGAAGGGTGACTCCAATTAATTGAGGGCTTTTGTTTTGCTGAATGAAGTCATTTGAGAGTCAGAACCAAACTGTCATGGGCAATCGTGGAAACGCGGCACCTTACCAACTGGTTTTCCATGTGGTACATAACCTCGCCTCTGAATACCAAGCACATATTTAAGAGTAACAAATTGAAATGGTGCAAATCATTAATCTCCCCTGGATGACTGAATGTCTCTATATTGACCCAGTGTCAATATACACTAAAGTGTGACTTGTTCAAAATTTGAATTTGCACAAGTCCAGCACCACCACCTCTATCTATAATTTTAAATGACACATTACTTTCAAGTTGACATGTAGTTTTACCGTCTTAACTAGATTAAGAATTCCGTGAAAGCAAGAGCCATGTCTTTTTCATTTTTGTGTGCTTTGCAAAGCCTAACATATTACCTTACACATAGTGAGATGCTACCCTATTAGATAAATTGTTACTGAATGATTAAATAGCTTCCTCACCAGGCTCTTCAAATTTCACCTGCCCAAGAAATAATTCATTAGTTTCAACTTCAAACCCCACCTCTCCTCCGTCTAATTCTCTAGCATATATCTCACTGTTGGGATAGAAACAATCTTGAACTGTGTTCAGTACTGGAGCAGGCATGATAGCAGACCTGCTGAAGATATTTACATGAGGAAACCTCCCAAAGCCCTTCCCCAAGAAGAGAAGAGCCAGGAAGGTAAGCCGGATTCAGAAAAATAAAAAGTCCTTGTTCATTAGGTGCGAAAAATAATTTTGAGCATATCTTGACGTCTCTTACTCAAACTAGTTACTGGCACAAAATTATGAACTTATGCCTGGATCATCAAGGTATAAAAGTGCATGGGAGAATGTCCTCAGGTGAGGGTTAAAAAAAGTGCATGTGCAAGGGCTTCAGTATGTAAAGAAAGAAAATATTACTTTTGCAGCTGAAAAACTACTGTCTTTGATTTCTGGTAAGATTGAACATTTTTCATAATTTAGCTACTATTTCTTCTGTTTGTTCAGAGTTGTTTGCTCATTTAGCTATTAGATTATTGCTGTTTTCCTTATTAATAATAACATTCTTTAGAAATCCTTACTTCTTTTTTTTTAATCTTCACCCAAGGACATTTTTTCTATTTTTTGTTCAGATAGAGTGGGAGGGAGAGAGAGGAAGAGAGAGAAAGAAACATCGATGTGAAAGGGACACATCAAGTGGCTGCCACCCGCACAACCCAACCAGGGCCAGAGACAAACTGCAACCAAGGTACACTATGCGCCCTTAGTGGGAACCGAACCCGGGTCTCTCTGGACTGCAGGCCAATGCTCTAATCGCTGAGCCAAACTGGCCAGGGCTCTTTCTTTCTCTTTTTATTTCTATTTTATTTTTCCAGTTTTTCCCAGTTTGCATTTAGTTCCTTGTACATGGTCACCTTTGTTAGTTAAATTTTGTATGACATTTTTTTAATGGTTTTGAGCTTACAAAGTTCTCTTCTATACATTTAAAATTTATCTATCTTCTATTTTATTAGTTGATTTTACATATATTATGCTAATATTTTTAAATTAACCCCTAAAATTATCCCATTATGCCAGGATCATTTATGCAATAATTTTAATTACCATCAATTTGAGATTCTACATTTATTATATATTAAATCAAATGTACAGAAGGGTCTGCTTTGAGGATTATTTTGTTCCATAATTCCATCTACTCCTTCCCCTGTACAACATTGGTTAATATTGTATTTTGATAGTGTTTTAATATTTCAGAAGGAAAAAGTCCCATTACTTTTCCTGAAAAAATTAGTGTCTCACCTTTCAGATATATTTTATGATTAATTTGCCAAGTTATGTTAAAACAATTTGTTGAGAAGAAACTGCTCACTTGGAAGCATTCGACCTCCCATCCAGAAGAAAAGCTCATTTCTCCATTTGTTTATCTTGAGGTAAATAGAACCACACACCTTTTCTGGAAATTACACCTTCAGATGATGGCATATGATAGTTGCTAGGGATATTTTCCACTTTTTCAAGGTAAGAAAGACTCCTCTCAACAAAATATCTGAATAGGGATGTAGTTGGTGATTTTCTGAATTCAAAGTCAGAAACTGGAGTTTTTATTTCATGATAAGATCTGAAAACTAGGAGCCAAAAAAAGAAAAAAAAAAAGTTTAATGGGAAACTAGAAGAAGAAAAATCAAAGTCCAAAGTCCAAATTTGTAGTTATCAAATTTCAGTTTGCAACCAGATGGTTGCAAACCATCTGGGGACTATTTAATAGACACTCAACAAACAATTTCTTTATATGGAATTGAGATATTTTCTAAGTACTTTCTTGGGGAAATTTGTGTCTGTCGTGCAAGCATACGTGTGTGTGTGTGTGTGTGTGTGTACAGGATCTTGAATCTGAATCAAAGACAAAAATGATTTCTGATCATGATAAAGTTTATTCCACCAGGGGTACCAGTGTATGTTTCTAAATTTAACAGCATAGGGATTATGTTCCTAATCCATTTTTCTTAAATCTTCCTTTCTCCATTCCAAATTATATCTTTATGACTTGCAGAATAAGTTATTTTCATGTTTCTTTTCTTGAGAGAAAAACACCTTCACTCCTTCAGTTCATGCTTCTCAGGTTCCCCTATCTAGGCTAAGAACCATGGTTCTAAAACAGGGCCCAAATCAATCAAGATACTATTTACTCAGAGAGAGAATGTGCCACATCCCACGCAGATATATGGAACTTCATTTTCTCTTTCTTTTCTCCCACAAGTTTAAACAAAAAATAAAAATGCCAGCAATCACACTCAAGGTATGCACACTGAATAACACCACTTTTACTTGGCTCAAGCTTTTACACAAAGAAACCCAGAACATGCTTATTCCTTTTTTCTCTGCATGGTACTCTGAGTCAGAAGTGCAAACACAAGAAGGCTCCTACCAGGCTTATTTCATTCATTCTGTGGTGTACTTTGCTACTTACTACTTAATACTTCTGTGAAATGGCATTATTTTCTTTCCAAGGCTTACTCTAACTTAGCTTAATAATGGCCAAGTCCAATATAGTTCATTCTAAATAATCTATTGTATAAGCTTTACGAATAGAGAACCAAAGAGGTAGTCATAACTGCCCTGCACCCTGCACCATCTCCACTTTCTCCTCAAATGAGATTTTAATCCAAGGAATCTTGAATATATACTCTCATCACAAGCACTTTTTGTTTTTTAATTCTGTTTTATTTGCCTTTCAATGTCCCTTAGGTTTAGAGAAATTGGCTGAGATTTGAATATTGTAAATTAAGATAACAGGGTATATAAACAAAATTATATATTAACAGCCCTGTAAACTCAGAGATCTTAATGTTCTGGCCCTACTAATTTAACTCCAAATATTGTAGAAATCAATCGGATAGGTCTATTCAATGTGGTGACTAGAGGTTGGAGAAATAAAAGAGCTAATCATTAGCTCTGATTATCAAGAGCTAACCATTCCAAACTTCAGTGTTTCAAATATGTTATTAAATATTACTTGGAAATAATCACATTTATTTATTAATAATTAGATACTTCATAAATACAAAAATTTCCTATCTAGGACTTCCCCTCACTACACTTAACATTAGTTAAGTAATTCCTTAACTAATGCATCAATAGATTGTATTCAGTTACCCGCATTTCCACACACTGATTTCAAGTTTCATAAAAATAATTGGTTTGAAAAACTTGTGGAGTTTTCTGAGGAATTCCTTACATGGCATATAGATACTCTGTTATTCATGAAGTAAAGGATTTCTTGGTCAAATCTATGCAGACAGCAGATATTTTTTAAGATGTTTACAACCAAATTCAATAAATGTCTTGAAAATTTACCATTTTATTTTTCAGAGATCACATCTGAAATATGGCTCAGAGCGACTTTCTCTACCCAGAGAACCCAAGGAGGCGGGAAGAAGTAAACCATCTTCACCAACAGCTCCTTGACTGCTTATCTGACAGTTTCCATGCCACCAATGAGCTGATTGGAGTTTTAAATACACATTTGGGGTGCAGGCTGGCTTCCATTGAGATGAAAAGAAATGGGACCATCAAAGAAAACTGTGATATCATCATCCAAGCCGTGATGAAAATCCAAAATGAATTGCAAAAGGTTGATGAAGCACTAAAAGATAAACTAGAGCCAACCCTTTATAGAAAACTTCAGGATATTAAGGAAAAGGAAACAGAGAAAATTGCAATCGTACAAAAGGTTATTTCAGTCATCCTGGGAGAAGCTACTTCTGCAGCCAGTGCAGTGGCTGTTAAACTTGTGGGTTCAAATGTCACAACTGGCATAATTAACAAGTTGGTCACTGTGTTGGCTCAAATTGGTGCTTCTCTCCTTGGTAGTATAGGAGTTGCTGTTCTTGGCCTTGGCATAGATATGATCTTCCGTGCCATCCTGGGAGCAGTGGAGAAAACACAGCTACAAGCAGCCATCAAAAGTTATGAGAAGCATCTGGTGGAATTCAAGTCAGCCTCAGAAAAATATCATCATGCCATTACTGAGGTCACCAACACAGTGAAACACCAAATAAAATAAACAGCCACCTTATTTGCCACTGGAATATTTTCTGCTTCTCTTTCAAAGATAGTGTTTGGTTTCTTGGATTAGGTTCATTTTCCATAAGCTTCCATCATAGACATACAGTAAAAAAATTGGAAAGAGAAATTAGAGATGCTAAAACTAGATGACTCTTGAGTTTTGCATCATCAATGAACGCCTGGATCAGCTGGTGCTAGACTATGTCAGTTATCCCAGGATGTCTTCTTACTCTGCTCTCCAGGTCAATATTAGGGTACAGTCATCCCTCGCCACTCCACATTTTGACTTTTTGTGGCTTCACTCTATCACGGTTTTTTCAAATACTATACTATATGTACTTCGTAATTTCTACCTAGACACAAAAACCCTGGGTCTTTGAATGGAATAGAAACACTACCATAATTTCGACCATCCATTTTAAATCCAATATTCTGTAAACTGGAAAAGACTGAAATATGGTTTGTAATAATTTACTACAGTGATGAAAGGAGGCAATGGTTCTGTAAACTTCTAATTACATACTATAATCTAAATGGATTTTTGACAGATAAAAGTTAAAATTGAAAAGATAAAGGTTTGGTTTCTATAACTGCAATCAACCCTGACCAAGTATGATGTGTTAATTAAATATCTCTCAAGTGAATGTTCGAACACTAACATTTTTTAAAGCAAATCCCAGATATACATGCATAAAATGCATTAGAACGCAGGAGAGGAAGTAGCTACTCTTTCAAGAATTTGTCACTCGCCCTGGCCAATTTGGCTCAGCAGTTAGAGCATCCACCTGCATACCAAAGTCTCGGGTTCTATTCTGGTCAAGGGCTCGTACCTTGGTTGTGGTTTGGTCCCCAGCCCTGGTTGGAGTCATGTGGGAGGCAACCAATCCATGTGTCTCTTTCACATTGATGTTTCTCTCACATTGATGTTTTTCTCTCTCCCTCCCTCCCTCCCTCCTTCCCACTCTATCTGAAGATAAATGGAAAAATATCAAGTGAGGATTTAAAAAAAAAAAAAAAATGTCACTCAGAGGAAGTCACCATTGATTACCTTATGAGTTTTCAGAAAAAAATAAATTTCATTTTCAATACTAGCAGAAAGGAGAAAGTTGCCCTTGCTATAAAGCTTTAGGTAGCCCATTTCATTAGCGACTTAATTTCAGAAAAATCTAGAGGTTATGGAGGCCTAAAGGTTCAGTTAAATTTCAGCAGATAGAAGTGTTTGTTTTCTAAATCCTGCACCAACTAATAACTCCCCTCTGAGACTCTTAGATTATACTTACAAAATTATTAGTAAGCTGTTGATGCAAGAATGTGTTTATTATAGTTCTTACAACCAAGTTCAATAAATGTCTTAAAATTTAAAAAGCTCAGCATATCACAAAAATTAAAAGCTAGATGAAATACTTTAATTTTTCAAAAGTACTAATTTTCGCCTCTTCCATCATTGCTTTTAATATTAGTTATAAAATATCACAATTAGTTCACCTTCAATATTAAATTTTTGTTGTTTGTTGTTTGATTTATAAACTACTAGATCTTTTTACTGTTCTGACACTCAAAAATCAGTCTAAAATCAAATCAATGATATCCTAAGACAAAGGTTAGTTTAGGTAAAGGACCAATCTTAAACGGTTAAGTGCACATTTGAATTTTCTGCTAAAAATTAATATGTATCTCCAGCAGTATTTTAGAACATTTATAATAGATTGATTGTAGGAATTGGCCTTTATCTAACATATTATCCTATAAGGGATATTCAGATTAAGATCAGAAATAAACCAGTTGTCCTGTAAGGGGGGAATTTTTAAATATTTAAATTACCTTTAGGGGGAAAGACTGGAGAGGAGTCTTGGAGAAAGAGCGGATAGAAGAGAAAGAAAGAATCTTCGAAGACTAGAGTTTAGGGAATAATCCGGTAGGCACAGTGACATCATAGAGGGCTTCTGGCTGGCAACCTCGCCTGTCGCAAATTCAAAACTGACAGCACAAGTATGCCCACACCTCCTTTCAAAGAAAAGTAAGCCTGCGTGTAGATTGGCAATCTGGGACTCGACTCTGGGCACCGATTTACTCAGCTCTACAAAGGTTCTGTGTGTCCGTAAACAACTACTGAACTTCCAGACGGACCCGATGCTAGCAAAACACACCGAATACAGTAGCAAATATTACCCGGGGATTCGTTTTCAAACACACACGCCCAAAAGATCGCACTAAATTACGTCATAAAAAAAAAGGGGGGGTAGGGGCGGTGAAAATCCCAAAACTAACACAACTCCAGGACGCAGAAACTCCCCTGCCTAGAATCCACGGGTCTAGCTCCACGCAATAAATTAAGCACCCGGAATTGGTCAGAATGCCTTTTTTCACCAGCCAATCATATATCCGAGCTGCTTCATTTTTCTTATTTCTATTGGTCTACATAAGTGTCGATCAACGTGGTGTCTTTGTACTACGTAACACTAGGGCGGGCTCTTAGCAGATAACCAGCCAATTGGGTTCTGTATTGGAGCGGAATAGACTCTGGCCCTGGAGTTCTTGGTTACTCTCTGTATTGCCAGGGTGGAGAAATGCTGAGACCTGGGGCCCGCAGGGATAGGAAGTGACGTAGCGATGGTGGAGGGGCGCGAGGTTTCAAGATGGCGGTTGCTGGATAGCTGACCGGGAGCCGAGGTGCAGGCCCTTAGGAAGTGAAACAGGCCGAGAATCGTCCCCTCCCGGCTTCTCGCAGTCCCAGAGCCCAGCAGAAGTGTGAGTGTGCGAGACTGTTCCGGTCGGATTCTTCAGCGTTCGCGTCCCTTTCTGAGGCCCACGCGGTTGCCTCGGGGACAGTAGGCCCCTTAGCCCCGCTCTTCCTCTCCGCGGTTGGGGTCTCCCGGGTCGCGGACTGGGGGAATCCCCGAGCCTGGGGCCGAGCGGCGACCGGCGGTTCAGCGTCCGACTTCGTCCGGGTCGCTGAGCGCCGCCTCCTGTCTGTTCGCGGTGATTGGTAGGTAGGCTTAGGTTTGATGTTTGGACCTCGAGTCAGGGTCAACCGTCGCTATGGTTTCGGCAGTTGCTGCCGCGGTTGCCCTAGTGGGAGTGGGCTCCGTCCCACGGAAGCCTCGTTGGCTGCTTACAGTTCCCTCGTGGTTTTGAGGCCCGATTTCCTTATCGCCTCCGCTTTGTGGCCAAAAAGTAGTCTGCACAAGCCAAGGCCCCAGTGTCTTCTATGGAATTTTTCCGTAATTCATGTTCTGGTTCAGTTTGGGAAAGGTGGGTCAAAACCAGAGCCCGAGGGTGGTTGAGAGAGGAAAGCAAAAGAGATACTGGCCATCAGAGAGGCGAGAGCTTGTGTAGGTACTGAATTTGCCTGCTCCCCCTGCCTTCTCCCCCTCCCAGTTTTTCGGAGAAGGAAACCCTTCCTTAACAGGGTCCGTTAGCTGCCATTGGGACAGCCTTAACGCGTTTAGCAGAAGTCAAGCAATTAAACACTTGCCGAAAGAGGCATTGACTAATAATGTCTGATAAAATCTTCATAAAGAAGGAAAGGTATTGTATGGTCTACCAAAAATTTTACCTCTGGCCTATAACTTCCCTAGGAAAAGGTTTTTCTTTCTTTTAAACAAACCCTGTTCATTGTTTGTATGCATCTAGGTTAACATACTTTTGAATTGCTTCTTTTTCAGACCTCTCAGAGGCTTAAGGACCTGTTAACTATCCTGTAACCCAGTCATAGGTATCCCCCCCACCCTACCCCTTGCTTTCTCCCATCTTCATGTAACCTGTCATAGGTATCCCCACCCCACCCCCTTGCTTTCTCCCACCTTCATGTAACCTGTCATAGGTATCCCCACCCCACCCCCTTGCTTTCTCCCACCTTCATGTAATCTGTCATAGGTATCCCCACCCCACCCCCTTGCTTTCTCCCACCTTCATGTAACCTGTCATAGGTATCCCCCCCACCCTACCCCTTGCTTTCTCCCATCTTCATGTAACCTGTCATAGGTATCCCCACCCCACCCCCTTGCTTTCTCCCATCTTCATGTAACCTGTCATAGGTATCCCCACCCCACCCCTTGCTTTCTCCCATCTTCATGTAACCTGTCATAGGTATCCCCACCCCCTTGCTTTCTCCCATCTTCATGTAATCATTCTTACATTCCCTCCTTAATCCCAAAGGTATACAAGGGACTGCAAAACTGTCATTATCCAGAGCATTTTTGAGATCTTATTGCCAGGCAGGTCATCAATTTGGCTCAGATAAGCTCTAATTCACTGTTATATAAATTTTCCACAGGTTTGGACATTCTTGTGTTGATAACTGGATTTTCTTTTTTAAATGAACAAGTGAACCATACAGATTGTCAACATGGGACGAAGATCTACATCATCCACCAAGAGTGGAAAATTTATGAACCCCACAGACCAAGCTCGTAAGTATCCATTAATGTGCATGATGAAGAAGGGAAGTGGTAAAAATTGCAAGCATTAGGGAATCTGTTTCATGATGTCCTAATTATAAGATCAGCAGTGCTAGGAGTCAGTGGTATGAAGTTGTCCAATGTTCTTGTGGTGCACGATTAAAACATCAAACATGCAGAAAAATTCACACCCATATTTCTGATTTCATTGACTTGCAAAGTAGAATTGGCTTAAAGCTTTCTTTTTGTATTTGGAATTTTGAACAAATTAGTTTTGCAAGTTCTTGTTTAATATTTTGTGACATCTTTTTTCTTCAGGTTCCTAATTATTTTTAAGAAAACAAAAAATTGTTGACATTTTTTAGTTGACAAAATTATATGGGTTCTAGTGGCATCCAGTAGGTAGAGACCAGGGATGCTGCTAAATATCTTACATAATAACGAATTGTCTGTGTTGAGAAAAATGCTGTAATAGGGGTCACGAAGTGAAAGGCTTATATTCTCTCTCTCTCTCTCTCTCAAGGAAAGGAAGCCCGGAAGAGAGAATTAAAGAAGGTATGATTTCAGATGCATCAAATTAGCTATAAGTGTTGTTTGGCACATCTTATTATTTGGGATTAGTGGATTTCAAACTAACATTTTCAGTTATTTGCTACAAAATATACTTTATGCTTTTTATATCAAGCCATAAATTTAATCCAAAATACTATACAGATGCTTCTTGACTTAAGATAAGGTTACCGTTATATCCCGATAAATCCATCATAAATTGAAAATATCTTAAGTCAAAATGCTTTTAATACACTTAACCTACCAAACAACATAGGTTAGCCTACCTGACCATAAACATGCTCATAACACTTACAATAGCCTACAGTGGGGCAAAATCATCTCACTGCTGCCCAGCATCATGAGAGACTATTGTACTGCATATGGCTAGCCCAGGAAGAGATCAGAATTTGAAGTACAGTTTCTACTGAATGCGTGTGAAAGTCAAACCATGGTAAGTTGGGGATCACCTGGACTTGGAAACTGAATTAAGTAAGCCTGCAGATAAGCTCACAGTGGGTGGTTATTACATTGTTTATTACATTTTCCAGTAAGTTAAATAAATACTTTTGCAAGTAACTCTTTTTTGTTCGTTATTAAAACATACTACTTTGTTAATAGCTACTGAATTAGTGAATGAAAATAAATGTGATGCTAAATAGCTTTGTGCATTCATTTTCCTGGTATGTAGCTGTTGAGTTTGAGATAAAGTGCTTCCCAGAATAAGGAAGGATTTACTTTTTAGTATCATGCCATAACATGTTGAGAAAACTTAGATTTTTTTTAATCGTTTCTAATTGTGTATGCTTGTTGCATTGTTTAGCATTAAATTCTGCAAAACTTTTTTCTGGTATATAATTTTAGAATTTAGCTGAAACCTTTGTTTATTTTTAAAAAGCTAAAATATTTTAAGTAGCTGCTTTTAGATCACAGATATATGCCTCGGAAAGCACATCTGATAAATAACATTTACTTTTTAATATAAAGTTGAAACATTTTTGAGAGTAAAAAATTACACAGTTCTGTTTCTGGTGGTTAAAACAAGTGATCAGAAACCAAGAAGTTCAGCCTCAGTTTAAATAGATTCTTGAAGCAGATTGAAATAAATACTTAAGAGTGTCCAGCTTCTTGACACACTGCTCTTTCTTTTTTCTAAGAACAAAAAACAGCGCATGATGGTACGAGCTGCGGTTTTAAAGATGAAAGATCCCAAACAGATTATCCGGGACATGGAGAAATTGGATGAAATGGGTAAGAATTTATAAAGGCTAGATTTTGTGACAGGGATAGCAGTCTGATACACAGAGACAGGCAAGCAGATTATGAGTGAAGTAGCACAGACATAAGAAAAACTTAAAGCATGGTGGCATTTGACACTTGAATTTAGTTTTAATATCAGAAAGCAAAATGGAGAGGTGGGGAGTTACTGCAAACTGAAGAGCTTATCCAGAATAAGAGGGAAGTCATTTAGCTTGAGCTAATTGTTGTTTGAGGTAATGAACACCCATTTTGGCCACCTCATTTTACAAGAGAATACAGAAATCTGCCTTCTGAAATCATCTTGGGGTTTTTTGTTTGTCTTGTCTGTTTTTTAATGCTGGCAACTACTGTATAAATCTGTTAGGCCACCAAGATTATATTCGTTTTCCCATTTTTACAAGATCCAAAGATGCTTGACCACTTAGTAAGGATATAACAGAAATCATGAAATACTTAACATCAAACACCATATTAGGATTCTTCCTCTCCCCTTCTTTCACATTTCGTAGAATTAATTTTATTCACTCTTTATATGCATCGTCAATATCACTGCTTTGTCATAACTGGAATCACATGAGGTAACTGCATGTTATCTTTCCTTGTATCGAAGGTAGATAGAGAACCATGTGGGGTGCTGCCACTAGAAATTTTATCCCAAACCACAAATACCTGTTTTCTTAACATTGGAACATGGGATTTTTTAATTTTTCTTTTTTTAATAGAAATTTTCTAGCATGCAAAATTAAATAGTCAAGTTAACTCCTATGTGCTTTTCAGCTGTCAGGTTTTTGCCAATTCTGTCTTCTGCCTCCTGCCACTTTTTAAAATTACATATTAAGGTAGTCTTTATAAGTTCTGTTTACAAAGTTACCCAAATGTTTCTGTGGTTTGCCCAAAAACAGTAAATGAAAGAGGTAGAGTGGGTCTCCTCAATGCATTAAATGGGGTTCCAAAAAAATCCAGTTGTGTGTGGGTGCAGTATTATAAGCTTTCTAAAGTTATGTGACAGAGACTGGGCACTAACCTGGGCAACAGTTCTGGGTCAGGCTGTATGAAGCCAAATCTTTCCCAGTTCATTTGTAACTGATCCACTTGTTGCCTCTGGTCTAAATCCAGTAAGGACAAATGCTGTCCCTAGAGCATCAGAGTATTACCTATTAAATGATCCTCCATTGATTTATGTGGTTACTCACACTACAGATACTGTGGTGTAAGACTATAGCTTCTGGTTTTGAGTAAATTGCCAAGATTAATAGTTAATGGGATTTAGGGAAGAGGATAATTAAACTTGTTATTCTTTACAAAAAAAAAGGAAAAAGGAGAAAGGAACATTGTTTATCCGCACTCTAATTACAGTTTATAAAATTTAGTACAAACTAGTTTGAGCAGAAAATATACAGTGACTGCCATAATTTGGAAATCCCAGCGAGAAGCTGGCCTCAAAGACCCAGATATCATTATCAAGCCTGTTTGTGTCTCTGGTCGTTGTCTGAATTTCTTGGGAAGGGCGGTAGAATATGTATGGGAGTGTAGTGGTAGTTGGGGGACAAGGCCACAGATAGCTCTAGGTTTATTTCATCCCTGTTTGTGAGAGCTTCTGTCTCAAACATTTACATTTAAAAACCTCAGGCAGGAATCTGGTCCAAGTTTGGATCGTGTGCCATTTGATCTCTGAGTCAGTCGCTGGCAAGGGTAATGGAGGGGGCAGGTATGATTGACCAGGCAGGCCTGAGATCCTTGTGCTAATCCCTGTTGGGACAGAGGACCTGAAATTGAGGCCCATGTTGAACACATGGAAAGAGAAGGTTATATGGTAGCTAGGCGAAGAACACCACGCCATTATAAAAATAATAGGTGATGAGCCAGACATTGTAGATGTTTTTTTGTGATCTCATTTAATCATCAGATGTTCATTGGGAAGTGGATGATGTCCCCATTTTGCAGATGAAGAAGCTGAAAATAAGAGAATTTAAATAAAGTGCCCAAGATCTCAATTAAATGACAGAACCAGTGTAGTACCAAAACCTAGGTCTCTAGCATAGTGGAGTGAAAACTTATTTTCATTATAATGATGAAAATTAATTAGGTGACATTTCTTAGGAAAGTAAAATTAATGGCCATCCTTAAAAGGTGGAATTTTTATAAGTATTTATTACAGTTCTTTAGGAATTGAAGAATATATTTGGTGTCTAGCCCCTTTTAAAAAGGTTAACATATAAGTTTTTTATTAGTGATACAGTCTGTTGACAACCTAAATGAAATGACTTGTGTTTATTTCCGTAATCTGCTCTTTTCTCTTAGAGTTTAACCCAGTGCAACAGCCACAGTTAAATGAGAAGGTGCTGAAAGACAAGCGTAAGAAGCTGCGTGAAACCTTTGAGCGTATTCTACGACTCTATGAAAAAGAGAATCCAGATATTTACAAAGAACTTAGAAAGCTAGAAGTAGAATATGAACAGAAGAGGGCTCAACTTAGCCAATATTTTGATGCTGTGAAGGTATCCAAGTTTTTTTTGAAAGAGAAACTAAAGTGTTATATTTGGATTAGCTCTTAAACTTGTTACTAGAACTGATTGTTGAACCACTTTCTCTCGGCAATTTCTTGTCAAACTGAACATAGACAAGAAATTAATCCATCTGCCAACACAGTAATAGCGAAAAACTGGAAACTGCTCAGGTATTTTTAAAATTCAAAAACAAAACGTACTGAACAACTTCTGTAGTTAATTTGTATGAAATTGTAGAACAGGCAAAAAATTTGTAACAGCAGTTGCCTTGGGATAGTGCTAGGGATTGACTGGGAATGAGTATGAAGTATATGCATTTGTCAGAACTCATTGAATTTGTATGTCATTGTAAATTTGTTTCAAAATAAAAATGTAAACCGAATGCTATAATTTTTGTAAAGTAGTTATTATGAGTCCTATTTATAGAAAAAGAAAACTAAAATGACTTACTTGGTCATGTAGTTAATATGTGGCAGAAACTCATCAAAGGTAGACTAATTTTAGAGCCCAAGCTCTGCCACTGGAAATACACTGAGTTAATTGATACGTGTTATTTATCACCCAGGATATTAAATAGGGTGGCTTTGGTACTAGATACTTTGACAGTTATACTTTTCTAAATAGCAGCTATTTCAAACCCTAACCAAAAAAGATTTATTGATACTAGAGAGAGAAAAACAACCGAATTTGATTCTTTTAGAAGACGTAGGTTTTTTTCAATTCATTGACATACTGGAAATACTGATGAAGCTTGTTATACTTGTCTTTTTGTGATATTTGTTTTAAGTGAAAAGCAAATCCAAGTTATAAAGCAGCTGACATTGAATTTTTAGTGTTGAGTTTGTGGACTACTCTTATCCTACTAGTGAAAGATTTCTCTCTGTTTCAGAATGCTCAACATGTGGAAGTGGATAGTATTCCTTTGCCAGATATGCCGCATGCTCCTTCCAACATCTTGATCCAGGACATTCCACTTCCTGGTGCCCAGCCACCCTCCATCCTTAAGAAGACCTCAGCCTATGGGTAAGTGGTAGCATAATCAAAGAGCATGTATTAAAAGCACCTCCTAACTATCTGCAGCCAAAATTAATGAAGTGGGAAATAAAGGACAACATGTAAATAAATATAAGCCATGTCTAATTTTATTAGAAATTTAAAAATCCCTTGAAACTTGTTTAGAAGAGGATGTAAATGCCACTGTTAACATGATTACTGTAAAATGTTCTTTACAGACCTCCAACTAGGGCAGTTTCTATTCTTCCTCTTCTTGGACATGGTGTTCCACGTTTGCCTCCTGGCAGAAAACCTCCGGGTCCACCCCCTGGTCCACCTCCTCCTCAAGTCTTGCAAATGTATGGCCGTAAAGTAGGCTTTGCCCTAGATCTTCCCCCTCGTCGGCGAGATGAAGATATGTTGTATAGTCCTGAACTTGGTAAGGAGTGCCTGTTCCTTTTGCTCTTACAACCTTTCCACTATCATTTTTGAAGTTGGCCCTGTTTTGCATCTTGTTCACCATCCTTAGAACTTGGGAGATAAATGAGGATACCGTATACATTCTAACAGATGGATAAATCCTAGGATCTACCCAAGTAAAAACATACATAACGAAATATAGAAATGTTTCTTGTGGTTTTGGGGTTTGTTTTTTAAATTTGGCTATTCTTAGAAATGCCACTTACTACCAGTTCCCTACGATTTGGCTATCTGTTTCCCTTTCAGCTGTGTCATCAGACTAGAGTATTATCCTATACAGTCGCAGTAATGGTGTATATTTGTGTGTGACAGCTTTCTGGGTGTGATTTTAATTTTTTAAACTATTGCCAAATGAAAATATCAGACTGCCTGAATAGCTGAGATCTACACAGAAATTTTTAAAACAATTAGATTATTGTGTTATATAATGAGCATGATTTTCTGTGTTTCGGGGTACCATGTAATGGCGGATCTAGTCATATTACTTGTTCCCTGCTCCCTTTTCAGCTCAGCGGGGTCATGATGATGATGTTTCCAGCACCAGTGAAGATGATGGCTATCCTGAGGACATGGATCAAGATAAGCATGATGACAGTACTGATGACAGCGACACTGACAGATCAGATGGAGAAAGTGAAGGGGATGAGTTTGTGCACCGTGATGATAATGAAAGAAACAACAATGAAGAAAAAAAATCAGGTATGTGCAGATGAAAATTCCATAACGATCAGTAAATAGGATACAAGCTGAAGGTCCTGATTATTAATGCATCTGTAGAAGTAGTTGTGAGCTCCTTGAACAGAAGGATCATATCTGTGTTCATCTTTAATCTCAGCTATCTCAAAGTTCTTAACACATAGTAAGTACTAATGGATGTTAAAAAAAATTAAGCAGTATATGTAATAAAGTTCACTTTTGAGGGGAAAGATAATAGCTGTTCAGCAGCATAAAGATGGACTCTCATGGTTATGTCTAGGAAAGAAAGGGGGGAAACCATATTCATATTGTTGTTTTTTCATAAGTCTATTTGAATATCTACATTTAAAACCTTTTAAATTATGTGTGATCATGGTATATTACATGAACCAGAACCGTAATTATAATGGAGGTATGCCTTTGAGTGGAGTCATGACATAATGGAAACATTATATCCATAATGTACGTTATGTGTTTGATTATTATAAATTCAGACTGAGTTACATGTACTTTTAAAAAGTACTCATGACATTCAGGAAAATTTTAATCATTGTAATAGGTACTGAGCAATACAAAATGTATAATGCGTCACACCCCAGTAGTCTTGGAGCTTCTTTTAGAATTGTTTTTGTAGCCTACAACTCAATATTTATGTATTAAAGTACTGCCAATAGTAGTATTTATATTTATGACAATTTTTTCTCCTACTTCTTAAGAATTATGGTTGCAAATCAGAAAGCAAGTTTAAAAGGGTATGTAGAGCTAGTAATGAAAACTTATGGAGGACTCTTACATGGAAGTCAGTACTAGGAAGTAGAAAGCCCTTAAAGCCACAGCATCTCCATTTCTTTTAGGTCTGTGTGGACTTTGCTTCATTTTTCTCTTTCTGACAACTGATTTTTTTAACATGTACTCATCAGTGCACATTTGCTGAAAATGGCTGTCCTGTGATTCAACATTCATTCAGCTAATATTTATTGAGTTTTTACTATAAGGCATTTTTGCAGATGCTAAGGATGTGAAAAAAAACTAAACCTATGCACACATGGAACTCTTATCTTTTTGTAAATGTTTACCGAATAAGAATGCTCCTAACATTGCTTCATTTAGTTGAAAAGCATCTAGTGAGTAGCCTTTTTGTCAGTTAAGAAGTTCCCTTCTAGTCCTAGTTTGCTAAGAGCTTCAATCATAAATACCTTTTAAGCATCTGTCGGGATGTTTTTATGGTTTTTAAGTTTATTGTAATTAATTGCATTATGACTTTTCTAGGGTAAAAGGCGAAAGATTTTTACATTATAGCTTTTCTAATGTTAAACTATCTTGCATTTCTAGAACCAATCTTACATGTTTACAATTTTCTTTTTTTTAAACTGTCAGATTCAATTTGCTTATATTCTGTGTTGGCCAGTAGGTTAGCTTTGTTAATCAGTAGTATGCCAGCTTCGTGAGCTCTGGATAGCATTCCATCCTTTCCTATACCCTTTTACAGGACATTTCTGTAATGTAATGTTCAGCTGAATTTCCTTGTAAAATTATTTCAGCCAGGTGCCTTTTAGTGAGTAGATCTTTGACTTCCATTTCATTTTTGTTTATTCTGGTCTTACCACTTCTTTGACAGATTTTAGTAACTTACATTCTTCTAACAAACTTGTCTATTATTTTTATCTGGGTGTTCAATTTTATTGAACATAAAGATATTATTAGGCCCTGGCCAGTTTGGCTTAGCAGTTAGAGCATCATCCTGAGGACCAAAGGGGCTTGGGTTCAATTCTGGTCAAGAGCACATACCTGGGTTGTAGGTTTTATCCCCAGCCCTGGTCTGGGTCATGCAGGAGGCAGCCAGTTGATATGTCTCTCTCACATCAATGTTTCTCTCTCTCCCCAACCCCCTTCCACACTCTAAAAATTCCATGGAGAAAATATCCTCAGGTGAGGATTAACAACAACAACAGAAAAGATGTTATTAATATTCTTGAATTTTTGTGTTTTTTTTAATCACTTTTAAATCACTACAGCATGTATTTACCACTAGTTGGCACTTTATTTACTACCTTTAATATGGTTCTCTCTTTCTGCGCTCCTGCCAAGTTTTACAGGAAATGGACAGGCAGCATTTGTGTCTAGTAATTCATAGTATTGGTTATAAATAATAAGCATTTTATTGATGCCAGTTCACCCTCCTCTCCCTCCCTCCTCTGCCTTCTTAGGTTTGAGTGTACGATTTGCAGATATGCCTGGGAAATCAAGAAAGAAAAAGAAGAACATTAAGGAGCTGACTCCTCTTCAAGCCATGATGCTTCGAATGGCAGGTGCGGCAGGGAAAGAGTAGTGAATCACCTTTTGGTATTTCTCTTTTTTGGTATTTTCTCATGCTAGTAGCTTTACACATGTTTTCCCATTTAGTATCCCAGCAATAACTAACAAATCCCTGAAATAACTAACAAATCCTCGTTTTACAAAAGGTATGATTTGGATAAATTAAAGTGCCCAAAGTTATACACAGCTGGTAAGTGGTTGGACTGGCCTTCAAACTCAGGTCTCTCCGGTTCTAAAGCCTGGTCCACTATGCTGCACCAGATAGATGAGTGGAATATTGTTTGATTCTTCCACATCTTAAGAATGTTGTTGAAGAAGACTGATTGTTAATGTTAAGAAAGCATTTATTGAGCATGTATCTTCAGGCATCACTCTTACAAGCTATAAAAAATAAATCAACTCCACTTACTTGGTTTAACATTTCTTTCAGGTCAGGAAATCCCTGAGGAGGGACGAGAAGTAGAGGAATTTTCAGAGGACGATGATGAAGGTGATTCTGATGATTCTGAGGCAGAAAAGCAATCACAAAAGCAGCATAAAGAGGAATCTCTTTCTGATGGCACATCTGCTGCTTCACAGCAACAAGCTCCCCCACAGTCTGTTCCCCCTTCTCAGATACAAGCACCTCCCATGCCAGGACCACCTCCCCTTGGGCCACCTCCTGCTCCACCTTTACGGCCACCTGGACCACCTACAGGCCTTCCTCCTGGACCACCTCCAGGTAAGCATTTACATAGTATGGATAAAGAATTAAGTCTACATGTGAGTGATAGGTGTTAATCAAGTCTTTGGCTTAAAAATATAAAAGGTTTATTTACAATATTAAACAGCATATAGAACTTCTTGGCTCTTTATGATTTTATTCCTTCTCTACAGCCAATTAAGACTGATTCAGTTGAATTCATCTTTTTCCTGTTGGTCCAAAGTAAAATGACCTATCTTATGTTGTTCTCAGTTGTCCTTGTCTTTATCTTAATGAGTCTCAGGAGATCATTAAGCACTTTACTTTATAGTCCATTTTCATCTCATATTGGAATCATTCAAGAATTCTTCTCACCCTGGCCAGTTTGGCTCAGCAGTTGGAGTGTCGGCCTGCGGATCAGAGAGTCCCGAATTTGGTTCCTACTAAGGGCATATACCTCGGTTGTGGTTTGTCCCCAGCCCCAGTTGGGGTTGTGTGGGTGGCAGCCAGTCGATGTGTCTCTCTCACATCAATATTTCTCTCTCTGTCCTCCTCCCGCTCTATCTGAAGATAAATACAAAAATGTTCTCGGGTGAGGATTTAAAAAAAAGAATTCTTCTCATTTTTTATGTTTACAGCCCAACTGAGTTGTGATTGAGTATCCTTTTTGTCAGTGCTGGGAAATAAGCAGGTCATCCGTAAGAGATTTAGTACCCTATCTCTGCTGCTCAGACATTTGTTGGATGAATTCTGTTTCCATACATTTCAATGAGTTTAAAGTTACCTGATTTCAGGTTGAAGTGATAACTCGAACCACATCTGAATTTCCTTTATTTGTACCATAGTTACTACTTCTTGTATATTTGTTTGACATTAATTTATTATTATTTTCTTTTCAGGAGCTCCTCCATTCCTGAGACCACCTGGAATGCCAGGACTCCGAGGGCCTTTACCCCGACTTTTACCTCCAGGACCACCACCAGGCCGACCCCCTGGCCCTCCCCCAGGTCCACCTCCAGGTCTGCCTCCTGGCCCTCCTCCTCGGGGACCCCCACCAAGGCTACCTCCCCCTGCACCTCCAGGTAAAGTTTTTGATTTCCATTGCAAACATTTGTCTGTTATAGGTATGGCAAAAGTAAATTTATAGTTGTGACTATGGGAAACAGTTTATTCTTTTTATTATTAATTATATTATTTTCCATACTAACAACTGTAAACCTAGTAGGTTTACGATTTCATTTGCTCTAGGACATATTTTTACATTGCAGTAATCTGAAATGAAGAGGAATCTTAAAATGGTGTTTTGTAATTGCTATTAGCCTGGGTTAAACTTGAGTTCTTCCATGGAGTGTTTGCTTTGATTCTACCTGTCATTTGAGGGACTTTTTCCAGTTAGCGGCCACTTTGGATTAAACTCTCCATTTGAGTTTTTTAGGTCTTCACTTATAACTGTAGTGATTCATACATTTGCATAAGTACCAACTTAAAGTTTAAAATCACAAGGGAAATTTTTTTTCCTCAACCCAATATCAGTGCTGGATATGCAGATTTCCTTCTCTTTTGTTATGTGTGACTGCTATATTTTTGGTGTACTACATTGACTGTTCCAGTTTAATATGAAGGTCTTTTAAGCCCCCAATTTGGACCTTTTTTTCTCTCTCTCAGTTGTATGTGGAATACTTACGAGTTTGTATAAGCTGTAACATCTTAGATTTGATAAAATTTGGCATTTGATATTCACCCCTAAAAGTAGCATTTGAAGTGCCCTGGCCAGTTTGGCTCAGCAGTTAGCGTGTCGGCCTGCGGTCCGGAGAGACCCGGATTCAGTTCCTGCCAAGGGCATGTACCTCAGTTGCAGTTTGTTCCCGGCCCTGGTTGGGTCATGCAGGTGGCAGCCACTTGATGTGTCCCTTTCACATCGATGTTTCTCTCTCCCTCCCTCCCACTCTATCTGAACAAAAAATGGAAAAATGTCCTCAGGTGAGGATTTTTTTTTAAAAAAGTGGCATTTGAAGAAAAGTAAACCTGCTTTTCTTGGTAAAATGCTATGGTATGTCTGAACCATCAGTGGGAACTGAATTCTTTTCCAAGAATGGTGACATATTGTGATTAGTTATGGCATCTTACTCCCCACTCATGGAGTTACCACCACCTTGTGGGGTGTGGAGATCAGTAAATATGGCACGGGAATCAAACCCCAACCTTGTCTGCACTGTACAGCTAAAGTAGACTCTTTGGCTATCAAATTTGGAGTTTAATTATTTTGAAATCATATTTGAAACCAGTTGGTATTTTTAATTTTACTTTATAATCTAAAGTAGTGCCTTGTTTATAGAGAAAGAGAATATTACTATCATAAATACAAAATATAAACTGAAGGTGAGTCTTGTTTTATAATAAAATGTTTCTTACTATCAGAATATATTTAAGTATCAAATAGCAAGCATCATGATTTCAGCTTATTTTATGTAAATTGCCCATTTTTTTAATAGTTGTCAGCCTATGTTTTTTACACCTTAATCACAGTTATACTTTACTGGTTCCTGTAGTGTTCATAAGCCTGTCTTCTTCTTTATTTAGGTATCCCTCCACCTCGCCCTGGCATGATGCGCCCACCTTTGGTGCCTCCACTCGGACCTGCCCCACCTGGGCTTTTCCCGCCGGCTCCCTTGCCGAACCCAGGAGTTTTAAGTGCTCCACCCAACTTGATTCAGCGGCCCAAGGCGGATGACACGAGCGCAGCCACCATTGAGAAGAAAGCCACAGCGACCATCAGTGCCAAGCCACAGATCACTAATCCCAAGGCCGAGATTACGCGATTCGTGCCCACTGCACTGAGGGTCCGTCGGGAGAATAAAGGGGCTACTGCCGCTCCACAAAGAAAGTCAGAGGATGATTCTGCTGTGCCTCTTGCCAAAGCAGCCCCCAAATCTGGTCCATCTGTTCCTGTCTCAGTACAAACTAAGGATGATGTGTATGAAGCTTTTATGAAAGAGATGGAAGGGCTGCTGTGACAACTTCTGATGCCCGACCACGCTCTGTTCACATCATTGGTTCATGGAAAAAGAGGCTCTTGGGAAACTTAGGCAAAAGAGCTACTTTCACTGTCAGGGTATTTTCTCATTTGATTTGAAGGAATATCTTAAAGTTTAGCCTTGTTTGGAATCCACTGCATATAAGAGAAGGCCATGCACTCAGAATAGGTTGGTTATTGGAGCAGTTCTGCTAACATCCATTCCCTTTCATACCACCATTTCATCCCGTTTCTTGCCCTCTCCACTTTGGAACTTGTGATCAGGGGGTATTTGTTAAATTTATTTGTTTTTGATTCTCTTGTGTGCTGTGGGCACTGGAGTAGAGATTTTTTTTTGTTGGGGGGGAACAGTTTATTTCACCCCATCTTGCTTTTTGTGTTTATTTTTAATATTTTCTTGTAAATATTTTGTAAAATTGTAGTGAAATGGATCACAACGTCATTTCCTAATACAAAGCGAGATGTGTGGGAAGAAAATGTACAATTCTTTAATTAAAATATTTCCCACTGACCTAAACTTTGAGTGTTTCATGAAATAAATAAATGTTCTACCCCAAGATCTTCTGAGTTCCTGACAATCTATAAACATATTATCTTTTTTATGGTCAGAAAAGCAGTATTTAAAACTTGAGTTTAAAGGCACTACCATTTATGGTACAGAATGAGAATCTTATTGAAAATGTGGTTAAACTAAGTTTTAAATTTAAGGGATAAAGAAGAGAATTCTTTTCCTTCAGAATTACCATATTGACTTCAGGAAAATCGAGGTGTTATTTATTGCTAAGAACATACTCAGTCATATCCTTAAAGATGACTCACTTCCCCTAAAGCTTTGTGAACTGATACTGATTGTATAGCAAAACTTTTAAAACATTTCAAAACTATTAGAGAATCAGAAAAGGTTCCTTTTTGGAATGTTTTATATGCTTTTTTCTTTTTTAAAGCTAGTGAAAAGAATGTTTAATGCTGTTAACTTGCATTGACATTTTCTTTACCAAGTGCTTTAATCACTAATTCATCTACCCTGTAATTTTGGGGAGTGACTTTAAAAGATATTCTCATCTGTAAAATAGGGAAAATATCAAAGCCAAAGGGCTCATGTGATTTATCCAGTGGCCCAATGGTGTGTTTAATACGCAGACACACATGTGCACACACAGACAATGCATGCGTTACATTCAGGCTAGGCATGCCTGTTCTTCCCATTGTATCTTAAATGCCTTTCATGTGAATCCTATACCATAAAAAATATAACATTTATTGAATAATGTATGAAAGAGGGAGAAGTCATGGAATATATATAATAAATCATTACTATTGTAAAACTCAGTGTTTGGCACATGGTAAATGTAACGTTTTGTTAGAATTATATTTGCATTTCAGAATGACACCTGTGGCTACAGAGTTATGGGATGGATTGACTCGGGGTGAAAGACCTGAGGTGGAAAGACATTAGGAGACTACAGCAGGCAGAAAATGAATACCCAGCCTAGCACAGGAGGCGGAAGAGAGTTGAAAGATTAACTGCAGAGACAGAAAGCACATTAGTGGATTATCTATTTAGTGTAGGGAGTGAGGCTGAAGGGAAAGAATTTGGGGTCTCCAATTTAGGGCTTCGGTTGTGGGTAGCATCGTTAGGGAATAAAGGGTGAAGCTGGAGGAGGAAGAGGAGGGTAACAGCAGCTAGCACAAAGCTTTACATGTACTTATTTTATCCTTACCCCATCCCTGTGAGGTAGCAACCATCATTTTCTTTATTTTACAGATGTGTCCATTGAGGCACAGAATGATTAAATAACTTGCCCTGGTTTACACAACTAAAGGAACAGAAATTCAAACCTAAGTATTAGAAGGGGGGGGGGAGGGGTGTAGAACAAAGGCAATTGGTCCAGTTTGGAGCAGGCTGTGTTTCAGGTCCCTGTCAGGCCTGTGAAGTATGAACTCAGGAGGCAGGTAGAGGATATTGTACACTGAATGAGACAAGAATACCAAAAGGAAAGAGAAAATTGAGGCAGGAATTCTAAATAATCACAATGATATTTACTGAGCTCTTACCATACACTTGTCACTAACTGATCTACATAAGGAATTATTTACCCTACTTTTATAAATGAGAAAACCAAGGTTTAGTAAGCATATAAATAACTGGATTTTTATTGGGTTGAGTGCTTCTTTTCTGAGCTCAAATCAGGATAACATCGTTTTTTTGGGAGCTGGGCAAATGGGAAGCTGGATATTGGAAGAAAGGAGGAAAGTAAGGTCATAGCATTTATTTACTAAATACATTTAAATATATAAAAATTATATACAAGTATATTAAAATATAATTTTTAAATAATGTGTTATTAAAAATACATGGATTATCATGTTAAAGAAACTATAACATTGTTACCCTATATGAAGATACAAAAAGATAAATTCAAGATGAAAAGTTTCTTGATGAACATAGAATGTTCCTTGATGAACATGGGATGTTAGAAGATTCAGATATTTCAAGTACATAAATGTGGGACTGAAACACCCATACAAGTTCTCTTGCATGGTGCTTGGACACTGCAACATTTGCTTTAAGATGTCTTTTCTACTTC
Source organism: Molossus molossus (assembly GCF_014108415.1). Classification (NCBI taxonomy): domain Eukaryota; kingdom Metazoa; phylum Chordata; class Mammalia; order Chiroptera; family Molossidae; genus Molossus; species Molossus molossus. The sequence continues at coordinate 27,155,420 of NW_023425345.1, read as the reverse complement.
CACTCCTCAGCAAGCCCTCTTCTCTGTGTCACATGTTTTCTTTAGCTATTGAGAAAGGAGAAAGCCCATGACAGCTCAGAACTGGCCTGGACTATCAGCCAGACCCTGGTGTTGCTAGGAGTTGGCCTGACAGTTACACAGTGGTTTATTGTGGAAAATTTCACAGAACACCAACACCAGACAAGGCCATTCTGTGGCTGTGAAAAATCAAAACAGAAACAATCTGTAATTGTGTCTGAACACAAAAATATAAGAGTGGTCCAAACCACAAAAACGACCAAACAGACCCCTATGCTGACCAATATGCACTAGCATATGCACCAATTACAGCCTTAACCACCCTCCATTTCTTGTATTTTATTAGCTGCATTACCTACCCAAATCATAGACTTACCTCTTCTGAACAGCATGCAATCCTGGGCAAAACCCCAAAGTCAGTAAACACAAAGCCAAAACCTATAATAAATCCTAAAACCCTTTTAGTGCAACGCACCACATCTCCCTACAGTATGTATATGCTCTTGCTGCAAAGAGCAATAAGCCCAACTTGTTAAACTACAGGTATGTGCATGGTGGTCTTTGGCCTGAGGGCATAGATACAAATACAGATTCAGCTAACACACTCATTGCTGGGACCAGGACTCTCAGCTCAGTACCAGGTGAACATCTGAAACCCCTGTGATTCTTTCTGCAGGAGGTGCCATCTGCTCAGGGCTGGGAGGTGAAGAACGTGCTGAATTGAGTTTCTGTTTTTTGTTGAAGCACTTCAGCGTTGAGTTTATCATGTTTCCCTAGGAATAAGATTTCTTGGAATTTTTTGTCTGATCAGTATTCTTTGGTAAAATTGTTTTTAGTCTTGTCTTCCTGGTTTTCATTGCTTGTTAGCTTGCTTAATATTTAGCATTGTCTGTAAGAGGCAAAGTCTGTAGGGAGAGGATGGACATAGGCCTGAAAAGTCTGTTTTTGAGCTGATCTCCAAGGGCAGAGTAGTTCAGAAGTTCTCCTCGGACGAGCAACCTTAGGACTAACTTTGCTTCAGGTTGGCATTTCTAAACTTGATAAAGATTTCTTCCTCACTCTTGTCTTTGAGTCTCTGAGAACTGGTTTGTTTAGTTTTGTCTGCCTGAACCTATGGGTAATGACTGGCCATTGGCCAAGTTCTGGGGATCAGAAATTACACATCTTTATTAAACACTGTATTTCTCCTAGTTGTTATCATCTAAAACTACCTCTTCCAGGCCAAACACCTGCTTCCTTCATGTCCACTCATAACAGTCATTTGTACACCTACTTCTCTAATAGGCACAATTTCATCAGAGACCTTTTGGAATTGCAAAGGCCATATTTTTCAAATGAACAAGATAGTTCCCAACAAGACAGTTCACTTGAAAAATACTTTACAACAAAAACAAATAAGCCCTCACGAGCAGATTGCTTGTCTGCTTCACCTAAAAGAAAGATAATTTTGTTCAAAGTAGGGCTTATCCCTCCTTTGTTTCCACAATTTGGTGTTAAGTAGTGCTGGCTTTTTAATTGTATGGCTTGATAAAATTATCAAGGACCCAAGTTACTGTCCAAATGTGCTGTCATTTTCTTTTACGTATGTGTATGTTAAAATCTGTTTTTTCAACTTCTAACATTTTCTTCCTCTCCTTGGAGAAAAACACAAAATAAAGCTTTATAGTGCCAATTTCATATCTGCCTGAAGCCAGCTGGCTTCCTTTTTTCTTCTTCTTCTTCATTTTATATTTTCTGTTCCTCTTACTCTCCATTTCCCTCTATTGGGAAGATAAATAAACATTATCTGATTTATAAAACTTTAATTTTAAATTTATAAAAAATCCCAGGCATTCTAAAATATCTAATTGCTTCTATAAATTAATAAGTTGCCACTATTTCTATAACTTAAAAAATTAAACCATTAAAATATGTTAAAAACTAGATTCAACTAAATGGAATGATAAAGAATATATCTTAAAAGGGTTCTTTACCAATATTTTTATCTTTTTTTTAAAAGACAGTTTCAGTTGTCACCATATATACCTTGAATTTCTGCATGTAAAAATGCAAAGGATTAAAATGCATATCCATTCCAGTGCCTTAGTAAAGTGAGCCAGCTTATCAGCATTTGCTGTGTGGAAAAATGTAATATCTTATGAAGAATGTTTTCTAGTTATATGTCAAAGAATGAGCAAATTAGGGGGTATCAAGAGGTGCTGCAATCTAACTTGTGAAAAATCTCTGTCCCTTTACACTCTGTCTCCTGGTGTCCTTCAGGCCATGTCCTCTCATCTTCTTAATGGCTCCTCTTCCTCTGCCAGATGATTAGGTTTCATAGGTCTTCACATCCCCTGTTAGCTGTGGCTGTTTGTTTTATATATATACACATTCACTTATACATCTACACATATATTCTATATACCTATATTCCCTCCGAATGATTTTGTCCACTTTGACCATTTTTAGTCATGACTTCCAGATTCTTATTTCCAGGCCAGAACTTTTCCCCTGAATTCATTCACATCCAGCTGCAGGTATTGTGTTCTTACCCTTATGCCTTTGTGTATGTTGTTTTTCTGCCCAGAACACCCTGTCATGTCAGGCTAACTTTTCTACCTAGACTTATCACAGGTGCCACTCTCCCCAGCAGGCTGAGGGACACTATTCCCTGTTACTGTAACACTCAGGGAATCACCCTTTCTTTACAGGTAGCCTACTAGATTATAATCATCTTTTTTATTATATTGTAACCATTTTTCATGACAGTGGTTACCAAGCATAGGTATAACACACAATATATATGCAATAAGTTATTGAACAAACAGGTGTGCTTATCAAACCATTAATTCCAAACTAGACTGTCTCGGGGGAAAATTCAAATTAAGGTTCATAAGTGTCAACCATTTATTACGCTTTTTTCTGTTACAGATTGAGTTGTGGATATTTCATAAAACAGCCACTAAACCTATGATTTTCTACCAGAAAAGTCACAGGATTGTTAGAATGGCATGTTTACCTGTTTCAATAGGTCCCTTAACTACAGCTACTCTCTTTAATCCATTTTCCCATAGAAATAAGAATAGTTACTATTCACTGAGCACAGTTCTATATGAGACACTTATTGCTCTCATTCACATTATCTCGTTGACTCCTCCCCAAAACCCACTAAGGCAAACTCTATTATTATGCCCACTGAACAGATGACACTGAGGTTGGAAGATACTGAGCAACATTTCCAAAGTCATCCAACAAGTAAGGAACAGGGTGGATTTGAATCTGTCTCATTCCAGAGAGCTTGAGTTCTTAAACACTATGGCATATGACCTTTCAACCACTGGGAGGGAATATGTGAAAAGTTTGCATGTACTAGGCCAGTCATCAGCAATTATGGGGCCAGACCAAACCTTTTGATTCCAGGCAGACAAAACTAAACAGGCCAGTTCTCAGGACACAAAGACAAAACTGGCTCTGCAGAAAAACAAACAACAAGTAAGTTCTGCTCAAGTCACAGCCTGCCACACTGAATGGCCGATCTCTGCAGCAAAAAGTATGAGTGTCTATAAATACAACTATAAATTACCAATCTATTAAAAATTAGAATTCAGGTCCCATCAGTTTTTGTACTTCTTCATACGATCTTGTACTTGAAGAAATATTGGCCTTTTAAATAAACAACCGTACATTGGCAAGAAACATTTGCTCATCAGGCCAAATTGATTTTGCAAGAGGTATGCATTTTTTGCTGTCAATAAATTATTTATTCAGGTTAAAAAAAAAAAACAGCTCTCAAAAACAGAAGTGATGAGGGACTGACTGAACCTGGCAGCAGGGAAAGTATTTAAGGAGAACCTAAGAATCTCAAGGCAGTGACAAGTGGAGGTGGGGTGGCAGTCATTACACTTTGTATCTTGTCTGTCTTACCTTCCAAGTAACAGGGTTTGATAGACTCCTGTGAATCTTCAGAGGGAAAAAGAAAAGTGTTTTGTTTTTTCTTCTTATAAATGTCTTGATGGCATTCATCCTTATTTCTTCAGCATTTTGGTCATAAGCCTCAAGTATTTCAGGAAATTAAGATTTAAAGGTCACAACCAACACTGTTTTGTTTTTTTTTGTTTTTTGTTTTTTTTCCCTCCACTGCCTATCATGCCCCCAAGCGGTAACACGGAGAACTATCCTAACAACTGAACAGTCAAGTCAAAGCAAGACAAAAAATCTTATTAGTTATAGCTACCTATATTTTAACCTATAAAGGTAAGCCCATATCCTATAGAAAATGGTATTTCTTTTAATTTATTGAGTGCCTAATATATGCCTAATGTGTGTAGTAAGTGAACAATCTCAGTCTTTGAAAGGGGTATTATGACTAATTTACATGAGGAAGCCTTCTGGATGAAAGGTGAGGAGTAAATAGCTGGACATCCTGGAATCTGTCGATGGTACCTTTGGGATCTATCTCCTCAGGAATTAGGGGGCAATAATCTGATTAACAGAAGTGTGTGTGACCTGGCCTTTGTACACCTCAAAGATAACCACATGGGAAAGGTGATCCCGACATTCACTTCACAAGCAGTGAAGTGACACAAGTACTAACAGAAGCTGAAGGGAAATCCTTTCTCTGATATTTGTTCATCGTCCTGTCTTCAGTCATCAAGAAAAAAAAAGTGAGCTCCAAGAGAGTGCCAATCTAGTTAGCCTCCTTTATAGCTGTACTCCCATCACTCATCACCCATTACCTGGTACTGAGCATGGTATATAGAGATGCTCAGTAAGTAGTGAGGAAGAAATATAGTCCATGTGGGAATATGGGCCAAAGATATACTTTATTTTCTTTCTTTCAGGAAGACTTCAACTCTGACTCACAGGAAAGATGACTTCAAAGACGTGAAATATAAACTGGGATCTTTTGTGCGCCCTGTGGGCCAGGATGAAGCTTGAGGAAAAGGTGAAATAGAAGGGTCAACCAAGAATGAAATAGGATTGCTAGTGTTTAACTTTTAAATGTGAATTCTTTACCTGAAAAGTGTTTCTTCCTGCACTTAAATCATTTCTACTTACATTTTCTCATATCTCACATATTTATTAAAGCACTGCTGGGGCATTAAGCAATGCAACCCCTATAGGCATTGTTGGAATGAGATCATTACTTCAGGCCAGTGAAGAACATAAGGGATTTCAAGCAGGCTATATAAAGCAAAATCAAACCTACTACGTTTCCAACGCAATATAATACGATGGAGACAAGACCATTATGAAGCTAGAAACTTGAGAAAATCATTTTAAAAGCTCATAAGTATATGTTACTCATGACTAAAGGCGTTGCACTGTTATGCAACATGAGTGTCAGGGGAACAAATTTCCAACCTCATGACTCATGTTTCTGTATTACACATAATACTGGGCATTTCCTTCACTTTAAAGAAATGTGAACATAAGTGGTGTATAAAAATATCTGCTATCCAAAACATGCAAACACAACAGCTGATAGGTTAAGAAAAATCTAAGTTGACACTGTATCATCAGAGCCACCTTTCCAAGACGGAAAGTTACTCCACTTTGTGAAAAGTATCGCTGGATAAGCAACTTGTCCCATGGTCTCTTTCTAGAACTGGTTTCTGAACTGCCTACATAGGGCAAGCGAGCTAAAGCCCTGGGAAGAGGCCGTAAAAATAATTTCCCCCGCCGCGCCCATACCTACTCTGCCTCCCCCTTGCCTTAAGACGATCAGGGAGAGCTCTCAACCATGCCCCTCCAGGCCAGTGGGTCCCTCCAAGTCTCCCTCACCGCCCAGACGCCTCGTGGGTGACCTGCGGACCAAAGCGGACCCACCAGTACCTGCTCCAGAGGTCTCCAGCAGGCCCCGCAACTACACAGCTCTCTCGACCACACGATTTTCACCGACTTTATTGGCTCCTGACCCCGGTGGGCACCTCGCAACCCACCTCCCCACTAGATCGCGCCGACCCTCCATGACATTCAGCATATTCAAAAACACTGCGGGGCGGCTATGAAAAAAAAGAGCCTTTGCTCGGGAAGCCAGCTCCCCTGTGGCGGCGTCAGAGTCACTTGCTCTTCGCCTTCTGACTCTCCGTCTTCTTGGGCAGCAGCACGGCCTGGATGTTGGGCAGGACGCCGCCCTGAGCGATGGTCACTTTTCCCAGCAGCTTGTTTAGCTCCTCGTCGTTGCGGATGGCGAGCTGCAGGTGACGAGGGATTATCCTGGTCTTCTTGTTGTCACGCGCGGCATTGCCTGCCAACTCCAGGATCTCCGCGGTCAGGTACTCCAACACCGCTGCCAGGTACACCGGCGCCCCAGCGCCTACTCGCTCCGCGTAGTTGCCTTTGCGCAGCAGTCTGTGCACTCGGCCCACCGGGAACTGCAGTCCGGCACGGGAGGACCGGGACTTGGCCTTCGCCCGCACTTTGCCGCCTTGCTTTCCGCGACCAGACATGTTCACTTCTCGCCTAAAACTCCAGCGACAGAGGAAAACCAGCGATCCCGGTCCGACTGTAGGAACGCAATGTAACACACCGGAACCGCCTCTACCAACACTTTGGGTCCACTATGCAGCGCCTAACCATTGGACGCCGCAACATTCTCGGCTCCGGCAACCAATGATAGGCAGGCTACCCTCCCAATTACCACGCTAGCAGAGGGACCGCCTTCTTTAGCTCTCTCCAATCAAAAGAGCAAACCTCAGTTCTCATTTACATAGCCTTCCGACTGCCTCTGGTTCTTTTAAATGTACTGGATCTAGTGATTTCAACCTCCACGCTCCCACTCAGAAAAATAAAGTCTTAAGAATTAAGGGAGATCGGGAAGAAGAGATAGTCTATCCACAAGTACTTAGAGCTCAAGAAATAAATGTCCCTTGAGGTCGCGCACAGTGTGCCATTCGTCGCTGTGCCCTCTAAGAGGATTTTCTCACATAATACAGTAGTTATCTAACTCCAGGGCCCGCACTTGTGGACAACACTGGTCCTCAAACGAAATCACAAATTGTCTACCGAATTCTGCCTGCCCAGTACAGGGTACGTTGCCTGTTCTTTAAATGAGTGCCTTGCAAACCTAGAGGCTCCAGCTGATTACCCAACAGTGCGAGGAACTGGCTCCAAGAGAAGCTTCCTCTTTAGCTGGCCATCTGAACTTGAAGTAGTCCAGATTACACCGGACTCCCGCAAAGCTCTACGCCCCACAGGCTGCCAGTCTTGGTTTGTAAGGGCTGTGAAACTAGAGTGCTAGACATGAATGATTTCTTCACAGAGGGGAGGAAATAAGCTCACTTAGCCAAAATTTAACATCTCTTGTCTTTGAGGTGATGAGTCTGAAAAAAGCCTCTGAATTGTGCAGAGGATGATGGCTCAGTTTAGTTGCTGAGGCTGAAAGTTTTGGCCTTGGCTTTAGCCTAGTCAGTCACAGGCACCTCGGATCACGTTCTCCACGAAGACTATCTCTTTGTAGACGAGCCCAGAGGTAGATATGGTCATGTAAAGACATTCTGGTGGTGCTCAGACCTAATGAAAAGACTAAAGAAAGAAAAAATGGCAGCATTTGGAACAAAATATGTCTTCTTTAACTAGAAATTACGTTCTACTAATTTACTGGGTTAACTCCATTTACCTTAATATTTTTTATAATTATATAATTGACTATGGAATGTAATGTTAAACACATTAAATAAGCAGTTTTTTATGTGGATTATTGTATTCACTTAAATTAAAACAAATTTACCCCCTCACCATCCAATAAAAATTTGATTTCATTGAAAAATAGTTTTCAACTATCTATGTGTAGGTCCTTCCAGCCTAGCTCAATAATTAACCTATCTATATAGCAGTAGCTAAATGAACTTCTTTGGATCTGAGAAGCAGTATATTGTCATGGTTAAGGTGGTCATCCTAGATCCAGACGGCTCTGTCCAAATCCTGGCTCTACCACTTACCAGCTGACCTTGGATAAGTTACTGAACCTCTCTGTACCTATCCCAATGTGTTTTGAAAATTACATATGTTAGTAAGCATCCAACAACTGTTAGATAAAGTGAATAATGGACAAACAAATTTCTGATGCATTTTTTTAAAAGATGTTCCTGGGATGAGTTTTGTAAATATAGCTTAAATTTTTGCCTATACCATGGAAAAAATTTTAACAGATCATTATTATTATTATTATTATTATTATTATCATCACTATTTTTCTTTTTATTGTTGTAAGCAAGAGAGATTTCTAACTTGAAAATGTTCTACCATTGATTTCTTAGTCATGATCAGTATAAATAAATAAATCTATTTTACCATTACAAGAATCCTGACTCTTCAAGATCCAGTAGACTTGCCCTGGCCAATTGGCTCAGTGGTTAAAGTGTCGGCCTGCAGACCACAGAGTTTCTGTCCAATTTCAGCCAAGGGCACACACCTCGGTTGCCATTTGTCGCCAGCCCTTGGGGTCGTGCAGGCGGCAAGCAGTCCACATCGATGTTTCTCTCTCTCTCCCTCCCACTCTGTGTGAAGATAAATGTAAAAATATCCTCAGGTGAGGATTTTTAAAAAGAAAGATCCAATAAACTTTTCTTCTTCCCTCTGGGTCAATTAAAATCATATATAATTCAATTATTCAGGTTTTTTACCCCAGCCATCTAGTGTTCCAAAGGCTTTTTTGTTGTTATTAATCCTCACTCAAGGATATTTTTTCCATTGATTTTAGATAGAGTGGAGAGGGGGAAAAGAGAGAAACATCCATGTTGCAGCAACCCATGATTAGTTGCCTTTCACACAACCCCAACCAGGGCCAGGGATTGAACCTGCAACCCTTGATCGGGAATCAAACCCAAGACCATTTGGTCTGAGGGCTGACACTCTAACTGCTGAACCAAACTGGCCAGGGCCCAAGGGTTCTTTGAATTCATCTTCAAAAACAACAAGAAGTAATTTTTGTGCTATGGAGATGAGTAAGAATGGGTAAGTTATAAGCATTTAGATATATAATAAATGTTTACCATAAAGCTTTTCTGCTGGTAAGGCTTATCCTTCAAGATTAGGGACAGGAAGAACAATTTACTAAAATGTTCATTCGTCAAGACAGTAAGTACCTGGGAAAGAGTTTTAAAATCATCCTCTAAATATTGCTGCTTTTTATCACAGTAAAACCTTTTGGGAAGACAAGAGTTCTGTATCCTAGAGTAGTGATGCTACTACTTTTGTTTTTGTTCAGGATTCTCTTAAGAAAAGGATTGAGAGCCTCCTAATTGAGGATTTGCAGTATAAGTCGTTGTTTATAGCCACGATCATGGCGCCCATTACTTTACAAGAACTTTGCGTTTTTAAATGGAACTGAGAACCTCGGATTTCAATGAAATAAGAAATTTACAGGGGAGTCAATTTGGTGGCTGGAAAAGAAGCTCCTTCCGAGAGTGTCTGTTGGTCCTACGCAGTCGGTATTGGCGCAAGCCAGAATGGAGCGGCAACCGGTGGAGCAAGCCCCCACCACCCCCACCCGCGCCAAGTCAGCGGACTCCGAAGAGGACCACATGACCCTGCTGCTCAGGCTGAGGACACAGACAAAACAACTCTTGGAATAGAAATCAGTGGTTGATGCAAATGAAGAAGAAAAAAAAAAAAAAAAACAGAAGAAATCATTCCAGAAAAGCAAATTGAAACTAAAATTGAAGACCTGGAAAATGAAATCGAAGAGGTGAAAATTGCTTTTCAAATGAAAAACCTTGCACTAGACAGGATGCAACTTTTGACAGCACTTAGAAAAAACCCAGAGAAAAGTAACACTCAGACTAGTGAGCTCATGGACAACATGAAACCCGTAGTAAAGAGAAATAAAATAATAATGAAATCACAGCAGGAGTCTTGGGATTTGGAGGAAAAACTGCTTGATGTTAAAAAGAAGAGATTTGAATTAAAACGAGCTTCAGAAAGTAAGTTTTTAGAAATACAGACTGAAAAGAATGAACTGAAAGATGATTTGGACATTACAGAAAATTCAGACAAGAAAAAGACCTTAGAACAAAAAGCTAGAGGTAGAGATACAAATTACTACAGTTATTCAACATGTGTTCCAGAACCTCACTTTAGGGAATAAAGTCAATTGTGCAGAGGATTCTGCCTTTAAGGAAACAATTCTGCAGCTTGAGAAGAATCTCACCATGATCTAATAAGAATTCTAGTTTGGCATTATTTGTTTCTGTCTTTGATATGTCATTTAAATAGCAAATTTCAGGTGAAATGTGTTTCTTTTGGTGTTTTTGGAACTACTCTTATACTGCAATTTTTTTTAAGCTTAACACTGTAACATGGACTCTATTGTTTTAAATGTGATAATTAACATGACTGGCATACTCAAAAAATCTGAAAATCTTAGCCTTGTAATGGTCTGGAAAGACATCATCTAGTCCAGCTTTCCACTCAATGTGCACATTTTTTCTACAACATTACGGGAAGTCCCAGCTTTCATTTGGAATACCTCCCTACATTTCCTTGTCAACCAAAATATTAGAAAATTAGAAAGGCACATTTACATCTTTATTTTTTTAACTGTCAGTTATATTTTATTCAGATAAATCTTATTTTAGATTTATCTCACTACAGATTCTTTTCTTATTAAGATATAAATGGTATATAACATAGTATAAGTTTTAAGTGTACAGCATGTTAAATTGACCAACATGCTTTAGATAACAGATTCATCATATCGCATAATTATTATTTGTGTGTGTGTGTGTGGTGAAAACATTTAGGCTCTAGTCTCTTAGCAACTTTGAATTATATAATAAAATATTGTTAACTAAAATCACAATGCTGTGCTTTAGAAATCCAAAACTTATTCAAATTCTACCTGTGAATTTGTAGCCTTTGACCAATATCTCTTTAATTCCCCCACCCCCTCATCCATATCTTTAAACAGACCCAAATAAAGCAAAAATTTATTAAATAGAAAAAAGAGAAACTTACAGTATTTCAACTAAATAAAACCAGAGAAATAGTTATTTGGTTGAAAAGCAAATACATACTTAGGGTGAAGGAGCGGAGTCAGGAAAATCTACAAATTGTGCAGAAGAAGCTGCAAGGGGAAAGTTTGGGGAGGGGACCAGGGGGAAGGTCAGACCTTTTGAAATAATATTAATTCTCCACTGAGCCACAAAAGAAAAAAAGAACCACTAAAAATTTTCCTCTTTTGCCCAGCCTGTGTGGCTCAGTAGATTGAGCATTGTCCCATTAACTAAGAGGACCCTGTTAGATTTTTAGTCAGGGCACATGCCCCTGTTTCAGCCCGATCCCCAGTAGGGGGCAAGCGGAGGCAGCCAATCGATGTTTCTCTCTCACATGGATGTTTCTTTCTTTCATTCTTTCTTTCTTTTTAACAGTTTTTTTTTTTTTATTAATTTATTTTTGTTACAGATGTTTCTCCTCCTTTTTCCCCATTGACACCTTCCTCCCCATCCCCCCCACTTCATCCCTCACATGGATGTTTCTCTCTCTTCCTCCCTTCCTTTCTCTCTAAAAAAATAAATAAATAAAAACATATTAAATTGTTTTTCCTCTGTCCCCACTAGTGACTTAAAAAGATCCACAGGTGAAAAGCTGTAAAGCATTTGCTTTGGAATCTAACACGATGTAAAGCATGGCTAGTTCCTGTTGATTTTCACATTAGTCTAGGAATGGTTATTATAGCAGTAAGCATTCCATTTGGAAACTGTAGAATTAGAATTCGAGCATGTGTGTGAGAGAGAGAGAGGATTGGGAGGTGGAGGACAGAGAGAGACAGAGGGAAGGAAACCAAGCGTGCAAAGGATATGGCCTACTTTGTTGCAAGCATTTTATTTATTTATTTATTTTTTATTTTTTTATTAATTAATTAATTTTGTTACAGATGTTTCTCCTTTTCCCCCCACTGATTACCCCCTCCCCCTCCCTCCCTGCCCTGTCCCCAGCTTTGTTGTCCATGTCCATTGTTCATGCATACATGCATATAAGTTCTGTGGTTTATCTCTCTCCCACCACCCCCTCTTCTGGGGATTGTCAGCCTGTACCCCACTTCCACGTCTCTGGGACTACCCCATTACTCAGACTGTTAAGTTCATTATATTCCACAAATAAGAGAGATCATATGATACTTGTCTTTCTCTGTTTGGCTTGTTTCATTTAGGATGATACTTTCCAGGTCCCTCCATGTAGTCTCAAAGGATAAGAGATCTTTCTTTCTTACAGTTGCGTAGTACTCCATTGTGTATATGTACCACAGCTTTTTTATCCATTCGTCTACTGATGGAGACTTGGGCTGTTTCCAGATCTTAGCTATTGTAAATAGTGCTGCTACAAACATGGGGGTACATATATTCTTTCTGATTGGTGTTTCAGGCTTCTTAGGGGATATTCCTAGAAGTGGGATCACTGGGTCAAATGGCAGTTCAATTTTTAATTTTTTGAGGAAACACCATATTGTTTTCCATAGTGGCTGCACCAGTCTGCATTCCCAACAGCAGTGTACTAGAGTCCCCTTTTCTCCACACCCTCGCCAACACTTGTTGTTTGATGATTTGTTGATAGCGGCATTCTGACAGGTGTGAGGTGATACCTCATTGTTGTTTTAATTTGCATCTCTCTGATGATTAGTGATGTTGAGCATTTCTTCATATGTCTCTTAGCCATTTGTATGTCCTGTTTGGAGAGGTGTCTATTTAGTTCCTCTGCCCATTTTTTAATTGGGTTCTTTGTCTTCCTTTTGTTGAGTTGTATGAGCACTCTCTATATATTGGAAATTAACCCTTTATCTGATATATTATTCTCAATTATGCTCTCCCATACAGTGGGTAGCCTTTTTGTTTTGATGATTGTATCTTTTGCTGTGCAGAAGCATTTGAGTTTGATTTAGTCCCATGTGTTCATTTTCTCCTTTGTTTCTATTGTCTTAGGTGATGTATCAGTGAAAATTCTGCTGTGTACGATGTCTGAAATTTTGTTGCCTACATTTTCTTCTAGGATTTTTATGGATTCATGAGTCACATTTAAGTCTTTTATCCATTTGAGTTTATTCTTGTATAGGGTGTAAGTTGATGGTCTAGTTTCATTTTTCTGCATGTAGCTGTCCAATTTTCCCAGCACCATTTATTAAAGAGGCTGTCCTTACTCCACTGTATGCTCTTGTTGCAAGCATTTTAAAAAGGCAATATAGCCCTGGCCGGTTTGGCTCAGCGGTTAGAGCTTTGGCCTGCGGTCTGGAGAGACGCGGATTTGGTTCTCACTAAGCTAAGGGAACGTGCCTCGGTTCAGTTTGTCCTGGGCCCTGGTTGGGTCGTGTAGGTGGGCCCTGGTTGGGTTGTGTGGGGGGCAACCACTCTATGTGTCCCTTTCACGTGGATGTTTCTCTCTCTCTCTCTCTCTCTCTCTCTCTCCCTCCCTCCCTCCCTCCTTCCCTCCCGCTCTATCTGAACAAAATATGGAAAAATGTCCTCCGGTGAGGATAAAAAAAATAAAATAAAAAATAAAAAGGCAATATACATTCTATTGAGTCTTTCCTCAATTTTATAGCAATAACTAACAAAATGTTTCTCAAAATATATATATAATATTATATATATATATATATATATATATATATATATATATATAATCAGTCTTGTTCTGTTTACTGCTTTACTCGACTCATTGTCGGGTGTAAAAACGGGTCTCCTGGGGCCTAGAGCTCCACCCACTTTCTTTAGGTTTTGAAACCCATCCTCTCAGGAACTACAAGCCTTAGACAGAACTGTTGGCTGCTTACTTTTCTGTCCAGGTAAGACACTACCATAAGGATGCCTGGTCCAGGTAGGGTGGCAAAGGAGAATGCCAAGCGCCACCGGAAGGTCTTAGGGAAAATATCTAGGACATTATTAAGCCTTCTAGTCACCGTCTTGCTGGATGGGGTGGTGTCCAGAGTTTCTGTGGGTTCACCTATGAGGAGACTTGGGGAGCTCAAAGTGTTTCTGGAGAATGTGATCCGCCATGTGGTGTATCCAACACTTACATGGAGTAGCCAAGCGCAGGACCCGGCCATGGATGTGGTGTATGAGCTGAAATGCCAGTCTCAATCTGCATGGCTTCCACGGCTTACCTCCAGGCTCCAAAAGGCCCCTTTGAAGGCCCCCCAAAAACGTCAAGAAAAGAGTTGTCAATGCTACCTACCGTGTGAATGTCGGATCTAGATGCAGATAGGTGTTTTTGACGAAGCGTTTCAGATGCCATTAAATGTAATCAAGTTGTCATGGACGCAACTGCTCTGTAGGGTGTCTCTGCGTTTAAAGTTTGGGGCTTGGGAGGAGAGTTGGTGTGAGCCCTCAAGCTCCCACTGAGGAAGCCAGCGCCGCTCCTGGGATGCCTGACTCTTTGGAATCTGCTTGAAAGAGGGAACCGTCTCCACCGTTCCCAGGAGTGGCAGACGGCTTCTAGGCAGCCCAGGCCCCTGGCTCTGAACACGTATAGAGTGGCTTCGATGTAAATCGGGGCTGGAGGACTTTCCGCCTCTGATTCGACCCGAGGGCCACACGTCAGGTGGGCGGTTCTTCACCCTTGCTGCACCCGGGGGGGCGCGGGGACGTCCGGTAGGAAAGCGCCTGCTGCAGGCAAGTCAGAAAGCGAGAAACGCAGCCCTAGTGCGTGGCTTGCTGGAGTATTGCGAGGTGGGCACGTGCTGTTTTTTCCGCTGACGATTTGAGTAAGGGGTGACCAAGCTCAAACGCTAAAGGCAAGGCGGCAAAGTGCGGCGACCTCCAAGGCCGGATCAAGCTCGCGGCCCTGCACTACCCGTGGGCCGTCTGCACACGTGAGCAGCGTGGAGCCGGGGAGCGTGCCGATCCGAGCACCCGGCGGCGGTGCCGAACCCGGGCCCGCGGGAATGCAGGCGTCAGCCCACAGCGCGGCCAGGGCAGCCGGCAGCGCCCTGCCCGCCATCCAGGCCCAGCTGTTGTGGGGAGACTGTCATGTGACCCGGTTCAGCCTGGAAATAAGGCCCTGGCGTCAGAGTCAAGGCCCTTTTCGGAGCGGCTGGCCGGGCTGTGGGAGGGAGATGGGCGGCGGACTGGGTTCTACTAAGTTCGGTGAAAATGGTGTGGGCGAGAGACCTGCGTAGTAGTGGGGTCCTGCCCAGTGATCCGGCTGTGCAGCCAGATCTCCAGCAAGGTGCCACTAAAGGGGGGCGGGGGGCGGGGCCTGTTTGAGGGCGTTTTCCGGAATCTCCTGTCAGGCTGGAAACCGGGGGACCCACCGGACGTGCAGGCCAGCTGGGGCTGCCAGTGAGGCCAGGTGGCACCTAACTCGGTTTGATGGCCTCCCTGCACTACTAACTAACCTGTTTATATAAAATGGGGAAGGGGCTTAGGACCCTAAATGCAATGTGATCCCCAGGTTAGGACCTTCATTGAGGTGTGATCCCCAGCTCTGGCTTATCTAAACATCCTGAAGTCAATAAGCTTCCGGGGAGGCGGGGAGGTTTGCCCAGAGTGGTTCTGGGGAAGTTTCCCATCCTTGAGGGCTTTGTATATCTCATTTTAAGCGATACATGTCTCAAGTGTACTCAGGGAATCATTTCTTGTATTCCCTCATTATACCATTGTTTGGTGTGCCAAGCACTTTGGAATACCTTGTGTTCCATTTGTTGCATTCAGTTCTCCAGCAAACTTATGAAGTATTTATAGTCATGTGTCACATAATGACAAGTTGGTCAATGAGGGACTGAACATAGAAATGTGGTCCTATAAAATTATAATGGAGCTGAAACATTCCTATCACCTAGTGACACTGTAACTGTGCTGACATCAAAGTGCAAGGCATTACTCAGGTGTCTTCAGTGATGCTGGTGTGCACAGACCTACTGTGCTGCTGGTCATATAAAAGTACAGCACATATAATGATGTACAGTACATAATACTTAATGATAATAAATGACTGTTACTGGTTTATGTATTTACTATATACTTTTTATCATTATTTTAGGGTGTACTCTTTCTACTTTAAAAAAAAAAACACTGCTGTAAATAGTATATTGTTACACCATCAGCAGCCTTATACACCTGTTATTTACCATGTGTCTTGATTGCATCATTTTCTTTTGTACGTGATAAAATCTCCTGTTGTTTAGGCCAGTAGGTTATACCATATACCTGGGTGTATAGTAGGCAATTCCATCTGGGTTTGTGCACTCTATGATGTATGAACGACAATGAAATCGCATAAAGACACATTTTGCAGAGAATGACTGCATTATTAATGACCATTTTACAGGTGAGGAAACTGATGTGGGGATGGGGTGATAGAACTGGAGCTAGGATTTGAACCCAACCCTGTTGGATCTCAAACCCTTGACCTTTAACCCTTACGCACCACTGCTCCTGCCATGGAGGCCCCCTGCCTCTACTTGCTGACATTTCACATCCGAGCACTTTCTCCTACTCCATAAGCACTCAAGTGTATTCATGACGCTGGTTCTAATTAAACTTTTAGGGGAATAAGACAGTCCAAGAAGCTCAATTTTCTTTAATGCAAGTGAAAAAAAGTTGCTTAAAAGAAAGAGCCAAGTCTGGCAAACTTCTGTGACTTCATATTTGTTCAATGTGAATGAGTGAATTTAAGTAGGTGAAGTAATATAACTATTAAATTCCCAATTAAGAATGAATCAAATTATTGAGGATGAAGGATGAATGTTAGGACCCCAATGAAGTGTGGAAATAAATATTCATATGACAATTCAAAAAAGTCCCTAAGTATTTAATTTAACTGGAATTGTTTAATTTTTTGTTTGTTTGTTTGTATTTTTGGTAATGGACTCAATTCTTTGTATCTGTGAAATAGAATTTATATTTTCTCCTGTAGTATAGCAATTTTGTTCATGTTTGACGCTCTTTATAAAATATAACCACATTATTTGAACAGAGGAAATCTTTATTTTTGTCTCCGATTATGAGTCCCATGGTAGTACCCAGTCCTGAAGCAATCATATTTTCCAAACACAAATTGGGTCACATTAGATCATATTCTGCTGTGTTCTCCAACTGTGGGTATACGGAACAAATTTTGTCAAGAGAACACAGCAGCATATCTGAAATTGGAACTGATATTTTCTGAAGTTAACTAATAAAATGCCTTGCTACAGATGTTTGTTAAATAAAGAACTTAATTTAGCCCTGGCCGGTTTGGCTCAGCGGTTAGAGCGTCGGCCTGCGGTCCGGAGAGACCCGGGTTCGGTTCCCGCTAAGGGCACGTACCTCGGTTGCAGTTTGTCCCCGGCCCTGGTCGGTCGTGCGGGTGGCAACCACTCGATGTGTTCCTTTCACGTCGATGTCTCTCTCTCTCTCTCTGTTCCTCTCTCTCCCTCCCACTCTACCTGAACAAAAAATGGAAAAATGTCCTCGGGTGAGGATAAAAAAAAAAAAAGAACTTAATTTAAAGCTTCTCCCTGGCTAGTGTAACTCAGTTGGTCGGGCATCATACCAAGAGGTCGCAGGTTTGATTCCTGGTCAGGGCACATGCCTGGGTTGCAGGCTCAATCTTCAGTAGGGGGCGTGCAGGAGGCAGCTTATGTATGTATTTCTCTCACATTGACGTTTCTATCTCTCTCCCATCCTCTCTCTCTAAAAAAAATTTTAAAAGAAACATTAACCCTGGCCAGTTTGGCTCAGCGGTTGGAGCGTCAGTCTCGGGTTTGGTTCCCACTTGGGGCACGTACCAAACAAACAAACAAAAAAGAAAGAAAGAAACATTACAGTTTCTCTATAATGCCTCTCTTACAATGTGAATAGAAGGCTGTTGAAATTAGATCCTGTAGTAACGTCACCTCTTCTGAATTTTGAATATTTTAATACTGTACCTCTTTTGTTCCAAGTACAGTTGACTTTTGAAGATTCAGAGCTAAATAAGTACAGTCCCTGCCACCAAGAAGCTTCTATTTTCCAAGTAAAAAGAGGGGGAAAGGAAGTACGTCTGTGTAGTTGTATACATGTGGTTTGCTCTAAAAAAGTGTATGAATGAAATGCTGTGGGTATACAGAACACATTTTATCAGGCTTAGGAGAATCTTTAAATATCAGGAAACATTTGTTCTTAGCCGAAGGCCCGTTGGAGAAGGGGAAGGCCACACCAGACTTGGGGAACAACGAGCATGAACAAATACCAGAGTAGTTTCCAGGCATGGTGTGTTTGGGGAACCTCCTAATGTTGGATATTTAATTTGCCCTGTTGCCCAAGAATAATGCAATGGACTAAGTAAACAGTTGGATAAAAATTGAAAACAAGTCCAAGTAAGCCAACAGAAAAATGGGCAAAGACAATGTGCAAAAACATGGCCAATAAACATAGGAAGAGATGTTCAGTTTGATTAGTCATTGGGGAATTGCAAATCAAGCCCACAGTGAAATGCCATTTTTTTTCACTCACTAATTGGTAAGAATTTAAAAGTGACAATAGCAAGTGTTGCACAGAATCTCTTAAATTGCTAGTAGGAGTATATATGGGTTCAACTGTTTATGAAACAAAGTTGTCATTATCTTGTGAGCTTGAAAATAGATTCACATATATGCTGAACCAGCGATTCCACTCTTGGGTATTACTTGCCTAAGGGAAATTATAACACTTATGTACCAAGACAAATGTTCACTAAAGGTTTTGATAGAACTGTTCACAGTACCACGAACAAAGAAACCAAATGCACATTGACAAGACAGCAGAGTGTATCTTCAAAGTACTGTCACACTAAAATTGTATAGTTAATGAGATTGTCTTTAACCTTATAAAGAGTCTTAATATAACTCTTAATAATAAGAATAACGTAATTAGCCAAGCCGGTGTGGCTCAGTGGATTGAGCAGTTATCCCAGGGACTGAGAGATTCCCAGCCAGGGCACATGCCCGGGTTGCAGGCTTGATCCCCAATAGGGGGCGCTCAGGAGGCAGCTGATCAATGTTTCTCTTTCACATGGATGTTTCTCTCTCCCTCTAAAAAATCAATAAAAACATATTTTTTTAAAAAAGCAATGTAATTAGAACTTCACTGAGATATCATTTCTCACCTATTAAATAACCCATAGTCTAAAAGTTTAACAACATTCGGCAAAGGAGGCTATAAAGAACCAGATATTCTCACATATTACAGGTGGGGATGCCTCACATGAAAGGCCCAAGTGGGTAATCTAGCAATACCCACTAAAACTATAACCAGCATTCACTCTTTGACCCAAATATCTCCCTCCTGGGACTCTTTTTCTCAGATACACTTACACAGCTGTAAAATAACAAGGACAAGCTTGCTTATCATAGCAATATTTTTAATAACCAAAGATTGGGAAAAATTCATGTTCATAAAATAAAAGACTGCTGAAATAAACAATAAAAAATCTACAAGATTAAATACTATGCAGCTATTTTAAAAATAAGAAGAAAGAAATTCTCTACAGATCTCTGCCCTGGCCTGTTTGGCTCAGCGGTTAGAGCACCGGCCTGCGGTCCGGAGAGACCCGGGTTTGGTTCCCGCTAAGGGCATGTACCTTGGTTGCAGTTTGTCCCCAGCCCTGGTTGGGTCGTGTGGGTGGCAACCACTCGATGTGTCGCTTTCACGTTGATGTTTCTCTCTCCCACTCACTCTATCTGAACAAAATATCGAAAAATGTCCTCGGATGAGGATAAAAAAAATAAAATAAAAGAGAGATCTCTTACCCTTTGAGATGACATGGAGGGACCTGGAGAATATTACACTAAGCAAAATAAACCAGTCAGAGAAAAACAAAACAAAAAAAAACAAACAAACAAACAAAAAAAGAAATTCTCTACAAAAGAAATATTTCTAAGATTTTTACCATTAAGTGATGTTACTAGTTAAGCAAGAGGTGAAATAAAAATATAATTTTGTCCATGCATTTAAAAAACTGGAATGATTAAAATGACATCAATAATATTATTACCTACATAGGGTAGATGGAATAATAATTAGAATGAAATTTTGCAAATCATTTTTATGTTTGATTGTTTCTTAATGATTTGTAGAAGTTTTAAGGTAATCTGCACATGTTAGTCCTTTGGCAATTATACATTCTACAATTCTTTCTTAGTTGCATTTTTACTCTCTTTATAGAGTACTAAAGAATAGAACTTCTTAATTCTAAGTTAGGAGGAAAATAACTAGCATTCTCTTTGTAATTTTTACAGTTTTGTGTTTGTTGAAAAAAACCATGCCCTCTTTAAACATTCAAGGACAGATGGTTTCAATCTTATACAAACTCCTCCAAAAAATAGGGAAAAAAAGACACTCCCCAACTTATGTTAGAGATCAGTACAGCCTTGATACCAAAACCTGACAGAGGCAGTCTTTTCTCATATTATAAGGGTAAATTATAGACCAATATCACTCAAAACATAAATGAAAATCCAAATGAAATAGCAAGGCAAATCTAGCAATGTATATATGGGATTTATTCCAGGAATGCAACTTTCACCATGATAAAATATGCAGATATAATATGTTCATTAAAAAATAAAAGTAGAGCCCTGGCCGGTTTGGCTCAGTGGTTGGACCAAAGGGTCTGGGGTTGTATTCCTGGTCAAGGGCATGTATCTGGGTTGCAGGTTTGATCCCTGGCCCAGGTCAAGATTGTGTGGGATGCAGCCAATCGATGTGTCTCTCTCACATCAATGTTTCTCTCTGTCTCCCCCCACTCCCTACCCCCATCCCTCCCTTCCACTCTAAAAATCAATGGAAAAATATCCTCAGGAGAGGATTAACAAAAAGTAAAATAAAATAAAAGTAGAAAAAGCATTTGATTATCTCAATAGATGCAGAAAAACAATACAATTAAAACATTGTTTTATGATTAAAAACTTGGAAAACTAGAAATAGAATAAAATATCAATAACATGATATAAGAATCTAAAAATTTATAAGAAACAAAGATATATGTAGATGTTACCTGAGAGGTCCTCACAGGCTCTGTTAATTTTTGTAAAATTCTTGTGATTGTCTGATTTACTTGCTTCAATAAAAAAAAAATCCTAAAAAAATAAATATAAATAAGATATATACTGTAAGGTGAAAACGGTAGATAAAAAAGAAAATAAGAATATAAAAACTGTCTTAACTCCCACCTAGGCAAACCAAGACACACAGTCAGCCCACTCCTATTTAAAACAATGCAATAAAAAGGAGAAAAAAGAAAAATAATCAGATTAAATGATGTTTTATTTACTAAAAACTTTTTTACCTATAAATTATAGTATGTAATAAGGGTTTAGCAAGGTTGCCAGGTAGAAGATCAATATAAAAAGTAATAAATTTCTATCCATAAACAATAAGGGATTTTAAAAATACAACTTATAGTTTACTTACAATAACACAGAGACACAGAGAGTAGTTGTAATTCTAATAAATAATGTACAATATACTTACATAGATAATAGAAAAACTTCATTTAGATACATTAATAAAGGACAGCCTTACCATGTTCTTGAGTCAGAAGACTCAATATACTAAAGATGTCATATATGTCCAGTTTGATCATATTCATAGATTTTTAACTTTTACACTGTCCTCTAAAGACACTCTAGAAGAAATCATAATTAAGTAAATTTTTTATATTAAGTACCTTTCTAGCTTCTTCATCTATATCCTAAAATATTTTGCAATCCATCCGAGTGTAATTAATAATGAGAAGGGGAAATAGAAGAATACACATTCTATATTGGTGTGGAGAGAATTTTAAAGTCTGATTGTAATATGGGAAAAATGAGAAATAATTATCAGGAGACATTAATGGTTATTGGGAGATTAATATTGAAAACTGTAATAAACCACCTTATAAGTCTTTGTGTTTTTCACATTACTGCCACATCCGCCTTTTCTTTTTATTCCTCAAGGTCCTTTTAAAACGCCATTTATTTAATAAATATTTATTGTATTTTGACTGCTCTGCTTTAGATGGAAATACAGAAATGAGTGGGATGGTTCAATTCCAATAAATCATAAAGCTTAAATTCTAATGGGGGAAGCAAATTAATTAATTAATAAACAAGGTGATAGCCAATGATGATAACTGTTATAAAGAAAATAAAGCAGAATAATCTAACAGAGAATGGCTAGGGAAAAGAGGTGTTCTTTAAACTGGATGATCCCAAGAAATACCTCTAGGAGGTACCATTTGAGCTGAAATCTGGTAACAGTGAAGACAGCAAGGGGAGGAGAGCTGCAGGCAGAAAACACAGCTGAGGAAAATGTCCTTAATGAGTGGAATGTTGAGCAAGGCAGAGCGGGAGAGGAGACAGACCTTCAATGCTGCAAGGTTAATTATCACCAAAAGTAGTAGTTCTCAAACTGCGGTCCATAGACCCTTGGGTGAGAGTCCCCAAGACATTTTAAGTGGTCAACAATGTCGAACTATTTTCATAAAAATGCTAAAATGTTATTTGCCTTTTTCTCTTTGTTGACATTAGTGTTAACAGTTTAAAAGCAATGGTGGGGTAAAACTACTGTAACCTCAGCCACACATCAAGGCAGTTGTGCCAAACTAGACTAGTGGTCATTATATTCTCCACCCACCACATATCATTTGTATGTTTGAGGTGCAAGCTGTACTAGTCACCTTTGTATGAAAACCATTTTTACTTGAAAGACAAATGATGGTTATGCAGAATTGGGTGTTAGGCAGACATTTTCTCAAAAAGTGAACCAAGTAAGTCTGTCATTTCAAGAAATACAACTGACAGTATTTGTCACCAATGATAAAATCAAGCATACAAGTGAAAATTATGTTTTGGATCTGCTACTGTGAGCTTAACAGCTTCCTGAATTAAAGACTTTACTAATGAGATCAGTGGTGATATAACAAATGTGACATTTTGATAGTATACAGTGAAATGTGTTAACATTTGAAATATCTGCATAACTCAGTGAAACAGTATCTTCCAAATTCACCAGTGCATGATGTTAAAAGCCATGCATGTGGGAAAGATTCATTCAAAGTGTTACCGTTGTCGCTAGTATGGCTTAATGGTTGAGTGTCGACCCATGCACCAAGAGGTCACTGGTTCCATTCCCTGTCAGGGCACCTGCCCAGGTTGTGGATCTGATCCCCAGTGGAGGGCATGCAGGAGGAGGCCAATAGATGTTCTCTCTTATCGATATTTTTATCTCTCTCTCTCTCTCTCAAATCAATAAAGAAAAAAAATTTAAAAAACAAAGTGTTACCGTAGTCAGTTAATTATTGATGGGAAGGCAAGCAAAGAAAGAGTCAGAAATTGTTGAGCATATTCAGCTGGGAAGCAGAGGACTATTTGTTTCATCAGGAAGCTACAGCTTCACACCCCAGGGAATCCCAGCATTGTCTCACCCAGGGGTAACACCCCTCCCTTCCCCATTCCAATACTGGGTTGTTGGGGGTGGGGGAGCAGGAGGAGATAAGGACTCCTGCAGTTCAGTCAAACCGGCACTGGGGGAGGTGCTTTAACCCAGAGGCAAGACAAAAGGGGATTTTTTTCCATTGCCCAATGAAGGGAGATGGGAACCTAAAGAGGAACTCCCTTAATGCCCTTAATGTTACCTCATCATTAAAGCTCTGCACAATACCTCATCTTCCCATGGGGGCCTCAGTAAAATCTTACTCCCATGGTACCCCAAGAGCTCCACTTCCACCTACAACATGTGGGAACACGGAGGACATCCCATCAATAACACTAGCATTTTGGTTGAACAACAGGGTGGATGAGGACTCCATTTCCTGGGGTGGAGAAGACTGGAAGAGGAGAAAGCTACAGGGAGATGCAACCCAGAGTTTTAATCTAGACAGGCTGTGTTTGAGACTTCTATTCTCTATCCCCACAGAAATATCAAGATTGTTGGTTTTATAATCTGGAGTTCAGGAAGAGATCAGGATCCAAGATATAAATATAGCCCCAGCTGGTTTGGCTCAGCGGTTGGAGCATCGGCCTGTGGAGCAGAGAGTCTTGGGTTGGGTTCCCGCTAGGGGCACGTACCAAAAAAAAAAAAAAAGATACAAATTTAAGTTCAATCATCATATAGAGATTACATATATGTTCCCTAGGAAGGGGTGTTACCCATTACATATGAGTTCTCCTAGGAAGAAAGTATAGACAGAGTAGCAGAATATGCCTCCCCCAAATATGCTGCTTTGTATGTTGCTTATTTTGAGCTGCAAGCACTTGAAAAAGAGCAAATGCAGGGAGAGGCTGTCTCTGAATTCCCCATATCTGCCTAAAAACAGATCTTCCAAAAGAAACTCCGCTGTCACAAATCCCCTCCCAGGGAGTTTCATCAACCTGGGAAGATGAACTCTTATGGGAGAAGAAACTAGACATCAATCACACCCAGACAAACTTTGTCACAACGATTATAATCCCCATCTGTTTTTCTAAGGGCCCATTCACCTTTCCTAAAGATCATTTACTCTTCCCCAAGTGGTACACACATTCCCCTCCTTTCCCTATTAAGATGGTATTTAATTCTGAATTCTAAGACACCTTGATATCAGGGTATCTCCCATGTCTGCATAAGGTATCCATGTTAATAAACTTCTGTTTGATTTTTTCTTGTCTGTCTTTTATGTCAGGAGCCTCAGCTCAAAACTCAGAGGGTAGAGGGAAAATTTTTTCAGACACTTCAGAAGCGTACCCACCCTCTAAGAGCACATGATCTTGTTAACGATCTTGTATTTCAACTCGAGACTTCCTTGCCTTGCTTTCTCCCACCTTCATGTAATCTTCCTTACCTTCCCTCCTTAATTCCAAATGTAAAAAAAAAACTACAAACGGACATTCTGCGAAGCATTTTTGAGACCTTGTGTACCAGCGTGTTGTCAGTTTAGCTCAAATAAACTCATAAAAATTCTTTACAGATTTGGGTGTTCTTACATCGACAGTCTTCATCTAAGAACACTGTTCATAGGAACACTTCAACTGGAGGAGAATTTGAAACTTAATTTCAACTGCTGTCATCTTTTCCTCCCTTCTTAAAGTTAGACTCAAAAGCATTAAATGCTAAAACTAAAACTATTTTGTTATTCCTACCATTCTTCTTTCAAGATCAAGTACATAATCTGTTTTGTGTCTAAATCTCTGATTTTGCTCCAACTTGTGTGTGTGTGTGTGTGTTTTAAGAATATCAAATTACCCTCTGGAACTCAAGCTCTTCTTTATCTCAAGGTATACCATTCTGTTCTTTAATGCTTACTACCTTTCCAACTACCTGCTAACGATGTGTCAATAAACAAAACTGACAATTACTCTGTTCATGAGGAGTTTACACTCCAAGGAATTGTTTATGGTCCTTTTTCCTTCTTTCCCAAGCTATCATTTTAACCTAAATAACTACAGTATCAGGAAGTAATCCTTCAGCCACCCCAGAGGGGGAAAA
The DNA here is from genome assembly GCF_014108415.1 of Molossus molossus. NCBI lineage: Eukaryota > Metazoa > Chordata > Mammalia > Chiroptera > Molossidae > Molossus > Molossus molossus. Next base: position 27,130,041 of record NW_023425345.1, on the reverse strand, counting down.
ACAACAAGAATAATATCTGGCTTCTCTCAGAAAAATAGTGTTCATTTTTCAGGATTGAACTATCACCCCAACTTACTACTCTCTGGCAGCCTAGGGAATGGGCTGCCTGTTTCCTTCTGTTGTGTTTGAAGTAAGGGAAGACAAATAAAGCTATTTCCAGAGCACAATGAACTTTATTACAGCTGAGATACATTATTACTGTTTCCAACACATTTTTCCCATCGTATATAAACACAGCCACCTGGACAGAAGAGCTAATCCAATGGTCACTAGGAAATTGAATAGATTTCCAGCTACTTCTGACAAGTATATAACCACCACCTGCTCCAGCTCTTCCTGAGCACATAGGAATACTGTACAACATGGACTCAGGAAGAAGGGAGAGGAATACTTTGCTCAAGGATTAAATAGAGCTTCTCTTGGAGTGGTAGAAGGGAAGACTCCAGAAATAAGCACCCCAGGGACTGGTGCTGGGTTTAGATAGACAGCCTTAGCCTACAGCAGTGATTGGGGGTTAGTAGGGTCACCCAACCTTGTGGTAGAGATAAGATTACATTGAATCTCAGTACATACTTGTACCCAGTCCAAAAACCCTCCCCTGTATTTCATCAGGTTCTGAAGTCTTGAGTTCCCACAATCATCTCTGACTTGAAATTCTTGTTTCTAGCCATCGAGCCATCCTGTTCCTGCTCTTACCCCACCAATCTGACACCGATTGAGCAACTTGCCATATTTCCCATGAATTAGGCAAGTTGTATATGGCACAGGCTTGACTGAACATTGGGAAGAGTTAACCAGTTTTCTCAGTTTTAAATTCTCAGTAGGATACAATTACCATGAAGGCAGAAATGTGTCCATTCATGTTATAACTCAAATGCTAAGAACAATTGGAGGGCATTCAATAAACAGCTGTTATATGAACGAAGTAAGGCATTCTTTCCTCAAGGACAATACAAGCAACCTCGTATTTATTTTGCGCATCCTTGTTCTTAAAAGTCTTCAGCCCCCATCCCACAGGCCTTTCTCACTGGCCATTTCTTTCTATGTAGCTCCCATCCTCTTGCAGCCTGGTTGGCCCTTCTTCCCCTTTTTCTCTTTCCACCTCTCCTGCTCACTCCCTCCTTACTGACTGGCCCTGGGAACTTCACATTTTCCTCATTTATATAAAGCAATTTATGTTTCTCTGTGCCTAACTCAGGAGGTTTGCTTATCCAAACCCATTTCAGTGCTCAGCAACCCCAAAGCCTTTAGTGACCTGACTCCACCTGGCATTAGGCTACTCTATGCAAATAGGACCTGTAAATATTTTTTCCTCACAGGAAAGAAAAGTCAGTAGAAGCAGGAATCATTAATAATAACTTAAAATTTTTACTTTATCTCAAAACATATTCATGTTCATTTATTCACCAGTTGGATGGTGTCAGGGCAAGAAATTTTCTTTTAAGTCCCCAGATTGGAGCTCTGAATCAGCTTGCTTACCTATAAATCACATCCCTAGTGCGTCTTGTACCATTTTAGTGTTTGATGTTTTAAGGTAATTGGCAAGCTGTCTCAAGGCAGAATTTTTTTGTTTTTATTTCCAATGGTTTTCATATGTATTTTATCAGATTACATTACATTTAATTAAGGACATCATTTAGTAAATAAATTTAGCAAATTTAGGCATGAACACAAGGGGCCACTAGTAAGCAAATGAATTAACTGGAGGGAGCAGAAGTCATTCAGTGATTCAGCGTGTATTTCAGTTAATCTATTGAGTCTATGAAATCATCAGCTAAAAAATCCTTTGCGCACTAGCCGGTGTGGGTCAGCATCATTGGTTGAGCATCATTCCATGCACTGAGAGGTCACTGGTTCCATTCCTGATCAGGGCACTTGCTGGGGTTGCAGGCTTGATCCCCAGTAGGGAGTGTACAGGAGGCAGCTGACTGGTATTTTTCTTGCCCTCTCCCTTCATCTCTCTAAAATCAGTGCAAACATTTTTAAAAAAATACTGTATTTTTTCTCAATCAATTTAGATCAGAATCCCTACCTTTGCTTATTAAAAAAAAACTTTCATGTTTTATTATTTTTTTAATTTTATTTATTTTAATTAATTAATTTATTTTTGTTACAGATGTTTCTCCTTTTTCCCCCATTGACACCCTCCTCCCCCTTCCTGCCCATCCTGTCCCCAGCTTTGTTGTCTATGTCCATTGTTCATGCATACATGCATATAAGTTATGTGGTTTATCTCTCCCCCACCACCCCCTCTTCAGGGGATTATCAGTCTGTACCCTACTGCCATGTCTTTGGGACTACCCTGTTCTTCAGACTGTTATGTTCATTACATTCCACAAATAAGTGAAATCATTAGATACTTGTCTTTCTCTGTTTGGCTTGTTTCACTTAGAATAATATTTTCCAGGTCCCTCCATGTCATCTCAAAGGATAAGAGATCTTTCTTTCTTTCTTTTCTTATAACTGCATAGTATTTCATTGTGTATATGTACCACAGCTTTTTTATCCATTCGTCTACTGATGGACATTAGGGCCGTTTCCAGATCTTAGCTATTGTAAATAGTGCTGCATGAACATGGGGGTACATATATTCTTTCTGATTGGTGTTTCAGACTTCTTAGGGTATATTCCTAGAAGTGGGATCACTGGGTCAAATGGCAGTTCAATTTTTAATTTTCTGAGGAAACACCATATTGTTTTCCATAGTGGCTGCACCAGTCTGCATTCCCACCAGCAGTGTACAAGAGTCCTTTTTTCTCCACACCCTTACCAACACTTGTTGTTTGATGATTTGTTGATGGCCATTCTGACAGGTGTGAGGTGATACCTCATTGTTGTTTTAATTTGCATCTCTCTGATGATTAGTGATGTTGAGCATTTCTTCATATGTCTCTTAGCCATTTGTATGTCCTTTTCCGAGAGGTGTCTATTTAGGTCCTCTGCCCATCTTTTAATTGGGTTCTTCGTCTTCCTTTTGTTGAGTTGTATGAGCACTATATATATTGGAAATTAACCCCTTATCTGATATATCATTGACAATTATGTTCTTCCATACAGTGGGTTGCCTTCCCATTTTGATGATTGTATCTTTTGCTGTGCAGAAGCTTTTGAGTTCGATGTAGTTTCATGTGTTCATTTTCTCCTTTGTTTCTGTTGCCTTAGGTGATGTATCAGTGAAAATTCCGCTGTGTACGATGTCTGAAATTTTGTTGCCTACATTTTCTTCTAGGATTTTTATAGATTCATGAGTCACATTTAAGTCTTTTATCCATTTTGAGTTTATTCTTCTGTATGGTTAAGTTGATGGTCTAGTTTCATTTTTTTGCATGCAGCTGTCCAATTTTCCCAACACCATTTATTAAAGAGGCTGTCTTTACTCCACTGTATGCTCTTGCCACCTTTGTCAAATATTAATTGAGCATATTGTCTTGGCTCCATTTCTGGGTTCTCTGTTCTGTCCATTGAGCTATCTTTTTTCTTGTGCCAGTACCAGGCTGTTTTGATTACAGTGGCTTTGTGGTATAACCTGAAATCTGGTAATGCGATCCTGCCAACCTTGTTCTTCTTTTTCAAGATTGCTGTGGCTATTTGGGGTCTTTTTTGGTTCCATATGAACTTTTGAAGTATTTGTTCTAGTTCTTTGAAGAATGTCGTTGGTATTTTGATGGGGATTGCATTGAATCTATAGATTGCTTTGGATAGTATGGACATTTTAATGATGTTAATTCTTCCAATCCATGAACAAGGTATGTGCTTCCACTTTTTTATATCTTCCTCTATTTCTTTTTTCAATGTCCTGTAGTTTTCTGTGAATAGGTCCTTTATTTCTTTGGTTAAGTTTATTCCTAGGTATCTTAATTTTTTTGCTGTGATGGTAAATGGGATTTTTTTTTAGTTTTCAGTTTCTCTTTCTGTGAGTTCATCATTGCTGTATAAGAATGCCATCAATTTCTTAATTTAATTTCGTATCCTGCTACTTTGCCAAATTCATTTATTAAGCCTAGTAGACTTTTGATGGAGTATTTGGGGTTTTCTATGTATAATAACTGTCATCTGCGAATAATGACAGTTTCACTTCCTCCCTTCCAATTTGGATCCCTTTTATTTTTACTTCATGTCTGATTGCTGTGGCTAAGATTTCCAGTACTATGTTAAATAAGAGTGGCGAAAGTGGGCATCCTTGTTTTGTTCCTGTTCTTAAGGGAAATGCTGTTAGTGTTTGCCCATTGAGTATGATGTTGGCTGTAGGTCTTTCGTGTATGGCCTTTATTATGTCGAGATATGATCTCTCTATTCCCAGATTGCTGAGCCTTTTTATCAGAAATGGGTGCTGAATTTTGTCGAATGCTTTTTCAGCATCTATTGATATGATCATATGATTTTTGTCTTTCTTTTTGTATATGTGGTGTATCACATTTATTGATTTGCGAATATTGTACCAGCCTTGCATCCCTGGGATGAATCCCACTTGGTCATGGTGAATAATTTTTTTTGGTGTATTGTTGGATTTGATTTGCTAGTATTTTGTTCATAATTTTGGCATCTATGTTTATCAGGGATATTGGCCTGTAGTTTTCTTTCTTTGTAATGTCTTTTTTTGGTTTTGGAATTAGAATTATGCTGGCCTCATAAAACGAGTTTGGAAGTCTTCCTTCTTCTTGAATTTTTGGAAATAGTTTGAGGAGAATGGGTATTAGTTCTTCTTTGAATGTTCAGAAAATTCCCCCATGAAACCGTCAGGGCCTGGGCTTTTGTTTGCTGGGAGAGTCTTGATTACATCTTCAATTTCTTTTGCTGTTATTGGTCTGTTCAAGTTTTCTATCTCTTCCCAGTTCAGTTTTGGGAGATTATGTCTTTCTAAAAATTTATCCATTTTGCTTAGAAAGTCGAATTTGTTGCCATATTATTGTTCATAATATTTGTTAACAATCTTTTGTATTTCTGTAGTGTCGATTAATATTTCTCCTCTTTCATTTCTGATTTTGTGTATTTGAGTTCTCTCTCTTTGTGTCTTGGTGAGTCTAGCTAAGGGTCCATCAATCTTGTTTATCTTTATTTGACCAGCACTTTGTTACATTGATCCTTTGAATTGTTTTTTTGGTCTCCATGTCACTTATCTCTGCTCTGATCTTTACTATTTTCTTCGTTCTACTTGCTCTGGGGTTTTCTTTTTGTTTGCTTTCTAGTTCTCTAAGTTGTGAGGTTAAATAGTCTATTAGATATTGTTATTGCTTCTTGAGGTTGGACTGTAGTGCTATGAACTTCCCTCTCAGAACTGCTTTTGCCGCATCCCATAAATTTTGTGTTGTTGTGTGTTCATTTTCATTGGTTTCCAGGAAGTTTTTAATTTCTTCCTTGATCTCCATGATAACTCATTCATTTTTCAATAACATGCTATTTAGCCTCTATGTTTTCAAATGTCTTTGCATGTTCTTGTTGCAATTGATTTTTAGTCATGCCTTTGTGGTCTGAGAGGATGCTTGATATGATTTCGATCTTCTTGAACTTGTAGAGACTTAGTTTGTGTTCTAACATGAGGTCTAGCTTTGAGAATGTCCCATGTGCACTTAAGAATGTGACTTTTCAGTTTTGGGGTGTAATTCTCTTTAGGTATCTATGAAATCCATTTGGTCTAGCACTTTATTTAGAGTCTGTGTTTCCTTGTTAATTCTTTGTCTAGAGGATTAATCCAGTGATGTCAGCGGGGTGTTGAAGTTCCCTGCTATGATTGTATTGCTGTTGATTTCTCCTTTGAAGTCCTCCAAAAGATTTTTAATATATGTTGGTACTCCTATATTGAGTGCATATATGTTTACCAAGGTTATATCTTCTTGTTGGATAGATCCTTTCAATATTATGTAGTGGCCTTCTTTGTCTCTAGTTATGTCCTTCATTTTGAAATCTAATTGATCAGATATGAATATTGGTACCCCAGCTTTTTTTCCCTTTCCGTTTGCTCGAAAGTTTTTTTTTCCATCCCTTCACTTTCAACCTATGTGAATCTTTTGTTGTGAGGAGGGTCTCTTGTAAACAACATATATGTGAGTCATGCTTTTTTATCAAGTCAGCTACTCTGTGTCTTTATATCAGAGCATTCAAACCATTTACATTTAAGGTAATTATTGATAAGGTAATTATTTATTGCCATTTTTGTTTAGTGTGGTTCTATTTTTCTTCCTATTTCTTCAACTAATTATAGCAGTCCTTTTAGCATATCTTGCAGTGCTGTTTTGGTGCTAATATTTTCCCTTAGCCTTTTTTTGTCTGGGACGCTCTTTATTTGACCTTCTATTTTGAATGATAGCCTTGCTGGATAGAGTAGTCTTGGATTCAGATCCTTGTTTTCATGACCTTGATTACTTCATGCCACTCCCTTCTGCCCTGTAGTGTTTCTGTTGAGAAGTCAGTTGATAGCCTTATGGGGGTTCCTTTGTAGTAACCTGTTGCTTATCTCTTGCTGCCTTTAGGATTTTTCTCTTTGTCTTTAATTTTTGGCATTTTAATTATTATGTGTCTTGGTGTGGGCCTGTTTGAGTTCTTCTTACTTGGGGCTCTCTGTGCTTCTTGAACTTGAATGCCTTCTTCCAGTGTCCCTGGTTATATGGTCCTCTTCAGCTGCTTTTCTGTTGCTTTTTGTTTTTGAAGATTTATCTTTATTTTAGTTGTAAGTCCTGTTTGTTCCTGGGAGATCATCTGTGTAGCTTCCATTCACTCCACCACCATTTTACCATCCTCAACTTTCATGTTTTAGTTCCATTAGTTCAATTAGTTGGTAAAAATATCCTTTTGAAAAACTCATTTTTGCATCTCTAGCAAAATAAGAGACTTCTGTAGAGTATAGAGATGCCATGTGTTCCTATAGGCCTGAAGAAGGTGAGGAGGGATCTTAGTAGAAAGTAAACAAAAGAGACCCAAAGTGTTGCGAAAAACTAGGGAGTGGCACATGCGGGTGAATTGTTCAGCTGCCCCTTCCTTTCCTTTCATGAATCTTCAGAAGTTTTGTGTTCTACTGAAGAGTGTGTCTCTTGAGTCTGCTAACCAAGGTGTTCCATTATTTGCTTTTGATCCCTGAAACTTTCCCAGCAGAACCTGCCTTCCTTTAACTATGATCTGCATGCTAGTAGTTTTACAACATAAAAAGACATAATTTTTGCCTTAAAGGATCCAGGAAGAACTGTTATCTTGGTTTTTCACATTTAAAAACCTTTTCCTGGTCACATGCTTTAATCAGACAATTCCCAGAACTGCATTTACCTTCCATTTTTATATTTGAATTAAAAGCACCTGGCAGTTATTTGCCTCATCCACCACCAGACATGACTTCTTTCATATTTGCAATTCCCAGACCCAATGAAAACAAAACAAAAATAGTCTGCTGTTTCTCTTACCTCAGGAAGTGGAAATAGCAACAAATAGTTAGAACATTAGATTTGAGTCCAAGTTTGGCCACCAAATGTGCATAGGAAGTTGGGGGCAGCAGTTTTGTGGGATTGAGCTTTTAACCTGTAGGATCTGACACCATCTCTGGTATATAATGCCACAACTGAGTTAAATTGTAGAACATCCAGTATCAGATAATTACTTGATTCATGGAAAACCCACACATCTGGTGTCAGAAGTAACGTATGGAAGTAGTGTGAGTAAAAGAGAAACACAAGAAAGTATTTCTTTTACAGATGACTTTTCTTTCTTTTTCTTGCCTAATTGCTCTGGCTAGGACTTCCAATGCTGTATTGAATAGAAGTGGCAAGAGTAGGCATCCTTGCCTTGTACTGGATCTTAGAGGGAAACCTTTCCATTTTCCCCATTGATTACGATATTAGCTGAAGAATTTTCATAGATGGCCTTTATTGTTTTGAGGTAAGTTCATTCTATACCTATTTTGTTAAGAGTTTTCATCACAAATGGGTGTTGAACTTTGTGAAATGCTTTTTCTCCATCTATTGAGATGATCATGTGTTTTTTTTTTTCTCTCATTTTGTTAATGTATATTATACATTGATTTGAATACAATGAACTATTCATGCATTACAGAGAGAAATCCCACTTGATCATGGTATATGATACTTCTACTGTGCTATTGAATTCAGTTTGCTAGTATTTCATTGAGGATTTTTTTTTGTCTATAGTCATCAGGGATATTGGCCTGTAGTTTGCTTTTTTGATCTCTTTATCTGACTTTGGTATTAGGGTGATGCTGGCCTCATAAAAGAGTTTAAGAAGAATTGATTTAATTCATTTTTTATTGTTTGGTGAAATTCACCTATGAAGACATATGGCACTGGGTTTTTTTGTTGAGAGATATTTTTATTACTGATTCAATATCCTTATTTATTATTGATCTGTTCAGGCTTTCCATTTTTTTCTTTATTCAGTTTTGGTAGGTTGTATGGTCCTATGGATTTAAATTCTTTTAGGCTATCCAGTTTGTTAGTGTATAATTTTTTACAATAATCCCTTATGTTCATTTTTATTTCTAAGACATACATTGTAATGTCTGTTCTTTCATTTCTCATTTCATTTATTTGACTAATTAAGGGTTTGTCAATTTTGTTTATCTTCTCAAAAAAAAACTCTCAGTTTTGTGGATATTTTTTATTCCCTATTTGGCATATTTCTATTGTTTTTATGTTCTCCATTTGACTCATTTCTGCTTTAATCTTTATTATTTTATTCTGTCTGCTAAGTTTGGGTTTAGTTTGTTCTTTTTCTAGTTACTTAAAGCATAAGTTTAGGTTGTTTATGTAATATCTTCCATCTTTTTTAATGTAGATGCTTATCACTATTAAATTTTTTTCTTTTCCTTCATCCCAGACGTTTTGGTATGTTGTGTTTTCCTTTATTTGTCTCAAAGTACTTTAAGTTGTCTTTTGATTCCCACTTTGACCCAATATTTGTTCAAGAGTACACTGTTTAGTTTCCACATATTTGTGAATTTTATGGAAAGATTGTGATGTTAAAATTTTAAGACTGGTTTTGTAACATGTGATATACCCAGGAAAATGGACCTTCTGCACTTGAGAAGAATATATATTCTGCTACTGTATGGAAAGTTCTGCAGTATATGTCTGTTAGGTCTCTTGGGTCTACAGTGTTGTTCAAGTCAGCTCTTTCTTTATTGATGTCCTGTCTGGACATTCTATCTATTATTGTAAGTGGAATTTTAAAGTCTTCTACTGTTGTCTTGTATTGTTGTCAATTTCTTCATTCAGATTTGTTGGTATTTGCTTTATATATTTAGGTGTTCACATGTTGAGTGCATATGTCTATAATTGTTATATTTTCCTATTGAATTGACTCTTTTATCAGGATATTTTTTCACTTATTTTTAGAGAGAGTGGAAGGGAAGGAGAAATGGGGAGGAAGAGAGAGAGAAACATTGATGTGAGAGAGACACATTGATTGGTTGCCTCCTGCACACACCCCAACCGGGGCTGAGGATCTGACCTGCAACCCAAGTATGTGCCCTTGACCGGGAATCAGCCCTTCAGTGCATGGGCCAATGCTCTAACCACTGAGCAACACTGGCCAGGCTCTGTGACTATTTTTTACCTGAAGTCTATTTTGTCTGATGTAAGTAGAGCCACTCTTCTTTTCTCTTGGTTACCATTTGCATAAAATACCTTTTCCCATTCCTTCACTTTCAGCCAATCTGTGTCTTTAAATTTAAAGTGAATCTCTTATTGACAGCCTACCACTGGATCTTGTGTTTTTTAAATCCATTCAGCCACTCTATGCCTTTTGATTGGCGAGTTTAATCCATTTACATTTAAAGTAATTATTGTTATGTGAGGATTTACTATTGTCATGTCATTAATTGTTTACCATCTGTCTTGCTATTGTTTTGACCCTCTCTTCCTTTCTTCCTGTCTTCTTTTGCTATTTGATGAATTTTATAGTGATTTGCTTTGATATTTTTTCTTCCTATCTTTTTATATCTATTATAGTTTGTGGGGTTTTTTTTGTTTGTTTGTTTTTTGTTTTTTGGGTTTTTTTGTTTTTTTGTTTTTGTGGTTAGCTTGGGGCTTGTATAAAATATCTTGTAGTTATAACCATCTACTCTAAGTTGATAACAACTTCAATTTCATACAAAACTTTATACTTTTATTCTCCTAATCCCATATTTTTTCATAATCAGAGTGCTTCTTTTTATATTGTGTACCCATTAACAAAATTTTACCTTTTTACCTTTTAAGTTTTATATTAAGGTTAAATGTTAACTTATATATCTTCATTATAGTATTACTTTATTCTGTATTTGTTTATATATTTACTTTGGCAGTGAAATTTATGCTTTCTTATGCTCTTGTATTGTGGTTTAGCATGCTTTCATTTCAATTTAAAAGAACTCCTTTAAGCCTTTCTGTAGAGCAGTTCTAGATGACTATCTCAGTTTTTATTTTCTGTGAAAGATTTTCTTCATTTTTTAAAGAATTTTTTTGTCAAACTTAGCATGCTTAATTGGCAAGGTTTTTTTCTTTCAGTACTTTGAATATATCACTCCATTCTCTTCTAGCCTGCAAGATTTATGATGAGAGATATAACCCATAGGGGTTCCCTTACATGTTCCTGTTCTGTTACTGCTTTCAAAATTCTCTTTTTATTAAAAAAAATCTCTTTTTATCCTTGATTTTTGAAAATTTGATTATAATGTGTCTCAGTGTAGTCATATTTGGGGTCAATCCTGTTTGGGGCCTTTTGTGCTTCATTAATCTGAATGTGCATTTCCTTCCTAAGGTTTGGGAAGTTTTCAGCAATTAATTCTTAAAATAAGCTTTCTGCTCCTTTCTCTCTGTCTCTTCTTCTCTGGGATTTCCAAGTGCTTAAATTAATTCCTTAATTATGTCCCATAAATGCCATAGGCTTTCTGCACTCTTTTTCATTCTATTTTTTTTCTCCTTTGACTGTATAATTTCCCCTATCTTCAAGTTCACAGATTCTCTGCTTGATCAAGTCTGCTATTGAAGCTTTCTATTGCATTTTTTATTTTAGTCATTGTGCTCTTCAGTCCTAGAATTTCTATTTGTTTGTTTTCCCCAGAATTATCTCTTCTTTGAACTTCTCTTTTTGTTTATGTATTGTTTTTCATTGAGTTGTCTATCTCTATTCTCTTATAGCTTGCTGAACTTCTTTAAGACAATTATTTTGAATTCTTTGTCAAGAAGTTCAGAGGTCCCTATTTCTTTGGGCTCAGTTACTGGAAATTTATTATGTTCTTTTGATGGTGTCATGTTTCTTTGATTTTTCATGTTCTTTGTAATCTTGAATTGATGTCAATGCATGTGAAAGAACAGTCACTTCTTCCAGAATTTATGGGTTAGTTTCAGTAGAAAAAAACATTCGCCTATGGGTGAATGTGAGGATGCAATGACTCTGGTTCTGGGGGAGCATAGTTGTATGGTCTTCAGGTAGATCCATCAGCTCATGTCAGCATTAGTGAAGACTGCAAGTTGCAAACATTCTTAGCACTAACATCACAGGTGTCCCTGGAAGTGGCAAGGGCTGCTGTAGTTCTCATTGGCAAAGCCTTCTGGGATATTCCTGCTTTCCTTTTTCCCCATGGGGAAGTCCTGGCCAAGGAGATCCCTCGTGGTGCTGGGCCTTGAGGCATAAGCCCAGTGGCACTGGGACAGGAGAGTGGCTCTGGCCCCAAGGGGGATTGAGTGGCAGCTCTTTCTATAAGGAGGCACAGCAGCATGGGCATAGGTAGCTCTGTCATCTGGAATCAGTGATGGCAAAGTCTGTAGAGATCCTCAGTTTCAAAAGCTGCAGGTGTCCATGATGGTGAGGGCTATTGGGGTCTTCCTGCTCTCCTTTCCCCATATTGGGGGTGATGGCCAAGAGGATTCCTTTTGGTGCAGAACTGTGCCAGACTGAAGTCTGGCGTGACACACATAAAATTGCTTCCTATGTTTTCTTATGGACCATCTTGGGTTTATTATTTTTCATTTGTTTTTTGGTGTGTGATTTTTGGGAGTGGTGTTGAGGGGATATGATTTTTTATTGAGCTTATCTGCCAGAGTAGAAATAATGTCTGTACAAAATTAAATGTTTGTTACCATAACTTCTGCATCACAATTGAAATCGAAACAGATTTTTTTTTAAAAAAAACAGTCAACTCAATCAAAACCCACTGCTTCAGAATCAATGGCTTCTTTGAAGCCATAGTAATATTTAATATGGTTAAGACTAGAATACAGAAATTTGATTGGTTAGAAAGCTAAACTTTCAAGCTGCTCAAGTTAAATTACAAAAAGGAAAAATTGTGTTTTTCACAGAGATACAGTTTACTGGAATCACCAACACTGGACAGTTGTTAGAGAATTTGGAGTCCTGAGATAATAGAAATCCAGGCATCCTTTAGACTGTCTTCTGTTGTCCTTTCCTCCCAATTACAGATTTGTGGATGTGTAGAATGACATCACTACCAGCAACTGTAGCCTTGAATAGCCTTGTATCTCCATAAACAGCAAGTTGCAAATGACAAGGGGTAATACACTTTATCTTTAAGTTTTTAATGCACTTCCTGTCAATTCAAGTACTTTTATGGTGAGGTACTCCAGGTTGCTCTGTTGTACACAGCAACAGTCACACCCACACGTCCTAGATTTCAGATGTGGATAAAGACTGCCCACTGGAAACTGCAAGCTGGCTCTCTACTAGTGGAAAATCTGAGTTCTTCCCAGCCTTACCACCAGCCAATTCTGCTGAAGCTCAAACAAGCAAGGTAGAGAAAAAACTAGTTAGACACCCACAAGATCCCACCGACTACTCTGTTGCACTGGGTTTCAAACTGGTAAGGCCATCTTGGTTTTTGTTTTCCCCTGGTGGCTGCAGCTTCTTCATTGTACTCCAAAACTCTCTCACAGTTATTTTTATCAGTTAGTAATTGTTAATTTATTGTTTTGGTGGAGGGATGAAGGCTGAGACCTCCTACTACTCCATCTTGATGTCACTTACTTTAAAACATAAATTTTACCATAAGTGGTCATCAAGTCAATGATGCAAAGAATGATATTATTTGATCAATCATACTACACGTGTGACTCCATTTCCAAAACCCTGTTTAGATCCAAGTCTTCTTCCCCAAACTCCAAGGAGACTATTCTCACACCTGCAGAGTCTCCTTAAAAGCAACATGTCCAAAAACAAAAGTTATGATCTTATCTCTCAAAGTTGTTCCTCTTTGATAATTCTAAAACATAGTCCCCAGTTTTCCCATCTACCCATCTGAACGTATCAGCGGTCACCATTGACTCTTCTCTGTCTCTTAATGCCCCATTCTAATACAATATCAAGTCTAGCCCATTTCATCTTTTAGATATCTCTTGAACCCATCTCCACTACCACTGCCTTCATCCAGGCCTCCTTTACCTCTGAATTGGACCACAGAAATAGCCTCCTAACTTGCTCCATGTCTCCACCCCTGCCTCTCTCCAGGTTCCTTCCCAAAGTAGTCTTTACACATTTAATCTTGATTCTTTTGTTAAAGTTCCAAATATTTAATGGTTTACAAGAAACCCCATGGCCTACCCTACCTACTCCTCTGGCATCTTTTATTGCCACTGGACTCCTAGCTCTCTTCACTCCAGTCATTCTGTATCTCTTTCAGTTCTTCAGACACCCATACCACTTCCCATATCTGGGCCTTTGCACAAGCTGTCTCCTTCCCACACATGCCATCCCTCTCTGTCTATCTTGCTAACTCCTGTTCATCCTTCAGGGCTCAACTTAAAGAATAGTTTCTCAGGGATGCTTCCTTGACTTTCTAGAATAGATTGTGGTATTAGGTCATGTGATCCCACAGCACTTTGTACTTTTTTTTTATTATTGAATGTATTCATGATTATTTGTATAATGTTTATCTTTCCTAGTTGAATGCATGTACCATAAGGACATTAATGTATCCACGTCATTCATGGCTGTATGCCCTGTGCCTTGCCAATACCCAACACACAGTCAAGTCTCTATACATAGCTGCCTACTGAGTGACTAAAAAACAGTTCTTTTTTTTTTTTTTGAAGTGTTTTCAGGACTATTTTTATTTTATGTAGTGTTTATTTTTTCATTTTTTTGTTACATTTATGGTTCACTCATTTTTTTTCTTTTTAAAAATATTAATTAATTTATTTTTGTTACAGATGTTTCTACTTTTCCCCCCACTGATTCCCCCTTTCCCCTCCCTCCCCACCCTGTCCCCAGCTTTGTTGTCCATGTCCATTTGTTCATGCATACATGCATATAAGTTGTGTGGTTTATCTCTCCTCCACCAACCCCTCTTCTGGGAATTGTCAGTCTGTACCCCACTTCCACGTCTCTGGGACTACCCCATTACTCAGATTGTATGTTCATTATATTCCACAAATAAGTAAGATCATGTGATATTTGTCTTTCTCTGCTGGTTTGTTTTGCTTAGGATAATACTCTCCAGGTCCCTCCATGTTGTCTCAAAGGATAAGAGATCTTTCTTTCTTACAGCTGCATAGTATTCCATTGTGTATATGTACCACAGCTTTTTTATCATTCATCTACTGATGGACATTTGGGCCATTTCCAGATCTTAGCTATTGTAAATAGTGCTGCTACAAACATGGGAGTACATATATTCTTTCTGATTGGTGTTTCAGGCTTCTTAGGGTATATTCCTAGAAGTGGGATCACTGGGTCAAATGGCAGTTCAATTTTTAATTTGCTGAGGAAACACCATATTGTTTTCCATAGTGGCTGCACCAGTCTGCATTCCCACCAGCAGTGTACTAGAGTCCCCTTTTCTCCACACCCTTGCCAACACTTGTTGTTTGATGATTTGTTGATGGTGACCATTCTGACAGGTGTGAGGTGATACCTCATTGTTGTTTTAATTTGCATCTCTCTGATGATTAGTGATGTTGAGCATTTCTTCATATGTCTCTTAGCCATTTGTATGTCCTTTTCCGAGAGGTGTCTATTTAGATCCTCTGCCCATCTTTTAATTGGGTTCTTTGTCTTCCTTTTGTTGAGTTGTATGAGCACTCTATATATATTGGAAATTAACCCCTTATCTGATATATCATTGGCAATTATGCTCTTCCATACAGTGGGTTGCCTTCCCGTTTTGATGATTGTATCTTTTGCTGTGCAGAAGCTTTTGAGTTTGATGTAGTCCCATGTGTTCATTTTCTCCTTTGTTTCTGTTGCCTTAGGTGATGTGTCAGTGAAAATTCCACTGTGTACGATGTCTGAAATTTTGTTGCCTACATTTTCTTCTAGGATTTTTATAGATTCATGAGTCACATTTAAGTCTTTTATCCATTTTGAGTTTATTCTTCAGTATGGTGTAAGTTGACTATCCAGTTTCATTTTTTTGCTTGTAGCTGTCCAATTTTACCAATACCATTTATTAAAGAGGCTGTCTTTACTGCACTGTATGCTCTTGCCACCTTTGTCAAATATCAATTGAGCATATTGTCTTAAAAACAGTTCTTCCAAGTTAAGGATTCAGTTTTAATACTAATAGTCCATCATATTTATGCTTTTGTTAAGCCTTTGACCTTTATTTTCCATATTACAAAGATTTTTATGTTCATACTATATTTCCCTCTTCCCAGTAATGTGTCATAAGTTGATGGATTTTTATTGGGTGAGGCCCAGGTAATCTCCCTGTTTATAACTCTGACCTTTCTGTGAGCAAACACACAAAGCGAACTTTGGTTTATCTCCTACCATAATGTAGTTGCTTATTACTGGCAAACAGACTGTATTCTATGGCCCATGTGACCAGTGGGGTATGACCAGAAAGGAACGTGTGGAAGAGTGGACCGAGAGTCCCAGCTAAAGGCTGTCCAGCTGGAGTTCCTGTCTCCCTAAAAGCCCAAAGTAACTGAGCACAAGGAGTATGGTTCTGAGGTGAGCGAGGTCATGAAGACACCACTGTTGGGTTTGGCTTTGTTGTCACTGCTCCTCTGTCCAGAGCTGATGTATTTGACCACCCAACTGAGTCAGAACTGCAACAATGGCCGCTACGAGATCACCGTCCTGCTGATGGAGCAGTCAAACTTCCTAGAGTCCAAGGAGAACCTGAAAATGGCAGTGGATCAGGGAGTGGAAATAGTAAACAAGCGTCTAAATAATGACGGTAAGAATCCTCCTCCTCCCTGTTACAACCTCAGGGGTCAAAGGGTTGCTAAGTGAAGATCTTGTGTTCTTTGCCTTCTCTAAGGGCCTGTCCCACAGCCCCTTTTTATTTCAAGGCAGTAGATTCTCAAACGGAAGAATTTGAGTCCTACCACAGAGACTTCACTCATAATCCACCCTGCTCTGGGAATGGCCAGACTCAGGGAAGGCCAGGTGTTCACAGCAGTGAAATGTCCCGGATAGCATTTCAGTAAAAAACAAATTTATTACTCAGTTTCAGGGAGGCATCATATTTCCTCCTGCAGCTGTTCAGGGGCAAGATTTGGTCTGGACCTGAGATTTCATAGGGTTACTGGTCACGAAGGTGAATTAAGAGAGTAAAATTCATACAGATGCTGAATCTTTCTCTGGAATTTTTAATCCATCTGTTCACTCTTTACTTCTCTGGTGTCTATTATTATAAGACATAATCAATATAATAAATTACTAATCGAATTCAGTGTTGCAGCTTTTCACTGTATCATTTAATTATTAAAATAAACTTCACAACATTAGATAAAATATGTACGATAAGATATTATGTAAAATATGAGAAAAAATCACCACTGATAGTTTCTAGCAACCTGGATATTTATATGCTTCTCAGTTTCTTGTTTTTAAGAACATATTGGGATCACTATGGTATAGAAACAACTTTCTATTCTTCTGATTTCACTTTACATTTTTCTACAAATGACTTTCCTAGAGCCACATAATCTTTGTAGATCATGAGAATAGATGTGCAATATCTTTTGAAGTAGGTATTTCCCCCAGTCATTTAATAATTCTGTGTTGTTAGATATTTTATCATTTTTAATTTTGCATAATTATTTAAACATACCACACTAAACATTTTCATGTATATAGTTTTTTAAATTTTTTTTCAGACTAGAGTGATAGAAGTATAATTACTGAGTTAATGCTATTTGATGCATCGTAATGGTTATTTATGGTGTTGAGAAAGGTATGCCTTTATTTTCTCCATTTAAAATTGTCTGGTAGCTCTAGGAGGTTTGGCTCAGCGACTGGAGAGTCAGCCCGCAGACCAATGAGTCTTGGGTTTGATTCTGGTCAAGGACACGTACCTTGGATGTGGTGCATCCTGGTTGGAGTCGTGCGAGAAGCAACCAGTCGATGTGTCTCTTTAGGGTGGATGTTTCTCTCTCTCCCTCTCTCTCCTTCCCTCTCTCTCCCTTGCACTCTATCTGAAGATAAATAGAAAAATATCCTTGGGTGAGGATTAAAAAAATAAATTAAATAAAATTGTCTGGTAATAATACCAACAGATATTATACATCACATATGTATAATAAATTTTTTCTGTGCAATATATTTCTTCAATCCTGTCTGAGATAAGATTTAGATGTAATAGAGAAACTAGGGAGTCATCTAATAAAATCTCGTTTACCAAGCAGTGTGTAGTAATGGGAAGAAAGTTTGATTTAAAGTCTGAAGACCTGGACTGGAGCCCCTTTCTCAGAGCTTTCCCTCGTGATTTCTCTTCATTCTCTGAGCCTTGGTTTCCTTGTTTATTGAATACCTATTATGTGATAGGCAAGATATATAACCTTTTTTTCTTTATTGATGTTAGAGAGAGAGAGAGGAAGGGAAAGGGAGAGATAGAAACATCAATGAGAGAGAACATCGGTTGGCCGCCTCCTGCATGCCCCCCACTGGGGATTGGACCCACAACCTGGGCATGTGCTTTGACCAGGAATCAAACCAGTGACCTCTTGGTGCATGGGTTAACACTCAACCACTGAGCCACATCAGCCAGGCAAGATGTATAACCTTTTTAATCACAGCTCTGCAAGATTGGCATTGTTGACACTTTCACAGTGGAGGTTTAATAACTTTGCTGAACTCATACAGGTTGTCTGTTTGAAATGAGAGTCAAACTCATATCCATCTAACTCCAAAGCATATATCTTGCCACTGTAAGATCTTTACTCACCATTAACTAGCTTTCTCATTAAAATAAGGCAGTGGAACATTGTGCTGAGAAGTATAAATTTGGAATCAAACAAATCTTGGTTCATATTCTAGCCTTTTATCCAAACATTTATCACCAGTGACCTCAAGGAAATTATTTAAGTTTTCTGAGCCTCATTCCCTCACCTATAAAATTGCAATAGATACTAGTTACCTCATACGGATATAATGTGAATTAAAAGAGGAAATTCACATAAAGTACCTAAAATACTGACTGAAAATAGTAAGAACCGAATAAATGGCAGTTGTTTTGATTGTGGTCCCTTATTGTTGTTCTCTTTATTTCTTTAATCCTCTCCTGAGGACATGCTTAGAGAAAGGAAGGGAGAGGGAAGGAGAGAGAGAGAGAGAGAGAAAGAGAGAGAGAGAGAGAGAGAGAGAGAGAGAGAGAGAGAGAGAGAGAAACATCTATGTGAGACAGAAACATTAATCAGTTGTCTTCCGCACACTCCAACCAGGGATCTAACCCACAACCAAGGTGGGGATTGAACCCGCAACCCAGGTATGTGTCCTGACTGGGAATTGAAGCAGCAACCTTTTGGCGCATGGGACAGTGCCCAATCAACTAAGCCACTCCGGCCAGGCCACTTATTGTTGTTTCTGAGGATGCTAATGTTGTAGTAGTTGCTAGGCTGTTGCTGCTGTTAGGAGAACAAGTTACTAGTCATATAAAATAAACAATAAAGTGTATTGGTAAGATCTTGATCTCTGAACTCATATAACCTGAATTTGAATTCTTGTTTTATCATTCACTAATTAAATGACTTATTTATTCTCTCAAAGTTTCACTCATTTGTAAAATAGAGTTATTAATTGTGAAGTTGTTGAATGGATAAAACAAGTGGAGAATTTTAGAGTGAAGAAAGAATAAACAATGATGCCTGAATTTTTGCATTTGGTGATACATTTTGTTGAATGGGTGTTCATTCATAATAAATACAAGAAGTATAAATTGTGAGAGAAAATAGGTTTATGTTTTAGGCATATTGAGCATTATTATTTGTAAAAAATTCTAAGACACTAAACTGAAGGGCTAAACAGAAGAAAATTAAGAGTTCAAATGTTGTGGATGACATTCAAATAGAAGAGATCAATATTTTTTCCTAATACTTAGGAAAAATTTATGGATTTTTTTAAGAATAGATAGGAATTGAGGAAAAAAAAAGATTTCTTCAAAAAAATATTTCTTAGGACATTAAATCCTCAAAGATGTATGTTCCATGGCTAAGGGCACTGGGTCCATGCCCTCCATGTGCTGTCATGTCTTGGACTCAGGCACTATATCCAGATGCTTTGGTACAACCCCATCCTTAAATCCCTAGTTAGGGGTAGAGGGTTCTGAGACTACCCTAGATTTTATGGCATTCCACTCATTCTCCTAGGACTGAGATAACATGGTACGGTGAGAGCGCAGCCCAGAGAGGAATGAGAAATAATGCTTGCTGTAATTGCTTATTTTTAAAGTTAAGCTTTAGCCCGGAAGATGTGCTCAGTGGATTGAGTGTTGTCCCATGGGCTGAGACATCCCAGTTCAACTCCTAGTCAGGGCACATGCCCAGGTTTCAGGTTCAATCCCCGGTGGGGCACGTGCAGGAGCCAGCCGATTGATGTTTCTCTCACGTCGATGTTTCTATCTCTCTGTCCCTTCCTCTCTCTCTAAAAAAGTAATAAAACCTATTTTTTTTTTAAAGTTAAGCTTTGAATTGTCATTCCATGGAAGTCTTTCCATTGTCTGAAAAATATTCAGTATTTTCTTGAGAAATGATTGGGATTTGGGGTGATCAAAGGCATCACCCCAAATAAACAGTTCACATAACCATAAAATGTTGAGAGGAAGCACCATACAACCGTATGTTCTACAAAGTGGCTCTCAAACGTTCTGGCCTCAAGAACTCTTTACACTCTTAAAAATAATTGTGAAATCTGAAGAGCTTTGTTTATGCAGTTGCATTTATTGGCATTTCCTGTATTGGAAATGAAAATTGAGAGAAGTTTTAAATGTTTGCTCATTGATTCATTTAAATGACAACTATAGCCACTTTATCAGTTAATATAAAAAATATTTCTTAGTGAAGAAAACCCATATCTATCAAAACCAAAAAATAAATGTAGGTGGGAAAGTGGTATTGATTTACATTTCTGCAAATCTTTAATGTCAGGCTGAATAGGAAATGGCTGGATTCTCATGTCTGCTTCTGCACTTAATGTCTTGTAATAATACATTTTGTGTAGCCTCAGGAAAACTCCACTATATGCTCATGAGTGAAGGAGAGTGGAAAAGAGAAAAGAATGTCTTATAATTATGCAAATAGTTTTGACCTTCTAGACTTCCTGAAAGAGTCTCAGGGCATCTCAGGAGTCAGTGGCCCACACTTTGAGAACTGCTGTTCTACAGCATATTATTCAGGTTCTAGACTCAGAGTCCCTGGGTTCAAAATACAGCTCCATTTTTTGCCAGTGTATAACCCTAAGCAAGTTCATCAACTTCTCTAGACCTCCATTTTCTCATTTTTAAATTAGGAAGGTAAATTATTAATTAACCTCATAGGATTCTGGGGAGAGTTAAGTGAAATAATGCATGTGAAAATCCATAATCCCACACTAGGCATGTAGTAACGGAGATCATCCAGTTCTATTCTATGAATAAATGGGTGAGGAACTGGGGCCCCAGAGGTGGGATCACTTTTCCAAGATCACACTCAATAGACGTTGCTTCTCCTTCTCCCAGACCCTGTACAGTGTTTATACTCAGGTTTTGCCATGCCCATCATGGATTGCCTTCACCCTAGGATTTTTTATTGGAGCATCTTCAGTGTCCCTCATAGCAACAGGTGGTTGAAGGGGAAGAGCTAGCTTGCACATTAACAGTGTAAGCATGGCCGTCCTCCCCATGCCTCATGTTCATCGTGTGACTGTGCATTGGACTCCACTTTACTTCCTGACCTCTCTTGCTACTTTCGTGTTTTTTTTGTTTTTTTTTATCCTCACCCGAGGATATTTTTCCATTTTTTGTACAGATAGAGTGGGAGGGAGAGAGAGGAAGGGAGAGAGAGAGAGAAACATCGACGTGAAGGGACACATCGAGTGGCTGCCACCCACACGACCAACCAGGGCCAGGGACAAACTGCAACCGGAGTATGTGCCCTTAGCAGGAACCGAACCCGGGTCTCTCGGGACCGCAGGCCGACGCTCTAACCGCTGAGCCAAACCGGCCAGGGCCTCTCTTGCTACTTTCCACACCCTGATTTTCTGCTGCTCCCACACGCACTCTCCCATTTCACAGGTCCACCACAACCTCACACTACTATTCTCCTGGATCATGTTCTGTACATCCTCCCTGTTGTTATGAGAATTGAATAAGATAAAAGGTATAAAGAGCTGACACATGGGTCACTGATCCCACATCTTCCATTAACTTTCTCTGACTGGTTTCATGGCACTGATCTCTCCTATTTGGCTAGTCTTACCAAACAAAATACTGTCATCTCTTGTTTAGATCTCTCACTAAACAAAGTATCAGAATAAGTACCCTTGTCCTAGCAGTGGGGCTTAGTTGGTTGAGCATTGTCCCCTGCACCAAAAGGTCACCAGTTTGATTCCCGGTCAGGGCACATGCCCAGGCTACGGGTTCAATCCCCAGTCAGGGTGTATGTAAGAGGCAACCCATCGATGTTTCTCTCTCACATGGTGTTCCTCCTCCTCCTCGTCTTCCTTCTTCTCTCTCTCTCTCTCTCTCTCTCTCTCTCAAAACAACAAAAAAAAATTTTTTAGGTATTCTTGAATTCACAACAAAAGAAAAGACAAGAGGTAGAATGCTTCCTAGTTGGGCACATTTTGAGGTGGCTGTTGAAGTGCAAAGACTTTTCCATTTTCTGAAAGAACAGGTCTTTTTTTTTTTTTTAATATTCTAATTTGGACGCTCAGAACAACAATAACTTTTGTTGCTGATATTCTCTTTTAAAGGAATTAGAAGTTTCACAGACCTGGTTTTAATCCCATTGTACATGTGAGTGAACCAAGTAGAGAAATTAAAATGGCTTGTACAAAAACACATAGAAAGTCACTCATACTGTAAGGGCTTGGCAAAATTTAGGATATTTCTGTTTAGGAATCAGGGATTTGTCCTGAAACTTTTATTGGAAGGCAAACAACATGCAGGAGAAAGAGTCTGGTCAAATGGTTCTGCTGTCTCTTTATTGCCTTCTAAAGTGTGATGTTTAGTGCTACCCAGGGATATTAGCACTGATGATGCTCTTGCCTTCATCTGAAGATGATCCATTATCCAAAGATCCTGGGCCACAATGGGAAGGCACAGTTCACTTTGGCTGTCATCACTTTCCTGACATTCCCCAGACCCATATAGGAAATTTGCTGAGTCTAGAATTATGAAAAGAGGATGAAGAAAATGAAAATGTTCCAAACTGGATTGTGGGATGGTTGTACAAATATTATATATACATATATATTAAAAATCATTAACTTGTACACTTAAAATTAGTGATTTTTATGGCGGTAAATTATACCTCAATAAAATTGTTGAGAGACAGACAGAGAGAAAAAAGAAGTGACAGAGAATAACGTAATTATTCCTAGACCTGAAAACGGATCTCCATTTTTCTCCCAGGGCCATTTGGCAAAAGATAAATTTTGTGTCTGGTATGAACTACTGAAAAATAACACTAGTTTTCTCTTTTTCCTCATTTCTGGATAGCAGGCAGAAATGTGACTGTGATTGCTCACCCTGTCTATTCGGTGGGTATGTTTTATCAGTCAAACGACTGTCGGAGGAGCACCTGTGAAGGCCTGGACCTACTCAAAACAATTTTAGTAAGTATCTGCCTCTGTAGCTACAGCTCACACCCCCTATCAGGACAATCATGGTGTGAAACTTGGGCATCTGTTCATGAGCATCCCTCATGTCATCTCTAGTCATGCTGAGCGATGTAAACACAGGGCGTCCTAACTTTATGCCTACACATGTCCTAAGTGGTGAGGGCCTCGGGGAATCCAAGGAAGTGGGAAGAACCTCAGCTATGCATTATCTGTACACTTTCAGTGATATGGAGGAGAATAATTTTGTTTTAAAAACTTTAAACGTTGGTATTAACTTGTTTGTCTTTGTGTCCCTCAAGAAATACCTGAGATGCCTGTTAAAAATATAGTCTAAAGCCCCACAGCAGAGATCTCTGTTTCAGGTCTTCACCATATATGTGGTTACATAGGTCAGACTGAAACCTAACTTTAAAGTAATGACTGTCACGTCAAAGGGTAGATCGATGTGGGAAGAGAGTGATCCTTGCCTAATCCTTCCTCCCAACTCCCAATCCCAAGCAGAGTTTTATGGAACTAAAGAGTGTTTCAATCTCTCCCTAGGCGAGTAGGTGTGCGAGACGCCCCCTTTACCACAGAAATCTTTAAACAGTCTCTCCGTGAAACAGGGCACCGGGCAGGCGCAGAGCCCTGGTTGCAAAGCTTGAATCAATAGCATCACACCACCCAGCTGGCCACACCCAGGCCAGGAGGAGCAGCCATGAGAGCAGTCACCCTCCCTCCTGGGAGGGCGGGATTGAGCAAGGGAAGTTTATGTGCTTCTTTCCTGGATCTCCACAGCGGGAGATATGACCTGGTTCTCTAAAACCAAGGACAGGATGTTCCTAATCACATTGCCCTTGAGAAATAGTAGAAAATAAGGTCTACCATCACCCATCACAGTGCCTTTGTTCTCTTTAGCCCTACCTTGTAGCTCTCCTGAAAACTTGCCCATTCCCTGCAAATCACCTCCAAATCTAGTTTTTCTCTAATGTGGCAGATAGATATTGTGCATGTGCCATCTGCCAGCCCTTCCTCCCCTGCAGTCAGCTCCCTTTCAGTGGACTGTCTCCCCTGCACACACATCTCATCCCTTCACTGGCCCTTGCCCGGCCCGAGGCATCCTTCGTTGCTCCTTTCTGCTCTGCACTCTAACATTTAAGTGGTTCACTTTCTAATCTTCTGGGAGCCTTCCCCTCGCCACTTCTTTTCTGTCCTTTGATTCTTTTTTTTTTTTTTTTAGTTTTAAGGATTTTTTTTCTTTCTTTTTTCTCCTACAGAATGAAAACAAAATGGGTTGTGTCCTCATGGGGCCCTTGTGTACATATTCCACCTTCCAGATGTAGTAAGTAGTTTGTTTTGCTGTTGTTCTAATGCCACTATGAATTGAGGTCGAGACATGATATCAGTGTTCAAATGGTTTATCAAACAGCAGGCTAGTCAAGGCAACACAGTCAGGGGTGTTGGGGCCCCCATATTTTGCCACCTGTCTTGTAACTATCATTCCCTTATCCAGGTAACTCAATCTTGTTCAGTGTGGGGTGAAGGACAGTAGTTGTTCAGGTTCAGTTACCAACATCTGAGTTGGAGAGGCAACAAAAGAGTCCAGATTCTGGCAGGAAGCAGAGAAGAGGGTGCACTTGGATCATTGGGCTGGTTAATTAAAGTAATGCTCACCAAAGTACACGCAGAGTGTATGCAAACACAAAGAACAGGGCAGCTCCCCAGGGCAGTAGCAGGGCTCGGTTTTAGCTCTGGGTTTATAAGAGTAAGGAAAGGAGCACAGTACTTCTATCATAGCATTCTTTGAGGATTATAAATAACACATTAAAGTACTTTGCACCATGTCCTCGTCAGCTTAGAAGGAGCTTTCAGTATATTCTAGAAGGTAAATACTTCCCTTTGGGACAGTCGCCCTCATCACTTCCATTCATTAAATTTCATCACCACAAACACTTTGTTCTTCCAGATTACACCTGCCCCAGTCAAAATCCCTCCCAATGCTTTTCATTCACCTGTTACAGTCTTGCCCTGAATCAAGGGTCACCTCATGCCCACATAGAATTGCTGAAGAACCCCTTGCAACAGATTTTGGAGGGTAAACATTAGACCTCTGAAATTTCTGTTGCAAATTGTGCTTCTCATACCTCACACCCAGCTCTACAAACAGAGTCAGATGCTCAGGGCCACTGCACATCATAGACACACCGCAGAAGCACTTTTGAGCTCATCTTCCATATCAAAATGCAGACAAATGCAGACTCGTGCTCTTCCTTGCATTCATTCCCGATTGTCGTCTTATCTGACCACTTATCGATAATGCTATAGAGTACGCCCAAAAGAAAAGGAGGATTGAGAAAATTGACTCACCACTTATGAGAACTTGCCATCTGCAAAGAAGCATTTTAGTTTTATTGGAATAGAGAGAAATAAGTAAAACCCAGCTCTTGCCCGGTGACAGAGATGGTGACAAAGATATTGGTGACCAGTACAAGGCAGAGTGAGAGAGGTTCTATCGGAGAAGTACAAACGAGATGCTCTGGATGCTTGGAAGGAAATGGCCACCTCTGCTTGGGAGCCTTACACTTCAAGAAGGCAAAGACTTCATGAAGGCGTTGGTATAGAAGTTGCATGTTGAAGAATGAGTAACATTTGAATGGGTAGGGATGAGGAGATACGCATTCCAGCCAGGCAGAGGGTGAATGAAGTAAGTGTAAAAGCCAAGGAGCAGTGAAGTGTAGAAAATTTGGTAAAGTGTGTACTAACTGGCATGCAAGAGACATACAGGAGAATAATAGAGATAAAACTAGAAAAATTAAGTAGGTCCATATTCAGGAGGTCATGAGTTCTAGGAGAAAGAGTTATATTTAATCAGATTATTCGTTGTATATAATTTGTTGTGTTTAATTAGATTTAGTTCGATTTCATTAACCACTGAAGTTGAGCGGGGAAGTACCATAAGAAGCAGCTCAGCATTGGGAAGAAGAATTGAGAACAGTTTACACGAAAGACTGGAGCACCCAAGGAGAGACGGGGGCGAGGGGACTGTTCAGCATGAAAGCAGCTGACATGAACAGGGAGGATAACTTGTAAAAATATTTAAAGGTAGGATCAATAGTATTTGATAACTGATTGGATGTTGGGGTTAGGGATGGAAAGTAGTCAAAAAGGCTTTGAGATCTCATTTAAAGGTAGGATCAATAGTATTTGATAACTGATTGAATGTTGTGGTTAGGGATGGAAAGTAGTCAAAAATGCTTTGAGATCTCAAAACACTAAAAGAACGGGACAATTAGGATAAGAAACAATTTTGAGAAATAAAAACATAGCATACGTTTGGCTGTGAACATGGGGAGTTTGAGATGAAAGCAGCACACTCAGGGAACTTTTCAGTGGAATGCTGAAGATTCAAGAAGACACTGTTGTCCTTCCTTTATCAAACGCATGGTGAGCACCTGCCTGAGAACCTGGCTGCTGGAGACACTGCGGTGAACCAACCAGACAATGATCCCTGACTTCATGGAGCTTGCAGTCTAGTGGAGGAGACAGATACTCACCCAAATAATTACCTGGTCTTAGGTATAAAGGAAAGTTTTTCTGATGGATAAAGAGAAATTTAATCTAGGGCCTGATGGATGAGTAAGAGTCAGCCAGGCAAAGGGGCAGGGCAACAGCATTCTTGGTGTTTGTGAGGCCCTGCAGGGGAATAACACTTGATATGTTTAAGGAGCTACAAGAAGGCCCACGTGCTGAGCAGAGGAAGGAAAACTCTAAAATCCTCCACCGATGTCTGTCTCAAAGGTAGTCCACAAATAAGTCAGTGAATAGAGGGAAAGTATACTTTGGACTTTATAGATGTGGTGGCTATAGAGGCCCATCCTCTATTTTCTTATCCCTACTCCCAAAGTTTATATGTCCCAGTGTGAATGTTATGACAGCCCAATGACAACACATTTTAGAATAAATCAAAGTAACCAAACCATAGACACATTGAAGACACCTAGTGTGTTCTTAGAACATAACATATGTTCAATAAACGTTTTAAAATGCACCTGTGAGAGGGACATGTATATATGACAGCTGCTTGAGTGACCCTATTTCATTACATGCTGAAACAGGTTAAAGAAGGCTCTTATTTGTGCTACTTAAGTTAATCCTGATACTGATTTCTTTGTTACCACTTGGCATAGCCTTGACACAGATTTGAACTATACCATGATTTCAGCTGGAAGCTTTGGACTGTCATGTGACTTCAAGGAAACGTTAACCAGGCTGATGTTTCCAGCGAGGAAGTTGATGTACTTCTTGGTTGACTTTTGGAAGATGAATAAATTGCCATTCAAATCTTTTTCCTGGACCTCTGCATATGTTTTCAAGAATAATACCGAGTCTGAGGATTGTTTCTGGTGAGCAGAATTATTAACATTCTCTGGCATTTGCCACAGAGAAAAGCCATAGACTCATGGCAGGCCACTGGTTGTTATCAGATGCACTCTCCGTCGGTTACAGCATTGGGAGTGGAGACCAGCCCACTCTCTTACACACATATAAAAGCCAAGGGGCCAAAAGAAACGCAGTCTCATAATCAGCAATGTATTCAGACTCTTCCTAGTTTTAAAGTACCTTCAAGGTAGTTTTATTGATTTCTCACAGTAAATACTCTGAAGAAAAGCGAACAGGTACTATGATCCTCATTTTACAGATAAGGAAATGAAAACCAGAAGTTAATGCTTTCACATTATTGTGCAAGGTATGATACCAGAGACTGTGCTTTCTGCCTATACCTGTACTTAGAAATTATTTCTCTCATGGTTTTTCAGAGGAATAAGGTGAGGGGTGGGGAACAGGATAATGGGCACCATGGCTAACATAAAATTGCAAGGTTCACTCACCTTCAGCAAAGGTGGAAGAGAGAATCCTTTGATTGGGTTGTTATTTGTACCTGCTCGTTTCCGTGGTCTCTCCACGTAAGTAAAGAAGACTGAGATTAGGGCACCACTGGGATTGCACACCTGGGAACTGCAAGAATCAACCCAAAGACCTCATCCTAGAAACTTTTGGGTGAACTTAGAACACACATAAGTTCATTTCACACAGAAGGAGAAATTATTTATATCCACTTTGAATTTTTGTACTGTAGATTCAAAGATTTCAACTGATCTGTGATAATGGGGCTGATTTACAGAGCAGCGTAGAATCTTCCTTTTGTAAATAGCAGGAAGCCATTGTAAGGGACCTGCCAAATCTCCACTGTGTGCATATATGCATGAAGATTACCTAAAAATGAAGATTACCTAAAACTTCCCCTATACTTTCACTAAATTAGATGCCCACACTCATGGGGTGTATTATGTGCTGTGTTCATAGTGGAAAGGAATTTTAGATGAACAATCCCAGGACAGATCTGTAAACAATGAGCAAATGGCAAGGAAGGCATTAAAGAAACTAAGCTGGTTTCTTATCATTTCTCTTTTTTTTGTTGTTGTTCTAGGTACCTCAATGCTCTGGAGGCTGGAGTTGCCAATTTTTCTCAGGAACTTAGCTTCAAGGATGTGTTGAGAGGAAAGGCCGAGTTTCAGAAAATCTTTATGGACCAGGGTAGGAAAAGCAATGGTAAGAAGACATGAAGATAATTTTTTGCCAGCTTCTTCTTCATAACTGCCGCTTCCTTATGAGTCATTCTGACAAATCTATCAGACAGAGCTGACATCATTGCCTCGATTTATTTCTTATCTTTTGGGAGATCTGCAGTTACATGCAACTCCATTATAGTTCCTTTTGTTGATTAAAACCTTCTCCTCGGAGAGAAATTAGGAAGGTGGTGTTGAGCAAATATATTAACTTCATGAAAGTGATGATGATGTTAAAATCCAATTTTTGTAAACCACAATGATATCACAACCCACCGTCACAGTAAACTGGTTTTTATTTTTGGATTTGTGACAAATCCTCAAACATGCTGAACCCTACTCCCCTCATGACTAAGGGGATATATTTTCTGATATCTAGCTTCAAGCAAAATTACAAGAGTAAGCAAAGTATTTCATCTGCCCAGTGATCTCTGAGTTACAGGTCAGGTGTGAAAAACTAATGGGATCGAGTCATCCTCCCTAAGTTATTAGGTGATTTGCTTCATTTTCCACAAATAAGAATATATCAGAAGTAAAGGAATCAACTGTGAGAATTTAATGGGAAATGCTTGCTTGGCAGGACTTCCTGGCAACATTCAAATCATCATCTACTGTTATTAGTAAGCATTTATCAAATTAAGAACCTACCACTTGCAAAACATTGACCAAGAGATGGGGCGGGGGAAAAAATATTAAATTATCCATATCCCTAAGGTGTTTACAATTCAACTCGGCAGCACAATATATTTTTGAAACCTAATGCAGTGTCCCCCAACTCCTCTTGTTCATAAAGCCATGCTTTGGGGATTGTAGCTGCATGTGTAGAATCAGACTGAACTCTGTCACCGAGATCACTAAGACTAAGATCTGAGTTAATAAGCTACAAGTTTCTGAGGAACGCTTCATAAATTCTCACATTAACTTTTACTATATCTTTCCAACCACTTTACAAACGGTGAGGTGAAAAGAGTTATCCATGAAAATAGTTTTTGTAGTGACTCCGGCCTGGTGTAATGGAATAAGCACTGAAGCCGACTCAGAGCACTTGACTATGAGAGCTACCTCTGTCATCGAGTCGTTCTTTAACCCTTTGGTATCTTGGCTTCAGTCTCCTTAAATCAGTAACATTCAGGGAATGGACTAGATGATTCTTTTTAAGATTCCATTTAGCTCTATTCTGACTCTTTGACTATAAATTTAAGAAAAGGGGAGGTAGTAATTTGAGGAATTGGTGTTAATCTTAAAACGAAAGTACAGGGGAGGGATGAGATAAACCAAATAATTTGTATGCACTTATGCGTAACCAATGGACATAGACAACAATGCTATGGGGGGAGGGGAGATCAGGAGGAGAGTGTCTGGGGGGAAAGGAGAAACATCTGTAACAAAAATAAATTAATAGAAATTGCAAAAATAAAACAAAAGTACCGTGGACATACTGGGTTCAAATTCAGGTGCTGGGTTCCCTTTCTGTTTGTGTGCAGATGCTTGTATATTTCTCCCTTTGTCTTGCCCTCTCTCCAGTGTTTGTTGTGTGTGGTACACCAGACACCATCAGCTTCCTCAAGGATGGCCTGGAAATGGCTGAAGACACTGTCATTATTCTAGTGGATCTATTCAAGTAGGTATAATATTTGGAAGAACTCTTCTCCTTTCAGAAAGAAAATGCTCCGAGGATTTCTAAAAGGTGTATTCTCTTTTCCTTTGCTTTGCACAGCCTCATATACAGTTCAGATGATGCTAATATTTTAAGCTATGTTTCTTTACATTTTTATTATGCCCTCATTCTTATTTAATTAATCATGGCCTTAGTAAAGATGTATTCCTTTGGCATCATTATCATATCTAAATACAAAGTTTTATGAAAATCCCATTAAACCCACATGTCTATTTATCCTGGTGTCCAACCTGATTTTAAGGTCTTTTACTAGACAGTGATAAATCAACTTATATCCAGTAATACTATCTATGAGAATGTGTGCTGCATCTGTGCCTTCAATTGCTAATGGCCTTTGATCCTAGATTATTTTTCCTTCAGCCACCTTTGGTATGAGGAAAGTTTCAGTTAAATGAATTTGATTTACACTATTATTCTTTGCCCACTGTGGCATAGTCACTGGGTAGTGACCTTTTCCTCTGCATTTCTCTGGAATGAAAGAGAGAAAATTCTAGAAACCAGAAATCACTTTTTATCACATCCCTCATTTTGCCATTCATCTTTGAATGTGGAGATTCACAAAATAACTATGCCAAGGTAATATCAGAGACAGATTAAGCTTCAAGAGGTGTTCACTGGTGTGGCTGTGCCCTTTGCCCCATCAGTTAGATCGTATGACTTCACTTATCTGACTGATCATTAATCATTACCTGTCTGTATTCAGACCAGAAACTGTTACTGCATTAACTCTTCCCCGTATTTGCCTGGTCATTTCACTCACACTACATGTACTTTTTACAGTGTGAAGAGAAGTGAAGCATAGAAATGCAGGCCTGGCCCTGGCCGGTTTGGCTCAGCGGTTAGAGCGTCGGCCTGCGGTCCAGAGGGACCCGGGTTCGGTTCCCGCTAAGGGCACGTACTTCGGTTGCAGTTTGTCCCCGGCCCTGGTTGGTCGTGCGGGTGGCAGCCACTCGATGTGTCCCTTCACGTCGATGTTTCTCTCTCTCTCCCTTCCTCTCTCTCCCTCCCACTCTATCTGTACAAAAAAAAAAAAAAAAGAAATGCAGGCCTGATTGACCTCAGGTTGTTCATAAAGATAATTCAATCAACCAATTTAACTTTTTCGCTGTGGAATTCAGGAAGGAGGACAAGTGATCAACATTTTATCCCTACAACCATATTGATAGCTTCTTTCTTTTATATATTTTTTTATTGATTGATTTTTAGAGAGAGAAGAAGGGAGAGGGACAGAGAAATAGAAACATTGATGAGAGAGAACATTGATTGACCGCCTTCTACATGCCCCCCATTGGGGATTGGGCCTGGGCATGTGCCCTGACCAGGAATCAAACTGGTGACCTCTTGGTGCATGGTCGATACTCAACCACTGAATCACTCTGGCTGGGCGATAGCTTCTTTCAATAACTGTTTTGCCCTCTGGAAGGTGTCCTCAGTGTAGCCAAGTTGGTATAATTTTACTGTTAGCAAATCCTCAATCAACTGCCAAAGTGTTGGCAATCCTTTGTCACTATTCCTGAAGGACAGCTGATTATGTTTTGGGAAAATCATGAGATTCACTTGAAACTAAATATAACTTGGGTTCAAATTCTAAGTCTGACACTTTTGGGTCATTTGACTCTTGGATATTAGTATTTTGAGATCAAATCTGCTCATTTGTAAAATGAGAATTAAAATGTCCACTTTATAGAGGTACTTTTAGAATTAGTTGTGATAATATGAGCAAAATATTCAACACAGCCCTCTGTTCATAGGTGTGTTCACCAATGTTTGAATATTAAATGTTGATCAGCCTCGTTATAGCAGTTCCAATGCGATAGATTCTTGACCTATTAAAACATTCAAATGATTAGGAAGCTTAAATACCATTTGTAGCACAATCTCAGACATTACTGGGAGTCTACAATGTGCCAAGAATTATCTTGGAGTTGAGGATACAAGGATCAATAAGCAAAAGTCAAGAAGTTTACAATGTTAAAAGGAAATGTTTAGCCCTTCCATTCTTATGTGTCACCATCTGAAAAGTAATTTTAACTCAGAAAATTTCTATCATATCTTAACATCTCTAAATTGTTATGAACACTTAAGGAAAAGAATGTTCCCAGGTATAAACCAAGGGTCATTAAGTCTTGAAAGCAACCAGTAGCTCACATGTCCAGAGCCCAGACAAATCTCCCTCAAAGTAGTATTTGTCTTCTGATCTTCCTTTTCCATTTTGTATGTTAAGCACTTCTGCTAAGTTCTCTTGCTCAATTTAGCAGGTATAGAAGAAAATAAACCTATGTGGGGAAAGTAAAGTTTTGCAGGTTCCTGGAAAACATAAAATATTTTAAACTATCTCAAGGCTGATATTATAGTTTGTGTGAATTGTAGAAGCTCCATCTCTATTTTTGGAGGAACCTAATTTTCATGAGAAACTGTGCTTTTATTGCAGTAAACACTACTTCAGGGACAATGTCACAGCCCCTGACTATATGAAAAATGTCCTTGTTTTGACACTGCATTCTAACGAGTCCAATAGCTCTTCATCCCAGGACTTCCCAGTGGTAAGCTTCATATGTACATGCTATTATTTTCTTCATCAAGGTTAAGATATTATTCTACTATTTGGGACTCAAATTCTAAGATGAGCAATTTTTTTTTAACTTATTCCCATTCATTCAACAAGTGGTAACCGAGACCAACCATGTGTAATGGCAGGATTCCTGCTATTGGCATTCTTACCATGGGTCAGTATGCAAGGCTCCAGACCAGCACATCAGTGCACACGTCTGTAATATTGGAACAGAAGTGACAAGGTGGGAGGGTAGAACATGCCTTGCTAACTTAGGGGGAATGGAAATTAAACAATGTAAAATAAATGCAGTTTTCCTACATGAATAAAGTCTGTATTTCCCGTTCTCAAAAATGTAACCCTAAGTAGCCCATCCCTGTATTCCTAAGTAAAGACATTGTCATCCATTATAATTAGGTTATCCATTGTCCACATTTATCCAGGAGAGGCCTAGTTTATTCCTCTTATCCCAGCATCCCATCTGGTTTAGCATTTGTCCCCCAAAACAATGCTCCAATTAGACGTCAGATCATGGTCACCTTATTATAATGCAGGGCCCCTGACTCCAGTACCACAGTGGGCTTGGTCAGTCCCTGCACCTTAATGTGATCAAATTCATCAGATGTGTTCTGCCTTCAGAGACAGCTGAGAGCAGATTTGGAGTGGGAAGAGGAGGCAAAGAGAGTCCTGAGGACCCTGAACAGTTTTGGGACGGCAAGCAAAGGCCAAGTCCAAAGAGCTCTATAAGGAAATTGGGGTATCCTTGGGAGTGTCACAGTGTTTCCTACACTAGCAGTTCTAAGCCCTCTGTTTCACAACCCTGCCAAGATCAGGGGCTATACCCCCTTTTGGGTAGGGCTGGGTCTTAAATGAATTCTTTTCATCTTATGAAATGATGATTTCAGCAAAAGACACTGAAACCAATGAGAGGTATTTTATTTTTTCCTTTTTATATTCCCTAGCATATATTCTTTGTGGTATAGAATTCAGGTATCACTTGCACAGTTTCCAGGCTCTGGCAAAAGCGTGATTCTTCACAGGTGGGCAATCCAAAATACCCAGCTGGCAGAACTCACTGGGTTTCGAGGGGCACAGAGCTGTTAATCCAGAGCCTAACTCTGCGAAGACCAGCATACAACTGTTGCAGGAGAGTTTCAACCCCCTCTTTGTTTTATTTTATAGATTTTTTAAAATTGATTTTTAGAGACAGGGCAAGGGAGAGAGAGAGAGAGAGAAACATCAATGCGAGAGAGCAGTATCAATCGGCTGCCTCCTGCATGCGCACTACTGAGGATCGAGCCCACAACCTAGACATGGAAAATGAACCGGCACCCTTTTGGTGCACAGGACAACACCCAGCCAACCCAGCCACACCAACCAGGGCCTGACCCTTTGGTTTATGTTCCCCTGGGCAGGCATTTATGGCCTGAAGTAACACCCTATCAGAACTGTCTTCAAAGTGAGCTCAAGGGTATCTTCCAATCAGAATTCCTCCTGCCCTGTTCAGGATACTCAAAGGCAGAAGGATGTCTTTGTGGTTATTCCCTTTTACTCTTTAATGAAAACATTAAACTGCAAGCATTAGTTTTGTATAAACTCTTACAAGAATTATTAAAATGCTGTATGTTGTCCTTCTTGGTTGAAATGATATATTTTATCCTCATGGGAAGGAAGTACAATGGCTTTTTTTGTTTGTTTGTTTTGTTTTGTTTTGGTACGTGCCCCTAGCCACTAGGGTCTAGTGGGAACTGAACCCAGGACTCTCTGGTCCACAGGCCAACGCTCCAACCACTGAGCCAAACTGGCCAGGGCTACAATGGCTTTTTGTTTCTTCCCTGAAGGCAGTGCTCTCACAAGAAAAGACAGAACTGTGACACAGGGATAATTAAGAGCCCCTCCTCAAGGAAATATTTTCCAAAATTCTCCTGTAACACCATTTTTACAATTCCCCCAATATTCATTTACCCTTCCTGACCCCAACAACATTTTGCTCCAGGCTCAAGACCAGCATCTCTTTTCTGGAATTCATTTAAAATTTTTCTCTCATTCAGGAGCTAAGTCCCTTTTCTCTTGCCTACTTGAATGGAGTCTTGCTCTTTGGACACGTGCTGAAGCTATTTCTTGAAAATGGAGAAGATGTTAACACCCCCGAATTTGCTCATGCTTTCAGGAACCTCACTTTTCAAGGTACTGGTTATGCCCTGGCCAATGTTGCTCAGTGGTTAGAGCATCAGCCTGCAGACCAAAGAGTCCTGGGTTCGATTCCAGTCAAGGGCATGTACCTTGGCTGCAGTTCAGTCCCTGGTTCTGGTTGGGGTCGTGGGGGAGGCAACCAGTCAATGTGTCTCTCTCACATTGACGTTTCTCTCTCTTCCCCCACCAACACTCTATCTGAAGATAATTGGAAAAATATCCTTGGGTGAGGATTATAAAAAAAAAGAAAGAAAGAAAAGTAAAGGTACTGGTTACCTAAGAGCAAACAGCAACACTTAACTAACATTTCCTACAGAAAGCTGAAGAAATATGGACTTTGTGGGTGGACTTTGGGAAGCAAAGAGGGGGTTTGGCAGTAGATGGATCAACAGATAAATACCTTTGAACTTAATTGGAGGCAAACATCATTATACAGACTTATCAATAACTATATCCCAGTTTATGCTTTAGAATTTCAGAGTTTTTGAAGTAGCTCAGGCCCTGTAGTTACAGACAAGCTCATCACAAATTACTTTGAGCCGTGGTGTCCTGACTGTGCTTAGAGATTCGCAGGAAGTAAAACATCTGTGGTTTGATTTTGGTCCTTTCATATTTCTCTTTCTATCCTTCAGAAATCAGGGACTCCGTGTTATCATCCCTCTAACTCAAAATCTCTCCTAACAATACCATCCAAAATTTCTCAATACATGTCCCCCAGAACGACAGGGATCAGCATTTCCTTTCCACACAAGCTCCTGTTAAAACTCCTTTCATTTCCCAGATCTCACCCCGATACTATAAAAACCTATTTATTTTTAGATTAATGTATATTAAGTAAAAGACAAATGATAGCTGACTTCTCTAACTTGCCTGAAGTCCTTACTCTGAGAAACCTTTATCCTTCTGCAGAGTGAGTCTTCTCTTGAATCCAGGGGGTGGCAGGCCCCAGCACATTGCTCGAGGGCTGCATCAATGTCCATAGGTTATGACAGTGACAGGAAGAGATGGCTTCTGCTCCCCTGAAGAAGCAGGGAAGGAGGAAGGGACAATGTTTTATCGATAGTCTCCTGTGTCCCAAGTTCTTACAGGCACTTTATGGACATTATCTTTTTCCTCAATTTTTAAAATTGTGATAAAACATCAAATTTACTATCTTAATCATTTTTAAGTATAGTTCAGTGTTACCAAGTTCATTCATATCATTGTGCAACTATCACCATCATCCATCTCCAGAACTCCTTTCACTTTTACACTGACATTCTATAGATATTGAACAATAATTTCCCATTATCCCCTACCCTTACCCCCTGGCAAGCACCATTCTACTTTTTGTCTCTATACCTTGAACTATTTACATACCTCATGTAAGTGGAATCATACAGCATTATCCTTTTTGTGACTGTCTTATTTCATTTAACATAATGTCCTCAAGGTTCAATCCATGTTTGATATGTCACAAAGGACTCTTAGTTGATAGTTTTTTCTTTTAGCATTTTGAATATATTAGCCCACTGCCTTCTGGCCTCCAAAGTTTCCAATGAGAAATCAGCTAGCAATCTTATTAAGTATCCTTTGTATGTGATAAATCACTTCTCTTACCACTTTCAAAATTCTCTTTGTCTTTGTCTTTTGACAGCCTTATTATAATGTGTCTTGGTGTGAGTCTCCGAATTCATCTTACTTGAAGTTTATTGAGCTTCTTGCATGTTTATATTCATGTCTTTGATCACATTTGGGAAGTCTTTGGACATTATTACTTCTAATATTCTCTCTTCTCCTTCTGGAACTTCCACAGTGCTTATGTTGGCTGGCTTGATAATGTTCCACAGTCTCTTAGGTTCTGTTCCCTTTTCTTCAATCGTTTTTCTTTCTGTTTCTCAAACTCAGTAATTGCCATGTCCTGTTTCATGTTTGCTGATTCTTCTGCCTGCTCAAATCTGCCTGTGCATCCCTTTAATGAATTTTTCATTTCAGTTATTGTGCTTTTCACTTCTGGAATTTCTTTTTGGTTTCTTTTCTAGATTTTATTTTACTTTATTGATATTTTCACTTTGTTTATACATCATTTCTTGACTTTATCCATATCTTCTTTTAGTTCTTTGAGCTTCTATAAGATAATTGTTTTAAAGCCTTTGTCTAGTAGATCCACCACCAGGTCTTTCCTAGGGACAGTTCTGTTATTTTATTTCTTTTGAATGGACTATATTTTTCTGTTCTTTTGTATGCATTGTGATTTTTTGTTGCTGTTGAAAACTGGACATTTGAATATAATAATGTGGTATCTGGAAACGACATGGGGGATGAAATCCTCCCCTGGGGAATTTCCCACTCCCCAGGGTTTGCTGTTTTTTGCTTTTGCTTTGGTTGTTATTGTTGGAGGCTGTCTCTATGCTGAGGAGTAAACTTAAGCCCTTTTTAGTTCTTTTCTGAGCTTGTGGCTTCTCCTAGGTATGACCAGTGCAGTTGCTTGAATGTCCTCCTCATCAATGCTGTCTCTCAAAGGGAAAAAAGAGAAAAACAAAAAGGTAGAAGGGGCACCAACCCTTTATACCCCCTGAAAGTCACATTAGCAGAGGGATGGGATTTGCCACCATGGGGGGAGTTGCAGCAACAATGGCTGCCACCTCTTTGCCTGCACCTCTGTGATCATAAACAACAATCAGCAATGAGAGCACAGATCCCCTTTACTTGGATGACAGGTCTTTCTTTTTTGCTCATCCTAGCTCCTGCAAACTGTGTGTGAACTGCTCCAGGAACACATGCACAGCTGTCTGCCACAGGACTGAGGGGTGGGGGAATGAGTAGCTGCTGCTGTACTAAAAGCTGAAATGGATGAAAATTAATCACACTTTACCATCTAAGCCTTCCCCCAGGAAGTCACAAGCCTTTGATAGGCTTCAGAGTTCCAGAATAGTTACACCAGACAGAGTCTGCCGTTGCAATTGTTGTCTAGGTGAGGGAGATAGATTTCTGGCGCTTCCTACTTTACCATATTCTTAGAATCCTCCCATGTGCACTCTTTAAAAAAAAAAAAAAAAAAAAGTTTTTATTGATTTTAGAGAGAGAAGAAGGGGGAGGGAGAGAGAGAAACCTCAATTGGTTGCCTCCCACACACACCCCAACCAGGCATCAAACCTGCAACCTGAGAATCAAACTGCGACCCTTTGGTGAATGGGACGACACCCAACCAACTGAGCCACTCCAGCCAGGGCTTCTGTGCATTCTTAATTAATTTTATCATATCTGTGATCTTGGTCAAACATCTTAATTGCCATTAACACAGGCTTAGAACCAGGAGACATTTATGTTCTAAATTAGCCACCTACTAGCTTTATAACCTGGAGAAATCTCTAACCTCAGATTTCTCATCAATAAAATGGAGATAACAGTTTCTCTATCATGGTATTTTAGGAAGAATAAAATGATAAATGCATATAAACCACTTACCATAGAGCCTAGTATAATAGATGCAAAATAAACAGTTACCATGTTAAACCATATGAAATTGCTGATATTTGATCATATTTTAACCTAAACAGCCATTTCATAAATTTGTTGTACTATTATTATTTCATAGATGAGAAACCAAGACACAGAGAAATTAATTTTCTCAGTGTCTTCAACCAGTAAGTGATAGTGAAGAGATTTTGATCTTACAATCTAAGTTAGATTGTGCAGTGACCTACACACTGTGATACTAGGTCAGTAAATATTCTTAACAAAAACGTCTCACTAATAATCAGGAGGAATCTATTACAGTTAGTGCCACCCTAAAAGCAAGGAAAAAGATTTTTCCTTCTAACTAAATAACATCTCTCATAAAAAATATTCTTCAGAGATCTCAGGGCCAAGAACCAATCCAGATGCCCTCGGACTGGATCATTTAGATCAATAATTTTTCAGTAAAATAGAGCAATTTAAACCTATTATACTCTCTGTCGGGATCTAACTGGTCTTTTGATCAGTATGTTAGCAAATGCCTCTAACACTTTCTTATTTTGCTCCAGGGTATAAGGGTAATGTGACTTTGGACATCTATGGGGATATCGACGAGACTCTGGTGTTTCTGTATACCTCTGTGGAGACCAACAAAGTATGTCTGACTTCTTATCAAGAACATGGGTCGAAGTGATTGGCTGAGGAGGGATAATGTGGGAGGGGAGTACTAGTGAAGGAATTAGGGAAGTATGTAAACATAACTCCTGGAAGTTAGTCTATGTCAGATTCACAATTACGCTACACTTGGGGCAGCATTCCTTGAGCATTTTACCCACGAAACATTTTATCTATTCTATTTACTACATAAAAACACACCGCCCAGAATACTTGATACAAAGACCAGAGTGTTCATAGGATACCAATGAGAGGGTGACATTTGTGCTGTGAAGCAAGAAATGAATCTCAATAAGCTACCCTTTGGCTAGTTAACATCTTGTTTCACTGAGAACTGTTACTATGAAATTCAAACGTCATTAGACAGGACGGTCAATTTCATCATGGGTTGTTCTGAAATCTCTTTTTCTGTTCATCCTTCTTCTTTTTCATGTCCT
The DNA here is from genome assembly GCF_014108415.1 of Molossus molossus. NCBI lineage: Eukaryota > Metazoa > Chordata > Mammalia > Chiroptera > Molossidae > Molossus > Molossus molossus. The sequence continues at coordinate 27,090,486 of NW_023425345.1, read as the reverse complement.
GACACAGTACAGTTTACTTATGACCTACGACACCCACAGAAATAGCACTGGTGAGTTGCAAAACAGCCCCGCATTCATCTGGAAGAATCACCAACTTCCTAACGACACTCTAGGCCAAGGTACGATAGCCTCAGTGCATTTTCTTTTCTTAAAATTGTTTCTTTCTGATAAGAAAAGTAAGGTCTATGGTTTATGCAATGGGCCTATGTTTTTTGTTTTGTTTGTTGTCTCAATCATATTTGCCAGGTTTATAAATGTGGAGTTTACTTTTCTGCACAATGAATGATATTATAGTTCTGATCAAGCACTGAAAATATTTCTTTTCTAACTTGGCATACCTGTCTTTAATGTGTGTTTACCCACCTTTTGACATAAATCACCTTGTAGAAAACTAGGTTTGACCACAGGAAAAATGAAACACATTCTTACTCCTTTTATATTTTACTGCAGTAAACTCAAAGCATACATGTTTCAGCAAGGAATGCTTGATGTCCTCAGGCTGAGCATGGCCTCCAGTGTCCCCCGTCCCCTCACAGGACATGTACTTGGGTTATAATGATGGTTATGCACCTACTTAAGATGAGGTCTTATCATGTATGGAAAGCCCTAACGTGGCCAAGCCTTCCCCAATGCAAGTGTCAGTGCAGCTGTATGACACTGGCCATCTCTGCACAGGGCCAGCCAGGTACATCCTGGGCAATGAGGTCTCAGGACAGTCTGTCCTTGATGGAGTTGGCCAAGGCTTATCACAAGGAGTAGTAATTCCATGTTACTAATCAATTTTTAGGAAAACAAAAGTTTACATTTGGACAAATATTTATGCCGAAAGATGCAAAAGAAGAAGAAAAGTGGAAATATCATTAATAAAATGAGCAGCAAAATTATGATATAATCATAAATGGAGCATCATGTAAACAATTAAAAATAATTATTTACAAAGGATTTTTAAAATTTATTAGGGTGACACTGGTTATACAGGTTTCAGATGCACAGTTCTACTACACATCATCTGTACACTATATTGTACATTCACCACCCCAAGTTACAAATAATTTTAAATGACATGGGACAACGTATGATATAAAGTAATAGGAAAATATAGCTTTTTAGTTAATGAGATTCTAACTTTGTACAACAATGTATAGAAATAAGAGTGTAAAAAAAAAAAAGCATGCTAAAATGTTAACCTCTGAATAATAGAATCCTACAAAATTTGTCTTGGTTTTATATATTTTTCTCAATTTTCCATAATGACTTTATTAATTTACCATTTTTTAAACTACAAATATTTTTATCCCAGTCTTATTCAACTACCAGGAACTCTGAAAAGTTGATCTGACTTAAAGAGAACAGTTCTGGTTTCATGAGTTTGCTTGTGTTAAAGCTATAGTAACTATGTTTCTAGTCCTCTTGAGCTCTGAGTCAAATTTAGTTAAAAATGATCCATGTAGTTTTATCCAATAAGCATGAGCAGTTGACTAAAGCAAAGAGGAAGGTGGGATGTGGGGACCCCATTATTCTAAACAATAGGTAATCCTGAGCTGACTTCAGATTTATTGTTACTGATTTTTAAAGTTGATTTCTTTAACAAGGTTTGTTTTTTCATGGTTGGTTGGTTTGTGTTTGTGTGTTTGTTTAATCTTTAGAACCATCATCAAGCTTTCTAGGTTTTAAACCAAACGTGTCTTCTTAGCTATATCCCTCTTCTCGCAGGCTGTTGCAACTTTCTACATCTTCCTTTTGTAACTTTCGAAGATAAAATTGTTTCTTTCTCCTTAATTATAGCTCTCAGTAACAATGTTAGGTTCGGATTTTTAATATACTCCTTTAAGAGGTTTTAGATATTTAGGTTATTGAATAGAAGGTCTGTGCTTTTTAAAGAAATGCTGAACTTCTCAAAAAGTAATTTTTAAGAGAGCTCTCATTTACCTAAAGGAGATCACATTAACTATTTATATTCTGGAGAACAGGGGCATTGCGTCATCCTGGGCCACTTCACTTCATCCTCAGCTAACCAGAAAACTCAGTTACCCAGAGCTTTTCATTACTTAACTGTTACTACATTTAGTTTTATTTATTTATTTATTTTAATCCTTACCTAAGGATATGTTTATTGATTTTAGACAGAGGAAGGGAGAGAAAAGCATGAATGTGCGAGAGAAACATCAAACAGGGACCAAATCCTGACCAGGAATCGAACCCAAGACCTCTCAGTGCATGGGATGATGCTCCAACCAACTGAGCCACACTGGCCAGGGCCACCATATTTAGTTTTAAACTTTACAAATTAAGTAACTTAATCTTCCAAATAGTATGCAAATAAGATACTCATGCCTGGTTTCTGCCAACTAACTAACAACGTTTCTTCTGGAGATTACAACATCACTGTCTTTTCATTCATTCAAGGAAGATTCACTTAGTGCCAGGCAACGTTCTAAGCACCTGGGACGCAGCACTGGAAACAGACTAGGTTTCTGTTCTCCTCAGGCCTTCATCAGCCTCCTGCGTTATAATAACATCCACAGACTTCCTGCTTCCGTGCTGCCCACCTGCCAGCCCACCAACACCACCACCAGAACGACAGCATGAACCCAGTTATATTATTGCACTGTTGCTAACACTTCAATTACCTAGAGAAGAATAAATGACTTATTATTGCCCAAAATATCTATGATCTTCCTACATCTCCAGCCTTATTTTTCATTTTACATGAAATCCCATCTCCACTCTCTCAACTTCTTCCTACTTCCTTAAAGAAAGGGTCTTACAATGTCATGCCCTTATTGATGCTTTGCCCTCCGACCAAAAGTTATCACTGTCCAATACGACTGGAAAACAACCACTCAGCCTTAATATTTAACTTGACTTTCACCTTCTGTAAGCTTTTTATTAGCATTTCAGGAGGGTATGGATCTTGCCCTTATCCTACAGGACTTCTAGCATAATACTTATATCACAGTTAATGGTTTACACATCTTTTTATACTATATGTGTATTGTCCGTTCTTTATTCATATATCCTTACTCCAACACAATGCCTTTGGAAGGAAGGAAGGAAGGAAGGAAGGAAGGAAGGAAGGAAGGAAGGAAGGAAGGAGGGAGGTGCGAGGGAGGGAGGGAGGGAGGGAGGGAGGGAGGGAGGGAGGAAGGGAGGGAGGGAGGAAGGGAAGGAGGGAGGAAAGAAGGAGAGAGGGAGGGAGGAAGAGAGGAAAGAGGTAACTATAAATAAGCTTCTAGTCAGCATAATCTATAGAGTGTTAATTTAAGTCAGTTTACTTCTCTAAGTATGAATACCTTCCTCTGTTAAAGCACAAGATTTAACAAATCCCAAGGTTCTTTCCAAATAGCATGTCATTTGACTTTGGGGTTATAAACTCAATCTACATTCATTGTGATCCAGTTAAATAAAATGTGATAACCTTAACAGCCACCAGAAGGCAGCAGCAGATAAATCTTTGAGCTAATGCGATCCTGTGACTTACCTAACAAGCAAAACTAAAAAGTATGTTGAATTAAAAATTATAAATTGCTAATTATAAAAATAGTCATGGGGATGTAAAGTACAGCATAGGGAATATAGACAATAATATTGTAATAACTATGTGTGATATCAGATGGGTACCAGATTTACCTGGGTGATCATTTCATAAGTTATATAAATGTCTAATCACTATGTTGTACACTTGAAACTAATATAATATTTTATGTCAACTGTAATTGAAAAATTGAAGTAAGACTATATTTCATTTTGCCAGTTGTCAAACAATTTTTAAATAAAATTTAAAATACTGGTTTAATTCATATTGAGTATATTTAAATATTATAGTTATATTTCAAGCAATGAGATGTTCACAGTGAGAAGCAGATAGGAAGTGAGATGGGTTGAGGACCCAGCAGATATGCCTTCCAACTCGTGCTCCAGGGGGATGTGTAATTTTACATTATAATAGACTGATGAGTAGAAGCACCTGCCCTGTTGAAATTGCATTTCTCATACTCATTTTTAAAAATAAACACAAGCATGGGAATTTACTTTAGAATAACCAAATCTTAATCTGTAATAGTGTACAATGGTATTTTTTTAAATATTTTTTTATTTTCCAATTACAGTTGACATGCAATATTATATTAGTTTCAGGTGTACATTCAATACTCACTTTTGTTTTCTGGCTAGGGTGTGAGAATGATGGTTGTAAAAATGGTGGTGGTGGTGGTGATGGTGATGGAAATGGTGATTATAGTAATAAACAGAATTCACCAAAGTTAGATGTGCCCACAATTCAATTTCAACTCCAACCTGTTAATTTATTTCTTCCCTGATGAGAATAAAAATCCAGAGTTCACATTTTACTGTTAGAACTTTCCCCTTAGCTCTGGCTGTTCTAAATCAGTTGGTATGTGTGGCACAAAGTTGAGACACTGGCGCTATATAGAAAGACAAGATATCATGGCATGCTATTGAGTTTCATATAAATAATAATAACAATCGTGAAAATGTTTTCAACTTATAAAATATCAACTTGTAGGTAAATGACAGAGGGATTCATTATGGTTACCAAATAAATATTATCAGCCCTGACAAATTAAAGAAAAATACAGGAGAATTTGGGAGATGAGAAAGAGGTAGAAGAAAAACCGTCCATCGAAAGATTGCTGTTTCAATTCCTGGCCAGGGCTCATGCCTTGGCTGCAGGCTCAATCCCCATTGGGGGAAGGGGTGTGCAGGAGGCAGCCAACTGATGTTCCACTTCCACATGGATGTTTCCCCCCCCCCCCCATTTCTTCTCTCTCTAAAAATCAATACAAAATCTTTTTTAAAAGAATTTCCCCTTAGCTGAAATTTTTTGTCAATATATACATTGGGTACTTTTTGTAATTTTAATTAATATGCATGAGCTTCTAGTGTTCTCTTGTCAACTATGTAGCAAACTTCTTGCTTCCCAATCTGGTAAGATGAAGATAGTGTCCCTACTTTGCTTTCTTCTCAATCTAGCTTATTCCTCAACATACTCAGATTCTGCTTTAATGTTTCTTTGGGTTTGATCCACATTGTCCTGGGTTCCACTTACTCTGCTGTGAGTCTCTCACATTACCCCATCTATACCACTCCACCCATGTACTAGTATTCTAATCAACAAAGTCACTTACATTCTTCACTGACTTCCCACAGTGACCTAGTAGAGCTTAGATAGGACCAGCAGGCAACACTGTAATCTAATATTCCAACACTGACTTACTTTTCTTCTGATTTGTTTTCTGTGTTTTAAAATACATGTCTCATGTCCTGGCCAGTTTGGTTCAGTGGTTAGAGCATCGGCCCGTGGAGCAGAGAGTCCTGGGTTCAGTTCCCACTCAGAGCACGTATCTCTCACATCGATGCTTCTCCCCCCTCTCTGCCCCCCCGCTCTATCTAAAGATAAATGCAAAAAAAAAAAAAAAAAAAATGTCCTTGGGTGAGGATAAAATACATGTCTCGCCCTGGGGGTTTGGCTCAGCGATTAATGTGTCAGCCCCCAAACTGATGAGTCATGAGTTCGATTCTGGTCAAGGACATGTACTTCGGTTGCAATTCATCCCCAGCCCTGGGTGGGGTCGTGCAGTAGGCAACTATTCGATGTGTCCCTTTCGCGTTGATGTTTCTCTGTCTCTCTCTCCCTCCCACACTTCCTGAACAAAAGTGGAGGAATATCCTCGGGTGAGGATAAAAAATAAAAATAAAAACACATGTCTCTGTCTCCCTCTTTGAATCCTCTGTAGGTATATTGGTTTCAAGAACACCAGGTAGAGTTCCAGCACCTAATTTATTTGTGTGCTGGAAGCTACTTTGTGTCTTACAACATTTGGCGATTCCTATAAGAAAGAAACTATGTATAGATGATAAGGACAGCTGACATCAAACCACTTCCCCTGCACATTCCAGGCAGTTTTCTTCAGAGACCGAGGACACAGGACCTATATTAGCAGGAAAGAGATGAATAAAGGACAACATTTTTAAAAAGACTTTTCACTTTCCCCAAATTACATTATGCAACTAGAATCTTTGAAATGCTTTTATTCTCTTTTCAACGATCCTTACTAATGCATTTTTCACTGTCTTTTCTGTGACAGGGCCTCACATCCTGATGATTGCAATCTTCACTCTTGCCGGAACTGTGGTCCTGCTGCTGTTGATTGCTCTCGTGGTGCTGAGGTACCCACCACCCCCTCTGCTCCTGTGCTCCTCATTCCGAGAGGGAGGGGCCAAGAGAAGGAGAGGTCTAATGTCTGTTGCTGATAATGTATGTTCACAAAGAGGCCTTTAGACAGATGCAAGATCATAAAGACATTCTGCATCAAAGATGATATCAAAGGCAGAATATTACCAGGCAGATATATTAGAGCTTTGGGGTAAGACACCCGAACTAAAGTCCATGTTCTGTGACTTACCGATCGTGTGGTCTTAAGCATATTACTTAGCAACTTATGCGTGTTACTTAGCTTCAGGGTCATCATCTGAACTGTTTAAGGGGTTGAAATAAAGTATGGGTAGTGACTACCATATAATAGGTATTTGATAAGTGGAAATAATTACCTTTGCTGCTTTATTGGTACAGTGTGGGAAATTTCAAAGTCTCTATATTGCATAATGTTCAGGCTGGACGAAGGTTTAGAAATCATCTATTCCAAGCGCTCTGCCTGCATGGGGTAAGAGAGGCCCAGAAGGCCACGTGGCTAGTCTGGAGTCACACCCCTGGCCAGCAGTTCCATGATTGTTCTATTTGACTTGGACATACAAAGTGCCTAACTCAGTGCCAGAGACATAGTGTATACTCAGAAGTATTTGTTGAATATATAAATTGATGAATGAATATTACACGACATCCTAATCTGTGTATGTTAGACACACAGAACTCTCTATCCTATTATATTATCAGGATCACTCCCGTTTCCTAGCCAAACCAGACAATAGTTTTCTCTCTATATCACGTTTTGGTCTGTGGCACTATACTTTCTCATAATGAGAGTCCAGCCTGTTTCATGTCAGTGGACGTAGATCATTCCCTTCGGTCTGAAGAGTCCTGTAATTCCGTATTGCTTAAAAATACAGGACATGATCTACAGTGTGTGGTGGCCATTTGTTTGAGGGTGAGCAGAAACCAAAATTTGGAGAGAATAATGCCAGGTGATAGTAGGGTCACAGATATGACCTAAAAACCAAATCCAAATTGGGTATCAGCTTCAGATAGGGGTGAATCACAGGTAAGAGACGGTGACAGGAGGAAATGGGCACTTTCCATTTTCTCTGAGCGTGGGAGGCAGAGGCAGGGCTTCCTAATAGTCAGAGCAATAGTGTGTCCGTGAGGAAATCTGGAAGACGGATGTCACTCCTGTAATTGTCCATGACAACAACCTATACGAGAAAAGCAGCAAGCAATTTATAGCACTCCCTAATTCAATGTGAATGACTGTTGGCTCTGAAGGGTCCCCAGAGTTTCTCGGGGTACACAGATGAAAGCCTGGAAGCCTTGCAGACCTTCCTACTTAGGGTCATAATTATTGGTCAATAATGTGCTAGTTTATATGTATTTAATAAAGGGTTACTCAGAGTTAGATGGAAGCATGGGAGAGAATAATTATTTCTGCTTAAGGGACATTAAGAAAGACGTCATGAATGACCTTGAGTAGGTGAGTAAGAGTTTGTTAAATGACCAAAGCAAAGGCAAACTCATGGACATACAAATAGGTCAATGGAGAAGAATGTGGATTCTGGAATCAGACACAAGCAAGCATGAGCATTTGGAATACTTTAGAGGGGACATTACAAGTCATTTGGGAAATGATGTTGGGCAGTAGGCTTTTAATATGAAAAAATAAAATACTCTCTGAAATCATACACAAAGATTAAGTCAATTCCATATGGAGTTTTAAATAGATAAGGATGTAAATGTGAAAATCAAACTTTAAAATGTAGAATAAATGAATGGAAAATGACTTTATGATCTCAGATTAGGAAAGTATTTCTCAGTCAAGATAAAAAAGAAAAGTAAAAAAAACAAAAAAAACAAAGAAAAGTCATAAAAGAAAAACATATAACCATAGACATAAAATCAGTTCTACACGACAACATTAGAATGAACAAACTAGAAGGTATTTGCAACACGTAACAAGATGATGGATTTGTTATGCAAACTATAGAAGGAACTCACAGAAGTTCAATGGGAAAAAACAGGCAAAATTATGAATGGACAATTCTATATAATTCTGTAATTCTACATAATCTATAAAATAGCTAGAAAATATTTGAAAAGATCATCTCTTCAATGATACAGAAAATAAAGTACAGCCCTGGCCGGTTTGGCTCAGCGGTTAGAGCATCGGACTGCGGTCCGGAGAGACCCGGGTTCGGTTCCCGCTAAGGGCACGTACCTTGGTTGCAGTTTGTCCCTGGCCCTGGTTAGGTCGTGTAGGTGGCAACCACTCGATGTGTCGCTTTCACGTCGATGTTTCTCTCTCTCTCTCTCCCTCTCACTCTATCTGAACAAAATATCGAAAAATGTCCTCGGGTGAGGATAAAAAAAAAAAAAAAGAAAGAAAAGAAAAGAAAGTACAAAGCAATAATTAAACACCATTTTACACACATTATAATGGTCCAAAAAAGGCTTACCAATACCAAATGCTGTTAAGAACATGGAGGAAACAGGAACTCCCACAATGGGAGGTTACTTTGGGAAGATTTTTGGCAATATCTGTAAACATGAAAATGAACATCGCCTACAACCTGAGAATTCTATTTTATCCATATTATCCGGGAAAACAATTATGAAACTTTGACGTGCTGAATGTTGGGATGCATGTTGGTACAAATTCTCTGTGCTTTTGTATTTTCTTTGTACACGTTTTCAAAGGCACAGATGTATGAGAGACACCGGCTCATTTAGGAATCTGATATAGTCTCTGTTGCTTTAAAAATTAATGTTTTTGCCATTCAAGGTTATCAGTTTTAAATTTTTCTCTCCTGTTTTTCCCCCTTACTATTTTCATGCCATCGGTTCAGATTCTTTATTATAGTGAAGGACTGTATTCGTGGAGGACCCGAGAAAGTGAAACAAAAAGGGAAAAAAAAGAATATAAAAGGCCATCAGAAATTCTTACAAGTTCACTAATGGCCAGCACTCTCCAGATTGGAGAACACAGAGTTAGAATTGGGCTAGCCCCTCTCATCCATATCTGCCTGAGAATATCAGGGTTTTTAATTTCTCCCAATGTTCAGCATGAATACTAATAAAAAACCTATTGACTGGTTCTATTCCTTTTACAGACAATATAAAAAAGGATATGAACTTCGTCAGAAAAAATGGGCCCACATTCCTCCTGAAAACATCTTTCCTCTGGAGACCAATGAGACCAACCATGTTAGCCTGAAGGTAAGCGCACCTTCCCTTCTGAAGAATTCTGTCTGGAGCTGGGGCAGCTTGCCAGGTGATTGACAAGATTGGTAGCATGGTAGGAAATGTGCCAAGCAGGGATTGTTTCAGAACCCAAGACTTAGGTGTTATTTCACTCACAGCTTGAAACGTCCCTACGTCCCTAGGTGGTAAGTTTTAACCAGTATTATGATAGATCACAGGTTTTTAGGAGAGTCAAATTGAAAGATGCAATAGTTCTCAACCTTTCTTCTGCCTTGAGAAGTCGGGTAGACCAAGGGCTTGTCTGGCCTGTAAGGGTGTGTGTGTGTGTGTGTGTGTGTGTGTGTGTGTGATCTTTTAAAATTAATTGCCAAATGTAAAAGTCTTGGAATGGCCTAGAAGAATTCGTATTACCAGCTTCTTCTGACAATTCAGATGATCCAGCACCCCGGAGCTGATGGGGCTGCTCCCCTCAGATTCCTTGCCCAGTGTCCTCACTTGCACTGCTACTTCGGCCTGGAGTTAGAGAGTGCGGTTTGCAACTCTAGTGCACAACATGTTCCCCTGAGGCAGCTGTCTGCAGCTGTCTGCAGCTGCCTCCCAATCGGAGGGGCAGGGAGAGATGGAAGCCAGAGCAGCCCTGGCTGAAGTAGACCACAGGAAGGGAGGGACGGTGGGACTCCATGGGGAAGGGAGTTAATCGGGAGAGTGGTAGACACCGGGAAAGAAGGTATTGTTGGGGAGGAAAGGCAAGTTGTGAGAAACACAAGTCGGGTGTCAGCTTCTGGAATAATTCGCCTTTTCTTGTGCCAGATCGATGATGACAAGAGACGAGATACAATTCAGAGACTACGACAGTGCAAATACGACAAAAAGGTGACTGTAGTCTCCCCTGCTTCTCTGAACCCTCAGGGTCCTGGGCCTTCTGACTCATCACTGCCTCACGTCTGATGCTGGGAGGGCAAAGGCCGGGTGGGTGCCCGGCTGCGCCCAGGGGCTGCTCTTGGGCCCTTTCACAGAGACGGGCAGGGCTTTGTTTCAAGGGTAACAAACTCACAATCCTGGAAAATTAAAGAACACAGAATTGTTAAGGCAGCTGGAGTGTAGGAAGCAAGAGGAAAAATGAAAGCAATTCAGAGCAGTCCAGGCAATCCTGGTATTGTTTCGGCTCATTCCACAGGCATATGACAATTTCACATGGGGTTTCTTTCTTCTTTCCTTCTCATCTAGTCATTCTTTTTTTTTTTTGCATGCCCTTAGTGGGAACTGAACCCAGGACTCTCTGGTCCGCAGGCCAACGCTCCAACCACTGAGCCAAACCGGCCAGGGCACATCTAGTCATTCTTAAAGAAACATTCAAACCTGAGCCTCTCATTATCCGAGGTACTAGGCACCAGGGACACAAACATCAACAAAATAATGCTGCTGCTCTCAAGAGCTTACAGAGTGGGAAGGTAGACACACAAACAAAATATGGTAATATGCACAGAAATAGTCACGCTACAACATTATGTTCTTAATTCAACTGGTGTTTGCAGAGAGTGATTCTAAAGGATCTCAAGCACAATGATGGCAATTTCACTGAGAAGCAGAAGATAGAATTGAACAAGGTATGTGTCCCTTGCTTGAAACCCTTGAGTGAGAAATAGCTTCACTGCATTTTCCCTAAGCACTGAGGTCCCTGGCGGAACAAGGCATTACTGGGGAAGCTGACACAGAAGCCCTCAGGTCAAGAAATAGGTGGCTATCCTTCTTCCTGTTGAAAATTCTACCAACAGATGTTGAAGAGTGATGTTTGATGGTATAAAATGTGTTGGAAATCTACTAGCATGTCTACTAAATGGTCCTGATATTTGTTAAGAGTAGTCAAAGGTTTGTATTCAAGTCCGCTTGCTGACGAAAGACTGTTTAATAAGATGCATTTTGCAATGTGTAATAAGAAGCGTACTGACATTCCAAATCTCCTTTCCAAAGATCTAAATCCCATGTTTTATTAGCATATTAATTTTTTCTCTGGTACTCCTTTCTGGCTGACTTGCTTTGTAAATTAACATGTTATCTTAGTTGCTTCAGATCGACTATTACAACCTAACCAAATTCTACGGAACAGTGAAGCTTGATACCATGATCTTTGGGGTGATTGAATACTGCGAGAGAGGATCCCTCCGGGTAAGGAACAGTGATCATTTCCAATTTCCTAATTGGTCAACCATATAGAAAAAAAAAATCTAGAAGTTTTAGATGTCCACCCAGTGGAATAGTATCAGAAAGGTATCCGGAAAAGTTGGTGTGTCCATGTGTTACCAAACTAGATCGCTCAGATTTTGTCAATCAGTCTTATTATATCTTTACCAAAAAAGTGAAAATAAGTATTCAGGAGTGTAGACTTGAGAAAACAGAGAACAGATGTGGATAAGTGATCAATTGCTTCTAAATTCATTTTTACTTTACTTGCACAGCTACCTGATATGTATTCAAAGAAAAATTGATGGTCATTATGATAGCACCAAATAAGCGTTAGGAAACTTGCTCCTAAATCCTGGTTCTACCACTGTATAAATTCCTCCCATCCTTTCCCTTGTGAGGGTTTGAGGCTGGCCCCGGTGTCGCCAGGTGGGGTCAGGTACTCTGACTGAGCAAGTTCAAAGCAGAATGAGAAGGTAAGACAACTAAGTCAAGTTCTTGGGAAAGAACCAAGCATCAAGTAGGATATCAAATCATTAAATAGTTCAGAAGGGCAAGCCTATACAAGAAACAGTCATTTACAAGAAACAAAACCATGTGTGAAGCAGAAACAGGACTAAATGGGAAAAGCAGAGGAGAAGGAAGGAATGAGGGTCATTGAAATATTTGAACCTCACCTTGAGCAGTTTCTGGGCATTTGTTTTGAGGGCTTTCAGCCTTTTAAATACCTTTGGGTTGGTGACTGCATAATTTATCAGGATACTTTGAGAGTAAAGGGGGTGCTATCACAATTGTTGGAATAGCAGACATAAATTGCAACTGACCTCAAGCAAACCAAGATGTGCCTTTGGACTATTTTCAGACTCAGTATCTCTTCATAACCTCAGTATTCTCCCCCATAACAAAGCCAGAATCCTAAGATTGGGGGCAGCAGCAGCTTCCAAGAGGTCCAAATATTCATAATTCAATAATATTTAAAAATAATTTTTAAAATTTAAACTAGCCCCTTAGAAACTTTTAATTTTTTAATAAGCTTCCATCAAAAAAAAAAAACAAAAAAAAACAAGAATAGTCATTTTCAAATTGTATGGTATAAACTCAAATCTATCCTCAAAGAAAAAAAAAAGAATCATAGCCCTAAATGCTACCCTCTCTTTTTTATAAAAATAAAATAATCTAAGTATTCAATACAAAATTTAGAAGAATAACTATGGCCTAAGGAAAAGAAACTTTCAAAATTCAATCATTATCAAATAGGTAGAATTTTAAAGTGCACTTATTAGCCTTGGCTGGTTTTGCTCAGTGGTTAGAACATTGGCCTGTGGACCAAAGAGTCCCGGGTTCGATTCTGACCAAGGGCTCGTACCGCGGTTGTGGTTCGTCCCAGCCCTGGTTGGGGTTGTGTGGGAGACAACCAGTTGATGTGGCCCTCTCACATCAATGTTTCTCTCTCCCTGTCTCTCCCTCTCTGTGTCTCCCCCTCTGTCTGAAGATAAATAGAAAAATATCCTCAGGGTAGGATTAAAAAGAATAATAATAAAGTATACTTATGAGTTGTTTACTTTTTTAAAGTTATAAAACATATAAGCCTCTCATACTTCTAATTAAAACTCAAAACAAACATAAAAATAAGCATAAGTGGAAATAAAAAAATAAAGCTATTAAAAAGATGCTTTCAATTGTGAAAGACTACTTCAAGACTATTAAATTATAAAATATATATATATTTTAGAAGCAATATTATCATGAAAAGTTGACTCAAAAAGTAAAAACTTAAGTAGGCCAATAACAATAGAAAAAGTTGTAATTTCCATTACAAAGAAGAGCAGCTTTGGCTTAATCCTAAACTTCAATAAATAATTCTGTGTCTACATAAATACTGTTCTAAAGTTAAGCAAAAACATGAACATCTAAATTCATTTAACATTCAGCAAAGCTAGCATATAGTTGATAATAAAATATGATTAAAGACTAACTATATTTAGGAATATTGATGAAAAAATTATAAATAGAAAACTAGGAATTCTAAGCCAGTTGTATATAAGGAGCATAGTACAATCAGATGTGGTTAATTCAATGAATGGACAAAATATTACTCTAATGCATCATATCAAAAGGTCATAGAAAAAACGTCACTGGAGTAGGACCATATGATCATTTTAACTGATGCTGAAAATGATCATTTAAATTAAAATTTTATCATTTAAATAAAACATTCCTAATGATAATGATAATATGAGGGCTATACCATACTCCAATTCATTTAATGTATTTTTTTAAGGAAAAAAACCCTGCTAATTTAATTAAATACAATATCACTTATTAATACACACACACATGCACACACACACACACACACATATTTAGTAGTTTTCCAATGTCGTCTTTTATTTTACATTAAAGAAAAAAACTTTTTGCTCTATTAGAAAAACATTTTTCAGTAGATAGTTTCAGTTTTTGTTTTTTTATTTTTATTATGCACTTATTTATTTATTTATTTATTTTTACAAATATTTTAGAATACCAGTTAACAAATCCTGGTCAAGGGTTTCACAGTCTTTTATTCCCTAAAATGCCCAGTGAACATTTAGATATCATACCCTTAGTTTTTTGTTCTTGTTTTTGTTTTTTTTGCTCTCTACTCTCAGGTGGGAAACTTCAGTTGTATGAGTGGTCCTGGGCCCCCTGCTGACATGCTCACTCACCCTGGGCTCAGACAAAGGAAGTTTCTCCAGGAAACCACTCCTTCCTACCATGAACCTCAAAGCTAAGACTCTGCACAGGCAAATGGCAGTCCCCTCCCTGGGTCATCCCTTTAGGCTCCAACCATGGCAAATCCCATCAGAACCTACTTTTTTGTGAGGAAACAAATAAGAAAGTTTCTCCCTAGATGGGGTAAAGACAGTCGGCTTCCTATCTTAGAAATATGTAATAACCTTGGCTAATCTTGTTTAGGAACAGTTGATTCATTCATGCAACAAGTATTTATTAAACAAATATTTATTCTAAGCCAGACACTGACCGAGATGTTGCAGTGAACAAAAATTATTACAAAGTTTACATGTTCATGAGCTGAAGAGATAAACATAAACAAAATATAGAATATGTCAGGTGCTAAGGGAAAGAATTACTTTAGAGTCTGTCTGTTCATAATTCCCCTCCCTTAACTTGATCTGGTACCTCCAGCCCAGCCAGCCTTATCTGAAATGAATTATGACTGTGGACCCTTTGCTGGAAATTACTGGTACAGTGCCTGAGTTAAAACTAAAGGTCAAATTGCACTTTTTCCCAAAACAAGGAACTATTGTTAGGTTATTAGAATTTTAATATGAAGAATTGTTATTAGCTCAAAACCATCATCTTGTTTAGGTAGTGAGTTCAAAATTCTAGTTCATACAATTCACACAAAATCTAAGAACTCTGTCTTATTGACAGAGGACTCAGTAAACTTTAGAAAAAAAACCCAAAAAACTTAGAACTATAAAGCCAAAGGATGCAATTGATCATGTAAGTAAAAACATAAGCCTAGTGAATGAATTTCCTAACAGCACTCGTGTAAATGCTTGTTTAAAAAACACTTGTGTGCCCTGGCCGGTTTGGCTCAGCGGTTAGAGCATCGGCCCGCGGACCAGAGAGTCCTAGGTTCGGTTCCGTTAAGGGCAGGTGCCTTGGTTGTGGTTTGTCCCCGGCCCTGGTAGGGGTTGTGCGGGTGGCAACCAGTCAATGTCTCTCTCGCATCAATGTCTCTCTCTCTCTCTCTCTTCTTCCCTTTCTCCCTCCCGCTCTATGTGAGGATAAATGCAAAAATGTCCTCAGGTGAGGATAAAAAAATAAAAAATAAAATAAAAAACACTTGTGTAATTTTGATGAGACAAGACCTGCCGCCGATTCCCTGATTTGGGCCCACCACCTACGGTCCAGGCAGGTGTCTGCTCATCTGCTCATTCATTCACCCCTGTCAAGTGAAAGAACCAGGATTTGGGATACTACTGGTATCTCCGGCTCACATCCTTGTCATGAAAACCACCTAGTGTTTTTATTTTTTATTTATTTTTTTATTGATTTTAGAGAGAGAGGAAGGGAGAGGGAGAGAGGGAGAGAAACATCGATGGAAGAGAACATCGACTGGCCGCCTCCTGCATGCCCCTCACTGGGGATTGGGCCCACAACCTGGGCATGTGTCCTGACCGGGAATCGAACTGGCAACCTCTTGGTGCATGGGTCAAAGCTCAACCACTGAGCCACACTGGCCAGACCACCCAGTGTTTTTAAGTAGGAAGGAAAAGAAATACAGGGTGGGGCAAAAGTAGGGTTACAGCTGTTTGTATGGAAAATAATACAATAGTTAATAAATAATAATACAAGAATAAACTCTGTGTTTCTCATACTCACAACTGTAAATCTGCTTTTTTCCCTACCCTATGTATGTTCAGGAAATCCAGGACAACAGAGTTCCAATTTATTCCTGAGTCCAAGACCTCATGATTAGAAGATCATTTTTTGCCTGTAATAGTCTCTCCACAATATCCCTCCTTGCAATAACTCATCTTCCTTTCCTTTTTCTCCTGTTCAGGAAGTTTTAAATGACACAATTTCCTACCCTGATGGTACATTCATGGATTGGGAGTTTAAGATCTCTGTCCTGTATGACATTGCCAAGGTGAGAGACCTACAAACACAAAAGACATCTATAAAATTACATTTAGAAAAACAGATGTAGCAAGCTACTCAACTTCTCTGTGCAATGATTTCTTCATTTGTAAACTGATAATAAAAAATAGTACTTAGGTCATAGGGTTGCTATATTTTAGGAAATGATACATATGCTTCGCATAGGCCTGGTACAAGTAAATGTTCAATATATATATATTGGTTCTTTTTTTTAAAATTTATCTTTATTGTTGAATATATTGTTTCTTATTCTTCTTATATGCTTTCTAATCTGGGTTTGAGGCATACATTTTCATAGACTTGCTGAAAATCAAAATCATATAAAGCTTCAGGGAGAAGAACTCAATCTTTCACTTCATAAGAGAAAATATTAAAGACAGGCAACCATCTTGCATGAGGCAGAAATAAATCTGGACTAGTATATTCCCAGACACGGAATATCAGTAACCAGGGCCTCGTTCAAGAATGAAGAAAAGTCGGTCCCAGAAGTGTAGTGAGCTCTTTGGTACAGTCTTAAATCTCCCCTCCACATAGGATCAGAATCAGTTTGTAAATGTTATATGATACCCTGTTTGCTACATACCACTCCTGGGATCCAGGCTGAAAACCAGTGTCTGCAATGACATCTCTGGCCAGCAGAGGGAAGCACACCAGCGAAAAACAGGCTTTCCCTTTCAAAATAGAATGAAACCCATTCAATTTTAGGAACTAATCTAGCCCAGCCCCTCCTTTCAGACTAGCAAGGCCTTATTATGCGTATTTTTAATTGAATTGAGGTAGCAGAGGACCAGATATACTGAAGGTCACAGACCAAATAAGTGGCAAGAGAAAACACTTTAAAAAATAGAATCAACCTTTTGCTTTATATTCTATATAACTATTTAATCAGTCTTTAGAAAATTGCCTTTTTTATAATTCCCTTTATTTTATTTTATCATTTTTTCCCATCACCATTTATCCCCCTTATACCCTCTTCCACCTCCATCCAACCCCCTCCAGCCCCGCAGTTCATTGCGCCAGTATTTACAATAGCCGAAATTTGGAGGCACCCCAAGTGTCCCTCTGTAGATGAGTGGATAAAACAGCCGTGGTACATTTACACAAGAATACTATTCAGCCGTAAAAAGGAAGAACGTTTTACCCTTTGCGACAGCATGGATGGACCTGGAGAACATTATGCTAAGTGCAATAAGCCAGTCAGAGAAAAACAAGTACCATATGATTTCACTCCTATGTGGAATCTAATGAACAAACTGAACTACCAAGCAAAAATAGAGAGAGACTCATAGATAGAGAACAGGCAGACAACTGAGGGAGGGGGGGATGTTGGGGTGGGGGGATTGAGCAAAAAAAGAGGGAAAAAAAAAAGACAATTGCTTTTTACCGTATCACCTAAATAGATTTTTAAACTAGATGTACTGCTTAGGCAAATACTAGGGCCTTAATATTTTTAAAGTAAAATAATAGCACTAAGTTTAAAATCTGATAGTGTGATTCTATCTGAATGCCGAAATAATTTCAAAAGGTCATTTCTTTCTTTAAAATAATCAAGCAGAGGCAGTGTCTTATGTCTTTGCTGTCATCTGAAAAATTACAGGGGATGTCATACCTGCACTCCAACAAGACAGAAGTGCACGGCCGTCTGAAATCCACCAACTGTGTGGTGGATAGCAGGATGGTGGTGAAGATCACGGATTTCGGCTGCAATTCCATTCTACCTCCGAGGAAAGGTCTGGAAAGAATGAAATGTTAACTGGTTTCCCACTGATCTTTTTCTTTTTTTCATAAGCCCATATAATGAGCTCAGGAAACAGAGAGACAGATCAGAAAGTTAATAGTTGAAGCCACAAGAGGCAACAGCTGGCTGGTTCTCCAACACTTCACCCTGGCCAGTTTTCAACAAGTGCTTCTTGAGTTGACTGAATCTCCTCTGTGGATTTCTTTTATCTGTGTCCCTTCATATCAGTGAGAAATCATGAAGAATTTATTAGCTTGTGGAAGCATAACTGGGTGAAAAAATGGAGATGATGGCAGTAGTAAGAGGTCTTAGAAATCATCTAGTCTAACCTGCTTTTTTTTTTTTTTTAATAAAAGACAGAATAGCCCTGGCTGGTTTGGCTCAGCGGTTAGAGCATCGGCCTGTGGTCCAGAGAGACCCAGGTTTGGTTCCTGCTAAGGGCGCGTGCCTCGGTTGCAGTTTGTCCCCGGCCCTGGTTGGGTCGTGTGGGTGGCAGCCATTCTATGTGTCCCTTTCACGTCAATGTTTCTCTCTCTCTCTCTCTTTCTGTCTCTCCCTCCCACTCTATTTGAACAAAAAATGGCAAAATGTCCTTGGGTGAGGATAAAAAAAAACAAAAAAGACAGAATAAAGATTCAGAGAGGGAGATTTGCCCAAGCAAAGAGAGCACAAAGCAGAAGACCCATTTCCAAATTCTAAACATCGTTTATTTATCTGTGGTAAGGATAAGAAAAACCTCTTCTCAGTAAAATGTATTCTTATCTCTTTTAAGATTGTGATAAGGGTCCAAAAAACGTAGCACAAAGAGATGATTTGTAAAGTATAGAGTTTTTGTGTCGAACAAACATTTACACATTCTTTTTGATGACTCAGGGTTATAGACTCAGAAATCTAGCACTCATACCACCTAGATCCAAACAGTGAATTCCACATCTAATTATATTCTGCAATTTTTTAGTTTTTCCCTAATAGAATAAAATTACAAGTCTGTCCCTAATTTCTTCAGTCACATCCAGCATGCTAGACCTTAGATTCAACCTAGTAAGTGCTTGTTTGAAGACCTACTGTGTGCCAACCATGGTTCATCATGTAGTGGGAAAAAAATCTCCTTCATTAGATGACTCACCATGACAGAAAATCACATGAATTACAGGTCAAATCCTGTCCACCTGAACATCATTCAGTTACAATAACCTATCTGTGCTGTCAGTCACCTGAATTTTAGTATAAGTAGATGTACCTACCTTTCCTACAACTCCAACCCAATAGCATCAATTGTACATGAATCACAAGTCACACAAAGCCACAAGACATAAATTCAAAAAGGCAATGAACATTTGCATGCAAAATCACATGAGGAAAATATGCCTTATCATAAGCCTATCACTATACCCGGCAACACGATTCTATAGATTTTATTCATTGAAACTGCCAAAGAAGCAAATCTCAAAAAGTTCACAAGGAGTTAGGGGATCCTAGGAAAACTTAAAGGGATGCTGGAGAACAATTATATGCCCTGTTATCACTAAAGTAGGTAATGTGATAGGGGTCCAAAACCCAAGTAGCTGTACGAGCCAAACTCAGAAGCGAGGAGCACTTCACCTGTGTGACGTGGACCAGATGGGAAGCACTGGAGAGTATCAGGCACTGGAGAGTCCATTGTTTGCAGCATGTTTTGAAGAATACTGTGGGAACCAAAGCATCTCTATGGAGGCAGCCAAGATGTCACATTTGGAAAACATCAGTCATAGTCTTCTTGTTTGAATGTGCTGTCTTTATTCTTTTAGTAAATAGATTTTTATATAATATAAAATACAGAAATGTATTTAATATTTACAAAGGCTTTCCTAGGTTTCTGCCTTATGTCCCACAAGCTGTTAAATCCTCTCAGCCACTCGCATTCTAGTGCATTCATCCCACAAATCCTCACGAGCACTTCCTGTACACCAGGTGCTACTCTAGGAAGACCTTAGGGTGTTCAGGACTATGGTGCTAGCAGTGTTAGGGAAGACATTGCCACGTGACCTCACACCAATCCTGGCATTACATAGTCAGCATAAAAGGTAAGTGTGTGTTCTACCCTTCACCATGATTAGCATAAACTCCCCCAAAGTCTGGGACATACGAACTCAAGGCCCCTCACATTCAGGTGCATGGTGTAGTGACTTCAAGAACAAAAGCAGGTTAGAGACGATGGGCCGCTCACCCCCTTAACTTTGCCATTTCCATGCCGAATGCCCAGACCTGTGGACCGCCCCCGAGCACCTCCGCCAAGCCAGCATCTCTCAGAAAGGGGATGTGTACAGCTTCGGGATCATCGCGCAGGAGATCATCCTGCGGAGAGAGACCTTCTACACACAGAGCTGCCGGGACCAGAATGGTAAGAGGCTGGCCCCTTGTCTGCCCCGCTCTGGCAGCCGGCCAGCCTGCGGTCTAGGCTGCAGAGACCCCACGCTCTGTGACCACATCTCTGTCCCTGGGCTGCAAAAGCAGTGGCTCGTCTGCACCCCACGTTTCTCAGGGGTTTGGGAAGGGTCGGATGAATGACTCAGAGTGCCCTGAAGAGCATAAGACCATATTCCACTGCCACGTGTCACCGCTGCCAGAATTACTGTTAAAGAACCATCCCTGCAATTTCCCTCTTCCTTCTGATTCCAGTCATGTGTCTGTTTAACACCTGAACTAGATCACTCGAGTGGGACAACATACACATTTAAGTTCCTATTGAGATTTGTGGGTTTTGTCACATGTGCTCTTGGGGCCCGGATGTTTCAACGTTTCATTCCATTCGTTCACTCCTCACTTGCTGAGCACTTACTCGTGCCAGCTCTTCACTGTCTGGGGTGCGAGGAGGCTAAGGGATGTCGGGATTGCAGGCTGGAGGAAGCCCACTGACGGCAGTGGTATCCGAGTTGAGTCGTATTGGGTCAGTAGCCTTAACTTGTAGCCTCCTGGGCATGAGTGGGTATGAGACCCCTTTGCCTGGTGGTCCATCTGCTCGTCAGCTCCCACCTGCTGACTGCTGGCCGAGGCTCTGCAGCGCCCTCGCGGGGCGCCGTGCGGAGTCGGTGCACCAGTTCAGAATCTGACTGCTGCGAAGACTTCTTCATGCTGCATTCTTTCTTGTCATTTGAATTGTTCTCGTCCCATCAGAGAAGATTTTCCGTGTGGAGAGTAACAACGGAGTGAAGCCCTTCCGCCCAGATCTGTTCCTGGAAACAGCCGAGGAGAAAGAGCTGGAAGTGAGTTTCTCTGGGCCACTGGAACAAATGGCCGCAACCGTTAAGGGTTAAAACACCAGAAATGTATTTGCCGGAGGCCAGAAGTCTGACATACATTGTCAGCAAGATCATGCTTCCTCTAAAGGCTCCAAGGGAGAATCCCTGCCTTGATACTTCCAGCAGCGTCTGCTGGCTGACTTTCCCTGGCTTGTGGCCCAAACACTCCGTCTCTGACTTGGTGGCAGCCCCGTCCTTCTCCCCTCTCCGCTTCTGTCTAATTTCCCTCTTTCTCCCTCCTGTCTAAGGATGCGTGTGACTACAGTTGGGCCCACCAAGATAATACACAATAACATCCCCATTTCAGGATTCTTAATTGAATCACACCTGCAAAGTTCCTTTTTCCCAATAAGGTCACATCCTCAGGTCCAGGGGTTGAGGCACGGACATATCTTTGGGAGCCGTCATCAGCCTGCCACCTGCCCTTGTCTGTCCCCCCGCCCACCCCCAACTCAGGAGAGAGCTGGATCCTTAAGCACCCATCACAGTCTTAATTTCTAGGAGCTAACAGAGCTCCATGTGATACACTGACTAGGCTTATAAATACTACCTCGTGATTGACAAATAAGCCTGCCAACATCTGGAAGCAGCAGGAAGCGTGCTACGCGCCTTCTGTTCTTCATGTGAAGAAAATGCAGCTTCTCTCCCTGCATTTGTTCAGTTTGTTAATAATCCCTCACAAAGGCTTCTAAATTATTTTTTAGAATTTTATCTGAGCTTTTATAATTCCCAAAGATAGTCAATAAAGTGTTTTAAAAGTTTTTATGGTCTTAAAAAAAAAAATCGTGTTTGTTCCTTATGGATAAAGATAAAAACATTTTCCTTCAAGTTATAAGAACCCTTCCAGGTGACGTTTATGGCCAGCCTAGCTGGGGACGGATAAGCCATTTCTGCCTCTCCTCTCCTTTCTTCAACATTAAAGACAGGCTGTAGCCCCAAGGTTCTAAAACCGAACTGCTCCTGTCCTGGTCTTATTCTATGCCCCAGCCCTGCCTTTCTAGTTCCTGGGATTCCTCCCCACGCCAGCATATCCCTTCTCAACAACACTCCTTTCTGGTCGGCATAAAGCCAAATGTTGCTTAAAACCTTTTCACCAAAGCGTTCTCCTCCATTCACTCATGTAGTTGGATGGTTCTGGAATTGGACGTCAGAAAAGATTTCATATCTAGTAGCTGGTTCCAGTGGAATACAGGCCTGAAATTAGATGGCTTGGCAATGCCCCCAGAGCACTGCTGCTTCCCTGGGTGCTGCTGCATCAGCCCGTTGGTGGGCTGCGTCTGCCCAGGCCTCTCTAAGGCCGCAGTAGGTCAGTCACCAAGGCAGGGGCCTCATGCAGTGGTGAATCAGCAGCCAGCGGCTACACCATGCAGCTAGATGTCCCAGCGACTCGCCAAGGAAAAGAACACAGGCAGGGACTGCATCTAGTACCATTCGCTATCCTATTTTTGGCCAAAATGAAGAACAAACTTTATATAAGATATGGTTTTCACCATGCTTTTTGATCCAACAAAAGCTGCAAACCAGTAGTAGTAAATGATGTTTCCATGAGCTTCCTCATGTCTTCTTCTTCCCCTGGACCACCCCTTCCTCACTTCTCTTATATATATGTATTAACAATATGTATAATACATATCATCATAATTATAATTATATTATCTGTAATTATCATTATATTATATAGTTATAATTATATTAATTATCATATATAATTAATATAATTATATTCTTTAATATGTACTAAACATTATATATTAATATGTAGTAATAATTATTATACATCGTATTGTCCTTTACCCATTTAATATTTGGGATGTACTTAAGCGAAAGAAATTATTTCTTTCTGAAATTCTAGTTTAAGTGGGTGTCCTAATATTTTTATTTGGTAAATCTAAGAGCCCTAAGGCTCCTTCCCAAACCAATTAAATCAGAACCTCCCAGGGTGGAGCCTGGGCAAAAAAATGTTGTAAAGTCTCCCCGGTGATTCCGCTGTTAGCCAGGGAGAAAGACGCTCCAAAGTGCCTCGTTCTCATTCAGTCACTGTCTCCCTCACTGAGCACAGCTGTTTCTCGTTCTCCCCAGCATACACCCTGCACATGCATGTAAAGATTTTCGCTCCCATCGATCTAGCCTTTTCCAAATCAATATGCCTTTTGTCATTAAATCAGTGTCCAAGGGAAGGCCTTAGGCAAGACCGGGCAGGAGGCTGACACACTGCAGACAGCTCATCGACCTTCCTCAAGAGCTTCCTCCTTGTCGGAGTTGAGATGTTTTTAAAATAGTCCCTGACTCAGTGACTCCCATCAAAGAAGAAAACGGGATAAGATGTCACCCCTGAGCTACTCCACTCCTTTCTTCCAGGTATATCTACTTGTGAAAAACTGCTGGGAGGAAGACCCAGAGAAGAGACCAGATTTCAAGAAAATTGAGAGTACACTGGCCAAGATATTTGGGTATGGCTGACATTTTTACTTTTTCGCACTGATTTCAGATTTTCCTAACAGCAGCTGACCTTCAGTGGCACCTAAGAGTGAGAATGCCTGTTCTGATGAAAAGCCCAGACTGCAGCGCCTGTCTCCAAAAAAGTAAAACGATTTGGAGACTAACACCATTTTCTCAGGGAAATAACCACTTGAAAAGTTAAAATCCTCAAGGGCAAAACTTGCCTGATTAAAAACTGACTAATCATAAGTATGTCTAAAAACATAGTTCCCTGCCCCTTCTGCAGATAATTGGAATTTAGAAGTCAGTAATGTAAAGTGCCTGGTAATTCTTACGATCAGCACGTTTCTTAGAATTTTTAAATCTTAAAAAAAAAAAAATTGTCTTAGGATTGGCAACTTTGGCCCTAAGTACTTAAGTCAGTACTGTAAAGTGCCTGGTAATTCTTACAATCAGCACATTTCTTAGAATTTTCAAATCTTAAAAAAAAAAAAATAACACACAACTGTCCAGTAAGATAGAATGCCAGATCTCTCGTGTTTTCTGTTAGACACGGTGCAGAGTGAGAAAATCACACTGGGTGAGAGAGGAGATGCAGTGTCTGCCCTCAGCTCTAATACCAGCGTGCTGTGGGACCCTGGGCAAAACACGGGCTTACCCTGACTGGGTGTCAGTTTTCTTGTTAGGAAAATTGAACTGAAGCAAGATCATCTCTACAGTTCCTTCAAGCTCTTAACTTTCTGTAGTTCTCATTAAGTTATTCAGATACTTAACGAGGATAAAAGCCCAGGGCTGGAGACAAGGTAGAGGGAAGTTAATCAAAGTGAGGTCATTGATTTGGTAGATCTAAACTGTCATTTGGAGGAAAAAAGCAGGAAATAATAAGCAGTGTAATTCTTGCCCACTTCTCATTGCTTCACAAACCTGTTACTAAGAGCAGGTGAGATTGTGTGTGTGTGATCAATGGAATGTAAAGTCTTGAAGATAAACTGGGCCCCTGATGTCTACCCTAAAGAATCGGATGTCATTGATCTAGGGAGTAGGCCAGCATCCGGACTTTTAACAGCTCCTGAGATCCCTAAAATGTGCAGCCAAGGTTGAAAAAACTTTTAATTGGATCAATTCATCTTGAAGTAAAATATCCATCTTCATCCCTTACACTACACCCTCTCCCTTTCTACCAACTAGACTGGATACTAGGCGTTTCTAGTAAGAAGCCCCTGGAGAGCATGTTTAAAATTCCATTTCTTAATCCCAAGCCTAGCAGTTTCCAGTCAGATAGGTCTGTAACAGGACTCTGCAATGTGTCGATTTTTTTTTTTTTAAATCCTCGTCTGAGGACGTTTTTCCATTCTTTGTTCAGATAGAGTGGGAGAGAGAGAGAGAGGAAGAGTGAGAGAGAGAGAAACATCCATGTGAAAGGGACACGTCGAGTGGCTGCCTCCCGCACAGCCCTGACCCAACCGGGGCTGAGGACAAACTGCAACCGAGGTACGTGCCCTTAGCGGGAAAGGAACCCGGGTCTCTCTGGACTGCAGGCCAACGTTCTAACCGCTGAGCCAAACTGGCCAGGGCTCAAAGGTCGATTTTAACAAACATCCCTCCCCACCCCAGGGGATCATGATGTAGGCCATCTTCTCCTACAGTGTGGAGTGGCAACATAATTGTTGCTGTAGCAATAATGAAATGGTATGATTTGTTCAGCCCCTTCAATTGTGCCATCTAGGTTACAAACTTTATCGACCCCCAGGACTCTGCAGGATCTCAGAGTGCCTGTGACACAGCTCTGCATCAAAGCTTGTTACATGCCACAGGTCACAGAAAGCTGACATCTCCTCTAAGTCTCCCTGGCCTGACAAAATAATCTGGAGTTAGGTATTTTGCTTTAGGACCCTGGCTCTCCATTCTGAGGAGATAATATAAGGCTCAACTTTGCTTTTCTTGGTCATATGCTTCCATTTGTCACCTCTAGAGTTTTGTGTTTCTTTTAAGGTTTTTTTATTTATTGCAAATTATGTATTATTAAAATTTTGGAAAATGAATATGCAAACACAAAAGTACAAACATTCACCTGTTTATTAAGTAGATGACCACCAGTTTTTAAAAATTAAACATGAGATTATAGGTTTTGCTATTTTATAAACTGAGTTTTTTCACTGAGGGATGTAGAGGTAGTATCATTCTGTGTTTAACTATTCTAATTCATATTTAATTACACACCAGTACTCCACTGTACCATAATAGTTTAACTACTTTTTGGTAACCCATTTAGGTTATTTTCAAATGTTTGCTGTTGTAAAGAATGCTGTGACTTTCTTTGTAGTTAACTTTCAGCACATTCATGATTATTTCCTTAGGATAGTTTCTAGAAGCAGAGTTGATGGGCTAATTGGTATGTGTTTTCTTAAAGTTATGATACATTTGACCACATTGCCCTCTAGGAAGGTTGTATGAATATATTTCCTCCTTCTTACCTACATTGATTACCATTGTTCTAACATTTGTTTTTTTAATATTATTTTTATTTCCATTTCATTTTCCTGAGGTTAAATTTTTGTGTGTGTTCAGTCATTTTTATTTTTTCTTTCTTTAATTACTTGTCCATCGTATTTGCCCATTGTTATAATGGATGTCATGTTTTCCTAACAACGTAGAAGAGCTCTTTATCTATTACTACCCACAGCCTTTTTCATGACCAGAAAAGTGAAAGTTATATGGATACCTTGATTCGACGTCTACAGCTATATTCTCGAAACCTGGAACATCTGGTGGAGGAAAGGACACAGCTGTACAAGGCAGAGAGGGACAGAGCTGACAGACTTAACTTTATGTTGCTCCCAAGGTAAGGCAGTCATCCTGCTGATGTGGTTTCCCATGGCAACACAGCCCCGCCTCATACTTAAAGCTGAGAGCGTTAGCATATTCATCTAGCATTGTTTTTCTTTGTATTTAGGATTGTTCCTTTTTGCATATTCCTTTTTGTTTTATATATATATACACATACATATAAATGTGTGTGTGTGTGTGTGTGTGTGTATAAATTGTTGACTGCATTACAGATGTTCTCTATTTCCCCCCTTCCTTTGCCTCTATCCTCCCAGCCCCTGCCCCACGCCAGGCCTTCCCCACACTATTGTCTGTGTCCATTGGCTATGCATATATGCATATATGCTCTTTGGTTAATTTCTTCCCATCTCCCTCATCCTCCTCCCACTGAGATCTGTCAGTATGTTCTCTACTTCCATGCCTCTGGACCTATTTTGTTCATCAGTTTATTTTGTTCATTAGATTCCACATAAAAGTGAGAATGTCCATGGTTGTTGTTATACAACAGTAGCTATGACTTATATATAACTTGTATTAGTTTTTATTTTTTTTAACCCATGCTTACTTTAGAAGATCAGTCCTACCTTAGTAAAGGAATGGATTTCAGGTTGTATGAGCACTTTTCTAAATAAATAAATAGTTTCTCTTCTGCTACAAGCCTGAGTGCAGAAGTAAGTTACACACATGCTCTATTCAGTCACCCGAACCTCAAGAGAGCCTAACATAGAACCCACGTGCCCGCAGAGAGCCTAGGAACAGCCTGGGAATGGCTGGAACCCTACTAGGCAATTTCCGTCAGCGCTCCATAAATGTTAGTTACATAATACCTGGCCTTTAATGCCGAGTTGTGATGAAAACAAGATCCTGATTATCTGGCTGCCTTTCCAGGGTGTCACCTTCAGTGGTTTTAACCAAGACTGTCACTCAAATGATTTCAAAGAGCTGGCTCACCACCTCAGATTTTTTTCTTCCCTTTGGTTTAACGTGTCACTTCGACCACGAGATGGTAGATGGTTTTATCGGATTGCCAAGGTTGCAGGGCACAGATCTCTTCAATAGCTGCAATACTCTATGACTCCAATGCAACTCACTTTGATAATTTATGTAAAAATCATTTGTCTTTGCAACAAAAAACTAACAATAACTATAAGAATTAAAAAGAAATACAGCAAAATTATTAATAAACTTAAGACTGCATGTAGGAACCAGATAACTACTTAAAATAGTTCCCTTTGGAGATTTTTAACAGATTTAAATAGAAGTTTGTTTCTTCTTTGGGAAGTCCTTTTAAGAGATCTACCTGTACACTAATTCTGTGTCAGCAGCAACCTGCTTATGAAAACTCACCATGTGAAGTCATAGCCCTTCCTTCATTTATCTACCAATGTTAGTTTCTCTCTCACTACTATTTTCCAAGCTCATAAGACTTTTCAGATATAATCAGTAAAATGAAGGGTAAAGACGGTGAAATATCCAATTTCATCATTACATCTAGGTTGCCTCCAAAATAGTCTGCACCCTAATAGCAGACGTGTCTGGAACCACCACCCCAGACGTGCCCCTGCAGATCCAAACGGCCACACCAAAGGGTTGTTTTTCAAAGGTCCCGAGTTCCGTCACTGCACCAGTTGAAAAACTACTCCCTCCAAGCTCTGGAGCTTCTCTAAATCATTTTTGTGGTTGATTGACTGTTTTCCAGGAAAGTGCCAGACACTGTTCCTCTGCCACAGTCAGCACACCTCCAGATCACCTCTCGGACAGTGCCAGGCCTGGGTGGTGGCGGGACTGCGTGCAGCCGAAAGACAGAGGGAGGGATGTCGATGAGTCCTGGGGCTGGCTCTGCTCTCAGTGACTTAAAAGTCCTACTTTTAAGCCTCAGCTTTCTCACCTGTAAAAATCAGGGATTTATTCTCAATGACCTCTATAGCACCTCCCAGCTTCCAGGTTCTGATTCTAGTGGTTGCACACTTGGATCCTTTACAAAGTGCTTCCAAGGGCAGACGGAGAGTGCAGCCCATCTGGGCGCTGAGGTTGATGAAAGGCAACTTGGCACCCGAAGGAATATGGAGTCCCTTCTTGTGGCTCTTCTCTTAATTCTGAGTCTGATGAACTGTTCTTTATCTTTCTTCAACAAAGATATTCCAAGTTCCTTCTATTTGACTTCAGTTTTAGTATAATTTAAACTTACTTACATAGTAATTGACTTTGCTTTTTAAAGGATCCAAATCGTATCAAATAAATTATGGTTCAGACTATATCCAGGTTAGTTTTTAAATGCATATCCCTTCATAGTGATAACTAACAGTGCCATGTTAAATATGTCAGGGAGGTAAAGCCATTGACTCGGACGAGAAAGATCTGATAGTCATTCAAGCTCCTACATTAATGACACCCTCTCCTCAGCTTCTGGATATAGAGCTGTATCTAAAAGACACTATAAGTAGAGAGGTAAAAAGTGGGCAAGTATGTATATGTATTATGTGTATATGTGTATTAGGTTCATCCATCAAATACTAAGTTGACACTGAACCTGCTTATAGTCATCTGAGTTCAAATACATGTATTATACGTATATGTATGTAATGTGTTCATATATAGGGTGTATGCAACTTATCTTTGCTTTCTTGCCAACCCACAACCCAGTTCACTGGAAATCCCAAATTCTAGAATTCCTGGTGGAAAATCACTACTGTCTCAAAGACTTATTTAAGAGAAGAAAAAAATTTACTAAAGTTGACGGCATTTGTTTTTCTCTTCCATCTAGGCTAGTGGTAAAGTCTCTGAAGGAGAAAGGCATAGTGGAGCCTGAACTCTATGAGGAAGTTACAATCTACTTCAGTGACATTGTAGGTTTCACCACTATCTGCAAGTACAGCACCCCCATGGAAGTGGTGGACATGCTGAATGACATCTATAAGAGTTTTGACCACATCCTTGATCACCATGACGTGTACAAGGTAACCACTTCACCTGACGGGCTGAGATTGTAAGGCCCCAGGTCAGCAGAGCCAGAATTGGTTGTTCCTGTTATTTCCCAGGTCTTGTCCTTTCTAATTTATAATTTAATGAATCTGTGGTTGAATCTGAGCTAAAAGTGAAGGGAAGTGGAAGAATAAGAAAGGCTAGAAGTCAAAAATGACCATGTGACTTTAAGAAGCATTTTGAAGAAAAAAAACACATAAAGTTTAGAGAAAATGACATACTCTCAAATCATCTTCAAAAAACGATTGCAAGTGAAGCAGAGAAGACACCGGAGTTATAATAAGTAAATAGGAATATCTTGTTGTTGTTGTTGAAATAGTAAGCATCATTTAGAGAAGGCTGAAGAGGAACAGGGAGAACTTTCTGTAAGTTCAGAGCTGGATCTGTCACCTGACTGGAGTGCTGACCGGCTCTAGTCTGAGTCAGAAGACTAAAGGAGAACTGAATCCCACACTCTCATGTTGGAAAAGCATACACCGTATGGAACAAGTAACTTCAGAAATAGAGCTCTTCGCATCAGCCTGCAGACCAAAGAGTCCCGGGTTCGGTTCCCACTAGGGGGATGTACCTGGGTTGAGGTTTGTCTCCGGCCCCGGTTGCGGTCCTATGGGTGGCAGTCAGTTGATGTGTCTCTCTCATGTCGATGTTTCTCTCTCTCTTCCCCCCTCTCTCCCTTCCACTCTATCTCAAAATAAATGCAAAATGTCCTCAGGTGAGGATAAAAAAAAAAAAAAAGAAAGAAATGAAGCTCTTTGTTTAAATCCCAATTTGCCCCTAACCATATGACATTGTAAAATATATTTAACTTCATTAAGTCTCAGTTTGTCTATCTATAAAATGGGATGACAAAATAATACCTACCTCAATAGGTTATTGTAAAGACTCTTTATATAAACAATGTGCCTGAAACACTGTATCCTTAAGTAAAGCTTAGAAGTCATTCATATAACACTGTCATAATGGTTATTACTCACAGAGAGGACTTCCCTTTTAGGGTTTGTCATAGCCCAGTCCTCACCTTATGTAAGTCAGAAAGCCATATTAACAATAGTTCTTGTTGGACAGAAAGTGATGATGCATTTTAGAGATAGCTGACAAAAAGAAGTTAACTACCAGTAACCAGTAACAGAACTATGCATATGACTGTGAAAATAAACTGAAAGGGAGGACATTTAGTAAAGAATAATGTTTATACAATACTGATAATATAAATCAACAACTTATAAGAATAGTGTGTGGAGTCACCATACTACAAGAATATGTATTATATCTTGGAGGAACCTACAATATTTTTTTTCAAATAGTATGTGAGAAATGGTAAGTGCTGAAAATGACTTTCCTGGTAATTATGGTATTTCTAAAATAACATAAAGCTATTCAGCTTATTTAAGCATTCATAAAATTGGCCTTGGCCAGTTGCTAAGTGGTTAGAGCATCGGCCCTCAGTCCAGAGTCCCGGGTTCGGTTCCCACTAAGGGCACGTACCTCGGTTGCAGTTTGTCCCTGGCCCCGGTTGGGGTCGTGTGGGTGGCAGTCACTCAATGTGTTTCTCTCGCATCAATGTCTCTCTCTCTCTGTCTTCCTCCCCCTCTCCCTCCCGCTCTATCTGAAGATAAATGCCAAAATAAATAAATAAATAAATAAACAAACATTTATAGAATTGTCAACACATCTGGATGATGTACATTATTTGTGAAGTACTTGCATATCATGGTACTAGACTTGCATATCATTTTACTAGACTATAAACACCCTGAAGAAATAGCATAGAACTGGTCTCAAACTGGTCCCAGAACAAGTGTACAGGGCTATGCTCATACTTTCTCTTTGATATGTAATTAACTGTATTTGATGTGTAATTAACTGCTCCTGTTTAATTTCTTGTGCCTTTTGAAGGGGCAGATTCACTGATGAGATACTGTTTCCACAGGTGGAAACCATTGGTGATGCCTACATGGTAGCTAGTGGCTTGCCCAAGAGAAATGGCAATCGGCATGCAGTAGACATTGCCAAGATGGCCTTGGATATTCTCAGCTTCATGGGGACCTTCGAGCTGGAGCACCTTCCCGGCCTCCCAATATGGATTCGCATTGGAGTTCACTCTGGTATGGAGTTGAGCATTGTAGCAAATGGGAACCATATGTATCTCTGCGCACCCACTAAATCAAAGTGTAGAGTCTTCAAATGTAATCAGCTCTCAATGATGTTTACTCTTGAATCTGCCAAAAGTGAGGTCCCATTATACATCCTGACGTAATTAGACCCATCCCTAAAGAGTCCTAGGAAACAGCGTCTTTGACATCACCTTTGATTCCTGGAATGATAAACACCAACCACTTACTAAAGTAACAAGCTCCAGATTTCCTGCTTAAGTCACTATATTTACTGTTTCATTTATCTCCTTCCCATTCCCTCCCTCTCCCTGATCCTCAACTTCTGTATTTCTTACTGAAATATTATGATATCTTAAATGGATTACATTACCTACAGGGCAGAAAAGGCTTGTCAAATTCTGATAATAAAAGGGATTTATGCCCTCCCACCCTTCTCATTGGTACAGAAAGTACATGAACCACTTCAAAAACCATGAAAGCTACTCAGCCTTGAACACAGAGATTTGAGAAGATGAGTTACACTTGTTATAGAAAAACATAGTTGGAGGGAAACTCAGAAATTATCTAGATTAATCCTTTATAGGCCATACATTATCTTTACATATTCCAAGGTAAGTAATAACATAGCCACTTTTAGAACAATCCCAGGATTTCCTGAAAAAAAATCACTGTTTCCAAAGCCAACTCACTTCATTATTATTTTTTCTTTATTGATTTTAGAGAGAGAGAGGAAGAGAGAGGGAGAGAGAGATAGAAACATCAATGAGAGAGAACATCAATTGGCCACCTCCTGCATGCCCCCCACTGGGGATCGGGCCCACAACCTGGGTATGGGCCCTGACCAGGAATCAAACTTGCAACCTCTTGGTGCATGGGTCAACACTCAACCACTGAGCCACACCGGCCAAGCCAACTAACTTCACTATTAAATAGTTGTTATCACAGTCTTTCCCTGTGTTAAATTAAATCACATCTCTATAATTTCTTGTCATTGCTCCTCTTTCTTCCTTCCAAGTCTCACAGAAGAGCCAAAGTATAGAACACCCTTGTGGCAAGGACCAGATAACTGCATTTACAAAAGTCATCCTGTATGCACAGTGCCTGTCTCAAAGCCTGACAGTAAACAGTTATTGATTAAGAAATCAGTGAAGCCCTGGCTGGTGTGGCTCAGTTGGTTGAGCATCATCCCATGCACCGAAAGTTCTCTGGTTCTATTCCTGGTCAGGGCACATACCCGGGTTGCAGGTTCCATCCCTGGTGGGGGTGTGTGCAGGAGGCAACTGATCAATGTTTCTCTCTCACATCGATGTTTCTATCTTTCTCCCTTCCTCTTTCTCTAAAATCAATAAAAACATACTTTTAAAAAATCAGTTAATTCTCAAAGTGACAGTAAATAGGACTTAAAAACTGCTGCCATATCTTTCACTTACAGGAACATAGCTGTGGCCTTTCCAGATCACGTCCACAGCCAAATAGATAGATGCTTCTATACACACATGAGGGTACTTTCTGGGTTCTCCTTAGCAGACCGTTCGTTTTCTGCAAATTGCCAGAGGAAGGGACAGCAATAGGTCTGACTGAACCAAGTCAGAGAGAATGGAGCTCTGGGTCCTGGCCCTGTCTCTTTCCCTGTGACCTACTCAGGCTCTGAGCTATCAGGGCCCCAGCGCTACCTTACTGAGCTGCAATGAGAGTAGATATTAGGTACACATACCTAATATCCAGTTGTTATCCTAGGGTTTAGCCCTAAGGAATGAAAAGGTTGAAGTTAAGTAGTGATAGCTGAAAACACCAAATATCTGCAGGGATTTCCCCTTCTGGGCCCTGCCCAGCTTCATCACTCCATTTCCGAAGTGAAGAGCCACTGTGAGTAGACCTCAGGCTCAGATCAGAGATCTAATCAAGCAGCTGCTCCCGCTGTAGTTTTTCCTTTTTTTTTTTTTTTTTTTTTTTGTTTGATTGTGTTTTGTTTGCTTCTTTTGTGTGTATTTGGTATGGTTTACATCAAACCTAACAGGTAAAATCTCAGCACGCAGGGGAAGATCAATATTCTTTGTTTCGTTTTCATTGTTCGTAAACACAGAGTAGTTATAGGATAAATCTATAAAGAAACTCAACGTATATAAATCAAAACCCAACTAGACATCGGCCAAACTAGAAAATCAATGGTTACCTGTATCTAAAACCTGATTTTGCAGTTGATTTCTGAGTTAATTTAACTTCTAAAATCTGTAACTCATCACATTCAGTCGTTCCACACCAGTGCTTGGTGGAACAACCCTTCCTCCCTACGCACCGGGCCACAGCGCAGCCCTCGTCACCTTCGTTCTCCTTAGAGTGTCCTTGTGCTCCCCACCCTTCTGCATTCACACGGCACATGAAATGCTCGGGGAAGGTGATGCCAAATCCTTGTCTTCTGGGTCTTCCAGCATCAGGCCATTGATCCCAGAAATGCTACCCAACGAAATAAAAATAAAACAAACTTGGGCCACTGAGCTTCCAAGTGGACTGGGCTCCCCAGCAGTTCAGAGCTCAGGGCTGTGTGTCTCAGCACAGTGAGCAAGCAATGGGAGAGTCTTCAGCCTCCCTGACAGCTTCTACTGAAAACATCAAGAATGACTTCCCACCTTTCAGCCTGGATCCGATGCTTTCTTGTTTTGTGCAAATGTGCTTTTCTGTGCCAGAGCAAACTTCTTCCTGAAAGCATGCATTGATTGAATAATGATGCTTACCTGATTGAATACATTCATTTAAACAAAAAATCCAAGCTCACTATTCACACCCTCAGACACTTCTCCATAAAACAAAGTGTTCAGTATTATGGCCCCGAGAAGAGTCTAAACCACCTTAACTCCACTCTGTGATTTCCATCCCTTCATTTCCTGCTTTCTGCCCTCTTCAGGTCCCTGT
The DNA here is from genome assembly GCF_014108415.1 of Molossus molossus. Lineage (NCBI taxonomy): Eukaryota > Metazoa > Chordata > Mammalia > Chiroptera > Molossidae > Molossus > Molossus molossus. The sequence continues at coordinate 27,055,959 of NW_023425345.1, read as the reverse complement.
GCCGCTGGAGTTGTGGGGATCAAGATGCCTCGTTACTGCCTATTTGGAGATACCGTCAACACAGCCTCTAGGATGGAATCCACTGGCCTCCGTAAGAAGGGAGATTGTTTTTCTTAGAGAACAAAGATTCTGTCTTCTGGCAGAAGGGACTTGTAGGGTAAATGAATAGGAAGTGTCAATAAGAATGATCCTTCTTCACGTTGACTGAACATGAGCCTGTGTCACGCCAGACCTTGCTACATTTGCTTTTGTTGTGGCTTTTACCGATAATTATTCTTCCTTTTGGCTCAGTTTTAGATTGTTCCTACTAGTTTGGGTTCATTTGCAATGCATTCAGCCATGCTCTACCTGGACTAGTCATAAAATTCAGCATAGATCCATGTAAGTTAAAAAACAAATTCAGTAGGCTAGGTATGGAGTCTACATCCTGGTTCAATTTCCTATTCCTTTTTTATTGGTTTTCCTGGAAATTGGTTTAGTAAAGAAAAATACGTGTACTTGTTACATGCAAACACCTATATTGCATTTTCCTGGCAAGGTAGAGGTACTGTGTGTTGCATGTAGTAGATGATTAATAAATATTGATGACAGTGATAGTAATAGAAATATATATAAGAGAGAATGAAAGCACTGGTAGGTATGGGCAGGGATTGCAAACACACCAGTGTTAGAACAGTTTACTGACAACCTGATACTGGTTTATACTGGAAAATCATGATGTAAAGGAAAGAGTAAGTTTGGGGCCAAACAGACTTCGGTTAAAATCATAACTATGAAAATCACTGATAAGATAGTGGGGAAATTTCCTCATCTTTCTAGGCATCAAAAATTTGAAGATATAAATTAAGGATGGGATACCAACCTTGCTGGAAGGTTTTCTAGAAGGGTCTGAGATGGTATATGTTAAGCACTTAGTAATCCGTGATACATGGTGGGCATACAATATGAGGATGCCATTATTCTTACTATTGTTATTGTCTGTGGCATCATAATGGGAAAGGTGATATACAGCAATGAACTTGTGGAAGGAAATATACCCTTACCACTTATTTGTCAGGAAGATGACAGTATCCCAGGAGAGTACAATTTGAGAAAATTAAGACCCTATCACTGTCTTCTGGATCTTTACCTTGTCACCAGCACTTAGGCTGTTTATTGGAACTTTTACATGGGGACTCAAATTCCAGGTCTCAAGCTCAGCACCATGAGCTAAAGCTAAAACCTGGGCCACCACTCTGAGCTGGAATGAGAATCTGTGGAGCAAGCCTGGGAGCCCCATCACTAAGGACCCTGAAAACAGTGCCAGACCCTATTTATTCCCATGTGTGATCATATTTATCTCACTGAATGTGTTTTTAAGTTTTCTTTCACTAAAATATCCAAGCTGTCAAGAACACCTGAAATAAAAGTCCTGAATCAAGGAAAAACAAATGTGGCCATATAATAGATTTCAAAATGGACAAGATTTTCACTGATCTGTTTTGCTTTTCCAGCCTTGAGAATTCATGTGAGTGGCTCCACCATAGCCATCCTGAAGAGAACTGAGTGCCAGTTCTTGTATGAAATGAGAGGAGAAACATACTTAAAGGTAAGGGATCTGCAGAGACAGTGCCCAGCAAAACCACTCAGAGACACCTGTGGGCCACCTCCTTTGAAACTGGACACCCAATGGTCAGTATGTGGAGGAGCATTAAGATGGGTCCTTTTCTGTACTCCCTGCATTGATCACCTTATGTCCCTGCGATGATCATCCACTATCCCTTGTAGGAGAAGCCACCACCAAAGAACATGAGCTCAACTTTATTTCAAAGAGCCCTTTTGATATCTTGAACTATGACCACCATATTATAAAATGCTGCCACCATTTCTTCCACTTATACCCAAGTTTTGTCCCCAATTCCTCCTCCATATTCAAGAGCTATGGTCCAGGACTAATGTAACTTAAGTCAAAGTCCCCATCTCCTTGCGTTCTTGCTCTTACTGCAAGATGCTGCTACTCCGTAAGGCCACCTCTCCAGCCAGTTGCTTTATCATTGAAAGATGTTACCCCAGCCCTGGCCAGTTTGGCTCAGCGGTTAGAGCGTCGGCCTGCGGTCCGGAGAGACCCGGGTTCGGTTCCCGCTAAGGGCACGTACTTCGGTTGCAGTTTGTCCCCGGCCCTGGTTGGTCGTGCGGGTGGCAGCCACTCGATGTGTCCCTTCACGCGATGTTTCTATCTCTCTCTCCCTCCCACTCTATCTGTACAAAAAATGGAAAAGTATCCTCGGGTGAGGATAAAAAAAAAAAAAAAAAAAAAAGAAAGATGTTACCCCAGACTTGACTCAGCATTATCTGGGTGCTCGTTAAAAGGCTGATGCCTGGCCCTGGCCAGTTTGGCTCAGCGGTTAGAATGTCAACCCGCAAGACCAGAGAGACCCAGGTTCGGTTCCCACTACGGGCACGTACCTCAGTTGCAATTTGTTCTTGGCCCAGTTGGGGTTGCATGGGTGGCAACCAGTCAATGTGTCTCTCTCATGTCAATGTCTCTCTCTCTTTCTCCCTCCCTCTCTCCCTCCCACTCTATCTGAACATAAAATGCAAAAATGTCCTTGGGTGAGGATTTAAAAAAAAGGCCGATGCCTGGCCCTGGCCAGTTTGGCTCAGCAGTAGAACGTCAGTCCACAGACCGAAGAGTCTTGGGTTTGATTCCAGCCAAGGGCATGTACCTCAGCTGTGGTTCACCCCAGCCCTGATTGGGGTCATGCAGGAGGCAACCAGTCGATGTGTCCCTCTCACATCAATGTCTCTCTCTCTCCCCCCCCCCAACCCCCACTCTAACTGAAGATATTTGAGAAAAATATCCTTGGGTGAGGAATAAATAAATAAATAAATAAATAAAAGGCCAATGCCTGGACTCTCCACCAGTTTACTGAGTAAATATGTTATATATTTATAATAAATATAAATTATATTATTTATATATATTATTTATGTATATATATATTTTTTCCCCTAATGATTTCAGAGAGGGGAGCGGGAATTAGAAACATCGATGATGAGGAAGACATCGATTGGCTGCCTCCTGCATGTCCTCTACTGGGGATTGACCCTGCAACCCAAGCATGTGCCCTGACTGGGAATCAAACCAGGAACCTCCTGGTACATAGGTTTATGCTCAACCTTTGAGCCACACCAGACGGGCCAGGAATGTTTGTTTGTTTGTTTGTTTGTTTTCCTTTATTGGTTTTAGAGAGAAGAAGTGAGAGGGAGAGAGAGAGAGAAACATCAATGAGAACATCGATTGGCCACCTCCTGCATGCCTCCCACTGGGGATTTGGCCCACAACCTGGGCATGTGCCCTGACCAGAAATCGAACCGGAGACCTCTTGATGCATGGGCTGACGCTCAATCACTGAGCCACATCGGCCAGACAGGAATGTATTTTTTTAACAAGTACTCTAAGTGACTGCAGTGCACACTGACGTTTGAGAACCGCTGGTCTAGACTCTCCATGCTGTTCCTCACATTTAGAACAGCTGCCCTCCAAAGCCACCCATGTCTCCATTTGGCTCTCAGGCTGCTTTTTGAAGGTCATTGCAATCTTTTCACACTTGGTATGAAGCCAACTATTGACTGTAAGATTACCTGTCTCCAGTAGCCATAGCACTTCTAGCCTTTACACTGTGACTGCAACTTGGAAAAAGCTTCCTCTCATGTAGTAGGGTCCTAGCATTGCACTCGCTTTTTGAATCCTCCATGAACATATTTTCTGAACAGAGTATTTCTCCCCAAATAGAAGTGGTCTATGGATTACTACAGTTCAAATACAGACAAAACAAAAAACATTATTTTTAAAGATGAGTGATTTTAAAAATAATATATAACTATCTACTCTCCTTTTCAAACACCAGCTCTAGCAAAAGTAGGATTACCAGTAAATTTCCATTTATTTTATAGCCTCTAAATGGGCCCAGAAAATGTCACTTAATCAGTATTTATTATGATGCACATGTGTTTATAATTTGCATACTTAAGATGGGGAAGCTATGGCAAAGGTTTTGTGGCAAACTTCGTGGCAAAAAGAGCTAGAAGAAAATGTGGATGATGAAAACCATGTAGATGAATTGTCTTCCTTTTAAATTTAGAGTTCTTGTGATGTTGCTATAGAGTTATTTTGCAATATTTTGGGGGAAAACTCTGCTTTGAAAAACACATGTTGGGTGATTGAGAGACTTGTTTGTTTTGTTTTTATTATTTGAGAGAGAGAGAGAGAGAAACATCAATTTGTTGTTCCACTTATTTCTGCATTCATTTGTTGATTCTTGTATGTGCCCTGACCAGGGCTCGGACCTGCAATTTTGGCATATTGGGATGATGCTCTAACCAACTGAGCTACCTGGCCAGGGCAAGAGACTTGTTTTTTAAAAGGTACTTGGAGCCCTGGCCGGTTTGGCTCAGCAGAAGAGCGGCGGACCAATGAGTTGCGGATTCTATTCCTGCAAGGGCACATACCTCGGTTGTGGTTCATTCCAGCCCTGGTCAGGGTCGTGCAGGAGGCAACCAGTCGATGTGTCCCTCTCACATGGATGTTTCTCTCTCTCTCCCTCTCTTTCTCTCCCTGTCTCTCCTTCACATTCTATCTGAAGATAAATAGAAAAATATCCTCAGATGAGGATTTAAAAAAGTAAAAAGGCACCTATAACTAAAGGCCTGTCCAGTGATAATGCAGATCATATCAGAAACGTGTGCTGCACTGAAATATGGGCACTGATGAAACTCAGAGGTGAAATGTTCCCTGGAAATGGATACTTGTCAGAATGGCGGGCTAGAACTGAACTATCTCATTGACCTCCTGGTATACACTTTCTTGTCTCACTAGGGAAAGGGAACTGAGACCACCTACTGGTTGACTGGGATGAAGGACCAGGAGTACAACCTGCCAACCCCTCCTACTGTGTAAGCTGCTGGGTGTGGGAGGGAAAAAGAACGGAGGTCTTGGCTTTGTAAACTGCTACATGCAGCCAATTTTAATTGTTGGCAAATGCTTTGCATTGAACATGAAGATTACATATGTGAGAAGGTTAGAAACCTCCCTTCTCTGGCTGCTAGAAACTGGGTGTTCCAGGCATGCCCCGGGGAACAGAGGACAAGAAGAGCTCACCTCCTGCGTTCTGATGAGTAAAGCATGCTGGAGGTGAAGAGGCACTCTGCACTTCCACCCCTGCCTACAGCTCTCTGCTGGGCCACATGTTGAAAACGGGACCTCTCCCAACCCAAGACTGTGGTTCTGGGTCTTCCCGTGAAATTTGTGTTCTCTCTGAGATGAGGAAGTCAAGGTTTCAGATCTAACTAACAGGTCTCAGTTCCCCTAAAAGCTGACTCAAATGGTCACCAAGTTGCACATTGGTTGCTGCAGTCAGTCATGTGGCTGTTGCTGTGGCCTTTGCTATGGTAGAGAAGCCTTGTCTTGCAGACTCCTAGATGCTGGACCCAGATGACAAGCCTATGGAGGTGCCAAAACAACCCAGGTCTTCCCTGGGGCACAGGAGACCTGGCCTCTTACTAGGAGTGCTCTAAGTCCATTCCAAATTCTTAAAACCCTCCATTAATTCTGAGTCCCCCACCCTCTTGAAAATATCTACACTCCTAGGCATGTGTGGGACCAACAAACACATTTTCAGGGTTGTGTTGCAGGAGCCTGGCATTGTTCTGGCTTCTTTTCCTCTCCCTACAGTGGCATGTGTAAACCTAACAGTGTTTCCAAATTCTAGCAGCATGGTGTTGCACTTTAAAATTGAAATACAATTTTCAGCTTGAAATATATTCTGCTTTTTCTACAACTGCACAGAGCAGGATGATGGTCCCTTAAGCTTATCCAAGGCAAGGCTCATTATCTGGGCTTCCTGTGTTTAGCACAGAAGAAGCCTTCGATAAGCATTGGGTAAAGTGAACTGATTGTTCTAGAGCTAAGAAATATTCTGTATGAATTGCTGAGAAGTTCCATTTTCCCTCCCCACTCACTTTTCAGGGAGAATCAACAGCGCTTGCAAGCTGAATTTTCTGACATGATTGCCAGCTCTTTGCAAAAAAGACAGGCCACGGGGATAAGAAACCAAAGACCTACACGAGTAGCTAGCTACAAGAAAGGCTCTCTGGAATACATGCAGCTGAACACAACAGACAAGGAGAGCACCTATTTTTAAACCTAAGTGGTGTCCATGGACTCAGGCAAATGAAGTACAGATGCACTTTGGGCCTCAAGGGTCCCAAAGCCTCCACTTCCCTAAGACCTCAGTGGAACAGAAGACATGCATTCTACTGAGTTTATAACAGGGGAAATTTTAACCCACTCCACCATTTTTTTTTTTACATTGTTTCTATAAAAACTGACTCTGACTAATATATAACTTATAAACAGCATGTTTGTATAAGAATCCTAGAAACTAATTTCAGAAGATAAAGACTCTGACCTTCAGTCATCCCAGTTCCAAGAGATTTACTGACCTTCAACCATAGAACCAGAATGATGAAGACTAGGGTGACAAAGACCAGAATGATGCACACCAGACCATCACTTGACCAGCTTCAAGATCCTTATTGGAATGGACTGTACTGGCCTTCATATAGGGAACTTTTCAACTCCCTCCCCTTGATTTCTTTGTTCTGTTTTTCTTCTTTCTCCTTATAAAAACCTCTGCCTGCACTGAGGTGGGGAGATGGGCTTTGCGACAAGAGTCCCCCATCTCCTCAGATAAAGTTGGCACTTGAATAAACCTCTTTCCTTTTTCACCAGCATCTGTCTCATGAGTTTAGTTTTTGTGGTAGCAGGCAGTCGAATTTGGGTTCTGGTTACAACCCTTGGCTTCCCTGTCTGTAACATTTTATAAAAATATTTAGGAACATTCTGGAAAAGTAAATTACCGTTTACTTTGGTGCTTGATCTCAACAGTTGCTTCAGGGAGCTTCAACCTGGGAAAGAGGAGAAATGAACACACTATCTTGAAGTTGAGATCTTGTTCTCATTTAATTATTTTGTTTTTGTTTTTGTTTTGTTTTGTTTACTGGCTCTTTTTCCTTCTATATCCATGATAGAATTTTTTAAATTGTCACATTACATTTTAAGTATCTTATCTCTATTAAATTATATTAAACTCATAGTTTTTCCAGAAAATATGCTATATATTAGTCAGGGCTAATATACACTTAATAGTTAAAAGTTTACTGAGTCTGTGTATGTGTTTCCACCTATTCCTCCCATTTTCCTGAAGTGTACCAGCCCCATCTTGTGCTCACTGAATAACTGACTAAATTCACCCACACTGAAGCAGGATAAAGCTAGCATTGTTGCTCAGGGCCAAGAACCTTGACATTCAATATCACTGCTACACGTGAGGAGACTTTGTGTCTAGCCCTCCACCATGGAAGGGAGAACCTGCAGCTGTCTCAGGTCTGAGATTAAGTCAAATCCTGTTGAACTTTAAAGACAGTACTTCAAACTCTGCAGATATCCCTTTCCTGACATACGGCAGCCATCTCCTGACCCTTCTTATGGTACCCCGGCATGACTCAGTTGCTTGAAATCTCTGGGGAAATAGCAAAAAGTCAATTGGTGTTGAGCAGACTAGAATCAGCAAAGGCAAGACAAGCGAAGAAACATCTTGTTTGTCTTCTCGTTGCCTGAAAAAGCTGAAAACCAAAAAGTAATAAAATAAATTATTTCCTGATTTACAGGTTGAGAATTTAATATGCAGCAAGAGTTCTTCCTTGGAATCTGGAGGTTTATAATCTATCTGTGCCTCAGCATTCTGCACAAGGGGATTTTCTGCATTGGGGATGCGGTGGTGACATGAACATTCTTGGTCATTCATTTAGTATATGCATATCATCCATCTGTTCTTATTATAGGCACTGGGCATGGTATTAGAATTCTAGAAACATGGTCTCTGCCAAGCTTTGAATCTTACAGGGGAGAGAGAAATGTAAAGGGATAAGTGGGTTTTGGTACTGAGCAATGTTCTTGACAGCAGGCAAAGTTAGCAACTTCAGCGTCAACCAGAAAAACTCAAAATCATCTTTAATGATAAGGGACATTGATAAAACATCTCAGCTGAAGGCTCATGTTTGTCTTTCAGAACCTACATGGTTGTGAAAAATTTCTCCACCTTTTAACAGATATGTGACCTCAGCTTGTCCACTTAGCAATATGGTTATGTGATACCAGTGATGACAGTGACTCTAAGAATGAGACCCAAGCAAGGGTCAAATTCCTGCAGTGTTCTTTTCTAGCTGTGAATAAATTAATTAAATTCTCCAAGCTCCTGATGCTTCATTAATAAAGCATGAATTATAATATCCACCTCAAGAAGTTGTTACAGATATTTTTGAAATTAAAATTTGCCAAGTACCTAGCACAATGTCAGTCACATTAGGTTCTCAACAAATAACCTCTACCTTCCATTTTTCCCCTCTCTCTACTTGCTGTATCAGAACTAAGAAATTTTAAACCCAGGACTTCCATATGCATGAAGTATGCATGATTTATATTTAACAATAGATAATTATAATTAATTATATAATTATAATTCATCATATTTATTATATTTAATATATAATTATACTATAATTTATATATAATTATATTCATAATTATATTAATCAGTTTAACAATTGATTATAGAATTGTTCAAATGTGCACAAACGTAGACGAAACACAGCTAATGAATCCCCATGTGGTCATCATCAGTTTCAAGAATTATCAAAAATGTTTTTAAATATGAAAAAGAGATTTATATTTACAGGAATAACAACTCAGGCATTGATAACACAGCAGCAGCAATATGATTGCCTTGTGGTAACTTAGTATAATTGGTATGATTGCCTCATGTTGGTAAGGAAATCTCCAAAAAATTTCCAAAATTTATTTTTAAAAATATGTGTATACAGTTCAAACCCATGTTGTTCAAGGATCAACTATAGTAGCTAAAAGTGCCATTATATTAGCCCCCTCCCTGTTACCTGCAGGAGATATATTCCAATACCCCCAATGGATGCCTGAAACCGTGGATAGTACAGAATCCGATATACATCCTATGTTTTTCATATACATATATACCTATGATAAAGTTTAATTTATAAATTAGGCACTGTGAGAGATGAATAACAATAACTAATAAGAAAATAAAACCGCCCTGGCTGGTTTGGCTCAGCGGTTGGAGCATCCGCCTGTGGTCCCGAGAGACCCGGGTTCGGTTCCCGCTAAGGGCATGTATCTCGGTTGCAGTTTGTCCCCGGCCCTGGTTGGTCGTGCGGGTGGCAGCCACTCGATGTGTCCCTTTCACATCGATGTTTCCCTCTCTCTCTCTTCCTCTCTCTCCCTCCCACTCTATCTGTACAAAAAAATGGAAAAATGTCCTCAGGTGAGGATAAAAAATAAATAAATAAAATAAAAGAAAACAATTATAACAATATCCCCTAATAAAAGTTATGTGAATGTGGTCTCTCTCTCTCTCTCTCTCTCTCTCTCTCTCTCTCTGTCTCTCAAAATATCTTATTGTACTCGACTCACCCTTCTGTGATGATGTGAGATGACACAATGCCTATGTGATGAGATGAAGTGAGGTGAGTGACACAGGCATTGTGACATAGCATTAGGCTACTCAAGTGACTAATGGGCAGGCATGCAGCATATACAACTGGACCAAGGGATTATTCACATTCCAGAGGGACAGAATGGGGCAGTGGGAGATTATCACTACACAGGACAACTATTTAAAACTATGAATTGTTTATTTCTGGAATAACCCATTTAATATTCTTGGACTAACGTTGACTGTGGGTAACTGAAAGCGCAGAAAGTGAAACCATGGATAAGGGGGGGCTGCTATTTTTTTCCTGTACTTTTAGAGAATACAAAACTTTATTCACGTGGTTACACATACACATATACCATACAATACAATCCCAGTTTAATGCATCTATCCCAATATAAAATGCATTTTATCTTGCACCTTTAAATAATTCCATCAAATTGTTTAAGGTATTAACCCAGCCCAGGGTAGATAGAGTTCATGGCAGAGAAACCAGTGACTCGCTCCTGGATTGCATCCTAATATTTGGACAGTCATGACACCTTTGTCACAAAAAGTCTGCATCACTTTCAGTTCTATATTTCTTTGGAAATAAATCAAAACGTGTGGTTTATGAAAGAACAGATGTTTTGTAAAAGTGGAAATTGTACAGGAGCCTTCTGCAGCTTCTAAAGAGATCCTAGATTATCCAGACACCCGTCCTGCTCAGGAACAAGAACAGTGCAGAGCAGTGGTTGTGGGAGCACCCTGTGCCTACCTGCACCACAGCACCCACTGCACTGTCAAAGTGAACCGTTGACCTTCTAGACCCCTTCAGACCATGGACACTTCAAAGCAGGTACTGTGGTTCAGTAGGCACTTCACACATGTTCGTTGAAATCTAACTATGGTTTAAGCTGTTTGATTTTTTTTTTTTTTTTTTTATCCTCACCCGAGGATATTTTTCCATTCTTTTTTTTTGTACAGATAGAGTGGGAGGGAGAGAGAGGAAGGGAGAGAGAGAGAGAGAAACATCGACGTGAAGGGACACATCGAGTGGCTGCCACCGGCACGACCAACCAGGGCCAGGGACAAACTGCAACAGAGGTACGTGCCCTTAGCGGGAACCGAACCCGGGTCTCTCCGGACTGCAGGCCGACGTTCTAACCGCTGAGCCAAACCGGCCAGGGCTTAAGCTGTTTGATTTTACCTGCTCTTTAGCTTAAGGTGAATTGGGCCCGAGATTTGCCAGGAGCTCCACAATGGGCTGAGAGGGAGAGCTGAGCTGCCTGTTGTAGCTGATTAAAGTAGCAAACCCAAAATGAAAGAGTTAATTAAGCCTCTCACTTTCTGCGATGATATAACCAAGAGTCTGAAACCAGAAAACACTGCTTCCCCTGTTCCATTTTCCCCTGTGGAATAGGACATTGGTTGGGGGCCATGTGGTTCAGCTCAGACATGGAGTAGTCTCACCGCTGAGGGAGCCCCAAACAAAAGCTCTGGCAGTTTTAAGGATTCTGGGATTGGGAGAGAAACCAGTGACTCGCTGGAGAGTGAGGGACGGGGCTGGGAGTGGGAAATTACTGGGTCCTGAGTCACAGTGGGGAAAAGTGTCTTCAAGGTTCCTTCCTCCTGATGAAGAGGTCTCCGCAGAGACACCTGCAGGGGACCTCTGGCCAAAGCCTCAGATAAAAGACTAGGAATGAAGGAAGCAGGGCTCGGAATGAAATATGCCCAGAGCATGACTAGCCAGGAGGGCCAGAGACTACAATGCATGGGCTGTTACCAAACCAAAGTCCATGTGCCCAACTCTTCAAAAGGCCAAAATTCAAAACACCAGAGTTTGGACTAAGAAAGGGTTATTGATTGAGAAGGTGCCAACCAGGAAGATGGGAGTTCTAATTCTCAAAAAGTCTCAAGTCCATCTTACTCACTGGACTAGGTTAAGGGTTGTTAAGGAGTTGGGGGACAGTTATGAGAATCGCTGGTGGGGCAAGTTTTAATTGAGGGACCTCGGAACTTGGCCATTTATGGTAAAAGGGTGTCAACACTGGATCTTCCTGGACAACAGACCCTTGGTTTCTGGAGGAGTTCCAGTGTTCAAATTCTGGTCCTTTGGTTACTTGGGGAGGGGGGTAAGACTGGGCAGGTAAGTTGGAGGTCAAAGCTCTCTCCTCTACAGATGCATGACTTTCAGTTTTGGTCTGTTGTCCCTGAAAAGCAATTCAGCATCTTGTTAAGCAGGATAGGACCATTTTGAGCTGGTTCTGCAGTTGTACCCAGAGGGCAGCTTCCCCTGTGAGGCCTGCTAGGTACAAAGTCTCTGTAACTGCCTGTGGTCAGGCCGGAAACACTGCACACGGGTTTTTAACCACAAGCCGACCTCCTCAACATTAAAAGCCAAAACACAGAAATAATAAACTAGAAGGGTCTTGCTGCTAAATTATTAACAGAACCTGAAGCCTGAGAAAAAATAGTAAATATGTCTTTGAGCTCTGAACTTCCAAACTTCCTGTTACTTTTCTATCCCACCTTAGTTAGACATTATGTAGATTATCATCAGTACGATATGCATTGGTGTTTAGATTCCAGTCAAGTGTAAGATCTCCTCAAAGAAAATTTCTACGTTGAACAGGCCAGTAAGCCAGGACAAGTGGGATAGGGAAACAGACAGAGTGCTGAACAAACTGGCTGAGCATTTACAGCAGATGCAAAAGGTCACCTCCCTGGAAGTAACATCCAGGTCTCAGTTGTATTTCAGCTCCACGCACAGAAAAGCAGCAAACCAGGTTGGCAACACCAGGACCAGGTGCAATGAATGAAAGTCCCCTGCCCTGACACTGACCAATCAGTGGAGACCACAACCCTGAGGGAACACACCTAGAAAACGATGACTATTCTGGTGAACCATGCCCTGAGACCTCCCCTAAGATTCCTATCTGCAAAAGATAAATAAGTCCTGGCCAGTTTGGTTTAGCGTTTAGAGCATCAGCCCGAGGACCAAAGAGTCGAGGGTTCGATTCTGGTCAAGGGCATGTACCTTGGTTGTGGTTCGGTCCTCAGCCCTGGTTGGGGTCATGTGGGAGGTAATCAGTCAGTGTGTCTCTCTCACATCAATGTTTCTCTCTCTCTCTCCCCCCCCCCCCCCCACTCTGTCTAAAGATAAATGAAAAAATATCCTCAGGTGAGGATTTAAAAAAAGAGGCAAAGAAAAATAAAAGCCTCAAGATAAAGGACCCAGGTGTGCGCGCTTCCTCTGGGGAGCAGCCCTGCCATTCTCTTCCCCCACTCCTTCCCCCACAGGTACATCTCTGAAACTCTAAGGGAGCCCATGAGACTTACCACAGGGGAGCAATGGGCAATGGCAGCTGGTCCCAGGCTAATAATCCCTCAAACCTGTCCCCAAGGCCCTTTTTTCTCTGACTTCCCAGTGAGCTCTCTGGTGCTTCTTCTCTGATAAGCCTTCCTTGCTTCGCTGTCCCCAGCGTTAGTCAACATACCCTCCTAGTCACCTGGACTCATGTGCAATTTTTCCTGCATGAAGTCTGGAACCCACACACTACAGGCTGGCCCTAGGCAGACCTGTCCAGTAACAATATCACCTCAAAAAAGGAGCCACAGGCGTCTCAGTTTACTTCATTCATTCCAAGCAGAGAAGTTTAGGTCTGGGTGAAGACCAATGAGCAACTAGAGTGCCCCACAGTGTTACTGAACTGAAACAGTTTGTTCGCCCTGGGGCTCGCAGAGCTAAGCACTAGCCAGCGAAAATTGCGGTGTAAAAAGATTGGCTGTTTTCTTATGAATGGGGCCAACCAGGAGAACAGGAAGCTAATGCTCTAAAGCCTGAACTCCCCAATGGCATGTTGGTAACATTATTTAGGGGAAAACCACAAGACACTGTGGTTAGGGGGAGGGGATCATGCTGGAAACGGATTGGTCGGAGGTGAGGGTAATAAATAGCATCTTCAAGTTTTGAGGACTGTCCTAAGGTCTGTTCTGGTGTCCCTCTGTCTGGTTCCATGGGAAAGTAGACTGGGAGTCATTCCACCTTAGGGCTCAGGAGTTGAAACGTAGTTTAGGTCAAGATGTTATCTTTAGCCTGCCAGAGGTCTGAGCCTTTGTGACCATTAGTCAGGTCCCGCAACTGTTATCTGCTGCCCCAGCTGCTGATTGTCTGGGGGAAAGGTTAGGTCTCTGAGGGGTGTATATATATATATATATATATATATATATATATATAGAGAGAGAGAGAGAGAGAGAGAGAGAGAGAGAGATGATTTCTAGAGCTAGGATTTAGAACTAAATATAATCAAAGTCATAAGGACCCCTGGAAGAAGTGAATGCAGATCTTTGGTCTTTTTCTTCTTCTTGACTCTTTGCTCCAGACTTCTGTGACTAGGAAGACCCAGGGGACAAGGGTAAAACCCACAGACAACCACAGTGCTGCAGCTGGGAAGTGCTTAGCCTTAGAGAAGAAGAGCAAATTTAGTTCAACCAATTCAGTTCAACTAATAAGAGTGACAGGTTAGCCCTGGCCGGTTTGCTTCGGCGGTTAGAGCATCAGCCTGTGGACCAGAGAGGCCCGGATTCGGTTCCCCCTAAGGGCATGTACCTCCGTTGCAGTTTGTCCCCGGCACCAGTTGGGGTTGTGTGGGTGGCAACCACTCGTGTGTCTCTCTCTCATTGATGTTTCTCTCTCTTTCTCCCTCTCTCTCCTGCTCTATCTGAAGATAAATGCAAAAATGTCCTCAGGTGAGGATAAAAAAAAAAAAAAGTGACAGATTAGATAGAAACGAGAACACCTCTTTGGCACTTTATCAACATTATCTCATACATTGCCCTAGAGATACTGCATTTTGTAACTGAGGAAACTATGGCTCGGAAAATTTAAAGCTACTTACCACTACTTATTGGTGGAGACGGGATTTGAAACCAGGTCTCTATTCTTTCAGTCAAGACCAGCAGGAAATTAAATAGCATTCTCTGAGCCCTGGCTGGCTTGGCTCAGCGGTTGGAGCGCTGGCCTGCAGACCAAAGAGTTACAGGTTCAATTCCGGTCAAGGGGCACGTACCTCAGTTGCAGTTCAGACCCCGTCCCTGGTTGGGGTTCTGCGGGAGGCAACTAGTTGATGTGTCTTTCTCACGTCGATGTTTCTCTCTCTTTCCCTCTCTCTCTCTCTCCTCCTCCCTCTCACCCTCCCTCCCACTCTATCTGAAGATAAATGTGAAAAAAATATATATCCTTGGGTGAAGATTAAATAGCATTCTCTGAAAAATGGCTATACTCAGCAGAAATAGCCCTCTATGCTGTTGTGAGGCAAAACTTCCTAAAGAGAGTTTGTCTGTGAGACAATCATCTCCTCTTTCCTGGAGATCCCACAGAACTAGAAACCTTTCCACAACTCATGCATTTCTCTCTGTATGATTCCAACTTTCTTCTATTTTCCTGTGTTTAGTAAACACTACTAGGTTCTAGGGAACATCCTTTAATTTAATGCACAACAATCTCTGCAGTAACCGTTATCTCTGCTTTACAGACTCTGTAGCAATAAAAATAAGCCATTTGCCTAACATTTCAGAGCTGCTGAAAGGCAGGGCTTGTATTGGGACATAGGTTGGCTGGACCCAAAAGCCCATGATGCAACTGCAACCTTGGAGTTATTATTTACTCTGTCTTAATACCACTCCTTTGGTATTTATATTTATTCTTTAGTCATATTGGAGATATATCTATCTATCTATTATCACTGACTAGCCTAAAAGTTTCTTGCAGGCAAGATATTTGTCTTATTTCCTTTGTGCTGCTCTTACTCAGATACAGAAGTTTAGAGAGATAAATATCTCCCATACTTATTTAGGCTACATAGCTTCTTTCTGCTCCTCAGATCTGATCTGCACCCTCCTCTATTCTGTTCTGTGTCCCCAGGAATCTGGCCTTCAGTAAATAGCTTATTTGATTTCTGGCTACTAGCCGGGTTAGGTGACAGGGAGCGAGAGCAAAGGACTGGAAGGAGGGAGGAGAGCAGGGCCAGCTCCATGGATGTGTGACCTGTATTGTCACACAGGGTCTCGCGCTTCCAAGGGTGTTATACTTGTCTTAATGGTCTCAATGTTCTGCTGTCACTGTCCTGAAATCCTCAGTGTTTTTTAAGCTAGAATTTTTCAAAAGTTTTCATTTTGCACTGGGTCCCGAATTATGTAGCCAATCCCAGAGTGAGTTTGGAATGCCAAGGTCACAGCTCTGTACCCTCTCCACACAGCTCTCTCCCCTCACTGCACCAGGTCCAGGGGGACCAGGGAGCCTCTGCTGTTACTCACCTTACAGCCCGTCACCTTGGTTCCCTGCACCATGCTCACACCTCGGTTAATCATCTCTTCCCCTGACTTGAGTGTGCTGTCACTTTTCTGCAGAACCCCTGATAACAGAGAAAATGCATCATTCTTTTATATATTCAGTAAGTACTTACTATAAGTACTTACACTTGATAAAAGTCAAGCACTGTTCCAGGGGCTGGAGATACAGCAGAGAAAATAAAACAAACACGACAATTCTTCTGCTCTGTAGGTGTTTACATGCTGGGACAAAACGGAAGGAGGCAAAATATACATACATACTTACATACATACACACATACATACATACGTAAGTGCTATCAAGGACATGAAGCGGGAGAAGGGCTAGCGTGTACTGGGGCAGTGCTCATCGGCAGGCCGTCAGGCGGGGTGAGATCCTGCCAGGTGAGCAGCAAAGCTGCGGAGCTGTTTGAGGGGAGCTCACAGGCAGAGAACAGCAAGGGCACATCCCTCAGTGGCATACTTGTTTTGTCACAGAAACATCAAGAAAGCCCTGTGGCCGGGCTTTCCTCCCAGGAGCACCCCCCCACCCCACCTTCTTCCCAGGCAGGTCACCTTGCTCTCCTAAACTCTGAGGGCCCTTCTTTTGCTTCTATAACTTTCTAAATAAACTTTCTCTTACAGAGAAAGAGAGGGAAAGAGAGAGAGAAAGGAAGGAAGGGAGGGAGGGAGGGAGGGAAGGAGGGAGGGAGGGAGGGAGGGAGGAAGTCCTGTGGCTGCAGCAAGGGTGCAAGAGGGAGAATGGAGGTGGGGGGCACGCAAGGGACATGTTACTCTAAGATGCATCATGGATTTTGACGTTATAGCCTCAGGACGTCACCAAAAGGTTTACAAAGAAGAGTGACACCGTGCTGGAGCGGCTCAGTTGGTTTGGCGTTGTCCTGTGCACCTAAAGGTTGTGGGTTTGATTCCCAATCAGAGCACAGACCTGGGTTGTGACTTATACTTATTAATGAAATGTGAGCACTGCAGAGTAGACTCTGGATTTCTTTCCAAACAAATCAAACAACAAAAAAGAATCTATGAGATGATTGGGGAAATTTAGAAACTGACTGAGTATGCAGTGGATGATATTAAGGAATTGCTGTCAATTTTTTACATATTATATTGATATTCTTATGTTTCCAGAAAATAGTCTATCATTTAGAGACATGAGGATATAAGCTACAGATGAATATTGGTCAAATTATTGAAGCTGATGATAGTTGCATTTGCGTTTGTTCCAATTTTGTTTAGGTGTAAAATTTTCCATAATAAAATTTTAAATTACATTAAACTGTATTTTAGCTATAATAAATTATATTTTAGATATATAAACTGTATTTTCCACTGTGGTATTTGTAAGGAAGGAAAACATTTTCTTCAACTCTCTTAGGGTCGCTGAGTCTGAAAATTAAACTGACAAAGACATTATTATCGGGAGAATAACAGGCAAACTTTATTGAATTTTCACATGTGCATGGGAGCCTTCCCAAGAGAACGAAGACCCGAAGAAGTGACCAGAGCAGAAAGTTTTCATACCTTTTAGACAAAGAAACAATACACTTATGAAGAACCGACAGAGGAGTTTGGGCTGGGGTAGTGCAGCTGGAGCTAAGTCACCTTTGTCTAAGAAGATAAGGGTTAATGTAACAAAGTTGATGGGGGTGATAAACTCAATACAATATACGGATGATGTATCATACAATTGCATACCCGAAACCTATATAATTTATTAACCAACGTCACCCCAATAAATTTAATTTTAGCTCTGGCCAGTTTGGCTCAGCAGTTAGAGCGTCAGCCCTTGGACCAATGAGTCTGAGTTCAATTCTGGCCAAGGGCACGTACCTCGGTTGTGGTTTGGCCCCAGCCCTGGTCGGGGTCATGCGGGAGGCGACCAGTCGATGTTTCTGTCTCTCTTCCTTTCTCTCCCTCTCTCTCCCTCCTACTCTATTCTGAAGGTAAATAGAAAAATATCCTCAGGTGAGGATTAAAAAAAAAAACCCACAAGGTTGGTGAGCAGATTCTTCGAGGGCCCTGTCTGGACTGGTAAGAGTTTGTCTCCAGTAACAGGAGAATTTATTTCCTGCCTTTAAGCAGAAAAGGAGGCCCTTTTCCTGCATGTACTGCTTCTTAATTGCCTTCAACTTAAAATAATTTTTATGTCAAAGATGCATATTTGGGGGTGACATTCTGGCTTCCTTCAATATATTTCAGTTCTTATATGGGAATACAATAAAGTTAAACTAAATTGAAACTGAAAAGGTATTTTTCTACTGAGATTAGCTCCAATCTGAAGGTTAGATAGTTTGAATTCTTTAAAGAAATACTCTTGCAACATTTTCATGCACAGAATTTTACAGATATTAAAAATAGAAAGTCCTTTTATTTTATTATTTACTTATTTATTATTGTTGAAAGTATTAGAGATGTCTCCCTTTCTCCCCCTAGAAAGTCCTTTTTAAAAAAGGTAATGTTCAGACTTCTGGTCAAGTTGGCGGGTAGGTAAACGCAGTATCGAGTCCTCCCACAACCACATCAAAGTTACAACTAAACTACAGAACAACCATCATTCAAAACTGCCTGAAATCAAGCTGAATGGAAGTCCTACAACTACGGAATTAAAGCAGCAGCCACATCCAGACTGATAGGAGGGGCAGAGGCAGGAGGGGCAGAGGCGCGAGGGGCGGAGGCCGACAGGCTGTCCCACACCCACGTGTGGTGGATAAAAATCAGGAGGACACCTCAGCTGGGAAGGTCCTTCCTGAGGACTGAGGGGTCCCTGCCCCACACCAGGTGCCCCGTTCAGGGTTCCAGTGCCAGGAAGAGAATCCCCATAACTTCTGGCTGGAAAAACCAGCAGGAGCTGAGGCTCAGGGAGGCTGAGGCGGGTGGAGCCCCAGGCAGCTCCTTAAAGGGCCCGCACATGGACTTATCGGACTTTCTCCCTCTAAGCTTGGAGGGGAGGCAGCCAAAGAAGCACCAGAGACATACAGGGAAGAACTGAGCTGTTTGGCACTGGAGCGAGGGCTGAAGAGGGGGCTTTCTCTGGGACAAACGTGCTGTCAGAGGCCTTTGTTCCTTTGGTGAGCCCTTCCCTGGGGCGGCAGACAGTCACCTGGCTCACACTGGTAGCCCTGCCCTGTTGATTCCCTGAGGCCCCGCCCTGCCCCACCCAACTTTCACGCCAACCCAAGCTGTTGCCACTTGCTTAACCATAGAATTGCCTGTCTTAGATCTTGCTTCAGGTTTTCCTAAATTCTTGAAAACAAGCAGCATCTGGTCTCAGCTAGCCCCATACCTCTCGTTAAGTAATACACAGAAACAAACACAGAGGGGCAGCCAAAATGAGGAGACAAAGAAACAGGTCCCAAATGAAAGAACAGAACAAAACCCCAAGAAAAAAACTAAGCGAAATGGAGATAAGCAACCTAATAGATGCTGAGTTCAAAATACTGCTTATAAGGATTCTCAATGAACTTAGTGAGAACCTCAGTGAACTTAGTGAGGGCCTCAAGAGCATAAAAAAGGACCAGTCAGAAATGATGGATGCACAGTCAGAAATAAAGGAGGCATTAACTGAAATAAAGAATAATTTACACAGATTCAATAGTAGAGAAGGTAAAGCCAAGAAGCAAACCATCAATTTGGAATATAAGGAAGCAAAAAATGCCCAATCAGAACAGCAAAAAGAAAAAAGAATCCAAAAATATGAGGATAGTGTAAGGAGCCTCTGGGATAACTTCAAGCTTGCCAACATTCGCATCTTGGGGGTGCCAGAAGGAGAAGAGAGAGAACAAGAAATTGAAAACCTGTTTGAAACAATAATGGCAGAAAACTTTCCTAACTTGGTGAAGGAAACAGAACCACAAGTCCAGGAACCACAGAGAGTCCCAAACAAGATGAACCCCAAGAGGCCCACACCAAGACACATCATCATCAAAATGCAAAAGGTTCAAGACAAAGAGAGAATCTTAAAAGCAGCAAGAGAAAAGCAGTTAGTTACCTACAAGGGAGTTCCCATAAGGCTGTCAGCTAATTTCTCAAAAGAAACTTTGCAGGCCAGAAGGGAGTGGCAAGAAATATTCAGAGTGATGAAAAGCAACAACCTACAACCAAGATTAGTCTATCCTGCAAAGCTGTCATTTAGAATCAATGGCCATATAAAGAGTTTCCCAGACAAGAAAAAGTTAAAGGAGTTCATCACCACCAAACCATTATTATATGAAATGATGAGGGGTCTTTTTGAAGAAAAAGATAAAATATATGAACAAACAAAATGGCAATGAATACATATCTATCAACAATGGAATCTACAAACAAAATGAACAGGTAGAACAGAAACATTCTCATAGATACAGAGAACATTTTGTTGGTTGCCAGAGTGGTTTGGGGGAATGGGTGAAAAAGGTGAAGGGATTAAGAAGCACAAATTTACTGCTAGACTGACAAACCTCAAAGGGAAAGGAGTTGAGGGGTGGGAAGAAATAAACCAAAGAACTTCTATGCATAACCAATGGACACAGACATCAGTGTGGGAAAAGGTGGGAGGGGGGCGGGAGGGGAGTGGAGGGGGGTGGAGGGGGTCAATGGGGGAAAATGAGGAACATCTGTAATACATTCTACATTCAACAATAAAGATTTAAAAAAAAAAAAAAAAAAAAAGGTAATGTTCAGCCATGGCCAATTGTTCAGTGGTTAGACCGTTGGCCCGCAGACCAATGAGTCTCGGGTTCGATTCCCATCAAGAGCACATGCCTCAGTTGTGGTTCATCCCCGGCTCTGCTTGAGGTCGTGCAGGAGACAACCATTCAATGTGTCCCTCTCACGTTGATGTGTCCTTTCTCTCTCTCTCTCCCCCTCCCACTCTATCTGAAGATAAATAGAAAAATATCCTCAGGTGAGGATGGGAAAAAAAAAAAGGTAATGTTTATTGAGTGCTTAACAAGTGTCAGGTTATTTCAAAATTATATGATATTAGGTCTGATTATAGATTCCTTGGATGGCCAGACACAGCACAGGGACACTTGGGTGAAAGGCAGAACTTTTTGTTGTAGCTCCAAACTAGAGGAGGCTGCCACGAAGGGCCACACAGCGGTTTGCACCTGGGACAGGTGAGCAAGCTGGGCTGTGAGGGCAGTTCTGTAGCAAGCGAGGTGGGGTTAGGTAGGTTTTGTGACTTCCTAGAGATTGGATATTTTGAATAATTCTGCAGGCCCAAGAAAGAAGAGGCCATCCCTAACTGATTGGTATCTGGGGCCTCAGGCAGCTGGGCATTGGACTGTAACCCAGGGGTGGCAGAGCCTGACAGGAGGTAATCAGGGCTGGGTTTTAGCAAACTGCCTGCAAGAGGAATGAACCGCATTTAGCCCTGACTTCAAAATTAGATCAAGAGAGCACTTGTGAAATATCTCACACAGGTATTGTCAGATCACTTAAGTCTATTAACACGTGGTACTTACAACACACCTGTAGCGTGGGCACTAACATTATCACTCCCATGCTGGAAACAAAGGTCCGGAAATATCAAGTCACTCTCCTACTGGTGACAAAGTGAAGGTTTAAAACCATATGGCTTGGTTCGAGAAATCAAATATCTTAACCACTGTGTTTCACCTGATTGAGGCAGGTAAGGAGGGAAGTAAAAATGTGTTATGTCCTAGGCTGTCAGATCCCAGGGTCAGCCAGAGGTGAGGCCTGGAGAGCACCATGGGTCAAAAGGCAAACCTGCTGCCTTAAGAGCATCAGAATTTCTCTGCGTGTTTGAGAGGAAGAGTCTTGGTGATCACAGGGCAAGTTTGCTGCTTTGCTTAGCCTATTGTTTGTTTGGAAAGGCTTGGTGGAGTCCCTTTTCTGGAGCATAGGCATTAAAGTCATTCTCCTGGTGAAGCCATTGCATGTCCATCTGCTGGATGATCTGTCTATCTGTCTGCTGTTGGATAATCCACCTACACTGAAATTCAATCCCATACACCCAGATACCTCACTGTTTAGGTCTACCCTGGGGGAAAACAAAATTCATTTAAGATTTACTCTCAATTTCAAGATCTTTAAGGAGAGTACACACACATCAAACATGCATGAAATAGATACAAATGGCCAGAATTGGTGGTATAAATAATAATTGCAAGAATAATTCGAGTAATGCCCTGGCCGGTTTGTCCCAGTGGTTAGAGCATCAGCATACGGACAAAAGAGTTGTAGGTTCGATTCCGACCAAAGGCATGTACCTCGGTTTCAGGTCATCCCTGGCAACCCGTTGATGTGTCCCTTTCACATAGATGTTTCTCTCTCAGTCTCTTCCTCCCTCCCACTCTACCTGAAGATAAAATAGAAAAATATCCTCAGATGAGAATTTTTTTTAAAAAGAAGAATTCAGGTAAGGAACTGTCAACATCGATTAAAGCAGCTTCAGGGTAGGGCTCATTCTTCTTTGAACCTCACAGAGCTCACATTTGGCATGTTGCACTTAGTATTATTGTCTTGCACCGTAGTGATTTGTGTACTTACCTAAATCCAGATATTGAGTTCTTCCACCAGGCAGTTACCACTAATTTTCCAGTTGATCTACAGTTTCTAGCATAAGGACTTATTTTTTACTAAGCCCTCCAAAGTGCCTCTTGAACTTATATAATTTGAGGCTAGAGCTGAGCCTTCAATGATAGATTGGTTTGCAAAAAGAAGAGAGGCCCTGGCTGGTTTAGCTCAGTGGTTAGACTGCCTGTCAGCCTGTGGACTGAAGGGTTTCAGGTTCAATTCCCAGTCAAGGGCACGTGCCCTGGTCCGGGTCGGGGTTGTGTGGGAGGCAACCAATCGATGTGTCTCTCTCAATCAATATTTCTCTCTCTCTCTCCCTCCCTCCCTTCTACTCTAAAATAATCAATGGAAAAATATCCTCGGGTAAGGATAAACAAAAACAAAAAAAGAGAGAAAGGGAGAAAAGAGGAAGAGAGGAAAAGAAAAATTTAGAACAACAACCTCATCAAACAACGGAAAGTAAAGGCAAGCTATTTCAGACCCAGTAGTAGGCCAGCAGAGGGTTTGCCCAGGAGAGATAAAATGACATAGAAAGGCACCAAGAGTCATATTGTGAAGTTAAGCTATGAAATATGAACTTTCTCATATAGGTTGGTGGCTTTCAATCGTGCAGTCTAGAGGGATGCCTTTTTTCTTTTGGACTGAACCTGGTGGTTCTTATTATGTTTGCAAGACACCCTTAGACAATAACTACTAGGAAGCGTTGAAGAAGAAAAAAGAAATTATTACTTATAGCTCCTGGAGTTTACAAAGCATGCCAGGGGCACATTGCCAAGATAACCTAGCCAGGTTATGGGGGGAGGGGGGGAGGGGGAGAAACTAGAGACTGACTGAGAGAGAGATAAACATAGACACAGCGATAGAGATCGAGATAAAGAGAAAGCCAGGCTAGGAGGAATTTGAATCTTCTGGGAAGGTTGTTAAAATCCCAGCCCAAAGAAGATCAGATTGACAGTAAGGCATTAAGCAACGATGAGTATTTTGAAAGTTCTTCCTGCATGATTTATACACCCAACTGTGGCTTTTGGCAATGGAGAGGCTTTGAAAAAAAAAATGTGTAACAACAACGACAAAAATGACATAAACGGAACTGTTAATGAAAGTGTTTCTCCAAAGTGAAAAAGCTTGATCTGAAATAAACTTTGTGTTGTGAAGTGTTCTATGGATATTTTAAAATAAAAATAAAATTTTTAAATTAGAAAATTACTATATTCTTGTCATAGAAATTTTGGGGAAAATATCCCATAACACAGAGATATCCATTATAATATGCTCACATAATTCTTTCCCTTCCTTCCCCCAGCCTTACTGAAAAATTGTATCCATTTGGATACATAACAATGTGTATACAAACATACATGCAGTTAAGCAAATTCGGTTATAATACAACAGGCAATTGATACCCACCTTCCACTCAGCCACCATTTTTATTTCATTAACCTAGCAAAAGTGTGTCTCATGTTAAACTATTTCATTTTTGGACTCTGCTCATAGCATTATGGTGGGATTTTACCAAACGTATTTATTTTTTTGTAACCGGTTCCATGCTATTTGGCCCTCCCTGCAGGCTTTACATAGTGGAAACTATGCTGACCTGGAAAATAGGCTTCTCCTACCCCACTCCATAGCTTGGCTGACATCTGGCATCAGAACAACGCTCTAATGGCCCCAAGTCTCGCACACTCCTTGAAATCTGCTTCTTTCTTCTGCCTCTGCCTGAAGGCTCCTTCTTTTCCAAGAGCTCAAACAAGGGGAACAAAGCAGGCAAGTCATATAAGAGACATCATGCTTTTCTCTCCATCCCTTCCTCCTTCTCCCCATCCACTCTGCTTGCCCCCAAGTGCCCACATACAAATCTACTTCTCCAGTTCCCTTTCTCAGTACACACCAACTCAGGTAGATTGATTGATGCATATGGACTCATCAGACACATCCAAACATAAATCCTAGTTTAATTCAGCGAAAGATCCCACACTACCTAAGCCCAGGTAATAGGATCAGTCCGCTACAAGATGATCAATAAGAGATGGGCTTCATGATTATTTGTTTTTCATAGCCAATTTTTGAAAAACATGACTCATTATTATTAAAGAGAAGTTGTCAGGGCCCTGGCAGGGTAGCTCAGTTGGTTGGAACATTGTCCTGATACACCAAGTTTGCTGATTAGATACTTCAGGGCACATACAAGAAGCAACTAATGAATCATAAATAAGAGAAACAACAAATCAATGTTTCTCTCTCTTTCTCCAACCCCCTCTAAAATTATTATTATTTTTTTTTAAAGAGGAGTTGTCAGGATGTAGAAAATCATTGCTCAATTTATTTGGCAATGACAATGGCCACTGTGCTTTTTATGCAACTGCTTCTGTTATGTAATTCTTGTTGACACAGTGTTTCAACCATGTAACTTGACTGTAAATGCTGAGTAGAAGAGCACCTGGAAGTGCTTCAGGTGGTCATCAACCACCAAAGGAACCAATTTGCAATGTGCTGTGAAGAACTCAGCTTGAGAAATGCACCTTGTGTCACAGGCGAGAAGAGGAAGCAGGCAGAAAACACAGTCCTGCTGGTGGCAGCACCGAGGGCAAGCTGCCCCCTAGGTTGCAGAATCTCCTAAGAATAGAGAACCAACTGGATTCTTGAATTTGAGTTTCTGAATTTATTAAACTGTGTGAGAGATTCTCCTCTACATTTTTACATCACGACTTCCCTCTTCTTCAGGCTTTAACTTGGACTTATCACTCAGTCAGATAAAATATATCAAAGTAATTATTTTATTTTTTATATGTTTTTATGGATTTTTTTTTTAGAGAGAGAGGAAGGAAGGGAGAGATAGAAACATCAATGTGAGAGAAACACATCAATCTGCTGCCTCCTGTACACCCCACACTGGGAGTCGATCCTGAAACCCAGGTATGTGCCCTGAACGGGAATCTAACCAGGACCTCTCAGTCCATGAGACGACACTCAATCCACTGAGCCACACTGGCCGGGCCAAAATAACCCTTTTAAAAGAGATTCACAGAAGTTCTATTTTCTGAGTCCTTGAAAATATGTTACCTTAACACATGAACTAAAATTAACTCTGTATAAAATGTCATGATTACAACCTTTCCCCTCAAAAAATCTGTAGCTGAATCTCCATTGGCAAAGTCAGTCTGAGTCTTAGTACTTTGCAGGCAACGTTTTCCACCCTCACACACACTTGGAATGTTCACAGTGTTTTTGTTTGTTTTCGTTGTTTTACCTTTGTACCTATTCAGGACCTACTATTTTCTTAGTAACTAGTATCTCATCACTCCTATGGGGAGACCCAACTTCGTTGAGAGAAGACTTTGTCAAGACTGAAAGGTGAAGGAAGGTTTAGGCTGCAGGGCCAGTGGACTGATGGATCTAAGCTGGAGATAAGTTGTTCCGAGAAGGAAGTGCGGCTGCCCAGAAAGGAGAGGTAGGAGGTTCCCTGAGCCTAGGTATTGGTGGCAGCGCAGAAAGGGGGTTCAGGAGATGTAAAAAGCCAGCTAGGAAGCCAATGAAAAATAGCCATTAAAAAACTACCTCTTAAAAAGAAAGTTTGCTGGAAGGATACTTGGGGTGGGGGCGGGGGGTGCCACATTTATTTTACTTCTTTCCATAGATATATTTATTTTTACCAAACCATTTGAAAGTCAGTTGTAGGTACCATAACATTTCACCACACTATGTATGTCCCCTAGAAACTAGGACATCCTTCTGCATATCCACAATACCATTTTCACACCTAACAAATTTTAAAAATATACAATACCATCTAATATACGGTCCTTATTTAATTAAATTTCTCTAAATGTTCTCCCAAAATGTATCTTTTGTAGATATCCACACATACACATACCCCATTCAGGATCCAGTTAAACATCACACATGGTTTTGGTTGTCACATTTCTTTAATTGCTTTTAAACTAGATGAGTATTTCCTTCACATTATTTCTTGGGGTGGTGAGGAGGTGGGGAAGGACATGTCTATTAAGTAACTGACATTTAAAAAATATAGATAGATAGATAGATAGATAGATAGATAGATAGATAGATAGATAGATAGATAGATAGACAGACTGTCCTGGCTGGTGGCTCAGCAGTTAGAGCGTCGGCCTGTGGACCAAAGAGTCCTGGGTTCAATTCTGACCAAGGGCATATACCTCGGTTGTGGTTAGTCCCTGGCCCTGGGTAGGGTCGTGCAGGTGGCAGCCAATCGATGTGTCTCTTTCCCATCGATGTTTTTCTCCCTCTCTCTCTCTCTCCCTCCCACTCTGTCTGAAGACAAATGTAAAAATATCCTCATGTGAGGATTAAAAAATAAATAAGCCAGTTATCTTGTAGAATGTCCAACAATCTTGATTTACCAGATTCAGGAATGGCTAAGTAATTTGTGAGGCCCGGTACAAATTGAAAATGCATGATGCTTTGTTCAGAAATTAGTGAGAATTTCAAGACAGTGAAAAGAGGCCATTAAATCAAGCATGGGTCCCTTCTAAGGGTGGAGTGTATTTGACGGCACTTGCCAAGTGTCTGGGAAGCTGGCCCTAGCCAGGTTGTATCTTCATTATTTGTTACAGGTTAAATATTTTTGCCAAAATGACCACATAGGTGATGTGTGCCTCCCATTACATCATTTCAAGAGAAACACTCAGGTTTGTTTATTTAGCTCAGGAAAGTTTTCTTGAGAGTGTTTTAATCAGTGCTTTGATTCTAATTAGTTCAATTTCATCTTTAGGAATACGTATCATTCTTCGGTTGAATTCTAGAGTCTTTTGTGTCTCCCATCTTTACCTTCCTTTCTGTTTTTATCTTCTCCCTCTATTTTTGGGAAAGCCTGGTCCATTGTCCTTCAAACTACTGGCTCCATTTTCAACAGCGTTGATTTCTACTCTACTGTATCACCTCCAATGGAAATGTTGATTTCACTGGGGCACGTTAGTGTTCTATCAACCCTTTCTTACTCTATCCATCTCCCTTTTCATCTCATGCATTTCCTCTCAACCTGGTTTTCTTTGTACACTTTCTTCTCTCAGTACACAGAGGTTGTGTCTCATAACCCATAGAAGATGCTAAACATTTTCTAAAATTTTCTTTTGGGTGCAAAAATTGGTGGTTTTTCTAAATCTGGGATTTCAAGATGATGTGTCCTTCCCCTCATTCTTAGATTTATTTATTTATTTATTTATTTATTTATTTATTTATTTATTATTTTAATCCTCATCCAAAGATATTTTTTCATTGATATTTTTAGATGGAGGGAAGAAGGGAGGGAGGAGGGGGGAGAGAGAGAGAGAGAGATCTATGTGAGAGAGACATGTCCATAGATTGCCTCCTGCGCGACCCCTGTGGGGCCAGGGATTGAACCCGAAACTGATGTACGACGTCCCCTTGACCGAGAATTGAACCCGCCACTCTTTGGTCTGCAGGTTGACACTCTAACTGCTGAGCCAAACCAGCCAGGGCTCTGCAATACTTTTCAAACACTCCCTGCTGTGCTGCTTCGTTTCTGATAACTCATCTATAGATTGAAAGGGCTAGCAGACAGTTTGTGTTTCTCAACAGAGAGCGTATTCAGATTGTTCCTGGCACTGCCTCAGAACTCGCTTCTCGGACTACAGTTGTCTGGAAGATTGATACGCACAGTTTTAACTCAGTTCCCGGTATCCAGGAGATGCTCATCTAATTTACTCAACTAGACTGAAATAGGATCTCTGCCTGGTCACCTTTCCTGGAGTTTTGACCCTGGGTTATATTTAAATGTTAGTTTCTAGCCACTTTCCAAGAATTAACTGCCTAAGATTTGTCTTCTTGTTGTCTTCATTTTAAAGTATCAGTAGCACCAGATTCATTGAATATTTATCAAGCACTTCTTATTTTCCTATGTGATGTACGATTCAGGCTTCAATCCTCTCTTATAACCCGAAGAGAGAATGGGGACATTTAATATGGGAATATTTTTCATCCGCAGTCAAGGTCGAACACCACTATGGAAGAATTGTGTTCTGCTCATTGTTTTTACTTGGCATTTGTACTGCTATCAGTAGCATGAAAGTGGATAATAAGCTACTGAGAGTGGGGGAGCCTTGGCCGATTTGGCTCAGCAGTAGAGCATCAGCCTGAGGACCAATGAGTTGCAGGTTCAATTCCAGCCAAGGGCACATACCTCAGTTGCAGTTCATCCCTGGACCTGGTTGGGGTCGTGTGGGAAGCAACCAGTTGTTGTGTTCCTCTCACATTGATGTTTCTCTCTCTCTCTCCCTTTCTGTCCCTCTTTCTCCCTCCCACTCTATCTGAAGATAAAAAGAGAAAATATCCTCAGGTGAGGATTAAAAAAAAAAAAAGAGTGGGGAAGACAGGTACATAGAGGAAGTCAGCAGCAGCTACTCCAGGATGTAGCTACTCAACACAGCAAAAAAGTAAAAAAGAAGTTTAGCCCTGGCCAGTTTGGCTCAGCAGTTAGAGTGTCGACCTGCGGTCCAGAGAGACCCGGGTTCGGTTCCCTCAAAGGGCGCGTACCTCGGTTGCAGTTTGTCCCCTGCCCTGGTTGGTTGTGTGGGTGGCAGCCACTCGATGTGTCCCTTTCACGTTGATGTCCCCCCCTTCCCCCTTTCCACTCTATCTGAACAAAAAATGGAAAAATGTCCTTGGGTGAGGATAAAAAAAAAGAGTTTAGAAAAGTTCTGAAAAAAGACCTGTTGGGCAGAAATTACATCCCTTAAACAATGCAGAAAATGCTCGTGGCCCTAAAACTATTCCAATTCTTTTTCTTTAGCTTCTTTGGAGGTAAAAGGTGGGAATGAATATGCGTATTAGCAGGGAGAAAAAGTTCATGCGTGTCATGTGGAGAGAAAAAAATTCTGCTAAACCATGTAGGCAGTATTCAACGTGTACAGAAACCTCGCTCAACCACCCGCTCTCCTGCTGCAGTCAACCCATTTCTGGTTCACTGCGCACCCTTAGACCGTGGTCCTGAGGCCGAGACATGCTGGTAGCCTTACAATCACTGACCAGTGACAGACCCTCTTTTGTGACTCAACTTACGAGACAGCAGCAGTCTGGAAATTATAGTGGAGGGCAGCTTATATAAAAGGCAGGCGAGTGAAAAGCAGAGAGGTTAGGAAGTCAGTACAGGCACGTGTTGTAAGTGCTCAAAGTGAGCTCCACGACATCAAGCGCACGCCCAGGACTTCTGAAGGATGCCCGTCCTTTCTTTGGTTCGGCAGCAACTTGGACTCAGTACTCTGAAACTTGAGGACCAAATGCTAAGTTTAACTACAAAACAACTTACATATAATAATGTAGGACAAAAAATAGCACATAAAATGAAAACTAATTATAGAAGTAAATATACAGAATTGTTGTCTAACATATTACCCTGCACATTTTTCTTCCGAGAAGTCATTGTTTAACCTGGTAAATCTCTCATCATTAGATTAACTCCAAGAGTCTAAGGCTTATGGCTCAAGGGAGGAGAAAACAAAAAATATGGAAAGATCAAAGAGTAAAGTGTGTGGCTTTTTCAGGTCTTGAGTAGACAGAGGCCATAGTTTTCAAGGCCCTTAAAATGTAAAATCTATGCATCTGAGAGAGAGAAATATTTTGAGATATTTAAAACTTGGCTTGGAAAATTGAAAGACACAGATTGACATAAAGAGCATAAAGTATATTCAACAACAATAAATTGGAATAGGGATGTATAACAGGGTTGAATTCATTTCTGTCCACACAAGTAAAATGTTTGAAGTACTGATATAAAAATACAGCCCTGGCCCAGTAGTTCATTTGGTAAGAGCACCATCCCAACATGCCAAGGTTGTAGGTTTGAAGAAAAAATTTTTAAGAAAATACACAGTGCATTGATGCAAGGCCAGCACCACCCTTCCTCCAGGAGATGAGTTGCCTACTTGATGGGTGGGGTACGGTGTGGAAATATTTGGTAATAGAAACTCAAGGTAGGTCTAGAAATACCAGAGCTGTGGAGATTGTGTTTAAACTTCCCAGAATGTAGCCATAAACTTGTAAATCTTGAAAAAGCATTATGTCCCCCACACCCACCTGCGCTGTAAAGTAGCAATGACTGAGGGAGGTGTTTGGGGAGAGGGCCTGAGGGTAGTTTCACTGTTTGCCATACAGTAGATCAGAGTCCTACTGCCATAGCCCAGGGCTCAGAGGGACCTGAGAATGAGCCAAAGGACCCAATAGAATCTAAGTCTGAATGAAAAAGTTGCCAAGAGTATCAGAAACAACTGTGTGCCTACCAAAAATGTGTGTTCTTGTTTTCATACTGAGAGATGATGTCCTGGCTGGAGGCAGCATTTCCCAGCCTCTTTATTTATTAATATTTTTTCTTCATTGATTTGAGAGAGAGAGAGAAACAACGATGAGGGAGAACATTGGTTGGCCTCCTCCTGCATGCCCTCCACTGGGGATCAGGCCCACAACTTGAGCAAGTAACTGAAAACATGGAAGTGAAACCACAGATAAGGAGGCATTATAATTAAAAAAAAAAAAAAAATTGTTTTTTTAATCCTCACCCGAGGATATTTTTACATTTATCTTCAGACAGAGTGGAAGGGAGAGAAAGAGAGACAGAGACAGAGAGAGAGAAACATCAATGTGAGAGAGACACATCTATTGGTTTCCACCCACGCGACCCTAACCAGGGCTGGGGATAAACCGCAACCGAGGTACATGCCCTTGGCTGGAATTGAACCTGGGGCTTTTTGGTCTGCAGGCTGATGCTCTAACCACTGAGAAAAACTGGCCAGGGCGGCATTATAAATTTTTGAGGAAAACATAGTACTATCAGGACACTGAGCAAATTACTACTAGTATTAAATTGTTTGTCCCTAACTACTTAAAGAAATGTTTAGATATTTCTTTTGGCCTGCAGCCCTAAGAATATATTATTGAGACTCTAAGGGCACTACAAACCAAGAAAGATTGGGAACCTCTGCCTTAGGAAATAGTGGAACCACAAAATGAAAGGAGGCTGGGTCCCAACATTTCTACATGCAGGAAAGCCACCTGCCAATTAGAGACTCCCACACTAAATTGGTACATGAGCCAGAAATGAACTTCTGTTACATTAACCCACTGAACTTTTAGATAAGTTTGTCATAGTAGCTACTGATAACTTAGAACTCTTTTTTTTTTTCCTCACCCGAGGACATTTTTGCATTTATCTTCAAATAGAGCTGCAGGGAGAGAGGGAGGAAGAGAGACAGAAGCATCGATGTAAGAGAGACACATTGAATTGTCACCACTCGGACCCCAACCAGGGCAGGGACAAACTGCAACCGAGGTATGTGCCCTTAGTAGGAACCTAAGGTCCGCGGGCCAACGCTCCAGCCACCAAGCCAAACTGGCCAGGGCTAGAAGCTCTTAATACCATAACTTGTGGCCCAACATTTGGATTTTTGCAGCTTGGGCTCTAAAGCTGCTTACAAGTCATAAATTTGCCCTTTGGGGCTCTGAAATCACCTGCAGGGCAAGCTGTGTTGATTGTGCAGTTTGATACATCAAACCCCCTGTGCAATTGATAACCAACACCCCCTGTACTGGAACTGCTGGATGAAAAGCCTTTGTTCTGTGACTCCAAACTGAAATTAGGACATTGATAAGCATTTAATCATGTTACCCATTGTTCTTACCATTAGAAGTTCGGTTGCCTCACCAATCAGAAATAGTGATAGAAGTTTACAACCTTGTTGTCCTAGCAATGCTTCTCCTTTTAAAAACTATGTTCTTGTGAGGATGTGGAGAAAAGGCAACACTATTAGTGCACTGTTGGTGGGAATGCAGAATGGTGCAGCTACTGTGCAAAACAGCATGGAGTTTCCTCAAAAAATTAAAAATCAAAAATGGAATTGCCTTTTGACCCAGTGATCCCACTTCTGGGAATATGTCCTAAGAATCTAGAAACACTAATCAAAAAAAAAACAAAACACATGCACTCCTATGTTCATAGCAGTGTTATTTACAATAGCCAAGATCTGGAAACAGCCCAAGGGCCCATCAGTAGATGAGTGGATAGAAAAGCTCTTGCCCTTTGCAACAGCATGGATGGACTGGAGATTATTATGCTAAGCAAAATAAGCCAGCCAGAGAAAGACAAATACCATATGATTTCACTAAATGTGGAAACTAATGAACAAAATAAAGTGATGAACAAAGCAGAACCAGAGGCATGGATACATGGAACAGACTGACAAATGTCAGAAGGGAGGAGGGTTGGGGGGTACCAAATAAAAGAAGATGAAGAGATTAGTCAAAGAACAAATATACATAGCCTGTGGTCACCGACAACAGTGCACTGAAGGCCGGAGGAGGGGGAACTGGGGGCTGGGTGGAGGTGGGCTAAGGGGGGGATGGGGACATCTGTAATAGTGTCAACGATAAAAAATAATAAATACATAAAATAAAAATTATGTTCTTCTCTTTCCCCACCCCCTCATCTCTCACCTTAGAGGGTGTCTTCAATTCATTCTGAGGGCTATGTTGTCTAATTTGCAAATCATATGTGAATAAAATTTTTAATTTCTTTTGGAATTTTTGCTCACCCTAGCATTACCCTGACTAATACACAGAGTGTGTAGAAATCGAGACCTGAGGCCAAGAGCCGGAGATGTCAACAGTAGATTCCTGCACACCACAATAAGGTCCGGACGAGATAAGCTACATTTCAACGGAGGCCACCAAGCCAAAAGGATGATTCACAGAGTAGATGCCCTTTATCTGATATCAGGTCAATGCATAAGCCCCTAAACTAAGATCAACCTCAAAGAAAAGGGAGAAGGTTAAGAAGGAGGCAAAGGCTGATAAGGATTTAGCCCAAATGAGACTAAATAAGTTTAAATTTGGAATTATAAAATTTCTACCATCAGTAGATAAGTGTTTGAATGCTAACTTAATTATACCTTTTGGGAAAGAAACAAATTACAAAACAAAATACACATTTCATTCTGAAACTGTAAAATTTTGAATCTACCGTATATATGTTACAGCAAGGAAAGAAGTATAGAGACCACTGTCACAGTTTCTGCAACTGGTCACCAGCTATAGATATTCATGATCTCTCCACCTTCTTTCTATGTTCCCCTTGCTTTGCACCAGCATTTCAGCTTGTTGGGGTTCTTTGCCCATTGGATATGGAGCCTGAGTCCCTGGTGGTGCTGCCTAGGTGGAGTGACAGCATTTTTGTGAACCATTTCAGTAGGACATTGTGATATAAAGAGCTCCCCTGAGCCTGGCTGGTGTGGCTCAGTAGTTGAGCGCAGACCCAGACACCAAGAGGTTGCCAGTTCAATTCCCGGTCAGGGCACATGCCCAGGTTGTAGGCCCGATCCCCAGTGGGGGGCATGCAGGAGGCAGCCAATTGGTGTTCTCTCTCATCAACGTTTCTATCTTTCTCCCTCTCCCTTCCTCTCTCTCTAAAATCAATAAAGAAAAAATATTTTTTTAAAAAAACTCCCCTGAGCTCCTTTTAATGCTCCCGTCTCCTTCCGTGGAGCAATGTTGATTCAATAGTCAGACTCCTTCACTCTAACCAACACTATTATCTTATTCTTGCCCATTCTCCCCCCCATCCCCCAACGGAACCCAATAAAGACCAGGCAGCGATTTCAAATCCTAATTCCGTGTAACTACTATTGTGTCTCTTGGTGTAAACATATTTCCTTCTTTGTTGACTGAAACTTCTAAACCAGTGGAGTCCAGATTCATGAAAAATTGATACCAGGAATAGGGTCATGGATGGTAAGCAGCCCGAAACCACGCATGTCTACTACAGAAATAACAAAAACATTTCACAGTCGACATCTTTAGTCCTCTTCTCAGCTTTGATATAAGTTTTGCTGCTCATTTCTTTCCCAGATATATAAACCCTACACAATTTAAAGAAGGCAAGGTTTATCAGCATCTAATTCAGTGATTCGCAACTGAGAGCAGTTTTGCCCTTTAGAGGAATATGGTAATATCTGAAACATTTTTGATAGTCACAACTTGGGAGTGGGGGTCATTCTGGCACCCAGAGGATAAAGGCCAGGGGATGTGTAGGATAACGCCCCCCCCCAACAAAGAATTGTATGGGTCGAAAGGTCAGTGTTGAGGTTCAGAAACCCTGGTCCAGTTAATTTGCTTATATGTATAATTTGCTTCCCCCACTAGAATGCAAGCTCTGTGGGGGCAGGAACTTTGACCGTCTTGTTTACTTACTGCTCTATGCCTGGAACATGGAAGTCAACAAAATGAGGGTCTTGTGGTTCACATCAGGCATTCGTGTATACATGCTGGCATCTGAACACTTGGCTCGTGGGATGGAAGGGTTAGTCAGGGAGAACGGAGGCAGAGGGTAGCGGGACTGCAGTATTCGGGTGGAACAACTTCCTTGGATGCCCTAATGCAGTTTTCCCAAACGGCACAACCAAATACTCATTATTTTCCTTCACTTTTCTTTTCTAACTTGAAGAAAAATGTGCAATTTCCACACTGTCCTCAATTCCTCCATTCATTAAATTTTATTACTATCCAGGTACTGTGATAGCTGTCACTGAACAAAATTATGACTCAGGACTTGTGTTTAACAATTTGCACAGAGATTTGATGTAATTGTTGTGTTTTTTCTAACAATTTTTTAAATAGAATTTATTGAGGTGACATTGGTTAATAAAATTATATAGGTTTCAGGTGTACAACTCTACATCATCTGTATATTATATTGTGTGTTCACCACCCCAAGTCAAGACTCCTTCCCACGTGTTTCCTGCTATAGGAAAGGTGATCCTTTCACATCTCCCCTTAATATTTCAGTTAAGCTTGGAAGAAAGACCAAGAGAGAAGAGTGGGTGCTTGGGCCCCCAGCTTTGTGATGGCTCGTCCCCTCCTGGGTTCCTTCACTGTCCCTTCAGCATAGCCCTATTCTAGCACTAATGGCACCTTCCGAGTACCTGTGTATTTATATGGCTTTGTCCCTTCTTGGCTGCGGTAAGGCATGCTCTTGTCTTTTTAAAACCACTGGTACCTGACCCACAAGATGGGCTCAATGAATGCTTATTGAATGAATAAAATACCTTTTGCCTACTTCACAATGTCACCTAGGGCACCCTCTGCCAACTTCACAATGTCACTCAAGGCATAGTTGTGCCTACTTCACAATGTCACTATCAACGGACTCTGCACAGAAATGGGGACCTCACAGCCCTATCTGAATCACTGTCCAGTGGTGGCTCCAGCCAAAGAAGAGACAAGCAAAGGGTCAAAAGTCTTGAGCTGCAGCACATGAATTTAGGCTAAACAGCCTGGGCTGGAGGGGCGCTAATCCAGAAGGGATCAAGGACCTGTGAAGACCTCTCCCGGATGGCGAAGAGTCAGGGCTGCGCCTAGGCAGGGGCATGCATTTCCCCATTGCTCAGGGGGCCTCATCCCGCTGCTGCATTGGAGTGGCCCGCAGACGGGGGCTAGCGGTGTGGACGCGAACGGATCTTTTCAAACCTGGTGCTGCAAAACTACCGGGCGGGTGCGGAGAAAGCGGCGCGTAACGTTGCCGGAGCCCAGAAGTGCAGCTGGAGAACTTTCCCAGCCCGGCCCACTGGGCGCTAGAGGGTCAGAAAGGACCCGCCTTTCCCAGACGGGGGCACCATAGGGCGAAGGTTGTTCCCAAGGCCACGTGAGGCTTCCTCGTCTTCAAAAGCCCCAAACAAGCAGAACTAATGAAAGAGGAAAATTAAAGACGCTCCAATTCTGAGACGCGGCGCCACGCTGCCGGCCCACGAGCCGTTCCTCCAACAGCTGCCACTGCCGGCCGCCTGGTCCAGCCGAACCGAGGTCGCGGCCGCAGAGCGATGTCCCTCCGCAGCCTGGACGGGAGCCGCCTCCGGCTGCCCGCGCTGTCGGCCCTGCCGCCGCCGCTGCTGCTGCTGCTGGCCGCCGCCGTGTCGCCGAGCCTGGCAGGTGAGCAGAGCGCGCCCGGGGAGGGGACCCCGCTGCCCGCCCGCGCCCGCCCGCGCCGCTGCGCCTGCCGCCGCCCGTGCGCTCGCGCCGAGCCGGGGACCCGCCAAGTTGACTTCCCGCGGCTGTCCGGGTTCTGGGTGGGCGCCGAGGAAACGCTCCTGTGGGGACGGACAGGCTCGCTCTAGCGATGTTGTGGCCCCAGGACCGCCGGTGAGAAGGGCATGGGTGTGTGCTCCTGCGAACTTAAAAAGTGCTGGCCAGAATTCTTGGCAAACAAATCGGTTCACTCCTGCGCGACTGGGCTTGCTGAGCCCCGGCTGGTCCTAAAAGCGCCAGCCAGAGGACATCTAAATATAAAATGTATTCACATCAGAGAGGTATGATTTCTGGCTGCCATTCCCACGACCCCCTTAATTGTCAATAACTGGTTTAAAGTGGTAAAAAG
Organism: Molossus molossus; assembly: GCF_014108415.1. Lineage (NCBI taxonomy): Eukaryota > Metazoa > Chordata > Mammalia > Chiroptera > Molossidae > Molossus > Molossus molossus. Next base: position 27,019,131 of record NW_023425345.1, on the reverse strand, counting down.
TGCAACCTGATCTTGTCAGCTTGATAGGTGCCAAGCAGTATGCTAAAGGGATTTATATTTTATATATTGTTTATTCTACAGATGAGAAAATTTGTGATTAAGAGAAATTCAGTAGTTTAGGTACACAGCACATGAAGGCAGAGCTGAAACACTAAAGGGCATTTACTTAACTACTCCCCTCCTAGTAAAACAGGTTTTATCCCCTACAGGTATTGGCACTTATTTGTACCCTTTGCAAAAAGCAAACAAAAAGAAAACATCCTTGGGTTTGTCACTTTTACTCCCAATGAATAAAATCAATGCTAACTAAAGAAACTTGAAAGACTTCAAAAGTAATATAAAGAGGATTTATTTTGTTTTATTTCATAATTCCTTTCCTTAATTGACCTTGAATAAGAATAGGGTGTTTAGGAGAGCATACCCCTTTCCAAATGAGGGAAGTGATTCTTGTTACATCACCTTCCATCAGATTTCAAGGCCTTTGTTTTCGCAACTTGCTCACTTATGACTCTTAAATTTTTCCACTCTTTTAAGCTGCCTGGACTTCTGAGATCAGAAGTGATGCACCCCAGGCTCCTGACTCTAGATTTAACTGTACATTCTGGTCCTTCTCAGGACCGTGGAGATGTCCTTGGCATCACCTTATAGCCCAGAGAGACTGTTCATTCACACATACCTGGGAGGACTAGAGTGCCCAGAAATAGAAAGGGTTCTTGTGTTTGGAATGCTGGCTGAAACTTTCCTCCTTTTGCTGTTCTTTTGGAGTGTTTGGATTGTTTTAAATAGTTCTGTCGATGGGGGTGGGACAGCCTGAGGAGTGAGGAGGAGACATTATTTTTCTGAAGATAGGACACTGTTTATTTAAGAAGATACCACCGGGCAAGTAACTGCTTCTTACACTGAGTTCCCCAAATGATAAATAAGCTGACTCCTTGCCAGGTGGGTTGGGAGTCAAGATAGAGAGTGAAGGCATTTCTGCTGCCAGCTGTCCTGCCAGGCTGTGCCCAGCAATCCGGAAAGACTTACTATGGCGTCGAAGGAGAGCTGGTGATGCCCACGCTCTTTGAAAAGATGTGATCTCTATTTCCTTTGTTCCACCCATGTTAACCTGTTTTCCAAGGCAGGCTTTTGGCACTTTGTCTTACCTTCTACTTAGACTGCCAACAACTGATGACAGAGAATAGGGTCTTTGCTACCACTTGCTTTTCATGTTCTCTCTGAAGTGCCCAACTCAGTACTTTGAATTTAGTGAGTGCGCAATAAACACTAAAAGGAATGTATTTTTCTCCCCTTGGAATGAATTTTGTATCCACTAAGATGCACCTATTTATCCACAAACAACTTCTTTAATTTTTTAAAGATTACTTTTTATTATTCCAGAAATTGGCAAACAAGTGTATATTCATCCTAGCCATATCTTTCAAACTATTACAGATTTTAGATGTGTAATAGTGTTGCCTTTGTCTTTCCAGATTGAAAAACCCCCTATTTGTTTTAGGATGTCTTGCATAATTTTTCAAAGCTCTCTTTGTATAATGAAGTCAGGTTGTCAGTAGGGAAAGGGATGGGTTGATTGCCAAGAGACATGTAAGATGGCATGAGCCTTGGTAGAACTGGTTCCAAATCTGGCCCTCACACTTGCAGGGCTAGACTCCAGAAATTCATCTTTTCCAGAGCTCCAGAGCTAATGGGATACAAGGAAGTTGATTTGCCCAGATAAGCACACAAGTCTGTTCACCAAAATATCAGTTGTTAATTTTTAGCAGACTAGATATTTGCCTAGCCTGCTCCAGGCATGTTCTTGTACCCAAAATACATGGGATAGATAATACGAGGGATTTTCAGGATAGAGGTCTGATGCATCTGCCTCCTAGTAGGACTGGACACCTCAGTCAGCTCAGGGGTGCTCCTCCACTCACAGTGCTCACCTGGTATGCTAGCCCCTATGGGGCACTGCCTTTTCCAGGCTTCCTTGGCTCACCAGTGCCCACTTGAGACTAACAGATTGCTTCTCTAGATAGGTAATACCTTTATGTGGTTGTTGATGAGTTTATTGTCCTAGGAGTGTTTCCGTTTCCTTAAGATGACTTGGAAGACCTTTGGTTGAGAGCAATCTCAATTGCTCCTTTAACTCTGAAGGCATTCTTATTTCCAAATTCATGTACAATGTTTGCTCCATACATTCACTCTGTGGCTGTTCTTCATTTTTTGAAGTGTAGTATTAGAAGGGTAGTATTGAATTCCACAAACAGACATTGTGGAGCCAGACTATCTCTGTTTGAATCCTGGCTCCAGTACTTACTGTGCAACCTTATGTAAATGATCTAATCTATGCTTCAGTTTCCTCATCTGTAAAATGGGTGTTATAATACTATCTATCTCATAAAATGGTTGTGAGGAGCAGTGCCTGGCTATATACAATAAGGACTATATGCAGTCATATGCCGCATAATAATGTGGTAGTCAACCACATATACAGTGGTGATCTCACAAGATTATAAAGGAGGTGAAAAAGTCCTTTTGCCTAGTGATATCGTAGCCATTGTAACTCAAAGTGCAGTGCACCACACAGATTATTGTGTTACAATTGCCTACAGTATGCAGCAAAATAACATACTGTCCAGGTTTGTAGCCTAGGAGCTGCAGGGGCACAGGCTTTGTCCCTCTCAAACATGTCTATTTGGCATAAGGATTATTTTAACTTGGTTAATTAATTAATTAATTAATTTTTAAAATTTCCTTGATCTTTAATAACCATGAGTTTATAGTATAATTATACATAACCCATATAGTTGTTAATCGTGTGGTACTACTAATCTTATTTTTACAAAATTAGCCTTTTGATAAAGATTTTTTAAATGGTAGATATGACAAAATATTTATATTTAGTAATCTTTTCATCAAATGCTATTATTCCTTTCAACATCCACAATTTATTTTTAAACTTGTCAAAGCCTAGCTTTGTTAATTCCATAATAGAAATGAAAATGAAACATGGTGGTCAAAAAACTCTTTTATAATCTTTCATTGAAAGTATACCAATTTATTAAACTCAGGCTGTACGGATTTTTTTCTTTAGTTCAAATACTCTGTTATGCAAATGTCTTGATGGAGCTCTACTTGTTTCTCTCACTCCAGAACAGATGTCAGAATCCAGGAGAGAAAAGGTGTATAATAATAACTGTGCATCTGTTTGCTAAGTATTTGTACAAAGAATAGATTCTTCACAAGTATGCACAAGTAAGAACTTTCTACTTTCAACACACCTCACAATTTACTGAGACATGGCATTTTATTTTGCAGCCATGGTTAAGAATCCTTAACTTGGTTAATTTAAACAGTAGACAGAGCCCTGGCTGGTTTGGCTCAGCACCGGGTTCATTCCCGCTAAGGGCACGTACCTTGGTTGCAGTTTGTCCCCGGCCCCCTGATCCAACCATGTTGATGAGTCCCTTTCACATAGATTTTTCTCTCTCTCTCTTCCTTTCTCTCCCTCCCACTCTATCTGAACAAAAAATGGAAATATGTCCTCGGTGAGGATAAAAAAAAATAAAACAAACCGTAGACAAAGAACTCATGGACATGGACAACAGTGTGGTGATTTGGGGCGGGGGTAATAGGGGAAGGAGGTGGGTGGAGGTGGAAGAGGGCATAGAGGGAATAAATGGTGATGGAAAAGTAAAATGAAATATAGATTTCAAAGCAAAAAAAAAGAAACAGTAGACATGGAGAAGTCTGAAAACCAAGTAGAAGATACCGTTTCTAAAAAACTTATGCATTTGTAAGGGAAATCTCCTTTTGTAAGGGTGTCTCCCTCGTTGTACCAGGAAGAGGGGTTATCTCTAGAAATTCTTATCTATGCAGAAGGCAATAACTTAAATCTGCACAACAACCTTACCCTTGTGACACTGTACTTTTCCTGATAACTTTCGATAACTGAATCCCCCACTCCAACATCTTTTTTTGTCTTCCCGCTGAAGAAGGTATTTTAGGTGGTTATTTCAGCCATTTTGGTGAATTACTGTTTTTTCTGGGTCTCTCTCATGTACATAGGAGGTACACGTTATTAGACTTTTGTTTGTTTTTCTCTTTTTAATTTGGCTTTTATTTCCTGGATGGCTCAGTCAAGAACCTAGAAGAGTAGAGGGAAATTTATTTTTTCTTCCCTACAGAATAATAGCCTAGGTGTGTAGTAAGTTATACCACCTAGGTTTGTTTAGTGAATTCAGTGTTATTTGCACAATGACCAAGTCACTTACTGATGGATTTCTCGGACTGTATCCCCACTGTTCAGCGGTGCGTGACTGTAACTGAGTGGCCATTATTACTGGCCATTGGAGTTGCTTTTGTCTGAAAAGGCATCATGGATCTCTTTATAAGACAACCAGGATTGCAGATGATCATCTGTGTGCTGTGATGTAATAATTTACACAGTCAGGATTTTTCCTTAGTCCTGGCCCAGCTTTTGGAGGATTTGGGATACACACATTAAGCAGCTGTTTCAGAAAACAGTGACCAGTGCCCTTGATCGGTCAGTTTCCTGGGTTATAACTGTCTGACTGAAATCACCTTGATTACTTTAATCGTGGCTGCATTAGAACTCTCCAACTCTTTTCTGTCTTTCTGAGCCTCACTAAGTCTTCCTACAGCTCACCTCCACTGTCTTGGTGTCTCAAACCCCAAAGAAGTGCTCTCTGTGAACTCAGACATTTCCTTATGCTTTCCCTATATCAGTTTGTTTTATAAAAATGTGTTCAAGGTAAGTTCCAGAACAGCCCCTGGGAGACGTGCTCATTGATTTCTATTATTAAACTTTGTTTTTTGGTCCTTCTGAGAATGGGAATCTGATGACAAAGATCAAAAACTTTCTCCAGAATAAAATTGGAAAGAATCCTCCGTAAGTCTTTAAATAGAAGTAGAACATTTAAAAAATCTTTTTCATGGTGATTTGACTACTTTTCATAATACGTTAACTAAATGAATCATGTGAACTTCATCTTGAAACTCTGTTCTGATATGCAGAACAGAAATTTTGGTTTTCATACTTTTTTAGGCACTATTTTTACTTTTGTCACCTGCTATCTTTTGCTTTGTTGGATTCCAAATTATAAAGCATCGCCTATTGAGATAGCAAATGAGGAAGCAGCACCATTAGTGCAATGAATCTTAAGGATTTATTTTGTTCAATATTTTAAGGTTTTAAACGTATTTAAGCTTCATTTTTTTTTTTTTATCTTTTTTTTTTTTAATCCTCACCTGAGGATATTTTTCCATTTTTTGTACAGACAGAGTGGGAGGGAGAGAGAGAGAGAAACATCGACGTGAAGGGACACATCGAGTGGCTGCCACCCGCACGACCGACCAGGGCTGGGGACAAACTGCAACGGAGGTACGCGCCCTTAGCGGGAACCGAACCCGGGTCTCTCCGGACCGCAGGCCGGCGCTCTAACCGCTGAGCCAAACTGGCCAGGGCTTCATTTTTTTTTTTTAATGGAAAAGTTTCCAGTTGTTTCTAACTTATATTTCACAATCTTTTGTAAGTTTAGCTTTAAGATGTCTCTAGAAAATACAATAATGTTATGTCGTTTCTTTGTGTTAGCAGTGAATGTTAGACCTTGGTCCTTGAGTTCGGCTAAGAAAGAATTCAGAGCCAGAAACTCTGGTGAAAGAGAAAGTTTATTTAGAAAGTCACAGAGGTTGAAATTCCAACTGTGCTACGTGGTCTCAGGAAACTAGTTACAGAGGCGAAACAAGGGTCCTTGGAGCTTAGGAGACAGAAAGCAAAGGTATACATCTGAAAGAAGCGGGGAGAAAGGTGTGGGCATGCTCCAGAGAGAGAGAGTGCCCGAGATCCTGCACTGGGTCCCTTGCCTTGAGGGTTTTTATCTATTTTCTAAAGTGGATTTTAGGAGAAGTCTCAGGGAAGAATCTCAATAGAATATTCATCAACTTTCCAGGTGTGTCCTTTCAGAGTCATGGTCTCTTCTGATTGGTCAGCACTAATGTAAGGGGTCATTTTTCATGCCATCTGGTTTTGCTGCTTTTCTGAACCAAGAACTGAAACACAACTGAGGCCTAGACGTTATCTCTAGTTTGACCAAAACTCTCTCTGTGGTCAGCAGACCAGAAGCTTTGTTCCTAAGATTATTTGATGCTGATCAGAACCTTTTTGTCCTGAGGGCTTAATGCTTAAGGGAGTGGTCATGCAAGGGAGAAGGTGGCAGGTGAGTCAGGGCACTGGATGAAGCCAGTTTGAATCAGCTATCTGTCTCGATTTCCCCATTCCACTTGCCAAAAAATTGTTATAACTTCTTACTATCCTGCCTTATGTGCACTACTGCAAAATAGGAATTTACTCAATGTGGTAAAAAGTAAAACCAATAGGGGTAGTGAAATTATGAGGAAACCTTTAGTCTAAAACTTAAAACTCTGTGTCTAAACAAACAACAAATGTCATGTTATTATCTTCCAATGGGAAGTTGTGGAAGTCTCTTGATTGAAAGACACAGGTTTGCTCTGAACTTTGTCAGACTTGCAGATGTAAATACAATGACAAAGTAAGGCAGTACCAACTTATTCAAGCCAGCATTTGCAAACCAAATATACCAAAATTCTAATTCACAATTAGAAATCAAGAATTAATATACTACAAATTTGATACAAATCTAAGTGTGACATTCGCAGCTAGTGTAAAAATTTGGGACTTAGGCAGCCACATCATCAAGAAAGCATTGTTTTAGGTCCAAGAAGTCAATCCAATTAAATATGCTATACCTCTCCTGATTCTCAAGGACTTTATAGTAAAATCTTTTAGACCAAGTACATACAAATACACATAACTAAAGATAACTCTAGATGAAGAGTGAGCTAAGAGGGCCGAATTAGAATGGGGCAAAGTTCACCTCCTATTGGTAGGACTTTTGGCAAGAACTTTGATTTAATCCAGTAGTGAAGAAGAGTTTTGTTTTGAGGGGAAGAAGAAAAGGGATCATTCCAGTTTCAGGTAAATCTACAGCATTTTTCTGCGTTAGTGTTTTGTTGCTTTGAAACTATTTTTTAAACACTATATCCTTTACTCCTTACCAAATGTATCATGTTCATCATGCATCCCACCTCACATTTTCTCATCTGCCTTTTATTCTAGCTTCACGCAAGTGTAACCTGAGGCATCTCCACTCAGCGACGTTGCTTTCTAACTCAGAGCTTCTCTGAAATCATAACCATTTAGCACTGGAACACATGCAGAGCTGGGACTGGGGGATTTAACCCTATATAGGACAGCCTTTGACTCCTGCAGGGAGGGCGCAGGTGGATAAATTCTCCCTCCTCCATCCCGGGATGGGCTTTTATTCTACACACCTACTCAGACCATCTGACAATGCACCCTTAAGATAGCCTTCCCTCATTCCCTGTTCTATTCTGCCAGTCCCCCATTCCTGTTCCCTGGGAACACTTCCCCAAATAATCTGATTTCTGTTGGGAGTGAGGGCCGAAACACCTACTTATAATTTTGTTGCCTAGATTGTTTATTCATGAATCAATTATTTTCTTAGTGACTCTGATGAACAGTCGAAGGAAATCTAAAAACCAGATACCAGTTTATTGAGAACCATTTCAAAGAAGGGGTGTGCAATGCCAAGTACACAGAGAGATCATGAGAGACTATGCTCACTGGACATAAAAGGGAAAAGCAGTTCAAGGATTGGAATCAGTGAATATTTGCTAAACCCAATTGGAATAGACTAAATTGCAATCTTTTAGTATTTTTATATTGATTTTTTAGACAGAGAGGAAGGAAGAGAGAGATAGAAACATTGATGTGAGAGAGAAACATCAGTCAGCCAGCTGCCTCCTGCATGCCCCTCACCGGGGATCAAGCCTGAAACCCGGGCACCTGCCCTGACCAGGAATCGAACCGGGACCTCTCAGTCCATGGGACGACACTCAATCCACTGAGCCACACCGGCCAGGCCTAAATTGTAACCTTAATCTTTATACATTTTCTCTCACATATTCTGAACCTCTTTTCTCTCATGTTTCTTTCCTACCCCCCCCCCCAACTTACTGAATAAATTAGCCAAAATTGTATTGCTCAGGGTTGAATACCACTTACTCTATCATAAATGAGGTGCTAGAAATATTAGGTTCCAAATATGGGAGAGAGTGATTTAGGTCATTTATAACTATTTTGTAAATTCTAAGACAGAGTTAGGAATTTTTTTCAGCCGAAGACAACTCATAGAAAATAGTATAATACACAAGCAAATAAAATAAAATTTAAGACAATTGTGCTTCTTCCCTCTTTATTTATAGACAAAAAATACCTTGTTTTTATAAAGTAACATTCCCATTCATTCAACAAATATTTATCAAATGTGTTGATTTTGAGGATGTTGCTGTTAAAAAAAAAAAAAAAGTTTAAATCTCATTTTCCATTTTCACAACTCTAGAGAGAAGACCAATACATGGCCCTTGCCCCCTGGGCATCTGGACCATTCTCTAGTCTCCTCACCGGAACTTGAAGACATAATGGCTTCAGTTCTTTTAGATTAACTCTGTGAATGTTCTGATAAACTTCACTTTTATTTAATGAACACACGCAGTTAAACTAGATTCCTAGGAACATTATTGTGCCAGGTAGAGTATCCCATAATATACAGTGGTTAGCAGAGGTGGTCCTTGCCTGCACAGAGCTTGAATAAAGCTAGGTTAGGATTAGGATTGTGTAATATTTTTTATATTTTTTTGCTATTATACTTTTTACATAATCTGCTTCCCAACAAGGAGATGTTCTTTATTTTGTGTGTGTGTGTGTGTTAATCTTCACCCAAGAATATTTTTCCATTGATTTTTAGATAGAGTGGAAGAGAGGAAGTGGGGGAAAGAGAGAGAGAAACATTGATGTGAGAGAGACACATTGATTGATTGCCTCCCTTACAACCCCAACTGGGGCCGGGGATGGAACCTGAAACCCTGGTACATGCCCTTAACCAGGAATCAACCCCATGACCCTTTAGGCCGTGGGCTGACGCTCTAACCACTGAGCCAAACTGGCCAGATCAAGGAGATGGTTTTTAAAAATAAAAAAATTATAACGGCTTCAAAGCTATTAAGGGATTTAAGAAAACTTTAAAAAAAAAATATAGCGTGGTACTGCCCTGACCGGTATGGCTCAACGGTAAGAGCATCACCTGCGGACCAAAGAGTCCAAGGTTCGATTCCTACCACGGGCATGTACCGGGTTGCAGTTCATCCCCAGCCCAGGTTGGGATTGTGCGGGAGGCAACCAGTCGATGTGTCTCTCTCACATCGATGTTTCTCTTTCTCTCTCCCTCTTTCTCCCTCCCTCCCTCCAGCTCTAACTGAAGATTAATGTAAAAAATATCCTCTAGTGAGGATTAAAATAAATAAATAAATAAAATAGCGTGGTACTGGAAAAACCAGAACGAGATGATACGTGAAGAAAACATTGAGGAATAGAGGACAGCAGTTAGGGGTGTATAGAGAAACTCAGGTTTTGGCTTCATTCTCCAAGTATCTGCTCAGTCGGTCAGCTTGTTAACAGTAAATTTTTATCATTGAATTCTCATGAAGACTGGGTAAGGGATTTTTCATGCATGGGAACTCACTAGTGTAAAAAAAAATAAAAAACCCCCACAGATTTGCAGAAGTTTATTTGTGGTCAGGAAATTAGGTAGTACCAGTAATGACGAAAACATGGCCCTTGAGGGCTTAGACTGAGAGCAAGCCACGTTTATAGCAAAAGGAGCTGCTGGAAGAGACGGTGAAGGGAAAGGAAGGCCAGGGTGCCGGGCGAGAAAGGCCAGCATTCTGGAGACGGGAACAAAGCTGAACTCATGCTGTGTGGACAGAACTGAAACAGAAGAAACTGACAAGTCTTACCTTCCCTTTTTTCTAGTTCCTGTCTATGACCCCCACCCTGCTGCAGCCATTCATGGCTGCTTTTTATTTAGTCGGCCACGCTGCCTCATTTCCCTGCAAGACACTGGACCGGCGTGGATGGAATGTGTGAGAAAGGCTGAGGAAGGGCTGGCATTTGTAGTCCATAATCAATTTGGAAAGCGTGTTTATCTATTATACTTGGGAGGAGAAGAAGGGAAGTGTCTGTGGATGCTGCTCACAGTTGTCGAATTGTAAATTGTTCGGCATCAGGAGTCTGTTGACAAAATATTCTGCACCTACCCTATGATAGTCAGTACCTCCACTTAACCATTTTAAAGAGTGGTCATGATGGTCTAGGATTAAGATTATGCTTTTCGTGTTTATTTAATAGACAGTTGTTGCATCAAAAAAAAAAAAACCCAAAATGTTAAATCAGTTTTGCATGTTGACAGCACATAACCTTATATATATAAATATTTAATCTGAGCTAGAATTTCTAGCATCTTAACCACTAAAAACTTAGTATATCCAAAACTATACTTACGTTCCTTCCCAGACCTGTTCCTCATCTGCTCCCTTTCTCAGTGAATGATAGGACATTCATCCACTGAGTCTCAGCCCAAAACCTGACAGTCATCCTGGCCTCCTCCACCTCTTCGATGACCTGAATGTAAAGTTTGTCTTCAACCTGAGTGGTTATGCAGTGGCTTCTTAGGCAGAGAAACGAATGCATTATATACAGTTTCCTTTCCCCATTTCTTCTTTCTGTTTTTCTTTTTTTCCTCTCTCTTTCTAAGTCTTTCTTCCATTCACAAACATTTATTGAGTATCTGTTCTGGGCCAGGCGCTATAGGTAATGCTGAGGAAACAGTTTTGGACCTCAGGAGTTCACAGGCTGGGAGCAGGCGCAGACATGTAAGTTACAGTCCAAAGTGTTAAGACCTAAAGAAGATGTATATACAAGGTACATTGAGCTTATAGAGCAAGTCAGCCCCTTCAGAGGGGGTGCTGCTTCCTGAGTCTTAACTAGCAATTTTGAGATAGCTAGGTGGTTAAGAAAAGCACTCTCAGACAGAGAAAACAGCATACGCAAAGTCACAGGTGTGGGGCCAGCTCACGGCAGGTTGGAGAGTGGTATGTAATGGTGTCCAGATCACAAAGTGCCCGGGGTGGTGGATGAAGCTGGAGAGGTAGGTAAACCCAGACTGTGGAGGCAGATAGTATGAACAGAAGAATTTTATGGGAAATAAAAGCCATTGAAGATTTTTGGGATCCAAATCAACAAATCAGTCCTGTATTTTAGAAAGGTCACTCTGGCAGGGGTTGAAGAATGAACCTTGGAAAGTCATCTTTAAAGTAGGTTGGTTGTGATATATAAAGTAGCATAGAAATGTCGAGCCAAAGATGGGAAGGAGAGATATTTAGGAGGTTTTAATTAAACATGAGAGCCCAGCTGGTGTGGCTCAGTGGATTGAGTGACGTCTCATGGACTGAGAGGTCCCTGTTCGATACCTGGTCAGGGCACATGCCTGGGTTGCGGTCTCGATCCCCCGGAGGGGTCGGTGCAGGAGGCAGCTGATAGATACCTCTATCTCACATCTATGTTTTGTTTTGTTTTGTTTTTTATCCTCCCGAGGACATTTTTTACATTTTTTGTTCAGATAGAGTGGGAGGGAGAGAGAGAGAGAGAGAAACATCGACGTGAAAGGGACACATATAGTGGCTGCCACCCGCATGGCCAACCAGGGCCGGGGACAAACTGCAACCGAGGCACGCGCCCTTAGCGGGAACCGAACCCGGGTCTCTCTGGACCGCAGGCCGACGCTCTAACCGCTGAGCCAAACCGGCCAGGGCTCACATCTATGTTTTTATCTTTCTCTCCCCTCCTCTCTCTCTAAATTAAAATAAATAAATAAACATGAGTTATGTGAGAGAGAGAGAGGAGGCCTGTGTGGGCTTGGGTTTCAGGCTGAGAAATCATGGTGACAGCAGAAGATGGAGAATGGATTGGGAGAAAATATGAGTTTTGTTTAGACTGTTTTGAATTTCTAGTGCTTATGGAATCATCCAGATGGGGTTATCAAGTGTGCTCTTAGGTCTACAAGACAGTCAAAGGAGGAGGAGATTCAGAAGGGAGTGTTTTCCCAGACACATGGGAAGAAAGAGTTTTAAGAATAAGTGGTCACCAGGGTCACACTTTCAGACATTCATGTGACATTGGGATTCAAGGGTTTCATTAGTGACCCGGCCAGGGCAGTGCCGGTGGCATGGTGGGGGTGGATACCAGCCTACCGCAGGCCAAAGTGAGGAAGCGAAGTGGATGGCACCTGGAACTGAGCCTGTCATCGTCACCAGCACTGAGCAGAGTCCCCGACTCAGTGTGCTCCATAAAACATAATAATTTTATGAAGGGAGAGATTCTAGCAGTAGCTGAAGCTGCTCATGGGATCTAGAGAGAGCGCTTCTGCGGCTGGCTGGCTTTGATCTGTGAGACAGTGGAACACATTAATTTACAGAAGGGGCGGAGCCACTGCAGAGAGAGAACTTCATACAGGAGCAAGAAGGTATAGGGAAGAAAGTGAGAGGGCTGGGCTCCAGAGCATGCATGGGTGGAGGGACTGAAGTGAAGAAGAGAGACATGAATACAGAATTGTGAGGATGAATTCACAAAATTATCAAGAAGTTGAGGGGGTCGCAGGTGATAGCTTTTCTTTTTCTACAAAAAAGGAATCTAATGTAATGTGTAAGAACTAAGCAGGAGGAAAAGGTTAAGGAGCCAGAGAGTGTGAATGCCTTGGCCCAGCTGTGGAGGGGAATGGAAGGCCCTGCTGACCAGGGATGCGACGCCTGTCCTTGGCTGCAGGAAGAGGTGGGCAAGGGCTCCCTCTCTGGTATTGCCCAGAATCCCGTCTCTAAGGATGGAGCTCTTAAACCCACCTCTGTGGTATTCTAACTACGCCCCTGCCTTTAACTTACTCTTTGCTATGGGCTCATCCCCTTGATCAAGGCTCTGTTTTTTCCCTTCACTTGCAACAAAGATAAACTATAGTGGCAGATTTCCCAATTCTAATAGATTGAAATTCCTTAGAAAGTAAGTGTGTTGGAATTGTTGGTGACATAGGGAAAAAAAAAAAATACATCAGGAAATCAGTTGAATAGCGTCCTATCATTATTCCCTTTTTTATTTTTCCAGGAGTCGACTATGCAACTGCGTACTGGGTACCTATTGAAAAGACAGTAGAAGTCAGAGACGTACTTGACAAGCATGGGGATGCCTATGGCTTTTATAACAACTCTGTGAACGACACAGGCTGGGGTATCCTGGAGATCAGAGCAGGGTATGGTTCTCAGTCCCTGAGCAACGAGATCATCATGTTTGTGGCCGGCTTTTTGGAGGGTTACCTCACTGCCTCGTAAGTACTCCAGTCACGGGAGAGCATCAGGCAGTCTCTGTCTCTTGCTTTGTCCAGCAGAGTAGCCCTTGTCTTCCTGGCATTGTGCATTAGTAGCTGAGGTCCTTCTCATAAGATAGAAACATTTATCAGAATTGCATTTGTACCTATAATCAGTGCCTGCCTAGAAGGAACAACGCCCCCAATTGTGGCCCTAGTCAGTCCTCATGGCATTACCTTTTTAATCTTTGCTTCTCCTAAAACTGTATTAAGAGACAGCTAAGCCATCTCATCTTATTATTTATTGTCCAGTAGAAAGCAATGTAAGAGCCTTGGCTAGGTAGCTCAGTTGGTTAGAGCATTGTCCCAATATGCCAAGGTTGTGGGTTTTTGTTTTTTCTTTCTTTATTTTTAGAGAGAGAGGAAGGGAGAGAGAGAGAGAGAGACAGAAACATCGATGAGAGACAACATCGATTGGCCACCTCCTGCATGCCCCGCACTGGGAATCGAACCAGCAACCTCTTGGTGCATGGGTCGACATTCAACCACTGAGCCACACCGGCCGGGCAAGGTTGTGGGTTTTATGCCCCGTCAAGGCACATATAAGAATCAACCAGTGAATGAATAAATAAGTGGAACAACAAATTGATTTCTCGCTCGCTCTCTCTTCCTTCCTCTTTCTCTCTCAAATCAATAAATAAAATAAAATAAAAAGTAAAAACATTGCCCTGGCCTATGTGGCTACGTGGTTAGAGCATTGGCTCATGGATCAAAGGGTCTTGGGTTCAGTTCCTGGTCAAAGGTACATGCATGGGTTGCAGGTTCAATCCCTGGCCACGGTCGGGGCATGTGTGAGAGTCAGCCAATCGATGTGTCTCTCTCTAATCCATGTCCCCCCTCCTCCCTCCCTCCCTCCCTTGCACTCTCTCTAAAAAGAGTCAATGGAAAAAAATATCCTTGGGTAAGGATTAACAACTACAAAAAAAATATAAGAACATTTACATTCAACAGCCTTAGAACTCTTTCAAATGAATAGAGTTTTAAATTGAAATTTTAATGTCTAATATAAATGTTCCTTCCAGTTCTATTGTTACTTGATTCTTGTACCCTTCCTTTGTCTTATAAAAATAACAAAAATTGTATTTAATGATAATGCAATCAGGACCCATCCTTTTTAGAGAAAAGTTCTTTAAGGAAAAAGTTGCAATGCATTTAATCAAGCTTCGTTCTTTCTTTGATGTAAAGAGTCTTGCTGAGTTGGCTCTCTGTTTTAATTCTCTGTGACCTAGATTGTCGAGTGCAGTTGAACCAAACCTTACTTTGCGCTGTTACAGGCTTAGTCATAGTAAGTGCGGTGGTGATCTTAATCTGCCTCTGCATTCTGGAGAGTATATCAGATGTTGAATGACTAGTTATTGGGCTCTGGCTGCTTTTTTATAATTTAAACCAGAAGTTCCTGTTTTCATTTTTATACCAAATTTTTGTTACCCTACCATTGGAGTCCCCTTCATATAGAATGCTACTCAGATTTGGGCAAAACTTGATAAACTGAGTATGATTTTATTGATGATTGATTGATTGATTGATTGATTTTAGAGAGAGAGGAAGGGAAAGGGAGAGAGAGATAGAAACATTGATGAGAGAGTACATCGATTGGTCACTTTCTGCATGCCCCCAGTGGGTGCTGGGCCCACAACTTGGGCATGTGCCCTGACCGGGAATCTCTTGGTGCATGGGTCGATGCTCAACCACTGAGCCACACCAGCTGGGCCTGAGTATGATTTTAAAAACATGTTTAAGACTATATTATGCATGTACAAATCTGAATGTTTCGTCTTTCACTCCAAATCTTTATCCATGTTTGTAACCACTCATTTGCGTTATTTAAGTTGAGGTGCAGATTTGGAGAAATAATTTGGGCTGAAGTTGTGAATGTAAATATATTGGAGGAACTCGTGAATGTTAGACGTTGTGGATGGTTCAGGGAAACTGCGATTGAAAGGCAGCAGCTCTGGTGTCCAAGACTGTCTTGCGGATCAGCATGTCTGCCTTGGAAGCCATGTGCCTACCACAGAACTCAGGAGACGGAGGTTCTCCCAAAGGGGGCACTTCAGATACTCATGTCTCAGGAAATATGTGTGTTTACATTTCACTTTTGGGGTGACTTTATCATTTCACCCTTTAAAAAAAATTTTTAAAGATATGTTTCTATTGATTTTTTAGAGAGAGAGGAAGGGAGAGAGAGATAGAAACATTGATGTGAGAGACTCATCAATCGGCTGCCTCCTGCATGCCCTCCACTGGGGATAAGCCCAAAACCCAGGCAGGTGCCCTCACCGGGAGTCGAACTGGGACCTCTCGGTCCATGGGATGACACTCAGCCCACTGAGCCACACCGGCCAGGTCACCCTTATTAATATAAAGCAGTGACCTATCCTTGATCACCTTTATCCACCAGCCAAGAACATCCATAGGAAAAGGGGCCATTTTATTAATAACTTTTTAAATACTTCTATTTTAGAGTAAAAATTACTTAAGTTTTATTTGTTTAAAAACCCCACTTAGCTACTATTCACTGTTTTATTGTTTACTTTGCCTTTTGCCATGTCTTCTCCAAGACAATTCCACATGTATAAGTCAGTCTTTTAAGATTAAAAGAAGCAACTCCTTGCGTATTGTGAGCCATCTGGAGGCTCTGGCCACTGAGTCTTCCCTTCAGACAGCGGCAGCAGCCCGTGGGCGAAGGATCAGGAGTGAGGGAGGGGCTGGCTAGCAATCTCAGTCAATGCTGGGCCCTAAGGAAGAGTTGGGAAACTCTTGGCAGCATTTCTGCTGCACAGAAGAGTGCTTTAATCCTGAGTACCAGGGGAGTCTGAGAGGAAGGCACCCAATGGGCCGGAGCAGTCAAAGAAGCCTTTGTGGAAGGAGTGAGTTGTGGGCCTGGTGCTTGATAGATGAGACCACTTGGCGTGGTTGCGAAGGAAGAAATCATTCTGGGCAGCCAGTGACAGAAGACAGTCCTGAAAAAGGCACCAAGTCTGAAATGAGCACATTGCGTTTACAATGAGCGAGGTGTGGGGGCTCCGATCCAGCCAGCAGAGGGCAGCGGGTTTAAAAGGCAGAGAGGGGCCATGCTGTGGAAGGCTTTGGATGGAGGCCCGTTCCACGGTCATCGTCCTCTATTTCAAGTGTAAAGTGCCCAGAGGTTCCTTGAATTTGAAAGACAACCTCTGTGTTCATCTTCGTATTGTATTTATGACTGTAGTAAGTCTGCCTGTCTGCTCAAGGATGGGCTTGTTGCATATGTGGTGCCGAGAGTCTGAGGGACCACTGCTCTGTGAAGACTGATATAGCACATTGGATGGGAGGTGCTGGTGAGCAGGAACACGCGTGACAAAGAACCGAAGGGGCTGGGAGGGAGAGACCAGTGTTTGTATATTGAAGAAGGAGAAGGGAAAAGAGAAAAAGAAAGAGGAGGAAGAAAAGACTGGAAGAAAGGACTGGAAGGGAGGAAGGGAGGAAATGGAGGGAGGGAGGAAAGGAAGGAAGGGAGGGAGGGAGGGAGGGAGGGAGGGAGGAGAGGAGGAGGAATTGCAATCACAACTCTGTTTAGAAGGACATTTCCCATAAGCTGCTTTTCGGAGGCTATCATTCTAAGTGCTTTACTGAAAAGTCAAATAAGTAGAGGCATTTCCAAATCAGCATGCATTTAGAGGGCCTACCTTGTGCCTAGCTTAAAGCTGAGACTAGCCCTGGCGAGCTTGGCTCAGCGGAAGAGCATCGGCCTCGGACCAATGAGTCCGGCTAAAGGCACGTGCCCAGGTTGCAGTTCATCCCCAGCCCTGGTCAGGGTCGTGCAGGAGGCAGCCAGTTGATGTGTCCCTCTCACGTCAATATTTCTCTCTCTCTTCCTTTATCTCCCTCTCTCTCTACCTGAAGATAAATAGAAAAATGTCCTAGGGTGAGGATAAAAAAAACCCTCAGACTAGTGGGATGTGACCCAGCATGCTTAAAACAGACCCCTGGCAATGGATTGGGGAAGAGGGGACAGAGGAAGGAGGCTATCAATTTCTTTCCTCTGATACGGTTCGGGAGATGGTTTATTATACATTTTGATGCCCAAGAGTTTATTTTGTCAAGCGGAGTCAAGGCGCTGGGCTCACAGTGACAGGAACTCCAGCAGGGAGATAGCACAGGGAGATGCTGGAAGGGTTTGTGGGATTGTGACTCCCAGACCGAAGGCACCAGCGAGGACCTTCTGCAGCCGCACCCCATAGGGTCCGGCCTGAGTGGGGAGAGGCCGTGCGGTTCCCAGTGAGCAAAGGTCCCCAGCATTCTCTGAAGCCATGCAGGACAGCTTAAATGTCAACCATCTGGAAGCTGTGACTGTAGCCACAGAGCCAATAGTAGAGAAAGAATACGAGTCACAGGCTAGGCTTTCTGTAGGTTTGCTGGCTTGTTTTCAGCTACACATGGGCAGTTGTCTGCAAAGTAATAGCATCTTCATACACAAATATCATTTCATCAACTTAAACCATATACTTACTGTACTGCTGAGGACTGTTACTTGTGGTGATTTGCCAGGTATGATTGACCCCACATACCAAAACACAGCCTTGGAGCAGGGAGTGGGTCGTGCCAGAGGCCAAAAGAAAGAGCCATCTTTTCTCGGTTTCCTTTCAACTTGGAAAGCTGCTCAGGCCGCTGCCAAGAGTGAGGTGTAGGGCCGCCTCTTCCCACATCCCCACGCTTGAAGTGGAGTGCTGTTCCTGAGATTCTCCCGATTCTTGGCAGGAGGAGGTGTGAGAGGATGGGTATTGTGGGGAGAACAGCTGAGATATTCAGATAAAGAGAGTGGTTTACCCATCTCCAAAGGTACAATTTGCTCTTTTCAATCTGCGAATGAAAACACACAAAGAACTATTCTCAAATCCTCTATCCTTCCTTTGAAGTGTTCAGTAATTTGCTGTTTGCTCAAACGTTTACAACACTTGCAGATAACAATAAGGACCTGGGCCCAGCCCTTTGTACTTTCGTGAAGCTCAAGGCCATGGAGCGGTGCTGCCCTTGCAGAGTTCTCTCCTAGGCAGCAGCAGCAGCAGCTGGACCACAGCGTGGAGTAGGCACTAGGTGTCTTCAGAGGCTTCTCTCACGTCTCCCATCTCTTCTCCCTCTTCTTCCACTGTCCCGCCCCCAGTTCCTGAGCATCACTCCCTGCAGGCTGTGAACCTCCCCATGCCAGCATTCATTCCCATGGAGCCCTGAGCTGTGCTTCCATGCCCCTCCCCCTCACACACCACCTCCTATAAATATGATTCCTGAGAGCCAGGTGCTGCCTCTCTCATCCTCACCAGCTGAAATATTGCTCAACTTCCTAGGCCTATCTCAGAGGCTATCTTCCTGAGGAAGGTTTCTCTGATTGCATTCCCACACCCATCTCCCCCGCACCCATCCGTTAGTGCCTTGAGGCAGGTCCCTATCTTATCCATCTTTGTATACCCCAGACATCTGGCCCGGCGCTTCTGCCCCCAGCAGTTATTTAATTATATGTTTATTAGGTTTGATTGAATCCTGTTGTTCCAATTCTGTTAGAGATGAATCAAATGAGAGGTACATATTTCCATGCATTGCAGTGTCCAGCAGCCTCGACCAAGTGGAGTTTCTTCCTGTGTTTTAAACTCTGTGGGGTGGCTCCCTACGAGCTGCAAATTTAGTCTCTGGTGTTTCACTAATGATGTAAAAGCTGCTAAATAGTCATAGATTGATTTTTTTTAAATCCTCATCCAAGAATATTTTTTCATTGATTTTTTTTTTAGATAGAGTGGGGAGAGGGAAGGGGGAGGGAGAACATGGATGTGAGATAGATACATTGATTGGTTGCCTCCCACATGACCCCAACTCCGGGCCAGGGATCCAACCTGCAACCGAGGTACATGCCCTTGACCAGGAATTGAACGCATGGGTCAGCGCTCTAACCGCTGAGAAAAACCGGCTAGGGCTGATTTTTAATAAAATGAGTCATGAAATCTTTCTGGAAAGAATGATGACGAGGGTGTGGGGACCTGGTCTGCTCTAGTTTTGAATGAAGTGGCTGCTGAAACGACCTTTGGAATTGCCCCGTAAGCATGAGCCAATGCAACCAAATACTGGTTACACTCCCTGTATCAGGCCCCGGGGATAGGGAGAAAGGTAGGGGGAGAGTTACCTTTGAAGTACATTCTTCAAAGACGACTCCTTTTAAGTTAATATGTTGACACAACAGTTGCTAAAACTATGATTAAAAAAGGTTGTTAGCAAAATTATGGCACAAGGAGAGAGTAGTCAGTAGTGGTACCTTTTTCGTGTTTGGCCTACTGCCCAAAATAGCTCACTTATTAGCAGTCTGGAGGGTAAAACGAAGCCCGCCTTGGAAAACAGGTTCCTATGTTAGAAACTGAATATGCTTCCAGGTCAAGACTATGGGCAAAGGAAGGTAAGTAAGATACAGTCTCACCCTCAAAAATATCAAAAGATCCATTGACTAGTAAGTATTTGGAACTTAACATGAACCAGAAAATGATGATGATGATGATGATGATGATGATGATCAGAGAGACGATGACAATACCTAGCATTTATATGGCTTTAAAAAATACCAGACACTGTCCAAAGCATTTTACATATATTACACTATTTAATCCACAACAATGCTATGAGGTATTTAGCATTATCATCTCCATATTATTGATATGAAAGTCACAAAGCTAGTGAGCAGGTGCCAGGGTTGAAAACTAGGCTATCTCGTTACAGAGTTTATTCACATGCATGTGTGTACACATGTATATACACACACACACACACACAGACACACGCTCAAATGGATGCATCACTATGGAAAATACTAAAGAAGTCCAATATGGTATCTGACCCAGGAAGTCAAAACCATTAGAAAACAGTAAAAGACTGCAGATGACAAGTGAGTGCTGAATAATGTGGCATCAGCACAGTGTGGCGAGTCAGGAACAGGTGGGGGTGCATGTGTCTTCTTGGTTCTCATAAGAATTTGTGTGATGACTTGGCTGTTTGTTCAGTGGTTAGAGCATCAGCCAAGGACCAAAGCATCATGGGTTCAATTCCCAGTCAAGGGCATGTACCTGGGTTGCAGGTTCGACCCCCAGCCTTGGTCTGGAGGGCAACCAAATCAATGTGTCTCTCTCACATCGATGTTTCTCTCTCTGCCCCTCCCTCCCTCCCTTCAACTCTGTCTAAAAATAAATGGAAAAATGTCCTCAGGTGAGGATTAACCAAAAAAAAAAAGAAATTAAAAAAAGAATTTGTCTGAGAAATGTAAAGGTGAGCAAAACTTTCCCCAGCGTAGGGGAAATTTACCGATTATATCCACCAAGGAGCTGAACCTGAATCTAACGCATCTGTGACATAGATACTAGCCTTCGCTCTGTTTGATGAGAATTCAGAATATGGAGAAATTAGCAATCTTGCTAGTGGTCATTGAGTTTTACTCAGAATTCAAAGCCTGTGCTTTTAACTATTATACTCTGTTACTCCACTACACAAAAGTGTAGGATCCCAGCCCTGGCTGGTTTGGCACAGTGGTTAGAGTGTCAGCCCACAGACTGAAGAGTTTTGGGTTCAATTCCAGTCAAGGGCACATACCTCGGTTGTAGTTTGATCCCTGGCCCTGGTTGGGGTCATTCAGGAGGCAACCAATTGACCTTTCTCTCTCTCTCTCTCTCCCTCCTTCCCTTCCCCTCCATCTGAAAATCAGTGGAAAATTATCCTCAGGTGAGGATTAAAAAAAAAAGAAAGAAATATAGGATCCCAGACTCAGGGCTTAGCGAAGGGCCTCAACTTGAGGAGCCTGCGAGTGGGCTGCATTCCTCAGGACCCCTGAGTGGAGCAGGGTCTTTTGAGGACTCCACTTGTGATCTCGAGGAGGAAGCTTCTCTTCCCCTGCTCTGAATGTCAGAATTGAAAAATCTAGTCTCTGCAAAGAAAGGAAAACATGCTCGGCTGGTGTGGCTCAGTGGTTGAGCGTCAACCCATGCATCAAAAGGTCACCAGTTCGATTCTCAGTCAGGACACATGCCCAGGTTACGGACCTGATCCCCAATGGGGGCATGCAGGAGGCAGCCAATCGATGTTCTCGCTCATCGATGTTTCTATTTCTCTCTCCTTCTCCCTTCCTTTCTCTCTAAAATAAATAAAGAAAAACTATTTTTATAAAAAATATTTTCAGTAGTTCTAGCCCAGTTACCTTCCCATATCTCCATCTGCCTTGTCTACGTGGGCATCCTCAGCGACCACCCACTGGTCAAGATTAATGTTCATCTGCTCCAGGGTTTCTCAGCCTTAGCCCCATTGACATTTTGGGCTGAATTCTTTGTCCTGTACATGGTAGAATGGTGCACAGCGTCCCAGCCTCTACCTACCAAATGCCAGTTGTACTTTACCCCCTAGTGTGACAACCAGGAATGTGTCCCGACATTGCCAAATGCCCTGGAGGAAAAAATCACTGCAGTTAGAAACACTGCCCAATGCTGAAATAGAATTGAGGGGATAGAGCTAGGCAGGGTGCAGTGATGGAGACTTTGGGTAAAAGGTCTGATTGTTTTCCCTTACCTGAGTGAGCACGGTAAGTCAATAGCCCACAAATTATGTTTTTCCAAGAAATAGAACTTTATTTTCATATAAATCATTTTCATTTTAAGAGTCCATTCCTTTTGATAGCTAGACAAATGTTACCATAGTCAATTCTATATAAACAAAATAATTTATCCTTTCAGCGGAGTTAATTCAGAATTTTCCACTTTTCCCCAGAATGGATTGGTGTTACTGAGGCTTCTTGGAGGGAGGGGGAGATGTTTAATCAGTGGCTGTCCTGTGTTTTTCCCTGGCATCCATCGAAGGGAAACGGTCTCATTTAGTCTTTGGCTCAGGTGTTTCCCTGTCTGACATCTGATGGAGATGCCATGGTCTCCAGCTGCATAATCAGTAGTCATCGCAAGCATAAGTCCTCTGCTCCTGCCAGGTCCTTCAGCTCCCAGGGGCCACTTACTTCACCCTAGGCCACACAAAAAACATTTGGCTGTGCCCCAAAACTCACTGAGGTGTTTAGGGGTGCTCAGACCGTCCAGACAGCCATCTCTACTTCCCCATGCAATCCTGGAGTGGGGGACTGCAGGTTTGCTGTCCCCACCCCCCACGGAGCAACTAAATCAGTCATCAAATTGACGTGGAATTCCTGCATTGCATTCACCTGAAGCGTGAGACCAGCGCGGAGGGTTCCTTCCGTGTCACCCACATACCTGTCTAGTTTTACTGCTGCTCCCTCCCCCAGCTGTAGAGGTGGTGGAAAGGGAAAAGGGACCAACTTGATCGTGGAATAGATATGGCAGCATAAAAGATACGGACACAAAAGTTAAATGAGATTATTCAATTAAAAAAATATTTACGCTTGGCCAGTGTGGCTCAGTGGTTGAGCATGGACCCATGCACCAAGAGGTTGTCGGTTCGATTCCTGGGCCAAATCCCCAGTGTGGGGCATGCAGGAGGCGGCCAGTTGATCTCTCTCATCGATGTTTCCATCTCTCTCTCCCTCTCCCTTCCTCTCTCTCAAAATTAATAGAGAAAAAAAAAATTTTTTAAAATATTTATAAGTAATTTGAAAGAAAAGCTTATTGAATTCAAGGACTATAAAATAGAAGAGTTCAAAGGATTTTAAAGTTGTTTACCTGACTGGCAGTAAAACTATTCTCATTCTGTCAGTTTCAGTTCTGGAAACTACAGTACATCCTCACTTAACATCATCCATAGGGTCTTGGGACTCAATGGAACGACTTATGAGGAAACCAATTTTACCATAGGCTAATGGACATAAACAAGAGTTAAGATCCTACTGCCTCTCATCAATGTTATAATAAAATCACGTTAAGGAAACATTATTTGAGGACCTACTGTACTAGATAAAGGATATCCAAATTTCGAAAGTACAGGGAGCCAGATTCCCAATCTTGGAATCTAAGTCACTTCCTACTCACAATGCTGACCTTCCTAGGTCAGTAAAAAGCATCCAATGAAAACCAAAAGTGGGACTTTAGGTATGCTATCAGTCCAGAGAATGCAAGGGGTTCACAGTTTGACTGACTTTGCTCCAAACTTAGAGCAAATGGTAGATAAAATACATAGAGCATCATCGTGATGCCGCCGGGCCCCCAAATAAGATTAAACATCTCTTGAACAAGAAGTGGAGCAGAAACCCGTGATGAAGTGTGGATCTGCTGGGCCCATAGTCTGAAGCAGGCAGAGACAGCCACCCCTGCTGATGGGTGAAGGCCTCAGTGCCCTAAGGGAGCTGAGTCAAGGCTGGGAAGCTGAAGTTACCTTGACTGTTTATAAACTAGGCAGCCACAGAATAACCTCGACTGGCGTGCATCCTAGCCTACAGATTTGTAAGAAACCATGACTTGGGGAGGGGGGCAGGGCAACTTAAACCCAAATCATCCATGTGCTGGTTCAATTACAGCTACAGCTGCAGTGTTCCATAGGAAAGAAGTCTCCAAGGGTCACTCTAAGATCTAGTTCTTAGGGAGTCACTAAGAGAGAGAGAGAGCTCAAACAAATAAATAAAAATGCCTGCACACCAAAGTTCCAAAATACACAAATTGAATGCTAAGAAAAAATTCAACAATAATGTCTTGACTATACTCCAGATTAATTTTATAGAATGTTTTAACAAAGACTTTAGGTCACAAAAGGATATTTTCAAATATACAAAGCAAAATGTTTGACCACCCACAGACTTCCATTAAACAAAGAGGTTAATGAAATTTGGTTCTAAAAGTTGAAAATTAGAGTCCTGGCCAGGTGGATCAATTGGTTGGAGTGTCATCCTGTACACCAAAAAGACTGAGTGTTCGATTCCTGGTCAAGACACATAGCTAGTTGCGGGTTCTATCCCCGGTTGGGACACATGTGGGAGGCACGCATCTCCTAAATTCTACGGGACCCACGAGGCTTATCACCAGGGCAGCAATGGGCAGTGGCAGGTCCTCCCAGGCAAAACCCCTGAACCTGTCCCAAGGGCCCCCTTTTCTCTGACTTCTTGGTGAGCCAGAGCAGCCCAGCCCAGGCTCATCTCCCCAGCCCTTGCTTGTTTCACTGTCTCCAGCTTTAATAAACATCCTCTAAAATTCAAAAATAAAAATAAAAAGTAAATTATATAATGAAAAAATATATATGCAGCAAATATGGCAAAATAGAGTAATTTAATAAGTTATATAATGGATACTTGGGTGTTTGTTATATTCTGTGCTTTTCTTTTTGTTTTTTTGTTTTTTTATCCTCGAGGACATTTTTGCATTTATCCTCAGAGCAGGAGGGAGAGAGGGGGTGAGAGAGAGAGAGAGAAACATCAATGTAAGAGAGACACATTGAGTGGCTGCCACCCACACGACCTCAACCGGGGACGGGGACAGACTGCAACGGAGGTACATGCCCTTAGCGGGAACCAAATCTGGGACTCTCTGGACCGCAGGCCGACGCTCTAACCACTGAGCCAAACCAGCCAGAGCATATTCTGTGCTTCTCTGTACATTGGCAATATTTCCCAATTGTAAACTCTGTGTTTGATTTATTTAATATATATATATATATATTGGAGTTTTGCAATAGGGAACATCCTAGTTAGCTAAAAGATTGGGTAATTGACTGTGATGGAGAAATCCAAGAAAAAAATAGAAATGTAACCATTTTGATCTTTTGTTTCAGACACATAAATGACCACTTCATAAACCTCTACCCACAGCTGATTAGGAAACCTTCCATCGTGAATAAAGTGCAGAAGTTCATGCAGTATGTATAATAGCTTTTCTTTTCTCATTGTTATTGAGGCTGCAGGGCCTGAATGTGTCATTGCAAACGGTGATTTTTCCTTTGCCAATTTCTTTTTCTGTTGCTCAGGCAGGACCCTGGAGTTGTTCTTGTAGTGAGGTATAGCACCTTTTGGTAAGAACATGAAAATTGGTTGCAGACAACATGCCCTCTAATTTGGGCTTTTTCAGAGGTCAGGTCGAATATCACATTATCGATTGCTGGCACAGTGGGGGGAGCACACCATCAGTGTACGGCAGGCAAAATTAAATCCCTGGGTCTCCCCCCAGCCCGGGGGCCCCTCCTTCCAGCAGGGAGCTCTCCTCCTCCCTCTGTAAAGTGCTTCCTTTTCACCCACCTGGTGACTAATCCAAGCTGGAGTGTTAGCTTATATCTAAACTCATAATTCTTAGCATCCTCTGAGAATATTTCCACTTTAATAAAATTTTCTGAAGGCTACTAATTCTCAATATTCAGAAAATGTGTTATATGTTTGTGGATGATGAACTGTGGGATTAATTTGAGGCTAGAAGAGCTCTAGGTTTGGCCCTCCAGATTACATGCCCAAGTCCTACAGAGCATCGTTAAAAGGCACAGTAACACTGTATTCTAGAATTGATCTAGAGATAGTTTGAACAAATCAGAAATGCCTTTCACTATACAGTTATGTCAAATCACCCCCTGTGAAGTGCAGAGAATTAAAAGAGGCGAGATGGAATGAAAGGACTATGAAAAACAAGACTTTTTTTTTGCTAAGTATGTTAGTCCAGAGACTTGAGGCAGTTGTTGGCAACAACTGAAACAGAATGATCCAGAAACTATCAAAATGATCGGAATGAAATATAAACACATACAAGTGATCCTGCCTTTAGGAGTTTTTTTTTTCTTCCCTATTGTTGAACTTTACCTCTCGTGCATACAAAAGTAAAGTTAATCAACGTATCCTTACTGATTTAGTGAGATGTTATGACTTGATATGAATGCACTTGGACCATCTGTCCTTGACTTTCTTAGGTCTCAGTATCACAGGAAGGTAAACATGGCACCTGGGTTTTGGTTCCAGACAGAGTCTGGAGGAAGCTCTAAAGCAAGAGACATAGTTCTAGGGAGAAATTAAAAATCACTTTGGATTTGCCCTGATAGTCTATTCAAAGTGAATGGAATGTTGCAAGGTCCAGAATGTAAATTATACTATCCTAATGATCTTAATATGTATCTCTAAGTGCTTGGGTTTCATTAAGCTTGCAGTGAGCAGTCATAGAGTCCTCTAGTACACGTCTAATTTCTCTTTCAGGAAACAAGAAGAGTGGGCACGCGATAACATCAAAACTGGGCAGGCCGACCCATATTGGAGACATGCTGGCTATGTGATGGCACAAATGGATGGGCTGTACGTGGGTGCAATGAAGAAGTCTCTAATAAAAGGGGTAAAGGTACGATTCTTAACAAGCTACTTTATTAACGATGTATTAAAAATAACCTTTAAAATTACATTCCCATTTAGAAGTAGATCAGATTAGGGCGAGAGTATACATCTCCTGCACACAAGCACCATCTTATTTATCCTGACTCACTGTCTGACACAAAATTCAAACTTACTTGTTTCTGTGTTTTCTCAGTCTCTTTCATTATACTGTCCTCTGGAGCAGGTTAAAGAGCCTAGTGGGAGTGTACTGGCTATCTAAATAACTTAATAAAGCTAGTATTTTAGATGATATGACTGTTAAAGCAAGATGTCTAAGTGTACAAATTCTTTATTTCCCTCTTTCACAACATACGTGTGCACACACATGCCCACACATATTTTTTAATCTATTGAGGATTCAAAGGTAGCATTTAATATACTTCTAGAATTATGAAAATCTTGTTTCTTGGAGGATATATATATATATATATATATATATACACACACACACACACCTATACACATACGCTGAACAAAAATATACAAAAAGACACTTCATAGAAAAGAGATGCAAAAAATTCTGAATCATATGAGCTCAGTCTTGCTCATAAGATTAGAAATACAAATTAAAACCATACTGAATAATACTTTTCCACTTGTCAGTCTGGCGAAAATTGCAAAGTATGAAAGCATACTCTGCTGGCAGGGCTATGGGGGGAAGGCACTTTCCTAAAATACCAGTGAGAATGCAGAGCAGTACATCCAATCTAGACAGGATATTGGACACTCTACCAAAATCACCTATTCATTGATTCTTTGGTGCAGTAATCCTACTTCAAGGATTATCACAAAGGTTTGATAGCATTGTAATTAGCTAGTTATTAATGATAGAAAAGGAGCAAAGGGGGAAGCCAGACACGATAGGTATGGTGAAGCTGCAACTTCACACTCCTCAGGAAACCATTGACCTATTCCCTGCAAAGCACTGGGGAAAGAGATCCAACAAAGGGAAGACAGACAAATGCCCAGTAAAATTGGGGTGGCACAGGGAGGGCACTTGCCTGTCAGTCACACCTGGAAACAAAGATCATTGGCCAGAATGGGCATGGCCACTACAAGTGTGTGAAAATTTGGGAATACATAATCTCCTAAACAAAGGAGTTCTCTCTCTTGTAGCTCTTATGGATCTCTTGTGCTCTTGGCTCGTTCTTGGTTTCCTTGCATTTGCCCATGTTTCCTCCATAGCCATGTGGCCCTGCAGACCCCACACGCAATAGACTGATGGACTGCAGCAGGGAACAAAAATTATTCTAGCCTGCTGCTGTACTGGACCCGGCTCCGACATGGGAACTCTGGACACTGGCTCTGATTTTAGCTCTGCTGAAGCCCCAGCTACACATCTTCTATGACTGAAAAAAGGGAAATGGGACTTTGGAAAATCAGGGATTTAATTCCATGAAATAGAGCTTTCTACGATATCTCATTCTTCCATACGAGTCTCCGAAAATTCTTTTTCCAGAGATATTGCAAGTATTGCAAGAATTCTACCCTCGCTAGCAACTGGAGGAGACAAGTACCTCTCCCCTCCGTTAACAGGTCCACTGGCACAAATACAAGCCTATTCATTGCAGAAAATTTGTAATAACAAAAGACTAAAAACAACCAAAAAAAAAAAAAAAAAAGGCTGTCTGCATTAATGATATAGCTGCAGACAGGACTGAGGTAGATCTCCAAATACTATTATGAAATGACCTTCAGGACCTGTTACTCAGAGCAAAAAATAAAGACTGTGTGTTGTGTGCTGTCTCTTACATAAGAAATGGAGCTAGCTAGATGATGATAGATAGATAGATAGATAGATAGATAGATAGATAGATATTGCTTATCTTTTTCAGAAAAAAACAATGAAAGAAAAAACAAAAAACTGAAAAATAAATGATTACTTATAAAAGAAGAGTGAAAAGAAAGTGGAGGGAACAGAGATGAAAGCTACATTTCTCTGAATGTAACTCGCTTTATCTTGTGACTTTGGAACCAGGTAAATGCTGTTCCTAACTATAAAATACAATTTAATCACAAAGAAGAAACGCAATCTTGAAATCTGAAAGCAAGTCGACACAGTTTTAACTGTCTGTCAAGCCTAACCATGCAGAGAGCAGGAATTGCACATGGCCTTTAACAGTGATTATTGTATGTCCTTATTGGGGCAGGGCCTACGGACAAGAAGAATCATCAGAAAAACAAAGACAAAACAACCCTAAACTATATTCAGTAATCTTACTTAATAATATTGGTATCATTATTTTGAAATTTGATAGAGTTCAATAGATAGATATAGTAAGATAAAGCAAATAAGAAATACAGTGTGAGGCAAAAATAGGTTTATGGTTGTGAGTACTCAAAACAGTATATTCTTTATTATTCCTTATTAATTATTGTATTCTTTTTTGTACAAACCACTTTGAACCCACTTTTGCCCCACCCTGTGTGTTGGATATCAAGATTTCCAGCATAAGAAAAATCAATGAAGTAAAAACCCTGTAGTTTTTAAAGTTAAATAATTAGATGGGGGTTTTGGGTGGTTTTTTTATTTTTATTTTTATCCTCAGCCGAGGACATTTTTGCATTTATCTTCAGATAGAGTGGGAATGGAGGGGAAGAGAGAGAGAGAAACATCGATGTGAGAGAGACACACCAAGTGGTTGCTACCCACACGACCTCAACCAGGGCCGGGGACAAACTGCAACCGAGGTACGTGCCCTTAGTGGGAACCGAACCCATGACTCTCTGGTCCGCAGGCCAATGCTCTAACTGCTGAGCCAAACTGGCCAGGGCATTTTATTTTATTTTATTTTATTTTTGGGGGGGTTGTTTTTTGTTTCAAATATCTTTTGTGTTTATCCTCCCACCACCTGTGCCTGAAAACCAGTGTGTACATAGATGCCCAGTCCAGGGCTACTTGGGTGGATTGAATCTTGCTGGAAGAAATGCTTAGCGAGTCAGCACAAAGTTCATGTTCAAGGCTGATAACTGCTTCAGGGTTAATGCTGTCAAGTCAGCCCATGTTAAACACATGGTCAAAATAAAAAGCATCGTAGTTGAAAGTTTATACTGTAAAGCAATGATTCTCAGCTAGGTGATTTCCCTCCAGAGGGTATCTGGCAATGCCTGGAGACATTTTTGGTTGTCAGAACTGAGAGGTGCTACTGATATGTAGTGGCTAGAGGCCAGGGGTGCTGTGAAATGTCCTACAATGCACAGTCCCCCCTAAAAAAATATTGGGCCCAAAATATCACTAGTGCTGAGACTGAGAAAACCCGAAGAGGCATGCTGTTTTAGGAGAATCTCCCCAAATCTGTGGATATTAAAGCAAACTAAAATACCTCATAAACTATAAAGTAAAAAAAAATTTTTTTTCACAAGTTACAGTAAAATCTCGCGCATCTGTTACATTAGGGACAATTATTCCTTCGCAAAGGAATAATTTAATGGATCCCTGGTAAAGAGAAACAAGAGAAAAGGACACCTGACCGGAGCCGATCAGTGCTAAGTGCAGTCTCTCTTCCCAGCCCCTGACGCTGTTCCAGATTCAGTTCCTGAATGCTGTTGGAGACCTGCTGGATCTGATTCCCTCACTTTCTCCCGCAAAAAACTTCAGCCTGAAGTTTTTTAAGCGATGGGACAAGGGACACTGCTCTGCTCTTATTAAGGTGAGACACATGGCAGCCTTTCTCTTTGTCTTTGTTCTGACCCACACAGATTTTTCTGCATGACACCCACGCATGGCAACATCTCATCACCCCTGGTCATAGCTGCAGATCAGCTCATGGGCTCCTCTTTTGTAGATGTCAAGAGCTAGAAAGAACCAATGGAGGAAATTGGATGTATGTGATGTTACCTCTGTTTCTTCCACCATTCTTCCCACGCTGCGTGTATACCTGCCACTCCCACTTTCCATAACGTTCTATTTTGCATGCTAAGATAGAGTCTATCTGGTAATAAATATAGCAATAGACATCTGAATTGACACAATTCCTGCACTTCACTTGTCGTCAGTTATACACATATTTATAATCTCCCTGTACCCTTACTGTATAAGGATTGTGTCCATTTGCGTCAGAGTTGTGTTAACCATTTATGATATATATCCATATATCACTTGTAGTCAGTTCTCTCCACCTTTCTATGATTCTGGCTATAGGTTCTTCCTGGATTTGAGAACATCTACTTTGCTCACTCAAGCTGGTACACGTATGCAGCCATGCTCCGGATATACAAACACTGGGACTTCAACATCAAAGATCAGAACACCAGCAGTAATCGCCTCTCTTTCAGCAGTTATCCAGGTAAAAAAAAAAAAAAAAAAAAAAAAAACGTAGAGGGATACCCGAGTGCTCTGAGTCCTGTTTCAGGATGAAACCTTGGGGATTCAGAGTAACTGGGATGGGAGAAGTGTTCAGTGGTTAGTAAACATTGATGAGATTTAATTTTGAGAATGCTTTTTGAAGAAATATGGCTCTAATGCTTTTATAAATAGAATGGCATAAGCTTAGTTAATAGAGTTGTCAAAAATTCACTTCAACAGCCCTGGCCGGTTTGGCTCAGCGGTTAGAGCGTCAGCCTGCGGTCCGGAGAGACCCGGGTTCGGTTCCCGCTAAGGGCACGTACTTCGGTTGCAGTTTGTCCCCGGCCCTGGTTGGTCGTGCGGGTGGCAGCCACTCGATGTGTCCCTTTCACATCGATGTTTCTCTCTCTCTTCCTCTCTCTCCCTCCCACTCTATCTGTACAAAAAATGGGAAAAATGTCCTCGGGTGAGGATTAAAAAAAAAAAAAAAAAAAAAAAAAAAATTCACTTCAACAAATGCAGCTGAGTTATTCATTAAGTACAAGGCGCCTAACGTGCTCTGCTGTGGAAGCAAAGATAAGCAAGCCAGATCCTGCTCCCCTTTCTCCTGGAGGGTCTGTCTCTGTTTCTCTTATTCACTGCAGTATCCACAGCACCTGACCTAGTGTGTGGCACCTCTCATACTTAATAAATATTTGCTGAGTGGATGGATGAATGAGTGTGTAAGCTTGTAAATGTTGCATGAACAAGATAAATACAATACAGATAAGAACGATATTATTACTGGACACTGTGTATGCTACAAAAAGAGGAAGAACTCACATCAGATTGCTGGGGAAAGGAAAGAGGATGACCAGGATCGGAATGGGGAGGGATGATGGGAAGGACAGTTTCTGCAGGGGTTGTACACTCCTGTGCCTGAAGGAGACTGCCTGGCAGATGATGCAAATGAATAAAGGGGGCTAGTGTAAGAAAATACAAGTGAAAATAACTGTAGCAAACACATGAGCAGTGAAAGGAGGCCAACTGCTCAGCTCCCACTGACCGTTGTCACCAGCAATGTGGAGATCAGTGTTTCTAGACACTCCCAACTTCTCAAGAGAAAAACAAAACCCACTGTGTGAACCCAACAAAACATGTCTGCTGCCTGGGACTGCCCTCTCAACTGCAGATTCGGGAAACATCATGAGCAAAGGCAAGGGGGAAGTCCTTACCAAACACCTAAGAGTCTAAGGAGGATGTGACATGGACACGTTTGACCTTTCATTCCATATCTGTAACTCACAGGGTGGTTATACCCACCACCTGTCCTAGTTCTCTATCATTGTCAGAGTGTTTTGCCCCTTCTGGTGTTATTGCTCCCGATAGTATTAACCCTCCCCCAATCAGGAATGCTGATGAGGGGTATAACTTGGTATTTTTCTGTCCTTGTGACCTGACCTTTCTTTTGAGATCATTTTGATTTCATCTTTGTCATAGTTTGCTTAATTGTTTTAGTATTGAGAGGGTCTGGGGACTCCTTGCTCTGTGCTTTGATTCTTTTGTGTTCTTTTAGACCAGAATTTAAGGACAACAAGAGACTGAGACCCATCAAATATTCTTACTGTCCCTCTTGTTTGTGATAAAATGCAGTGTTCAGATGTTACCTGCACTGCTTTGAAATCTCTGGGGAATCGTGTTAAAAGTTCTGGACCCTAAAGGCAGTGATGGGGAAGGGCATGAGGGATGTCCTATGAAACTCGTGACTCTGTTAACATTTCTATGTATATCCCTCCAGAATCGATATGTAGACACTATTCTTAGAGCAGTTAAACTTTTTTTAACCCCAACGTGTTTTTACAGGAACAGTGGAGCAACGTGGTTCATGTTTTCTCTCACTGATCAGCTTTGTTCTCAACAGCGCACAGGAAAATACACGTAGGCTCGTTTATATTACAAAGAGTTGATTGAGGGGTCTGCCACATTGCATTCTTCCCATAGATATGCAGCCAAACTTTGCCATGGGAACAAAGATGGATGGATGACTTGTTTGTTTTTCTTTGGTGGAGGAGATTAAGTGGATTAAAAGCGTGGTGTTGGTTTTGTATGGAAGGGGGCAGGACCTAAAGGTTCTTCATAATATAGACAAGGAGATTAAGCATTGCTGCATCAGAACAGACAGATCAAGACATGAAACATTCATGATTTGGTTGAGGCTCACATTAAGGATGATAACTGGGACTGGACAGATACCGTCATACTGAACATATGATTAACTCTGAAGATCTCATATGTACCTGTCCATACCTTTACAATATACCATGACCTCCTGCAAATTCTGACCACCAAGATGTGCTATGACAAACTCTAAAACGTCAAGATACAATGACCTTTCCTTGAAGTTTCCAAAAAGGAAAAATGTAGAGCTTGGACAGCTGCTAAACTGCTTCTCAACATATGACATCCAACTGTCTTACTCTGGTGAACCTACTTTCTTATTTATAACATGAGGCTAATATAATGCTGACTTCATAAAGTTGTAAACATTCTGTAACTTATTCATTCATCAACAATTTCCTGTTAAATTGTTGTGCGAGGCAAAGTATTTACAATGGAGAACAAGATAGATATGGTTTCTACTCCAACAAAATGTGCATTCTAGTGAAATATAGAGGCAAATAAAAAAACTAATGATGATAAAGTGTGATTTGTGTAATAAATAACAGGAAAGTCTAGTTTGGAGATGTCGAGATAGACTCTAAGAGAAAGGAAACTTCAAGTTGAGGCACCAAAGACAAGTATAAATTAGCCAGACCACTGGGGATAGTGAGGTGGTTAGCAGGTTCCGTGGGGAACAAATAGCATGTGTAAAGGCCTGTAGGCAACAGAAAGTGTGGAGAAGGCCGGAGAGGGAATGAAGGGCAATTCAAGATCGTTAAAGTAACAAAGGTTAGGCTTGCATTTTAGAATGATCTGGCCCATGAAAGGAGGACAAGAGAGGCTGCCAACAGAACATTAGAAGGCTGATACAGTAATCAGGCTCAGACCACATGTTTTATAGATGGTCAGTCAATGTAAGGATGGAAGGTTGATATACATGTTCAAGAAGAGCCCTGGCCGGTTTGGCTCAGCGGTTAGAGCATCAACCTGCCGTCCCGAGAGACCCGGGTTCGGTTCCCGCTAAGGGCATGTACCTTGGTTGCAGTTTGTCCCTGGCCCTGGTCGGTCGAGCGGGTGGCAGCCACTCGATGTGTCCCTTTCACATTGATGTTTCTCTCTCTCTCTCTCTCTCTCTCTTCCTCTCTCTCCCTCCCACTCTACCTGAACAAAAAATGTCCTCGGGTGAGGATAGAAAAAAAAAAAGAAGAAAACAAAATGCCAAAAATGACTGCTGAATTACTGTAGCACATAGCGACTTTCTGTGTGGTCCTGCTATCCTAGCCAGAATATTTGAGGGATAATTACCTAATAAGAATTGCCAAAAGAGCCCAGCTGGTGTGGCTCAGTGAACTGAGCATAGTCCCATGGACTGAGAGGTCCTGGTTTGATTCTCAGTCAGGGCACATGCCCAGGTTGTGGGCACTGCCTCCAGTAGGGGACTTGCAGGAGGCAGCCGATCAATATCTCTCTCTCACATAGATGTTTCTATCTCTCTGTCCCTTCCTCTCTCAAAAAAATCAATTTAAAATTTTTTTAGCCCTGGCTGGTTTGGCTAAGTGGTTAGAGTGTCAGCCTGCAGACCAATGAGACGTGGGTTCAATTCCAGCCAAGAGCATGTACCTCGGTTGTCCCCGGCCCCAGTTGGGGTCATGTGGGAGGCAACCGGTCAATGTGTTTCTCTTACATTGATATTTCTCTTTCTCCCTCCCTCCCACTCTATCTGAAGATAAATAGAAAAATGTCCTCAGGTGAGGATTGGGGGGAAAAAAATTATTTTTAATTGCCAAAAGAACATTCCCCAAATTGTGCTCCACCACAGGAGAATAGAAGGAAGAGTAGTAATCCCTCACAACACATTCATCAGAACTAAAGGATTTACTGTCTCCAGCACACCCAGACTTATCTAAGCTGATCTCAGCTCCCTGTGTACCAGAGCCCCAGCTGATTCCATGCAGAGGTGGTTCAGTCAAGGAAATGCATTAATTTAATAACCCCATCTTAATCTAGAGAGGATTTAAGTGATTTGGTAGCTTCATAGGCTCAGCCTTTTTTAGTCAGCTTTTGTTTGTTTTTTTGTTTTTTAAACAGAGTAGGAATTCTGTTTACCCTTGGGGAAATTATTCTACCTGAAGATGCTAACATGAAATGTCCCAAGTAAGTCAAAAGTATGCCAGGTGCTGATGACCTCTGCAGCACCCTTAAGCCCAGGCAGTGAGTTTCCAGCTGCCTTCCTCAAAATATCCTAAGTCCCTCTCCAGCACCCTAAGACCAAGCAGGCTAGAAGTATTAGGGCATCCTGGTCCCAGCCTGTGTCTCATGTGTATCTGGTTTAGGAAGCACCTTTCCAGAAATGTTCTAAATATCTTTCCAGTGCCTACGACCAGCCAGCATGGTAATGCCATCCAGTTGGCCAAGTTCAGGCAGGGTCCCATATGGGTCCTGCTCTCTGTATCTCTCATTTTGGGGAGTTTTTTTTTCCTCTGCCCACACCTACAGGCAAGTTCAACAAAATGCCATGAAGATCTCTGGGGCTGAAGCCTAGGAGGTGGTCCTGATGAGATCTTTTCTGCTGGCCTTCAGAGTATATTTTTTACATCATTGAGCTGACAGAATGTTGGTAACGTGATGAGTCAGGCCGACTGTCATGTCAGACACAGCATGTGTTCTGGGCCCTGGCTACCACAGGCCATGCCTACCCTTGGGCTTCAGCACATGTTCTCATTCCCCTTTCTTCTGCAGCACCCAAGGGCAGCAGGGGGAGTGACAAGTGAGCTTCACTCTGTGTGCTCCACTGCTGGCCCCTGTCACCTCATCCCACTGCAGTCCTCTGGGGAGAGCTGGGCCTGGCCCCTACAGGGGCTTTTGAGAACCTTGCTCCACAGCCCAAGTGGGCCTTTCAACAGATCTTATGCCTTTAGTTAATGAGGTGGCCCCACAGTCACAGGCCAGTCTTAAGATGCCTGGATACTCCTTGTGCAGTTGGGACTGCTCCTTTGGCTCTGCCCACAGGCTTCTCTCCTAATCGTGCACTGGTGGGGGTATGTGAAGGGTGGGTGTGGAAGGAGATTACATTCTAGAATGCAAGGGTTATAGCTGAAGGAGCCAAGAGCAGAGAGGTGGAAAATTTGCTGATCTATGTTTATGCTATAATATTCTGAATTTAATTTTAATTACCATAAATAATCATTTGCTTTTCTCTTAACACTTGGTGTAAGACTTGAATTTGTGGTCATCATGAACAAAGCACAGGAAAGATCTTTGAGAGAGTCATTAGGAGCCAATATTCACAGGTGGCATAACAGAGATTGCAGAGTCACTAGGTAAATGGTGATAGGGAACTGCAGAGGCAAAGAAACCATGTCTCAGTACAAGAAGGTTGCAGAGTCGTGGCTTTGTGAGTAATAATAGTATTGCTACCTTTTTCTCATGGTGGGAGATATAAAATTATCTGGGAGCAATGCATTCAATAATAAACAATACGGAAAGGTGGTACCTGGACCCTGTAAAGAATCTTTACATGCACTGATTGGACAATTACAGTTGTACTTTTCTCTACCCATTATTCTAAATCTTCATTGATCAATCACTATACCTCACCTTGGCCAATGCGTTTTGGAATATATTTCTAAAGCTAATTGTTTATGTAGGCAGGGGCCCTGCAAGACATACTTGCCTGAGGCTCTGAAAACTCAAGGAAGGTGACCGCAGATGACCTTGTTCTAGAAGCTTTATAGCATTCACAAGGGTTTTGAATAGCAGGTCAATTTTATCTAACAACTGATAAGGCTAATGAAGATAAAAGTCCCACAACTAACCCTACCCGCAGGATACTGTACACAGCCAAGTGTTGATTTTGGCTATGCAAGTCGAGCCAAGGAAGTAAGACATGGAGTGAAATCTCATAGGGAATGACAGCATTGAAAATGTAGCCAATGAAGACGTCAGGTCTACTGATTCAATTACAGGGAATCTAAATCAATTCAGAGAAAATCAGTGTCACTAATACTGAGTTTTCCAATTCATGAATATATCTCTGTTTATTTAGATCATTTATATGAACAATGTTTTGTAGTTTTTGGTATATGGGCCTTGCATACCCTTTAATTCATTTGAATCCTAAATAATTTTTGATGCTCCTATAATCAGTATTTATTTTTTACTCCTTTTTTCAATTGTTCATTGCTTATATATATGCATTAATTATCTATTGCTACATAACAAGTCATCCCAGAAATTAGTGGCTTGGAAAAACAATCATTTAGTATCTCATAGTTTCTATGGATCAGGAATTTTGACAGGGTGCAGTGAGGATGGCATGTCTGATATAGATCTGGGGCTCCAATGGAAGACTCAAAGACTGAGGGGCTGAATGCTCTGTAACTTAACTGAAGCTGGAAGATACACCTCCAAGGTGACTCACATGGTTGACAAGGTGCTGGCAAATTGGTTCCCCACCACTTGGGTCCCTCCACAGGAGTCCTTGAGTATGACAAGGTGCCTGGCTTTCCCCAGACAAAGTGATCCGAAAGAACAAAGCAGAAATAGCAATGCCTATTGTGACCTAGTCTCAGAAGTCATACACTGTCACTTCTACCACATTCTATTTATTAGAAACACATTATTATGACCAACCCACAGTCAAACAATTTGTGGAAATATAAAAATCACCACAATACAGAAATATTATTATTTTTTGTATATTTAGTTTTTATCCTGAGGATTTTTCTAAATTCATTGATCAGTTCTAACAGCTTGTTTATATATTTCTTGAGATTTTTCTATATTCATAAACATGCCATCTCTGCATAAACACAATTTCACTTCTTCCATCCCTTGTATGTTCTTGATTTCTTGCATGATTGCACTGGATAAGACCTCTAGGGCAATGTAGACTAGCAGAGCATGATAATCCTTGCCTAGTTCATGATCTTAAGAGAAAAGTATTCTTTCATTATTAAGTATGATATTTGTGTAGGATTTTTATAGATGCTCTTTTTAAGGTTAAAAAGATCCCTTCTCATCCTGGCTGGTTTGGGTCAGCAGTTAGAGAGTTGGTCCACGAACCAGAGAGACCTGGGTTCAGTTCCTGCGGTCACGTATCTCAGTTGCAGTTTGTCCCAGACCCCGGTTGGGATCATGTGGGCGGCAATCAGTCAATGTGTCTCTCTCACATCGATGTGTGTCTCTCTTCCTCCCTCTCTCCCTCCCACTCTATCTAAAGATAAATGCAAAAATGTCCTTGAGTGAGGATTTAAAAAAAGATCTCTTCTCTTCCTACTTAGCTTAATGTTTTTATTATGAATGAGTGTTTTGTGAAATTCTTTCTCTGCTTGTATTAAAGTGATCATATAATTTTTCTTCTTTATTAATATGTGATTTCAGTAATTTCAGTGATTGATTTTCAGATATTAAACCAACTTGACATTCCTAGGATAACCACCACTTAGTCATTATATATTATTAACATTTTGTTTTTAATATAACTTACTGCTATTTTAAGGATTTCTTCATCCATATTCATGAGAGAAATTAGTCTGTGGTTTTCTTTTCTTGTAATAGTTTTGGCATCAGAGTAACCTTGTCCTTATAATCTGAATTTAGAATTATTTTTTCCTTCTATATTTTCTGAAAAAGTTTGTGGATGACTGGTATTTTTTTCCTTAAATGTTTAATACTATTCGTTGATTGAGTCATCTAGACATCGAGTTTTATTTGTTGGGATAGTTTTTAATTATTCAATTTCTTTTATTTGTATAGGACTATTCAGGTTTTCTAATTCTTCTTGAGTCAGTTTTAAAAATTTGTCTTTCAAGGAATTTGTTCATTCTAACTTAGCATGTTTATTAACAAAGTTTTCAGTGATACTTTTATTAACCTTTTAATGTCTGCAAGATCTATGGTTGTTCCGTCTATTTATTTAATTGAATTTATTGGGGTGACATTGGTTAAAAAAATTATATAGATTTCAGGTGTACAATTCTATAATATAGCATCTGTATATTATATTATGTGTTCACCACCCCAAGTCAAGTCTCCTTCTGTAGTTAAGTTCCTTTAATCATTCATAATATTGTCTTTTTTCTCTTTATCAGTCTAGCTAGAAGTGTATCAATTTTATTGATATTTTCCAATAACCAGGTTTTATTTTCTTTATTTCCTATTTGTCTATTTTTCTTCTTCATTGATTTCCGTTATTTATCATTTTCTTTCTTCTACTTACTTTGCATTTACCAGCTTTTTTCTAGCTTCTTAAGATAGAACCTTAGTTGATTTTTATCTTCCTTACTACTATAAAAAAAATAAAATTATAAATTTCACTCTAAGCACTTCTTTCAGTACATCTGACAACTTTTGGTATGTTTTGTTTCTATTTTCATTCAACTGAAGATGTTTTTTAATTTCTCACAATTTCTTTAATCTGTGACTTAATTGGAAATATAAGTTTCCAAAAATTTGAAGACTTTCCAGATACATGTTTTTTTAATTTTAATTATGTTATTATTAGAAAATATACTGTGTAAAATTTCATTTTTTTTGTAAACTTTATTGATACCTGTTTTATGGCCCAGTATGAAGTATATCTCAGAGAATGATCCACATTCTAAAAATGTTAATCAGGTTAAGTTTGTTGTTGGTGTGGTTCAAGTCTTCTATGTCCTTATCAACTTGTTCTGTCTACTTGTTCTACCAATTACTAAGAGAAGACTATTTACACTTTCAGCTATAATATATTGATTTGGCCCTGGCCAGTTTGGTTCAGCAGTCAGAGCGTCGGCCCGCGGACCAATGAGTCACAGGTTCGATTCCAGTTAGTGGCACATACCTCACTCAGTTGCAGTTTGTCCCTGGCCCTGGTCAGGGTCGTGTGGGAGGCAAGCAGTTGTGATGTTTCTCTCTCTCTCCCTCCCACTCTATCTGAAGATAAATAGAAAAATATCCTTGGGTGAGGATTTTAAAAAAAAATACACACACACATATATGTTTATATTTGTCTATTTCTCATTTATGGAAGTTTGCTTCATGAATTTTTATATTCTGTCATTAGGCATTTATATATTTATAGTTATTATATATTCCTAGTATAGTGATCCTTTTATCATTATGAAATGTCTCTCTCTGTCTTTAGTAAAACCCCTTGTCTTAGAGTCTATATGTTTTATATTAATAAAGCCACTACAGTTTTCTTATGCTTTTTTTTAAATCAAGCCTGACTAGACTGGACTTTTGATGGGAACATTTGGTCCATTTATAGTTAATGTTCATATCTATAAATGTGAATTTAGGCCTCTCTCTCTGAGATTCCAGTTATTTATATGTCAGAATACTTAATCTTATCCCACAGGTCTTTGGGGCTTTGTTCATTTTCCTTCAGTTTTTATTTTTTTCTCTCTTGTCCTCACATTGGATCGTTTCATTGTCTATTTCGAATTTACTGATTCTTTCTTCTGCCATATGAAATTTACTATGGAATCCATCCAGTGACATTTTTATTTCTATTATTGTAATTTTGAGGTCTAGAATATCCATTTTGTTCTTTCTTTAGTTTCCATTTCTCTATTAACTTTCCCTCTGGTAACTTGTAATGCCATATTTTCCGTTTCTGAACTGTTTGAAGTCTGTCTGCTAAAGCCAGTATCTAAGCCTACTTGGAGACAGTTTCTAGTGACCTTTGGTGTGTGTGTGGGGGGGGGGGCATGTTTTCTTGTTTCTTTTTCAAATCTAATAATTTTTTATTGAAAATTGGACACTGAAGATTAGTACATTACAGTGACTGTAGAATTTGTTTTTCTGAGAATTGTTAGTGTTTTGCTATCATAGGTAATCACTGTGCTTGTACTCAAACTCTAAAATAGATCTCCCATGCAGTGCGCAGCAGCCGATTTCTTTGCTTAGTGTTTTGTTTTGTATGTGTGCTTGATTTACTTCCGGAGGCTCCTTTTTCAGCCTGGTTCGCTGGAGATTGCCCTGTATCTAGTTTAGTAGACAGCCAAGGATTTTGGCAGAGGTTAACTAAAATTTTATAGTTAACTCTACCTGTGGTTTGCTTGTTTCTAAGGTTTTCTCTATTTCCATTTGCTCTTCCAACTCTGAATTTTGCCCTTTGACCGCTGGAGCAGTCTGAGCTGCATGTGAGCTGGGCAATAATACTCGCTGTCGGAGTTGCAGCGAACTCGCATATCAAACCAGGAACAATGACAAGGATCTTATCAGGGTAGAACTCTCACTGCTTTCTCTCTTTACCCTAGGGTCCTTGGCATCGCTTACACTCTTGCCAAGTTAGTGATCAGCCAGAGAATTGGAAATTTATGTTCAGATTTTGGATCTCTGATCTTCTATAGTTCCCTCTTCCTCCCAAAATTTCTCCCTTAAATTCTCTGCTGCTCTGCAGCACTGAACTCTGACATCTGCCCACTCAAGTCTTAACGGCATACTGCCCATATTCCACATCATGTTTACTTCCTTGGGTCCAGCACAGAGCCTGGCACGTTGTAATCATTGAATAAATATTTATGGATGCAAGGAAGGAGGAAAGGAAGGAAGGAAACAAAGAAAATGGGAGAGAAAGAGAAGGAAGGAAACAGGCAGACAGTTCATGGATCACCCACTCTGAAGTGCACATGGTGGGAACTAGAAGGGAGAGAGAGATGAGGGCTGCCTGAGACATCATCGTCTCTATCACAGCTTCACTGTTTTCTGTCCGTGCTGCCCTCCTTTCTATGCCCTTGCTTTGAAAACAAGAGTCCAGAACGTTCAGGGATTATTATCAAAGCACTGGGGCTGATTCCGAAGACTCTGTCACAGGGGTGTTCAGAATCAGACGCTGGCCGGCTAATAAACAGCTCTTATTTGGACTTCAATTCTCTAGTGGTCTTTCTTTGACTCTGTCGCGTCACAACATTTGGAGGCCGCAGGGCTGGTCTCAGAACTCAGGGTCAGTCGCCGGCCGGCTTTGCTCTCTATTTGGCTTTAATTTGGCTCTGGTGGTCTCTCGGTTCTCTCACGCTACAACACCATCCTCTACTGCCTACCCTGCCTCTGTCTCCTCATTATAATTTAATATTTCAAATTTCTCTAATAACTAAATAGTCACCTGTTGATATCAGGGGAAGTGAAGTATTTCTTCCTGGTATCCTGGTATCTCCAAATTTCTAAGAAATCTTAAAGTCCCTCTGTAAAGAGCTAGTTTCTTGGAAAAAGCCAGTTCCTCCTTTTGTACACTAGACAGAACAATCTAG
Organism: Molossus molossus; assembly: GCF_014108415.1. Classification (NCBI taxonomy): domain Eukaryota; kingdom Metazoa; phylum Chordata; class Mammalia; order Chiroptera; family Molossidae; genus Molossus; species Molossus molossus. The sequence continues at coordinate 26,976,843 of NW_023425345.1, read as the reverse complement.
GATATCAGATCAATCTGATAGCACTATCAATAACTTTGTGTCACAATGGGTCACAGTTAGAGTATTTAAGTTAAAAATCATGCTCCAGCCCAAACCACAAAAGTTTCTCAGACTGATCCCCAAGATTATGTTTTTTGCTTTTATTTCTGGTCATTTGGCAGCAGCGTATTAGTGGCATATGGATATCTATTTGTATCATTGCTGGTGATAATTGATTTTGATCATTTAGTTTAAGTGATGTTCTGCCAGGTTTCTCCAATTTAAAATTGCTGTTTTTATAATTAATAAATAATTTGTTTGGAAATACCTTGAGACTATGTAAAAGCCCCATATCTCATTACATATTGAACTCCACTTTTACCCTTACTAATAATTCTTTTACTCTATCATTTCTTCTATAAACACTAGGGATATTATATATATATATATATATATATATATATATATATATATATATGGCTGATTCCGAAGACTCTGTCACAGGGATGTTTGGAATCAGCAGCTGGCCAGCTAATAAACGGTTCTTATTTGGACTTCAAAAAAAAAAAAATGCCCTGGCCGGTTTGGCTCAGCAGTTGGAGCATCGGCCTGCGGACCAGAGAGTCCTGGGTTCGGTTCCCGCTAGGGGCACATACCAAAAAGGAAAAAAAGCATTGGAGATGTAGACCTGTCTGTTCAGCACAAGAGTTAGACCTGGAAGCTAACCCTTTGTAGTTGCCCTCTTGAGAGGCGACATGAATAGGATCTAACTAATTTTATGGGAATTAGGCAGCACCCAAGTTTTAAATAAATTACTGTAAATTTGTTTCTGCTCACTTGTTACTGAAATTAAAAGAAAAAAGGAACTAATATTTTAGGTTTAGTTCCTACTTATGTGCCTGGCACTGTGACTGACACTCTACTAAACAGTTGCTATGTCATTTCATTTTCATAAAAACCTAGCAAGAAGGGTAGTGTCTCTAGATTTTTCACATAAAGAAACAGGTTTAGAGAAGTTAAACAACATGCTCAAAATCACGCCACTCAGAGGTTGGGGATTGGGATTCAAACACAATATATCAAACTAGAAATATCCGTTTTTCCTCCCCAGAAGTGGTTCAGTTTGCATTTAAGTTAAATGATTCAAACTGAAAAACCATGAAGTCAAAGGGCCTCCTGGCACACCAGGTGGGTGGAGTTTTTGCATGGCAACAAAAGCTGGAATCTATTCAGTGCTTTAATTGAGGGTTCCAGTAATGATTATCTATATGAGGCTTAGGTTTCAAGCTTAATGATCTGTCCATGAGGCGCTCTGGAATGCACTTAGTGTGTGTGTTTCACCAAGCATGCATGTGTTCCTATTTTGCATTACATCCAGGCATCTCATCACCTCCCCCACACAGATAAACCCAGCCCGTAAACTTACAATTTCCTGTGGAGCTTGCTAAAAATGCAGATTCCTGAGTGCCATCCATAGAAATTCTTGTTCAGTCCATCTGGGCTGGGGCATTTGTAACAAAGACCCCAGGTGATTCTAACATACTGGATCCAAGTCCCTTCTTTCGGACTCTGGCAGTAAAGACTTTCCCTGTTGGAAAGTATATACTGGAAAGTAGGTGCACAGGAAGATAAAAGAATACTCTCAAAGCCCCCAGATAATTTGTTCAAGTCTCCTTCATAATCCATAATGTTATTACTTTCATAGGTTATAAGATTGCCTATGTATGTTGTTAACATTTTCTTTTTTTTTTTTTTTTTTTTTTAATCCTCACCCGAGGACATTTTTCCATTTTTTGTTCAGGTAGAGTGGGAGGGAGAGAGAGGAACAGAGAGAGAGAAACATCGATGTGAAGGGACACATCGAGTGGTTGCCACCCGCACAACCGACCAGGGCCGGGGACAAACTGCAACCGAGGTACGTGCCCTTAGCGGGAACCGAACCCGGGTCTCTCAGGACCGCAGGCCGACGCTCTAACCGCTGAGCCAAACCGGCCAGGGCTGTTGTTAACATTTTCATGTACTCTTACGTTTATTCATTTCACACTACTACTTTTACGGTAGATTCTTTGGACATGAAGCTGAAATGCATACAATGTACGAGTTAATACATGCCAAGACCCATGTCTTCCACCTTCAAAAAGTAGAACCAAGGGAAGAAAAGAAGTAAAAGTAGAACCAGGGCACCTATTTCAAAGTATTAGAGACTTTATAGCACTTAATTTTATACTTTCTCAAGTATTTTTGTTGTTGTTGTTGTTGTTCTTTATGTCCTCTTTGTCACCACTCCAGGACACTAATGACTTCAGCCAGGCCACACCTGTCTTGATCATCTTTCCCCGTCTAGTTCCTGGCGCTTCCTCCCTTCTCTTTCCAGAATCCCACCTTATTTTCCATACTTTTCTTGACTAACTGGTCATAAGGTGCTTTTCTCCAACTCCACCCTATCTAAACATGCAACTCCCCATGACTCACTCTCTCCTAATTGCTTCTACTGAATGTGCTCCATCCAGTGTGTTATCACCGTTCACACGACTGCACATCTGTTCCCATCACATTTGTCTGGCATATGGCGGAGTGGGAAAGGTGTGTGTTGAGATTTGGTCTTAGATGTATTTCTGATCATGTTGTTTATTAGCTTTAAATAGCTAAATATTCATTCATTTATTTATTTATTTATTTTTATCATCCTCACCCGAGGACATTTTTCCATTCTTTGTTCAGATAGAGTGGGAGGGAGAGAGAGGAACAGAGAGAGAGAGAAACAACGATGTGAAAGGGACACATCGAGTGGTCGCCACCGGCACAACCAACCAGGGCCGGGGATAAACTGCAACCGAGGTACATGCCCTTAGGGGGAACCAAACCCGGATCTCTCCGGACCGCAGGCCAACGCTCCAACCGCTGAGCCAAACCGGCCAGGGCGCTAAATATTTTTTTAAACAGCTCATCTAAAAATAAGATGAAGAAAAAATAAAAAATAGTTCATCTAATCACTCTTTTGTGAAGATCAAATAATCATATCCATCCTTCTAACGCAAGGTATTTGTGTGTGGTAGGTGCACGATAAATGTTAGTCACCAACATCTTCTCTTCAACCGTAATTTATTGAGCACCTGCTCTGTGTTAAATCCGTTTTCTTTGGGCTGGAGTGACAGGACAGACATCCCTGTCCTGATGGAGCTTACATGCTATGGGAGAAATAGAAAATAGTAAACAAATAATATAATCTAAAGTAGATAAAATAATTTATTATTTACCAAAAACAAATTTCATTTTGATGTGGATGATAATAGAATGCTGATTAAATATAAACCCATATTCTTTATATTCATTCTATATAACCTATAAGAGACCTACTCTTTCCTGTAGTGGAAGAGTCCACAGTGGGCTTCCTGTGCTTGAATACATCATAGTATGAATCCTCCACTGATCACATTCCTACAGCAGGATGAACCAGAAATGTCTTCAATAAATACTTACTTGATTGAAGAATCATCACTGGAAGGAGAAGTGGGGATTGATTGGTGCCAGTTAGGGTCTTGGCAGGAAGAGAAGCAAATAAATGCTATGCTGGAAGGTGGGAAGATAGGTTCATTACAGACGATGAAATACACAGCTGTAGGGTTTCACATCCCAGGATAACAGGGTGCCCATAGCCTTCCTTTTCTTTTCTTTTTTTATCCTCACCCGAGGACATTTTTGCATTTATGTTCAGATAGAGCGGGAGGGAGAGAAGGAGAAAGAGAAAGAAACATCGATGTGAGAGAGAGACACATCGAGTGGTAGCCACCCACACGACCCCAACTGGGGCCAGGGACAAACTGCAACTGAGGTACATGCCCTTAGCAGGAACCGAACCCAGGTCTCTCTGATCTGCGGGCCAACGCTCTAACCGCTGCCAAACCGGCGAAGGCATCCTTCTTTTTCTTAGAGCAAGAAAGTGAAGGTTCTCCTGCTGCAGAGAGCAACATTAGAACAGTTTTGGAGGAGACGCAGAGGGAGCAGAGGTGGGCAGGGAGGGTGTCTGGGCATGTGCCTTCTTAAAAAGCTCCTGAAGGGATTCTGATACAGTCTCTGGGCTGGGAATGGCTGCACAGTGCTTGGGATATAGTGGGTGTTTCATAAACATTCATTGACTAACTGGCAGGCTGGCTCAGAGAAAATCAGACAGCCCACCACAGGTGGGCCCTTTCCACAGGTCTGAGAAGTGACACTGTCTTCCTTCAGCATTAGAAAGCTGAGCGGAAAGGCTGAGTATGGTGCAAAGTTGTTACTTTGTTTTTCCTTTTTTAAAAACAGGAGAGTTCCCAAAGTGTCCCATTCCCATGTTAAAATCACATGGCAGCAAGGCATTTTAAAAAACAGTGTTGTATGATTGGACTACTATTATTGTATGTTAGCTATTAAAGGTTATAAAAAATAACCTTCAAAACTTTGTGGCTGGAAACAGTATGTGAATATTACTGCTTTGGAGTCTGCAGGATAGCTAAGTGGTTCTTTCTAGAGAATTAAGCTGGCATATTCCCTGCATCTGTGGTTGGCTGTGGGTTGGGTGGGCAGCTCTACTATTCTTGGATTTACTCTCTCATACATTTTGGGGGTTGGCTGGCCAGAGTTCGGTGGTGCCTGAGATGACTGGTCCTCCCTCGTGGTCTCTCACCCAGGAGACCACCTTGGACTGGCTGTTCCCATGGTGATATCAGGTACACAGAGTGAGAAGCGTGCAAGGTCTCTTGAGGCCTAGACTCAGAACTGGTACGTTCTGTTATGTGAAGCGAGTTCCAAATCCAGGTCAGATTTAAGAGATGGGAAATAGTCAACACCTCTTGATGGCACATGCTGCAGAGTCACATTGCAGAGAATAAGGGTGAGAGGGACCAGAGGTACAGCGATGCTGTTTTTACAATCATGAGTCATTCCACTGACCCCAAGTTGTATATTATTTCTTTGGTCAAAACTGATTAACTCTTTTGGAAAGAAGTAGTGTGTTTGGTCTTTGGAGCAGTTAATGCATGAGGTGTGCAAATGGATACATTTTAAATGTACTCGATAGGCTAAGACAGGTAAATATTTCTGGGTTGTGCTGAGCAGTACCTAATGCAATACCACTTTTGTGATTCAAGTGGGGTGTTTTCTGTTTTGTTTTGTCTTGAAATGTGATTTATTAGCTATAAGAGTTCCCTTTTAGTTCTTAATTAAATTAAGCAAGAAGCTTACTATGAAATGATATTTGCAGGGTGGCTTTTATACTGGAATGTTCCATCTTCTCCTGATCTGAAATAGTCTGCCTTCCAGTGGAAACAGACTTATAGAAAGAACAGACTGGCCCTGGCCAGTTTGGCTCAGCGGTTAGAGTGTCGACCTGCGGTCCTGAGAGGCCCGGATTCGGTTCCTGCTAAGGGCGCGTACCTCGGTTGCAGTTTGTCCCCGGCCCTGGTTGGTCGTGCGGGTGGCAGCCACTCGATGTGTGCCTTTCACATCGATGTTTCTCTCTCTCTCTCTCTCCCTGTTTCTCCCTCCCACTCTACCAGAACAAAAAAGGAAAAATGTCCTCGGGTGAGGATAAAAAATTAAAAAAAAGAACACACTGATTGCGAGTGGAGGGTGTTGGAACTGGGAGAGAAGTACAGATTGGTAGTCACATATAGTCCAGGGGATGCAAAGTACAGCCTAGGGAATATAGTCAATAATATTGTAATAACTGTGTGGTGCCAGGTGGGTACTGGAAATATTGGAGTAACACTTTATAAAGTATATGCTATACACCTGAAACAAATACAAAGTAATATTGAATGTAAACTGCAATTGAAAAAAACTTTAAATAAGAAAAAAATAAAACAGTCTACCTTCAAAAACTTCCAGTGACGGATAAGAGCAAAAATAGAAATTTACCTATTCAAAGAACATTTATTTCTCTTACAATGCAGTGTTTGAGGACTTGGTCTGGGCCTTTTTTTTTTTTTTTTTTCAACCTTAAACTCTACACTATAGATTTGGACTCCTTGACTAGAAAGTTTACAAGCCACTTCATCCTCTTTGCTCTGGAATTCTGGGTGGCCTACATTTTTCCATCTTTAATAAACAGTCTTGCTCTTGAATGAAAGGCGACTTATTACATGTTTGTATTTTTCATTCGAACTATTAAAGAACGCCTGCCCTCTTGTGTCCATAGGGATTGCTACAGTAAGGAGTGAAGGAGCAAGTTTATTGTGCCAGAAATACAGCATTGCACCCTACAGGAATTTTTCTCCTTAGCTTCCTCAAGGCTGCCAAGTATGGTTGTACAGCTTAAACACTGCAGAACAACCCCAGCCCGAGGTACAGGAATGGTCACTGAAATCTGTCCACATTTTGTTTGTCGAGCCAAGCATCTTATATCCAGGCTGTATCTTCCCAGAGGGGTTGCCCATTAAAATTTCATTCAAGGGTACCTGCCCTCTAGCCGTGTACCAACTAGAGTATGCAACCCCCTCTCCTTTATAGACTTCTGTACAGCCTCGTGTTAGTTGGAGCTTGTCCTCCACATGTCACATTCCTACTCAGAAACTTTAAAATAAGACTGTTAGAGCTGAATGGTATCACTTAGTCCCAGATTATCAGAGGAAAGAATTAAGGAACAGAGAGGCAAAAGGAGAAGTGCCAGATTTGTTCATGGCAATACAGGGCCTTCTGTATTAACATAGGCCTTCTGACTCCCAGTGCATGCTCTGGTCTTACGTTTAGCTTCAGGTAATCCCTGTATTTGACTCCACCCAACCTATCTGGGTGCTTGATGAATGAATGAATGACTATCCAGCTGTATTTTCTAATGTTTCTTTGCCCCAACCTCCCAAAATTTCCACACTCGTTTGCCACATCTATTCCTACTAAACATCGTTCTTCATATTCTTGTTCCTACCTGTAATGCTCACTGCTCTTGACCTGGTCAGTGCGTAGTTCCAGGTCCACTTCCTCCATGAAGCTGTCCTCCTCCAGCCTTCGTTAAGCCAGAAAAGGAAGAGCCATGAAGTTGAGCAGAGGTGTTCGGACATAGTGGAAAGGCCAGTGGCCTGGGTCCAGGACCTACATTGTAGGTCAGCCGGAGGTGGTTGATCTTGAACGGATGCCCTCACCGTCTGAGCCTCATCGGGCCCTTCCCGATCATGAAAGCATTGGGCTGCACTGGTGTTTGTTGCTCAGTGTGTGGCAGGTGTAGTGCTGGTGAGCTGGTATCAAGGGGTTCGTGGACAAGTATTTTAGGCATGTTAGTAGAAATTAATCTGTTTAAATATATTGGTTTTGGAAGAAGAAGAAAAAACATTAAACCCATAGTTCCCTAAATATTATTATATGTGACAAGGCTAGATATCTTAAGTTTGAAAAGACAGTCGATTTAAAAAAAAAATATCGGGATGGGGAGGAAGGTGTCTGGGGAGGTGGGGAAAGAGGAACATCTGTAACAAAAATAAATTAATAAAAATTGGAAAAAAATAAAAATAATTGGCCAAATTTTAAAAAGAAACATATTAAGCACTAGTACAAGTAATCAGAGATGGTGGGCGTGATAGGCGCACTGAAGGGATGGACGTGTGTGGCGTACCAGCGGGACTCAGCGCTGGCTCCCTCCTCTGCCCCCGGGCCCTTGGCTCACACCTGCTTAGCACTGACAGTGTCCATCACTGTTAGTGGCTGAGGACAATATGTCCTCTCTCCTTGTTACCGCTGTGTCTGATATTGCTTGAGCTTCACCACACTCATCACAGTATAAAGCACCAAATAGGTCTTTAACAGAGACTTACGGCTTCACTGATTTTTCTGTGTTGCCTCCATCATTTATAAAAGCATGGATCCAGGGTGTCAATATCCTAGTTTCAAAACCGTGTTCACTTTTATAAATGTAGGTGTTTTTATTTATAAAAATCATCTAGACTCATGTAAAATATGGGAAATACAGAAAAGCAGAAGAAGGCCTCCATATTCTTACAATCCAACGATGAACCCTGCTTAAATCCCTCCCTAAATGGAAGTTGTCCGGCAAAATCCTAGCAAGTGGGGATCAATTTCCATTCAGCATTTAGAAAATCGGAATATTCCTGATTGAATAGAATTTTGTCATCCCAAATCATAAAATCAGAAAATTCCAACGGTGCCCTGGCCGGTTTGGCTCAATGGTTAGAGCGTCGGCCCAGAGACCAAAGAGTCTTGGGTTCGATTCTGGTCAAGGGCATGTACCTCGGTTGCATTTCATCCCCAGCCCTGGTTGGGGTCGTGCAGGAGGCAACCAGTTGATGTGTCTCTCACATTGATGTTTCTCTCTCTCTCCCCACCTCCCTCCCACTCTATCTGAAGATAAATAGAAAAATATCCTCAGGTGAGGATTTAAGGAAAAAATTTCCAATGTGAATGCATGGATGGGGGTCCACTGGCACCCTTCTAAGCAACAGTTGAGTAACTGCCCCAGAGGCGAACTGACACTGGGAGACAGTACTGCAGATCACGAGTAATAATAACTAATACTCTTTGCAAAATGTATTGCGTATGTAAAGCTCTATGCTAATAATAATGGCTCAATAGTTCATGTGTACGTATGCTGATGGGTATATTTGTCTTTCCTGTAGGGTTTTTAGAGTCTCTGGACGACTTTTACATTCTTAGCAGTGGTCTGGTATTGCTGCAGACCACAAACAGTGTGTATAATAAAACCCTACTACAGCTTGTGACACCCCAGTCTCTCCTGGCCTGGCAGAGAGTTCGTGTGGCCAATATGATGGCCAATGACGGCAAGCAGTGGGCAGAGATATTTTCAAAATACAACTCTGGTAAGTGGCCCTGCAGAATAACTTTTTAGGAATGTGCATATGTTTAGATTTCAAGTTAACCAGTAAATCCATCCCCACGCCGTTTCCTCTCTCCCCAATATTTCAGGTACCTATAACAATCAGTACATGGTCCTGGACCTGAAGCAGGTGAAGCTGAGGTGCAGCCTTGACACAGGCACTCTGTACATTGTGGAGCAAATTCCTTCATATGTAGAATATTCTGAACAAACCAATGTTCTACGGAAAGGTATCTTCTTCATGCTAGAATTCGGAAATACAATGAGCATGTGTGCGAGTACATGGTGGGGAATGTGTGGTGTGTGTGTGATGGAGGAGTGTGTACTGGGGGAAAAGGATGGGAATGCCATTGTCAGTTACACTGGGAAAGAACTTCCAGGTTTAGCGCATGTAAAGCCTGCACCTTGGACTCTCAGGTGGCTGTGTGCAGACATTCACCACCTTAACACTTGTATGCTTCTAATATTACCTTCTCCCCTGGGTTCCCAAATTAAGCTTTTAGTTCAATGCAGCAAATGTTTATGGGAGTGCTACATTGGCCCAAGGACTAGAAAGGCACGATGCAGGTACAATGTCCCTGACCTTAGGAACCTCTGTCTAGGAGGGAAGCAAGGCACAGAAAGCAGCCATTCTAGCACCCGGAAACCAAAGAAGGGTGTAAGCTCTGTTTTAACCAGAGGCTTCACAAAGCCCAGTGGGAGGGGTCAGAGAAGGCGGTTCTGGAGACGAGAATGAGAACGTAGCCCAGCTGAAGCCCAGGTTTTGGAGTCACACTGCCTCGACTTGAATCTCTGCTCCTCACAAGCTCAGGCAAACTGTTCAGTCTTTCCAAGTCTCACTTTCTTCATCTGTAAAACATGACAATGGGACAGGTCCACAATCACATTTATAATTTTGAATTCTCAAAACCTCAAAACTCTAAAACCAAAAGGTTTTTGTGTGTTTTTCTTGGGGGAGGGGCGAGCCTTGATCACTTGATAGGAAAATATGACCTGATCTGAACCCATTTGGTAGCGAGAGCTAACCTGAACTGTCTATTTACATCTTTGTTCCTCTCCTCTAGAGAGGCTGTTTATACAGTAGGCTACAGAAACATCGGTAGCTTTTATAGGTGCTTCCCACAGACTGCAATGCCGCATCTAACACATGCACTCCACTGCTGTTCTTAAATCTGAAAAACCCTGAATTCCGAAACACATCTGCCCCCAGAGCGTTTTTAAATGTGGGAGTGTAGACCTTGACAATTTCACAAGGGTTGTAAAGAAAATTAATTTGAGAAAGTTCATATAAATTATTGAGCACATTGCTGGACTTAAGCGCACACACAATAAGTCCTCACTGAATACCTGTTGAATAAATGAAATTGAAGTGGAGGGTTTTGAGATGTTTGAGTGGAGGGTTAAAGGCCCAAAAAGGAGCTCACTAATTTGACAAGGGGGATAGGGTCAAACAATCAAAGGCATGAACCGATGATTGAGAAACTGTTGTCTCAAGATAGCCAAAGGAAAAGCTGTGAAAGATAGACAGTCGAGGGGAAATACCAGCCTTGTATGTCCTGCTAAGCAGCTTAGCCTTTATCCTTTAGGATATGGATATTTCTGAGAAGGGAGAGTAGACTGGAGATCAGAGAGAAGACAGGAGACTAATTAAGAAACTAATGAAATTGCTCGGCCGGTGTGGCTCAGTGTTGAGCATCGACCCATGCACCAAGAGGTCACCAGTTCATTCCTGGTCAGGACACAAGCCCAGGTTATGGGCCAGATCCCCAGTGGGGGGCGTGTAGGAGGCGGCCAATCGATGTTCTCTCTCATGGGTATTTCTATCTCCCTCTCCTTTCCTCTCTCTCTAAAAAAATCAATAAAGCAAGCCCCGGTTGGTTTTGCTCAGCGGTTAGAGCGTCAGCCTGCGGTCCATAGAGACCAGGGTTCAGTTCCCTCTAAGGGCACGTACCTTGGTTGCAGTATGTCCCCGGCGCTGGTTGGGTCGTGCGGGTGGCAGCCACTCAATGTATCCCTTTCACGTCGATGTTTCTCTCTCTGTCTCCCCCTCCCACTCTATCTGAACAAAAAATGGAAAAATGTCCTTGGGTGAGGATAAAAAATAAAAGAAAGAAAAAAAGAAACTACTGAAATGAATGGGCTGATTGATGAGTAGTAACAGAACCAAAGTAAGGTATGGACCCCGGGGATCATGGCCTGATCCTTAGTTCACCAGGTCCCCAAATCAACTTTGTAATGACCTAGAGTAACCACCTCAGCCAGGAATGGCTCACACCAATGACATGTACATAATATGCATAACGCAGAATTAAGCTGGAAACTTCCATTGCCAAGCAGATCACATACTACCAAGTAGCAGACTTACCTCCTTTTCTGCGAAGAAAATTCACCTAAGAAATCAAATCATTAGGTGGTTGCTTGGTTGGCATGCAATTCAAAACTGAGACCCCTGGCAGTCTGACCTTAAGGCTGGTCCACCCAGCGCCCAAGAGCCGGACAATAACAGCACACCTCCGGAGAGTGATGTCTGAATGATGGATGGCCCTGTGTGGACTGCCTGTCCTGTAGGCAGTAACCCAGGCCACTATAATCTGCAGTGGTCTTGAAATGTTGATTTTCCTACAGTTGTGTCACATGTGTGATGCTGAGTGACTAGTGGCCTTGGCACACTACCCAGTTTTGAATGAAGCTGAGCCTTTCTGAAAGCTTAGAGTCAAAGGAGTTGAAAGCCTACTGGAACCTTAAAGATCATCTACAATCCCCTCATATTATGGACTCTCCTTTTCCCTCCCTCTACTAAAGAAAAAAAAAAAACCTCAAGAACAAAAACGAAGTTAACTGCCTAAGACCTAGTTATTCAGCCCTGGGCCCAGAATTCAGGTTTTCGATCCCCTGTACTGTGTTCTTCCTGTCTTCCATGACTGGCACCTGGCATACTCCCTGTTAGGACCACACTGGGAAACCATCTTTTGGCATTTCACTAACCAAACCCACTGAAATGGGCTCCCCAGAACACTTTGTGTTATACTTCACTTTACTCTACAAATACTAGTATTTTCTAGTTAATGGATTGCTTTAAGAATTTGGGGTGAAAACCAAAGAATTCGGTGTTCTTTTCCCCCTGATGGAATAATCTAGAGGTATACCAATTCTGTAAATCGTAAGGACTGGTTTGACTGCGAGTTCACATTCAGTTTTATTTTCTATATAATATCATTTTGTAATTACACACCTGTGCCAGGTTACAAAAGAAACTATCATTAATAACATTTCTTTTGTTCCTTCTCTTTCCTTTTTTCTCCCTCCCTGTCAATCCCACCCTACCTTCCCTCCATTCAAAATCAGGATACTGGGCCTCCTACAACATTCCTTTCCATGAAAACATCTACAACTGGAGTGGCTATCCTATGTTAGTTCAGAAGCTGGGTTTGGACTACTCTTATGATCTGGCTCCACGAGCCAAAATCTTCCGGCGTGACCAAGGGAGAGTGACTGACATGGAAACCATGAAATACATCATGCGATACAACAGTACGTAGCATATTTCTCAAGAATCTTTCTTCAAAACTCCTTTTCTTCCCCATGGATAAATAACCCATGTAGTTCATCATCTCTGTACTAGAAGGAATTATAAGAAGTTATTGCATTGATAAATATTTTGTATTCTATACTATACATATTTTACAAACAAGTAGAATTTTTGTCCATCTTTATAAAATGACAAAGAGAAGATTCTAGACTTTTCACTGAAAAAATTATGTGAAATTCAGATGAAATAACCCATATGGGGTACTTTTTTTTTTTTTTACCACCCCCCCAAACATAGGTTTCTTTCCAAGGACAAGCAGCCATTAAAACAAAAATTATTAATAGTTTATTTTTTAATAGTATCCAAGTCAAATTTATATTTATTTTGTTGGGAAAAAAATGGATGCACATTTATCCTGTTAATCTTTCTTCCATCCACTCCTCACTGTACAAGGTTCTTGACAGCAGGTAGGCCTGGAGCAGGGAACTTGCAGTTGCCCCTTCCTAGTACAAGCCAAAGGAGACTTCTGTATCTGGGAGTACGCGGGGCTGCAGAGGCCTCACTCTGATTACCTAGGCTTTAAGAGGTCCAGAAAATGTACTGTGGATCAGTGTTCTCCCAGAATAGTCAGTACTCACTCTTGTCCTCGTCTGTTTCCTAGATTATAAGAAGGATCCTTACAGTAAGGGTGATCCATGCAATACCATCTGCTGCCGTGAAGACCTGAACTCACTTGACCCCAGTCCTGGAGGCTGCTATGATACGAAGGTAACATGCTACTAGCTTTTGAATTTAATTTTCACCAGCACCTACGCCTATTCAAAGGCAAAGTTGCAAAGGTTTTAGTAGCATAAAGCACAGTAATGTTTCTATCCACTTACTCACTTCAGGGTTCAGCTTTTTCAGATATTTTGGTGATAGGTGCCATTGCCTAACTTCAAGTCCCTGCTCTGACACTTAATAGTAACTCACATAATCTTGTAACACTGTTTCTTCATCTGTAAACTGGAAATAACAGCACTTGCCTCACATGGTTGTGGTGAAGAATAAACATTTCATGTCTATAAAATGTTTAGAACAGTACCTAGTGGGTTATTTGAAAGTGTACATATCAGAATGATGATGATGGTGATAATGTTGTATCTCAAGTTTTACCAGACTGGCCTGAAGTCCAAGAGCATATTATTGAGAGCAGTGCGATTTCACATCAGATAGAAATTTAATTTAGCTGAAGGAACAAGTACTGGACCAGATGTCAAATCACTAAAGGGTTTTTACCATGTTAGAAGTGATAAGTGCTATAATGTGTCTTGTAAGTAATATGTTTGCAGTGGTGGTCTGAAGCTAGCTCATATAGGCTTGTGAGGACCAGTTAGTTGTTAAAATCAATTGACTGTATTGATAGCTTGAAATCAGCCATGGTGGGAGTATTTACACCGTGTAAATCAGCAAACACTACAAATCAGGGCCTTTTTTTCCTCGGAGAGCTAGTTATTAAAAATTTACCTGGACACTCTTGGATTTGGGGTATCCACTGGTAACAAAAACTAGTTGTTTTAGTTTGTGGAGGGAATCCTTCTGTACTTTTGGTTTGGCATGTGTCTTTTCATTTGCAACTCCAGTCCTAAATTCTGAAGAACTCTGCTAGGAGTTAACTGTTCTATCTTCAGCTCTGAAACAGTAAGAATGCCAACACCCTCTCCCCAACAACCACTCCCCGACACCAACACATTTTTTTTTTTTCTAGCTTAATGCGTAAATAGGAGATGCTCTAGAAGTAGTCTGAGTTCCAAGTCACCCTACTTTTTACTATATGATGATGGCAAAGCTTTTAGTTGAATCTAATAAACAAAATTAACTAACAAGCAAAACAGAGACGGATTCATAGGCAGAAAACAGGCTGTTGCGAGGGGGATGTTGTTGGAGGGCTGGGGGAGGGGGGGAGGTAAGGGATTGAGAAAAAAGAAAAAAACTCATGGATAAGGACATGATGTGGGAATTGCCAGGAGGGGGCGGGGGAAGAGTGGAGAAGAGTAGGGGATAAATGGTGATATAAGGAAGTGACTCAGGGCCATGAACACATGATAGTGTTCTGATGATGTGTTGTGGAATTGTGCACCTGAAACCTGTATAATTATGTTAACCAATGTCACCTCAATAAATTCAGTAAAAAGGAAAAAAAATTACTTGGTACACATGAAGCCCCAATGAATATTTCTTTATTTCTTTTTATGGCATTTGCAAACATTCAGTGAAGTGTGTGACATGTTGTATCTGTTCTAGAATATAGAAAGAGAATTACCTCTGCTGCCTTTCTTTCCTAGGAGAATCCAAGCCAACCTGCCATTTGTCAGATTTTACTTTCTTCTTGACAGGAGGAGCCTGCCAAGTTTTTATCAAAAAAGTTTCTGTTGAAGATATGCTTTAAAAATATTTCTCATAAGATATGAAACATTTTCTTTTTTCCCCTCTAAGGTTAAGCTCTACTGCTACCCACTGTTCAAGGTGTTTTTGAGAAACATGGGTATTTTTTTATATTGAGTTCCACTTTTTAACTTGTCACTATACTGATTAATAAAAACTTTGAGGAATTAATATTTTCTTGGCACTGTGCCAAGCATTTGCTTTCATTAATCTTCATGACTTTTCTGAAGTAGTGTTGTCAGTTCACTTTACAACTGAAACAACTGAGCCATATGGAGGTTATTTTTCAATAAATTTTAGAGCAAGAATTTTGATTTGAGTGACTACAGATCTCACACTTTTGGCTATATTGTTAATACCCTCCTACTAGTCAATTAATATTTGAATGCCAAATGAACACAGAAAAGCAGATTGTGGAGGCTTGGGAGATTTTGTTTAAAAAGGGATAATGTGATTTTGAAAAAAGAGAAGAAAAAGAAAAAATAGAAATGTAGTCAAGTTTTTTCCAAGTGGTTTTCCTAAAATGACCCTTTCTTCTCTCTTTCCAGGTGGCAGATATATACCTAGCATTAGAATACACAGCAGATGCCATTAGTGGTCCCACGGTACAAGGTGGCCTTCCTGTTTTTCACTGGAAGCGGTTCAACAAAACTCTCCATATGGGCATGCCAGAGGCCTACAACTTTGATTTTATTACCATGAGACCAGTTTTGAAAACTGACATAAAATGAAGAGGGAGATGAAGAAATGGAAGGCTGGAAATAAGATACCAAAGGCACTATTTTAGCTATGTTTTTCCATTCAAAATTAGTCTTAATAAAATGTATTACATTTAGTCTGTTCCTATCATTCCCCACTGTTGGTTTTGTAGTTAACAAGCATTCACTGTAGCAAGCACTGTAGAATTATATACGATTAACAATACCAGGCTTCACCATACAAACTTACATAAAAGAGGGTATGGCAGAAACTGCTCCCTCCCTCATCAAAACCCGTATTTTTTAATGCCTGGCCACACAGACCACAAATCCCAGGTTCCCTTAGGTACATGACTAGTTCTTGTCAATGGAATCTGAGGTGAGTGCCAATTTCAGGCCTGGCCCCTAAGAACTTGTACTCCTCCATGCTCTTTCCTCTTCATTCCCCTGGCTGGATATACTAAATGAGAAAGCCCTAGGGAAAGGTGGAGCTGTGTTTTCGAAGGAACCTCTAATAGAAATGCAATGTGATTTTTCTGGGCATTAATGGGTATTAAATGAGTCTCTTTTGGTACAGGCGAGGCACACAATATAGCAAACCTTAACGCTGTCTCCCATTACTAAAAAGCAGCATATTTAATCTGGGAGCAACTTTGCATAACTTTTCTTTCAAAGTTGGAGAATAATGTGTGGTTTTAGTGCTGTGGTATCGTCAAATAGGTTAAATAAACCATATTGTACAGTCTGATAAGTGATCCTTAACAACAAGGTGAGAGACTTTCAAAAGAAAGAAACACAAGGGGCAAGAATAATCAGAATGAATCAGAGTACTCAGAATGTTAAAAACCCAGTAGTTTATTTCAAAGTATAAATTTCAGGCTTGCTGGACAAATCCCACTACAATTAACACTTATACAGACACCAGTCTACTGTACATTTAGAAAAGAAAAGAAAAAAAACACAAAAACCTTTAAAACCTAATAAAAATAGGGCAACTTGCTATAGCCCAGTTTATACTAGACATTAGGAAGGTCTTAACATTGTCTTATTATTTACACTTTCAATTGCAATAAAGAAAAATCAGAATGCAAGTTTCCTAAAAAGGATTTATTTTTATATTTAACTTTAAAATGGCTGATGAAATACTAAAGCCAGGATCCCAGAAGTTGTTTGATTGCCCCGTTACCTTATTTACAAACAAAACTTTTTTTTTAAAAAGGACATTATTTAAATATAAATGATCGGTATTTAGCTGACTCTACAAAACAAAACAAAAAAAAACTTATTTAGCACGATAAAACTGTATTATCCTATTCCTCCCCACTGGATGGCTCAAGAGGAATAGACTTTAGGAATTACGTAAGTCTGCCACACTAACAAAACACCTCGTAAGAATTGTTCTAATCTTCTTTGTGTAAAAAAAGGGGGGGGGGCACTATTTGCCCAGTAAGGAAGGGAGAATCATACATTGGTTTTAGATAAAGTTATTTGTAATAATCTAATACTGAGACATGATTTTTCTGGAAATTAGAATAAAACAGGCCAATGACAACAAGTGGTCAATGATAAAATAACAAATGAATCATAAGATACTGAAATAACCCAAGAAGAAAAGTCGGATTCGGAAGATCTCTGCAAGTACTCTACAGTGCTAAGATCAGTGTATAAAAGTGAGAAAGGACGATACCACAGGCATTATTTTGCTAATCTTGTACAGTACTGGAAAATTCGTGGAACAAGATAAATGCATTGTCATGCAATATTAACACTCACCTTGTTGCATAAATAATAATTTAGAAAATATAAGCAAAGGAGAACAACAAAAACTTAGTTAACACTTATGCAATACAGTAAGAGAACTGTATGGTACAGCCTGCCTAAGGAATTCTGCAGAGAGATGTACCTAAGATTCTAAGCTCCTTGCTCTATGACTTGTTTTGCAAATAAACCTTTCCTTTATCTGATATTGGGGGTGGGGAGAGTGGGGAACACCTCACTGTGAGGCAAATGGTACCCCAATAAATACTTTAAGGACGAAAGCTCTCCTCTTCCCTTTTCTCATTGATTTCTACTGTGTTAAACAGCACCCAGTATTCCGCATATTTTAAAGTGAATCTAGAGAAACAGAGGATCTAGTTACCTCATTAAGTTAACTTTTAACAACAGATGTTATCTTTGCATGTAACTTATAAATTTACTGGCAATAACAATTTTGAAAAGAGGCTTACTTCAAATAGGGTGAAAATTACTCTAACAAAGCACAAAGTAAGGAGTAACAAACATCACTGTTACCTTTAAAAGCCACACATTCTACATTTTGTGTTGAAATTTCCAGGATTTTCAACAAAGCAATATTTAACACAAGTAATGTCGGGCTAAAATTTTAGTAAACTTGCATTCCCAAAATGGGATAAACAAGCTTATTTGTAATTCTCTGTGAAAAGGTACCTTGAAATAAAAAAGGTATCACAGGGTGTGAATTACTACAAAAGGTTCTAGTTGAGTCTTCCATTCTCTCTCCCAAAAGAAACAAAAAGTGCTCATCTACATTAAAACCTACCCTAAATAGCCCTGGCCGATTTGGTTCAGCAGTAGGAGCTTCGGCCTGTGGACCAGAGTCCTGGGTTCAGTTCCCACTAAGGGCACATACCTTGGTGGCGATTTGTCCCTGGACCTGGTTGGGGTCGTGTGGGTGGCAACCACTCGATGTGTCTCTCTCACGTTGATGTTTCTCTCTCTCTCCACCTCTCTCCCTCCTGCTCTATCTGAAGATAGATACAAGAATGTCCTCCAGTGAGGAAAAAAAAACCTGCCCAAAATAAAAGAGTTCTAGCCTAGCACCTTTCCATTCATCCAATATAACTGTTGCCCATAAATCCCATGGAAGGCTAATTTGAGGAGACAATTCTGTAATATGCTTTTCCCTCAAATAGTTACAATATTTCTTTGCACCTTCCTTTCACAATCTGGAATAAAAAGTTATTTTGCTGCAGTAAATTTATTCTTAGGATTACTATTTGAGACTTTTTTTGACAGAAAACAATATAAGGCTAAAATATCGAAATATTTTCATTCTACTGGGCTCTCTTCACATGATTATATAATGCTATAAAAGCATTTTAAAAAAGGATTACTAAAAATAAAAACATTCACCAAGGTAATTTTCTCAAGGCTAGGTAAGCAAATTGTTATCACGTGACCATAAAACCGGCCAATAAAGAACAATTTTGAACATGAGCTTTCTATTCTGTATACAGGAATGATCTTGAACACAGAATTAACGTTGCATCCATTGCAGGTAGAAACATATACACACGTAGATACAGATAAGTGTTGATATACATCTAAGAAGAAATCTCCCTTTTGAAATTTTCATTGGCATGACATTGGCAACTTCTTTACCATTGTCATTAGTCCTAGAATGAGTAATCTCTACCTAGATGGTTGGCAAATTTGATTCTTTAATTCTCATTGTGGTCTTATTTTCTGAAAGTGAATGTCTGGGAGCATTTAAGTTTGGCAGTCTGTAGGCTTTCTTCAGGATCAAATTTCACACCTAACATGACATACACTGACCGGTGAAAGTCTTTAAAGACTTTACAACTAGAATGCTTCTGGTTACAAGCCATCAATGTTGCGAACAAAGCAGCATTAATGGTAGGGAGAGTTTCCTCCTATAATTCCAGGAGGTATAATTTGAGAAGGTAGAAATATGAACTCAAATTTGGTAAGGAAAGATGACTTGATAAATTATGACACACACTCTGTGAATTCCTTTCAAAATATTCCCAACCACACTGTCAACCCCAAAAGTACCCCCAAGCAGTCCTGTCCTAAACTATCTACACTCAAACAATTACCTGATACCAATAGAGCTGGCACTCATATTGAAAATGCAGGACCTAAGCTGAATCTGATGAACTTTGAAGAGGAACAGAGATGCACAGTAAGCTATATCTAATTGTTACATAAAATGACCCCAAAGGATATACTTTAAATTCTATCCAAAGCTGACATAGGGTAAATTAGACAAAACATGGCACCATCAAAACTAAATTAAAAGTTGTTAACAAAAGAAAAAAATGATACGAGAACAAAGAGATAATAGTTCTTTCCCTTTAATATTTCAACTCACTGTATTTTGTGAATTTGACTATTTCCTTTGAAAGAATATTATGCTTTGGGTGACACAGTAAACTAGGACTGCTTTCATAATTTCTAACACAGTGTGAACACAGATATTGAAATATGTTTGAAGGAAAATTTTCTTACACAATGCGGTCTTCTCTTGGTCCACTTTACTTAAAGCTAATTTAAATAGTGACCAAAAATTAAAACATCTATATTCTTAGAAGAAAATAGCAAGTAAAATGTTTGCAGTTAAATGTAGTAATGCCACTGATGAGAATATAAATAAAAGCCTTGGTTTAAAATTTACTTTAGGGAGTGTGCTATATTTTGTGGAGATAAAGGAAAAATGAAGTGTTTAAAGGCTGAAAGGGAAGAGTAAACAACAATGGATGAATGGCCATGTTTATTTTTGCAGTTAATCTTTAAGGCACAAAATAAATGTAAAAGTAAGATTTAAAAAGGGAGGGGCCATTGAGATGTTTTCGCCTAATTAACAACCCAGAAGAGACCAAAAAGAGAGAGAGAGAAACAGATCCTTTTCTTGTAGAAATTAACCTATTTTAAACTCTTTAACCATTTTGCTTTTTATTTTTTCCTTTGGATCTTGTTTAGATTCTGTTTAAATCTTTTAACTATGCACCTACAGATCACGTAGAACAGAATCATGCCAGTTACATACCTCAGATGCTTTGCTCTACTTTATACTAGAAGAGAGGTAAACTTGAGAGTGAAAACAGGAGATTCCACTGCAATAAACATATAAATAGGAGGAAAAAAACCCACACAAACATCCACACATATTCCCCAGCCTCAAGACTAAAAGGAAGGTGCACATTTACATTTCAAAACCTTGAAGCTTGAATTGTTCAGGAAAAGGTTCTTGCTTTATGGGCTGAGTTTATTTTACTCTCTGATTATAAACAAATGTAGTGTATATACATAATTGTCCAAGAAATCTTGCACAATGTAGATTTTACAATGGGTATCATGCACAAGATTAAAACAAGACCAAAAAGTGGAACTTTTAAAAGAGGAATCAATAAAGGCTCCAAGGTTTAACTGCTCTGGGAAGAAGAAATCACATCCGTTGACTGAGGATCGCAGAAAGGTCCAAAACGTCCATAAATATCCTTGGCCCGTACTGCAAAGTAGTATTTGCTGCCAGATACAAACTGGGTGAGAGTGCATGCCATAGGCAAAGGAAGTGCCTTTACCTCTCCAATCTTTTTCCATTGTGAGGGTACAGTGGCACTGGGTTCCTCATGGTAAGCATAGAGATGGTAGCTGTCAACAGTGGCACAGGTTCGATCCACCTCCAGGACACTCCATGACAGTACAATGCCATTTTGACTCTGAACTCGTGCTAACTTCAAGTGTGGCTTCTGAGGCAGAGATGTGCTGGCAGCTTCTGGGGGCAGACGCTGTGGTTGTGGGGCTTCTGGTAAGGGTGCTGGGTGCACAGGGCGTGGGGGCTCCTAACCAAGAAGAGCCATGTTGATTTATAATGACCACAGAAAGGGCTGTTTCTGAGAGCTAGAACTAAGACATCTTAGAGGTCACTTACTGAGATCATTTTTTGTCAAGAATACAGGGAAATACCAAATATCAGACTATATTTTGCAAGTTTTATTTGGTCATTTGTAACCAATCACGCCCCAAACAACGGTGCTGAGGTAACCTCTGCTATACTTTCTAGACCTATTGAGTTTTCCTTGGGAAATAAAACCCCTTGCTGATGGAACACTATCTTGACAGAAACTGAAATAATCACATACTTTTAAAATAATTTATGATTTAATTCTGTATGCTACAGCTTCTTATTCAAAATAATGTAACATTTAAAAATACGATGTGGCCCTGGATAGCGTGGCTCAGTTGGTTGAGCATTGTCCCGTGCACCAAAAGGTCACATACCCAGGTTGCAGGTTCAATCCCCAGTTGGGGTGTGTATGGAAAGCCACCAACTGATGTTTCTCTCTCTCTCTCCCCCTCTCCCTTTCTCTAAAGAAATCAATAAAAACATTTTAAAAATAACTTTAAAAATAAAATATGTGTGGCAGTCTATCATAGAAAATTGAGTATTTGACTGTGCTTTCCTTTTAAAGCTGTTTTTCCATATAAAGACAGTAGCATATTCTTATAAATAAGCACATTTAATGATGAATGTATAATATGTCTTGGTCAGGCTGCACGAAGAGAGTGACATTTAAATGAGACAATGAAATAGGGATAAAGTATGTGCAAAGGCACGGGGATTTATGGGCAAAAACCAGTGTTAACTTTTTACTCAGACATAGGATATGTGAAGAAAAAAAGATAAATTTGGAAAGGTAGGTTAAAGCCAGATAATGAAAAAGCATTAACACTAAGCTTAAGAAGTCAAATTCACTGATCTAACACTGGACATTACTATTTATTATACCTGGGTTTTAAGATTACAATGATAATTTTTCCAAAAAAATTCAAGTGAGAGGCAGGAAATAGGGATATGAGTGATCTTTATTTTTCTAGTGAAACATCACTGCTCACTAACTTTAGATTGGAAGTCATGAAACAAGATTTCCTTAACTGAAAATTCATTTAACAAAAATAGTTTTTAATATGTATTTTATTAAATGGATAATTTGCATATACTAAATAGTGAATTCTGTGATGGTTTGATGTTATCATGTTATCTTTTTAATTTCCATGCCTTCTCAAAGCTTAGTACCAGAAACATGCACACAGGATGAACTCTGAAAGGATATGCTGAATAGTTTCAAGGAATGGGAAATTCTTATGCCTAGTGGAAAGAATTCATACACGTCTGAAAAATGAACAATCCCAGTTAAAAAGCTAAAATAAATATAAAGTCAGAGGGGAGAAAATCTAATTTAAATAGATAAAACAGTGAAAGCTGAAGCAGATCTAATTTAAGTCCTGGCCACAGGTTGTGGGTTTGATCCCCGGTCTTGTTATGTGCGGGAGGCAGCCGATAGATGTTTCTCTCTCGTATCAATGTTTCTCTCTCTCTCCCTTGCTCTCTCTCTAAAATCAATAAAAACATTAAAAAAAGAAGAAGAAGAACTTATTTGAATACTGGCTATGTTGCTATATTTGCTCTCTCAAATTGTCTCTTTTCCTAAAATGACTTAAGCATTTTAATAAATAACATTAAATAAACATACAACAATCTAAGAGAAGATGACTGAAGTAATGAACTTAACTGGAGGGAACACAGGAATTTAAGAAGTTTGACAATTAGCTTAAATGGCCCGTAATATCCCTTCTAGTTCTTAAAATTCTAGGATTCTGAATCTGCTCATGTCCCAAAACTAAGTGAATTGAGTTAGTTTTATTTTTGTTGTTGCAATGGTTTTTACTGAAGTTTTACAGATAAAATAATACAATATCAGGGATTTGCTTCAAAATAATCTGGTGTGTACATGGTTGTGGAAATAAGTGAAATAAGTGGCTGGTACCACAGATAAAATAAGATTGGCCAAGTACTAGTAATTGTAGAAGATGGGCGACAGGTATGTATATGAATTGTTATACTATTTTCTCTACATTCATATACATTTGAAAATTGCTATTTTAAAATACTTTTTAAATTAATTAAAACAATGTTCCTCCTGTGAGATACAAACAAAAAAACTGGTGGATCATCAAATTTGCAGAACTATGGTATAAATAAAAGATTATTGCTTTATATTTTTTGAAAGACTAATGAGTGAAAGAAATTATTTGCAGATGAAAACAACAGTAATGGTAATTTACCACATACCCTAATAGGGCTAGACTGAAGCACTGTGAAAACACTCTGGAGGTGTTGTGATTAAACAGCCTGAGTTGTAAAATGGCTCTGTCTCTGACACTAGCTTCGGTAACGACACTGAGTAACCACTTAGTTTCTTTGTGATACAGTACGCTTTTCTATCAAAAAGAAATTAATAATCCTCATAAAATTGTGAGGATTAAATTAAAATACATGTAAAGAACTTACTAGAGTGCCTGGTATACATTAAGTGTTCCATTAATATTAATGTCTTTATTGTAGTGGGACAATGAAAGTAATAACTATTAAGAGCATAAGCCCTATGACCTTGGGATAATTAGTCAGCCTCTCTCTCTGTGCATTAGCTGTCATATCATAAAAAAAATAAGAGCAAGAATCCTAAAGGATTCCCATGTGAGGACTAAGTATATTAACAGTGCCTGGCATGTAGTAAGGACTTGACAAATGCTAGCCATTATTACATGTAATAAAAAACAATGTTTTGCTTGCTAGAAAGTGTATGTTTCAATCTCCTCCCGCCTCATAAAGCCAGTATTTCCATTTACATGGTATACCATACCAAATATTATTATTAGTACATCACAGGATAATGGGACTGTTTTGGAGGCTATACCTAAGGAGAAATCTTTGATTTTCTGTTACCTCTGAACAAATGAATTCTAAATGCCACCAAATTATTTTAAAAAATAAAGTGATGGCAATGAAGCAGTGAGAACTGGTATAATGTTTTGAGGAAAAGAATAAAGTTACAGCATCAAAAAATGGCTTTTTTTATTATTATTTTTATCCTCATCCGAGGACACTTTTTCGTTTTTTGTTCAGATAGAGTGGGAAGGAGAGAAAGGAAGAGAGAGAGAAACATCGACGTGAAAGGGACACATAAAGTGGTTGCCACCCGCACGACCCAACCAGGGCCGGGGACAAATTGCAACCAAAGTACATGCCCTTAGTGGGAACCGAACCTGGGTCTGGGTCTCTCTGGACTACAGGCCGATGCTCCAACCGCTGAGCCAAACCAGCCAGGGCAAAAAAGTGGCTTTTAAAATATGCTTTTTAATATTCAAAAATATTCTTTTTAATTTAACCATGAATTAAAATGATCTCTTTCACTTCACATGCTCCATCTGTGGACTCTTTGTGTACACTGTAAGCCACCACAAGCTCTATGATCCCTGATGACCATAATACCTAGGAATATTTGTTCATAATGATAAGATCTATTCTCTTAAGTAAACTTCTGCAGGAAAAACAAAAGACCTATCATTTCCTTTTGGTATAGCTACTTTAAAGAAAGAAATGCTAAGTAATATAAAAATCCATAAAAATTTTATAAAGCCAAGATCAACACTTACAGTGTGCACTTGTGGTGGACGATGATGCACTGTGAGCTGAGGCCCTGTGGATCCCAGGGCTAGTCCATTGTTTACAACATATGTAGCTGCTTGAGGCACTCGAACTGTGACACCTTTAAAAGAAAATGAAAAAATGAATTAGACTTCTATTCTAAATTTGGTAGAATGCTAATTAAACACTTGAAGTCAGTAAAATTATATATTTTATTTTTTGGCTCATTATCAAAACTTTACTGAATAAGGTTCTCTATGATATAACACAAAATTTAGGAAGTTGTGTGGATCATTAGTGTTGCTTTCTTCTAAAAAAAACACCCTTCTGTGAGTCTAGCCTTTCCTCCTGTCAGCTGGCACAACACTGTTGAACAACCTACACAAAGAACCACGGTCTGAGCATGGCTGAAAGCCATAGTAATCTTATAGCAACCTGGACATTTTGCATCCATAAAATAAGGATTTGGGCTTTGAACTAGCCATTTCTTTTTATGTTTTTTCTTTTCCTCTTCCAAGAACAGATGTAGTAAATCTCTAGCCAAAGGCATGTTGATCCTCTTGCAAGCCCAGCCTGTGGAGATCTCAGAGGCAACACCCCTGGCGAGCAGCACGTGACCAGGCAGCAGTAGCAACTTTAAAATGATATTTTTAAAATATGAAAGAAAAGCCCTGGCTGGTTTGGCTCAGCAGTTAGAGTGTCGACCTGCTGTCTGGAGAGACCCAGGTTCTGTTCCCGCTAAGGACATGTACCTGGGTTGCAGTTTGTCCCGCACCCTGGTTGGGTCGTGTGGGTGGCAACCACTCGATGTGTCCCTTTCACATCGATGTCTCTTTCTCTCTCCCTCCTGCTCTATCTGAACAAAATATCAAAAAAAAAAAAAAAAAAGTCCTCGAGTGAGGATAAAAAAAAGAAAGAAAATATACTTCTAACCTAGAAGACTACACTCAGCCAAAGTATCATTCCGGCATGAGGACAAAGAAGTGTTTATATATGCAAGCAACCCCCCAGAAAAATCTACCTCTTAAGGAGCCACTGGAGGATGTGTATGCACCACAAATATAGGAGAGAAAATAAAAGAGGAAATCATAAAATACAAGGAACAAGAGATCCAGCACAGGAGAGAAATAAATGGAATCCCTACCAAAAGGACTATGAGCAAAATCCTAAAACACTGGAACATTGATGTACAACACATTTCATAGAAGCAAACAGGCCAGAATGGAGCTGTGTGACTTTATAGATAGAAAAAAATGAAGGTGCCTTCACAGAGGTCTCTGTTGTCTCATCTTTTTAACTAGAACAGAAAAAAACTCCACTAAGTTATCCCTGCCTTATGTTATGAAGTTCCTCTCTTTCCCTCTACACCCTCTACTAATCAGCTGAGGATACTCACTTTACCCAAATGAAAACTGTTCTGGCATACATCGGGGCAACAGAAGCAGAAAGTTTAGAGTCACCTACTTCCCCAACCATAGTCCTGCCATATATTCAGTACTTGCTCCATACCACATTTCTGCCAGGTACTCTGACTGTGGTGAGCCCAATTTCCTAGAACTCGTTCACGTTCCCTCTTGAATGATTTCCCAGAGAACACCTTAATCTTGAGAAAGTTGAATCCAACTATGAACCAGAGACTTTGCTTAGTTTATATTCTCCTGGAAGCCATCACTTAATAATGGCATTATTGTGGTACCTTTAAATAGCAAATTTGTCCTTGCTATTAAATTTTGAAAAATTAAACATTTTCAGTGAAACCTATTTAAGTGGCGAAAGCATATAGAAAAGCACAAAGTAAAGATGATGGTTACTTCTGATGGAAAGGGAGAGAGATGCAATTAAGGATGAACATATAACAGGTTTGTAGGATACTGATAAAGCTCTATTACTTAGCCTGGCGGAAGCTCATTGTTGGTTCACTTTACTCTTTTTTAAAAACTTTAAATATATATATATATATACATATATATATATATATATTTTTTATCCTCACCTGAGGATATTTTTCCATTTTTTGTACAGATAGAGTGGGAGGGAGAGAGAGGAAGGGAGAGAGAGAGAGAAACATCGACGTGAAAGGGACACATCGAGTGGCTGCCACCCGCACGACCAACCAGGGCCGGGGACAAACTGCAACCGAAGTACGTGCCCTTAGTGGGAACCGAACCCGCGTCTCTCCGGACCGCAGGCCGACGCTCTAACCGCTGAGCCAAACTGGCCAGGGCTAAATATATTTTTTATAAAGATATCTGATGTATCTGAATATTATCTTAGTGTTATAGTAAATATATACAGATGCTCCTCAACTTGTGATGAGGCTATGTCTCAATAAGCCGTCATAAGTTAAAAATGTCCAGCTGGTGTGGCTCAGTTGTTGAGCATCGACCCACACATCAAGAGGTTGCCAGTTTGATTCCCGGTCAGGACACATGCCCAGGTTGTGGGCCTGATCCCCAGTGGGAGACATGCAAGAGGCGGCCAATTGATGTTCTTTCTCATTGATGTTTCTCTCTCTCTCTCTGTTTCTGTTTCTCTCTCTCTCTCTCTCTCTCTCTCTCTCTCTCCGTCCTTTCCTCTCTAAAATCAATAAAGGGGAAAAAATTTTTTTATAAAAATGTATTTAAGCCCTGGCTGGTTTGGCTCAGCGGTTAGAGTGTTGGCCCATGGACGGCAGAGTCCTGGGTTCGGTTCCTGCTAAGGGCATGTACCTCGGTTGCAGTTTGTCCCCGGCCCTGGTTGGGGTGGTATGGGTGGCAACCACTCGATGGGTCTCTCTCACATCGATTTTTCTCTCTATTTTCTTCCATCTCGCCCTCCCGCTCTATCCGAAGATACATGCAAAATGTCCTCGGGTGAGGATAAAACAAAAAATGTATTTAATACACCTAATTTACTGAACATCATAGCTTAGTCTAGCTTAAATGTGCATAAGCTTACAGTCTGGCAATTATCTTGAGTTTCATCTCAAGAATAATTGCCTTCCTCTTCTTCTCACCAGAAGCAGGAGACATAGATGGGCATTTTGTGGATATGATGGCATGTGAAAACACAAAACACGGTATCCAAAGAACACTGGCAACACAGTACACTGTAGATTATCAGTTGTTTACCAACATGAACACATGGGTGACCGAGAGCTGTCTTGCTGTTGCTGCCCAGAATTACATGAGAGTATTATCATCACAGGAAAATAACACTAGCCCAGGAAAATATTTAAATTCAAAATTTGAAGTATGATTTCAGCTGAATATGTGTCGCTTTCATAACATCATAAAGTAAAACACTCTTAAGTCAGGGACCATCTACACGTGGAAACAAGTTTCCTTTAACGTTTTCCCTTCTCTTATTTCTCAGCTATCTTCCACACCTTTAAGACTCTCTCTCATTAGAGGGTATCAATTACCATTATTTCCATCATTTGGGCTAAGTCACATTTAGTCATTCTCACTTTAATTAGGCAAGGTATTTCTTAATAGAGTGGAGTGTAGACCAACATCAAACAGGACATTATAATTATACAGGCCATAAATAATTAAAGTTAAAGACAACACATAGAAAACAAGTTATATAATACACGTGTCCTGTTTTACTGGTTAACTGTCCTAATTGGGGAAAAATGAATTAATAATAGTTTTCATACAATATTAGATATACTTTTTGCTAAATCTAATGCCAATGAAAAGTTACTCCAACTAAATGCTTAAGAACTACATGTAACTTGGACCACATACAAGAAAAGAGTCTCTTACTATTTTGGGGATTGACCTGCCGAACAGCAGGAGCCTGCATAACAGTTCCTCGCAAGGGAGCCTGAGTTGGTGGTGCAGGAAGAGTTGTATAAACCACCTGGTTTGCAGGAGCTCTTGGTACAGGAAGTCTCGTGGTCACCTGAGTTGCTGGACGATGTGTTACATTCACGGTAGTGGGAGCTAATATAAAGCAGAAAAATCTAATAAGAAATGCAGTATATTCTATGTTAAATGAAAAGTATTAAATGTTAATTAACTGTGCACTAACTCTAATAGAGAAAGAGTCTCCTTTTGTAATCTTTTTCTTTTTGTTAAAATTTTTTTCTTTATTGATATTAGGGAGAGAGAGGAAGGGAGAGAGAGAAAGAGATAGAAACATCGATGAGAGAGAACACTAATTGGCCGCCTCCTGCATCACCCCACTGGGGATTTGGCCCACAACCTGGGCATGTGCCCTGACCAGGAATCAAACCAGCAACCTTCTGGTGCATGGGTCGTTTCTCAACCACTAAGCCACACTGGCCGGGCTCCTTTTGCAATCTAGATAGGGCCAATCAGAATTAATAATATTACTTCAACACAAACTTCAGACAAAAAGACAATATCCAATGCCTTTTCCACTCTTTAATTTGACTAGATAATAAGCATGAAGATTAAAAAAACGTTTAGACTCCAGCGAGTGACTTAAAAGAGCAGATTTTACCACCCTGGCCAGTTTGGCTCAAAAGTAGAGCGTCGGCCTGCAGACCAAAGCATCTTGGGTTTAATTCCGGTCAAGGGCACGTACCTCGGTTGTGGTTTGGTCCCCAGCCCCGGTCGGGGTCATGCTGGAGACAACCAATTGATGTGTCTCTCTCACATGGATGTTTCTCTCTCTCTCTCCCCCTTACTCTATCTGAAGATAAAAATGCAAAAAAAGTATCCTTGGGTGAGGGTTTAAA
The DNA here is from genome assembly GCF_014108415.1 of Molossus molossus. Classification (NCBI taxonomy): domain Eukaryota; kingdom Metazoa; phylum Chordata; class Mammalia; order Chiroptera; family Molossidae; genus Molossus; species Molossus molossus. The sequence continues at coordinate 26,947,455 of NW_023425345.1, read as the reverse complement.
AAAAAAAAGAGCAGATTTTACCTCCTTGATATTAAATTGTTGTTGACAGAGTGGAATTTTAGGCCCTCCAGACAGTCTACAAATGGGTATAAATCCAAAAGAGTAACTCTGTATTCCCACAGTTAAAGAAACTGGTTGGCCATTGTAACTGACATTTTCTTCAGGTGAGCCAAACCATCTCTTATTCAAAACATTAGAATATCCTTTGAAATACAGATGTCTTCTTTCTCTACTGTGACATTCTTCCTAATCTATGGTACAGCATTAATGCCTTGAGTGATGTTAATATACATTTGTCAAAACTGAGCCGTAAATGTAATGTAAGAAAGTATACAAGGATGAATATTGATTTCTTCATCTCTTTATTCCCTGTCTTATTATCTTTACTGCACATGGGTTTGCATAATGACATTTCCTTCTAAATTATCTAAAATAGATGACTACCATTTTAATTCCACTGGATACAATTTCATGTGAACTCAATGTTTTCCTTAATGAGAAATGTGCTTTCGTAAGTATTTTGAAGATAAATCTCTAAGCAATGAGCTATTTTATGAAGAAAAAACTGTCTTGATCAACTTCCAAACAGTTTAGGAGATAATAGGCTTCACCTTGAAAATGTCTCATTTACACTTTCTTGAAACTACAAATAAAATGTTAGTGTATATCTCCTATTGGTAGTGTTAGGCCAGTTAAAACCAGTTCAATTTAAGAATTATTTTTAAATTCTTATTTAATTAGTTAGAACTTCTTGGTGATCATCAGAATGAATCATTACACTCATCCCTTCCAGAGAAAGAATATTCATTTCTGCTGTTTACAGTAGCAGATGACAAAGGCAAATAGTTTAAAGTCTTCTATATAACCATTCTAAATAAGTGTTGCTACTTCAGTCAGGAAAACTAAGTTATACTGCATTCAAAAAGACAATTATCTTCAAAATAACAATGAGAATTCTCTGTCCAATCTTTCCACTTGATTCCATAGTCATATTTCACTGTAGACAAAACTAAGGCTTCAGTTCAGTAATTCAATAAATTTACCTGTAGGTAGTAAGTGTATTGTTGTCTGAGATGGTCCACTTGTTGGCACCCCAGATGGTTGAAGAGGCGGTGCTGGCTGGATAGGTTGCAACGGTCGAGAGACAGGCTGAGAAGAACCCATGGCTGACACAGGAGTGTGATTTAGCTTTTTAGTGTCTGTTAATTAAAAGTGAGACATTACAATTATTGATAGGAAAAAATTAGAAAAACAGGTTTTTCCTTTATGGGTAAATTTTACTTTTGTCTGCCACCAAGTCACACTTAGAGTACAATTTCTTTCTATTTTAATTACATATATTTGCCAATTTAATAAGCAAGTCAAGACCTTAAATAGTTCATTGTTGATGCTATCACAGATTCTAATTCACATTTACAGAAATATAGTTTTATGTTTTGTTTGTTTTATTATGGAAGAATCCTTTTTCTGAACTCAATACGATATCATGTTAAGTAGAGTAACTTCACTTCCTTCATTAATATGTATCTATGTAGCTATATCAAAGACATTCATACCTATTAACCGATGAGATTTCCACCAGATATCTTGAATTCCAATTTCTATTATTTAGATTATTTTGTTTAATAACACAGATGGCTGCTTATTTACATTATTCAGTCTTTAAAATAAAAAAACAGTCTACAATAGCCTATGAAATAATGTTTGCATCTCAGAAAAAACTCTTGAAAACAGGTAACCACTAATACAGTGTAATATGAAGAGGGTAAGCCTCTTTCTAAAATAATTCCCATTGGTTTCTGTCCTATGAAATTCTAAAATGTAAGTAAGTTTCTTATGCGAATAAAATTCTAAACTGTGAATAAAATTTTAAACTGTAAATAAAATTTAAGGCTTTATCATTGGGTGCTGGCACTTTACAGTAAGAATTTAAGGTACATTCAAAAATAGAGCAATGGAAAAAGACCTCAATAAACTATGCTTACTTTACTTTTTTATTCAGCATAGCCCTACCTGAGTCCTCTCAAAAATGACCTGTATTTATTTTTGTCCTCTAGGAATTCATTATACTTAGACTTGTTAACAAAAATAAAAATAAAATATGGTAAAAACAATACAGATAATTTTAAACTTTTTAGGAATAGTCATACTGGTATGAATTCAACCCCAACAAATGATGGCATAAAAATTCTAATTTTATAGCAGTTTTATACAAAAAAGTAACTGACTTTACTGTCACATAGTGAATTGTATTAGTTACCTAATTTTGTTTTCTTAAAACCAAATGAACTATCTTACTCTCTAGTATATAATTTTTTAAAAGTTTAGGTTTCTTAAACTTAACATCTTTCTTTAAGGTAATAATCAACTTAGCACCTTATCATACTAGATCTTCCACATATATTATATAATTATCATCACAGAGTTTTACAGATACGTCTGTGAAAGAAGTTATTTTGTTCAGTCAAATAAGTTTGAGAAATACTGTGTACCTTAAATTGTTCTTTGATAATTACATTATACATTAGCAGAGAAAAGGCTCAGAGAAGTCTATATTAAAAAAACATAATTTTGCTTACTAAGATAAAACTTTTTATAGATTTCCTATTAATACTGCAGAAGAATTTGGAACACTGGTTAATATCTATCCAATATTATTTTTAAATATTGTAAACTCAGAACAATATTGAGGATTTGGGGTGTGGATGCTTTTTAACATTACTTTCATTTTCACTTAAATAACACTAAAGGAAATTAATTCAAATAACCAAAATTAAATGTATACATACTTAAAAGTAACTACATTAAAACACACACACACTCTTAGAGTCAGAAGACCTGGGTTGGATTCCCAGTTCCCTTACTGACTCATACGCTATGATCTATGTATGAATCTATCCTCAACTCTAAAATGGGCATCCTCAACTCTACAGGGTTATTATTATAAAGATTATGTGAGATAACAGATGAAAAAGAGATTGCTCTGGTTTCCTCCATGCCTGTTCATATTCACTCAAGATTTCATTTTCATTCTAATCTAAAAAATTCTCATTCTAGAAAGACTATAAATATATCAAGCATGAGCTGTTTTCATTGAATATTATACTGAATTAAGAGAAAAAAATGATATCAAAACATCACTTAGTATGATTACTTATATTTAAATACCTTGTGAAGTTCCACTCTCTTCATCATCCATTGTGAGATCAATGACACCACTTGAATCACTGCCTGTGGCTTTTCCACTCTGAAAAACAAAACTTTCATTTTGCAAAAGAAACTTTGGCAGACATAAAGGATAAATGAAATAATACTAAGGAGAAATGAAGACATCAGCCTGGTTCAATGACTGAATCATTTTCTCTTGCGTTGTTTTGTACAATCGCATGCTGTACAGGTTTATAGCCTAGGAGCAATAGCATACCACGTAGAGTAAACTACACCATCTAGGTTTTTGTAAGCACACTCTATGATGTTCGCATAATGACAAAATCCCCTAATGACACACTTCTCGGAAGGTATCTCAGTTGTTAAGTGGCACATGACTGTAAATGCTAATTGTAATTACTTAAAGTATTACACTGCAGATCAACTAGAGTCAAGTTTTCACCTGCAAAACTAAAATTTTATAAAGTTAAAGAAAATAACTTCTGCCTGGCCTGTATAGCTCAGTGGTTGAGCATCAACCCATGCACCAAGAGGTCACTGGTTCAATTCCAGTCAGGGCATATGCCCAGGTTGTGGGCCAAATCCCCAGTGGGGAGCATGCAGGAGGCAGCCAATCAATGTTCTCTCATTGATGTTTCCATCTCTCTCTAAAATTAATAAAGAAGAAGAAAAAAGAAAAGAGGCTTTCCTGACTCCCCAGAAAGGGATAGAAGAGATCTTAATAAGAAAATAACTTCTTCTTTATAAATAACTGGCCAGTTTTTCTCAGTGGTTAGAGCATCCACCCACAGACCAGAGACCCAGGTTCGGTTCCCTCTAAGGGCACGAACCTCGGTTGTAGTTTGTCCCCAGCCCCGGTTGGGGTCGTGTGGGTGGCGACCAGTCGGTGTCTCTCTCTCTCTCACATCGATGTCTCTCTCTCTCTCCCCCTTCCTCTCCCTCCTGCTTTCTGAAGATAAATGCAAAACTGTCCTCAGATGAGGATTAAAAAAAAGAAAAGAAAGTAACTTCTTGAAGTTAGAAAATTCAAGCCCAATCCCAAAAGATATAACTTCTAAATACTACAATTACAAACCTTTCTTTTACAATGATTTCCTATACATTACTTAACACTGCAAGTCTGTAAAATCCAATACTAAAAATATTTAATAAATCTTCAAAGAATGTAGCATAACCCAGTCACTACAACATATGTCTAAGGTCCACTTTTCAAAATTTACTAAGTTTTAAATTTATCAAAAATCACTAGAAGAGCCCCACAAAGAACAAGGGACCAGCCCCGCCCCTCTATTACCACGTGGCATCTCATTTCCACTCAGCGACTTCAATGTCGGGAAGCAGCTCTTTTTGCCACTAAACGTGGGTCCCTGCCCCAAGCACCCTGGCCCGACACCTCCGCCGCCCAGCCTGGGTGGCCCCCAGCAAGCGCCCGTGTCCATTGCCCTCTGGCTGGCCTCCATTTCCTATGAGCCTCTGTACGCTTCTACTCGCCGCAGGCCCGAGGTGGCTCCCAGGCCCCGGCCCCACACCTCAGGACCTCCAGGCCTCAGACCTCTAGGCTCGTCTCCACCTCCCATCCCAAGGAGCTGGGTAAACTGGAGATTCGTACTAAGCAGCTGGAACCGCTCACCATCTCTAGAAAAAGCTCCGACTCCCAGCGACTGCCTCGGCACTGTGCGAGACCTCCCGCGCTCTGCGTGACCTCCCGCGCTCTGCGTGACCTCCCGCGCTCTGCGTGGCCGCGCTCTGCGTGACCGCCCCCTGCGCGCTGCGTGATCCCCAGGGGCCCCAAAGCCCACCCTTAGCCGCCCGTACCGCCTTCTTTGGCTGCTTGCCATTCTACCCCCTCCCCTGCAACGTAGCCTCGGGCTCAGACTCCAGCATCCAGGGGTTCCAGATCCCAAGGCAATCCTCAGGAACCCATACTCTCCCATTCTGGATTTCAACTGACTCCTCTCCCCACCACCAATCTGGACGTCACCGACCTTTTGTCCAGAACTCTATCTTCCCTCCATCCTGAGCCCTTTCGGTAATCTAGACTCTTAAACCCCGAACCTGGAACTCCATCCACTACAACCGCCTTCCTGACCTAGAAGCCTCCTGCACAGTACTACTACTACCCCTGGAGCTCCACACACCACAGATAGCCCCCTCTAGAGACCCGAGATTTAGTGTTTATCTTAAACGGAGGCCCTGAAGGAAGGTGGGGTAAGTAGGTGAGGGTCAATGAGAGTGTCTGTAGAGAGCAGAAGAGAATTGTTCAAGTCCAAGGAGGCCCAAGGACATTCACTGAGGGGATTTGGGAGCCTCAAAAACAACAAAATTTACTAGACAAATATGCAAAGACTAGTAGAATACAACCAAAGACAAAAGATAGTTAACAGAAAATGATTTCAAGTGAAGCCAGATGTTGAATTTAGCAAAGATTGCAAAGCTGTTAAAAATACGTTCAAAGAATTAAAAGAAATACAATAATGAGTTCGCTATTAAAAAGTAGAAACTGGCCCTGGAGGGTTTGGCTCAGCAGTGAGAGCGTACGCCCATGAACCAAAGAGTCTTGGGCTTGATTCCGATCAAGGCCATGTGTCTCAGCTGCTGCTCATCCCCAGCCTGGGTGGGGATTTGCAGGAGGCAACCAATCAATGTGTCTCTCTCACATCGGTTTCTCTCTCTCCCCACCTCCCTCCTACTCTGGAAAAAAAAGTAGAAACGGAAAAATATAGAAAGAACAGAATAATTTGGTAAAATGTTAAAATAACAAAAGATTAATACAAAATAAAGCAAATAAAAAAGCACATAGAAACAAAATCTAGATGAAACAAATTTAAAAAATTACAAAACAGCAGACCCAAATACAACCATATCAATAGTTATACTATGTGTAAATAGACAAAAATTTCCTATCAAAATATAGGGATTGTCAGATGGGATAAGACATCAAGAAATAACTATAATTTTTCTCCTAGATACTCACTTTAAATACAAAGACACAAATATACTGAAAAATGTAAGCATAAAAAAAGCTGCTGTGACTATGTAAATACTAGACAAGATACAAAGAGGGAAACTTTATAATAATAAAATGGCCTATTTGTCTATTTCTCCCATTAATTTTATTGCCTTCATGTTTTGATGCTCTATTATAAGATGCATATTTTCTATAATGTATACTCTATAATAGAACAAGAAGGTCTACAATCAAATCTAATATGCTGAATTATATTTTTATGGGTCATAACCTAACATCCAATTTATTATCTATTATCACATACTACAGGTAGTTTCCTGGCTGTATTTTCTTCTTGAGAAATAAAATTGGTAATTTTATTAATCAATAATTATTAACAGCAATTATAAGATGATAACTGGCACTATTGCTATTGGGCTCTGTGTTAAATACTTTGTATTCATTAACAAATTTAATCTTTACAATAATCCTGAGTGGGTAGTAAGGCATTAGTCACATTTTATAGGTGAAAAATGCAAGGTGTTAATAACTTGCCCAAAGGCTATCCACTAAATGACAGAAGCCAGGTTGTCTGACTCTAGAGCTCACTGTTTCTAGGCCACTAGATGTGTCTTTACATTTCTTCTGACATCATGTCTGAGAAAACTTTCTAATCAGAGACATCATACATTTATATCTGCATTTACAAATATTACTGAAGTTCTCAATTTGAAACTATCAAAAACAATCTTAGTTGCTGTCAAGTAGGTTTTAATACTAAAAATCTATTTTATTAAAAGTTATCTAGTCCTGGACAGTTTGGCTAGCGGTTAGAGCATCGGCCTATGGTCCAGAGAGACCCGGGTTCGGTTCCCACTGAGGGTGCATGCCTTGGTTGCAGTTTGTCCCCCGCCCTGGTTAGGTCGTGCGGGTGGCAACCACTTGATGTGTCCCTTTCACGTCGATGTCTCTCTCTCTCTCTTTCTTCCTATATTTCCCTCCTGATAAAAAAAAGCGGAAAAATGTCCTCGGGTGAGGATTAAAAAAAAAATAGTTTTCTAATTCTTCAAAATGACCACTCTCAAGTGAACACTAAGTTTGAAGAGAGCAAAGATGTTGGCTTTGTAGGGTTTTTTTTTTTTTTTTTTTGTAATGAAACAAAAAGAACATATATGAAAGGTTATATAGTAGGACATGTCAACAATTGTGAAGAAAGTTAACACAGAAGACCTGGTTGTTCCCTCTTTGCAGATCTTCCAGGGAACCTGGCACCATAACTAAGAATTGGTTAGCTACCAAGAATGTGGCCCTTGGGAAGTTTCCATTAATGATTTATAATTTTCTTATGTACACCTTGAAAAGTGGACTGTGTCATACTGGTTTGTCAAGACTGACTTACACAAATATCAAGATTGTTGATGTACATATGATTTTACAATTGTGCTCCTGCGTTTTGACTGTTATGGATGATTATATGGAAAGATATAGCTATGTAACCAGCCTCTAAAATACCTCAGACCTTGAGACTCAAATCAGGCGTCTCTGGCCACAGACTTTTGGCACTTGTCCCTGAAGATAATGAGAAAGCACATCCCATGCAATGTTGGACAAGGGAAGATTTAGAAGCCTGTGCCCAACCTCTCTGAACCCTACCTGATGCATATCTTTTTCCTGTTATTTTCGCTGGGCAAAGTGTGAGTCTCCTGCCGTGGGCCTTATGAGTCCTTCTAGCAAATCAACACACTGGAGAGTGAGCCTGAGTCCCTCAAAATAGCTCTCTAACTACAGATAGCAGCATTTAAAAAATCCTATAATGTTTTAGTGTATGCTGATAATTTGAATAAGTAAATAATTTTTTCACTATATGAAATACATTAATGATGTATTATATGAAATGAGATATATGAATAAAATATGTACTAATGCATTCTATGTGAAATATGTTATTCTATGTGAAATATGTCAGCAGATACTTATTTGGAGGACGTTAGAGAAATTTTCAATCAATAACTACAAAAAAGATAGTATTTTACATATTTAACAAGTTCCAAACTAGTTATGATTAAACAACAATTTCCATACAAGCCATTCAGATTCCTTCTAATTTCTACTAACCTTAAAGTGTTCAGAAGTACAACTAAGTAAGATTTGTCATAGAAAAATAAGTAGACCACAAGTACTCAGAAAGTGATATTCTAAAGAAGCACAGGCTGTTTCACACTACTTTCTATTTGCCAGTAAGTGGCATATAGCAAACAATAATTTCGTAATAAATCTTCAAAAAAACCAAGTGGTAACTTAATTTAGCACAATGGCAAAAATTATATTTGTACCAGAAAAGTCAAGCCAACAAAGCATTGATTCATAACTGGCAGCACATATCTATTTCCATAATCGTTTCTCATTATATAATAAAACTTTATTATTCCTCATATTCACAACTGGCACTCATTCAAAGCTGAAACTTTGCCCTTTGTTTTTTAATCCTTACCCGAGGACATTTTTCCATTTATCTTTAGTCAGATTAGGAGGGAAGGGAAGAAAGAGAGAGAAACATAGATGCAAAAGAGACAATCGACTGGCAGCCTCCCGAGTGACCACGACCAGGGCCAGGAACGAACTGCAATAGAGGTACATGCCCTTGGCCTGAATCGAACCCAGGTCTCATTGGTGGGCAGGCTGACACTCTAACCACTGAGCCAAACCAGCCAAGGCAAAACTTTGCTGTTTTTCACAAAGCATTTCTTTAGCAGGTTAGCTGTGTAGCAAACTGTTTGGTGGTGTTTTTCATTCACTGGTATTGAATTCCTCTTCCTCTAAGCCAAATAAAATATCCACTGAGAGCTCAATATATTTGGTTGTACAGACTCTTTGTTGTCTGATACAGTCACTTTTGCCTGGTACAAGTTGTTTCATCAAACATGTCAGTTATATAGTACAGAATATAAAGCAAAATATTTGATTCTAAAACCTGTGAAATATGAAATAATACATTAATATTTTGAATTTTCTAGAATATAATAAGCAGTTGAGTGTAAATGGATTTTATATAATTTTGTTAATTTCTTAAATTTCAAAAGTATGGCAACTTTTATATCAATTTTAATTTCACTTAAATATTTACAATATTACATACACACTACATTTCAGTAATCTAATATAACTTTCTGCAATGATGAAAATGTTCTATATCTGTGTTTTCCAGTAGAGTAGTCACTAGCCACGCGTGGCCGCTGAGCCTTGAAATGGAGCTACTGTGGCAGAGGAAGCAAAATTTTCATTTAAATTAAATTTAAATTTAATTTGAAAAGCTACACTTGACTAGTGACTATCATATAAGACAGTATAACTTTAGAAGAACCATCATTTCTAATAAACATAGCCATAACAATGTCCATCTTCCTGTCCGGAAAATGTTACTTAGTTTGTCAAAACAACAAAGATCACTGAGGGAAAAAAATATGTTTAGGAATATTTGGTTTAGTCTTAGGTTTACTTTATTAAATAAACCTAGACTTCCAATAAATGTCACCTAGAAGCCACTAAATATATCAACATTTTATATACCACATATATCTTCCAAAAAGTACCCTATATACTTTTAATTAAAAATATAGCTAAGCCCTGGCCAGTTTGGCTCAGCCGTTAGAGCGTCGGCCTGCGGTCCGGAGAGACCCGGGTTCGGTTTCCGATAAGGGCACATACTTCGGTTGCAGTTTGTCCCCGGCCCTGGTTGGTCATGCGGGTGGCAGCCACTCGATGTGTCCCTTCACGTCGATGTTTCTCTCTCTCTCTTCCTCTCTCTCCCTCCCACTCTATCTGTACAAAAAATGTAAAAATATCCTCAGGTGAGGATAAAAAAAATATATATATATAGCTAAAATTCACAAAATGTCCTCAGAAATAATCACAATGTTGATCTTTAATATCACACACAAAGACTACCAAAATTTATACAAAATAAAACTTTTTTTTACTTTAATTTTTTTTCAATTACAATTGACATACAATATTATATTCATTTCAGGCCCAGTGATTAATATTATATAATTTACTAAGTAATCATCCTGATAAATCTCACACACATCTGATACCATATAGTTATTAATAGTATTACTGACTATATTCCTTATGCTGTACTTCACATCCCTGGGGGCAAATGGCAACTGAAGTAAGTGCTCTTGGCCGGAATCAAACCAGCAACTCACTGGTCCACAGGCCGACGCTCTATTGCTGAGCCAAGTCAGTCAGGGCTATGCTTCCACCTTTTTATATCTTCCTCTGTTTCTTTTTTTTTAATGTCCTTTAGTTTTCTGAAAATAGGTCCTTTACATCTTTGGTTAAGTTTATTCCTAGGTATCTTAGTTTTTTTTGCCACGATGGTAAATGGGATTGTTTGTTTCTCTTTCTGTGAGTTCATTATTGATGTGTAAGAATGCTGTCAATTTCTTGATGTTAATTTTGTATCCTACTACTTTGCCAAATTTGTTTATTAAATCTAGATTTTTGATGGAATATTTAGGGTTTTCTAAGTACAAGATCATGTCATCTGCAAATAATGACAGTTTCATTTCCTCTTTTCCAATTTGGATCTCTTTTATTTTTTTTCTTCATGTCTAATTGCTGTGGTTAGGATGCCCAGTACTCTTCCTACCAGTCTTAATGTGGCTTCTTCTTTATATCTTTAGATGTAGGACTTCTCTTCAGCTAGATTTCAGGCAGTTCTGAATGATGGTTGTTCTGTAGTTTAGTTGTAATTCTGATGTGATTGTAGAATGATGCAAGTACAAATTTACCTATGGCACCATCTTAACTGGAAGCTGAGACTGAAATATTTCTCATACCTTTAATTTGATCTATAAACCACGGTGTAGATTCAGCTTTGGTAACAAAAAATCCTTCATTTTAAAGCAAAAGTCATAACTAAAGATCATTATGTCCTTGTTTTAAAATTCATGTCATTTACTCATGGCTGATTTATTCTAGGAAAAATAAGTTTCTTGAAATGATTAAGAGGAAGGGCAGAAAATAAAACTATCAATAACCCAAAAACTTTTCTAAAAATCTATTATACCTAAAACAATATTGTGAAAGATGTAGAAATAACATTGGTAATACAGGAAAAAAGTAGTAACTCTAGTCCTGGATAATTAAGATTTAAAACAAAAAAGTACCATGAATAGCGAAGTGCTAATAAGCTATCAAAATTATTTTCTTCCTAAAAAGCTGTTTCTGATCAGCTTTGAAGAAACTAAAAAACTGCCTCTATAACATGTGCAGGGAGTGTGTGTGTGGTGGGGTGGGGTGAGCCAGTGAGACCCTTAATAAGATGAGGCAGAAGGAAACTACAAGAGTGAATCTTTTTTTTTCATTATTGATTTTTAGAGAGAGGAAGGAAGAGCGAGAGATAGAAACACTGATGAGAGAGAACACAGACTGCCTGTTTCCTGCATGCCCCACACTGGGGATTGGGCCCACAACCTGGGCATGTGCCCTGACCAGGAATCAAACGGGCAACCTCCTGATGCAAGGGTCGATGGTCAACCACTGAGCAACACTGGCTCTGACAGAATGAATCTTTACAGTATATGAAGGCAAATAACTAAGCTGCCAATTATATCAGCCAAAGATTTAGTTAATATAGTAAACTAACATTATCTCTAGGAGAATTACTATGCAAAGAAACTCAATTTTCAGATATTACAGAGACGTTGTTTGAAAATCTTTGAAGATTTGTAAAGAACAGAATAATTTTCATTGTATTCAAAAATAATGATAGGAATCCATTTTCTTGTGGACTATAAATATAACTGTAATTTGAAACTGAAGGGAAATCTTACCTGTGATGTGCTATCAGCTGCTTTCTTATTAACAGAAGCATCTGTTGTTTTGTTTGTTTGGTTTTCTGAGGAGTCAAAAAAAAATAAAGTCAGTCATTTTTATTTTGTTTTATTTATTTTGTTAATTCATATCCAAGGATATTTTTTCCATTGATATTTAAGAAAGAGTAGGAGAGGGGAGGGAGAGAGTCAAAGAGAGAAACATCGATGTAAGAGAGACACACTACCCCTGGTCCGTTTGGCTCAGCAGTTAGAGCATTGGCCCACGGATGAGAGTCATTGGTTTGATTCCAGTCAAGGGCAGGTACCTTGGTTGCAGTTCAGTCACCCGACGTAGTGTGGGAGGCAACCAGTCAATGTGTCTCTCTCACATCAATGTTTCTCTCTCCCCCGCCTCCTCCTTCCCTTCTATTCTATCTGAAGATAAGTGGAAAAATATCCTCAGGTGAGGATTTAAAGAAAAAAAGAGAGAGAGAGAGAGACGCAACGATTGGTTACCTCCCACACAACCCCAATCAGGGCCAGGAATCAAACCTGCAACCAAGGTACATCCCTCCTCCCCCTTTTTAAACATTTTTTTCTTTGAGAGAGAGATGAAGGGAGAGGGAGACAGAAACACCGATGAGAGAGAACATCAATTGGCCGCCTCCTGCATGCCCCTCACTGGGGATCTGGCCCACAACCTGACTGGAAATTGAACCAGTGACCTCTTGGTGCATGGGTCAATGCTCAACTACTGAGCCACACCAGCCAGGCAAGGTACATGCCCTTGACAGGAATCCAACCCTCGACCCTTCAGTCTGCAGGCATATGCTCCAACCAATGAGCTGAACTGGCCAGGGCAAGTCAGTCATTTTTTATTTATTTCTTTTTAATCCTCACCCGAGGATATTTTTACATTAATCTTCAGACAGAGATGGAGGGAGAGAGGGAGGAAAAGAGAAAGAGAGAGAGACTTCGATGTGAGAGACACATCGATTGGTTGCCACTTGCATAACCCCAACCAGGGCTGGGGATGAACTACAACCGAGGTATGTGCCCTTGGCTGAACTCGAATCCAGGACTCTTTGGTCCGTGGACAACACTCTTATCACTGAGCCAAACCGGCCAGGGCAAGTCAGCCACTTTTAAAAGCCCCTAAGAGTGGGAAACCCTGGGTTGCGCTTTATATGTAAAAATGCATATAACTTTTTCCAATTTTTTTTTTGTCTACCAACATGTCATGTATGTAAATGGACTTTCTCATAGAACATTGCCACAATATATTTCAGAGGGGCAAAGCCAAAACAGAAAAAAAATTTCACATACCCATTGACTTAGAAATTTTAACTCTTACTCTAAGAAATACTTACAGAAATAATTTAAGATGTGCAAAACAAATGTTGTAACATGAGTGAATGGTTCAATAAAGTACCATTGCTTCTATAGTATAAATAAACCATTAGAAAAACATTTTATGATGTGGCAAAAATGTAATTCATTAGAAAAATAGATTCTGAGAAAATATACATGCATAATCTCAGTATTCACAGATGACTTTTCTTTCTTTATTCATCTTTCAAATAGTTGAACTGAGTTTGTGGTGTACACACAAAGTTACTTCCAGTACAGCACAGAAAGTAAACCAATGTTTTTCTGTCTCAATATACAAAGAGAAGGTATTAAACTTGATCAAGTGTCTTTAGAATCTACTGAGATGATTATTTTGTTTTCCCTCTTTAGTGATGTGGTGAATTACATTAATAGGAGTTTTCTAATGTTGAAACATCCCATCCTTGCTTTCTACAGATAAAATTGCAAGTCATAATATGCCATTCCTTTCATTTCCAAGTCTCCAGAACACATGCAAAGTAAACCATTTATGTTAATAAAAAACAACAAGAACAACACACAGGAGACTGAACTATGTATTTCCATATATACATATATAAACCAGTAAATAAAATAATCAGAATAAACACCTACCTGTTAGAAGAGGTTTTTCTGGGCTACAGAAGTGAAAAGGAGGCCCTTACAATTTCTTCCTAACCTATCTGAAGTATTTTAGTTCTTTTTTTTTTATTTTATTTTAATCCTCACCCGAGGACATTTTTTCCATTTTTTTGTTCAGGTAGAGTGGGAGGGAGAGAGAGGAAGAGAGAGAGAAAGAGAAAGAAACATCGATGTGAAAGGGACACATCAAGTGGCTGCCATCCGCACGACCAACCAGGGCCGGGGACAAACTGCAACCGAGGCACATGCCCTTAGCGGGAACCACACCCAGGTCTCTTGGGACCGCAGGCCGATGCTCTAACCGCTGAGCCAAACCGGCCAGGGCATCTTAGTTCTTATTGTATGAAAAATGGTAATATATTATTTACTTTTCTTGTTGTCGTTAATCCTCGCCTGAGCATATTTTTCCATTGATTTTTTTAGAGAGAGTGGAAGGGAGTGAGGGAAAGAGAGAGAAACATCAATGTGAGAGACACATTGACTGGTTGCCTTCCACATGACCCCAAAAGAGGCCTGACACTGAACCTGAAACCCAGGTATGTGCCCTTGACCCACAATCCTTCAGTCCAAGGGCTGAAGCTCTAACTGCTGAGCCCAACCTGCCAGGACTATATTACACTTATTTTTAAAAATATCTGTAAGTTAATTCATTTATAATGAATCAACATCTGTTTTGTTGGACTGTGGAGTTTCTGAAATACTACTTAAATAAAAAACGAATCCCAGGTTACTGATCCTACATGGCAAAGTATTAAAATACACTGATGACATTAACACAACATCAGTAATTTACTACTGAAGTTTGTTAGACTACATTCTTTTACATTTGAAACTTATTTTCATTTTCAAGTGAATATAAAAAGTAACTTCAGAAAAACAGATAAAGGGGGCTTCATTTTTATTTTCTGCTAAAATATCCTCATACAAAAAATTTCTCAACACTCAGAAAAGACATAGACTGATTAATACAGTTTTAATATACACAGACATGCATACATACACATATATTTGTATTTTAAAATAACTATAAGAGTTTTGTTACCCAGCATGATCTTCTCTTTCACCTAATTGTCTCAAGGCTAAGACTTAATTACTCAACGAACTATAATAATATTCCTTAAGCTAGATTTTCAATTAATAGTCCCCTGCCCCTTTCTTCAAGCCTGGGGTGGGGGGCCAAAGTGGGGTGGAAGGGGTCAATGTGTGAAAAAAAAGGGAGACATCTGTAGTACTTTCAAAAAAAAGGACACATTTTTTAAAAATAACAAGAGAAAGTTGCCAAAAGTCCTGGGAGCCCAGCCAGGCCTCGCTGAGGAGGCAGGCAAGGAAGGACAGCTCCCCAATTGTGCTCTCTCCACTGAGACTACCTGCCCATCAGAGCTGCTGCTGAGGGAGGCTCCATAGGGCCTGCTGTTTTCTCCACTATGGGTGACAATGCATAGGCCAAGGGTTTCTCTCATAACACCTTTGTTTTGATCTACAAAAGTCTGCTAAGTTTCTTTTGGGCCTTGTCATGGTAACCAAAACAAATGAAATAATATGCACTTGAAAAGGCTCACCTGTCTTGATATTTTAATGAGCTTTTGATTCTACCAGGACCTCTGAAGCTTTTAAAAGTTTAAAGTTAATAAAGAGTAAAAGAGGAGAGGAAAAATGGCGACAGAATGAATGAAAGTACACAGACCGTCTCCCAGGACCAAACTGGAATTACAACTAAAATAAAGAAAACTCATCTGGAAAAAAACAAATGAAAAGCAGCTGGAGAGAACCTGTATAACCAGGGACAGAAAGCGGATGCCAAATTGAGCCTGGTAGAAACAGTAGAGGCATAAAAGGGTGGGCTGGAAACCCATGAACAGCAGCTGAGGGCTGTTTTAGCTGTGAGAGGTTTCCAGAGTAAGCAGGGGTTTTAAAAAGCAACAAATCCATTACGGCCACTCACCTTGTGCCCCGAAAAAGGGAGGGCAGACTGTACTGAAACTGTGTGGAGAGAGTACGAGGCTCCTGGCTCAGGAGAGAGCTGGAGAAGAGGACACCAGGAGTTTTGTGCTGAATCACTCCCTCATAGGACAGTAGCCATATTACTTAAAGAGCCCCTTCCCAGAGCCCTGAAGAGAAGCAAGGGCTGCACCCTCAGGAATTCAACACCACCAGACCAAACCAGAGAAAAGCAAATTGAGGCTCATTAACATACAGAGTCCAACAGCAAGCCACTGCCGCATCCGCAGGAAATTCTCTTACACCTGATTTTTCATTTGTCCGAGGGCTACAAATCAAAGCTCATCAAGTAAATGAGACTAATAGCGTCCAGAAAAAAGCTAGGATAAATGAAACTTTACTTGGATTGAAAATCCACCCAGGAAAGCAAGACTTGACAGTGGTATTTAACATGGATCATCCCACACTCATCCAAACCCAGTAGAGGGAGCCACAAACAGCAGAACACCAATACCCACAGGGAAAATTTGGCAGGCTCCAAAACCCACTGAGACAGCCAAAATGGTGAAAAAAGAAACAAATCCCAAATGAAAGAACAAGAAAATTTTACAGAAGATGAGATAAATGAAACCAAGTTAAGCAAGTTATCAGTGGTAGACTTCAGAGTAATGATAATGAGGAAGTTCAACAGCATGAGTCAAGAGCGTGACAGCATGAGTAAAGATATAGAAACACTGAAAATCAACCAATTGGAAATTAAAAACCCCCAAGCAGAAATAAGGAATGACATAGCAGAAATAAAGAATACATTGGAAGGAATAACCAACAGGGTAGAGAAAGCAGGGGATTAGATCAGTGAATTAGAAGACAGGGTAGAAAAAAAAAAATCACCCAGTCAGAGAAACTAAAAGAAAAAACAAGTAAAAACCAGGAAGACAACTTAAGAGAAGTGTAGAAAAATATGAAACATAACAACATCCACATCATAAAAGTTGCACATGAAGAAGAAAAAGAGCAAGGAGAGAATATATTTGAAGACATAGTGACAGAAAACTTCCCTAACTTGATGAAGGAAAAAGGTATACAAGTTCAGGAAGCACAGAGAGCCCCAAGTAAGAGGAACCCAAAGAGGCCCACGCCTAGACACATCATCATCAAAATGCCAAAAATTAAAGACAAAGGGAGAATCCTAAAGGCAGCAAGAGATAAACAACAGGATACCTAGAAAGAAATCCCTATAAGGCTATCAGCTGACTTCTCAACAGAAACACTATAGGCCAGAAGGAAATGGCAAGAAGTAATCAAGGTAATGAAAAACAAGGATCTAAACCCAAGACTACTCTATCCAGCAAGGCTATCATTCAAAACAGAAGATAAAATAAAGAGCTTCTCAGACAAAAAAAGCTAAGGGACTATATTAGCACCAACCAGCACTGTAAGAAATGTTAAAAAACAAAACAAAAAAAACTGCTGTAATTAGCAGCAGAAATAGGAAGAAAAATATATCAGCAATAAATAAGTACATATCAATAATAACCTTAAAAGTAAATGGGTAAAACACACCAATCAAAAGACACAGAGTAGTTGAATGGATAAGAAAGCATGACTCATATATATGTTGTATACAAGAAACTCACCTCACAACAAAAGACTCACATGGGTTGAAAGTGAAGGGATGGAAAAAAATTGTGCAAGCAAACAAAAATGAAAAAAGAGCTGGGTTGGCAATAGTTATATCAGATAAAATAAACTTAAAAATGAAGGCCATAACTAGACACAAAGAAGGCCACTACATAATATTGAAAGGATCTATCCAACAGAAAGATATAACCTTGCTAAAAATATGCATCCAATATAGGAGCACCAAAATACATTAAAAAAACTTCTGGAGTACTTCTAAGAAGAAAATCACAGCAATACAGTCATAGCAGAGGACTTGAACACCCCATTGACATCACTGGATAGATCCTCTAAAATAATGATTAACGAAACAGAGACTCTAAATGATGCACTAGAACAAATGGATTTAATAGATGTCTACAGACAATTACACCTCAAAACTGCAGAATTCACATTCTTCTAAACTGCACATGGGATATTCTCAAAGACAGACCACAAGTTAGGACACAAACTAAATCTCTACAAGTTCAAGAAGTTTGAAATCATATCAAGCATCTTCTCAGATCACAATGGCATGAAACTAGAAAAGAATTACAAAAACACTCAAAAACATTCAAACACATGGAGGCTAAATGGCATGTTATTAAACAATAAATGAGTTACCAAGGAGATTAAAGAAGAAATTAAAAAAATTAAAAACTTCCTGGAAACCAATGAAAATGAACATACAACAACACAAAATCTATGGGATGCAGTGAAAGCAGTCCTGAAAGGAAACTTCATAGCACACTACAGGCCTACCTCAAGAAACAAGAAAAATTTCTAATTGACTTTTTAACCTTACAACTTAAAGAACTAGAAAGTAAAGCAAAAGAAAAATCCATCGCAAGTACAAGGAAAGAAATAGTAAAGGACAAAAGAGAACTAAATGACATAGAATTACAAAAACAATTCAAAAGACCAATGAGACCTGGCCGGTTTGGCTCAGCGGTTAGAGGGTGGGCCTGCGGTCCAGAGAGACCTGGGTTCGGTTCCCGCTAAGGGCATGTACCTCGGTTGCAGTTTGTCCCCGGCCCTGGTTGGTCGTGCGGGTGGCAGCCACTGGATGTGTCCCTTTCACGTCGATGTTTCTCTCTCTCTCCCTCCCACTCTATCTGAACAAAAAATGGAAAAATGTCCTCAGGTGAGGATTAAAAAAAAACAATGAAACAAAGGGCTGGTTCTTTGAAAAGGTAAGTAAGATTGATGGACCGGTAGCCAGACTCACCAAGAAACAAAAAGAAAAGACCCAAATAAACAAAATCAGAAATGTAAGAGAAGTAACAGCTGACACCACAGAAATACAAAGGATCATTAAAAAATACTATGAACAATTATACGCCAGCAAATTGGACAATCTAGGCAAAATGGACAAATTTCTAGAATCACAGAGTCTCCCAAAACTGAACTGGGAAGAGACAGAAAAATGAACAGACCAACAACAACTGAGGAAATTGAAGAGGTAATCAAGAAACACCCAGCAAACAAAAGCCCAGGCCTGGACAGCTTCACAAAGGAGTTTTACCGAACATTCAAAGAACTAACACCCATTTTACTCAAACTATTCCAAAAAACTGAAGAAGAAGCAAAGACTTCCAAACTCTTTTTATGAAGCCAGCATAATTCTAATTTCAATATAAGATAAAGACACTACAAAGAAAGGAAACTACAGGCCAATATCCCTGATGAACATAAAGGCCAAAATCCTTACCAAAATATTAGCAAAACAGATCCAGCAATACATTAAAAAAATTATTCACCATGACCAAATGGGATTCATCCCAGGGATACAAATTTAACATCAAGAAATCAACGGCATTCTTATACACCAATTATGAACTCACAAAAAAAAAAAAAAAAATCCCATTTACCATCGTGGCAAAAAAACTAACATACCTAGGAATAAACTTAACCAAAGATGTAAAGAAAACTATTTTTCAGAAAACTAAAGGACATTAAAAAAGAAACAGAGAAAGATATAAAAAAGTGGAAGCACAGCCCTGGCGGGTTTGGCTCAGCAGTATATCATCAGCCTGCGGACCAATGAGTCGTGGGTTTGATACCGACCAAGGGCACTTACCTCAAACTGTGGTTCATCCCCGGTCCTGGTCGGGGTCACACGGGTGGCAGTCAATGTGTCCCTCTCACAACAATGTTCCCCTCTCTTTCTCCCTTTCTCTCCCTCTCTCTCCCTCCCACTCTATCTGAAGATAAATAGAAAAATATCCTCAGGTGAGGATTAAAAAAAAAAAAAGTAAAACATCAATGACATATTTCACAGAACTAGAACAAATACTCCAAAAGTTTATATGGAACCAAAAAAGACCCCGAATTGCCACAGCAATCTTGAAAAAGAAGAAAAAAGTAAGAGGGATCACAATACTAGATATCAGGTTATATTACAAAGCCACTGTAAACCAAACAGCCTGATACTGACACAAGAACAGGCATATAGATCAATGAACCAGAACAGAGAACCCAGAAATTGACTCAAGACATTATGCTCAATTAATATTTGACAAAGGTGGCAAGAGCATACAGTGGAGTAAAGACAGTTTCTTTAATGAATGGTGTTGGCCAATCAGAAAGAATATATGTATCCCCATGTTTGTAGCAGCACTATTTACAATAGCTAAGATCTGGAAGCAGCCCAAGTGTCCACCATTAGACGAATGAATAAAAAAGCTGTGGTACATATACACAATGGAGTACAATGCAGCTGTAAGAAAGAAAGATCTCTTATCCTTTGAGACTACATGGAGGAACCCGGAAAGTATCATCCTAAGTGAAACAAGCCAAACAGAGAAAGACAAGTATCATATGATCTCACTTATTTGTGGAATATAACGAACATAACAGTCTGAGGAATGGGGTAGTCCCAGAGACGTGGAAGTGGGGTACAGACTGACAATCCCCAGAAGAAGGGGTGGTGGGGGAGAGATAAACCACAGAACTTATATGCATGTATGCATGAACAATGGACATGGACAACAAAGCTGGGGGACAGGGCAGGGAGGGAGGGGGAAGGGGGAATCAGTGGGGGGAAAAGGAGAAACATCTGTAACAAAAATTAATTAATAAAAAACAAATAAATGGTGTTGGGAAAACTGGACAGCTATATGCAACAAGAACAACAAAAAAAGTGAAACTAGACCATCAACTTACACCATACACAAGAATAAACTCAAAATTGATAAAAGACTTAAATGTGACTCATGAATCTGTAAAAATTCTAGAAGAAAATGTAGGCAACAAAATTTCAGACATCATACGCAGCAGAATTTTTACTGATACATCACCTAAGGCAACAGAAACAAAGGAGAAAATGAACACATGGTACTACATCCAATTCAAGAGCTTCTGCACAGCAAAATATATCACCATCAAAATGGAAAGGCAACCCACTGTACAGGAGAGCTTAATTGCCAATGATACATCAGATAAGGGGTTAATTTCCAAAATATATAGAGTGCTCCTACAACTCAACAAAAGGAAGACAAAGAATCCAATTTAAAAAATGGGCAGCCCTGGCTTGTTTGGCTCAGCAGTTAGAGCGTTGGCCTGCGGTCCAGAGACCTGGGTTCTGTTCCCGCTAAGGGCACGTACCTTGGTTGAAGTTTGTCCTCAGCCCTGGTTGGGTTGTGCGGGTGGCAGCCACTCGATGTGTCCCTTTCACATTGATGTTTCTATCTCTCCCTCCCACTCTATCTGAACCAAAAATGGAAAAATGGTCTCGGGTGAGGAATAAAAATAAAAAAAAATAGGCAGAAGACTGGCTGGTTTGGCTCAGCATGAGAGCATCGGCCTGCGGTCCAGAGACCCGGGTTCTGTTCCCGCTAAGGGCACGTACCTTGGTTGAAGTTTGTCCCCAGCCCAGGTTGGTTGTGCGGGTGGCAGCCACTCGATGTGTCCCTTTCACATCGATGTCTCTCTCTCTCTCTCTCTCTCTCCCCGTTCCTCTCTCTCCCTCCCACTCTATCTGAATAAAAAATGGAAAAATGTCCTCGGGTGAGGATTTAAAAAAATATAAAAAATAAATAAAGGGTTGTGGCATTAGGAAGGTTGAGAACCACTGACCTACAGGGTATTATGCTAAGTGAAATAAATCAGACAAAGACAAATACCATATAATTTCACTTATATGTGGAATCTAAAGAACAAAAATAAACAGACTCACAGATACAGAGAACAAACTTATGGCGGCCAGATGGGAGGATGGTTGGGAGGCTGGGTGAAAAAGTAAGGGGATTAATAAATACAAATTGGTAGTTACAAACAGTCACAGGGATGTAAAGTACAGAATAGGGAATGTGGTCAATAATACTGTAATAACTATTTATGGTGCCAGGTGGTTATTACTAGGCTTGTCAAGGGAGTCAGTTCATAAATTACATAAATGTCTAACCACTATGCTGTACCTGAAACTAATATAAAATAATACTGAATGTCAACTATAATTGAAAAAAAAGAATGCATACAAAATGTATGCTTTCTA
Organism: Molossus molossus; assembly: GCF_014108415.1. Classification (NCBI taxonomy): domain Eukaryota; kingdom Metazoa; phylum Chordata; class Mammalia; order Chiroptera; family Molossidae; genus Molossus; species Molossus molossus. The sequence goes on along the minus strand of NW_023425345.1, from coordinate 26,925,416 downwards.
AAAGAAAACAGAATGTATGCTTTCTAAGAACAAAAAGAGTTTAACAGATTCTACAACATTTCAAAGTATACAGATAAATACATACTTAATCATGTCACAGGGAAAAATACACAACTGAGAAATCAAACATTTCATAATAAATTACAGAGCGCAGAATCTATTTTTATTTTTTTAATTTTTTTTTATCCCACTCGAGGACATTTTTTTCCATTTTTTGCACAGACAGAGTGGGAGGGAGAGAGAGGAAGAGAGAGAGAGAGAGAAACATCGACGTGAAAGGGACACATCGAGTGGCTGCCACCCGCACGACCGACCAGGGCCGGGGACAAACTGCAACCGAGGTACATGCCCTTAGCGGGAACCGAACCCGGGTCTCTCCGGACCGCAGGCCGATGCTCTAACCGCTGAGCCAAACCGGCCAGGGCCAGAATCTATTTTTAAACTGTTCAAATTTAAAGCATGTGAGTGATGAGCACACAAACGATTTTTCCAAATGGGTAGGGAAAATATGTGATGTTTACTTTCCTCTTATAAACATATATTACATCAATTAGATACTTTGAAATAAATTTGTTCTATTCAGATATTCCTGGCAAATGTATTATAAAAGTAATTCATAATGCTTGCTACAAAGCCTAAATACAAAATTCACCCAAATTAGAAAAATTCCTAAAAGATAAATACAAACGCTAGCTTCTCACTCAAAATAAACTCTCATTTTAACAACTTCATTTCTTATGTAACTGAAAACTTCCTAAAAATGACCTCCAGGATATTCTATTTACTCTGTTCTTCCACTACTGCTAGCCACTTCCACAAACGCAGAAACACAAAAATTCAATTATCTATAGGTCATTAACATGTTTTTGTTTCTAGTATTAAACCTACACAGTGACTTACCAATTCTTGGGGTTGTAGTGCTGCTCTGTTCTGCAGGAGACGAAGTACTAAAAGCAGAAATTGGAATTTTCATCTGTATAGGACCTCGATTATTTGATGGACTGTAAAGTCCTGATGGGCCTACTGTGGGTAAAGAAGTCCTTGTGGCTTGTACAATAGAGTGTGCTGTTGGAACAGCCTGTACAGCAAGTGTTGTTCCTAATGGTGCAGCACTGGCAGGAGAGTTCCTTTGAATACTTGAAGTGGGCACAGAAGGAACGTTGTTTGGTTTAGTGGGGTTTGGCAAGGACGGCAAGGATACTGGATTTTTGGTAAGACCACTCACTGTAGGTGGGCTCTGGACAGAAATGAATTCAACATTGCCAGATGGTTGATTAGTCACTAAAGTCCCTGGATGACTCTGTAGGAGTTGAGGCTGGGAGGATACCGCAACAGGTACATGCAAAATCACTGGTAATGACTGTAAAGAGATTGTAGGTTGGGGATTTCCACTAGGCACCTGAGTAGTGGCAACTACTGTAGCTGTGTTGGGTGTAGGAAGAATTGATGTTGCTGTCAGAGAACCCGAAGTCACTGGAGTCTGCAATTTAGGTTGACTACTGACAACTGTTGGAGGAGTGACAAGATTGGTTGAAGACACTGTAGAAAGAAATAAGTCTCAGTTTAAATGTCTATTGCCATTTATCAGCTAGGATAATAAAGTACAATACAAACTTAATGCATTGTAGTAGATACAGTAAAGTCCTTCATAATACAATTTTTTCCAGATTTAAATTCTTGTACTTCTTAGAATTAAATTTGTAGAAGCTTTTTTGCATCTATGACTGGTACATTACAAAAACATCACATGGTTTGTGTTTAATATGGAGGACTGCTATCTCATTATCAAAACAGTTTCTGAAAATTACTATAATCACTACAGAGCAACTGGAAAAGTAACTAAAAACACTGAAAACTTGGTAAAAGTGTATAGATAAATTTTTTTTTTTTTATCCTCACCCGAGGATATTTTTCCATTTGTTGTACAGATAGAGTGGGAGGGAGAGAGAGTAAGGGAGAGAGAGAGAGAAACATCGATGTGAAGGGACACATCGAGTGGCTGCCATCCGCACGACCAACCAGGGCCGGGGACAAACTGCAACCGAAGTACTGTACATGCCCTTAGCGGGAACCGAACTCGGGTCTCTCCGGACCGCAGGCCGACGCTCTAACCGCTGAGCCAAACTGGCCAGGGCTGTATAGATATTTTTGAAACCACACTAAAGACATCACTAATGCTTTAGGACACTGGCAATATATAATCTCAAACAGAAAATCTAGTAAGCATCATAAGTATTAATGAATGATAGGTCATGTATTTTATCATTTGGAATATGTGAAACCTGATCTGTGGCTCAAGTTGTACTGGGACAGGAACTAGAGAGAGAAGGCTGCCTGTACTGACACTCTATTGACATTATATGATATGGAAGATAGAGTGAAGATTGGAGATGAACTAAGAAATAAGGGAGCTAATCCCTAAAACCAGACAAAATCAAAATAATGATCTCTAAAGTTTTATGGTAATTTTGGTTCATCTATTTGTGTTTATTCTCATTTGAAAAGGTTTGAAATATATGGCCAAGTATCTTTCTCATTGATTTCTAGTCTTTCTTCCAAAATCACAGGCACACTTAAAGCAGCAATTCTCAAGGTATAGTCCAGGGGAAAGACACTTGGGAGTAACTGGAGACCCTTTCAGGAGCTTGCAATATCAAAATTACTTTCATAACAATAATAAAGCTTTATTTTACTTTTTTACCACATACATCTTTGCACTGATGGAACAAAAGCAATGGTGAGTAAAACTTCTGATGCTTCAGTACAAAAATCAAGGTAGTGGTACTAAACTATCACTACATTCTTGACTATCATATGTTCCCAGTAAAAAGCAAACAAATTTAGTTTCACTTAAGAATGTCCAGGATGCGCCCTGGCCAGTTTGGCTCAGCGGTTAGAGCGTCGGCCTGCGGTCCGGAGAGACCCGGGTTCGGTTCCCGCTAAGGGCACGTACCTCGGTTGCAGTTTGTCCCCGGCCCAGGTTGGTCGTGCGGGTGGCAGCCACTCGACGTGTCCCTTCACGTCGATGTTTCTCTCTCTCTCTCCCTTCCTCTCTCTCCCTCCCACTCTATCTGTACAAAAAATGGAAAAATATCCTCGGGTGAGGATTAAAAAAATAAATTAAAAAAAAAAAGAATGTCCAGGATGCAATCCCCAGAAGAGGGGGTGGTGGGGGAGAGATAAACCACAGAACTTTTATGCATGTATGCATGAACAATGGACATGGACAACAAAGCTGGGGACAGGGCGGGGAGGGAGAAAGAGGGGGGAATCAGTGGGGGAAAAAGGAGAAACATCTGTAACAAAAATAAATTAATTAAATTAAAAAAAAAAACAAAGAATGTCCAGGATGAAGTAGTAATATTACTTTTACTAAATCTCTACCACTGAGTACAGGTCTTCTTAACATTTTGTGTAAAGAAATAGAAAGCACACAGAAAGCATTGCTGCTGCATGACAAAGTGGGATGGCTGGCTCGAGGAAAAGTACTTGTACAACTTGAAGGCTAAGCTAACAGCCTTTTTCATGGAAGACCACTTTCACTTGAAAGGATGACTTACAGACATACTGTGGTTCACACTTGGGTATGTGGCAAATCATTTCTTGAAAATAGATCAAGAAAGACAGTCACTTAAAAGAGAACGACCAAGAGTATTTATTGACAATAATAAAATATGAGTTTTAAAAACAAAAATTAGAACTTTGGAAAAACTTCTATCTGCCACTGAGAGCATGGCAGCTTTCCAAATATTTAAAGACTCTTCTGAGAAGAATCAATAGTGAAATAAGTTAATGTAATTTTTAAAAATTATTAATGAGGTGTGACAACATTTGGACAATTTATATAAGTCAGTGAGCATTTTCCAAATGATCAATGAATGGTATTAGTAAAAGATCCACGCATATACCAGAAAGATAAACGCAGTATAATAAAAAAGTTAGGAAAATTCACTGTCATGATTTCAGAATCCACTTTGCAACTAACCTTTAATAAGTTAATAGCTGACTTTCAAAGAAAATAACCACAATTCTCTAAAAGAGCTAATCCTTTTCTAACTACATATTTGTATGAGGCTGAATTCTCTTCATACTTCAATCAAAACAAACTGCAACAGATTGAATGCAGATATAGATGACAATCCAGCTTTCATAGGTCATTTTAATTTTTTATGTGCGGTATAAAAGAAATTTATAAAAGTGTAAGGCAATTACACTCTTTTCATTATTTTTTAAGCTCAGAAAAGTTATTTTTCATTAAAACGTGTTATATGTGTTCCAAAAATAGGTGTTTATTATTTTAATGAATAAGCAAACATTTAAACTTTTTGTTTTAATTTTTACTATAGTAAATGTTAACCCACATAAACAAAAACTTTGGGGTATAGTGAGTAGAAAGTTTGAGAACCACTACAGTAGAGATTTCAATTTCTGTACTTCCATGTATATGTAATCCTAATGTTTAAATAACATTTTATACTTAGCACTCAATTTTAGATCAGCATGCTGTTTCTTAACAAATTTCATCCTCAAAACAAAGTCAAAAGAAAACCAACGCCTTCAATTACTAAAATATGTATTTCAGTGTTAAAAAATATTATTACCTGTATTCACAGGGGTTTGAAAGGATGGCGGTGTACTCTCGCTTACATTTCTTTTGGATTCCAGCAACTGTCTCACTGTACCTGTATTTCTATGAAATATATACACAAAAAAATAGTCATGGATATGCCATTCTGAGGAACATCAATTTATGTACAGATAAAGCAGTGGCCCATAGGAAAAAAGAGTGGCTAGACTTGGGTATTGCAGCACTAAATTTCAAGTGAATGCACTGAGGGAAAGGAACACAAAAGATTTCAGAATGCTGGGGGATGAGAGGGGGGGGCTATGATATTAGGAAAGATTCTTCCCCTTATATTCCAATGCCCTCAATACTTTTATCTGAAAACCAAATGTAGGTCCTAATATGTGCAGACATTAGTTTTTATCACCCCTGACCAAAGCATCTCTCAATTACTTGAGAGAAAATTATTTAGTACAAGTGATGAAAGAAATCTGCAATGACCAAAGAAAGCCTTATAATAGATTGGCAAAACCAATGTCCAAAGATGAGTAATTGTAACAAAGCAAAAAGAAGGAAATATACTTAATCCAGTATGCCACTTATCTCTACACAAATTCATAAGATTAGATTCCAAGATGTTTCTATAAAATAAAATCAGAACCTTGTTCTCTTATTCAAAAACTTGACACTTGTTATTTAAAACTCTTGCACACTATTGGTGGAAATGTAAATGGGTGCAGCCACTACGAAAAATAGTACAAAGCTTCCTCAAAATATTAAAAATAGAACTCCCATATGATCCAGCAACTACACGTCTGGATATTTATTTGAAGAAAACAAAAACTCTAATTAGAAGAAATATATGCACCCCTATTTTCATTGTAGCATTATTTAAAATAACAAGAATGGAAACAACCTAAGTGTAAAACTATGGATGAATGGATAAACAACCTTTTATACCTACATGCACAGGAATATAACTTAGCAATAAAAAAGAATAAAATCTTCCCATATGACCCAACATGGATGGATGGATGGACCTTGAGGGCATTCTGTTAAGTAAATTTAATCAGAGAAAGACAAATACCATATGATCACTCTTATATGTGAAATCTAAAAGAAAAAATGTAAACGCGTACAGAGAACTGATTGGTGGTTACCAAAGATGGGGGTTGGTGGGTGGCAGAAATGAGTGAGGAAATAAAAACTTGACAAATAGACTGCTTATTATTCTCACCTGTAGGGCACGTTGTTATTACTGTTGACATCAACTACAGACTTTCCAGGTGATACAGGTACAGGTGGGTTTGGTGGATTCTGAGAGACAAAAATACCAAAGTAAAATAAAGCCCAATATACAACAAATTTTTAAAAATACAGTAAGACCTTAGATGCTTTATCAATATAGTAACTTCTATAATATATTGAAAAATATTGAGTTAAGAATATGAATCTTGCAATTGCCTCTTGCTGTCTTAAGCACAGTATAAATCAATTGAAACAATTGTTTATCATATGAAAAATTAATATAATAACTCTAATACCTCAGCTCTTTGATATGAACAAATAAAATAAAAAATATCAAAATGATTTATATGCTGTAAGGGTTCAACAAAACAATAAAAATATAAATAATAAACCAGACACACTCATTCAATAATTATCTAGTGAATGTCTACATATACTATACTAAGCATAGCAGGCACTGGTCTACCATCAGAAACTCAATGATATATTTATTCTTCCTTAGAAGCAATGGGTTATCAATTAAGTAGCATCTTAGGTCACAATTAAAAATTCTCAAATCAAAATTATTTTTACAGCCCTGGCCGGTTTGGCTCAGCGGTTGGAGCGTCGGCCTGCGGTACAGAGAGACCCGTGTTCGGTTCCCGCTAAGGGCACGTACCTCGGTTGCAGTTTGTCCCCGGCCCTGGTTGGTCGTGTGGGTGGCAGCCACTCGATGTGTCCCTTCACATCGATGTTTCTCTCTCTCTCTCTTCCTCTCTCTCCCTCCCACTCTATCTGAACAAAAAATGGAAAAAATGTCCTCGGGTGAGGATTAAAAAACAACAAAAAAAAAATTATTTTTACAACTTTTGTTTAAAAAATGACCAATTGTCACTGTGTGAGAATTTCATAAAAATGTCTCAGTTCTAAACTTACCAACTAAATTTAGCCTTTCCCTCAAAACAGGGAACATAGAAATGAAACTGTAATATCTACATGCTAATTACCATTATTTGGGTCTCCATCATTTATGACACTATCACCATGTATATATATTAAATTGACAAAAACAAAATAATTCCACTCAAGACTTAATTAAGTGTAATAATAATACATGTTAAAACCAAAGGTGTAAGTGCTGAGGATCACATCAAGAAGATACCACTAGCCCTGGCCTGTTTGGCTCAGCAGTTACGGTTAGATCGTTGGCCCGCGGACCAAAGAGGCCCAGGTTCAATTCCTGCTAAGGGTACATACCTCGGTTGCAGTTTGTCCCCGGCCCTGGTTGGGGTTGTGTGGGTGGCAACCACTCAATGTGTCTCTCTCACATCAATGTTTCCCTCTCTCTCTCCCTCAAGACAAATGCAAAAAATGTGCTCGGGTAAGGATTAAAAAAATAATAATAAAAATTTTTTAAAAAATCACTCTTCCCTTCTGAACAGCAAATATATCCTGCTGCATTTTATAAGGAAATAAGATAATTTTAACCAACCATGATAGCACTATACTAGTTATGTATATAAATAGACAAATGATAGAATCAAAATAAACTGCTCTAAAGGTGTCTGAAATCTGGCTATGGACACAAACACATTTCAAATCAATAGAATAGCATATTAAAATAACAGTGTAGTGTCAATGGGAAAAATGTTTTTCAACTTTTGGGGGAAAAACACTTTTTCCCCCAAATGCACTTTTGAGTAATTACTACACTCAAAATAGTTAAGATGAAGATAAGAAACATTTCAGGAAGACAAACCAAAAGAAAAAAAAGGAGTAAAGCATAATAAACCAGTAAATACAACTGGCCTAGAACATAGTATGGAGTCATTAAACAAAGGACCTTATACATTACTGTTTGGCAACATCAGCAAAATGACAGACTAGAAAGCCCCACACACCTTCCATTTCTCACCGAGACAATAACTTAACAATATACAGTCCAAATTTTCTTTGTGAGAACTCCAGAAACAATTCAGAGGTTATTACATTCCAAGCAAGAGCAAGGCTAAGAAGTATAAATGCACTATATTGGTTAGAAGGGTCTACTGCACTTGCCCCACCATAACCCATCCCCCTCCCAACAAAAGATGGCACAATCACGAGAAAATTCCCCACTTGTAGCTTTTACCTCAGGAAAGAAAGACAAAAGTGTAACATGCAGGTAATATTCTGGCTTTTTGGGGAACTACCCAAGGTACTGGTTTCTGTCTCACCTGACCTGGAGAAAGTGGCACACACTGAATGTCTAGAGTCCAGATAAGAACACAGCCAGGATTTTCAGCTTGGTACAACAACAGAATAACTATATACACAGACAGACAGCAGGGGGACTTCCAAAATCATGGCTTACAAAACCAACACTGCAATATGGAAGACAGATACCAGAGGGAGCTCCATATTATAAACAGACAAACCTCTTCAGATGGGAGATTTACATGCACAAGTTCAGAGACAAAGAATCTCTATAAAAGATTTGAGAGATCCCAGATTATCCACCTGTGTTGATTAGTAAAGGTGTTCCTCTGTATGAAGACATTATGAAAAGCCGAGAGGTAGCTGTTTTTACAAATGCCCATATTTCAGCAAAAGAGAACTAGACACACAAAGAAACAGAAAAATATAGCCCAATGAAAGAAAAAAATCTCTAGGAACTGACCCTAAAGAAACAAAGATCTATGAATTACCTAACAAAGAATTTTTAAAAACTGACACCCTGGCTCAGCAGTTAGAGTGTCAGCCTGTGGACCAAAGGGTTGCGGGTTCAATTCCCAGTCAAGGGCATGTATCTGGGTTGCAGGTTGAATCCCCGGCCCCGGTTGCAGTTGTATATGAGGCAATGAATTGATGTCTCTCTCTCACATCAGGGTTTCTCTCTCTCTCTCTCTCTTTCTCCACCCCTGCCCCTCCCACCCCCACTCTATCTGGAAATTAATGGAAAAATATCCTCAGGTGAAGATTAACAAAACGAAACAAAAAACTGACATTAAGATGCCTCAATGAGATAAACGAAAATACAGACAGAAAATTAAATAAAATTAGGGAGATGATGCATGAAAAAAATGAGAACACTAACAAAGAGAAACTTTAAAATGGAACAGAAATTCTGAAGCTAAAGGAAAACTGAAATGAAAAAAAAATTCACTAGAGGAGATCAACACCAGATTGCACCAAGCAAAATAAAGAATCAGTGAACTTGAAGAAAAGTCATTTAAAATTATTAAGTTACAGAGAAAAAAATTAAAAAATATTTTAAAGTGGAGAGAGCCTAGAATTTATAAGATACTTTGAATGAACCAATACATGAATATGGGAGTCCAAGAATAGAAAGAAGATAGCAGAGTTCCTGGCCTGTGTGACTCTGTGGCTGAGCATTGACCCATGCACAAAGATGTCGCCAGTTCCATTCCCCATCAGGGCACATGCCCAGGTTGTGAACAAATCCCCAATGGGGAGCACGTAGGAGGTGGCCAATTGATGTTTTCTCTCATCCCAATGTTTCTATTTCTCTCCCTCTCCCTTTCTCTCTCTCTCTAAAATCAATAAAGAAAAACATATTTTTAAGTTAAGTAAAAAACAATATAGAGATAAAGAACAAAGTATCAGCTGCCAGGAGACAAGGGAGTGAGTGGGGATGGGGGTACAAGATAAGGTTGAAACTATTAAGAAGGCAGAGAGAGTGCCTTTATGGTGATGGAACAGTTTGATATCTTGTGGGATAACATAAATCTATACATAAAATTAAATTAGGCAGAACAACACACACACATACACACACACACACACACACACACACACACACACACACACCTGCACCCCCATGAGAATTGAATCCAAAACCTGGGGATGGGCCCTCATCAGGTATTGAACTGGCTACTTTTTGGAACTGGCTACTTCATGTAAAAACTGATAAGGTCTATAAACTAATTAAGAGAATTAAACCAATTCCTTGGTTTTGATATTGCAGTTATATAACACTTCACCACTGGGGAAAGGTGGGTGAAGGATTGGTTCACATGTATAACTATGTATTGTGGCAATTTCCTGTGAGTCTACAGTTATTTCACAATAAATTTTTAAATCTAGTGAAGATATGAAAGTGAATCTAGACAGAAAAATCCACCCTGGCGGGTTTGGCACAGTGGTCAGTGTAGGCCCGAGGACTGAAGGGTCTCAGGTTCTATTCCCAGTCAAGGGCACGTACCTGGGTTGCAGATTCAATCCCTGGCCCTAGTTGGGGGTGCATGCAAGAGGCAACCAAACAATGTGTTCTCTCATATCAATGTTTTTTCTCTTTCCCTTTCTCTCTCTCACTCCCCTTCCCTCCCTCCTACTCTATCTAAAAATCATTGGAAAAATACCTTGAGTGAGAATTAACAACAAAAAATAAGAAAAATCCTATAGGAATAGTGGTTATTACTGAAATAATCATTATTGGCAATTATCGTGTGCCAGACAATGGAACTATCAAGATACAAAAAATGTAAATTGCCCAGAGGGAAAAAAAGTCAAGAGGAAGAGAAAGGAATTCAACTGAAAACTATAAAGCAACATACAAATGCTATATTAAAAATATGTACTACATGCTATGGCCAGTGTGGATCAGATGATTGAGTGGCATCCCCTTGTACCAAAAAGTAGCCAGTTCAATACCTGATGAGGGCACATCCCCAGGTTTTGGACTCAATTCTCATGGGGGTGCATGTGGAAGGCAACTAACTAATTGATGTTTCTCTCTACCTCTCCCTTCATCTCTCTCTAAAAATCAATGAAAACATATTAAAAATCTTTTTTACTACAGAGTAACTAAGGAAACAACAAAAAGCAGGGCTAGACTACAGACTAGAGTTTATGTTATGCTACGATGTTTGAACTTTACATAGCATAAGAAAGGAAGGAGAGAACAGGGCCACTGAAGGCAGTGGAAAACTAAAATACTTTGGGGAAAATGGTAAGGGATGAGACTAGGACGCTGGCAAGAATGTAAAAAGAAAGAAACATGGTAAGAAAAATTCCAAAAAACAGTATTAAAGATGCATAGAAAACACAGCTTCAAAAATGATAAGATAAAATTAATTAATATAAGTGTTGAATTATGAAAACAGTAAATAAGGATTAGAAAAGGGATAAAGCCCTGGCCAGTTTGGCTCAGCGGTTAGAGCGTCGGCCTGCGGTCCCGAGAGACCCGGGTTCGGTTCCCGCTAAGGGCACGTACCTTGGTTGCAGTTTGTCCCCGGCCCTGGTCGGTCGTGCGGGTGGCAGCCACTCGATGTGTCCCTTTCACATCGATGTTTCTCTCTCTCTCTCTTCCTCTCTCTCCCTCCCACTCTACCTGAACAATAAATGTCCTTGGATGAGGATTAAAAAAAAAAAAAAGAAAGAAAGAAAAGGGATAAAAATAAATTCTAGAGTTACAGTGCCAGAAACAATATACAGGAAGTACAGAGTATAAAAGCAAATTTCAGACCTGTAATAAAGAAAGATTTTCCTCCTAACTTAGCATTTCCTAAGATTATCACTTAGGCCTAAATATTAATTGTGCAAGAACAAAAATTCTTACTTCTTGTCTTTTCTTAAGATCTTCTTGAGCTGCTCCAACGCGTTTTGTCAACCTGGCTATCTTGGCCTATAAAAAGCAAAAACAATACAGAAATCAAGTGGTGGTATGGCATTAAAATAAAACCCATGCATACATAACAAGAAATTCACAGGTAACAGGATCCTCTAAAGATGGCTAACAGCAAAAAAAAAAAAAAATTATCTTTTAAGGCAAACAGATAGTAAAATATATATCTGAAAAATACAAAAAATTGTAATGAAAACTAAAATGACCTTGAACTTGATATCGACAGGTAAACACTCTTAATTTTCTAACGTTCGCTTTTTTCCTCCTAGAACTGAGGATGTTTGCTCACAAACCAGTACATTTCTGAATATGTACACTGTTTTTCTGTTATTTTTAACATAGCTGCAATCACACTTAACTTTCTCACAGAGAATTATGTAGTAGTTATAATAAGCATATCTGTAAGTCATAAAGATACCTTGGCAGTACTACCTATGAGTATATGTATAATATATTGAATCAATATATACCATATATATATATGTATATATATAAAATGATATCATATATATATACCACTTTCCTGGTAGACATATCAATGTTTCTCAATGTACTGCTATAGTCAAATAACACTGCAATTAATCATTGTGAGGTTTTTTTTTTCTTTCAGATTATTTCCTTAGGTAAAATTCACAGATATAGAATGCCTAAAACAGAGTACACTTTTAAGGCTCTTGTCTAACTGTTTCTCAGAAAGGTTTTGCTAGTTAATACTTTCAATAGCACTTACATAGGTATTCATATAATATTACTCCTTGAAACATTTAATTTCATTATTCTGTTACTCTTTAATAATTTGACAAAAATGTTACCTTGTTAGTGTTAACATCTGTCAATGAAATTATTTTATTAATCATTTGTACTACTTACATAAACTGCCTGATCACATATTTTGCCAAAATACATATTCACAGAAAATTTGAAAAATGAAGACAGAGCAGAAAGAAAAAAAAAATTAAAGTTATCACATTACCACATGCATATTTTCTTTGTATTTCCTTTAAGTCTTTTACTAAGGCACAGATGTGATATTCAGTTATTTTTTATTTTTTATCTTCACCTGAGCATATGTTTATTGATTTAGAGAGAGAGAGAGAGAGAGAGAGAGAGAGAGAGAAACATCCATCAGTTGCCTCCTGTACACACCATGACTGCTATGGAACCAGAAATCAAACCTGCAGCCTTTGTGGTCTATGGGACGATGCTCCAACCAACTGATCCACCAAGCTGGGCAGTCAATTCTTTTTACCATTACTGCTACTGCCATTTTATATTAAGTATAATTTCAAAACTTATAAACTAAACTTCTATTCATGAGACCTATGGAAGAGCTCCTCGAGAGAATATATCTAATATGAACATATCATTTTTAAAAATGGTATTATTTATTTATTTATTTTTAAAGTTTCTTTCAGAAAGTCATCAGTTTAAAGTAGATCCCAAACTTTCCAACTTATTTAAGTCCACTGATAAAGCCCAAGCAATTACCTGATTCCCAAGATGAAGATTTTCCACAGGATTTAGTTATTTATAAATATTATTGACACCCAAGGATATATAGCATAATTTTTTATTCTTAATACGGATTTACCTTTCTGTGACTAAAATATTTCAAGTTAGTTTTTCTAGGAAGGTGTTCTTTTGTAGCCCAACTTATAAAAGAATCCTTCATTTTTATTTTAGTCAGACTCAGACTATCTGGTGGGCAGTCTATAAATTGCATAGTATGTATATTAATATTACACTAATTTTACTTAAAAATGAAAACAAATTAAAAAATCCTTTTGTGCCCTGGCTGGTTTGGCTCAGTGGTTAAAGCGTCTGCACATGGACCAATGACTTATGGGTTCAATTACAGTCAAGGTGGCATGTACCTTGGTTGCGGTTCTGGTAACAGTTCGTCCCCCACCCTGGCTGGGGTCATGTGGGAAGCAAATAGTCAATGTGTCCCTGTGATGTTGATGTTTCTCTCTCCCTCCCTCTCTTCTTTCCTACTCTCCCACTCTATCTGAAGATAAGCAGAAAAATATCCTCGGGTGAGAATTTTTTAAAAAAATCCTTTTATGTTTGTTATATATGGGGGAAGGTCTAGAAGGATAAATACCAAAGTAAAAGTAGTTACTCCACAGACCAGGATCAGCAGCAGACAATGAGGGAGAATGTAAAGAGAAGGACTTCATTTTCACATCATATACATCAGTAGTATTCAAACATTTAAAAAAAAATAACTGTACCTGCCCTGGCCGGTTTGGCTCAGCAGTTATAGCATTGGCCCGTGGTCCAGAGAGACCTGGGTTCAGTTCGCACTAAGGGCATATACCTCAGTAGCAGTTTGTCCCCGGCCCCAGCTGGGGTCATGTGGGTGGCAACCAGTTCATGTGTCTCTCTCACATTGATGTTTCTCTCTTTTTCTTCCTCCCTCTCTCCCTCTCGCTCTATCTGAATATGAATGCAAAAAGTGTCCTTGGGTGAGGATTTAAAAAAAAAAAGAGCTGTAGCTCTTAAAAAACTAAACTATTAGCAGAGAAATAAAACCAAAGTCTAAACATTGACTGTCTTCTGTCATTTAATATTCTAAAAGAGAAAATCAAAGAACAGCCTTTTTGTTGTTTTAATCAAATGTACAATTTTTTTCTAAATATTAATTCAAAATATCTATCATCATATGTCTAAGACTGGATCTCTATTTTGGCAAGTGCTTTGTGAGGTTTCTTAAAAAACTTTTTTTTTAGTTCGGGTAAGTCATATTCTAATATGTATTTGATTACTACTTCTATTTCATTTGCTCTTGGTTTCTCCCTTAGGGCACATCTATAATTTCTTGATAATGGCATAATAATGGTAGCTATTTAATTATAAGTCGAATAACTGTTGGGATTCATACACATTGGGCCTTGTTTAGCAAAGTAGACAAACCCTCACACTTATATGTAATTGGGGTAGGTGCTCTGGAAAACCAATGAGTACTTCTTCAATAAGTTAAACAAAGAATTACCACATGAGCCCTAGCCAGTTTGGCTCAGCAGCATGAGCGTCAGCCCATGGACCAAAGAGTATCGAGTTTGATTCCAGTCAAGGGCACATACCTCAATTTCAGTTTGGTCCCTGGCCCTGATCAGGGTCACGAGGGAGGCAACCAATTGATGTGTGTGTGTGTGTCTCTTTCTTGTCGATGTTTCTCTCTTTCTTTCTCCCCCCCCCCCCAACTCTATCTGAAGATAAATGGTAAAATTTCCTCAGGACTAAAAAAAAAATTACCATATGATCTATTAATTCCACACCTAGGTATATGCACAAGACTTGAAAATATGTATTCAAACTAATAGTTGTACATGAATGTTCATAACAGCACTAGCCACAATATCTAAAAGAACAACCCAAATGACCTCGATGGAAGAATTCATGAACAAGATGTGTGTATCCATTACATTATATATTATATTGTACGTATCTATATAGCATATATTTTAGTTTTTAGTGATTTCTCTGGGAATTACACTTAATATCTTGAATTATCTACTTATTTCAAACAGTATATAACAAATATTTCCTTTTTTTATTGATCTTTTTAGAGAGAGAGAGGAAGGGAGAGAAAGATAAGAAACATCCATGTGAGAAAGAAACATTGATCAGCTGTCTCCTGCACGCCCCCTACTGGGGATCGAGCCTGAAACCCAGGCATGTGCCCTGACTGGGAATCGAACCGGGACCTCTCAGTCCATGGAACGACTCTCAATCACTGAGCCATACTGGCCGGGCAATATTTTCAATAGTATAGAAATATAGGTAAATATTACTCAGCCATAAAAAGGAATATGATACTGATATGAGCTACAATATGCATGAACCTTGAAAACACTATGCTAAGAGAATGAGACCCAACACAAAAGTTTACATATTGTATGATTCTTTTCATATGAAATATGCAGGATAGGTAAATCAACAGAGACAAAAAAAAAAAAAAAAAGACTAGTGATTGCCAATGGCTTGGGGAAGGAAGAAATAGGGAATGACTTTTGAAATGAGCACGAGGTTTTCTTTTGGGTTGATGATAATGTTTTGGAACTAGATAGAAATGATGGTCACACAACAACGTGAATGTACTAAATGCCACTGAATTGTAAACTTTAAAAGTTATTTTGCTATCTGAATTTTACTCCAATAAAAACTAAATATCAGAACAACAGAGAAAGAGCCACAAACTAAATTAGGCTTAGTAAAATTTAAATAAGCACCATGGTAAGGGCAAACCATTATAGGTGAGTGAATGAGAGAATCAATATAAAGTCGGAAGCCTGAAATAAAAATACTCTGAACACTGGTAACTCTGTAGGACAGTGAAGCAACTGGTAGGTATTAGGAAAAGTGGATTAAAAACTAGGAGATCCCAATTAAAAATTAGAAAATGAGTACTGACTTAAAATGGTACACAACTGAGACACACACAGGAGAATCAAACAAGCAGTATTTTAGAAAGATAGGTATAATGCTTGGAAAGGCCAACAAGGACTTAAAAGTAGTACTTGCTTTTTTTATGACAGAGTAGTTACATAAAAAGCTATTACTATAATTAAGAAAAAGAGTAACAACAGTCTTGTGAAAAGTAACAGTGAGCAAAAGATTGACTTTTATAAGAAATAAATAAGTTGTAGTATGGCAATGTTTATGTGAAATGACTGAGAGGAATCCGTTTCCAAAATTCAAAACCTGTCAATAATAACAGCAATGGGAAGATAGTCCTTAAAAATTTTTCCAAGAATTCAAGAATTGTAAGAATAATAATGGGAATAGGGATTTGTTTGTGGAGGAAAAGATTGGTTTGGTATTAGATTCAGATACTGAGGCTACAAAGAAACCTCCAGGTGTGAACGTTTATTAAATGTTAAAAGAGATCTGGATTTTTACCTTAAGTGAGAATATAGAAGTAAAAACTTTCAGATTCTAAAAACACAGAATCTATTCAGACATTTTCAAGTTCAAATTCAAAATTCTCAACAGTAGCAATAAATTAAGTTTAATAATTAGATAATACTATCATTATAGAAAGACCTCTTAAAGGTATGAAACAAGAGTTATTTTAAATAGTTCATTACATAATTACTACAAAGACCTTACCATTAATAAAGTTTCACTTCGAACAAAATTAACAACATAAAACCAAGAAAATAACTTTTAGATTGGAAAATATAATACAAGTTATATGCATATATGCATAACCAATAGACATAGACAACAGTTTGGGGAAAGTAGGAGGTGGATGGGAGTGGGAAGAAGGGCGTCAATGGAGAAAAATGGGGGACATCTCTAATACTTAAAATAACAACAAAAAATTTTTAAATGTCATCAAAATATTAACATTTGATGAAGCTAAATGAGTTTATAGATGTTGACTGTACTACTGTTTAAACTTTCAACATTTCAAACACTGCAATTAAATATATTTTCAAAAAGAAAAATATAACGCATAAATTCTATATAATTTACAACATAATATAATGCAACATTTGGTTGCAATTTGCAACATAATTGGGAAATAGTGACTTTATTTTCATTGACCACTTTTCCCTTATTTGTAAAATAAAGCTCATTAAGTGGTTGGCAACTCAGCACCTGCAGACTATGCTCATATATCAGGTAGCCTAAAAGAAATCACACATTTATGTACGACTGAATGAACCAATAAAAAGTTCCAGTTTCTGCCCAGGCCAGTTTGGCTCAGGGTTGACAGCATCGGCCCGCAGATCAACGAGTCACGGGTTTGATTCCCAGTCAAGGGCACATACCTCGGTTGCAGGTTCAATCCTCGGACCCCAGTCAAGGGCATGCAAGAGGCACCAGTATATATTGTCCCTCTCACATCAATCTCTCTATTTCTCTCTCTCCTTCCCTGCTCCCATTCTATCTAAAAATCATCAGAAAAATATCCTTGGGTGAGGATTTTCTTTAAAAGTTCCAGTTTCTTAGTTTTGGAATAAAATGAACCACTACAGCATGTTATCATGTGACCATTACAGCCAATTAAGAGTTCTAGCACTGTATGTTAATATATAACTACAATGAAAGTAGTAATAATTAATATAGATTTAAAAACAACTGTCTATAAAACATGACAGGGTGGAGGGCTAGGAGCCCACAGACAGCAGCAGTCTTAGCTGTGACCAGCACCCTTGGGGAATGAAGATGAAGCCCGATCCACAGAACAGAGAGCCGGGACAGAGCACTAAAATAGCCACAGCCACTCACTTGGGGTCTATGGCAGAAGGAGGGCAGACTGGGCTGGAACTCTGTGGGGACACCCGGGATTTGGAGGGCGCTCAGAGTTTTTGCTGAGTTGCGGCCACAAAGGACGGTGGCCAGAGTGCTCCTTCCCAGAGCTGTGGGGAAAAGCAGCAGCTCCCCCCACTCGGAGATTCAGCCTTTCCCAGGTGAGACAAAGAAATGCAAATTGAGGTTCATTAACAACCAGCATCTATCCCACTCTCTGGAAATCCTCTTATACAGAACACCAGGGGCTACATTCCAAGGCACTGAATAACTAAGACAACTAGCCACCAGGAAAAAGATAGAGGATACCTGAATGTTTCCTGGGCTTGCAAATCTACCCAGGAAAGTAAGACTTGACAGCAAAGCGGTGTTTAACGTGGGCCCACACAGGTTCATCCAAATCCAGTAGAGGGAGCCACAAACAGCAGAACACCAACACACACAGGAAAAATTTGGCAGGCTCCAAAACCCACTGAGATAGCCAAAATGATGAAACAAAGAAACAAATCCCAAAGGAAAGAACAAGAGAACTCTATCAAAGATGAGATCAATGAAATGCAGCTAAGTAAATTATCAGAGGTAGAGTTCAGAGCCATGATCTTGAGGAACTTCAACAGCATGAGTAAAGATATAGAAACATTGAAAACCAACCAAGTGGAAATGAGGAATGACATACCAGAAATTAAAAACATTGGAAGGACAAACCATCAGAGTAGAGGAAGCTGAGGATCAGTGAATTAGAACACAGGGTAGAAAAAAAATCAACCTATCAGAAAACCAAAAGAAAAAAACAATTAAAAAATAGGAAGACAGCTTAAGAGAACTGTGGGACAACTGGAAACGTAATAACATTCACATCATAGGAGTCCCCGAAGAGGAAGAAAATGGAAAAGGGTTGGAGAATATATATGAAGAAATAGTGACAGAAAACTTTCCTAACTTGGTGAAAGGAAGAAGGCATTCAAGTTCAAGAAGCATAGAGCGCCACAAGTAAGAAAAACCCACACAGGCCCACACAAAGACACATAGTAATTAAAATACCAAAAGCTTAAAGAAAAAGAAAGAATCCTAAAGGCAGCAAGAGATAAGCAATAGGTTACCTACAAAGGAAACCCCATAAGGCTCCCAGGTGACTTCTCAACAAAAACACTATAGGGCAGAAGGGAGTGGCATGAAGTAATGAACGTCATGAAAACCTAGGATCTGAATCCAAGATTACTCTATCCAGCAAGGCTATCATTCAAAATAGAAGGTCAAATAAAGAGCTTTCCAGACAAAAAAAAAAAAAAAAAGGCTAAGGGAATATATTAACAACAAACCAGCACTGCAAGATATGCTAAAAGGACTGCTGTAATTAGAAGAAAAAATAGGAAGAAATAGAACCACACTAAACAAAAATGGCAATAAGTAAGTACATATCAATTATCACATTAAATGTGACGGGTTTCAATGCTCTGATAAAAAGACACAAAGTAGCTGGCTGGATAAGAAAGCATGACTCACATATATGTTGTTTACAAGAAACCCACCTCACAACAAAAGACTCACATAGGTTGAAAGTGAAGGGGTGGAAAAAAATCCTGCAAGCAAACGAAAAGGAAGAAAAGGCTGTGGTAGCAATACTCATATCTGATAAAGTAGATTTCAGAATGAAGACCATAACTAGAGACAAAGAAGGCCACTACATAATATTGAAATGATCTATCCAACAGGAAGATATAACCTTGGTAAACATATATGCACCCAATATAGGAGCACAACATATATTAAAAAACTTTTGGAGGACTTCAAAGAAGAAATCAGCAGCAATATAATCATAGCAGAAGACTTCAATACCCCACTGACATCACGGGATACATCTTCTAGACAAAAAATTAACAAGGAAACACAGACTCTAAATGAAGCTCTAGATCAAATGGGTTTAATAGATACCTGCAGAGAATTACACCCCAAAACTGCAGAATTCACATTCTTCTCAAGTGCACATGGGACATTCTCAAAGACAGACCACATGTTAGAGCACAAACTAAATCTCTACAAGTTCAAGAAGATTGAAATCATATCAAGCATTTCCTCAGATCACAATGGCATGAAACTAGAAATCAATTGCAACAAGAACATGCAAAGGCATTTGAACACATGGAGACTAAATAGCATGTTATTTAACAATGAATGGGTTACCATGGAGATCAAGGAAAAAATTAAAAAATTCCTGGAAACCAATGAAAATGAATACACAACACAAAATCTATGGGATGCAGCAAAAGCAGTCCTGAGAGGAAAGTTCATAGCACTACAGGCCCACCTCAAGAAGCAAGAAGAATCTCTAATAGACTATCTAACTTCACAACTTAAAGAATTAGAAAGCAAACAGAAAGAAAACCCCAGAGCAAGTAGAAGGAAGGACAAAGTCAAGATCAGGGCAGAAATAAATGCCATGGAGACCAAAAACCCAATTCAAAGGATCAATGGATGAAAGAGCTGGTTCTTTGAAAAGATAAACAAGATTGATTGACCGTTAGCTAGACAAACCTAGAAACAAAGAGAGAGAACCCAAATACACAAAATCAGAAATGAAAAAGGAGAAATAATAACTGACACCACAGAAATACAAGGGACTGTTAACAAATATTATGAACAATTATACGGTAACAAATTCAACAATCTAAGCGAAATAGACAAATTTCTAGAAACACACAGTCTCCTAAAACTGAACCGGGAAGAGATAGAAAACTTGAACAGACCAATAACAGCAAATGAAATTGAAGATGTAATCAAGACTCTCTCAGCAAACAAAAGCTCAGGCCCATACGGCTTCACGGAGGTATTTTACCCAACATTCAAAGAAGAACTAATACCCATTCTCCTCAAACTATTTCCAAAAATTCAAGAAGAAAGACTTCCAAACTTGTTTTATGAGGCCAGCATAATTCTAATTCCAAAACCAGAAAAAGACACTACAAAGAAAGAAAACTACAGACCAATACCGCTGATGAACATAGATGCTAAATCCTGAACAAAATACTAGCAAATCGAATCCAGCAATACATCAAAAAAATTATTCACCATGACCAACTGGGATTCATCTCAGGGATGCAAGGCTGGTACAATATTCGCAAATCAATCAATGCAATACACCGCATAAACAAAATGAAAGATCATATCAATAGACACTGAAAAAGCATTAGACAAAATCCAGCACCCATTTCTGATAAAAAGGCTCAGCAATCTGGGAATAGAGGGATCATATCTCAACATAATAAAGGCCATATATGAAAGACCTACAGCCAACATCATACTCAATGGGTAAAAATTAAAAGCATTTCCCTTAAGAACAGGAACAAGACAAGGACGCCCACTTTCGCCACTCTTATTTAACATAGTACTGGAAGTCTTAGCCACAGCAATCAGACATGAAGAAACAATAAAAGGAATCCGAATGTGAAAGAAGGAAGTGAACTGTTATTATTCGCAGATGACGTGATACTGTATGTAGAAAACCCCAAAGACTCCATCAAAAACTTACTGGACTTAATAAATTAATTTGGCAAAGTAGCAGGATACAAAATTAATGTCAAGAAATCGACGGCATTCTTATATACCAATGATGAACTCACAGAAAGAGAAACTAAAAAAACAATCCCATTTACCATCGCAGCAAAAAAATTAAGATACCTAGGAATAAACCAAAGAAATAAAGGACCTATTCACAGAAAACTACAGATCATTGAAAAAAGAAATAGAGGAAGATATAAAAAAAAAGTGGAAGCACATACCTTGTTCATAGATTGGAAGAATTAACATCATTAAAATGTTCACACTACCCAAAGCAATCTATAGATTCAATGCAATTCCCATCAAAATACCAACAACATATTTCACAGAACTAGAATAAATACTTCAAAAGTTCACATGGAACCAAAAAAGACCTCGAATAGCCACAGCAATCTTCAAAAACAAGAACAAAGTTGGAGGGATCACATTACCAAATTTCAGGTTATACTACAAAGCGACTAAAATCAAAGCAGCCTGGTATTGGCACAAGAAGAGGCATATAGACTGGTGGAACAGATCAGAGGACCCAGAAATGGACCCAACGCAATATGCTCAAGTAATATTTGAAAAAGGAGGCAAGAGCATACAGTGGAGTAAAGAGAGCCTCTTTAATAAATGGTGTTGGGAAAATTGGACAAATACATGCAAAAACATAAAACTAAACCATCACCTTACACCCTACACAAGAATAAACTCAAATTGGATAAAAGACTTAAATGTGACCTGTGAATCCATAAAAATCCTAGAAGAAAATGTAGGCAACAAAATTTCAGACATCAGATGCAACAGAGTTTTCACTGATACATCACCTAAGGCAACAGAAACAAAGGAGAAAATGAACACATGGGACTACATCAAACGCAAAAGCTTCTGCACAGCAAAAGATACAATCATCAAAATGGAAAGGCAACCCACTGTGTGGGAGAACATAATTGCCAATAATTTATCAGATAAGGGGTTAATTTCCAATATATGTAGAGTGCTCATACAACTCAACAAAAGGAAGACAAAGAACCCAATTAAAAAATGGGCAGAGGAACTAAACAGACACCTCTCCAAACAGGACATACAAATGGCTAAGAGACATATGAAGAAATGCTCAACATCACTAATCATCAGAGAGATGCAAATTAAAACAACAATGAGGTATCATCTCACACCTGTTAGAATGGCCATCAACAAATCATCAAACAACAAGTGTTGGCGAGGGTGTGGAGAAAAGGGGAGTCTAGTATACTGCTGGTGGGAATGCAGGCTGGTGCAGCCACTATGGAAAACAGTATGGTGTTACCTCAAAAAATTAAAAATCGAACTGCCATTTGACCCAGTGATCCCGCTTCTGGGAATATACCCTAAGAAGCCTGAAACACCAATCAGAAAGAATATATGTACCCCCATGTTCGTAGCAGCACTATTTACAATAGCTAAGATCTGGAAACGGCCGAAATGTCCATCAGTAGGTGAATGATAAAAAAGCTGTGGTACATATACACAATGGAGTACTATGCAGCTGTAAGAAAGAAAGATCTCTTATTCTTTGATACAACATGGAGAGACCTGGAAAGTATTATCCTAAGCAAAACAAACCAAACAGAGAAAGACAAGTATCATATGATCTCACTTATTTGTGGTATATAATGAACATAACATTCTGAGGAATGGGATAGTCTAAGTGTCATGGAAGTGGGGTACAGCCTAACAATCCCCAGAAAAGGGGGTGGTAGGGGAGAGATAAACCACAGAACTTATATGCATGAATGCATGAACAATGGACATGGACAACAAAGCTGGGAACAGAGCGGGGAGGGGCGAAGGAGGTAATCAGTGGAGGGGGAGGAGAAACATCTGAAAAAATAATTAATTAAAAAAAAAATCAGAAGTTAAATGCATTTTATTGTCTACTTCAAAAATGTACCATGAAAAATAAGCAATAAAATGGGTATACAATTCACATCAGTATACAAACCTGTAATTCGGTAAGAACTGTTTTATGCCTCTTGTTACATTCAATCTTTTCCACTCGTGTTTTCAATTCTGCCAAAGTCTTATCAAATACAGCACATTGTAGCGCACACAATTTTTCTTCCAGCAACCACTGTACAACCTAAACAAATATATATTCCTTTGTTATAGCAAAGAAGGCATTTCAGCAAACAGTAAATATTCTTAATACTATGTACAACTAGCTTAATGAGAAAAACAGGCTGGCATCCATAACAAAATGCTATCTGCTGAAAGCCTCCACTTCTACATATATAATATCTGCCACAAAAGAATAATATATACAAAAGTAGGAAATTTCCAGAGGGTTAAATTTAAAATAATTTTAAATTGAAGTTTAAATCTTTTCTTCCCATACACTCAATCGTGATTTACGGAAACAAGAACCAGATTTTTACATTTCTAAGCTGTTCCAGATATTTTTGTGAAACACAAGAATATCACTACACAATAAAACATTTCAAAATGCCTAATCACAATTTCCATATTTATTTCATTATGGACCCATAACAAAGAGGACACATGGTACACATCCATGAACCATACATGAATGATACTGTTCAAGAGTAAACTCTCAGTACACAATGTTTTCAAAATTCTTTCACATAGCTATCTTCATATTTCCACCAACTCTATAAGAAATTGTAAATAGCCCTGGCTGATTTTGCTCAGCAGTTAGTGTGTCCACCTGCGGACCAAAGAGTCTCAGGTTCGTTTCCGGACAAGGGCATGTGCCTCAGTTGCGGTTTGTCCCAGGCCGTGGTCGAGGTCCTGCGGGAGGCAACCAATCAATGTCTCTCTCTCACATCAATGTTTCTTTCTCTCTCCCTCTCCCTCCCACTCTATCTGAAGATAAACGAAAAAATTTCCTCGTGTGAGGAGTAAAAAAAAAAAGAAAAAAGAAACAGTAAATAAACATTATTTATCTACATATGACAAATAAAAAAACTGGAACAAAAAAAAAGACCACTTTTTTATACTGCCTCACATTCCTTTTCGTAGTATGAATATTTATACTTATTTTAGCAGAAGAATATTGGTCTAAAACTTAGATTTATAATTTTATCATTAAATTGATAAGACCTTGAAAAATAAATTTCACGAGTTTCATATTCCTCTCTTAAAAAGGAATTTGTCATAAAAATTTGTAAAAACATTTAAAAAATATATTAAATACTTCATATTTTCAGTTCTATGTATTGTTTAGCAGACTGGGGGCGGGGAGTCAAAGTTTACACTTTATACTCCCTTTCCCGAGTCCTTTAAAAGCCTTGTCTCTACCATTTTTAATACTAAACCTAAAGTAATAACAAAGATTTCAGAATGTAGGGACTTACAACCATGAAATCATCTTATTATAAAGATTAAAATATTAACATATAAGACTCTAACTAATGTTTCTATTAGAATAATGTTTTATACGGGAGAAAAAATAAAATCTGAAAACTAATGTTCACCTTAGTTACTAAATCAAATAAAAGACATCATCTATTTCTCTTCCAATTTGATAATTACTACAATATCTAAAATAAATTATATAGGTTTTAAAAAAAGAAAATTTTAAAATTAAATTATGGCCCTGGCCGGTTTGGCTCAGCGGTTAGAGCGTCGGCTTGCGGTCCGGAGAGACCCGGGTTCGGTTCCCGCTAAGGGCACGTACTTCGGTTGCAGTTTGTCCCCGGCCCTGGTTGGTCGTGCGGGTGGCAGCCACTCGATGTGTCCCTTCACGTCGATGTTTCTCTCTCTCTCTCCCTCCCACTCTATCTGTACAAGAAATGGAAAAATATCCTCGGGTGAGGATAAAAAAAAAAAAATTAAATTATGAAGGATAATAAGCTTAATCACTTTCTTCAAATTCTCTTTTTCTATGAACAACCTGAGTATGTCAGTAAAATAAAGAAAATTTTCAAAAATCTAGAAAAATAAAGATAGTGTGCTTGTTACTTAGGATTTTTAATATGTAATCTGTAACACCTTTTGTAGCTTCTGATTAATATCTCCTTTGGCTGTAATCTTTACTTGAAATTCTGCCTCATATTCTTCTTCCACATATCGACGACGTTTAGACTGTACATTGTCCATGTCCTCGGATTTAGAACGTTTTCTTCTGGAAAATTCAACTATAAACAAAAAGCATAATGATCTGTCAGATGTTTTTTATTATAGACCTTAATGTCTATGCTCTATCCAGTCCTCTTCTGACTTCTCTTATAATCGTGACTTACAGAGTTAGACATGGAGAGAGCAGTATGACAGGGAGACTTACAGAATCCAGGTTTCCTGACTCCTAGTCCAATGACTTTCCTATAACCTAATGACACTCAGTCCCATCACTTCCCCTTCCCATGAAGCTTAAGCAGGCTGAGACACATACTTTCATTCACTTATATCACCCCAGACAAAAGTCTTATAGTCCCATGACTTAAACATAAATCTAAAACAATTTCCCTCAAGATATTCAGATAGTACTTAACTAAATATTAAGCTTAAATCTTTCTTATGGAACAATAAAAAGTATAAACAAAATAAACACTGAAATTTATAAAATAATTAATACTCTGAAAGATTCTTGGGTTAGCCATCAACAAAATAATTTAACAGTTGCTTACTTATATTGCAAAATTTTATAATCGTCTTATGGACATAAAAGTATATTCCACAGTCTTTAAAGTACAATAAATGAATCACTATTTTTTCAAACTAGTTGTTTTTTTGTACATGCTTACTTTTCTTAGGTCTTTCATTTTCATGTATTGCTTGTTCTTCTTCCTCTGGTTTTCTGTCCCTGTCATTATTTTCTACCTCTGTTAGCAAAAAGAGAATAGGAAACCTTACTTCCATTAGAATTCATAACAGCACATTGTAATTTACACTTCTGGTGTAACTATCCAGTTAATAATTTTTCATGAAATTAGAGTCTCAAAATATAAAATTTTGGGAATGAAAAGGGAGCATGAACTAGTAGAAATGAAAGACCAAGTTAACTTTTAAGTGTTGCTGCAAACTCATAATAATTTCTTACCATGGAAAAAAAATTAATAATGTAGAATTTTTAAAACACTCTTATTTAGAATTAATAATTTACTGTCACCCACAGATTAATAAAATGTGAAAACAGCTACCATAAAGCACTTAGACTCCTTACATTCAATTACAAACCACTGGCAAACAACTGTCAAAAGACCGAATTATTTTTGACCAGACAGGTTATTCACTGTTACTCAATGGTCATGGGACAGTTCCTAAAAGAGGAATGAAAAAGCTATTCTAAAGATAATGAAAAGTGTTACTTAAAAGTAATAGCTACTTTGATACCAGTGCCAATAACCAAGCTAGGTGCTTAACATATATTATTTCATATCTTCAATATAATCTTACTTGATAATAAACATTATTTTTGCCATCATACAGATGAGAAAAGTAAAGTTCAAAAAAGTATTTTCACAAGAAGTATTTTAAAATATAACAATTAAAGAGTGCTATCAAAAAAGAGATTGCTGCCCTGGCCGGTTTGGCTCAGCGGTTAGAGCGTCCGCCTGTGGTCCGGAGAGACCAGGGTTCGGTTCCCGCTAAGGGCATGTACCTCGGTTGCAGTTTGTCCCCGGCCCTGGTTGGTCATGAGGGTGGCAGCCACTCGATGTGTCCCTTTCACATCGATGTTTCCCTCTCTCTCTCTTCCTCTCTCTCCCTCCCACTCTATCTGTACAAAAAATGGAAAAATGTCCTCGGGTGAGGATTAAAAAAAAAGAGAGAGAGATTGCTGAAAGTGCCTACACAATTTCATTGCTACAACAAAATCCCAGAGGTATCAGAAATAGCTTTTGGCCAATCAACCTGCATCTCATCAACTAATCAATTATTAAATAGGACAGAACAAATCACAAATATGTTTGGATTTCTAGTTTATTCCCCAACATCACTGCAACTGGTTCCCTAGTGGCTTTAATAAGGCATGCTGTTTAATCATATTCCAAACCAAAATTAAGTAAGCAATCACAAAGTATATAACACTATATAAAAATTTTGATATGGCATTTATTATGAAAACACCAGTGTTTTAATCCCAACAGCCCTGAGGGTAGAAAGTCAAGTTAAAAAAAAACTTAAAAGAGCCCAGCTGGTGTGGCTCAGTGGTTGAGCACAGACCCATGCGCCAAGAGGTCACCAATTCAATTCCCGGTTAGGGCACATGGCCAGGTTGTGGGCCCGATCTCAGTGGGGGGCATTCAGAAGGCAGCCAATTAATATTCTCTCTTATGGATGTTTCTCTCTCTCTCTCTCTCTCTCTCTCTCTCTCTCTCTCCCCTCTCTTTCTCTCTCTCTAAAAATCAATAAAGAAACAAAATTAAAAAAAAAAAACTTAGAAGATCTTTCAAGTGAAAATAGGCAAAGACCAGGTTCACTGATGAATCTATCAAGGCTCTTACAAATATGTTCTTCACACTAAGTTAAAACAATAAAACTGTAAAACATGACTATAGTAAAACAAAACAAAAAAAAGCTAGTACAGTACATATATAGTATTAAAGCTATTTTTAAACTTTAACGTAAGTTTTAGAATATTAACTTTTCATCTACCACCCTATGCTCATTAGAAATGTTTTTAAGATCTCATGCTTCAACCCGTTCCAATTAAATAAATTGTTTTGCTCTCTTGTAGACTGCAAACTTATTACAAAGCATTTTTTGTATATAGTAGTTTCCCAAATATTCCTGATTTTAATACTGAAAATGATGACTCCTACGTTTCCTAGTCCCCAAAGTTCCCAGAGACACAGAATAATTGGGTTACTTGAAATGAACGTTTACAGTCTTTATTTAGCAAATTGTCATACCACCCAAAGAATAAAATAAGCCATAGCTCCAATTAGGGTAACTGCAAGCCAGATAATCCAGAACACAGTAGAGCCAATTGGCCTGGTTTGGTCTGCCTCTTATATGCATGTTAGTTCCCTCTTGTCTAATAGAAACGTCAAGCTTAGCTTAAGATTCCCTCATTTTACTCAAAAACCTCCTCCTCTCACCTAATTTCCATTTTCTAGATATGCTTAGAGGGTATGACTGGATTCTCAACACAAATCAAAACACTCCTTAGAATTTTAGAATAGACACATAGAATTAAAATGTATGCTCGAGTTTTATTTAATGGAAAGAACTCTGGATAAGAAAAATGGCATTAACAGATTCTATAGAATGGAGTAAGGTGCTATATTTCTTTAATTTTTTTTTTGTTCCCAACATCTCAAGAGAATCTGAGTGCACCTCCTTCAACCAGAAATAATAACCAAAGGCCCATGCACATACATTTTTATATATAATTTCAAGTAGTTCCTGTGACTTCTGAAATTCATCTGAAAGCTTAAGTAAAAATCTGCCTTCACTCACAGATAGTTTCTGTTATAATTCTTCTGGTATTGAGTATAGCCTCATTACAAGTTGCCATGTTTTAATATACAGTTCTATGTGTGGAATTCTTTCAGTCAGACTACATCAGTGATTTTCAACTGGTGTGCTGCAAGAATTTTAAAAACATGCAATACCTTACTATTTAGTCAGGTGCACTGACCTCTTTTCCCTTAGACTGTCAAATTAAAAAATGGTAACAGCCGACCTGGCCAGTTTGGCTCCGTGGTTACAGCGTTGGCTCACAGACCAGAGAGACCTGGGTTCGGTTCCCACCAAAGGGATGTACCTCAGTTGCAGTTTTTCCCCTGGTCCCAGTTGGGGTCCTGTGGATGGCAGCCAGTCTATGTGTTTCTCTCACATAGATGTTTCTCCCTCTCTCTCTTCCTCCCCCGTCCCTCCCTATCTGAAGATAAATGCAAAAATGTCCTCAGGTGATGATAAAAATAACTAACTAAATAAAGTTGATAACAGCCAACACAATATGTGTCTGAATGAATCAAAATTATACCTATTTTTGTTGTTAGCTCGGCAAAAAATACATTTTTTGGTATGCCCCAGAATTTTAGTAATTTGTGTGTGTCATGAGATGAAAAGGGCTGGAATCACTGAACTAGACAGTAAACTCATTAGGAGTAGATACCACATCTTATAATCTCAGTAGTCCTAAAATCTTTGGGAAAGAGCTGAAACAAAATAGGTGTTTAATATCTATCTGTTGACCGTTATTTTAATAAGATTCCATTAAATAAAGGTAGAAAAAGCATGTTGTAGAGGATAGAACACAGAATTTACATCAGAGAGTTAAATTTCCCATTTTCAGAATTACCCTTTCTAGAACTTTACTCCAAGGAAATATGGACAAAACTATTATTGCCTTGGATCAGGGACTGGCAAACATTGTTTTTTATTTAATCAATGATAATATGTAAACAAATGGGTCTGGCTATGTCCCAATAAAACTTCACTGACGAAACACACAAAGCCTACAGGCCATTGTTTGCCAATCCTCCACCTTAGATTATTGGCTCTGTAAAAACATTTAAAACAAAACAAAAATTCCTACAGATTAATTAAAGACAATACAATCATTAAAAGAATGGGGAAAGGAGATGAACAGGCAATTTACATAAAAGGAAATACAATTGTCCAATAAACATATAAAGATTCTCAACCACACAATATAGAAAAAAATATGGTGGTATTACTTAGTAATACAACTTTTCCAGAAAATTTTTTGAATTTTTACTTAACTGGTACAAAGTTCATAGTAAATTTTTGTGCTCCTTTAAAGCAAAACTGGGGGGGGGGGGGGGGGGTGTTATTTTATTGTCTTCAATTCATTTCCTCCTAGTCTCTCTGAAACCCAATCTCAATTAGGCTTTCAATTCCACTGTCCCTTGTTAAGTCATTAAATATGTCTTTCACTTTACGTGAACAAATAGCAGCATTTGATACATTGAGTTAACTATGCCGTAGTCCTTGAAACATTTTCTTGACTTTTCAGACAACAAATCTCCTGTTATTCTTTCTACCTGAAGAGCTGCTCAATTGGTCTCCTTTGCTGGTTCCTCCTCATCTTCCCAACCTTTAGTAAAGGCTGGAATACCAAGAGCTCACTTCTTGGATATCCTCTTGTCTCCATTTTTATTCACTTTGAGCTGATCTAATCTTGTTAATCAACTTCAATTAATGTCTGACTATATGCTGTCTACTCCCAAGTTTTCTAGATAGTCCAAGGCTTTTTCCCTGAAATTCAGACATATATATATTGGGAAACAATAGTCATTTGAAACTGCTCTTCCTCCTATACTCACTCCCTTTTCTAAAACCTGTTTCATTTTTTATCTTCCTCCACTCTGAAAAGAAAAACCTGGAGCTTACATATTAATGTAAGGAATAACAGGTTCCTCAAATAGTTGAATATAAATGGGTAAAAATAATTAAGAACTGCAGCTGAACACAATAGTGACAACAAATTATTAAATTTTAATTTCTAAACCAAGATAATTCTATCACTACTAACCTAGAGCAAAAATACAAAAAAAAGTTGAATTCTATTCCCATGCAATTATCCCCATAAGCATTTATGCTCATCTTATTTATCTTAAATATTCAATGAACAGGGAAAAACAAATCAAGCACTGATATTTTTTAAACGAAAATAAAATCTGGAAGAAAATGATGTCAGAATTTAATACAAAATCTGTTCTACTCTAAAACAGATTTTTCTCAGTAACATTAATAGCATTGTTTAAAAAGTATAAAGCAAGTAGAGAAGAGCTCTCCCTCCCATTCTCCAAAAGAAATAGAATAAGGAAGCCTAAAAAGGAGTGGGGAAAAAAAACAAAGAATGCAGTAGCCCAAAAGCTAAGGAGAGTCTTAAGGAGGGACTATTTAAGAGGGCATCAAGTCCAGCTGGTGTGGCTCAGTGGCTAAGCATCGACCCATGCACCAAGAGGTCGCAGGTTTGATTCCCGGTCAGGATACATGTCCAGGTGTGGGCCCAATCCCCAGTGGGGGTCATGCAGGAGGCACCCAATCTCTCTCATCGATGTTTCTATCTCTCTTTCTCTCCCTCTCCCTTCCTCTCTAAAATTGATAAAGGGAAAAAAAAATAAATTAAAGAGATTATCCAAGTATTAGAGCAGTGGTTCTCAACCCTTTGGGGGTCGAACGACCCTTTCACAGGGGTCCCCTAAGACCATCGGAAAACACATATTTCCAATGGCAATTCATAACAGTAGCAAAATTACAGTCATGAAGTAACAACGAAAATAATTTTAGGGCTGGGGGTCACCACAACATGAGGAACTATATTAAAGGGTCACGGCATGAGGAAGGTTGAGAACCACTTTATTAGAGAATCAAGACAAAAAAAGGTGCCCCTGGATTTAACAACATGAACATCAGTGTCCCCTCACTGAGAACAATTAGGAGGGGAGCTGGTATTGTGGAATCAAAATTAAATTAAGTTAAAGAGTAAATGGGAGGAGAAGAAATGGTGCTAACTCTGTTAACATAATTTGAAGATTGTTGGCTCTAAAAGAGAGGAAAGACTTGGAACAGTAGTTAGAATACCTGATATGGAGCATACAATGGAGGGTACAACTAATATGTGTACTTCCTCTAGTATTGTTTGAACTTTCCCAGAGAGAAATCTGTTTCCTTTGGCTTCTTAGATTATTTTAAACATTTAGTGAGTATTAGTTATTATATACTATTGTACAACAATATGACAGTGTCTTCACGCTTAAGGTACATCTGCAATACTTTTTTATGTCTTTCTTCCAACTTAGTACAATTAAAATAGCTTTTCTATGTGCTTTCTAATATCTTTCGTTATATTTTGTCGCTGCTCAGACCCATTATAACTGCTTTATTTAAAACAAATTTGCTAAAGAAGTGCCTGAAATAAGAGATCTTCAATTAGTATAGTACATAAATCTTAATAGTTAGAGGGAAGAGCAAGACTTCAGTACTTCCATTTATAATTCTGTGTTCTGAAAACATTAATAGATAAGAATAAAGAATCTGATTAAAGAAATACCTCAGCAGTTGCACAACAATATATAGGACATAGACTCTGATACCAAATAAAGAGAACAGAGTATAGTTTATGATCCAATGAAGAAACTATACTTCAATTCACAATACACAATATTTCTTTGGGAGAGAACAAATAAATCAAAGTTGTTACCAGCTAAGAAATTAAAATCTATCAGTAAAGTTACTATAACTGCATACAATCAGATAAAAGTCTAAAAGTAAGTAACCAAAAATAAAACCAACTTTGAATTTTTGAAGTATGCAACATGGATGGATTAATATTCATCTCTCTGAATTTTATAGCATTGTATGGGAGAGATGGTCTCCAATATAAAGATTCAGACATAAAAAGAAAATGTATAAACTCATTAAATAATAAGCTACAATTTCCTATGACTTTCTTATACAGACTACCAAAAGGTTTTTTAAAGGACTTGCCCAGTATCATTCTCTATATAAAACATAAATTCCATGTCATTCACCTCTGCTTGAAATCATTCAATGGCTCCCTCGTGCTATCTGAACACTTCAGCATTTAACAACCAAGGTCTCCATGATATACTTCTCTTATAGCACCAATTCACTCCACAAATATTGATTGAGCACTTACTCTAATTAAAGAATTATGTTGGCTTGATGGTAGAGGCTCAGTACAGGGTAAGAGCAGCGAAGATGGTAAAAAAAAAAACCCACTGGATTATAGATCTATTCTGAAGGTAAAGCCAACAGGATTGGACTGGATATAGGATATGAAGGGGGAAAATAGAATGACTCCAAGGTTTATGGCCTGAGCAAGTAGAACAAAGAGGGATTATCTTCCTTAAAGCCCTATGCTATACAGAGAGTGAAAGGCAAGTACTTTCCTGAATACATCTTATATCCTCATGAAGTTATCCTCCTATAAACTCCCAGAATACCAATTTAACATTATTACTGTCTTCGCAGCCTTTGTATTTAATGACCTGTGTTTCCTTTTTATCTGCACCCTGAGGGCAAATACTAAATTTTATCTTTAAATCCCCAGAATCAAAAGGACAGGAGGAGAGGACTTCCAGTCATGATAGCTGTGTAGGTAAACAAGGTATCACTTCCTCCCACAACCACATCAAAATTACAATTAAACTACAACAGAACCATCATTCAGAACTGCCTGAAATCGAGCTGAATGGAAGTCCTACAACGACGAATCTAAAGAAGCAGCCACGTTAAGACTGGTAGGAGGGGCAGAGGCACAGACCAACTGGTCTCACACCCACCTGTGGCACATAAAAACCAGGAGAGACACTTCGGTTGAAAAGGTCCTCCCTGAGGAGTAAGGGGTCCCTATCCCACACCAGGCACCCAGCTCAGGGTTCAAATGCCAGGAAGAGAAGTCCCCATAACTTCTGGCTGGAAAAACCAGGGGGAACTGAGAGTGAGAGGAGTTGAGGCTGATGGAACCTCAGGAAGTTCCTCTTAAATGGCCCGCACACCAATTTACTCAGACTTGCTCCCTCTAAGCTCGAAAGGGAGGCAGCTGGAGGGGCACCAGAGACATACAGGGAAGAACTGAGCTGTTTGGTCTCTGGACAAGGGCTGGAGGGGCAGCTTTCTCTTGGAAAGACATGCTGGCAGAGGCTGATGTTCCTTTGGTGAGCCCTTCCCTGGGGGGGCTGGAACTCCAGCAACCTGGCTCACACTGCCCTGCCCTGGTGATTCCCTGAGGTCCTGCCACACCCACCTTTCAGACCCACCCAAGCTGCTTCCAAAGCTTTACCATAGAATTGGCCTGTCTTGGCTCCTGCTTCAGAAGTTCCTTAAATATTTCAAACAAGCAGCATCTGATTTCAGAGAGCCCCATACCTCTCATTAAGTGGCCCCAGGCTTGGCATTAGAAGCAACCAGTCTTGGCTCACAACTTGGCTTTTCTTGGGCACCTCCAAGCCTAACATAAGAAGCAGCCATCTGAAGATCACTTTGTAGCTTATGATGGGTGGCCCTGGATAGAACACAGGTAGCGGCTGACCTTGCCCTAGAGCCAGCACACCCAGTGAATGGCTTCAGACCACATCAAAACACCACCACCCAACCACCTCCACAAGTGACACACTCAATGAGTGGCCTCAGTGGGTACCAGAGCCCTGATGAAGTAAGTCTTGCTCTGTATCATGGGTCCCTACACAGTTGATCCTCCAAGAGAGTCAGGGCCCAGTGGTCAGTGGGCACAGCCAGTCCTTACAGCTGATCAGCCTGAGTAAATCCCTCCCACTGACGTGCCAACAGCAATCAAGACTCAATTACAACTGACGGTTGTACAGTCCACACTAGGGGTGCACCTCGAGGGCGGAGCTGGGAGTATCAGAGAGGCTGTGCCACTGAATCCTACAGGACACCTACAACAACAGGCCACCCTACAAAGCCTAGGAGACATAGCAACTCTACCTAATAAATAGAAACAATCATAGGAAAGCAGCCAAAATAAGAAGACAGAAACATGTCCCAAATGAAAGAAAAGAACAGAACTCTGGTAGAAGAACTAAACAAAATGGAGATAAGCAATCAATCAGATGCAGAGTTCAAAACACTGGTTAAAAGGTTGCTTCAAGGAACTTGGTGAGACATTCAAGGAAACCAGTGAGACCTTCAAGGAACTTAAGGAGAATTCCAAGAAACTTAGTGAGAACATCAACAACATAAAAAAGGACCACTCAGAAATGAAGGATACACTAACTGAAACAAAGAATGATTTACAGGAAATCAAAAGTAGAGTAGGTAAAGCCAAGAAGCAAGCCATCAAAAAAGAAAAACTAATCCAAAAAAATGAGGATACTGTAAGGAGCCTCTGGGACAACTTTAAGCATGCCAACAGTCGCATCACAGGGGTGCCAGAGGAAGAAGAGAGAGAACAAGAAATTGAAAACCTATATGAAACAATAATTACAGAACACTTCCCTAACTTGGTGAAGGAAACAGACATACTAGTCCAGGAAGCACAGAGTCCCAAACAAGATGAATCCAAACAAGTCCACACCAAGACACATCATCATCAAAATGCCAAAGGTTAAAGACAAAGACAGAATCTTAAAAGCAGTAAGAGAAAAGCAGTTCGTTACCTACAAAGGGGCTCCCATAGGACTGTCAGCTAATTTCTCAAAAGAAACTTTGCAGGCCAAAAAGGAGTGGCAAGAGACATTCAAGGTGAGGAAAAGCAACAACCTACAACCAAGATTACTCTATTCTGCAAAGCTATAATTTAGAATCAATGGGCATATCAAGAGTTTCCCAAACAAGAAAAAACTAAAGGAGTTCATCACCACCACAATATTATATGAAATGTGGAAGGGTTTTCTTGAAGAACAAAAATATTAATAAAATGGCAATAAATACATATCTATCAACAATTGAATCTACAAACAAAATGAGCAGGCAAAACAGAAAGAGACTCATAGATACAGAGAACTTTTTTTTTTTTTTTCATCCTCACCCGAGGATATTTTTCCATTTTTTGTACAGATAGAGTGGGAGGGAGAGAGAGGAACAGAGAGAGAGAGAAACATCGACGTGAAGGGACACATCGAGTAGCTGCCACCCGCACGACCAACCAGGGCCGGGGACAAACTGCAACCGAGGTACGCGCCCTTAGCGGGAACCGAACCCGGGTCTCTCTGGACCGCAGGCCGACGCTCTAACCGCTGAGCCAAACTGGCCAGGGCGATACAGAGAACTTTTTGTTGCTTGCCAGAAGGGTGGGGGCTGAGGGTAGGTGAAAAGGATGAAGGAAGTAAGAAGTACAAATTGGTTGTTAGACTGATGAACCTCAAAGGGAAGGGGGGAGGGAGGGCAGGATGAGATAAATCAAAGAACTTCTATGCATATATGCATAACCAATGGACACTGACAATAGTGTGGGGTAGGCTAAAGGGGAGTGGGATTGAGGAGGAGGGGGTCAATGGGGGAAAAAGGGGGAGAACATCTGTAATACATTCAACAATAAAGATGAATTTTAAAAAGAGAGAAAAATAAAATAAATCCCAGAATCACAAAGAGCCTGACTTGTCACTATAAAGGTTTACAGAATGAATGAATGCTCTTTGGAAATAAAGCCATCTTTTAATAATAAAAAAATTTCTACCTCCCAACGCTGGCATGATATATTGGGGGGGGGGGGCATCCTCTCTGTCTCCTAGGTCTGCCTCATGTTTCATTCTTTAAACAAACTAAAAACCAGATGCGGTGTTTCACGCTATAAGGTCACTCCTCTCAGAAAGTTTTAACCGCCTCAGCTGGGTAGATCAGTTGCTTAGAGCATTATCCTGATAGAGCAAGGTTGTGGGTTTGACCCCCAGTCAGAGCACATATAAGAATCAACCACTGAATGCATAATAAGTGGAACAACGAATTGTTTTCTCTCTGACTTCTCTCTCACAAATCAATAATTTTTTTTTTTTTTTTTGCATCAGAGTGGGAGGCAGAGAGGGGGAAAGAGAAAGAAACATCGATGTGAGAGCGACACACCGAGTGGCTGCCATCCACAGGACCCCAAGCAGGGCCAGGCACAAACTGCAACAGAGGTACATGACCTCAGTGGGAACCAAACCCGGGACTCTCTGGTCCGCAGCCAATGCTCTAACCACTGAACCAAATGGTCCAGGGCAGTAATAATTTTTTTTAATTAAAAGAACACTCTAACAGAATGTGATGCAACAGAACATAAAAGGGAGCACCTTTTGAAAGGAACTAAGAACGTTTCATATATGAATATTTGAGTTTGACCACAAAAGCAGAGCAGGATTTTTCTGATTCTCTTCTGAATTTTCTCTAGAGATTTAGGTTATAGAGAAATCATTCAGAAGATGACAGGGAAGAGAGTAGACTGGGTAAAATCAAGAGGGGTGAGGAAGCAAATGGATGAGGTCTTCATCAATAGGTAACCAGGTTTCAAGGTTTCTGGCTTTCAGCAACACTGGTGTCATTCCCCAAACAAAAAAATATTTTAAATAATCAGATGCTGCCCTGGCTAGTTTGTTCAGTGGTTAGAATACTGGCCCACGGACTGAAGGGTTGCGGGTTTGATTCCTGGTCAAGGGCACATACTTGGGCTGCAGGCTCTATCCCTGGCCTCAGTTGGGGTTGTGCAGGAGGCAACCAATTGACGTGTCTCTTTCACATCGATGTTTCTCTCTCCCTTCCACTCTCTCTAAAAATCGATGGAAAGAGATCCTTGGGTGAGGATTAATGAAAGAAAAAAAAAGAAATCAGATGTCAATGGAAATATTAATTGTAAAATGTGATTTCTAACACTTGAAGTAAATAAACCAGTAGGTTTTTATATTCTAAGTTATTTGGTTGCTAAGTGATAGCAAGAACAACTGCTAGGACTTTAATCAAGTATGCAGTGACTTGAAATTGCTATCTCATTGTGTTATGTTGGTCCATCTTATCTCTCTTCCTAGACATAAATACCTTAAGGTCAAGGGCCATTTTTTCTTCTTACTTTATGTATCTTCTTAGCGCTTCACACAATGCCACTCACAGAGTGGATACTTTGTAATTCTGAATTCTGTGAAGTTAAGAATCAAGTTAAGATATCATTCAAGCCACCATCATTCCCAACTTTCTCTGCAACTAAAAGAATTTATAAATTTGAGTGTTTTATTAAAGCGAATCAAAAAATTTTAAATTTAAATAATATGCTAACCTGGAGAGCATGTCTCATTTTGTGATACAACTTGTGGCTCATCTTTTTCACCTGAAATATCCTCCTCATCAGAGAGGACCAAAAAGGCTTCTTTTGGTAAACTCTCACTACTTTCTTGTTTAGATGGTGAACCAAAAGAACCTTCCATCTTCTCTTCCAAATCTGGATTTGTTTCATCAATTGGAAGGAGACAAGTTTTAGAAAAGCAAGTAAGTTCATCTTCAGCAGGTGCAAGCTTTTCCAAAATAGGAATAATTTCATCTGTCTCCATAGAATCTGTATTTTCTAAGATATCCTCATTTTTGTCATCTTTTATAACATTTTCACTAATGGTTTCTGCAAGGTCTGTAGAATTCTCATCTTCATTCTTTTCACTTTGGTCAATTTCCATACTGCTAGATATAGCCTCCTCTCCAAGAGCAGGTTCTGGGACAGAATCTTCCTCTACCTTCTTTTCATTTTCAGGAGGTAGAGCCGAACAAATAATTGTATCCTGTGCTTCTAGAGTTTCTTCATCAGCATCAATATTACTATCTGCTTTATTTTTCTCATCAAATGAGAAAATTTCATCTAACTTTTCATCATCTCCATTTTTCTCAAGAAAATCATCACCTTTATTGCTACTAGGTTCTGTATTATCAGTGTCAGGAACTGGCTCACAAACTGGTACAGAGCTTGGTTCAAAGGTAGGATCAAAGGCTAATTCAGAAGTTGGTTTATCAGCAGTCAGTTCATCAGAGACCAGATCACCAGAGGCCGGATCACCAGAGACCGGATCACCAGAGGTAAGATCACCACAGGCTGGCTGACCAGAAGCCAGATCATCAGAGGCTGGATCATCAGAGGCCAGTATTCCAGAGGCCAGATCATCAGAGGCCAGATTATCAGAGGCTGGATCACTGGTGACTGGTTCACTGGAGACCAGTTCACCAGGGACTGGTTCACTGGAGATCAGTTCATCAGAGACAGGTTCACCTGACATCAGCTCACCAGAGACTGGCTCACCAGAAACTGGCTCACCAGAAACCGGCTCACAAGATACTGGATCACAAGAGACCCGATCACCAGAGGTGGGATTACCAGATGCAAGATCACCAGAGGTGAAATCACCAGAGGTGGAATCACCAGGGGTTAATAGTTCAGAGGCCAGATCTCCAGAGACCAGCGTATCTCCAATAGCCAGATCACCTGAAGGTTGATCACCAGAAGCTAGTTCAGTGGTCACTTTAGAGGTTGGTTCAGGAGTTATATTACTGGGAGACAAAGGTTCATACTTTAAATTATCATCTGGCTTGTTTTTTACATTAACATTTAAGGTACAAGGTGTTTCTTTCCATTCTGATTTACTTTTTTCAGGATTAAAACAAAGTTCTTCAATGCCATTCACCTCATCCTTGTCATTAATATAATCCATATTTTCCAAAGGTAAAGTTGAGTCCAAATCTCCATTTTCATGACTGCCGTTTAAGAGCTTGACATCTGTTTTCAACAGTTCTTCTTTGACCTTGTACACTGCTTCCAGTTGTTGACGATCACTCACTCTCATTGTTTTTCGGGCCTTAAAGACTTTTTTCTGAGGTTCTTCTATACTATCCATTTTGAATCTTAAAAAAAGAGAGAGAGAGAGTGTGTTTAATAATCAAAACAGATACCACCTAATTATAGACTTATTGCAAACTGATCTTATAAGCAAGCAGCACTCCATGTATTTTGAAACGATCTATAGAAAGCATAATAATCCTTCTTATATATTAATTTTCATATTTATTAGACTTATGTAATGTAACACTGATAACAGATATAGTCCACAGAAGATCAATTACTGGAAGCATTAGGAAAAAGTTGACTAGTTTCTAATTTTCATTCTCAGTAAGCTAATGGGTTCAGAAAGCCTGGTGGTAATATAAAAGCTTAAGAAAGTGGATGGAAATAAAAAACAGATGGAGAAAGAAAAATAACAGTATAAGAGAATGAAAACAGTAGTGGAATGGGAAAGAGAAAGATAGGAAGAAAGAAGGAAAAAATTAAGAAACACATATGGAAAGATTTTATTTGTAACCAAGTATATCTAAATGAACAGAACTGAAAATATATTAATAAGAGATTGCCATCAAGAAAGTGAAAAGACAATTCACACAATAGAGGGAATTATCTGCAAATCATATATTTGCAAATAATGTATCTGATGAGATAACTTGCATCTAGAAAATATAAAATGCTCTTACAGCTCAATAACAACAATCAAAAAAAGAAAAACACATACACAAACACAATTTAAAAATAGGCGAAGGACTTGAATTGACAGTTCTCTAAAAGATGTACAAATAGCCAATAAAGCATAAACAATAAAAGGGCAGGGAGGGAGGGGAAGGGAGGAATCAGTGGGGGGAAAAGGAGAAACATCTGTAACAAAAATTAATTAAGAAAAAAAGAATAAACAATAAACAGGTGAAACATTCATCATTTGTTTTCGATCTTTTTCTTTTTTTTTTGGTAAGGTATGTATGCAAAGCTATACATTTCCCCCTAAGCACTGCTTTAGCTGCATGTCACATTTTAATGTGTAATCTCTTCATTGTGGTTCTGTTGAAATATATTTTAATTTCTATTATGATTTCTTTCCTTGGTGAGTTATTTAGAAATATGTTTCTTGCCCGGCTGCTGTGGTTCAGTGGCTGAGCAACGACCATGCTCTAAGAGGTCGCCAGGTTGATTCCCAGTCAGGGCACATGCCCAGGTTGTGGACCAAATCCCCAGTGGGAGGCATGCAGGAGGCAGCCAATCAATGTTCTCTCTCATCAATGTTTCTCTCTCCCTCTCCCTTCCTCTCTAAAATCAATAAAGAAGAAAATTTATTTAAAAAAAAAAAAAGTACATTTCTTTAAAAACTAACACATTATGGCTCATTAAAAAAATATAAGGATGGTCTCATATTCAAAAAGCAAGCACTATAGATTACAAATGAATCATAAAGCATTATAGCTTCTCCGCCCCCAGGCCCAACCAAGGTATCCACTTGATAAAAATTGGAGCCCTTAGGTCCCAAATGTGACCTTATTTGGCTAGGGTCTTTGCAGAGATAATCAATTTAAAATAATGTCATTAGCACGGGTCCTAATCCACTATGATGGGTGTCCTTATAAAAAGGGGAAGTTTTGTACAGAGACACAAACATAGGAAGAACAGCACGTGAAGACTGGAGTTATGCTGCCACAGGCCACAGCTAGGAGAAAGGTATGGAACAGATCCTTCCTTAGCTCCTTCAGAGGGAGCACAGCCCTACCAAAGCCTTAATTTCAAACTTCTAGCCTCCAAAACTGTGAGACACTAAATTTCTGTTATTTAAGGGGAAAAAGCTATGTGATTCATCATAAACAGAATAGATAGTGAAATAAAAGATCTCAACAGATACAGAATATTCATTCATTTGAAAAAAATCAACATAGACTAATAATTAAAATGCTCAGAAAACTTAATAGAAGGAAACAACTCAAATATAATAAAGGATATCTACAAAGAAAACTACAGATATCATACTGAATTGTGAAATAAGATAAGAACCAAGACAAGGATGCTCTCTCTCTTACCATTTCTGGTCAGTGTAGTAAGGCAAGCAAAAGAGGACAAGGATTTGGAACTAGAAAAGGACAATGTCACCAGTCTATAGTGAAATAAAACTAGAGTCCTTTAAGGACTAAAATGTACAGGGAGCATGAATACTGCTTTCACACTCTTCTACTTAGTATGAATGATAGCAGGATACACTTCCTTTGGCTGGAAAAGAAAAAAATAAATTAAAAAAAGCTGAGGTACTGGAACTTATTTGAGGCCCACAGGCAGGCCTTAATGTTATTATAAACTGACTTAATGATTAGGGCTAAGTCATTTTGTTCTGTTGGACATAAAACCATCACTACCATTAAAATTAGGTAAGGTCACAGTGCAACCCATAAAATATCAAACACCCCCCTCTCTGACTAAAATGAGTGATGGCGTGTGGGAGCAGGAAGGAGGGAGTCAAAGGGGCAAAAGGGGGACATCTCTAATACTTTCAACAATCAAAAACAAAAAACAAAAAAACAAATGAGTGATGGCTACTTCTTTATCAATTGCAGCTTTATCCTCACTGTAGTCTGTCCTCACTATAGATAAGATTTACTGAGATACCCAAGCATAGACTAGCTCCCACTTTCTGACAGCACCCATTCCAGACTGAGGTTCTATTTCCTGAAACCCTCCCCAAAATAACCTAACCTATAACCAAATCCAACTCTAGGTTTTCTAACACTCTCTTACTAATGTGCCTCAGTTTCCCTATGGTGAGCATTCTCCCTCACTACAACAAAAAATAAACCCAACTTGTTCAATTACAGTTATGTTTCTGGTGTTCCATTGTTCCTTCCTTTGGTTGCAAGGCATAAAACAATGGCCTAGCCTATTTGCTAAAGACCAGTACAGCTTGAGAACCTACCAGTTTGCCGCAGTACTTCTAGATTGTGGCACATTCTGCATTTGTTATGTCATGTTAAGAAAATTACTTACATTTTTCTTAGTCTTCCTAGGCTTTTAACTTATAGAACTGAGTAAAATTATTTAGAAAAAGTATCTTACAAGTGAGCAGAAACATCAATGCAATATTATTATAGGCACTATTTTAAGATTAATTATAGCCTAAAATGTAGTTTTTTCCCACCCCACTATCCACTCCAAACTCATGCTAACTGAAAAATTTTCTGCAAAGATACAATGTAAATTCTGTAGTCACTTTTTTCTGCTGACTCCAAAGATACAAAATAATCACATTTACAACAGAAGGAGTATGGTTACCCTGTGAATATTTTCAAATACTAAACTACAATTCTTTTGGACTTTGACTTCATAAAATCCACATTTCTCAGCTGTTACATGAATAGTTGGCAGTCATTACCAGTAGCATTAAAAGCAAACAGTCCTAGCCCAGCCAATGTGGCTCAGTGTTTGAGCATCAACCCATGCATCAAGATGCATCAGTTCGATTCCTGGTCAGGGCACATGCTCAGGTTGTGGGCCAAATCCCCAGTGAGGGGCATGCAGAAGGCGGCCAATCAATGTTCTCTCTCATCAATGTTTCTTTCTCTTTCTCCCTCTCCTTCTAAAAATCAAGAAAGAAAAAAAAAAGGCAAGCCGTCCTCTAAAAAAGTATATTTTTGCCCAGGCCGGTATGGCTCAGCAGCTGGAGCATGGGCCTGCACACCGGAGGGTTGTTGGCTTGATTCCCAGTCAAGGGCACATACCTAGGTTATAGGTTCAATCCCTGGCTCTGGTCAGGCATGTGTGGGAAGCAACCAGTGGATGTGTCTCTCTCACATCAATGTTTCTCTCTATCTCTCCCCCCACTTCACTTTCACTCTCTCTAAAAATCAATGGGAAAATAAAATTAAAAAGTATATTTTCGTAATTTTTAGTAACCCCATTAAGAACATGAATTCTACAGACAGAAACATGGATTTGAACTCCAGCTCTCCCATGTGTTTATGTGACACAGGGTAAGTTACCTAACATTTCAGTTTTTTGTTTCAGCTACCTTAAAAGGAGAATATAAGTACCTGCAACAGAGGTTGTGGTGGTGATTAAATGAAGCTGTATATTTTAAGCACTTAGAATATTGTAAGCACTCAAAAAATGTTATAATTGTCTATGCATATTCAGAATGTTTTAAGGCATAATGTAGATAATCTGAGACAAAGTTCTCTTAAATATTTTGTATGCTAGAAAACTCAACATGCAAACATCACCACCAAATAACATTTAATAAATTGCCACCACCAAATAACACAATAAAAATAAATGCAACCCAAGCAAGCTAGTTTGATCAGCAAAACTGCCATTCAATTCAGAAATAATAAAAGTACTGTACAAAGAATTACAGAATAACTACCATCTATACCCACAAGGGAGCATACTACAGCCATTTACTAGATCTTTTATGGGTTCTAAGTATAATGAAAAACAGACAAAGCAATAAGGAAGTAGCATGAACAACCAGTTCAAACTAGTTCAGCCATATCCGTGCAAACCAATCAGCAGTAAGTTTTTTAAAATCTACTTTGCATAAGCAAAATATATTTAAGAAAGACACCCATTAGAGAAGGGCGTGTTAACTGCAAACAAATCTCCATGGCTATATTACGGGAGCAAAACATTTCTAAGAATCATTTTAAATACTGTCATCTGTAACTAAGATGCCATTCACAAAACTATTCTGCAAAAGAAATACTACTTTTTTAGGTGGCAAAACTACAATCTTGAAGCTCTTATATGCCTATAATACATTTTTCCAGGAAGAAGCATTTATATTTTACAGTAGAAAATGTCTGCCATATCTAGAAGTAAATGTGTAAAATGTGATGAACTTTCTGCTGAAAATA
Organism: Molossus molossus; assembly: GCF_014108415.1. Taxonomy (NCBI): domain Eukaryota; kingdom Metazoa; phylum Chordata; class Mammalia; order Chiroptera; family Molossidae; genus Molossus; species Molossus molossus. The sequence continues at coordinate 26,881,143 of NW_023425345.1, read as the reverse complement.
TTTTTTCATGAGGAAGATAATAAAAAAATGTTTTTAAGGTAAATGTATTTTCATAAAGAAGATAGTTTTTTTTAAATGTGTTTAAGTCCTTACTCTATATATTTAGATTCAAGAACTCTAGGGAAATACCACCACTAATAAAATCTTTTTGTACAGCATTAATCACCTTTACCAGAGGAATTTATATTTAAATAACCAAGAAGGGTGTGTTACCTGCAAATAAGTCTCTATGTCTTGGAATTATTTCTCAATTTTTGGGTAAATTGTTTTTAAAGGAAAGCCCAATGAGCCTCTTCTTCTTTAAGTGAAAATATTTTCTTCTCTGCTTCATCCCCCCCTCCACCCACTCCTTTCACTCTTCTTTCTAGCAAAGAGATCACAGCTATGAAACAACAAAGGGAAGTATTCCCAAAAGCTGTAATGTCTTAGCCTACAATCTGCCTGCTCAGAAAGCTCAAGAATTTAAGTGGCTGTTCAAGAGCTGCTCACAAACCCAGCCAATCAGGAGCCAGCATTCTGATTCCTGCCCAGCAACAGGAGACAGACAATAAGGTTAGAGAAACATAGTTAAACCCTGGACCTGCAATACTACAGTAAGGTTCTTTTTCTTTGTCTGATATAAGTAATCTAGAACATAACCGCATAAAATCCTAAATCCATATAAAATACATTAAATATACCCTATAAATAAATAAGATTTATACCTTTTATGCTATTTTAATGTATCTTCCTTTAAGTGTCCATGAATGTTTCCAGAAATACAAATTAATTCCCTACCTGGGGAATGAGTGAAACATGGACAATACATAACAAGAACCTACTTTCCCACACAATGGGTTAGAATCTGCAAAATTCAAATGTAGATTTATTTTTTTAAATCCATGGTCATTAAAACTTATAAAACATTTATAACTAAAATTCCAGCGAAACCTTAAATCCACATAGCAAAGATTATTTTCATACCCACCTATCACTATTGTTAAAGATTTCCAATTCCAAAAATCAACAGTACTGTGGACCCAAAGGTTTATTATGGATAGCATTATGTTTTGTTGTCTACTGACAACCTATATTAAGTGTTGTAAGTACAATTACTACAACCTTTTCTCCATACCTGCCTTTCACAGCAAGTTGCAAAAAGGTTTTATGAGATTTCCCCTTTGGAAGCAGTGAAGCAAATGTGTATATTACACAGTAAACAAACATTCATGTAAATTGCAAGGAATTTTTTTCTCTTGTTACAATATTCTACATTCCTTTAAAAGTATAATTGTAAAATGAAAATAGGAAATCCATCCTAAGAATATATTTTTTTCTCAAATTCACTATCAAATTTCCTTAGTAAACAAGTTTTTTTAAATAAACCTCTTTTTTTTTTTCTCCTTTTGTTACAGATGAGCCTCGTCATTTTTTCAAAACATACCCAAGAGGGAGCGTGCTGCAGCCATACTCTTGGTTTACATAATCTCCCCATAGGCAAAATAAATCAGCAGCTGCTTCAATGCTTCAGTCCTGCGAGAGACATGACATTCACTGTCTGATTGGCTTAAAGCCCTACTTGCTAAAACCAATCAGATATAAGCAGCAGAAGCTTGCCCAGCAACAGGGGAAGCAGATGCGGGCAAGTGATTTACCAAGATTCCAAAGAGTGTGAAATATGAAAACATACGTGAAAAATTAAACTGAAACAATCTGTAACATACCCCAAGATTCTTTGTCTGAATAACATCTCCTAAAGCAGGGTTTTTCTGATTAAATGAAAAGGGCCTGTATGACTGCTTTCCAAGCAGCCTTAGCTGACAAAACAGCAAGTACCAGGACTGTTGGTTCAAAATTCACACACATACAAACAATATATTAAACCAAAGTTTTGGATACTTGGTAAGGTATACTTAAAAATAAAACTTAGCAAAAACAAAATGTTAAAACCATTTGAGTGGACTTGACACTTCCATCTTTGACACAGGCACTCCAATTACATTCATATTGTTAAGTGACATCAGTTATAGCACTATTCTGAACGGGATGCTAACAATAATTTTAATTCAAATTTTGAGTTTTCATTAAATGGCTTAAATAAATATTAGATCCGACTAATAATGGCCTACTTATAAATAGTTGCTTTATGTTCATGACTTCTAGACTTTTTAAAAAACACAACTCTGCTACTAGATTTTTAAGTGCCCAGTTGAAAACTGTGATTTTATTTTGCATCCCTAAATTTTAAGAATTTTGCAGTAATTCTGAAAATAAAATCATAAAGAATAATCAGTGTACTGCACAATAAATGCTAATAATCTGATTTACTGTTTCCTGCACATTGATGAGACTGGTGAACCTGATAATACAAATGGTTCATCCGCCCTGGTCAGTTTGGCTCAGTGGTTGAGCATCGGCCTATGGACCAGAGAGTCCCGGGTTCGGTTCCTGCTAGGGTCACGTACCAAAAAAAAAAAAAAGACATCAAATGGTTCATCCACTTGATTGCTTATCTGCTCAAATTTAGTCTATAGACTTTCAAATTTTTTATCTTAAACACTAAATATCTTATCATCTCTGTTAATAGTTATTTTCCTAAAGCTTTAGTAAAACATGATCACTACTTTCATTACTTCTGTTTCATCATATTTCTATTCTCTTGCTTTCTAGATGTTCTCTCTCCCAATCACAAAGCACTTGGCAATATTTACTTGAGGAAGAGAGCACTCAGTCAAGTACTGAGTGATCATGATATCTGACACCTCAACAAATAACCCATTCTGCCTGTCATCAACCTAATGATATTATCTGGGCACCAAAATGTGGAATGGAATATCCTCAAACTAAATTTTTTAAAATAATCAACAATGAAGGAAATAGGAAATTTGATTTACCAACAATTCCCTGAACAAAGAAGGAGCAAATCATGCTCTTGAAATTTTGGTTACATCAAAACAAGAATGGTCACTACATTAATTTGTTGTATCCATAGCTCTGTTTTGAGAAAGTCTAGGATAGTGTACAAGAAAAAATTCAAGATACCTTAAAATCACTTTTCCAAGTGTATTTTTGGGGATCATGCTGTGATATAGGCTGTTATTTTTTAAAATGTAATTTTAGAATACATTTATCAAATTACATCTTCGAAAAATTAGCTAGTTATTTATTCATCAAGGCCCTGTCTTCTAGCTTGTCCCACTTACCAAACTCCAATACCATCAATGCTGACCATGAGGGAAGTTACAAAAGGCCATGTTTTTAACTGACACTTGTCAAGGAGCAATTATATGTCAAACACTATATCAAGGCATATTCCTTCCTCATTTAAATGACAATTTATATAAATTCAACTTTACAAATGATCTGAATTGATAGATCAATAACCATACTGCTATCATGCATTCCATTACATTAGCTTAGTAAAGTCAACCAGACATCCAATTCAGCATAAAGTTGTTTTTGTCAGCATCAGCACCCTTCTTAAGCATTTCAGCCTTTGAATTTTGCTACCATGGGGTATACTATTTTATCAGCAATAAACTGTATGATAATGTTAAGCAATAAACTATATAATATTGCCACAATTTTGTTCTTGCTCTCTTTGAAAATGAAATCATTTAATATAAGTACTAAGGCAAATCTATAGACAGAAAGCAGATTAGTAATTGCCTCAAGATGAGGGGTTGGAGAAGAAATGGAAAGTGGCTGCTAAAGGGTACAGGATTTCTTTATGGGGTAATAAAAATGTTCTAAAAATAACTGTAGTGATAAACGAATATTTTTTTAAAAACCACTGTATTAAAATAAATAAAAATTTAAAACCCACTGAATTATACATTTTAAACAGGTAAACTGTAAGGTATCTCAATAAATCTGGGGGTTTTTGTTTTTTTTATTTTTAAGTACAGCAGAACTGCAGTTATATTTTTGTTTTTCCAATTGTTTTTAACCTAATCTCCCTTTACTGGATCACACTTCTAACATGGACAAAACAACTATACTAAGAGAACTGAGCATTGGTTCATACTTTAGGGAGTTTACGTTTCTAGGCCAACAAGTACATCTGTTCTTTAATGGTAATGAAAGGAATACATGTTAAATAACAGCAACCTTGTTCTCTATGTGCTCGTCTTAGATAAGACAATTACTCTTTTCTCCTGTCCTAAATGGACATAATCTATAGTATGCTTATCTCACATGATGGTAATAGTGGGCATGAGATACACATAAAAGAACACAAGTTTTATCAACAAAAAAACAGTGCTGAGCATGGTGCATATGAACCTTCCGTTACCTATATTAAGGAAGTCTTCTACACACAGAAAATGCAATTAACTATCTTTTACCAGATGGACTGGACAATTTTAAGTGGAAAAAAAAGCATTCTCTTCTATTATAAACTGGCACTACAACCAAAGCCTTTATATGTAACTAATGCTGAGAAGTTAATTTTAAAATGCGATTGACTTCCTGGAGTAACATAAGGCTTAGTCACATTTTATCAATATTGTTTTTATTCATATAATGTATCTGGCCACCATCTACTGTATTTGCCAGTATTTTACATGTATCTCTTTAGAAATAATTATCATAAATGGACTTTAATACCTATATTTATGTATTGTTTAATCAAACACTTTGGCACATCTCATCACATACCTATCATAAGATTAATACATTTGGGGGGAAGGAGGGGACATCTGTAAACTTTCAGCTATAAAAAAAAAGATTAATACATTTTAAGTGTCTAAAGTTTTGTTTTCATAAAACATCTTAAAATATGTTTGTATCATTATGATATGATGTACTTCAACAAAAAAATAAAAATAAAGTAAGTATTCTGGTATAGTAATGAGCTACATAGTGTGGCGCATAGATATACTTAGTAAATATTGGTTAAAAGAACGATGAATTATACATACATAACTAATATCTAAAATAATTTTTAAATGAGAAACCTAAATGATTCTTTTAGGAAGCAAAGGTAGTAATCTAGAATATTTTTGACAGAACTGTAAACTAACATGATGGCATGTTAATATACAGTAAATTTACACACAGAAGATACCTTTCTTTGGGGAGTTCAGGATCCTTATTTACTTAAAAAAAAAAAAAAAAAAAGGTAACAACATATGCCCACTTATGCTGCCTCTGACAGAGTACAATACATAGCACCATTAAAATTAATCAAATATAACATGAGAAGCATTTTTCAGTCTTTATAAAACTTTTTAAGTAGTTTGAATTCATATTTCAAAAAACTAAAACACCATTTTCAAAGAAATCTACTTTTGCTTGTAACTACATGATGATGAAATCTTCTTTAAAATAATAAACATACCACAAATTAAGCCCCCTGCAGCCATCTTACCAGTTCTCTCACAGCAACAGAAACTGAAACACAATTTGCATAGTCACTGTGGTTGGCTAAAGAAAGCAAGCTCTTATAACCAATCAGAAAGAAGGAAACTGGACAGCTCATAAGAGGAGAGATTTTAAATCTGCCTGGCAACAGCCTAAAAATAGAAATAAGCTAGTATGAATCCCTGAATAGATGTAAATATAAGAGCAAAACTACCAGTAAAAAACACTCTATTTTTTTTTTAACACTATTTTCTTAGGGGGGAAAAATGTGCTTTGCATTTCATCATCTAAAATATTAACCTGGCACCTCTTCTAAGTGGCAATTATAGAAAAATAAATGCTAAGCTAAATCAATAGGCACTTTCAAGTGATATACCATTGTCTAAATTATTTAATATGTGAATATGTTTGTACATGTACATAAATATTTGTTTTCCTTTTTTCAGGAAAATAATACAGTACTTTAATCATAGTTTTCTAATATCTGAAATCTCTCAAAATCTGAACAGCACTGAATTTTTTTCTAGCCCATTTCCCCTGCAATTATTTGGGAATCTGAGTTACACAAAAGAGACTGTTTGCTATGTATTAAAAATACAAAGATTAAATAACTTATCACAGCAGATCTTTAAATAGGGTGAGGATTATGCCTTATTCATTTTTAACACAACGTTGTTCCAACATATAGTAATATCTTCTACACAGACTTTCAGTGATTATTTCCTCAATCTATTGAAAATAATTCCTGTCAGTGAGGAGAACAAATTGTTGAAGCAAACAATATGCAGACTATGTAATAACTATGAGGATTATGCACCAGTAAAAAATGAACTAATCATGGGGAGAAAAAAGCACAGGGAAAAAAACTTTTTAATTTCAAGAACTGAAGTTATAGCTTCTAAAATGAAAGACTGGTTAAACCAGTTAAGTCACATCAAGACAAAGTTATTTATTAAAGTATATGGTGTATGCATTTCTTACATCAACTTCCTTCAACTTGTTTTAATGAAATTGTAAATTAATTTTAAGATCTTTTCTTGGTCACTATTATAAAAAATGCAAAATGAATTCATATATTCAATACTAGGAAAGTTAAGAAAATTATATATAAAGGACTTACTTTAATCATGAAAAAAGCTTAGAAACAATGCCTTTAAAACATAGAGGAAACGTAGACAGTCTTAAGTAACTAAAGGAACTCCAGTGAGGAGGGAGAAAAATGAAGTGAGCAATCCACTGATTAAAAATTCCTTAGTCAATATTTAAGTATAAGTAGATTTTAAAATTAACTGTAACCAAGCTTTTTGAACTATACTGTTACTTTAACACTGGCCTGGATGAAAAGAAACTTAGCTTATTGTCTTAATTACTTTCTTAATGTATTCATATGTGACTTGGCTATCCAGAATCTAACTACAATTGTATTCACATCTTTAAGGTAACTTAAATCTTATATACATAGATCTTGTTTACATATCTGAACAAATAAACTATGATCTTATCTCATGGGAAAGAAAGTAATATGAAGTAAAACCTGAGTCACATCTAGTGGGGAAGATTATAACAAATGGGTCAATCTGTAGAACAAGGCACTACACATGGGAAAATTTATAATGTAAATCAAATATCACTTTAAATATAAAGCACATTTCCTATTTTCTTAGATATTATTTAAACCAGTTATATACATTTTAATTTTTACTTATACTGTCCAGTTTTATTTCAAGAGAAGAGAAAAAACACAATGTCTGTTAAATATTATTTAAAGTAGTCACATCATTCTGAATTTTAGGTAGACTGAATAATAAATGGCAGCTTTGTATTAACAATTAGTACAGCAAATAAAATGCCCTGTAAAATTTCAATAGTTCCAGAAACTTCACATTCCATCTATTATCTCCTTCTCACCCTTCCCCCAAGAACCCACAGGTGATCAAAATGTCAGCTAAGAGCCAGAAGTTCCACGGCCCTCACCTACGTGTACAAAAGCCTAATTTTAATAACCAAATATAACCAAAGGAAGAACCCTAATCTTCTTTCATATCCCGGAGGAAACTCAAATTCCTCTTTTCAGCTATTATTTTTCTATTCTGTAGTCAAGAAATACTGCTGGTACGTTATCACTCCTTGTAAATCTAATTAAAATTTTTTGCCACAACTTTCTGAGTTAATCCTATTTATAAATCTTATCTTCCTTCAGTTGGGACCAGTACTTCCCCAGGGAGCAAAAGAAGAAAAATTACATTCCCATTCTAAAATTTTCTGGGCAAACAATGCATGAGACTACAATCTGCTTTTCTGGCAAATGTTCCTAAGATTTTAGTTTCATAGGTTGGGGTTGTCAGAAGCTATTATCAAACATTTATGATGTATTTTAAGCAAATACAGAGTTCCATTATCCAAAACCAAAATTATCCCTCTGTTTCATCTTTGTAGAACCTAAACAAATCTGCAGACATCTGACCAAATAACACTACACTTTGGAAACTCGTTTAACTGCTGACCCAATGAGCCAATACTCTCTACCCCTTCTATACACATGTTGACTGATAACCACAAATACACTGAGAACCCATGTTCCTCTGCCCTCATCTAAACCTATTCATATTAGTTGAGCTCATTACCGAATTCAGTTGTACAGTTTTATTATAAATTATCGAATATAATTAAATTTTGTGTAAACTGATGAAATATGAGTATAAAAAATAAAGAACTGCTAGTTAAGCATCAGTAAGAAAAACTGATGCAGAAAAAACACAGCTTATGAGGTTTGGTTTAGGCACATCATTTAACATCTTTATGTCGTTTAGACTAAATAGAAATTTTATTAGAAGACCTGAAAGGATCTTTTAAGTTTTGATTCTTACATGAAATTTTAATAAATTCCACTCCAAAATACACTGCTCTACTGAGGAATGATAAAGAAAGATTGCTGTGTTCATGTATTCAATATTTATCAAATGCCACATAGGTCACAATTATAGGATAATATTGAAGACGCACTAAAAAACAATGTGATCAAAAGTACAAAAAATACAGACTAACATTAAAGTGTTACTGCACGTAGATTTTAATACAAACGTCAAAGATGCCCGGCCGGTGTGGCTCAGCGGTTGAGCATCGACCCATGCACCATGAGGTCACGGGTTCGATTCCCGGTCAGGGCACATGCCCAGGTTGTGGGCTTGATCCCCAGTGGGGGGCATGCAGGAGGCAGCCAATTGACATTCTCTCTCATCGATGTTTCTATCTCTCTCTCCCTCTCCCTTCTTCTCTCTCTAAAATCAATAAAGAAAAAAATTTTAAAATATATATATGAATGTGGAAGAGAAATATAAACAGTAATACAATGTACAGATATCTTTCTACATGAAAGACCATGGAAATTAGAAGTTCTCTATTTTCTATTTACCGACATCTCTCCAATATAGATTGTTTAGTCCTAATGATAAAAAAACATGCTTTCAAATGTGCAATTACGAACAATACCTCTACAGAGCCCTTACTGTCTTCCTAATAGGGTTAGTACTTATTCCCAATTTTTGTGAGCCAGTGCTTTTTTTGAAAACTGATATTGCATGAAGAATCACTCAAATTCCAATGGATGCGGGAAAAACGAGTATGCCTTTCTTTCCGATCTCAATTTCAACTGCACTTCTGCTCATAACTCTATTTATAATTCAGTTATATCCACAAGACTTCACAAGTAGTTGCTAAGCAACAGCAACATGCTGAGTTCAGGGCTATTGAAAATCTGGCTTTCTGCCACATGAAAATATTTAACTGAGCCTAGCGCCTCCAGAATTTAAAAAAGACAAGAAGGGTGGGGGGAATACCAAAGAAATATAATGATACAGTGATAGATACTGTACATCACACCAAGTTCTTTGCATGGGTTTACAAATTCAGATGAGAAACCTTATTTTCTATTTATAAGTATTTATTATATTTCTCTTCTAAGTTTATCATCTTTCTAATGTTGAAATTAAGACTCTGAAGCTATTCTCCTGGAAAACAGAAGACATTATAATTAGACACATCACTGTTAATGTGGTAACAACTGACACAAATATATTGTGTAAAGAACAGCCCTTGGAGAGACTAGGAGAGCAGTCTGTGGGGAATGACAGATTTTTTTATGTTGGATCTTTTAGGCCAGGTGACAGAAAAACTATACATTTTGTTCAAATTCCTTTATTCCCATATGCCTAGTTAACTAGTAAAAAAAAGTTAAATTTTCTACCCCAAACTGTAGTTTTTCCATTTTACACACCTCTACTCAAAAGTTAAGCATATTCAAAAATGTATTAACAACCCAAAACAGTTACAAAAATGGTCATTTTTCAACAGAAATTGAAAAGATGTTGAATATGGTTCAACACTCATTTGCTAATAAAAATAAAAATTAAAAACATAAAGATTGTTCCTTAAACTGATAATGGCTACTTCAAATCAACAGGAAACTTCATATTGTTTTGTAAAACACCATAAGCATTTCCACTAAGGACAAAAACAAAAAGTGTGATACTATATTCAATATTGTTCTAGAAATCCTGGAAAGCAGTAAGAGCTCAGTCAGAAGATACAATGAAGAAAACATTTAATTCAAAATAGCAATAAAAAGGTATCTAGAAACATTACATGTATGAAAAAAGGTATGAAAATATGTGAAATATTAGATATCTATGTTGGACCTAAGATTCAATATAGAAAAAAAAAACATCCATTTCAAAAGCACAGAAAGTAGTACAAGTAACCAAATTTTGAGAAAGAATTAAAAAATAGCCCGGCCAGTGTGACTCACTGGTTGGGCATAGACCCATGCACCTAGAGGTGGCCAGTTCGATTCCTGGTTCAGGGCACATGCCCAGGTTGGGGGCCAAGTCCCCAGTGGGGGGCATGCAGGAGGCGGCCAATCAATGTTCTCTCTCTCTCTAAAATCAATAAAAGAAAAAAGAAAAACCATAGTGATATGGGATTAGTATCCAAAATAAAAAATAACATGTTAGTCAATAAAAAAAAAAAGACAAACAATTCAAAAGAAAAATAAACATAAACAGGCAATTCGTAAAACAACAAATATAGTTCTATATCACTAATAACCAGGGAACGACAAAACAAAAAGAAAATACATTTTTATACATCAGATTGGCAACTATTTACGGTTATACAATGTATAGTAATGAGTAGTTTCATACACTATTGGTAGGAGACTTCATTGTCATAACCATTTTAAGGGCAAATAGGCAGGAATTGTGCATCACTATGACACACCAAAGACAATTTAATATATATATATATCAAGATACACTAACATGTTTTAAAAGATAATGTATCAGGATTAACTACTGCTGCACTTAATAGCAAAACAGATTTAACACCCATCACTAACAGTTTTTTTAAAACACTAGAGCATCCACATTCAAGAGTAAAGGACACGAAAGTTAAGAATGTAGTACCTCTCTTTCATGGGCATGAATTTAACTGTACAACAAAGTAGCTATAGAACACATAGTACTGCCCTGGCCAGTTTGGCACAGCGGTTAGAGCGTCGGCCTGCGGTCCGGAGAGACCCGGGTTCGGTTCCCGCTAAGGGCACGTACTTCAGTTGCAGTTTGTCCCCGGCCCTGGTTGGTCATGTGGGTGGCAGCCACTCGATGTGTCCCTTCACGTCGATGTTTCTCACTCTCTCTTCCTTCCTCTCTCTCCCTCCCATTCTATCTGTACAAAAAATGGAAAAATATCCTCGGGTGAGGATAAAAAAAATTAAAAAATAAAAAAAAAAAAGAACACATAGTACTTAGAATACAAATACTGGAGCCAGACTTATATTTATTAATCAGTATCATTTCCTAGTTAAGTTACTTATCCAAGATATTAATCCTCTCCTTGTCTCAGTATCCTCATCTATGAAACTGAGACTATAATAATGCCTGCTCTCAGATGAATGTTAAGGGGATTAAATGAGAAAATAAATAAAAAGTGCTTAAATACATATATAAGCAGTCAATAAATGTTTCCAGTTTTATGTTATGTTTTAAAACATAAAATAATTTCTCCTTCTAAACATTTATACATGTATTTATTCAACTGATGTTTAAAAGTCTGGAAGGATAAATGACAAACTAGTTGTAGCAGTTCACTGGGGTGAAGCAAAGAGAACAAACAGAGACTCAGACTTGATACATCCATTTCAATTCTCACAATGAAAATACATTCATAGAGTAATTTGTATCTTAACAGTTAAACTCATTCAACTTTCCTCAATCTCTTCCATGCTAATGCTAAGCCAGGGCAGCAGTGACATTTATGAATGTGGATAGGGTAGTGACCCACACAGACACTAAGCTCCAGAAGAGACAGAGAAGGAAGGGTAACATCCAAAAAACAAATTCCCAGCACATCCCATAAGTAGCAAGTACTACTTGCCCACTCCTCACAACCACCTGAGTCAACATCCACCCAAGGTAAAATAGGAAATCTCAAGTACGAAAATGAGTACAATCGAAAATAATTTTTTTAGCTCGGCCAGTGTGGCTCAGTAGTTGAGCGTTGACCCATGCACCAAGAGGTCGCTGGTTAGATTCCCGGTAAGAGCACATGCCCATATTGTTGGCCTAATCCCCAGTGGGGGGCATGCAAGAAGCAGCCAATCGATGTTCTTTCTCCTCAATGTTCATCTCTCTCTCCCCCTCTCCCTCTCTCTCTCCCTCTCTCTAAAATGAATAAAGGAAAAAAAATTAAAATCAACATCCTTGTAAGAATTGATATTGAAGACAGAAAAAAATTATTAAAAAAAAAATATTAATAAAACAATTGAAAATATTTTTAACACCTAGATGTAAAGTGATAAGATTTCAGAACACAGGCATAAGAAAATGCCAACAACAGAGTAAAAAAAATCATTTAACTACAAAAAAATAACAAACTGGCATCAGACTTGTCTTCAGCAATGCTGAATGCTAAAATCAACTATCCTCAAAGTTCAGGGGAAAAATTAATTTTTGCCTAAAATGCTACTGTTAAAAACTAGCAATCACTAATGATAAAAAAAAAATAAAAGTATTATTCTGAGCAAAGACTAAGAAAACAGACCATTTTAAAGATATACTACAGATAAAAACAACAAAGACCCTAAGAAGAAACTCAGATAAGGGAAACAGCAATGCTCCAAAAATTAAGTAAAAACTCATAGGTAGGCCTAAGCAATTAATGATCCATCATCTTTAAAATAAATATTCTGAAATTAAAATTCCAGATAATTACAAAATGAAAATTAACAGATTTAGGAGTTGTGGAATATGGAGCAAAAATAAAGGAAACTATCAGTCTAAAAATAACAGGTTTCAAGCTGGGTAAAATAACAAAAATATCATCAGATATGTACTATAAACAAGAGACACACCTTATAATAAAATAATGTAGAAAGACTGAAATTAGATGAAAAGTGCCCTGGCCGGTTTGCTAAGTGGTTAGAGCGTCAGCCTGCGGTCCAGAGAGACCCAGGTTCAGTTTCCGCTAAGGGCACGTACCTCGGTTGCAGTTTGTCCCTGGCCCTGCTTGGGTCATGCGGGAGGTAGTCACTCAATGTGTGCCTTCACATCGATGTTTCTCTCTCTCTTCCTCTCTCTCCCTCCCAACTCTATCTGAACAAAAAAAATGGGAAAATGTGCTCGGATGAGGATTAAAAAAAAAAAAAAAAAAAAAAAAAAGGATGAAAAGTGATATACTAAGCAATTGCTAATAAAATATACATATAAAACATACATATAACATACAAAAAGAATTCAAATTGAAAATCAAGTAATGGGACAAAAAAGGGTATTTCCTTTTTTTTTTTTTTTTTAATCCTCACCCAAGGACATTTTTCCATTTTTTGTTCAGATAGAGTGGGAAGGAAAGAGAGAGAGAGAGAGAGAGAGAGAGAGAAACATCGACGTGAAAGAGACACATCAAGTGGTTGCCACCCGCATGACCCAACCAGGGCCAGGGACAAACTACAACCAAGGTACGTGCCCTTAGCGGGAACCGAACCCAGGACTCTCTGGACCGCCAGCCAACACTCTAACTGCTGAGTCAAACCGGCCAGGGCAGTATTTCCTATTGATAAAAAGTACAATCCACTAAAAACATGTATCTTTGATGTACCTAAATAATGTCACTTCAAATCACATGAAACAAAAACAGATTTAAAAATTTCAGGAAGAGCTAAGCTGGTGTGGCTCAGTGGTTGAGCAACAACCCATGCACCGAGAGGTCATCGGTTCAATTCCCAGCCAGGACACATGCCCAGGTTGTAGGCCTGATCCCCAGTGGGGGGCATGCAGGAGGTGGCCAATAGATGTTCTCTCTCATCGATGTTTCTATCTCTTTCTCCCTCTCACTTCCTCTCTCTATAAAATCAATAAAGGAAAAAAAATGCATTGTCAAATAACATGGTAGAAAAATAAATATAACTGTATATACAACAAACCCAGAATATGCATTTTTTATGAACACATCCAACATACATTAATACTGACCAGCATGTGGTGACAAGGAATTAATAAATTCAAAGACCAAAAAAAGTCACACATGGTCATTCTCTGGCTATAACATAATAAAATTAGAACAATATGAGAGGAAAAGTATTTCCGTAAGTATTAACAGAATACAACTAGGGGGGTTAAACTAAAAAGATACTTAAAGGAAAAATTATAGCCCTAAATACATGTATTATTTTTAAAAAGCACAAACCCATAAACAAGTAAAGGAGCAAAGTTATAAACCCGAAGCAAGGAATTACAATAAAAGCAGAAAATTATGAGAAAAAACTCAAAACATCAAGCAATGATTAAAACCAAAAACCAAAAGCCAGTTTTTCAAACCACTATTAAAAGGATGGAAACAGCCCTGGCCAGTTTGGCTCAGTCAGTGGTTAGAACATCGGCCTGCGGACCAGAGAGTCTGGGTTCGGTTCCGGCTAAGGGCACATACCTCGGTTGCAGTTTGTCCTCGGCCCTGGTTGGGGTCCCGTGGGTGGCAACCACTCCAAGTGTCTCTCTTACATCGATGTTTATCTCTCTCTTTCTCCCTCTCTCCCTCCCACTCTACCTGAAGATAAATGCAAAAAAAAAAAACAAACGTCCTTCAGTGAGGACAAAAAAAAAAGGTGGAAATATAGCAAGGAGAATCTAAGAAAACACAATAAACAATATTAGAATTGAATGGAGACATAACCATAACTATGTTAATACACTTGATTCATTAAATATGTGAAAAAGACTGAGGAATTTCTAACTTATTGCAAACAAGAAAATTCAACAGTGCTAGGTGGCTGCCAAAAATGTCGATGCTAAGTTAAATTGCAGAACAGAAGTATACAGTCAAAGAGAAGAGGGCCATGTTCTACTGTTACATTTAGTTCTAAGCATCATAGGTAAACAGAAACTTTTAAAAATAGTAGGTCAAAGGAGAGGATGACAAGGCTAAAGAATGAAACAGAACAACGAGTTGTATGAGAAATAGTTAGGAAAATGGAGAATATTTAGCCTAGAAAACACAAGGGAATTGTTATGGCTTTCTTTAAATAGTGCAGATGTGTCTGTAAAATAGAGATAGATAGACACAGGTGGGGGAAGGGCAGAAACAAAAGCAATGAAAGACAAACTTTGTCTTAAAATCAACAAATGTTAATTTTTTCAGATGTCCAACAAAAGAAGAAACTGTCTTATGAAATTAGAGATGTTCCTTTCCGTCATGAGAAATGCTGAAGCAGAAACTAGATAATTACCTGTTGGGAAAACCAAATAGTAGATTCCAGTGCAAAATGAGATGTTAAACTAATTGACCACTTAGGTCCATTCATATAGAAAATTTTATGATTCTACATGGCTTTGCAAAATAAATTGTGTTGCCTAAGAGGAACATAAAAACTAAAAACTCAGATTTTATCCCTCAGATTTTTGGATCATCCACATTTGATCAACTTCAATAGTCTACAAGATTATACATCCTTTTTTTTTTTCTAGTCGTCACCCAAGGATATTTTTCCATTTTTTGTTCAGATAGAGTGGGGGAGAGAGAGAAAAAAAAAACATCAACATGAGCCCTGGCCGGTTTGGCTCAGCGGTTAGAGCATTAGCCTGCGATCCGGAGACCTGGGTTCGGTTCCCGCTAAGGGCCCGTAATTCGGTTGCAGTTTGTCCCTGGCCCTGGTTGGGTCGCGCGGGTGGCAGCCACTCGATGTGTCCCTTTCACGTCGATGTTTCTTTCTCTCTCTCCCTCTTTCTCCTTCCCACTCTATCTGAACAAAAAATGGAAAAAATGTCCTCAGGTGAGGATTTAAAAAAAAAGAAAAGAAAAGAAAGAAAAACATCAACGTGAAAAGGACACATCGACTGGCTGCCACCCGCACGACCCAACCAGGACCAGGGACAAACTGCAACCAAGGCACACGCCCTTAGCGGAAGCGGAACCCGGGTCTCTCTGGACCACAGGCCGACGCTCTAACCGCTGAACCAAACTGGCCAGGGCTCAAAGATTATACATCTTTATGCTTGTGATTTTTATCGCTTTCTTTTAGGCTTGTCTATACACAATACTCCACTGTCTTATGACCCCCAATTCCAACCGCATTCAATAAATTCCTCTGTTTTGGTCTAACAACTCTTTGTCTTTCTACTTATATATAAAACCCAGTCACTCCATCTCAACTATCTTCCCAACCCAACATTTTCCCAAACAGTGGCTCAAGAGAAGTCTGAAAACATTTTCCAACTGTTTTAGATTTGTGTGTTCTCCGCACCAAGAGAAGCATGACCTTCTCTCTATCCAACCTCAAGCACATTAATCAAAATTGTTTTCTTTCACCCTGGCCAGTGTGGCTCAGTTGGTTGAGTTTGGTCCTGTGCACCAAAAGGCCTCAGGATCAATTCTCGGTCAGCGTATATGCCCAGGTTGCAGGTTCATTCCCGTCAGGATTCGTGCAGGAGGCAATCAATCAATGTTTCGCTCTCGCACTCTCTACCCCCCCTTCCTCTCTCTCTAACAATCAATAAAAACATTTTTTTTAAATTGTTATCTTTCTACTATCACCATTTCTCCAATCCTAGTGAAATTGTTTACTGAGAAGAAAAATACAAACATAAATTTTTATAATTTAAAAGAACATTTATTAAAACAATAAATTTTAAATGCCTAAGCAACACTATCAAAAGTCAACAGAAAACAGTTTGTGCCCCTGAAACACAAGTGTGGCTTCTTTACAGCTGGTCTCTAATTTTTAATTACCCAATCATGCAGTAATAAATGACCAAGTGCCTTTCAGAATCAAGAGAAATAGAAGTCCCACCTAAAACTAACACTTCTAGGTTGCAGAAAGAACCTGCTGCTTAACTTCCATAGAGAGGAGGCAAAGAGCAGAGAACTGCCTAATGTAATTACTTTCTTCCTCCACTTCTCTAAGCTAGCCTCCCTACCATTCTTCACTTCATCCTACTTACCTCCCCACACTCAGTTCCAAAATTATTATATCAGTAATATATTTTATCATTGGCCATAGTGACATTGACACACAAATACTTGCATTTCTTTATAAATATAATCTTCGTATCTTTACAGTACTAATTATATATTTTTTATTTTATATAGTTCTTTACTTTTATTTCAGTGAGTTTTTTGTATGCAATTTTTCATGCATCCAAAAAAAAGAATAATATAACAAATGCCTGTGCACCCTTCACCTAGCTTAAGGAGTAAAATATTAGATTCAATTGAATTTTTAATTAATACATTCACTTTAGTTTTAGACTCTTAAATTCATTTTGTTAAAATGGTGATAAATTTGAATAAATGGAAATGGAACTGATAAGGGTGGTATTGGAAAACTTGACCATGTTGTATGTATATACATTATCTAATGAATGTCAAGGAGCCACTTGTGAAAACATAAGCACTCTGATTTTGATGGTGAATTCAAAGTGGTACATTTACACTAAAACTTTATAGTTTAAGGTCAGAAAAATGTCATCTCTCTGTATGTACCAGTTGGTGTCACTACAACTGAGAACACAGTAACAGGACTATAATGAAAAGAGATCTAAAACTGATTTCTATGTAATATAAACATCCTGTATGCATGAGTAATATTCATATTTGAAGCCCACTGTTAGTTCAATTCAAACCTGAGGAAAATCAGAAGATGAAGACAATTTTTTTAAAGACCAAATTCAAATATGGCATTCAAAATCTCCTGAAAATTAACATTAAACCATCTACAAATCCTATTACTAAAACTAAAACAAAAAACTTTCCAGTGGTAAGAGACAGAGAGGTAAGGCCTGAGGAAAGGGGGGGGGGGAGGTACAGAAAAAGGACCTGAATCTCTTACCTGTGGGCAGCTTGATATTGTGAAAAGGATTTCCTCTTCTGTAAATCACTGCTACTTAGTTCATTTATATAAACATTGAAAGCTAATGCAGACTTCTAGATCAGCCTTCTTGAACCTAAATTCCTTGTTTGGTTGATATTCTTAAGAAAAACAGGAATACAGTAGATTGGCTACATATTAAAATTCCTTTCAAACAGTGGTTAACATCTGTTGTGTAGTTTGTGCAGCAAACATCCCATTAACCACAAAAACCAAAAAAACGTCAGATAGTATGTCAATGAAGCTCACAGAACACACAAAGCACATTTTTCCAAAGGACTGTTGCAAGTGAAGATGTCTAGAATCAGAATTCTTTTGTACTGCTTTCTATGCTGCCAACTATTAGGTCTGCAGCAACTGTGTGCAGTGAAGTACCTCCCACATATTACCCAATAGTATCAATAGGCATAAATCTATAAAAGCAGAATTAATACTTAAAAGGCTTATTATAGCTTCTCATTATTCTACATATTTATGTGTCAACTGTGGAGGTCTCAGTACTCTTATTCTAAAGTATCAACTCTGTTCTTTCAATCCAAAAGGCTGAATTCTTATACACTCCAAACAGAAAATCCATGACACATATTATTTGCTGCCCTAGCACAGGCAGACTGCAGTTACAGCTAGCTGGCGCCAGTAAGACTGATTTACATAAAGCAGACCTCATTTCATGACCAAACTAAAGGAGAATACTGCTGAGTAAACCCTCCCCCAATCGTTCCCCACAGGCACTGACTGGCTCTAGAATGTATCTAGTTACCTATTACTAATATGATTCAAATCTAAGTAAAAGAAGAGTATCAACTTATAATTCTTATATAACTTGAAATTCTACGCCCACTACACGGAAAATGTTTAACCCCCCAGAAATTTTCAAAACCCTTAGTTTATTTGTGACATGGACCAGTATGATTACATAAATCCAATGATTCCTATTTTTTTAACAATCATTAAAATATAAATTATAATTTACCTTCATTAAAAGCTGTCCTCATTTTACTCTACAACTGCCTTTTAAATTTTAATCAATCACTTAATGATCATTAAATTGATTTGCTTTAAGAACCATAGTACTTTATGTTTCACCAAATAAAAGACAATGCATCTACAGGAATCTCTATTACGATGGTTAAATAATTCATATATACCACTCAATATTACTAAAGCATGTACTCAATATCAAACTTAGGCATGTTAAATTTTGTGTTTTGTTTTAATTGGCCAGATACGACTGGGTAAGAGTTGAGTCATTATCTATAAAGTCCTTTAAAAAAAAATTTAGTATTGCTTTATGGCCTATTAATAAATAATTCTATTAACTCCACTTCTATTTTTCCACTTATTTTATTGAATGTAAATATATTAAATTTCATTTTCAAATAATAATCCAGTCACTAGTTTAGAGCCACATCTAAAATGATAAAATGAAAAGTATTTAATACACTAACTAGGGGTTATCCAAAATATGTTCCTTATTTTTAAATCATATTTTCAGCCATCTTAAAACATAGTCTTTAAATTATCCTTATTACACAATAAAAATTAAACTGGCTCTGAGTTAAGGGGATAATAAAGTTATATATCAACAGGAATTGGTAGACTTTAATAACTGGATAATCCTAAATGTTACTTGGGTTGTATCTTTGATAAGCAGTAATAGATTTCCTCATATAACTGTCTTGTCAGGATCTGTGCTCCCCAAGCAGCAGATGAAAGGACAAGGACAAATATAACTAGCACTCATCTGGCTACTGGCTGCCTTTTCCACTCTACCCCAAGCATTCTCAATCCCTCAGCATTTTAACCTTCTTGTATTTACTGTCTTCACATGTCTCCTGACCCAATGTAAACTCACTGAGGGCAGGGATCTTGTATTTTGTATTCCAACCATGAAAATAGTGCCTGGCAAATAATCGGTACATAATAAGTGTGTCAAATTTGTTGAATCACGTGATCAATTCACAGACCATTTTTGTGTTCACTCCATCATGTTGCCTTAGCATAAACAAGATTTCTTGTTTTGTCCTCTGGGAGCTCTTTAAAGTCTTCACATTGAAAATTAAACACCTTGCTCTCTGGTATTTTTACTGTAAATCAACCAGGCCCC
Organism: Molossus molossus; assembly: GCF_014108415.1. Classification (NCBI taxonomy): domain Eukaryota; kingdom Metazoa; phylum Chordata; class Mammalia; order Chiroptera; family Molossidae; genus Molossus; species Molossus molossus. The sequence continues at coordinate 26,861,284 of NW_023425345.1, read as the reverse complement.
TAACGACCTCCTCTCCCTAAAGATCCTTTTCTCAAGTACCCAGTAACCTATATTTCTACCAATTCCATAATGATTGGGGGGGGGGGGGTAACACAAAAGAAGAAAATTGTGGAGAAAACCTTGTGATGCAAAAGAATCCAATATTTATTCATATCTTATTTTGTGCTACACATTGCACTAGGTACTTTTTATTTCTTCTGTTCATTTAAATTCCAATAGCAACTCTGTATGGTAGACTTTATCCCCATTTAAAGATACAACAACCAATTAGATCAAGTTGCTTAATAGTATTGTTGGAATATTTTGTGTCTTTACTAAAGTTTTGCCTCCATGTTCTACCATTTACTAAGAGAGGGATATTAAACTCTTTAAACACGATTGTGAATTTATCTGTCTCCCTTTTGTTCTATATCTTTGCTTAGTGTATTTTGTTTGCTTTTGTGTGTGTGTGTGTGTGTGTGTGTGTGTGTGTGTGTGGTACGTGCCCCTAGCGGGAACTGAACCCGGGACTCTCTGGTCCGCAGGCCAACGCTCAACCGCTGAACCAAACTGGCCAGGGCTGCTTAGTGTATTTTGAAACTTTGTTACTAGGTACATACACATTGATAATGATTATGTCTTATTAAAGAACTGACCCTTTTATCATTAAAATATACCTTACTTCTATTCATAAAAATAAAGATACGACAACTGAGGTTATAAAAATAAGCAACTAGCCTCATTCTGCAAAACATAACGTGTGAGACTAATTGAGCACTTAATATAAACAGGCATTATACTTTGAGCACTATATATACAGTTCTCATATAAACTTTTAACTAGTGAGTGGAAGAACATGAATTCATCTTAACTGTTTGACAACAAAATTTGTGTTCTTCCCTGGCTCCTTACCTAGTCCAACCACCTCCCTCATTGAATGCTCAAGGAATGGCATTATGAGTGTAATTTATCTAAAACAATAGAATTACCAGATAAAAATAATTGTTTCCTGACTTCTATACTAATACTTTCTACTTTTCATGCTATGATACTTCTAATGTCTGCAAAGAAAAGCACCAGGTCAGATGGCTCTGCTGGACAGTTGTGTCTGGTTTACTTCTTCAGGGAAGGTAGCCCTTAGACAAATGCAAAAGCAACTCCTCAGATTTCTCTCTTTGTATTAAACTCTCTCTTTCATTAAACTAAAAAATTCACTGAGTCAATGAACACTGTTTTCATCATTTCATATTCACACATTAATGACTAATAACAGATTGCTACAAATTACTAATAGAGCAATTTGTGAAAGTTCTAACCTGAGCAAGTTTTTTAAGTCCCTTATTTGAATAGATTTTAAGCTTTCTCCCAAATCACTTTCTCTTTTGGGAGTGTGAGAACTAGGAAAGCAGGGGAGTCAATGTTTCCTGCGCAAGTTAACTGCTTTTTCAATTTTCACTAGTTTTCTCTCTAACTTAAAAACCATCTTCCGGAAAACAACATTCTTTTAGCACTTTCCTAGAGTTACCATTGTCATGGCATTACATGAATACTAAGAAGCTGGCTTTCACTCTGGAAAATGTGAAATTCAAATTCATATCAACCAGTGTGGTTCAGTGGTTAGAGCGTTGGCCTGCATACCAAAGGGTCCCAGGTTCAATTTCCAGTCAAGGGCACTGACCTGGTTGCAGGTTCCACCCCAGACCCCGGTCAAGATGCATGTAGGAGGCAACCAATCAATGTGTTTCTTTCTCTCTCTCTACCTCTATACCTGTCTCTCCCTCCCTTCCTTCTACTCCATCTAAAATCAATGGAACAATATCCTTGAGTGAGGATTAACAGTAACAACAAAAAATTCACATCAGATCATGTTTATAAACTACCGTATTTCATGGATATTACAGTATACCTCATTCACATACTTGAGACTGTGAATGGCATATAAATATAAATATAGATACAAATTTTAACAAAAACTACATTTACAGTAGCCTCTGAAATAATCTAGTCTAGTGCAGTCTATTAGCTTACTCATTTTAAGTGATAAAATCTAACAGCTCAACCAATTTAGACAAAATTCTTTTATAAAATATATTTCATTTATTTATGTGGTAAACGTCATATCATGAATATAACTTTTTCTTATTTACTATCATCATTAAGAATACCAAGAGATAAATGATGTCTTTAAACACAATGATAGTCTTTAAAGAAAAGACAACATATTAAAAGACCTTAGTATTTCTCTAATCTCTTCTTGCTGATGTTACTGTATCTGTTTCAATCAGCGAATATGGTACTCTAATATAAAAATCAGGACAAGGCTAAAGGTTAGTAAATGTGCCATATCTTCTAAAGAGTAAAATGACTTTACATATGCTACCTCTCCTATTAAGTGAAGTAGGCTAGATTTTACTTATGTTTACTTTGGGTTAGAAGCTTTATTTTAAATATTAAAGACTGCCAACTATCTGTCAAATAAGTAGGATAACGATGTAAAAGGAACAGCTTATAGGGCATAGCAGGTAATGTGAATTAATGAAAAGAAGAGAACCAGATGTGAAGACTAGGCCCTATCTGAAGGGTACAGTAGCTACTCAACTGTAAATTATTTTTCTCAATCAGAAACACACTCCTAGTACTGCCTAATCTATTTTTCAAGAGATGAAACACCCACATTTTTGTGTAAAATCTGACAGCTTTAATTGTTAACAACCAGAGAAACAGGACAGCGGATAAAGAATAAAATAAGTCTGTTGGCTGCCAATTTGTGACCACTGAAAGAGAACTACGCTGTTAATAGTCTCATCTGTACAAAATAGAAAACTCTAGGCCCTGAATTCAAATCATCCCTTTACAGAAATATTTTTGTCACTGTATATTTGGAGAACTCAGCCAGACCAGAAGTGAAACATTTCTCCTACTCCTCTGTGCAATGTAAACATTCTATATTAGCTAAGTTATTTAAAAGAGTAGAGCCCAGTAGTGAATATGTATTATTAAGTTGATATATTAGTTAGCACTTCTTGCTTCTGAGTGTGTTATGTAAGAAGTTTCTCATACTTTATAAACATATCATACTCCCTGATCCAATCACATTTGATAAAGCACATGACATCTGAGAAGCAAATAAACTGAAAAGCATTCAATATTACTGGAAAATTTGCATGCCAGATATTTGTGGAGTATTTCATGTACTAATAAGAAATTTCATATAAACTGATCTTCAGCATATCCTTGCCAAACAGATGGGAATTTCCTCTCCATTTTATAGATGAGGAAACAAGAGTCAGAAAATGGAATATATTGGCAAATGTAAGAAAAAGGTAGCAAAAATAGAATTTACACTTAGGTTTGAACTCTTGGTCTAGTCTCTTTACACTACCTCAACATTTCCCTTAAAGGCCTATGTTAATGAAATGGCTTATGAAAAAGGGTAAACAAATGGGGAGAACAAGAAGTGAAAATAATAATATAAAACCTCAATTATCTAGGTCCCAGATTTATTATTACTATTATTATTATTTTTATCCTCACCCGAGGACATTTTTCCACTTTTTGTTCAGATAGAGTGGGAAGGAGAAAGAGGAAGAGAGAGAGAGAAAGAGAGAGAGAGGGAAACATCGACGTGAAAGGGACACATCGAGTGGCTGCCTCCGGCAAGACCCAACCAGGGCCGGGGACAATCTGCAACCGAGGTACGTGCCCTTAGCGGACACCGAACCCAGGTCTCTCTGGACCGCAGGTCGACGCTATAACCGCTGAGCCAAACCGGTCAGGGCGGTCCCAGATTTATTATGCCCTCAGTTATTCAACACAATAAATAACCTGGAATTCAGCACTGAAAATATGAGACTGTCACCAATCCCAAAAGTAATAATCCCAGTGGGGTCTAGTTTATACTCATAGATGCAAAAACACAGCATGGCACTGAAAGAATTAACAATAATATGCTGAGTAACCAGAGTGTTGGTGTTTCCTCATGTACAAGTAGTAATCAGTGGAGTCATCTTGTGGGGGGTGGAGGTAAATGTTATAGTCCACAATAGAAGGCAAAAAGAGTAGATCATTAAAATTTTCCTGAAGTCATACTCTGAAGATCAACATAAATGACCAATAATTTCAACCTAGCCAGTTTTTCTCCAGCAGTAAAGAATACCAAACCAAATACACAGCTTGTATTTTGAAATTTTTGAAATACATTGAGTTATTCATATTACGAGAGGCAGGACAATAAAGGATGATTAAGGTCACAGCACATTCACTGTCCTGTCACACTCTCTCCAGGGCACAACCTTACTGAAAGGCATGGTGGCTAGAATCTTTCACACGAATTAAATTTCTTTTTCTGTTTTAGGACAATTACATAAAGTAATGTTCAGATTATAAGAATATACCCATATTACATAAAAGAGTCCCAAAAACTTCATAAAGTAATTAATGAAAGTGAAATGATCATGCTAAAATGTTGATGAAACTGAGAGAGTGACCCCAAACATTTTAGGCTACTCAATACTTAGTGAGAGAGAAAAAAAATTATTAAAAAAAAACAAAAAACTAAGAACAGGTATGAACACAACTTTGTGGGAAGGCAACAATTTTAAATTGCTGAATCATGTAAATATAGATATAATACTCTCATGAAAATAAAAAGAGAACATAAATAAATATATGTTCTAGAACACTCTCAAAACTAAATTCCAGTCCCTTAGCGCCTGGAGCTTTACAAATAAACAGCCTACATCCTAAAACTAATATAAGATCATAATTGTCATATGTGATCTGGTTTCAAATTTTTATTTTCACCATAGCCTAATGTTCTCATTTTATTATCAAACTTATAATGTGTTATAAATTTACATTCTAAAATAAGAACACAAAAATAAAATAACATGTATCCTTTTATATACTGGGAGCCTTCAAAAGAATGTAATGTGCAAAAGTTGCTGTTTTTTTAAAACGTTGCTGTATTTAGAAAGTTCAAAACTTACTGTTCTATGTCATATTAGTCAGGGATATATTCATAATACTGTATTGACAAAGCTAGAGAAATCTACTATACCATTTAGAAAAAATTTTTAAAGTACTTCAATTTAAACATTAGTGCTGATAGTATAACTGCTCTGCTATCTGAAATATTACGTGAATAAGAATTTCATTCTCCTGCCTTTCTGGGTCATTGTGGACATACAATATCTCAATAAATGTTTCTACTTCTGAAAATACTGAAACTAAATTTACAAAACTATTGTATTATATTACTTTAAAATATACCACAACTTTAAACTAAAATGAAAGTGAACATCAACAATTAATCAGTTAATTAACTAAAACAAATGAGTAATACTTCAGTTTTGTTAAATTAGAATACATTAGCTATAAAGAAGGGATAACCAAACCTAGATGATGTGAACTTATTTCTAACTTCAAAATCTACATTTGAATGCCAATTAAAGCAAAAAGTAATTAGGATACAAAGTTGGCTCTATTTAAAATGTGAAAGAATTGGATGGCGGGAAGGAGGCAGGATAATGAGAAAAAATTAGAATCCATTGTACAAAAAAAGTCTAACAGTGCTTTTAAAAAAGTTATTTCTGTAGCTATGATTTATATCCAGAGAATTAACATTCTTCCCAGAAATCTACCAAACAATACTTCAAACACACACACACACACACCAAGAAAAATCACTCTTTCATACAAAACAAGATTTAATTATGGCTTTTTAAAACTCTATTCAGATTAACATACTGTTTTTAATCTCTACAAATAAATATCAAGCAAACTAAAATATCCAACACAAAAGGAATGTTGTTAATTAGAACCAGAAAAACACTATTGGGTGATCAAATGTTCTCACAATGACAGAACATAAAATGGTGAGAAATTACAGGAATTTAACCTTTGACCTCACCATTCTATTCACTGTTTCCACAACAGAGGCTTAAAGGTTCTATCAGCAAACATTTCAACTTCCTAGCAAGCAAGCTCTAAGTTCGCTTTCCTGTATAAATTCAGTAAAATTCAAATATTTTTAAATTAAAGTCTTCAAAAATAAAGAGTAATTGCTTCTTACCTCTGGTCTGATGCATGTGACAATTCTCCACACTGGCATAGTGGCTGCCTAAGCAGCTACAAAGACTAGGCTAGCAGCCATTTTGAGACAGCTGCACTGTCTCAGTTGCACTAAAGTGTAATTAAGATGGCTGCAACGTGCACTCAAGAACTAGCACAGTGAAAACTCAGTTATGTATCAAACAAAGCCCCTCCCACTTTGTCAGCCTGCAGGAAACTGAACACAGACAACAGCTAATGCATATACTGCAACAAACAATGCAGCTACTCAGGACATAGAAAACAGAGAAGGCAGCAAGCCAGTTTTGTAACATAATGCCTGTGAATCCGGACTTGCAATACAGACCTTGGGCACATCCAGATCCCAGACAGCTGGAAGTCCATGCCACATATTAGCAGTTACAGAGATGGAGCCAAATCACACACAGCAAACATCAGGGAATTCGCTTGAAAGAAAGCCTCCATTTCAGTCCAGAAAAAAAAGTCAAACTCTGCTCAAGGCCCTTTTTAAAAAATATTTTATATTATTTTTATCACAAAATGAATGCCAATTTGTATAATTTCTGGAAAAATACGTTATTTAAATCCTGATAGTCAATTTCCATTTTTACAAGACTAATTAAAAAGATTATTTCTTAGAATCTAAGCCCCAAAGTGTTCAAATCTAGCAGAACGGTTAAAGCTTGCAATCAAATATTTGAATCTTGACAATAATTTTAAATAACTGCTGGGGAAGGACTAGTCATTAGAACTACGATGGCAACAAAGTTTATTTTGATTAATCTGCTATAAAAATGAAAGCATTTCTCTTCTGTAATCCAGATAGTCAAAAAGACATCTTCAGGTAAGTGTTTGGTCCCAGGGAAAATTAAATTTCATGCCTCTCCACAGACCTCCCAACATTTTAATATAAGTGAAAAACAAATAAAATAAAGAATGTAGATACCCTTGGGGAGGGGGGGGTACAAATAGAGAAAAAAGGGTAAAATTCAACCTGAAACTGGGTATATTAACAAGACAAATATGGGAGTGAACCCAACAAATGTGTCTTGGCAGTAACCTACTCATCAAGAAAAGTGAAGGACAAAAGCAGAGAAAGAACCTATTTTCTTGATAGTTCACATCAGCTAGGAAATCCACCTTTTCCTTCTCTCTTCCTTGGTGTATCTTCCTAAAATTTAGCTGTCCTGTGCTCTTATCTATTCACCACCTGATGTAGGTACTTATTAAAACTTGTTTATAAGGGCAGCAGGGGGTTAGGGGTATAGCTAAAAGGAGACCGGTCCCATAAATTGATGACTGTTCAAGCTGAGTGATGGGCACATGAAGTTCATTATTTCATTCTATTTCTTTATACATTCTACATTTTCCAGTAATAAAAGTAAAAAACAAAAACAGCTTTTAAAAGGTTCTTATTTGTTCTCCAGGAGGCAAATTGGATAATGTATGTAAGTCCTTTATCAGAAAAAAAAATTATATTTGATCTAAGCTATATTAATTCTTCAAAAATTATAACCAATTCTCTGAGGTGGCTCAAATCTATTTGTTCAAAGCAAGAGGTTGGTAAACTGGGAAAGATTAGCACAGAACAGACTTTACTATAGCACTGGAATAGGACTAGGGTTAATGAAGAGACGATCAAATCAGAGCTGCTTGATGAACAGTTTCTGATATTCAGGAAGCAGCTTCTTTTGGAAGTCTGTACCAAAAAGATTTAAATTATGTAACACACCCTCAAATATTCTAGTCATGATCCAACCTAAATTATCTTATTTATATCACTGTAATTAACCTACTTATTGATAATAGGAAAGGAGCAAAAGGAAAGCCAGACATCGTAGTCTTGTCAATTGGGAAGCTTTGCCAGGAAGCTACAACTTGACATTCCCCAGGGGTCCATCAAAGGGGAGATAGACATGCCCAGTAAAGTTGGAGTGGTATAGGTAAGGTGCTTACAGTCAGTCACACCTGAGAACAAAGGTCAAAGGCTAGAATGGGTGTGGCCACTCCAAGGGAGCAAAATTAGAAATATTTAATCCCCTAAAAAAAGGAATTCATTCTCTTGTTGCTCTGTGTTCCTCATGTGCTCTTGCTACACTTGGGACTCTTGGGACTTGTGTGACTCCAGGCTTGTGGGGCTCTCCTGCATTTGCCCATATGGCCAAGAACAGGGAGAAAAGTAAAAGAAACAATAGCGGGAAAGATTTTGGGTGATGGAAAATAAGCAGATCAACTGGTAACTAACCTAGCAGTTCCTAAAACATTATATTCCATGCTGCACTGGGAATAGGTTAAAATGAACCAATTTGATTAACATGACAGCAACTTCAAAAAACATAGGATTAGACAAAGTAGGTACTTTGGAAACTGGAGTGAAGGGAACAAATAGTAGAATAGTATAACTAAAAAAGGGACTAATGAAAGCTGTTTGTATAGCAGTAATATACCTTAAATGCCGTCATCCCATTCCACTGAATACTTGTTCTCCCCAAATCCTAGCAAAAGACTGAAAACAACATCTAGAGTTTATGAAAGCAACAGCCCTGGCGGGTTTTGGATCAACACTTAGAGCATCGGCCCGAGGACCAAAGAGTCAGGGGTTCGACTCTGGTTAAGGGCACATACCTCAGTTGCAGTTCAGCCCCCAGCTCTGGTTGGAGTCATGGGGGAGGCAGCCAGTTGATGTGTCTCTGTCGCATCAATGTTTCTCTCTCTCTCACTCTCCCTCCCTCCCTCCAACTCTATCTGAAGGTAAATGGAAAAAAAAGAAAAAAGAAAAAAAATGAAAGCAACATACCAAGGAGAGAATTGTCTGCTGAACACAGAGACCCTTAGTCCTCTAGCTCCATTACTCTCCAAGAATGCAGGCAATCAAACCTTGAGTCTCTATGTATGAACATGGAAGACTATTCTCTGGTGGCATTTAACAAGCCCAAGATACAAGATCTTAAGATCTTGGGAGCTCCCAAAAACAGCCCACCCAGAACATCCTATAGTGAAGTTCAAAACTGACAAGTTTAAATATTTTATTTAAATATTCTAATCAATTTTTTTTCTTCTCTCTTTTTTTTTTAAAGAAGATATCTCTCTGTCTCACTCAACTAGTGTTCCATTACATTTTTTATTCATCCTCACCTGAGAATATTTTTCCATTGATTTTTTTTTTGAGTGGGAGGGAAGAAGGAAAAGAGAAAGAAGAGAAACATGAACATGAGAGAGACACATCAATTGGTTGCCTCCTGCACAACCCCAAATAGGGCCAGGGATTGAACCTGCAACCGAGGTATGTGCCCTTGACCAGTAATCAAACCCTCAACTCTTTGGTCCATAGACTGAGGCTCTAACCACTAAGCCAAACTGGCCAGGGCCTAATCATTTTTAATCTTTCACAACATACAGTAAAACGCAGTTCTCAAGCATCTCCCATCTTGAATTCTCAACCAAGTTGTTCACAGAAAAATGTCTCGGTCACTGAGCAAACTTCAGTTCTGGACCTGACAACACTTTCATGCTGACATGTCATCAAGACAAAAAGCATCTTTCAAGCCACAAAGGAGAGAATGTGAGTCAGTTTACTGCTAAACCTGAGCTGTGAATATTTTTGTGGGGGTTTTTTTGTGTGTTTTTTTTTTGCTTCAGTTGCTGGCAAAATAGACGATTAGTACAATTTTAAAACATGAAGAGGCCATCAAGAATGCTAATGTTTCTAAGGGTGTAAAAGAAACGATCACAGGCAATTAAAGAGGTACTAAAAAACTGTTGTTGATTTAAATAAAGGAAAAGCAGTTAGCAGGTGACAGCATTTTGGAGGCAGTAACATGTGAAAAAGCAAAGATGCCACATACTGACTTTCTGAAAGACACCCTTGGAACTAGTGCTGAGAGTGATTCATTTAAGGCTAGTTAGGGGGTAGTTTGATAAATTTATGAAAATGAATGGTTATTTATAGATTAAACAGTACATTAGACATGTACTATATATAAGAAAAGGTTAAAACAGCATCATTTGGAGGTCTGGAACAAATTAATTCAATTTACATTATTTCTATAGGGAAAAAAAGTATTCAGTTTTTGAACAAATCACTTCTTGAACAGACTTCCAGAAGGCATTAAGTTTGAGAACCAAGGTTCCATTGTATTTATGTAGTCAGACAAAGAAAAGGAACATAACTAAGAAAAGTCTAACATGGACAACAAAGACTAACAAAATAAATAAAATAAAAAAACACAAAGTAATCAACTATGCAGGAAAACATCAAAAAAACTAATATCCACAAATAGAAAAAAGTATTGCATTCATGTGTCAAGAACTAAATACTATGGGAAAGGAACGAAAAACAAATTAAGAACATGACAGCCATGGCAGTGTGGGTAAATGGTTATTAAAGTGTCAGCCTGCACACAGAAGGGTCAAGGGTTCAATTCTCGATCAGGGGCATATACCTGGGTTATAGGTTCAATCCCTGACCACAGTTGGGGTGTGTGCTGGAGGCAACCAGTCAATGTGTCTCTCTCACATCAATGTTTCTCTCTCTCTCCTCCTCCTCCTCCCTCCATCTTTTCCATTCGCTCTAAAAAAAAAAATCAATGGAAAAAATAGCCTTGAGTAAAGATTAACAAACAAACAAACAAACAAAAGAACACTATAGAAAAAAAACAAAAAACTCAATAGAAGAATTGAATGATAAAGCTGAACAAATTGGGGGGCGGGGGGTATTGTAAATGAGAGAAAAACTAAGAAAATTAGAGTACCCAACCAAAAATTCACATTCGAATGACAAAATGGCAGAAGAAAGATATTGCCAATGAAATCATTAAAGAAAAATTTTCAGGCAAGAGTTGCCAAACTGAAAGGATCTGATGAATGCCGGCCAATGATAAACTTTCAGAATACTGGAAACTAATAACAGATTCTACAAGCTTCTAATGAGGGGAAAATCAGAAATAAGAATGGCTTCATATTCCTCAGTAGTAATCGAAGCAAGAAAATAATAAAACAGTGCCTTTAAAATTCTGAAGAAAAATGATTTCTAACCTAGATTTCTATACCTAGCCAAACTATCAATCAAGTATAAAAATAAAGGGCAATTTTCAGACACACACAGGCTCAAAAAATATATCTCCCATACAGTTTCTCAAAAAGTTACCAGCAACATGATCCGCTCCCCCTGATGACAGAAGTAAATAAAAAGGCATGGAATAAAAAACAAGCATTCTGCACAGAAAAGAGGTGAAGGAAATCCCCACAATGGTGAATAAAATTCTAAGGAAGACAATGTTGTATCAGATATAGAGAACAACTAGGCTAGACTTGAGCAATGGGACTCAAGAAACAAAAATGAAGTCAAGATCCTTGCTGCCACTATACCTAAGGGGTAAAATGTATCTTCTAAATAAACATCAAAAGATACTTATAAAGGACTGTACCAAATCATCTTAACTATTTCTATATGTAAGAGACTCATGGATATAGATATTCTGATATAAAGTTGACATTACCTCCATTAATCAATATATGTCAAAACTGTATCAAGAGAACAGGTCAAGATTCCTGTGATTCTGTTTGGTGCAATTTTGTGTTAAGTAGATTATTTAAAACTTAGATCACTATATCAAAAATTACCTAGGATTAAATAAACGGATTTAATTGTGCTTAATTTTTTAAAATATTTTTATTGATTTTTTTAAAGAGGGGAAGGAAGAGGGAAAGTATGAGAGAAAAACATTGATGTGAGAGCATAACAATGGGCTGCCTCCTGCATACTTCCTACCTGGGATCAAGCTTACAACCTGGCATGTGCCCTGACTAGGAATCGAACTGGCAACTTTTCGGTGCACAGGACAACACCCAACCAGCTGAGCCACACCAGCCAGGGCTGTGAAGTAATTTTTTTTTCTTTACTCGTTTTAGAGAGAATGGAAGGGAGAGGGAGAGAGAGATAGAGACATTGATAAGAGAGAACATGAATTGGCCTCATCCTGCATGTCTCCCACTGGGGATCAGGCCCACAACCTGATCAGGAGGTCACCAGTTCTATTCCCAGTTAGGGCACATGCCCAGCTTGTGGGCCCAATCCCCAGAGGGGAGCATGCAGGAGGCACCCAATCAATGTTCTCTCTCATCGATGTTTCTCTCTCTCTCTCTAAAATCAATAAAGAAAAAAATATTTGTTTAAATGTCTATGTTAACCAAAGAAGAAAAATTGTGGTTTCAGTATTATAGAACATTTTATCATAAAAACCTATTTTCCTGCTTCTAACTTCATATTTGCACTATTTTCATGTCACCATGTCCTAAAGCAAATTAAAAATAGAAGTGTAGTCCTATATACTCTAACAATTCATCCCTATTAACATATCAGCACTACAATACCAGTAAATAATACCTTAGTAAAAAGTAACAGGTATCACAAATTTCCCCAGAGTTCCTAAAAGCAATACATTTTTGTGGGATCTGTAGAAAGAATATCATATTCATGAATACAGAAAAACAAATATTATAAAGATTTAAACTTACCTCAATTTAGGTTTAATGCAATTCTAAATAAAACTTCAAATAGTTGCTTTTTAAAAATTTAACCAAATGAATCTACAGTTCATGTGCAAAAACAGGGAAGACTAGCTTTAAAAATTGTGAAAAGAAATTATGAGTATACATTTATGTAGTTTATAACACTACAGCAAATAAAACAATTTAGTACAGCTATATGAAAAGGGCCCAGGATATAGTGGTTGTTAACCTGCTTTTAGATTTCGTATCACGTACTACTGTGAGAAGCTAATGAGAACTATATCTTTCCCCAGAAAAAAATGCACATATGCACATTCATATAATATTGGTGTACATGAAGAATCTAAGGAATTCTTTTTTTTTTTTTTATTGATTTTATTTTTTTTTATTTTTATTTTTTATCCTCACCCGAGGATATTTTTCCATTTTTTGTACAGATAGAGTGGGAGGGAGAGAGAGGAAGGAAGAGAGAGAGAGAAACATCGATGTGAAGGGACACGTTGAGTGGCTGCCACCCGCACGACCAACCAGGGCCGGGGACAAACTGCAACTGAAGTACGTGCCCTTAGCGGGAACCGAACCCGGGTCTCTCCGGACCGCAGGCTGACGCTCTAACCGCTGAGCCAAACTGGCCAGGGCTCTAAGGAATTCTTTAAGCCCATCTATAAGAACCCCAAAGCCAACAGACCCCCAAGTTAAATATCCCTAGTAAATGAAACAGAACTGATAGCTTTAGTTTAAACCTTGTAGGATCAAAAGAAACAACTCAAAGCAGTGAGAAAGGAGATGGCTCACCAAAACAAAATTCTAAGAAAACAGTGCAGTCCTGGCCAAGTGGCTCAGTTGGTTGGAGCATCATCCCATACACCAAAAGGTTGCGGGTTCGATTCCAATCCCCAATCAAGGCAAGTATGGGAGGCAACAAACTGATGTTTCTCTCTCTCCTGACCTTTCTCTCCCTCTAAAAATTAATGAAAAGAACCCTGGTATGTGGCTTAGTGGTTGGGCGCTGACCCATGCATGAAGAGGTCACTGGTTCGATTCCCAGTCAGGACACATGTCCAATGGGGGACATGCAGGAGGTGGCCAATCAATGTTCTCTGTCATCCATGTTTCTTTTCTTTATTTTTTTCTTTTTGTTACAGATGTTTCTCCTTTTTTTCCCCAGTGACACTCTCCTCTCCATCCCCCCCACCCCATCCCTGGCTTTGTTGTCCATGTCCATTGGTTATGTGTACATGCATGTAAGTCTATGGTTTATCTCTTCTCTCCCCCCACGAACCCTCTTCTGAGGGTCATCAGTCTCTACCCTACTTCCACGTGTCTGGGTCCACCCTATTCCTCAGACTGTTCATTATATTCCACAAATAAGTGAGATCATGTGGTATTTGTCTTGTTCTGCTTGGCTTATTTCACTTAGGCTAATACTTTCCAGATCCCTCCATGTCGTCTCAAAGAATAAGAGATCTTTCTTTCTTACAGCTGCGTAGTACTCCATTGTGTATATGTACCACCACTTTTTTATCCATTCATCTACTGATGGCCACTTGGGCTGTTTCCAGATCTTAGCTATTGTAAATAGTGCTGCTACAAACATGGGGGTACATATATTCTTTCTGATTGGTGTTTCAGGCTTCTTAGGGTATATTCCTAGAAGTGAGATCACTGGGTCAAATGGCAGTTCAATTTTTAATTTTTTAAGGTAACACCATATTGTTTTCCATTGTGGCTGCACCAGTCTGCATTCCCACCAGCAGTGTACAAGAGTCCCCTTTTCTCCACACCCTCACCAACACTTGTTGTTTGATGATTTTGTTGATGGTGGCCATTCTGACAGGTGTGAGGTGATACCTCCATCATCAATGTTTCTATCTCTCTCTCTTCCTCTCTCTCCCTCCCTCCCACTCTGATGATAAATAGAAAAAATATCCTCAGGTGAGGATAAAAACTAAAAATCAGTGAAAATGTATCCTTGGCCCTGGCCAGTTTAGCTTAGCGGTTAGAGCGTCGGCCTGCGGTCCGGAGAGACCTGGGTTCGGTTCCCGCTAAGGGCACGTACTTCGGTTGCAGTTTGTCCCCAGCCCTGGTTGGTCGTGTGGGTGGCAGCCACTAGATGTGTCCCTTCACGTCGATGTTTCTCTCTCTCTCTCCTTCCTCTCTCTCCCTCCTTCCTCTCTCTCCCTCCCACTCTATCTGTACAAAAAATGGAAAAATATCCTCGGGTGAGGATAAAAAAAAAGAAAATGTATCCTTGGGTGAGGATTAAAAAACAAAAAACAAACCCAGTTTGGCTCAGCGGTTAGAGCATCAGCCTGTGGACCAGAGAGTCCCAGATTCGGTTTCCGCTAGGGGCATGTACTTTGGTTGCAGTTTGTCCCTGACCCTGGTTGGGGTCGTGTGGGAGGCAACCACTTGGTATCTGTCTCTCTCTCTCACATGGATGTTCTCTCCACCCCCACCCCCCCACCCCCGCCCCTCATCTGAAGATAAATGCAAAAATGTCCTCGGGTGAGGATTAAAAAAAAACAAACAAACAAAAAACCAGTGCATTTGACTATGTAAAAATGTAATGCTTCTCGCACTGGGCAGTATGGCTCAGTTGGTGGGAGCATTGTCCCATACAATGAAAGGTCTTGGGTTCCATTTTGGGTCCGGCCACATACTCAGGTTGTGGGTTCGATTCCTGATTGAGGGGAGTCAACTGATTGATGTTTCTCTCTCACATTGATGTTTCTCTCTCCCTTCTTTTCTCTAAAATCAATTTAAAAAATAAATTATTTTAAAAAAATGTTTAAATGGAACACTTAACATATAAAACCATGAGCAATTTAAAAAGCAATATAATTTTAAAACCTGCACAAAATATGAAAAAAGGCTAATCTATAAATAGCTGTTACAAATATATAAGAAAAATAACTGCCACAAAAAAGGTCATACAGCTAATTCACAAAATGATGAGAAAACTGAATATATATTAAACATTAAAAAGTTCAAGTTCAGCCCCTGGCCAGAGTTCAGTGGTTAGAGCACTGGCCCACATACCAACAGGTTGTAGATTCAATTCCCAGTCAAGGGCATGTACTTGGGTTGCAACTTTGACCCCTGGCCCTGGTGGTGGTCATGCAGGAGGCAACCAATCGATGTGTCTCTCTCACAATGATGTTTCTCTCTCTCTCTAACTCCCTTCCTTCCACTCTAACAAAAACAAAAAAGTGCAAGTTCAACCCAAAATACTAACATGAAAGAATATATGTACCCCTATGTTCACTGCAGCATTATTTACAATAGCCAAGATTTGGAAACTGCCCAAGTGTCCACCAGTAGATGAGTGGATATAAAAAAGCTGTAGTACATTTACAATATGGGATATAACTCTGCTATAAAAAGGAAGAAAATTTTACCCTTCAAAACCATTTGAATGAATCTGGAGAACATTATGCTAAGTGAAATAAGCCAGTCACAGAAAGGCATGTACCATATGATTTCACTCGTATGTGCAATTTACTTAATAAACTGAATTACCAAGCAACATAGAGACAGACTCATAGAGAGAGCAGGCAGACAGCTGTGGGGGAGGGGAGGATTGAGCAAAAAAGGGGGGAAAAAAAAGAATATATGGACTTAGACAACAGTGTGGTGATGGTGTGGAGGTGAAAGGGGGTTAGTGGATATGGAAGAGGACAGAAAGGGATAAGTAGTGATGGAAAACAGAAAATAAAATAAATATTTAAAATGAAAAAACAGTTCACGTTCATCTTTTATAGAAAAAAAGAAGTTAATGAGATACTATTTTCAACCACCAAACTAATGGTATGAAAAATGCTGTTCAAAAAAATTAACTTTTTATCAATTTTGTAAATTATTTTAAAAGCCCTTTGAAACAGTAATTTCAAAGAAATATTATAAGATGTAGATCATGATTCATGTAAAAGGATGTTCACCCTAGCATTAATTATAATAGTGAAACGGGCAACAAGCAAAATGGTCAACAAGAAAAAAGGTTTAGTAAGTCACAGAACACTCTTAAATAGAGATAATATTATGTGGCCATTTAAAAACGTATTTAATAATTTTTAATATTTTCACAATATAATATATAATCATTAAAAAACACATTCTGAAAGAATAAAATGGGAAAATATCCACAATATAATACTAAGTTAAAAGTACAGGAATAAGATTATGATCTAACTAAAAGCAGATCAATCAATTATTATTGATCAATTTATCAACCATGAAAAGGTCACAAAAATCACCAAAACACTTAGAGTACTTATTTCTAAATGTTAATTTCAATGTTCCAAATGTGCTATAAGTAAAAAAATTTCTATTTATATCACAATAAAATTATAGAGAAAAAGGACAATTTTAATGGTTTATGGCTTAATCAAACCTTTTTATCTGAACTAAATTGTATAATGCTTAAAATTGACATAACTAAAAGGATTAAAAATAACCCCAGTAACTTTTATTCATTCCTAGAGTAACCTAGTTTGAAAACTTATAGAGGCTGTACATGTGTCAAAATTTTGTGGCATCATAACTATCAAAGTAAAATTTCAAAACAAGCTTGTTATTGACAGAGTATCAATGAACAGAGTAGATGTTCAGACAATTCATTAATCTTAGTTTTAAGTTTATAGATCTATGTTTGCCTTTCTAACAAACATGACAGCAAAACTGTCCCACCAATATTTACATTGTTCATTATGTTCTTCAGTGTTTTCAAGTATCTCTTATGATCTTCAACATTAACCTAAGAGGCAATCCTTTGTATATTCAAATGAAAACATGAGCTTGAATACATAAACCAAAATATTTCACTTTCCTGGAAATGCAAAGTGTACCATGCCCTAAGATCAAAGTTCTTTTCTTAACCTAAATATGTTATGTGTCTACACATACACACAGATACAGAAAATGCAACGTATTTTTAACTCTAAAAAAACACCAGAAACAATGTCAAAGGAGGTGGGGGAGGGGTCTTCTGGGTAAACCACCCTAGACGCATAAAAGGGAAGAGAGACTGCACAACTGCCCTCTAAATATATTTCTGTGTAGGAAAATCCAGAAGCCCAGGAATTATATATCAGCAACAAATTTTCTGTCAAGAAAAAAGAATATTTCCTATTCCACTCTACCTCATATATATCACTTTTTTTTAATCCACCAAGCACAGTATTCCTTTCAACTACATCTTGTTAATACTACTAATAGTACTTGTTTTACGCAATAAAAATGTCCCTAAAGCGACCAAGATTATAAAGCAATAGCCACTTCTTCATTTGACAGGGGACTTATTTAAACTTACCAAGAAACTAATTGTTATGTATACAAACCACAGATGGAGCATATGAAAACCATTTACAAGTTTTTAGCCCAGTAAGAAATAATTTGCACAATGGCAGAATTATATCAAATCATATAAAACTTCTCCCAGGGGTGTTATGTAAGATTCAAATATAGTAACACTACCATTTTAAACTAAAATAATCAATAACATACTTATAACTACCTTCTTTAATGAAGTAAAACCAGGAACGCACTTACAATTTAAAACAACAAACACAGTTTATCTTATACATATGTAGATTGGTAGTGTATTTTGTAAATTAACTGATTTTTTTTACTTATTTTTCACTTAATTTCCTCTTAAAGGCCTCAGTGTAGTTGGAAGTTCTTTACAGAATTATCAGAAAAATTTACCAAGTTTTATATTTTATAGATCATAAATAAAACACTAAGAAAATGACTTAATTTTAAAAGAATAATAAAGTGATCTAACTGAAGCACTAATAGACAAGTGATCAGAGACCGAAAAAATGTGAAACTCAAATGCAAGGATAAGAGACACAAACTAATTGAAATTAAAACTTCATTGACTTAGGATCAAATATTTTCTAAAAATAAATACCCAAAGAGATTGAGATTTCTTTTTAAACACCATACAGTCTTTCCAATGCCCCCTCCCCCTCATATTTCCAAAACTCAAGTTGTTTCTGTTTTGTAAACATTCCATAACAGCACTGGTAAAAACAGGGTTAAAAATGTCTTTGCAAATATGCAACTCAAATAAATGCACTTCCTGTGTGAACACCACTAGGTGCTGATCTTCACCTTTCTAAATATAAACTTGAATCCAGCAAAACTCTAAAAGTGACATTATAATCAAGAACCATAGGTGACAATCACTTTTACAGAAAATTAAGTCCACAGTCTCTCAAGAGAATCGGAGAAATAAAAGAAAACAGTTTAAGGTCTGCATAGAAGTACAACATAAGCGAAACGTTTTTCTTAAAAAAAGTGAGAATTTGAGGGCAACAAAATGTAACCCCTCAAGAATGAGGAAAATTAAATCTAGAACCCAAATGGCGTCCAACAAGAACATTAGATCTTGAAAATGAATATTGCGCTTGCGCAGCCACCGCCCCGCCAGCTGCACAACTGCAGCTAGAGCCCGACCCCGCAAGATCACGTGCTCCCATGCAGCGCCAGCCCGCAGCTCCGCAACCGCGCACGCGCAAACACAACTCCTGCAGCCGCCATAATGCGGTCTTGACTCTTCAGAAATACAATAGTAATTTAAGAAAATTTGGTCATAACAGCCCCTAGTATGCACATATACCTTTCCGGGGGGAGATGAGGGAGGGGGAACCAAGTTCCTTCCCACAGCGCCGATCAGCGCAGCCGTCCCCAACGCTGCCGCCTCAGTGTCTCGCGCGCTTCAGTCGCTGCCGCCGCTGCCGCTGCCGCCGCCGCCGCCGCAGATTCAAAAACAAACCCGCTTCTCCCTTGCACGCGGGAGGCCGTTATGCAAATTAATGTGGGCGGGGCTAGATGGTCGTACTGTTTGCCACGCCTTCTGTGCTATCAGCCAATAGGCTCACAGACTGACTGGTCCCCATGCAAATTGCCTGGTTTTTTATTTGAATGAGGAAAATTGGCCCCGCCTCCTGTCGTGGAAAAGAGGAGGTCTGAGGTGGTGGCGCTGCGCCTTTCAGCTGCAGTGTGAGGTGTGTTTGTCAGTGGAACTTCCCTCAACCATTGAGTCGCACTTGGTGAGCGCCCTCTATGAGTTTTAGAAAGAAGGAAGGAAGGAAATAGGTAGGTGAAAGTTAAAGACCTGAGGGAAAGTTTTTCAGAATAGCTTAGAGGATGTTGATTTGTTCATTATTTATAAGAAAAATTCACAAAGTGTGCTTTAAACTAGAAGTAATGAGGTAATGAGGAAAACATCTTTTCTTTCGGTTGTTTTGTGCCAGAGCAGGCACTTCCCATCATACACTTCCACCAGAAGTTGTATCCCTCTTTTTCAGTTTTACACTGGGAGCCAACCCTTAATGAAAGCCAATGAGATGTAGTGGAAAAGGTGCTACTTGATTGTGACTTCTGGGCTCAAATCCAAGCACTTGGGGTTACTTGCCTGTTACTTGGAATAAATGTGTTACTCAGTTTTTCTCCTCTCTAAAATGGTGAGAATGCCTGCAGTTAAAATTGATTGGGAAGACTAAATGATAGGAAAAGTGATTGTGTTTTGTAAAGCAAAAAGAGCCCGACAAATAGATCGTAGAGTTTGGTTATTGAATTTTAATGTAATTTCTTCGTTAAATTAAGCTATTCATTTAATATTTAACAATTTCTATATCAGGCCTGTCCTCAAGAAATCTGTACTATAGTGGAGGAGACAGAAAAGTAAACAGGAAATTTTTGTGATGAGAAATTTTGTGCAAAGTGGTTAGTACTTATTTTCATAATTTGGGCCTCTCAATTTAGTTGATACTGAGTAACTTTTAGGAGGACCACCTAATCCAGACTTGGAGAATCAGTAATGCCTTCCCAGAAGAGGTCATCTCTAATGTGAGAACTGATTTAATAGATTTCTTACCATAAAGATGAACTTTATTGTGAGAGCAATGAGGAATCAATTAAAAGGTTTAAGTCAGGAAAGAACACAATTAGATTTTTTAAATTGAATTTATTGGGGTGACATTGGTTAATAAAATGATATAGGTTTCAGGAATACAATTCTGCAATACATCATCTGTATATTGTATTGTGCGTATACCACCAAAGTCAAGTCTCCTTCCATCACCATGTATCCCCCCTTTACTCTCTTCTACCTTCCCCCAACCCCACCCCCTTTCCTCTGGCAATCATCATACCCTTGTATCCATCAGTTTTTCTTTTTTTGCTTCATCCCGTTATCCATCTCACCCAGCCTCCACCCCCACCCACTTGACAGCTGTCAATCTGATCTCTGTAACTATGAGTCTGACTCCACTTTATTAGATTATTTTGTTGATTAGATTCCACATATAAGTGAAATCATACAGTACTTGTCTTTCTCTGACTGGCTTATTTCACTTAGAATGATAATTTCCAGGTCCATCCATGATGTTGCAAAAGGTAAGATTCCCTTCTTTTTATGGCTGAGTAGTATTCATTGTGTAAATGTACCACAGCTTTTTTATCCACTCATCTACTGATGAGCACATGGCTGCTTCCAAATTTTTGCTATTGTAAATACCGTGCAATGAACATAGAGGTACATATATTCTTTCAAATTAGTGTTTTACGTAAAACGTAACTAGATTTGCATTGCTTAATTGCTAAGCTTTGTAAAGTACTTAGCACAGAACATAGGTATTCAATACATTTTAAATAGAGGCTCAATTTAACATTGTGTGCTATAATTCATTTAGTATATAGGTGCTCAATTAGAAAATGCTCAGTAAATAATAAATATTAATATTGATATTAAAAGTTCTACTCATAATAAGAGAAATAGGATTGGAATAATAGAGTCCATTAGGTTTCTGTTTATATGTCCTCTATAAGAAATAAAAAGGAATCATTTTTATAATAGTTCACTCTCAATTATCCAGGCTAATGACAAAAGGAAAAATAATTCAGCATTAACTGAACAATTCATTAATTTTCTTAGATATGCTCATATTCTAGACTTGCCTCCCTAAGACTCCAACTCAACAGTTTTATTGTATTTGAATATCTCCAAATATCCTCTATCATTTATAGTCTCTTTAACTATATTTCACCTACTAGTTGATCTAACCAATGACTTTATTGTTTCATTCAACAAGTACAGTATCTAGTATGTGCTAACACTATTCTAAGCACTGAGGGTGCCCAGAGAAAATGACATTGCCTCTAATGGGGAGTTATATATGCAGATAAACAATATGAGATTATTACTATTATGGAGATATACACTAAGTAGAAAAGAAATATAAAACCAGAGGACCTAAATCTTCCTCATAGTATATGGGAAAATTTCACAGAAGAGGTGATATTTGACCTGACTTATAATGTATAACTAAAAGTACTGTCAGAATAGATACAAAACAAAGAATTCAAATTAGGTAAGACAGAAATGCAAAGACACTGAAGAAAGTAAAAGGCATTGCTTCAACTTCTATGTAGGCTAATATTCAAAATAATTGTCAATTCTTGCGACACCAGGCACTGACCAATTAGAGTGGAACCAGTCTTAAAGATCCCCTACTTTGTCAGATGTTAATCATCTAGTTTGAGGATTGTGGAGAGATCCAAGGGTTCTTCAGCTGGAGACTGAGACAGACTAAATGGTAGGAATAGTATTCAGGGGTAGAACAGCTACTTACCAATCAGTAATGAAGGATTTTCATATTTCATTCACCATTATAGCCTTATTAATACATACTGTCTGGATATGCTTCTAGGGAAAAAAAAATGCTGGAGTAAAACAAGACCTCAGAATCTCTTACAGAAAACAATTCGAAAAGCAAAAATACCTAAAATAATAAATATAAATAAATGATTTTCATCTGTAGCAATTGAGAAGAAATTGAATAAGGAAAACAGAACTTGAAAAATATCATAAGCTCGAAAAAGAAACAGCTGAAAAAGAAAACTGAAGTTTCTATAATATAAGAGGAAGCCTAATATGATACTTACAAAAATAGGCTCTAAAAGCCTACTATCTGAATTTGAATTTTATCTCTACTTCTTACTTGCTGCATGTTCTAAACTTCTGTATGCAAATGGCTCCTGAAATATAAAATGGAGATGATAAAAATAGCTTCTTTCTGGTAACTTTTTTTTTTTATCTAGCCTCACTCAAGGACATTTTTGTTTTTGCATTTATCTTCAGATAGAGCGGGAAGGAAAGAGGGAGGAAGAGAGAGAGAGAGAAACATCAATGTGAGAGAGACACATCCAGTGGTTGCCACCCACACAACCCCAACTGGGGCCTGGGACAAACTGCAACCGAGGTACGTGCCCTTAGTGGGAACTGAACCCAGGACTCTCTGTTCCGCGAGCTGATGCTCTAACCACTGAGCCAAACTGGCCAGGGCTATCTGGTAACATTTTCACAAATTCTTGTAAAACACTTCAAGGAATACTGTGTGTATAATAATATCTCCATAAATGTTAGGTAATAGTCATCATAGTAATTATAGTGGTGGTGGTGGTGGTAGTAGTAGTAGTAGTAGTAGTAGTAGTAGCAGCGGTACTTGTCAGTAATTGCACAGACATAGCTCAGCTTGAGCAGTTTCTATCTGCACATCCTACCCTACCATTAGTAAAGAATAAAAATTAACTACAACCTGATAATTTGTATTATTTTCTTCCAATTTGCAGAGAAGTTTTTTGAGGTGTTAAGTAAGCAGACTTGGGAAAACTCAAGAAACAATTAATTTGGGGAATAGGAAGTGTGGTAAACAGACTTCTAAGATGATCTTCACACATTTGTGTTCACACCCTGTATAATCCTCTCCCGTTGAGTGTGGGCAGAGCCCATGACTGGCTTCTAGCCAATAGATTATGGCAAAGATGATTGGATTTTGCAGATGTAATTGAAGTGCCAAATAAATCAATTTTCAGTTAACCAAAAGAGAGATTATCTTGGGTGGACCTGACATAATCTGGGAAAGCTCTTTTAAAAAGAAATGGGGCCCTGGCCGGTTTGGCTCAGCGGTTAGAGCGTCGGCCTGCGGTCCTGAGAGACCCGGGTTCGGTTCCCGCTAAGGGCACGTACCTCGGTTGCAGTTTGTCCCCGGCCCTGGTTGGTTGTGCGGGTGGCAGCCACTTGATGTGTTCCTTTCACATTGATGTTTCTCTCCATTTCTCTGTTCCTCTCTCCCCCTCCCACTCTACCTGAACAAAAAATGGAAAAATGTCCTCGGGTGAGGATAAAAAAAAAAAAAAAGAAAAGAAATGGGACTGGCCAGTGTGGTCAGTGGTTGAGTGTCAACCCATGTACCAGGAGGTCGCTGGTTTAATTCCCGGTCAGGGCATGTGCCCAGGTTGTGGGCCAAATCTCCAGTGGGGGTCATGCAGGAGGTGGCCAATTGATGTTCTCTCTCATCGATATTTCTATCTTTCCCTTTCCCTTTTTCTCTCTCTAAAATCAATAAAGAAAAAAAAAACATTTTTAGCAAAAATAAAAACAAATAAATAAAAAGGAACAAGACCTTCTCTGAAATGAGAGATTCTCCCTTCCCTGAAGAGAGAGATTCTTCTTGCTGGTTTGATAAACTAAGCATCCATATTGAAGAAGCTGATGTGGAAAGTTACTACAAGTGGCCTATAGGATCTTTGGGTAGCCTCTAGGACCTGAGGTGGAAAGATCCAGGCTAAATGCCTACATTAAGCGAACAGCCAGCAAAAATGCTAGGACCATCAATTATATAGCCATAAGGCAGTAAGTTCTACCAATAGAAAAAAAAAATGAGCTTGCAAGCAGTTTACCAATCAAGCTCTCAGATGAAAATGCAGCCCAAATAACACCTTGATTGTAACCTTGTAAGTCTCAGCAGAGGATCCATCTAAGACATACTCAAACTCCTGATACACAGAAACTAAGATAATAAGTGCGTGTTGTTTTAAGTTACTAAATTTGTGGTAATTTGTTACTTGGCAATAGAAAACTAATACAGGAAGTCATTAGAGAATGGAAGGGATATCTTAACTATATTTCAAGGTACGTAAATGACCTAAATAGATGAAATGGGTCCTGTTAGAAGATATTTAAGCCCTGGCCAGTTTGGCTCAGCAGTTAGAGCGTTGGCCTGCGGCCCAGAGAGACCCGGGTTCGGTTCCCACTAAGGGCACATACCTTGGTTGCAATTTGTCCCCTGTCCTGGTTGGGTCATGCGGGAGGCAGCCACTCGATGTGTCCCTTTCGCATTGATGTTTCTCTCTGTCTCTCTCTTCCTCTCTCTCTCCCTCACACTCTATCTGAACAAAAAATGGAAAAATGTCCTCGGGTGAGGATAAAAAAAGAAGATATTTAACTGGCACTCAGTAAAAGAATAGAACCAGTACTGAGATTTTACCTGGGCAAATGGGCCCTCTGTCCTGGTTCCCGTATTTTAGAGGGCCCCTACATCAACATACCCACACATTTAAAAGAACCTGTATGCCTTTGTCATTCAAAATCTGACATTCAGCACTACCATAGTGGGATCGATAACCTTAAACATATGTTCTCCTAATATTATTCAGAGCTTTATGAGACTGTTTCTCTGTGTCCTCAAGAGGCAACTATTAGCATGCTATAAAGGTCAGTGGGTTGAGACACACACTCAGCTTCAGAGTATGTAAATTTTGAGCAGCAAAATAATTCATTTAAGAAAAAATTAAATTCTCAGATCCTTCTCTATTAGTACATATTCAATAAATTTTTGCATAACAGTCATTAGCCAAGCCTCCATTTTCATGATTGTTTGCATGTTTCAGTTTGTGTTTCTGTAGGTACTCAGAACTTACTACAGTTTTCCCAACGTTTGTACATAATTTTTGGAAATTTTTTTGAAATATTAAATCATCAATATTACTTTTATATTTGTGTATTATACATGTAGATATCTATGTAACATATAAGAAACACGATATTGCCCTGGCCAGTTTGGCTCAGCGGTTAGAGCATCGGCCTGCGGTCCGGAGAGACCCGGGTTCGGTTCCCGCTAAGGGCACGTACTTCGGTTGCAGTTTGTCCCCGGCCCTGGTTGGTCGTGCGGGTGGCAGCCACTCGATGTGTCCCTTCACGTCGATGTTTCTCACTCTCTCTCCCTTCCTCTCTCTCCCTCCCATTCTATCTGTACAAAAAATGGAAAAATATCCTCGGGTGAGGATATAAAAAAAAAAAAAAAAGAAACACGATATTTATTTTGAAAATTAGCAACTAAGCCCTGGCCAGGTGGCTCAGTTGGTTGAAGTGTTGTCCCATACACACATGTTGTGGGTTTGATTTCTGGTGAAAGTACATACCTAGGTTGCATGTTTGATCCCCACTCGATAATCTGTATGGGAGGCAACCGATCGATGTTTTTTTTCTCACATCAATGTTTCTCTCTGTCCCTCTGTCTCTCTCTCCCTCTTCCTCTCTCTAAAATCACTAAATATATCCTTGAAAATGGTGATGAAAAAAATAAATATATCCTCAGATGAGGATAAAAAAATTAGCAACTAAATTACATTAAATACTGGACTTGTAAATGATTTCATTTTAATAAAAATATCTCATTTCTGAACAATAACTGGTTCAAAGAATAAATTAAAAGAAAAGTTAAAAAATGTCTTGAGACAAATGAAAAAAAGAAATTACGGCATACAAAACCCTATGGGATGCAGCAAAAGCAGTTCTAAGAGGGAACTTTATAGCAATAAATGCCTACATCAACAACCAAACAAAACATCAAACTACTTAACTTTATACTTCAAGCAACTATAAAAGATAAACAAATGAAGCCCAAAGGTAGAAGGAGGAAGGAAATAACAAATATCAGGATGTAAGTAAATGAAATAAAGACTAAAAAGGCAGCCCTGGCCGGTTTGGCTCAGCGGTTAGAGCATAGGCCTGCGGTCCTGAGAGACCCGGGTTCAGTTCCCGCTAAGGGCGCGTACCTCGGTTGCAGTTTGTCCCTGGCCCTGGTCGGTTGTGCGGGTGGCAGCCACTCAATGTGTTCCTTTCACATCGATGTTTCTCTCTCTCTCTCTGTTCCTCTCTCTCCCTCCCACTCTACCTGAACAAAAAATGGAAAAATGTCCTCGGGTGAGGATAAAAAAAATGAAATAATAAAATAAATTAAAAAAAAAATTAAAAAAAAAAAAAGACTAAAAAGGCAATAGAAAAGAACAATGAAATTAAGAGCTAGTTTTTTGAAAAGATAAACAAAATTGATAAACATTTAGTTAGAACTCACCCTAAAAAAAGTGGGGGGGGGAGAAGACTCAAATAAAATCAGTAATAAAAGAGAAATTATACCACAGAAATACAAAGGATCTTAAAACACTACTATGTAAAATTATATGGCAACAAATTGGACAACCTAGAAGAAATGGGTTAGTTCCTAGAAATATATACAACCTACCAAAGCATGAAGGAATAGAAAATCCAAACACAATTACTAGTAAGTAGATTGCATTAGTCATCAAAACCTCCCAACAGCCCTGGCTGGTGTGGCTCAGTTGGTTTAGCGTCCTTCCATGCACTGAGAGGTCATCAGTTCAATTCTGGTCAGGGCACATACCCAGGTGCCGCACCCTCTTACAACCACGTTGGCTGACAAGGTCCGGACATGGAGAGGAAAGCTTCAAGGAATGCATCTTCTAGGAAGAGGACGTGGCATGGGAGTGGGACTAATTGGTATTATGGGAATTATACTAAGAATTGTTATTCTGATTTACCTGATGACTAACCTGGGAATAGCAAACAAAATGTTTGAAATCTTGCCGTTTCGATTAAATTCTGAAGAAACGCCAGCTTCCCCTGAAACAGTCACCACTGCATGACCGGAATGTCTTAACAATTTACTAATTCAATTAGGTAAAATATTTCCCCCGAAAGTCTCTAATAAACAAGTCATAGATGAATTGCAACAGGTAGAACTAATGGAGGCACCCTATACTCCTGTGCCTCCTCCCCAGGTAGAAGGAGTATTTCACAAAGGATTCCTGACCCTCCCTTGCCCTTTACAGGAGTATACAATGAAAATAGATTAAGAATAGTTAACAAAGACGGACTACATGTCCCTTACACTAGCTTGCCTTTCATGAAACAGTTAGCATGCCAGGGTCCTCCCTGGTGCCTACGGTCCAAAAAACAAGAATGTTCTATTCTATTTCAGTTGAATAGATATTATAAGAAATGTTGCCCTTATCTCCTTGGAGCTCTTAAACAAAACATAACTGATCTAACGAAAGAGAAAAGAAATAGGGGTTAAAATAAAGTTAATCAATAACCTTAGAAAAAGAATCAAAAAATCAAATCTGGGTGCCAATATTTTGCTGTTACAAAAATAAGTCTATCTATCATTCTGTTCCTTTCCTTTGTCTAATTGAAACTAACCTCCTGGAACTATGATACTTAACTTTCTGCTTCTGTAACTGTAAATGCTTAACCTATGCCAAAAAAGAAAGTATATAATCACAAAGAAAATTACAATAAATCGGAACAGTGTCACACTGCCTCTGAGTCATGTAGTCATCTGTCTCCCGACGCCTTACCCACCTTCCGGACCTCCTGGATCCTGCTGCAGCTGGACTGAGGTATCCGGTTGCAAGCTCAATCCATGGTAGGGGATGTGCAAGAGGCAGCTGATTGATGTTTCTCTTGTTTCTCTCTTGGATCGGTGTTTCTCTCTGTCTCTCCCTCTCACTCTCTCTCTAAAAAAATCAATTAAAAATATTTTTAGTAAGGACTTCCGATCAAGATGGCAGTGTAGGTAAACATGGTATTGCCTCCTCCCACAACCACATCAAAATTACAACTAAACTACAGCACAACCATCATTCAGAACTGCCTGAAATCAAGCTGAATGGAAGTCCTACAACTATGAAATTAAAGAAGCAGCCACATGGAGACTGGTAGGAGGGGTGGAGGCATGGACAGGCTGGTCCCACCTCTGGCGGATAAAAATAAAGAGGAAACCTCGGCTGTGAAGGTCCTCCCTGAGGAGTAAGAGGTCTTCGTCCCACACCAGGCCCCAGGCTCAGGGTTACCGGTGCCAGGAAAAGAAGTCCCCATAAATTCTGGCTATAAAAACCAGGGAGAACTGAGGCTGAGGGAGGCAGAGGCTGCTGGAGCCAAAGGCAGCTCCTCTTAAAGGGCTCGCACACAGAATAACTTGGATTTGCTCCCTCTAAGCTCAGAGGGGAGGCAGCTTGAAAGGCACCAGAGACATACAGGGAATAACTGAGCTGTTTGGCCTCAGGAGGAGGGCTGGAGAGGCAGTTTTCTCTCAGATAGACATGCTGGCAGAGGCCTTGTTCCTTTGGTGAACACTTCCTGGACAGGGCAGGCAGAATGCTGCCATATCTGGGACACCAACAACCTGGCTCATACTGTTGGCCCCGCTCTGGTGATTCCCTAAGGCCCTGCCCCACTCAACTTTCAGGCCCACTCAAGCTGTTTCCAAAGACTTTCCCATAGGATTGCCTATCTTGGATCCTGCCTCAGATTTTCCTAAAATCTCTCAAACAAGCAGTATCTGGGCTCAGTGAGTCCCATACCACACCTTAAGTGGCCCCAGGCTTGGCACTAGGAGCAGCCAGCCTTGGTTCACAAGTTGGCTTTTCCTGGGCACCTCCAAGCCCAGCACAAGAAGCAACCATCTGAAGATCACTTAGTAACTTATGCTGAGTGGCCCCAGATAGAACACAGGCAGTAGCTGACCTTTCCCCAGAGCCAGCATACCCAGCAGACGACTTCAGATCACATCGAAACACCACCACCCAACCACCTCCACAAGTGACACACTCAATGAGTAGACTCAGTGGGTACCAGAACCCTGATGAATTAAGTCTTGCTCTGTGTTGTGGGCCCCTACACAGTTGATCCTCCAAGAGAGTCAGAGCCCAGTGGTCAGTGGGCACAACCAGTCCTTGCAGCTGATCAGCCTGAGTAAATCCCTCCCATTGATGTGCCAACAGCGATCAAGACTCAATTACAACTGAAAGTTGTACAATCCACACTAGAGGTGCACCTCGAGGGCCGAGCTGGGGTGATCAGGGAGGCTGTGCCACTGGATCCTACAGGACACCTACAATAATAGGCCACCCTACGAAGCCTAGGAGACATAGCAACTCTACCTAATACATAGAAACAATCACAGGGAAGCAGCCAAAATGTGGAGACAAAGAAACATGTCCGAAATGAAAGAAAAGAGCAGAACTCTGGGAAAAGAACTAAACAAAATGGAGATAAGCAATCAATCAGATGCAGAGTTCAAAACACTGGTTTTAAGGACTCTCAAGGAACTTAGCCAGACATTCAAGGAACTTAGTGCGACCTTCAAGGAACTTAAGGAGAACTCCAAGGAACTTAGTGAGAAAATCAACAACATAAAAAAGAACCAATCAGAAATAAAGAATGTACTAACTGAAATAAAGAATAATTTACAAGGAATCAATAGTAGAGTAGGTAAAGCCAAGAAGCAAACCATTGATTTGGAACATAAGGAAGCAAAAAAACACCCAATCAGAACAGCAAAAAGAAAAACTAATCCAAAAAAGTGAGGATAGTGTAAGGAGCCTCTGGGACAACTTCAAGCATGCCAACATTTGCATGATTGGAGTGCAGAAGAAGAAGAGAGAGAGCAAGACATTGAAACCTATTTGAAACAATAATGGCAGAAAACTTCCCTAACTTGGTGAAGGAAACAGACATACAAGTCCAGGAAGCACAGAGAGTCCCAAACAAGATTAACCCAAACAGGTCCACACCAAGACACATCATCATCAAAATGCCAAAGGTTCAAGACAAAGAGAGAATCTTAAAAGCAGCAAGAGAAGAGCAGTTCATTATCTACAAAGGAGCTCCCATAAGACTGTCAGTTAATTTCTCAAAAGAAACTTTGCGGACCAGAAAGGAGTGGCAAGAGACATTCAAGGTGAGGAAAAGCAACAACCTACAACCAAGATTACTCTATCCTGCAAAGCTATCATTTAGAATCATTAGAATGGACATATCAATGGTTTCCCAGACAACAAAAAGCTAAAGGAGTTCATCACCATCAAACCAGTATTATATAAAATGTTGAAGGGTCTTCTGAAGGAGAAGAAGAACAAAAATATGAACAATAAAATGGCAATTAATACATATCTATCAACAATTGAATCTACAAACAAAATAAACAAGCGGAATAGAAACAGATTCATAGATACAGAAAACTTTTTATTGCTTGCCAGATGGGCGGAGACTGGGGGGATGGGGATGAGTGAAAAAGATGAACGAATTAAGAAGTAGAAATTGGTTGTTAGACTGCTGAACCTCAAAGGAAGGGGGGAGGAAGGGTAGGATGAGATAAACCAAAGAACTTCTATGCATATATACATAACCAACTGACACTGATAATAATGTGGGGACAGCAGGAGGAGGACAGGCTTGGAGAGGAGAGGGTCAATGGGGAAAAAAGGGGGAATACCTGTAATACATTCAACAATAAAGATAAGCCATACACACACACACACACACACATTGTTTTTTTATAAAACCCCTCATGTCCTGGCCACTTTGGCTTAGTGGTTAGAGTGTTGGACCATGGACCAAAGGGCATGTACCTGGTCAAGGGCACATACCTGGGTTGCAGTTTCAATGCCAGGCCCTGGTCAGGGTTTTGCGGGAGGCAGCCTATTGATGTGCCTCTCTCACATCGATGTCTCTCTCTCCTCTCTCTCTCTCTCTCTCTCTCTCTCTCCTCTCCTCTCCTCTCCTCCCCCCTTTCACTCTATCTAAAAAAAACAACAATGATGGCGGCCATTCTGACAGGTGTGAGGTGATACCTCATTGTTGTTTTAATTTGCATCTCTCTGATGATTAGTGATGTTGAGCATTTCTTCATATGTCTCTCGGCCATTTGAATGTCCTGTTTGGAGAGGTGTCTATTCAGCTCCTCTGCCCATTTTTTAATTGGGTTCTTTGTCTTCCTTTTGTGGAGTTGTATGAGCACTCTATATATATTGGAAATTAACCCCTTATCTGATACATCATTGGCAATGATGTTCTCCCATACAGTGGGTTGCCTTTCCATTTTGATGATTGTTTCTTTTGCTGTGCAGAAGCTTTTTAGTTTGATGTAGTCCCATGTGTTCATTTTCTCCTTTATTTCTGTTGCCTTAGGTGATGTATCAGTGAAAATTCTGCTCCGTATGATGTCCGAAATTTTGTTGCCTACATTTTCTTCTAGAATTTTTATGGATTCACGGGTCACATTTAAGTCTTTTATCCATTTTGAGTTTATTTTTGTGTATGGTGTAAGTTGATGGTCTAGTTTCATTTTTTTGCATGTAGCTGTCCAATTTTCCCAACACCATTTATTAAAGAGGCTGTCTTTACTCCACTGTATGTTCTTGCCACCTTT
Source organism: Molossus molossus (assembly GCF_014108415.1). Lineage (NCBI taxonomy): Eukaryota > Metazoa > Chordata > Mammalia > Chiroptera > Molossidae > Molossus > Molossus molossus. Next base: position 26,829,359 of record NW_023425345.1, on the reverse strand, counting down.
GTCAAATATTAATTGAGCGTATTGCCTTGGGTCCATTTCTGGGTTTTCAGTTCTGTTCCACTGGTCTATATGCCTGTTCTTGTGCCAGTACCAGGCTGTTTTGGTTACAGTCGCTTTGTAGTATAACCTGATATCTGGTATTGTGATCCCACCTACTTTGTTCTTCTTTTTCAAGATTGCTGTGGCTAATCATCAAACAACAAGTGTTGGCGAGGGTGTGGAGAAAAGGGGACTCTAATACACTGCTGGTGGGAATGCAGACTGGTGCAGCCACTATGGAAAACAATATGGTGCTACCTCAAAAAATTAAAAATTGAACTTCCATTTGACCCAGTGATCCCACTGCTGGGAATATACCCTAAGAAGCCTGAAACACCAATCAGGAAGAATATATGTACCCCCATGTTCATAGCAGCACTATTTACAATAGCTAAGATCTGGAAACAGCCCAAGTGTCCACCAGTAGACGAATGGATAAAAAAGCTGTGGTACATATACACAATGGAGTACTATGCAGCGGTAAGAAAGAAAGATCTCTTATCCTTTAAGACGACATGGAGGGACCTGGAAAGTATTATCCTAAGTGAAAGAAGCCAAGCAGAAAAAGACAAATACCACATGATTTCACTTAGATATGGAATATAATGAACATAACAGTCTGAGGAATACAGTAGACCCAGACACATGGAAGTAGGGCACAGACTGACATCCCTCAGAAGAGGGGATGGGGGGTGGGGGGGTGGGAAGAGATAAACCACAGAACTTATATGCATGTATGCATGACCAATGGACATGGACAACTAAGCCGGGGACAGGGTGGAGGGGGGGTGGGTGGGGGGTGCCAATGGGGTAAAAAGGTAAAATATCTGTAACAAAAAAATAAATAAAGATTCATAAAAAATAAAAAAATAAAAAAAAACAACAATGAAAAAATATTCTCTGTGAGGATTAACAAACAATAAATAAAATAATAAAAGAAACCTCCCAACAACAAAAGCCCAGAACCAGATAGCTTTACCAGTGAATTCAACCAAACATTTAAAGATGAATTAATACCAATTCTTCTCAAAATTTTTGAAAAAATAGAAAAGGGGCCAAGTTGGTGTGGCTCAGTAGATTGAATGTTGTCCCATGGGCTAAGGTCCCAATTTGGTTCATGGGCACATGCCTGGGTTGTGGCCTCAGTCCCCAGTGGGGGGTGTGCAGGAGGCATCCAATCAATGTTTCTCTCCCCCTTAGATGTTTCTATCTCTCTCTCCCTTCCTCTCTCTCTAAAAAAATCAATTAAAAAATAAATAAATAAATAAACAAACATAGGAGTCAACTTGAAAGGACTCCTATTAAAAAAAATAGAAAAGAAGACACTTCCAAATTCATTTTAGGAGGCCAGACAAGGACACCACAAGATAAGAAAATTACAGGCTAGCCCTGGCTGGTTTGGCTCAGTGGTTAGAGCATTGGCCTGCAGTCTGGAGGGACCTGGGTTCAGTTCCCGCTAAGGGCACGTACCTCGGTTACAGTTTGTCCCTGGCCCTGGTTGGGTCATGTGGTTGGCAACCACTCGATGTGTCCCTTTCACATCGATGTTTCTCTCTCTCCCTCCCACTCTATCTGAACAAAATATCGAAAAATGTCCTCGGGTGAGGATAAAAGAAAATTATAGGCTAATATCCTGGATGAACATAGATGCTAAAATCCTCAACAAAATATTAGCAAAGTGTATTCAACAATACAGTAAAAGGATTACATACCATTAGGAAGGGGAATTTATTCTAGGGATGCAAGGATGGTGCAACATCTGCAAATGAATCAGTGTGATACACCACATTAGCAAAATGAAGGAGAAAAATAAAATGAGCATCTCAATAGAGGCAAAAAAAGCTTTTAACAAAATTCAGCGTTCATTTAAGATAAAAAATTAACGAAATAGGTAGACAGGGAACTTAGTTAAACATAATGAAGGCCATACATGACAAACCCACAGCTAACATCATCAATGGTGAAAGCTTTTCCTCTAAGTTCAAGAAGAAAACAAGGATGCCAACTCTCAGTACTTTAATTTTACATAGGATTAGAAGTCCTAGCCACAGCAATTAGTCAAAAGAAATAAGATGCATCCAACTCAGAAAGGAAGAAGTAAAACTGTCACTATTTACATATGACCTGATATTATATATTGAAAACCCTAAAGACTTCACCCAAAAAGTGTTCAAATTCAATAAATGAATTCATTAAAGTTGTAGGATATAAGATCAATATACAAAAATCTGTTGCATTTCTATAAATTAATAACAAACTATCAGAAAGAGAAATTAAGAAAATAATCCCATTTACAATTGCATTGAAAAGAATAAAATACTAAAAATAAATTTAACCAAGGAGGTGAAAGATTTGTTCACTGAAAATTATAGAACAATAATGAAAGTCCCAATAACTTCTTTTTTTTTTTTTTCCCAATGAATAATAATCATGCTTGGGATGAACCTCATTGGCTATGATACTACCAATACTCAAAGCTAGTCCCCATAACTTCTAGCTACGAAAACCCGTAGGGATTGTAACAGAGTGATTGTGGCTGAGTGAGACAGAGGCTTTCTAGAAACTCATGCATCTTCTTAAAGGGCCAATGCACAGACTTAATCACTGATGGACTCACTCACTATGAACTCCAGTGCTAGATCAGCAGCTCAAAAAGCAGCAGAGACACAATGAGAGAAATAGAATTGTCTGGATTCAGGGTGAGGGCTGGAGGGGCAAGCTTTCTCTCAGAAGTGCTGGCAGAAGCCATTGTTCCCTGTTGAGCCCTCCCCTACCATCCAGGATGCAGGCATAGGCAAGCTCCAAGCCTTATCAACATGGCTAACACTGTTCATCCTGCCCTGGTGATACCCTGAGACCCTGTCTCAATGAACTTGTGTGTACACCCAAAATGCTTCCAGTAGCTTTTATATTAAAAGGCCTGACTTGGCTCATGCTGTGAATTTTCCTAATAACATCTCTCTCAAAGATTCACAACCTCCAAACAAGCAGCATCTGGCCTGAGCATGCCCTGTACCTCTTGCTAAGCAGCCCCAAGCTTGGCTGTAGTGGCAGCAGCCTCTATTTACATTTTAGCCACTCCCAAGCACCTCTAAGCCCAGCACAAGCAACAAGCATCTGCAAATCTCTTTGTAACTTATACCAAGTGGCCCTGGGCCACACACAAGAGGCAGCTAACCTTGGCCTGCACCAGAGCCCTTCCCAAGAGTGCCCAAAACCAACACATTCAGTGGTCAGCTTCAGACCACAGCAGAGCACCAGCCAACCATCTCGACAAATGACACACCAAAAAGACAGCCTTGGCAGGCACCAGAGCCCTGCTAAAGTGAATTAAGCTCCATAGGGTCAGCCCCTGCACAAGAAGATCCTCCATTGTATTCATGGCCAGTCCTCACATTCAATCAGCCTAAGGGTTGGTTCTTCCCATTGATGTGCCAACAGCAGTCAAGGCTCAACTGCAACAGAAGGCACACACAGCCCACATAAGGGACACACCTAGAGCACCCAGCTTTATGGCCAAAAGAACTGTGGGAAAATTGGGCCCATAGGATACCTACTACATAAGGCTACTCTACCAAGATCAAGAGATGTAGCAGCTCAACCTAATACACAGAAACAAACACAGGAAGGCAGCCGAAATGAGGTGACAAAGACACATGTCCAAAATGAAAGAACAGAACAAAACACTAGAAAAAGAACTTAACAAAATGGAGACAAGGATTCTATCAGATGCAGAGTTCAAAACACTGGTTCTAAAGATGTTCAATGAACTTAGGGGAAGACTAGATGTTCCAACAAAGAGAAAAGATAAAAATGGAGCCCTGGCCAGTGTGGCTCAATTGATTGGGTGTTGTCCTGTGCACCAAGAAGTCACTGGTTTCATTCCTAGTCAGGGCATATGCCTGGGTTGCGGGCTCAGTACTTGGTAGGGGGCATGCAGGAGGAAGCCGACTAATGATCTCACATTGATGCTTCCCTCTCTCTCTCTCCCTTGCCCACTTTCTCTCTCTAAAACTCAATAAAAACATATATTTTAAAAAGAAAATACAAAAATAGATATAGAAAACATAAAAAAGAACCAGTCAGAAATTAAGAATACATTAAGGAAAATCAACAGTAGATTAGATGAAGCAGAGGATCAAATCAGTGATTTGGAAGATAAAGTAACAGAAAACACCCAATAAGAAGAGCAAAAAAGCCCTGGACAGTTTTGCTCAGCGGTTAGAGCTTAGGTCTGCGGTCCAGAGAGAGCAGGGTTCTGTTCCCGCTAAGGGCACGAACCTCGGTTGCAGATTGTTCCTGGCCCTGGTTGGGTCATGCAGGTGGCAACCACTCAATGTGTCCCTTTAACGTCAATGTTTCTCTCTCTCTCTCTCTCCCTCCCACTCTATCTGAACAAAATATTGAAAAATGTCCTCAGGTGAGAATAAAAAAAAAAAGAGAGAGCAAAAAATAAAAAGAAGAATAGTATAAGGGGCTTGTGGGCCAATATCAAGTGTACCAATATTCACATCATAGGTGTACCAGAAGGAAAAGAGAGTGCACAGAGACTCAAAAACCTATTTGAAGAAATAATAATGGAAAACTTTCCTAACTTGACAAAGGAACTAAATATACAAGTCCAGGAAGCATACAGAGTCCCAAATAAGATAAACCCCAAAAGGCCCACACCAAGTCACATCATAATTAGAATGCCAAAGCTTAGACAAAGAGAAAACCTTAAAAGCAGCAAGAGAAAAGCAGTTAGTTACCCACAAGGAAGCTCCCATAAGACTGTCATCTGATTTCTCAAAAGAAACTTTGCAGGCCAGAAGGGATTGGCACAAAATATTTAAAGTGATGAAAAGCAAAGATCTACAACTAAGATTATTCTACCCAACAAAGCTGTCATTTAGAATTGAATGACAGATAAAGAGCTTCCCAGATAAGAAAAAGCTAAAGGAGGTCATTATCACCAAACCAATATTACAGGAACTGTTAAAAAGGCTTCTTTAAGAAGAAAGGAGTAAATGCCCAGCTGGTGTGGCTCAGTGGTTGAACATCAGCCCATGCACTAAGAGGTCACCGGTTTGATTCCCAGTCAGGGCACATGCCCAGGTTGTGGGTCAAATCCCCAGTGGGAGGCATGCAGGAGGTGGCCAATCAGTGTTCTCATTGATGTTTCTCTCTCTCCCTCTCCCTTCCTCTCTCTCTGAAATCAATAAAGAAAAAATAAAAATAAAGAAGAAAGGAGTAAAGATAAAATAATATATAATAAAATGGCAAACACTACATACCTATCAATAATTACTTTATTTTTAAATCTACTTTATTTTATTTTTTCTTTATTGTTGTTAGAGAGAGAGGAAGGGAGAGGGAGAGAGAGAGAGAGAGAGAAACATTGATGAGAGAGAACATCAATTGGCCGCCTCCGGCATGCCCTCCCCCTCCCAATTGGGGATTGGGCCCACAACCTGGACATGTGCCCTGACTGGAATCAAACCAGCAACCTCTTGGTGCAGGGGTCGACACTCAACCACTGAGCCACACCTGCCAAGCTCAATAATTATTTTAATATAAATGGATAAATACTATACTCCAATTGAAAGACATAAGGTAGTACCCTGGCCAGTTTGGCATAGCGGTTAGAGTGTCTACCTGTGGATAAGAAGGTTTCAGGTTCAATTTCAGGTCAAGGGCACATACTTGGGTTGCAGGTTCAATACACTCCCTGGTCAGGGTTGTGCAGGAGGCAACCAATCAGTGTGCCTCTCTCATATCCATGTTTCTCTCTCTCTTGTCTCCACTGTCTTTAAAAATCAATGGAAAAATATCCTCAGGTGAGGATTAACAAAAATAAATAAATAAATATATATTTTTAAAAAAGACTTAAGGGAGCCCTGGCCGGTTTGGTTCAGCGGTTAGAGCGTCGGCCTGCGGTCCTGAGAGACCCGGGTTCGGTTCCCGCTAAGGGCACGTACTCGGTTGCAGTTTGTTCCCGGCCCTGGTCGGTTGTGCGGGTGGCAGCCACTCGATGTGTCCCTTTCACATCGATGTTTCTCTCTCTCTCTCTGTTCCTCTCTCTCCCTCCCACTCTACCTGAACAAAAAATGGAAAAATGTCCTCGGGTGAGGATAAAAAAAAAAAAAAAAAAAGACTTAAGGTGGCTAAATGGAGATGAAAACAAGACCCATACATATGCTGCCTATAGGAGACCCACTTCATATAGAAACACACATGCAGACTGAATGTAAAGGAATAGAAAAAGATATTTCATGCAAATGGAAAAAAAATCAGAAGTAGCAATACTTATATCAGACAAAAGTAAACATTAAAACAAAGGTTATGCCCTAGCCGGGTGGCTCAGGTGATTGGAGAGTCACCCCGTACAAGAAAAGGTGGTGGTTCAATTCCCAGTCAGAGCATATATCCAGGTTGCAGGTTCCATTCTTGGTTGGGGCGCATATGGGAAGCAGCCAATCGATATTTCTCTCACATGTGAATATTTCTCACTCTCTTTTTCTCTCTCTCCTGTCTTTCTCAAATCAATTCATTTTTTAAAATGAGAACATTAAAAATAATGAGGACATTAATCAAAAAGAAGAAAATGGTTTTCTGGGGAAAACAAAGGTAACTAGGGTTCCAGCTGCCCCAGACCCAAGCTGACTGCACTAATAGCTGAGAAGTTCAGTGTATCTGCATGCCTGTAACCTATAAATGGTACACCAATGAACCCTAGCACATCATTGTACCTTGGTACATCAGTTGGAATGTTCTAGGCTACAAAAACCAAGTTAATATTTTTTCCAATAAAGGAAGACCTATATTTAAAGTGTGTAGAGGTAGAAAGAAGCAAATTAGAGAAAAATAACAAGGCTTTTGTGATGGTGTGTGTGTGTGTGTGTGTGTGTATATATATATATATATATATATATATATTTTTTTTTTTTTTTCCAGCAAAGTTGTTTTAGAAAGGGGAAAGAATGAAGGAAACTAATATATTATATGCTAGGCCCTACATTGGATGCTTTTAAGAATTGTAATGAATAATACATAGTAGTTATTATCCCTAATTTAAAATAAAGTGCATTCAGTTTCCAAGGTACAATAAGAGTGGTAATTTCAATGTCTTTATGACTGTAAGGTTGAATTACAGATATAAAGCACAGAGTAGGCCAGTCCATAATACCTTCTAATGAAAGTTTCTATAGTTCACAATAGTTGTTTTATTTGTGCACATTATTCTTTCTCCTTCTGGTAAAAGAAGTGCATCATTCTGGGTTCAGTAAAAGAAGAAGAATCACTAGTAAGTGTTAGGATAGGATAACAAATGGTCACATGCTTATAAATAGTATCCATAACAATTGATCACATGGTGGTAAATGGTATTTATAACTACCTTCTTCTGCTACTCGTTACCTGTTGCCATTGCTCTCAAATGGTTGTGTTTTCTTACCTGATAGGATGATCCAAACCTTTATTTCTGAAAGGCCTGTGCCATTAATGGTCCTCACTTTATTGGTTTGTTGCAGTGTTCTATTAATTTTTATCATAGGATATGGGAGTACTCAGAGGTATCCCCAGAGAATCTTCTGTGTTCCAGACATACTTCTCTTTATGTCATTATGTAGCTACAACCTCTCTCTAAGCATGTTCTTTGGCGAGTGATGATTTAAAAAAAGAAAGAAAGAAACCCAGAAGGAGAAGAAAGAACAAGGCAGAATATTTGAATAAATAATCACCAATTGGAAAAAAAAAAAAAAAGACAAACAATAAGTCACGGATTCAGCAAAGAAACTCAGCAAACACCAAGCAGAATAAATGTCAAAACCACACACCTTGGGTATATCATATTAAACTATTTGCAGACTGAATATCTGCAAACAAAAATGTTGAAGGCATCCAGAGAAAAAGATATATTACCTATAGAGGGACAAGGCTTAGAATTATAACACATGTGTCATAAAAAACTACGTAAGCTATAAGATAATAAAGTAACGTCTATCAAGTACTAAAAAGAAAAAAAACCCATAATTCTATAACCAGCAAAATTATCCTTAAAAATGAAGAAGAAATAAAAATGTTCTCAGACAAATAAAAATTGAGATAACTCATTGCCAGAACTACTCTACAAGAAATACTAAAGTTCTTCAGGGAGAAAGAACATTATATAGGTCAGAAACATGGATAAACATAAAGAAATGAAGAATATCAGAAACGTAATAAATGAAGGTAAAGTAAAATACTTATAAGTGCTCTATAACTTAGTGTTTAAATCATAAGGTCATTCCACCATTTCATTAGGATAGTTATTTTAGGTGATAGGAACATGGTAAGACTAGTCAATTCTATAAGATGAATATATCACCACACTTCATTTACTGTTTGTCAACTTAGCACCTTGGTTGGAAGCAATATTTTTTGAAGTATTATGATTAAGGCATTCTGTAAATTCATGAGTTGTAGTGGTTTGGGTAGAAGCATTGCAGGAGTTCTGCTTCCAGGTAAGGTATAGTCAGTCTCCCAATGCCTACTCTCAAAGTCATGCTAGAGGAATAGGCAAATTATACACACAGGAGAGAACTCAAAATCTCACCCTCAAGATATTTGAAACCTGAGGTGAAATCAAACAAAATACACTTGCCATCTAAAGCCAAATGACGACAATGACTAATTGGATCAAAGAAATGTCCCTCATTCAAGCCTCTTGATAGTAAAAAACATATGCACTTTCCAGTACAGAAAATATTTCAGTTCCCATTAATTTTTGAATATACAATGTTCAACATACAATAAAAATACAAGACATACAAATATGAAGGAAAAAGTAACTTGTAATCAAGAGAAAATACATAAATTATAAACAGACCCACAGAGTGACCCAGATACTGGAATTGGGAGACAAGGATTTTTCTTTTTCTTTATCCTCACCCAAGGACATTTTTTTGCATTTATCTTCAGACAGAGTGGGAGGGAGAGAGGGATGAAGAGAGAGAAGAACATCGATGTGAGAGAGACACATCGACTTGTTGCCACCCACATGACCTGAACCGAACCCGGGTCTCTCTGGTCCATGGGCTGACACTCTAATTGCTGAGCCAAACTGGCTAGGGCTGGGAGACAAGGATTCTAAAATTACTATTATAAATGTGTTAAGGAAAACAGAGAAAAGGATATATGAAAAGCTCAAAATTTACATAAATTAAACAAAAATAAATCTATAAAAAAGCAAATGTACATTTTGGAACTATAAGATATAATAATTGAAATAAAAAAAATGGCCCTGGTAAGTTTGGCTCAGCAGTTAGAGCGTCGGCCCGTGGACCAGAGAGTTTCGGATTTGGTTCCTGCTTAAGGCACAAACCTCGGTTGCAATTCGTTCCTGGCCCCTGTTGGGGTCGTGCAGGTGGCAACCAGTCAATTTGTCTCTCTCTCTCTTCCTCCCTCTGTCCCTCCCACTCTATCTGAAGATAAATGCAAAAATGTCCTCCGGATAAAAAAAAATATGTATTGCCTAGGTTAAACATCAAACTAGACATAGTGAACTTGAAGATCAGTGAACTTGAAGAAAAGTCAATATATAACATTGAAACTGAAGCACAGGAAAAAGACAAAGAAAAAAAGGAGTGGAAAAAGGAAGAGAAGAAAGAAATTGAGAGAATTTTGGAAAAGTCTTTACCATTAATCTCTTTAAATACTTCTGCCACACACTTTTTCTCCTCTTCTGGAACACCACTGAGATGCATATTAGATGTTTTCATTGTGCCAACATTTCCCTTATGCTCTTTTTGTATTTTTATTTATTTTCTCTTTCTGTGCTTCACAAATAATTTTTTATTTTTAGTTCACTAATAATCTTTTTTTGTGCTGATCTGCTGTTAGATACCTCTATTGAGTTGTTAAGGTCAATTTTATTTTAGAGTTTTCGATTTAAAATTTCATTTGAGCCCTGGCTGGTTTGGCTCAGCGGTTAGAACGTCGGCCTGCGGTCCAGAGAGGCCCGGGTTCGGTTCCCGCTAAGGGCACGTACTTCGGTTGCAGTTTGTCCCCGGCCCTGGTTGGTCATGCGGTGGCAGCCACTCGATGTGTCCCTTTCACATCGATGTTTCTCTCTCTCTGTCTCTTCCTCTCTCTCCCTCCCACTCTATCTGTACAAAAAATGGAAAAATGTCCTCGGGTGAGGATAAAAATAAATAAATAAATAAAATAAAATTTCATTTGATTCTTTTATATAGATTCCAGTTTTATGATTAAATTCTCCAGTCTTTCATTGATTTTGTCCATCTCTACCTTGATTTTCTTGAACATATTCTTTTTAAGTCCTTGTGTGCTGTTGTCAATGTCTGGATCAACTGTGGATCTATTTCTGTCCTCTATTTTGTCTTCACTTATCTATCTTATGGTCTTGTCTCTCTTTTTTTTTTTTTTTTTTTTTTTTTAATCCTCACTCAAGGACACTCTTGCATGTATCTTCATATAGAGTGGGAGGAAGAGAGAGAGAGAGAGAAACATCGATGTGAGAAAGACACATCGAGTGGTTGCCACCCATATAACCCCAACAAGGGCTGGGGACAAAGTGCAACCAAGGTACATGCCCTTAGAACTGAACCCGGGACTCTCTGGTCCGCAGGCCGACGCTCTAACTGCTAAGCCAAACCGGCCAGAGCATCTTATGGTCTTGTCTCTTAACATACCCAGAAATTTTTTATTGAATGCTAGATATCATCTATAGAAGTGGTAAAATCTCCAAATGATGTTTTCTCCATAGATTTACACTTCCTTTAATTTTTTTTTTTAATTTAAGCATATTTGGTATACAATCTTATATTGGTTATATTAATATTATTATTTTACAACCCCAGTAATCACTAATGGTTGCTAAATTCATTAGCTCAGTTGTTGAAATAATATAGGAGGGTCAGGGCCTGGCCTGTGGGGCTGAACTCACCAGGGTCTCCTAGAGGCACCTGGGCTGGTGGAAGGCAGTGAGGGCTATTGGGAACTGCCAGACATGCTGAGTGGAGTGTGTGGCAGGTTCACCTCAAAAGTGGTCCAGAAGACATATGCTCTGCTGTCAGTGGTTGCATAGGTGCCTGTGCTGTGCCAAGGTCATGACATCTGCAAACAAGAGCGAGAGGTAGGGGAATGGCCCATGCCTTCCACCTGGAGCTGCTGGAGTTTTTGGTGTGTCAACTCTCCAAGAAGCTGCTCAGATATGAAGCATCAACAAATGAATTGATTAATGAACAGTTGGCAATAGCCTATCCAATTACTGATGGAATTTCTAATATGATGCCATAGGCAGCTTGTATAGCACATCAAACTAAGAAGATACGGAGCAGCACTAGAAAAAATTAACAACCACAAGAAATACAACTAACTTTTCTTAATACCATTGTAGCAGTGGGGATTGTAACCCATCCCACCATTCTTTGATATTGTTTCTGTAAATGCTGACTCTGACTAATATGTACAGTCAGCCCTCGTTTATCGTGGTTAATCAGTTCCAGACTCTACCATGATAAATGAATTCCTGCGAAGTAGGATTCTTTATTTATAAATTGAATATTTTCATAGTTAGTGCATAGAAAACCTGTTTGTGACCTTCTAAATATGTTTTTTAACATTATTAGAGCCCTCTAAACATGAAATAACACTTTTTAGTCACCATTACACTGGTATTACTCAATATATTAGACAAAATAAGAGAAAATAAGACAGACATTACAAATATCATATTATTATTGTACATTTACTTACACATACAGTTCTTACACACAATCACTAACTTATGAAAATAGTGCAACTTGTTCGATGATGAAGTGATGAAGATGAAGAGATGTACTGCAAAGAAGAGCAAGGTTACTGCTCCTCTGAAGGCACAACCTCAGTAGGAGAGTCTTCAGGTGGTGCAGTATCTTCAGCAGGTGCGTCGTCTTCTTCCACTAAAGGAGTACTAGGAGTAGGCAGTGGGTGTCTGGGTGCGCGGCTGAAGGACATCGTTATAGGCAGTTGCTGGCGCTGTCTTTTCATATGTGTGAGGAGGCCTTTGTAGGGTTCTATTGCTCCCTCAAGTGCATTCTGGAACCACAATGCTCGCATCCTTTGTGGGTCCCATTCACCAGTCATGTCCTGTACTACCTTAATAGTTCTCACAACTTGTGAGTGACGCTCAAGTGTAAGGCCAACTTCCTCCTCTTGACCCCCAGGAACCTCTGGCTGCTCTTCCTCCTCCTCACTTGCAGACTTAATCATCTCCATCAGATCCTCGTCAGTTAAGGGATCTGAATGTGTCTCCAGCAGCTCATCCACATCATCGCGGGTCATATCCGCGAAACCTTCTCCTCCCAGCATCTGGGCTAGCCTAACTGCCTTATCCACTGCTGAGTTGCTTATATCCTCTGGGGTGAATCCTCTGTAGTCGTGGACAATTTCTGGCCACATCTTCCAGCTGGCTTTCACAGTCTCCATCTTTATGTCCTTCAACGCCGCCTGGACATTCTTCAAACAGGTCATGATGGTATACTGCTGCCAGTACTCCTTCTGCGAGTTCTCCTCAAGTTCCATGCCTTCGATGAGGTGCTGCAGGAAGTTTCACATGTGGAGGGCCTTGAACACACGAATAACGCCTTGATCCATGGGCTGGATCAGCAAAGTGGTGTTGGGAGGACAAAACTTGATCCGCACACCATTGTAGGATAGGTTTTGCACATGACCTCTAGCATTGTCCATGAGGAGAAGGACATTAAACTCAAGTCCCTTCTCCACGAGATAAAGCTTGACTTAGGGGATGAAGCACTCATGGAACCAGTCCGATGACAGCTGCTTCGTGATCCAGCCCTTGTCGTTGTGCATCCAATGCACTGGCAGCAGGTTCTTGTTTTTATTCTTCAGGGCCCTAGGGTTGTTGGCCTTGTAGATAAGGGCAGGCTTGAGCAAAAATCCCACAGCATTTCCACACATAACGATAGTCACATGATCTTTATATGCCTTGACGCCACAGACCTTGGCCTTATCTTTGAAAATGAATGTCCGGGAAGGCATTCTTTTCCAGAACAGTCCTGTTTTGTCCATATTGAGCACCTGTTCTGGATGATACTCGCCCTCCTCAAGGATCTTCCGGAATGTGTTGTTCATGTAGTCCTTTGCTGCAGGCTGGTCAGCAAAGGCAGCTTCTCTGTGAAGAACGACATTCTTCAGGTGATACCTCTTCTGGAACTTCTTGAACAAACCCTTGCTCGCCGTGAAATCCATGAATGTTGTAGAAGAGGGTCCTGGTTGAGGTTTGTCTGCCATAAAGCACTGATAGAGCTGCCTCGCCTTCTCCCAGATGACCAGCGAATCCAACAGAATGTTTTCTTGCGGCTGCCGCTGATCCAAATGGCTAGGGCAGACTCCATTTTCACTATGAACTTATTACGACTTGTCACGATGCACTTTGCTTCCTTGTTGAAAGAGACAGTAGCCGTTGCACGGATGTTCTTTTCATCTTTATGGATGGAGTGAACAGTAGACTCATCCAAGTCATAATGGCGGGCAACCTCCACAATTTTCTTGCCATCTTTGATCATATCCAAGAGTTTCACCTTCTCCTGGTTGGTAAGCATCTTCCTCCCGCACTTAGTTTCATCATCAGAAGGCTTAGAAGCAGCAGCACATTTAGGAGCTATCGTGGGGCTTAGATAAAAGTTCTCAGAAATCGCAAACACTTAACAAGAACAAAGATGCTTCCAATGCGTAGCAATGTAGAAGCATGTATGAGAGAAACAAACTTGCATGAGGCTGAGCCAATCAGGGTCCAGAATAAGAAGAGGATAGGATAGCCAATCAGTGAACAGCACGCTCTGATTAGCTTGATTTCACCACATCTGATTTTTTGGAAAAAAGTTATTGCCCACACACAAGAAGTGGTCTAGCGGTTGCACCTGGCATTGAAGGATTTGCAGGGGTGCTCAAATACATAAGCCTACAGTCCAGACAAACAGTAATTTTAATTTTAATTGTAATACAGGGGTGTGTAATTGACTCAGACAACAGAGCACGTGCTGTATCATTTTCACTGTCTCTATCAACATTTAATGAATATATTTTTTAAAAATGCAGTAAAGTGAAGCCGCAAAAGTCAAAGAGTGAAGTGGCAAGGGATGACCATAACTTGTAGATAAACAGCACTTTTTTTCCTTCTTTTTTTTTTGGGAGAGAGGGAGGAAGAGACAGAGAAACATCAATGTGAGAGAAATAGACCGACTGGCTGCCACCCACATGACCACAACTGGGGCCAGGGACAAACTGCAACTGAGGTACATGCCCTTAACGGGAACTGAACCCAGGACTCTCTGGTCCACAGGCTGATGCTCTAACCGCTGAACCAAATCAGCCAGGGTGATAAACAGCATTTTTATATAAGGATTCTAGGAACTAACTTCAGAAGATGCAGACTCCAACCTTTAGTCATCCCAGTTCCAGGAGGTTATTTTGACTTTCAACTGTAGAACCAGGCTGACATAGAACCAGGATGATGAAGACCATGACACATACCAAACCATCACTTGACCAGTTTCAAGATCCTTATCAATATGTATGTATGCGTAACTAACGGACATAGGGAACAGGGGGGCAGGCAGGATCAGGAGGAGGGTGTCTAGGGGGGAAAAGGAGAAATATCTGTAACAAAAATAAATTAATAAAAATTGGAGGGAAAAAAAGATCCTTATTAGAATGGACTGTGCTGGCCTGCACACAGAGAACTTTTCAACACCCTCGTGTTGATTTCTTTGTTCTGCTTTCCCTCTCCCTCCTTATAAAAACCTCTGCCTGCACTGAGATGTTGAGATGGGCTATGAGACAAGAGTCTCCCATCTCCTCAGATAACCTACACTCGAATAAACCACTTTCGTTTTGCACCAGCGTCAGTCTCACAAGTTTGGTTTTTGTAGCAGCAGGCAGCTGAAATTGGGTTCTGGTTACAGTTTTGATAAAGCAGCCAGGAAGTCATGGAAAACCTCCTTGCTGAGCCCCTGGACTTTGGAGGGGGTTTCCAGACTGCCTGTGGCTGACTGACCCCATGAGAAAACTTGGGAGTCCCTAGCAGCTGCTGTGTGATTTTACTCAGGGACTGTCCTTCGCTCTCTCGGCACTGGTCACCTGCTATGCCCAGAAAATGGGTTGTTGGTGGGCTGATGAGCCCAAAACTGGGTAGAGTATCTGGTGTGCATTACTAGGAGCCCCTGCCCTGTCATTTGGGGTTCTTTGAACCATATGGGATTTCGTAGGAATCTATAGGCATTACATGGCAGTAGGCATGGCTCAGTGATTAAGGAAAATCTCAGTTCCCCAGTGTGGAATTTGGTGAGAGCACTCTCTTGGTTTTGATATTTGGATTTTGGGGTATTATTTGCTTTTCTTGTTGCCTACATCTTGTGGGGTGTCTTAATAATTGTGTTCCTGATTTGGGATATTATTACTTGGAGAAATTTGCATAGAAATCACACTACTATATAATTGCTTGCTCCTTCCTGTTTGTCTAATTGTTATTTTGTGTGTAACCCTTGACTCTTAAGCATGGAGGAGGGCCTCAGCATCAGTACCCATTGGCAACCCCCTGGGTTGCATTTTAGTCGATTGGTCCACCTGTGGTTATGAGCCAAATACCAAGAAAAAGATGATCTTTTAGCCCTGGCGGTTTGGCTTAGTGGTTAGAGCATTGACCCGTGGACCAATGAGTCTCAGGTTCAATTCCCGTGAAGGGCACATACCTCAGTTGCAGTTTGTCCCCAGCCCTGGTCAGGTCATGCAGGAGGCAACCAGTTGATGTATCTCTCTCATATTGATGTTTCTCTCTCTCTCCCTCTTTCTTCTCCCTCCCACTCTATCTGAAGATAAATAGAAAAGTATCCTTGGGTGAGGATTAAAAAAAGAAGATAATCTTTTGTTGTAATACAGCTTAGCCAATGATGTTTTGGTGTTGGAAGAGTGATGGCTCCTAATTAGTTCTTTGAACTACTATACTATTTTGCAATTGTTATCTTGTTTTGCCAAAGGTCTGATAAATGGGATAAGATCTCTTATATGCAAGCTTTCATGTTGTTACATCATAAGAATTCTACTCAGAAAATTCTAAATTAATGGTTCAGAGAAGGAGGGAAAGGTCTCACTGCCCGAGCAGACAGTAAAAGACAAATGTGATGTTTCAAACACTCTAAATCCTCCTAGAGGCCTGGGGGCTGCTTCAGTCCCAGAAAGAATGGGAAAATTAATACCACCCAAACCTTGTGCAGGCTTTGGAAGCAGCAGGGGCCATTGCCCCACCTCAATATAAAGGGGGAAAATGGTACTTTTACACTAAAGCCACTGGAGGCCCAGGAGTTGTTGCAGTTCTGGGAACAAGGTGCAGTGCCTGTTATCTTCCCCCGCCTCCTTACCTTTTACTCCAGTTTCCTAAAAGTTGTCAAGTTTATGTTATCTTTGTTATGCCTCTTAAAAATGTGAGTGTATTTGCCAGTGGAAAAACCTGTTTCCGAAAGTAATGAAATGTGTTCATAAATTCACCAATCTAAAAAATGCTAATTATTTACTTTTGATTGTAACTAAAAAATAAGGTTTCTAAGAATTATGAATTCTCAGACTGGTGCAGCCACTATGAAAAACACTATGGTGTTACCTAAAAATTAAAAATTGAATTGCCATTTGACCCAGTGATCCCACTTATAGGAATATACCCTAAGAAGCCTGAAACACTAATCTGAAAGAATATATGTACCTCCATGTTCATGCAGCACTATTTACAATAGCTAAGATCTGGAAACAGCCCAAGTGTCCTTCAGTAGATGAATGGATAAAAAAGCTGTGGTACATATACACAACGGAATACTATGCAGCTGTAAGAAAGAAAGATCTCTTATCCTTTGAGATGACATGGAGGGACCTGGAAAGTATTATCCTAAGTGAAATAAGCCAAGCAGAGAAAGACAAATATCACATGATCTCACTTATTAGTGGACTATAATGAACATAATAGTCTGAGGAATAGGGTAGACCCAGAGACGTGGAAGTAGGGTACAGACTGACAACCCTCAGAAGAGGGAGTGATGGGGAGAGGGAAGAGATAAATCACAGAACTTATATGCATGTACATATAACCGATGGACATGGACAACAAAGCTGGGGACAGGGTGGGGAGAATGGGGAAGAGGATGTCAATGGGGAAAAAAGGAGAAACATCTGTAACAAAAATAAATTAATAAAAAGTCTGCTCTGAAAAAAAAAAAGAACTAAGAATTCTAATTAAATTGGGGAAAAGTATGTGGTTTTGGTAATACAGAATTGAAAGTAGGTTGTTCTAAAGTTTGCTATTTCTGAATAAGTTAAGAAGAAACAAACTGCCCTGGCCAGTTTGGCTCAGTGGTTGAGCTTCGGCCTGTGGACCAGAGAGTCCAGGGTTCAGTTCCTGCTAGGGGCACGTACCACAAAAAATAAATAAATAAATAAATAAATAAATAAATAAATAAATAAGAAACAAACTGAAAGGGATTAGGAAAATTGTAGAAGGACTATAAATTACAAAGGGTTTGTATAAGTAAAAGGGTTTGAGTCAGTCCCAGAGGGTTTGTGGAAGTTGCAGAGGGTTTGTGTACCTCACAAAAGGTCCATGCAGGCAGCAGATGGTGTGTGCAATTTGAAGAGGGATTATATAAAAGGAAGAAGCAAAATGAGAAAGAATTGAGGAAGTAAAAAAGGTGAAAGGATAAAGAATTGAAGTAAAAAAGGTGAAAGGATAAAAGAAAGGGACATAAATATTACAGGAAGAAAGGACATTGCAGGAGGAATACTCAAGAAGGGAAATGAAAATGGAAAAGAAAAATAAAGAATGAAAAAGAAAGTCACATAGATAGATAGTAAAGTGGTAATTTTAATGATAAATGAAAAGGCTGGGATGCTCCCTTTGATTTTTTAAAACCAATTGTAATTTTCCCACAGGAACCCCAGGTACAATTGACAGTGGAAAATAAATTAATTGATTTCTTTTTTCTTATTTTAAAAAATGTTTTTACTGATTTTTTTAGAGAGAGAGGAAGGGAGAGAGAGAGAGATAGAAACATCTATCAGCCCTGGCCAGTTTGGCTCAGCAGTTAGAGCATTGGCCTGTGGTCCAGAGAGACCCAGGTTTGGTTCCTGCTAGGGGCACATATCTCAGTTGCAGCTTGTCCCCGGCCCAGGTTGGTCATGTGGGTGGCAACCACTCAATGTGTCCCTTTCACTTTGATGTTTCTCTCTCTCTCTCTCTTTCTTCCTCTCTCTCCCTCCCACTCTATCTGAACAAAAAATGGAAAAATGTCCTTGGGTGAGGATAAAAAAAAAAGAAAGAAAGAAACATCTATTAGCTGCCTCCCGCACACCCCCTATTGGGGATTGAGCCTGCAACCTGGGCTTGTGTCCTGATCAGGAATCCAAGGGAACTTCTCAGTCCATGGGACAATGCTCAATCCACTGGGCCATACCAGCTGGGCAATTAATTGATTTCTTAATGTGATACACTTTCATTTGTAATTCTGAGTATTATCTTAGAATATTGTTATGAAACAAGCAAATTCTTTTTTTTGTCAATTACATTATCATCAGATCTATAACCATGCCATTTTAAGTATATTTTTGTCATTTAGAGATAGACATTGTTTTACTCTGATATATTTACAAAAATATTACATCTTCTGTCTTTTTCTAAAATATGAATGTCTAAGGATAAATTTTCAGATCATATCTTTAAAATATGCCCTGGCCGGTTTGGCTCAGCGGTTGGAGCGTCGGCCTGTGGACCAGAGAGTCCCAGGTTCGGTTCCCGCTAGGGGCACATACCAAAAAATAAAATAAAGTTAACAATATTTAAATAAATAAATAAATAAATAAATAAATAAATAAATAAATAAATAAATAAATAAATAAAATAGATAAAAAATTATAGAGCTCTGAGGAATAACTGGATTCATAGGAATATTGGAAAATAATCAAGATAAATAAGAATTAATTATGGGATTATAAAAACTGAAGATAATTATTATTCTTATGACTTTGTTCAAAATATTGCTGATTTTAAGAAATATATTTGTTTTTTAGAGCAGTTTGGTAAATTGTACCTTCATAAGCAATATTGGAACATTCATATTTTTCTTACTACTTGATCCTTCCAGAATTTAAAAACACTTAATAAGTGTTATTATTTTCATGGCAATATATTTGTTTGCATGAATCAAATAGGAATCTGATTTTTTCATAACAGGACACATAAAGCCAGTTTCCAATTGTAGTTTTATTAACCAAGACTTTGACTAGAATGTCATGTTTGAGAAAGACATGCTAGACTCTGGATGTCTGTTTGTTTTTGTGTTATTTTGTCTGGTTGGTTTTTATACCAACCATCCCAATGGGTGTAAGATATCTTAGTGGTTCTTATTTTTCATTTGCAT
Organism: Molossus molossus; assembly: GCF_014108415.1. NCBI lineage: Eukaryota > Metazoa > Chordata > Mammalia > Chiroptera > Molossidae > Molossus > Molossus molossus. The sequence continues at coordinate 26,809,881 of NW_023425345.1, read as the reverse complement.
TTCTCTAATGATCAGTGAGGTCAAGCATCTTGCATATTCTTGTTGGCAATTTGTATATCTTCTTTGGAGAAATGTCTATTCACATTTTTTGCCCATTTAAAAAATTGGATTCTTTGTTTTGTTGTTGTTGAGTTTTAGAAGTTCTTTTATATTCTGGATATTTACCCATTATCAGATACATAATTTGCAAATATTTTCTTCCTTTCCTTTGGTTACCTTTTCATTTTGTTGATTGATTCCTTTGATGCACAGAAATTAAAAATTTTCATTTAGTGCAATTTATTTTTTCTTTTTGTATTCTGTGCTTTTGGTGTACATCAATGAAATTATTGCCAAATTCAATATCATGAAACTTTCCCTCATATTTTCTTCTAAGAGTCTTATAGTTTTAGCTCTCAGATTTTTATCCTTTTTGAGTTAATTTTTGTGTATGATAAAGTGAAACTTTATTCTTTTGTATGTAGATATTCAGTTTTACCACCACCATTTGTTACAAAGTTATCCTTTCCATATTGAATAGCTTGGCACACCTGTCAAAATTATTTGAGCATAGCCCTGGCCTGTTTGGCTCAGCGGTTAGAGCGTTGGCCTGTGGTCCGGAGAGACTGGGGTTCGGTTCCCGCTAAGGGCACATACTTCGGTTGCAGTTTGTTCCCAGCCCTGGTTGGTTGTGTGGGTGGCAGCCACTCGATGTGTCCCTTTCACGTCGATGTTTCTCTCTCTCTCTCTTCCTCTCTCTCCCTCCCACTCTATCTGTACAGAAAATGGAAAAATGTCCTCAGGTGAGGATAAAATAAATAAATAAATAAATAAATAAATAAATAAATAAATAAATAAATAAATAAATATTTGAGCATATATGTGAGGATTTATTTCTGGGCTCTCTATTTTATTCTTTTAGTCTATATGTCTATCTTTATGGCAGTACCAGTGTTTTGATTACTGCAGCATTATGATAAGTTTTGAGGTCAGGAAGTATGAGTCCTCCAATTTTGTTGTTTTTTCAAGCTTGTTTTGGCCATTGAGATCCCTTGAGATGCCATGTGAATTTTAGAATGGATTTTTCTATTTCTGCAAAAAAACCCATAGTTTTTTGGGTTTTTTTTCCCCAACTCCACACTCTTTATTCTCCGGCCCCTGTACCATCAAAACAGTTATTTTTTACCTTTTGCTCAAATAGGAGAGATTTTTTACCTCACCAAAATAATATTATATGCTTTGTGCTGTATTTTTCTTTAATGTCTCACTTCTGAAAAAGCTAAGGCTCCTTGCAATTGTGTTACTGTCTATGTTTATTTTATTTTATTTATTTATTTATTTATTTTGGGTACGTACCTCTAGCAGGAACCAAACTCGGGACTCTCTGGTCCGCAGGCCGACACTCCAACCACTGAGCCAAACCAGCCAGGGTTTCTATGTTTATTTTAAATTACCCTATTGACAATGTTATCAATAAACAGACAAACTATAATCATTTATTACTCTAAGGCACAAGGATCATATCTTAATCAAGGGACGACATTGCCTCTGATAGTTTTATTTATTTTTTTCTTCCAAAATCAGAGCCTATATTCAAAAAATGAAGAATCTCATGATGTCTTTTTTTTTTTTAAGACAACCACTACTTTTTTTTTTTTAATAATTTTTCTTTATTGATTTGAGAGAGAGGGGAAGGGAGAGGGACAAAGAGATAGAAACATCGAAGAGAGACAACATCAATTGGCTGCCTCATGAATGCCCCTCACTGGGCATAGGGCCCACAACCTGGGCATGTGCCCTGAACAGGAATTGAACTGGTGACTTCTTGGTGCATGGGTCGATGCTCAAGGACTGAGCCACACCAGCTGGACTCTCACGACACTTACATTGTCTTAGGGGTTTCCCAGAAAGCCCCCCTTGTCAATCACAAAAATTTGTTCTTTCACATTATTAAAAGAGAAAGCAAAAATAAAACATTTTGTTATGCTTTATATTTTGCAATTATTTCAACACTATTTTAAGATGTGCATAGGGCCCTGACTGGTTTGGCTCAGGGGTTAGAGTGTTGGCCAGAGGACCAGTCAAGGGCATATACTGGGTTGTAGGTTGTTGAAGTCTGTCAGGTTTGTTCGAGAGGCAACCAATCAATATGTCTCTCTCTCACATTGATGTTTCTCTCTCTCTTCCTCTCTCTCTCTCATTCTCTCCTTCCTTCCCTCCCTCCCTCTCTACCTTTCACTCTATCTAAAAAATCAATGGAAAAATATCCTCAGGTGAGGATTAACAACAAAAACAACAAAAATAGGTGCATAGGAAGAACTTCCCAATCAATACAGAAGTGTAACTTCCCATTGATTAATTATGTTTTTTTTTTAATTTAATAAAAAGTATAAATATTTAAAGTGCAAAATATGGCCCTGGCCAGTTTGGCTCAGTGGTTAAAGTGTCGGTCTGTGGTCCTGAGAGACCGGAGTTCAGTTCCCGCTAAGGGCATGTACCTCGGTTGAAGTTTGTCCCCAGCTCTGGTTGGGTTGTGCGGGTGGCAGCCACTCAATGTGTTCCTTTCACGTCAATGTTTCTCTGACTCTCTCGCTCTCACTCCCTCCCACCTTATCTGAATAAAAAATGGAAAAATGTCCTCGGGTGAGGATAAAATTTTAAAAAATAAAAGATAAAAAAAATAAAGTGCAAAATATAATGTTTTGATATACAAATACATAATAAAATTACCATAGCCAAGCTAACTGACATATCCATCTCCTCACAGTTACCTTTGTGTGTATGTGTGTGAAGAATAGCTGAGATTTAATTTATTAGCAAATTTCAAGTCTACAATACAGTATTATCAATCATAGTTACCATGTGATACTTTATATCTCTGGAATTAATTCATCCTACGTAACTAAAACGTTGCACCCTTTGACCAACATTTTCCCATATCCCCTGCCTCCCCACCCTTGATAATTACTGTTCTTACTCTTTGCTTCTATGAATTATATATACTTTTAAATTTATTTTGTTTTATTTTTTAGAGGGAGAGGAAGGGAGAGAGAGAGAGATAGAAACATCGATGAAAGAGAACATCAACTAACCACCTCCTGCTTGTCCCCCACTGGGGTTTGGGCCCACAACCTGGGCATGTGCCCCAACTGGGAACCGAACCAGCAACCTCTTGGTAAATGGGTTGATGCTCAACCACTGAACCACAATGGTCAGGCACATTGCTAAATATTTCATAGAGTTGCTTCATACTTTATCTTATAAACACTTTTATTCTACATTCTGTTATTATTGGCTAGTGTTACTAATTAATCTGAGCCATTTGATTTTATCGTCAACATATGATTTCTACTTTCCTCTCATGCTTACCTAAGGGCTTGCAATTAGCTACAAGTACAAATTGGGTCTTCAGCAAAGAGCCTCAGAACCTCATGAACAGGGGTATACAAGGTATTCTATTATTATTACTGCAATGAAGAGACTCATTGGCACAGGTTTCTGAACCAGCATTGGTTCAGACTATCAGACTGCATGACTTTGTGAAAACTAACCCAAGATCTTGTGGAACATGATCTACATAGAACTGAGTGAACTGATGAGGAAGATGTAATTAATAGTGGACATTTATTTGGGGGCAATATTGTTGTATTACTCATAATGTTCTATTTTCTGTTGAATATATCGGGAAGCCCTTTCTCTTTCTTTGATTCTATCTCCAGTCCTGAATGTAGTAGACCATGCTTTTAAAAACTGAAATGAAACATTCTTTAAATGGTATTTCATTTTCCCTTACCCCACAGTATTCAAGAACAAATACTTCTGCTGAGTCTCATTATTTTTCATGTCAATATAATAATTTCCATACATTCCATAAGACTCTGTCCAACTTTCTATCAAGATACAATTAAGCAAATTAATTGCCTGATCAGGGCTATAGTGGAGTGTCATATTAGAGAATAAATCTCATTTCATTTGCTATGACAAGCCTACCGTGAAGGAACTGGTATGGTTCGTAATCTGTGAAAACCATACATATAAATAAATCAGGTTGAAATATAATTTACAGGCCTAGCTTTTTAAATTACGTTATCAAGACTAATCTTCAGAATTTTTTATGATTATAAGGTGGACTATCAAAAAATATTACATCAAATTCAGAAACAAGGTAATAAATGACTTCATGTTTCTTTAATGTCTAGCATACCACACCTCCCCAGAATTATTTAATTTTCTAAGGCATATACTTTTTGTAACTTAATATTTACTATTGATTAGAGCCCAGAGTTTGTGAAGTTGCAGATTAAGTTGCAATTTTTTTTTTTATCCTCACCCAAGGATAGTTTTCTATTTATCTTCAGATAGAGCGGGGATGAGGAAGAGAGAGAGAAACATCGATGTGAGTGGGACAAGTAGAATGGTTGCCTCCCACACGACCCTGACCCAGGCTGGGGACAAACCTCAACCAAGATAAATGCCCTTGACTGGAATTGAACCCACAACTCATTGGTCTGCAGGCTGATGCTCTAACCGCTTAGCCAAACGGGCCAGGGCTTAAGTTGCAATTTTTTTCAGAGAGAGATGCAAATGATATCTTTCCTACAGAAAAATAAACTCTAAAATTTTATCTCAAACCTAGAAAATGTATCTTATTTCAGATGGACTATGATATATTCTTCATTCTTCTAATTTTCCTTTGAACTGACTTTCTATCTAAATCATTAGTGAGTTAGCCCTGGCCACTTTGGCTCAGCGGTTAGAGTGTCGGCCTGCGGTCCGGAGAGACCCGGGTTCGGTTCCCACTAAGGGCACGTACTTCGGTTGCAGTTTGTCCCCGGCCCTGGTTGGTCGTGCCAGTGGCAGCCACTCGATGTGTCCCTTCACGTCGATGTTTCTCTCTCTCTCTTCCCTCCTCTCTCTCCCTCCCACTCTATCTGTACAAAAAATAGAAAAATATCCTCGGGTGAGGATAAAAAAAAAAAAATCATTAGTGAGTTAAATAAAAGTTAAAAGTCATAGTTTTAAAAATGATACTCTTTTAAAATTATACTTTCACACTTCTTAATATCTTCTCTGATTTCCCTCTCCTAATTCTAACTACATTCTGCTGTCAACCTGGTCTTCCTAAAATACTGCTTTATGACATTTACTCCCCTCCTCATAAAACCTCCTATCAACAGGATAAACTTTCACATCATTAGCCTGGTATTCACAGTCCTTCACTCTTGATCTTCAGTTGCCTTTAGCACCTTATCTTCCATACAAATTCTCATTTTTTTTTCCTTTATTGATTTTAGAGAAAGAGGAAAGGAGAGGGTTAGAGATAGAGCTATAGAAACATTGATGAGAGAGAACATCGATTGGCAGCCTCGTATATGCCCTACACTGGGGATCAGGCCCACAACCTGGGCATGTGCCCTGACTGGGAATCAAACCGGCGACCTCTTGGTGCATGGGTCGTTGCTCAACCACTGAGCCATACTGGCCGGGCACAAATTCTCATTTAGTCAAACCAAAGTAGTGTACTTTTTTTTCTATCAGTTAAAACAATGAAATTAAAAAAAAAAAAAAAGTATCTGAATTTACCTATCCTCCTCTCGAGCTCTTGGAATTTCTATCTCTATTTTTTTTTCTTTTCATTTTTTGTTCAGATAGAGTGGGAGGAAGAGAGAGAGAGAAACATCGATGTGAGAAAGACACATCGAGTGGCTGTCACCCGCACAACCTAACCAGGGCTGGGGACAAACTGTAACCGAGGCACATGCCCCTAGCGGGAACCAAACCCGCATCTCTCTGAACCGCAGGCCCACGCTCCAACCGCTGAGCCAAACCGGCCAGGGCAAATTTCTATCTCTAAAAACCAACTCATTTTGTCTCAGCCAGTAACCCTCTGGGAAGTGAGTTCCTAAACTCTTGTAGCATTTAACACAACATAAATGAAGATAAATTATAATATAATAAAGATACAGCTTGTCTGTATCTCTGGTTCCTGTCAGAGAAATTAAAAAACCCTTGGAACTTTTCGAGTGAGAGAGGCATCTTTGTTATGTTATTGGAGTGACTTATGATAGGCCTCTAGATAGACTCAGGATCAGGCCTGGTCACCAGAAAGACCAAGCATGTGATTAGAGGATTAGGTGTTTGAGACTTTGAACCAGCCTGACCTCTAGGGATGCAAAGGGGGCCAGAGATTGAGTTCAATCATTTGACCAGTGTTTTAATCAATCATGCCTGCTTAATGAAACACCAATAAAAACCCTGGACACTGAAACTCAATAGAGCTTCCTGGTTAGTGAACACATTGATGTGCTTGAGGGTGACTCACCTGGATTCCATGAGGAGAGGGCACAGAAGTTCTGCATTCCCTTCCAGACCTCAACCTGGACATGTCTTCATTTGACTGTTTCTGTGTTATATCCTTTACAATAAAATCAGTCATAAGTAGAGCACTTTTCTGAGTTGTTCTAGTGAATTATCAAAACTGAGAAGGTTATGGGAACCCCTGAATTTGTAGCCAACTCTGTCCAAAGTGCAGGTGAGCTGAGGACCTCCAGAACTTGTGGCTGGCAACTAAAGTAAGGGCTGTTTGTGTTGGGCTGAGCTCCTAACCTGTGATGTGTGCACTAAATCCAGGTGGTTAGTAAACAAATTATATTGCAGTTTACCCCTGTTGGATTTGAAACACTGTATTATATTAATAGTTGACATTTCATGTATGGAGAACATGTACTCCATTTGTCTGCTTTATCCAGCCAGCTTCCTGGGAATTCTCTACCACATGAGTGGACTATGTGATTTTTGCCCTCTGGGCATTATTTGATCAGAGTGGATACAAGACTTAGCTGAGCCAATACAATTCTGAATGGGTATGGGAGCACTGAAATGTTAATCTGTTGGTTGGTGCTGCTGGAACAGGAGGTATCTGACATAGTAAATACCTAATATATTTTTGTTGAATGAATAAATAAAAGAAGTTTCTGTAACTTTGGAGCTGAGAGGGCATTTTTCCCATGTACATGGAAAAGCAGACAATATTAATCTGCTGAAAGAGAAGAGAGTGAAGCAAATGCAAGGTGAGAAGCAGAGATAAAAGATCACATGGGCCCTGTCCAGTTTGGCTCAGCGGTTAGAGCGTCGGCCTGTGGTCTGGAGAGATCCAGGTTCGGTTCCCGCTAAGGGCACGTACTTCGGTTGTAGTTTGTCCCCGGCCCCGGTTGGGTAGTGCGGGTGGCAGCCACTCGATGTGTCCCTTCACATCGATGTTTCTCTCTCTCTCTCCCTTCCTCTCTCTCCCTCCCATTCTATCTGTACAAAAAATGGAAAAATATCCTCGGGAGAGGATAAATAAATAAATAAATAAATAAAATAAAAAAAAGATCACATGGATTGAAAAAGGCAGTGAAATAACCACTTTAAGCTCCTGAAGATTTTTCTGTTCCAGACCTAGTAAGGCCCTAATGCATCCTGCTTTGGTTTTCCTTGAAGTGGGCCTGAATAAATCCCAGTACATTTCCCCATCTGCCTATGTTAGTTTGGTAGATTTTTGTTACTAGTGTTAAAGGATAATTTTTTAAGTGATAAAATCATGATTCTCATAAAAATATGAAAATAAAACATATAGAAGATTTTGCCCTGGCCGGTTTGGCTCAGCGGTCAGAGCGTCAGCCTGCGGCCCAGAGAGACCCAGGTTCGGTTCCCGCTAAGGGTGCGTACCTCAGTTGCAGTTTGTCCCCGGCCCTGGTTGGTTGTGCAGGTGGCAGCCAGTCGATGTGTCCCTTTCACGTTGATGTTTCTCTCTCTCTCTCTCTTCCTCTCTCTCCTTCCCACTCTATCTGAACAAAAAATGGAAAAATGTCCTCGGGTGAGGATAAAAAAATAAAAATAAAATAATATTTTACTGCCCGGCTGGTGTGGCTCACTGGTTGAGCGTTGACTCATGCACCAAGAGGTCGCTGGTTCGATTCTCTGTTGAGGCACATGCCCAGGTTGTGGGCCTGGTCCCCAGTGGGGGGCAGCCAGTCGATGTTCTCTGTCATCGATATTTCTATCTCTCTCCCTCTCCTTTCCTCCTCCTCTAAAATCAATAAAGAAAAAATGTTTTAAAAAAGATTTTACTGCCCTGGCCGGTTTGGCTCAGCGGTTAGAGCGTTGGCCTGCGGTCCGGAGAGACCCGGGTTCGGTTCCCGCTAAGGGCACATACCTTGGTTGCAGTTTGTCCCCAGCCCTGGTTGGGTCGTGTGGGTGGCAACCACTAGATGTGTCGCTCTCACGTCGATGTTTCTCTCTCTCTCTCTCCCCCTCTCACTCTATCTGAACAAAATATCGAAAAATGTCCTCGGGTGAGGATAAAAAAGATTTTACTAACTCTTATGTTAAATGAGAAAACAAGATGATACAATAGGTTCAAAGGAGAATCCAAACAACAGACATGTATTGATCAGAAATACTGAAATGAGTTTTCAAGTGGATACAAAATTGGCTCTTGAGAGAGAGGGAGTTGTCATCCCCCAGAAGAATTTATTTGTATGGCTCTGGACATGGGGGATGGGAGGGGTGGGAAGAGATAAACCAAAGAATTTATATGCATATATGCACAATCAGTGGACACAGACATTAGGTTGGGGAAAGGAGAAAGGTGGGAGTAAGGAGGAGGAGGTCACTGAGGGGAAAAAAGAGGGACATCTGTAATACTTTCAACAATAAAAAAAAAAAGAATTATTTGTACTGCTACTTATTTTCTACGCATTAATTTTAATCTCTAAAGAGTTATAAAATAGCCTAGTCAAAGCAAAAGTGAATATCTCTATATGCTCAGATATTCCCCAAATTATAACATTTCATTAGAGTATATCCAGCCCTGACTGGTGTGGTTCAGTGGTTAGAGCATCAACCCATGCACTGAAGGATCACGGGTTTGATTTCCAGTCAAGGGCACGTACCTGGGTTTCAGATTTGATCCCCAGCCATGCAGGAGGCAACCAATTGATATGTCTCTCTCATACTGATGTTTCTCTCTCTCCTCCTCTCTCCCTTCCACTCTAAAAAAAAATCAGTGGAAAAAATATCTTTGGGTAAGGATTAACAACAACAAAAAAAGTATATCCAGTAATCTTTTTTGTTTATTCCAAAATCTTACGTGTTTTCTCATACTAGTGAGGCAGGATAGTAAGAAGCTAAGAAAATTTCTTGGGAAGTGGAACAGGGAAACTGAGACAGATAGTTAAACAAGCAGTATGCAGCCATCTAGTAAATCTAGATGCCAAGCAGTTTGCAGCCATCTAGTACATCCTATCTTCTCTAAACAAAGGACATTTAAGAGTAATGTTTTGCACTTCTCCTCCCCAACCAGAGAGTAAATAGTTTAAATCATCCCACTCAGGGAGATAGATTAGCAGAAGTCCAATTAGTGCCATTTGCCAACCATACCCAAGAACAGATGAAGTTAAGGGAATCTCATCTTGGCACATCAGCATAAAACTGATGAATACTCTACTGAAATCCTCCCTTAATCTCCCAAGACTTTAAAAACCCTCAAAATGGCCCTGGCCAGTTTGGCTCAGCGGTTGGAGCGTCCGCCTGCGGTCCGGAGAGACCCGGGTTTGGTTCCCGCTAAGGGCACGTACCTCGGTTGCAGTTTGTCCCCGGCCCTGGTTGGTCGTGCGGGTGGCAGCCACTAGATGTGTCCCTTTCACATCGATGTTTCCCTCTCTCTCTCTTCCTCTCTCTCCCTCCCAGTCTGTCTGTACAAAAAATTGAAAAATGTCCTCGGGTGAGGATAAAAAAAAAAAAAAAACCCTCAAAATGAAGGTTCCAGTGCAAGCTCTCCCTCCCAGGAGCACCCTCTTCCCCCTCCTCTTCCCACACTGGCATGCGTCTCCTAAACTCTAAGGGACCCCAGGAGGCTTGTAACCAGGGCAGCAATGGGCAGCAGCAGTTCAATCCAGGCAAACCCCCTGAACCTGTCCCCAAGGCCCCCTTTTCTCTGACTTCTTAATGAGCTAAAGCAGCCCAGCCTAGGTTCATTTCCCCACCTAGTCCCTCTCCTGTCATCCTAGGACCTTTCTTGTTTCACTGTCCCCAGCTTTAATAAATGTCCTCTAAAATTCACCTGGACTTATATTGAGAAATTTTTCCTGCACAAAGTCAAGAACCCACATACTATGAGGATGGCCCTAGGCAGACCCACAAAGGGCCAGGTCCCCTTTCCAGTAGCACTAGTAAACAAATGATTCCTGTATAGAGTGTTTCTCATATCTCTGTGTGAGAAACATATACTCTTTTGTGAAATATCTACACTTATGCAGAGACATGAAGGGAACTCCTGTGGCCTCAAAGGGTGAATCAAACCTAGTGACCAAAGGATAATAGAACACCTACTATCCAATCTCTTCAACCAGATTTTAAGCCACTTACTACAGGAAACTTGCCTTAGGCCTAGCTTACCTTCACAAAATGTGTTATAAGGAGTAGGTTAGAGAAATATTTGCTAGTTGATTGCTTGAAGTTAGCAAATTGAAACAAGAAATTGGTAACTGTGTTTGAAGATTTAAAAGAACAATGACAAAACAACATAAACTAAAAACAAACACTTTTCCTAGCCTGCTATCAGGAAGAACCAGAAACTGTGGATTCTTGTGATATAATAAAGGAGTGCCAATGAACTCATTATCAAACCCTAGAGTAGTGGTTCTCAACCTGTGGGTTGTGACCCCTTTGATGACCCTTTCACAGGGGTTGCCTAAGACCATCGGAAAACACATATTTCGATGGCAATTCATAACAGTAGCAAAATTACAGTTATGAAGTAGCAACAAAAATAATTTTATGATTGGGGGTCACCACAACATGAGGAAATGTAGTAAAGGGTCGCGACATTAGGAAGGTTGAGAACCACTGCCCTAGAGGCTTTGTTATGATCCTATTTCAGGAACATTTAAAAATCTCTCTAAAACAAATGAACAACTAATTATACAATAAAAATCACTTAGGTTGTATTTTACATATATATAAAAGATAGATGCCTATAAAAAAAAATAGTGGAAATTTGCATATACAAAATACTAGAGGAAATATACTAATCATTTAGTTTTTTGTTTTTTCCTATCCCTCTCCAGGAAAGTACTGTTAACTTGAAAAGATAAAGGATAAAAGAGACTTAACAGTGGAGGTTTCCAAGCACCTACCTAAACATAGCTAACAATGATAATTTGAAAACAGAGGGAGTTCTTCCTTTCTGGGAGCATATTGTTGGGGTCAGAAAGCATGCCCTCCATAGAGATTAGCTGGCCCAGTTTGAGTGAGGAGGCCAGTCACTGACCATGAATCTCCTATCTCCAACAACTATATGAATACTTAGGCATACTCTGGGAGATAAATGTAAGACAAATGTTCATAAACAGTAAATTCAGTAAATTCAGAATATTATGACATCTGATTGAGAACCCACACATGGGTTTAGGAGATTGCCCAGCCAGAGGGCCTTGTCTCAGTGCCAGCCCACATTCCTTCTTCCTTTCTTGCATTCAAATGCGGCCATGTCTCATTTTTCTGTCAGGCTCCAAAGACAAACCTATGAGAGGGGCTTTTTTCTCTGCAGGAGTTTTGTTGTCAGTCAGTACCAGGAACTAAATTGTGTGAAAAACCATGTCAGAAAAAGGGAAGTTACAATATTCTGTTTTGTTTTGTTTTTTAATCCTGAGGAAATTTTTCTATTTATCTTTAGATAGAGTGGGAGGGAGAGAGAAACATCAGATGTGAGAGGGACACATCAACTGGCTGCCTCCCACATGACCCGACCAGGGCCAGGGCTGAATGGCAACTGAGGTACGTGCCCTTGACCGGAATCAAACCCGAGACTCTACAGCTGAGCCAAACTGGCCAGGGTGAAAGTTACAATGTTCTTAGAGTAGCCTAGTTTCAGACTTAGTATCAAATGGAAAAGGAATCCCCCCTTTTTGTATTTCTCCAGTGGGGAAGAAGAGTACAGTTTTCCTCCTGCCCTAACCTTTTACTCCACATTTAGATGTAAATGAAATCTGAAGATGAAATCCTGGTGTAAGAGTAGGTATTTCTGTGGTACAAGAACTTCCTTGCCCAGGCAGAATCCTTTTGCACAATGGAGACCAACATAATTTTGAGTTTGTCACTTCCTATCTGAAAGGGGTGGGGGGGGAGAATCTCAGTTGTAGTTGAAATTTAGAGTGCAAATTTTGAAAGAATTAAAAAAATTAAGATGGTTAAAGAATACTGATTTTGACCCTGGCCAGTTTTGCTCAGTGGTTAGAGGGTCAACCCAAGGACCAAAGGTCTGAGGGTTGATTCCAGGTCATGGGCATGTACCCGGGTTGTGGGTTCAATCCCTGGCCCCAGTCAGGGTCCTGCGAGAGGCAACCAATTGATGTGTCTCTCTCATGTTGATGTTTCTCTCCCTCCCTCCCTTCCACTCTATCTAAAAATCAGTGGAAAAATACCTTAGGTGATCATTAACAAACAAACAAATGCTGATTTTGGAAAATTTTGCCCAGTAACATGAGAATTTAGTTTAAGAAATTCTTCACAAACGGAGGTGAAGTTGGGTTCTGAGTACCTAACTGGAAGAGCTGTTCCCTTTGGGGCAAAAGGGTCTCCTTGGGTTGAAGTCAGAAAATACCTTATTCTCTGTGACTAAAGAAATTACTCTGATATTAAATTAGGGGTAGGACTTGATACTTGAAGAACATGAAAGTAATGTTTTATGTCATTTTGTAGCAAAATAAATTTAGTAATTCAAGACTGTAATTTAACAACAGGAAAGTTGTGGATTGGATCATGCAGCTTATGCTTGGCATCTTTCCCTTTCTAACATTTTCACCCCTTTCAAGTTTCTCGACTCCACCATTTTTTATTTTCCAATTCCTCAGTTAGTTAATTTCTAGTAATGATATTCCTTTCTAAGTTACTCCTAATTTTAAAATGGATTTTTAAACACCTAGAGTTAAAGAAAAGACTTGGTGGAATTCAGGCAACATGGCAACCGACAGGAGAGAGAGCTCTTCCTGAATGCCTCCTAGTCTAATATGTGAGTGATCCTCCTTTCTGCTTCCTATTTCTACTTAGGTTTGCTTCCTCTCTGCCACACATCTACAATTGCTATTAGCTCACTTACTTTGTAAACTACTGAAATTTTCTTAAGTTCTTCTTTTCTTTTCTTCTCTTCCAAACAAAACATGAGAAGATCAATCATCTATCATCAGATATTTATATAACTTGATTGAAGTCTGCCACTCCCAGACTTAATTGCATTTATCTTTTTTTTTTTTTTTCTCCTTTAGTGATTAGAAAGAGAGAGAGGAAGGGAGAGGGAGAGGGAGAGATATAGAAGCATCAGTTGGCTGCCTCCTAGTGGGAATTTGGCCCACAATGTGGGCATATGTCCAGACTGGGAATCGAACCGGTGAACTCTTGGTACATGAGTCAATGCTCAACCACTGAGCCACACCAGCCAGGCACATTTATCTTTTACTTTTGAAAAACCTTCACCTAATAGATCTACACACCTAGCCTGTGACCCTGATGCAGATTTGACTGAGTAAAATAATTCTGATTTATATCAAATAAAAACTAGAAACTCTGATCCCAAAGGGGAACTCGCCTACTCAGCAAAGGCATTTGGAGACTGTAATCCTGAGATGGGCACCAAATGCACAGTAGGTCACTTCCAAGCAGCACAGTGCTTGGACAACTGATAAACCCAGGGACCAGCCCTGGCCAGTTTGGCTCAGCAGTTAGAGCGTCGGCCTGCGGTCCGGAGAGACCCGGGTTCGGTTCCCGCTAAGGGCACGTACCTTGGTTGCAGTTTGTCCCCAGCCCTGGTTGGGTCGTGTGGGTGGCAACCACTCGATGTGTCGCTTTCACGTCGATGTTTCTCTCTCTCTCTCTCTCTTACTCTATCTGAACAAAATATCGAAAAATGTTCTCGGGTGAGGATAAAAAAAAACAATAATAAAATAAATAAACCCAGGGACCAGTAGTCAGTGACATTACTTGGAAAATTTGCTCTACTAATATGAGCAGCTACAATTTATGATGTTTGTTTCTTTTTTATTTTTTCATTTGTTTGTTTGATTTATTTTTATTTTTATGCTCTTTTGACTTCAAAAAACATCCTAAATTTCCTCCTTCAAGTCTTATTTCCAAAAGCCTACTTAGTTAGAGTACTCAGATGGGTTCTTTGCTTGGCAGTAAAACTTTTTCACTAAGGGTTCTAACTTTGGTCTCAATAATATTTTTTTTCTTTAAAACCTTTGTGAAATAGCCCTGGCCGGTTTGGCTCAGCAGTTAGAGCGTCAGCCTGCGGTCCACAAAGGCCCGGGTTCGGTTCCTGCTAAGGGCATGTACTTCGGTTGCAGTTGGTCCCTGGCCCTGGTTGGGTCGTGCGGGTGGCAGCCACTCGATGTGTCCCTTTCACGTCGATGTTTCTCTCTCTCTCTCTTCCTCTCTCTCCATCCTGCTCTATCTGAATAAAAAAGTGGAAAAATGTCCTTGGGTGAGGATAAAAAACAAAAAATCTTTGTGAAATAAAAGGATTTACCTCCTTTTGAGAAATTTTATGTCAAGAGACAGAGAGAAGAGTATCTGAGGAGCAGAGTAGTGAGTGGGGTATACTTCCCACAGCCCTTGAAATGTTATCCTGTGATTGTAACTGATTAAGAAGCTAAGAATCACTAAATCTTTTATGTTTCTTTCTTTTTTTTTTTTTTTAGATGGAGTGGAAGAGAGTGAGGGAGAGAGAGAGAGAAATCAGTGTGAGAGAGACAATTGATTGGTTACCTCCTATATGAGCCAAACCAGCCAGGGTGTAAATTGCTCGCTAGCTCTGTCTCTCTCTCTCTCTTTTTATCATTAACAAAGATTTGGCCAAGTTTAATATGCTGTTCTTCGTGTTATTAAACCAAAGTCAAATTTTATTTGTTCTCCAAGTAGAATATTATAATATAGAATATACTTATTTACACTGCACATATCTTCACAGGTACAATAAATATATTACTGATCTGTGATTTGCTTTTATTATTTAACATTCATGAAGTATGCTAATAATATAAACTTAAGAAAGTAGAGAGAACATTGGTTTATTTCTTAAAATTCCATTTCAGTTGTATTTATGTGTATAATTTATACGCTAAAATTTCAAGTAGCTTCATACTCAAAATATCAACTGAGGTATTTTGTTTTTTTTTATCTTCACCTGAGGATATTTTTTCCATTAATTTTTTTTTTTTTAGAGAGGGTGGAAGGGAGAGAGAAAGGGAGAAACATCAGTTGGAGAGAGACACATCAAATGGTTGCCTCCCACACAGCCTTGACAGCCCCAACAACTGAACCTGCAATGGCAACAGAGGTCCGTGCCCTTGACCGGGAGTTGAACCCTCAACCCTTTGGTCAGCAGTCCGAAGCTCTAACCAGTGAGCCATGCCAAGGCCAGCTGAGTTTTTTGTGCTCGTGATAATAGAAGAATATTAAGAAGTAGAATGTTAGGTTTCACTTATTTATAGTGAACATAAAAGATTATTCATTGTAGGTGGGAGAGGCTATGATGTGTGGGGGCAGGAGTTACTTGGGAACTCTACTTTCTGCTCAATTTTTCTGTAAACTTTTTTTTTTTAATAAATTTTATTTTTAGTTGTCAAGTCCATATCATATGCCATAGTTCCAGCTTCCTGTAGCTTAGTTAGAAAGAGCACTTTATGCCCTGGCTGGTTTTGCTCAGAGGTTAGAGCATTGGCCTGCGGTCCTGAGAGACCCGGGTTCGGTTCCGGCTAAGGGCATGTACCTCGGTTGCAGTTTGTCCCCGGCCCTGATTGGTCGTGCAGGTGGCAGCCACTCGATGTGTCCCTTTCACGTCGATGTTTTTCTCTCTCTCTGTTCCTCTCTCTCCCTCCCACTCTATCTGAACAAAAAATGGAAAAATGTCCTTGGGTGAGGATAAAAAAAAAAATAAAGTGCTCTTTCTTTTCTTTTTTTTTTTATCCTCACCGGAGGATATTTTTCCATTCTTTGTTCAGGTAGAGTGGGAGGGAGAGAGAGAGAAACATCGACGTGAAAGGGACACATCGAGTGGCTGCCACCACATGACCCAACCAGGGCCTGGGACAAACTGCAACTGAGGTACATGCCCTTAGCGGGAACCAAACCTGGGTCTCTCCGGAATACAGGCCAATGCTCTAACCACTGAGAAACCAGCCAGGGCTTTTCTGTAAACTTAAAACGACTGTAAAAAGTCTGTTAAGAGCCCTGGCCAGTTTGGCTCAGCGGTTAGAGCGTCGGCCTGCGGTCCGGAGAGACCCGGGTTCGGTTCCCGCTAAGGGCACGTACTTCGGTTGCAGTTTGTCCCCGGCCCTGGTTGGTCGTGCGGGTGGCAGCCACTCGGTGTGTCCCTTCACGTCGATGTTTCTCTCTCTCTCTCCCTCCCACTCTATCTGTACAAAAAATGGAAAAATATCCTCGGGTGAGGATAAAAAAAAAAAAAAGTCTGTTAAGAAAAAAATTATCCGAGTAGGATGCAACAGGGCACCTGGTGTAGGGTCTTCCCTGGGGCCACATTCTGACTTAAGTTATAGTTAATATTTATTGAATTTTCAACTATATGATAGACATGGTGCTGTGTGAGTCATGCACCTTAGCCAAGATTGCCATTTGTCACCAGATATTTGTTCTTGGCTTGCCCTTAGTAACAAAACTCAATTTTTAGCTAGGCATTTGGATCCCTAGAATAAATGCTTTATTTTCTAGCTGCCTTTGCAGGTAGGTGTGCTGAGTAATTAACTTTCTACTTACAGGGCACAATTGCAATTGGTGAGTACTTTTTCTGGGCAGTGTAACCAAAGAGAGAGAGCATACCATTTTTTTGTCTCTTCTTCCTAATAGCTTGGCAATTCAGCTGTATTCCCACACCTAGCTGAAAGCAGACCATGTGCTGACTGACGCTATAGCTTTAGGGGAAATGATGAGAAAGATTAATGATTCTGTGTGTATTGGCTGCTGCCTGACACTTTCAGCAAAGCCTTACAGTCTAAAGACAGGAAGTATATAAGCAAAGAGGGAAGGGACTACAGTTTTGCTGAAAGAGCTGCAATCAATTTGAGGCCTGCAATCTAAATAGATAATTTGGGCGTTTGTGGGATGAAAAGGACGACTGCTTCTGTACCCCAAACTGTGGCTAAAACCTGAAGCTTTAGCAGGAGATGAAATGAGTGCCTCTTCATATGAAAGCATGGCTAGGAGTAGGTTAAAGGTTCTTTCTTCCTGCTCAAGCCTGTTTTAAATGACTTCTGGATAGTTCCATTAAATTGAAAGAGCACTAGGTGAGCAGAATACTACAACTAATAAACAAAATACCAGTGTTCATGGTTTAAAAAATGATGCCTAACCAAGATCTTTGGCTGTGATTTAAGGATAAGGAATTGACTGAGGATTAATAAAAAGGAATTTCTATTTGAAAGAATCGTGTTACGTGCATGGAGGAACCTCTGCGAAAGCAAAGCTAGGGACGATGAGGATTGTATTAGTCTTGTAGCGCTGCCATAACAAAATACCACTGACTAGGTGGCTTAAACAACAGAAATTTATTTGCTCACAGTTCTGGAGCCTAGAAGCTCAGGGAAAAGATGTTAGTAGGTTTGGTTTCTTTTGAGGCATCTCTCCTTGGAGTGTAGACAGCTACCTTCTCACTGTGCCCTCACATGGCCTTTCCTCTGGTGTCTCTTTCTCTCTCTCCTTTTAAGAACACAAGCCATATTGGATTAAGTTGCTACTTTTTCACCTTATTTACCTTAATTATGTCCTAAAGGCTCTATCTCCAAATATAGTCATGTTGGGGGTTAGGATTTCAACATGTGGATTGGGGGCAGGGCTCAATTTACTCCACAACATCAATAGTAAGTAAAGGGGTTCATCACAGAGAGCAGAACCAAGGGCTGTCTGATAGGCTAATTAAGAAACCATTCCGCCTTGGAAAGTTTGGCTCAGCGGTAGAGTGTCAGCCCACAGACCAAAGAGTCACGGGTTCAATTCCAGCCAAGGGCATGTACCTCAGGTGCAGTATGTCCCCGGCACTGGTTGGGGTCGCGCAGGAGACTACCAGTGGATGTGTCCCTCTCACGGAGATGTTTCTCTCTCTCTCTACCTCTCCCCCTCCCCCCACTCTATCTGAAGACATTTGAGAAAATATCCTTGGGTGAGGATTTAAAAAAAGAAAAGAAACTCCATTCTGCCTGGCCAGTGTGGCTCAGTAGTTGAACATCAACCCATGCACCAAGAGGTCACTGGTTAGATTACCGGTCAGACCACATGCCAGGGTTTCAGGCCCAATCCCCAGTAGGGGACATGCAGGAGGCAGTCAATCGATGGTTTTCCCTCACATTGATGTTTCTATTTCTCCTTCTCCCTTCCTCTCTCTCTAAAAAAATCAATGAAATTAAAAAAAACTCCATTCCCAGGCCAGGGAGTCTTTGTAATGTTTGTCCAGCAGGGTTTCATCATTTCCGTGGACCAGTGCCAGTGAGTATTATGTAAAAGTTTCATATTTCTTCTTTATCTAATTGGAATTTTATTTTTATCCTCACCTGAGGACATTTTTTTTTGTTTTGTTTTTTGTTCAGATAGAGTGGGAGGGAGACAGAGAGAAACATCGATGTGAAAGGGACACATTGAGTGGTTGCCACCCGCATGACCCAACCAGGGCCAGGGACAAACTGCAACTGCAACCGAGGTACATGCCCTTAGCGGGAACCAAACCCGGGTCTCTGGGCCACAGGCTGACACTCTAACCATTGAGCCAAACCGGCCAGGGCTCTAATTAGAATTTTAATTAAGGTTATACTGTTCTTATTTCAACACTATACATTCAGTATGAGTGAGGGGGTAGAGCAAATAATTTTTTGTTTATGGGTTTCTGGACTTTGAGTGGCTACAGCCTGCCATGACAAAGATGACTAAATATCATTCAGTGTTTCTGGACTTTGAGCTTAATGCAGTAACCAGATGTCACTTTGGAGTTATGTCTCAAAGGGATGGGGTCTCAATGGGGCAAAAGGAGCCCTTGGATGAGTGGACTGTAGCAAGAACAGCTATTTATCCCCTGCTTTCTCCTTCTTTTAAGTTTTAGCTGAACATATGATTTCCTAAAGTAAAGATTACATTTCCTAGCATCCCTTGTAGCTTTGTGACTTTTCCAGGAAGTATTTTTATGAAGAAGGGACAAATTACTTTTTTTCTCTTTCCTGCTGTCTAGAATTAAAACATGAATTTTGGAGCTTCATTACCCATCTTAAACTATGAAGTAAAGCTGCCTGCTGTGGCAGTGCAGAAAGATCTAAAGACCTAGATCCCTGTCACTCTGAATGACTACCTCCAGGCTTCTTTAACAGAAATAAATTATACTTTTATTTATTTATTTATTTATTTTTAATTAATTAATTAATTTTTTTGTTACAGATGTTTCTCCTTTTTACCCCATTGGCACCCCCCTCCCCATAAATTATACTTTTAAAGCCAGTATTATTTGGGGTATGCTGGATTGTTTTGCTGTCAGTTTGGCTAATCTAAGAAATATGTTTCCCATATCCCTTCACCCTGTATGATTCTAGGATTAGAATTAACCACCAGAGGAATTTGTTCATGATTTGAGAAGCAATCAGTAGCCATGGCTACAATCAGTAGCCAAAGTGAAACAGTAGCCATGCCTCTCTGAAGGTATTTATCCTTCTATGTGGTGATGAACAAATGTCAAGATGTTCAGTGGGTTTAGCTTGTCTGCCCTCCACTGTTTTACACTGGACTCTTACAAGGGGCTCTTTTTCCCAACTGCTAGTCCTGCTTATCAACAACAGGCCCACCACCAGACACTTAGCAGTGGAGTGGAATGGAGCAGACAAGAGGTTATAGCTATGGAGAGGCATTGCTCCTCATAGCATGCTCAGTGAGCTCTCCATTCACAGGCCCACTTTGGCTTATGGATGTGCTTGGCTTCTCAGATTTTTTTGCAGGCTTCAACTTGTTCACCCACCACAGGGTTTCAAGAGGATTGCTTAGTGACTATTCCTCCGACTTCCCTTCCTAATCTTTACTTCTCAGCTCCTCCCACAATTGTGTAAACTCTAATTCCTGTAATAAGTTCCTGTCCAATAATATGTGTAGTAGCTCTGTTCCCTCACTGAACCCTCACCAATACGTTAGGTTTTAAGACATATGTAGACAGACAAGCTTTATCCCAATGGAGTCATATACATTATTACCTTCAATCTTCTTAAGAACCATAGGAATGTGTCACTATTATTTTCTCCATTTTACAGATGTGAAAACAGGTTTAGAGAAGTAATATTCTCCCTATCATGCAGCAAGTAAGTAGTGAAGCCAGGTTTTCAACAGAGTCTATCTGATAGAACCCAAGAGCTTAATCACTACACCTTAATACATATACACCTACTGCCTTGGAGTTCAACTCTGATTCATTTTTTTTTTTATTCCTCGCCTGAGGATATTTTTACAATTATCTTCAGAGTGGGAGGGAGGAAGGGAGGGAGAGAGAGAGAGAGAGAGAGAGAGAGAGAGAGAGACATTGATGTGAGAGAGACACGTCGATTGGTTGCCACCCACACAACCCCATCCAGGCTGGGGACTAACCACAACTGAGGTACCCTTGGCCAGAAGTGAACCCGGGATTCTGGTCCGCAGGCCGGCGCTATAACTGCTGAGCCAAACTGGCCAGGACTCTACTCTGATTCTTATCTCTTCTTGCTTTAATTATTTTATTTTGTTAGTCCTCATCTGAGGATATCTTTGACTGATGTTTAGATAGAGTAAAAGGGCCCTGGCTCAGCAATTAGAGGGTCAGCCCACGGACTTGAGAGACCCAGGTTCGGTTCCTGCTGAAGACATGTACCTCAGTTGCATTTTGTCCCCGACCCCATTTGGGGTTGTGTAGGTGGCAACCACTCGATGTGTCTCTCTCACATCAATGTTTCTTTCTCTCTCTTCCTCCCTCTCTTTCTTCCACTCTATATCTGAAGATAAATGCAAAAATGTCCTCTGGTAAGGATAAAAAAAAAAAAAGATAGAGTAGAAGGGAAGGAGGAAGGAAGAGAGAGAGAACCATTGATGTGAGAGAGACACATTGATTGACTGCCTCCCGCATAACCCTGACTAGGGCTGAGGATCAAACCTATAACCCAGGTATGTGCCCATGGCCAGGAATCAAAACCACAACTATTTGGTCTGCAGGCTGAAGCTCTAACCGCTGAGCCAAACAAGCCAGGGCAAATTGTTTTTTTTAAAATATATTTTATTGATTTTTTTACTAGAGAGAAAGGAAGGGGGAGAGAGATAGAAAAATCCATATGAAAGAGAAACATGGATCAGCTGCCTCCTGCATGGCCTGCACTGGGAATTGGCCCACAACCTGGGCATGTGCTTTGACCGGGAATCGAACCAGCGATCTCTTGGTGCATGAGTCAACGCTCAACCACCGAGCCACACAGGCTGGGCCAGGGCAATTATTTTTAAGTTGAAAGCTGATCATGCTACCTGATCAGACAACCATATTACATAAGCAACAATCAATTAAAATTGAAAATATGTCACCAGGCTTCAGTCAATAGCTTGTGAAAGAATCAGTTTTACTGAAATTCTGTTTGTCTATTTTCACTTTAGCTCCCCTGAAGCAGAACACCTAGTTAGGTAGAGCTCCTCTCCAGGCAAGGGTTAGGGTCCATTTTTTTGTTTTGTTTAATATTTAAACACTGAGGAAAGGTTAATGACATGCCCTTGGCATATCGCCTACTGAAGCAGAAACTTCAGGCTAAGTTGCCTCAATTTGTGTATGTGTGTGTGTGTGCGCACCAAAAGAGGCACGAATTCTTATAATGTTTATTAAATCATCCTGAATCCAAGAGTTTCAAAACAACTTAACTGTGTAAAGCAGACACATTTGAGAATAGACATCTGCATATATTCTGGCCCTTTGTCTCAACATTTTAGTGTATATTTCCTAAGAAAAAGGATATTCTCTTATGTAACCACTGTACAGCTATCCAGTTCAAAAATTTAACATTGATATTTTATTCTATGAATCATATTCTGATTTTGTCCCAATAATGTCTTCCTTGGTACTTTTTTTTCCTTTTGAGGATAGAGTCCAGGATCACATATTGCATTTAGTTATGTTTTAATCTCCTTCAATCTGGAAAAATGTCTTAGTCTTTCTTTGCTTTTCATAACATTGACATTTTTGAAGAATCTATTCTATTTTATAAAATGTTTCTCAATTTGGGTTTCTCTGATATTTCCTCACGATTTGATTCAGGTTATACATTTCTGACTGAAAAATGACAAAGGTGATCAGTCCTTCTTAGGATATCAGATCTGATGGGAACACTATCTAATACGTGCTTGGTTTTGTTTTCACTGTTTTCTATTGTGATGCATATAATTTTTTCTTCCCAAAGCCAGTTGCAATAAATTCTGGGGGAAAAAAGAACAGGCCAGAGCCTGATACTGGGATGAAAATGAAAATAGGACTTCTGGTCAAGATGGCGGCGTAGGTAAATGCGGTATCGCATCCTCCCACAACCACATCAAAGATACAACTAAACTACAGAACAACCATCATTCAAAACCACCTGAAGCCCTGGCTGGTTTGGCTCAGTGGTTGGAGCGTTGGCCTGGGGACCAGAGAGTCCCCGGTTTGGTTCCCGCTAGGGGCACATACCAAAAAAATAAATAAATACATAAAATTTCAAAACCACCTGAAATCAAGCTGAATGGAAGTCCTACAACTACGGAATTAAAGCAGCAGCCACATCGAGACTGGTAGGAGGGGAGGAGGCTTGATAGGCTGGTCCCACACTCACGTGTGGTGGATAAAATCAGGAGGATACCTGGGCTGGGAAGGTCCTCCCTGAGGACTGAGGGGTCCCCGTCCCATACCAGGCGCCCACGCTCAGGGTTCCAGTGCCAGGAAGAGAAGTCCCCATAACCTCTGGCTGGAAAAACCAGCGGGAACTGAGGCTCAGTGGGGCTGACGCAGCTGGAGTCCCAGGCAGCTCCTTAAAGGGCCCGCGCACAGACTTGTCGGACTCACTCCCTCTAAGCTTGGAGGGGAGGCAGCTTGAGGGGCACCAGAGACATACAGGGAAGAACTGAGCTGTTTTGGCACTGGAGTGAGGGCTGGAAAGGGGGCTTTCTCTGGGACAAACGTGCTGTCAGAGGCCTTTGTTCCTTTGGTGAGCCCTTCCCTGGGGCGGCAGACAGCAGCCATATCTGGGACTCCAGCAACCTGGCTCACACTGGTAGCCCTGCCCTGGTAATTCCCTGAGGCCCCACCCCACCCAACTTTCAGGCCCACCCAAGCTGTTGCCACTTGCTTCACCATATGATTGGCCTGTCTTGGATCCTGCTTCAGGTTTTCCTAAATTTTTTCAAACAAGCAGCATCAGGTCTCAGATAGCCCCCATACCTCTTGTTAAGTAATACACAGAAACAAACACAGGGAGGCAGCCAAAATGAAGAGACAAAAAAACAGGTCCCAAATGAAAGAACAGAACAAAACCCTAAGAAAAGAACTAAGCAAAATGGAGATAAGCAACCTAACAGATGCTGAGTTCAAAATACTGCTTATAAGGATGCTCAATGAACTTAGTGAGGGCCTCAAGAGCATAAAAAAGGACCAGTCAGAAATGATGGATGCACAGTCAGAAATGAAGGAGCCACTAACTGAAATAAAGAATAATTTACACAGATTCAATAGTAAAGTAGGTAAAGCCAAGAAGAAAACCATCGATTTGGAATATAAGGAAGCAAAAAACACCCAATCAGAACAACAAAAAGAAAAAAGAAGCCAAAAACATGAGGATAGTGTAAGGAGCCTCTGGGACAGCTTCAAGTGTGCCAACATTTGCATCTTGGGGGTGCCAGAAGGAGAAGAGAGAGAACAAGAAATTTAAAACCTGTTTGAAACAATAATGGCAGAAAACTTCCCTAATTTTCTGAAGGAAACAGACATACAAGTCCAGGAAGCACAGAGAGTCCCGAACAAGATGAACCCCAAGAGGCCCACACCAAGACACATCATCATCAAAATGCAAAAGGTTCAAGACAAAGAGAGACTCTTAAAAGCAGCAAGAGAAAAGCAGTTAGTTACCTACAAGGGAGTTCCCATAAGACTGTCAGCTGATTTTTCAAAAGAAACTTTGCAGGCCAGAAGGGAGTGGCAAGGAATATTCAGAGTGATGAAAAGCAAGAACCTACAACCAAGATTACTCTATCCTGCAAAGCTGTCATTTAGAATCAATGACCATATAAAGAGGTTCCCTGAGAAGAAAAAGTTAAAGGAGTTAATCACCACCAAACCATTATTATATGAAATGATGAAGGGTCTTTTTGAAGAAAAAGATAAAATATATGAACAAACAAAATGGCAATGAATACATTTCTATCGACAATGGAATCTACAAACAAAATGAACAAGCAGAAGAGAAACATTCTCATAGATACAGAGAACATTTTGTTGGTTGCCCGATGGGAGGGGAGTTGGGGGAATGGGTGAAAAAGGTGAGGGGATTAAGAAGTACAAATTCATTGCTAGACTGACAAACCTCAGAGAGAAGGGTGTTGGGGGATGGGAAGAAATAAACTAAAGAACTTATATGCATAACCAATGGACACAGACAATAGTGTGGGAAAAGGCGAGAGGGGAGGCAGGAGTGGGGAGGAGGGGGTCAATGGGGGAAAAATGAGGAACATCTGTAATACATTCAACAGTAAAGATTTTTTTAAAAAAAGGAAAATGAAAACAAAGTCAGACCTATGGTACATTTTGGGGATTTACCATATACACATACCTACAAGGAAGAGAGAAAGAAGGCTATAAAATACTTTTGAATTCTCTTAGATCTCAGTACTTGATAGGGAGCTGAGTCCTCATTTTCTTGGCCTGTGAAGAAGACACTGGTAGTACCATACTCATAGCCTATAATGATATCATTGTCATTAACTAGTTATTGATAACAGGAAAGAAGCAAGGGAAGGCCAGACATTATAGGCATGTCTCCTACAAAACACTGGGGGAGGGAACCACACAGGGAAGATAGACACATTCTCAGTAAAGGGGTGACATAGGGAAGGTACTTGCCTAGCGATCACACATGCAAACAAAGATGGTTGACCAGCCTGAGTGTGGCCACTGCAAGCACAGGAAGATCTGGAATATGTAATCCCTTAAACAACGGAGTTTGCTCTCTTGTGCTCTTCAGACTCTTGTTGCTTGGGGCATGCTCTCTTGGCTCTCTTGTGTTCGCCCCTATGGCCCATAGCCATGGAGACCCACAAACAATGGACTACTGGACTGCAGCTAGCCTGATGCTAAACTGGACCCAGCTCCAACATGGAAAGGAAACTCTGGACACTGGCTCTAATTTTAGCTCTACTGAAACCCCAGTTACACTTCTTCTATGATTGGACTAAGGGAAATGAGAATTTGGAAACTCAGAGATTTAATTCCATGGAAATAAAGCTTTCTACCATGTTGCATCCTCCCCTATGAGTCTCAGAAAATTCCTTTTGTCAGGATATGGTAAGAACTCCACCTCCAGCAGCAACTAGAGGAGATGAGGCATGCTCCCCTCTGTTAACAATAACACTTTCTGTTTCTATACATTCAAACAGTTTCCTACTACCAGCACATGCCTCTGCCTGATGGCTTTTTCTCAGCCCTAGTGTAGAGTAGATTCTAAGTGCTGGGGTGTTAACACCCTTGGGAGCAACCCTCAGCTAATTAATTACTGATAAGAATTAGAGGATAAATAACCCAGCTTCTTCTTCCCCTGGTAAGACGACAACTCCCTAAGGCTCCTAGCATCACTGAGCCTCAGTTGCCCCAGCGGTAACTTGCTAATTGATGTAACTGGTCTAGAGTTCCTCCTTTCCTTGTCTTACTTCTCCAATCCCTTATCAATGCTTCCTAGGATCACCTCTCAAAATGCTTGTATTGAAATCTTTTGCTTAGGGTCTACTTCTAAAGAATATGTCCTAAGACAGCTTAGTTATGGAACTGTCCCAAAATAATTGACTAAAATTCTCCATTTTATCAAGCTTGAAATTCTACCCATTAGAAATGCATATGGGGTGTCAGGTATTAACTTGGGAAATTAAAATACCCTTTGCAGGATTAAAAAGTGGCTATCATTTTTAAAATCATATCTTAGGTAAAATTAATTGGTTATATTTCTTTCCTCTTATTAATATTCAAGCTGGCCTCAGTGTTGCTCAGAAGAAGCATTTACTAGTCCTGGTTGGTTTGGCTCAGAGGTTAGAGTGTTGGCCTGCAGACTGAAGGGTGAAAGGTTCGATTCCCAGGGCACTTGCCTGGGTTGCAGATTCTGTCGCTGGCCCCAGTTGGGGTTGTGAGGGAGGCAACCAATAGATGTGTCTCTCTCACATTGATGTTTCTCTCTCTCTCTATCCACCCCTTTCCACTTTCTCTGAAAAAAATAATGAATCAATGAAAAAATATTCTCGGGTGAGGATTAACAAAAAAAGAAACATTAACTATCATGACGGACGGAAGTAAATTTTTACTGCCTCATTCTGGGGCAAGCTTAATAGAGTTGTCTATGTCAGGAGGAGTATAATTTGAATTCTACACCTACATTTTGGAGTTGAGAAATTGAATATACAAATAGACAATGGCCAGTCTCTCTCTCTCTCTCTCTCTCTCTCTCTCTCTCTCTCTATATATATATATATATATATACACACACACACACACACACACACACGTGTGTGTGTGTGTGTGTGTATACACAACTCTGATTCATGAAGGGGATTATAACATGCCACCTAAAATATGCCATTTGGGCATGTTGGTAATTTTGAGATCAAGGCAATTGAGAAACTTTCCTCCTTCCCCCTTTCTGCCTAAAAGCAGGTCTAAATTTCCCATGAGAAAGGTGTCTTCTTGGTATCAGTAAGAAGAGAGAATATTTTTATTACTGGATACAGAGAATCAACACCAACAGGAGTCTACAGGAATAAACCTTACTAAAATAACCCTTATCTTCCATTGGTTTCCTCCATGTATTTTGTAGTCATCTTCGCAAACTTTATTGCCCATAGAAGCCCAACTAAACCCCTTTTCTTTATCTAGTCATTTCACAATTTAGCCTTTGGTTAAAATGGTATGCCAGCCTCTAATCTAACCACTTCTTTGGGGTTTTCACTTCTCTAGGGAGCCCCCATATCATATAAAAACAGAACATTAAATAAAATTTGTATGCTTTTTTCTCCTCTTAATTGGTCTTTTGTCAGATGAATTCTCAGGGCTCAGTCACTGAACCTAACATGATGAGGGAAAAGGTTTTCCTCCACAACATCCACAAAAAGCAACCTAGCCCTGGCCGGTTTGGCTCAGCGGTTAGAGCATCAGCCTGCGGTCCACAGAGACCCGGGTTCGGTTCCCGCTAAGGGCATGTAACTTGGCTGCAGTTTGTCCCCGGCCCTGGTTGGGTCGTGTGGGTAGCGGCCACTCGATGTGTCCCTTTCACAAAGATGTTTCTCTCTCTTCCTCTCTCCTTCCCGCTCTATCTGAGTAAAAAATGGAAAAATGTCCTCGGGTGAGGATAAAAAAAAAAAAAAAAAAGGCAACCTGCACAGGAAACCCATCTATTATTTGCAATAACAAGCGATATAAATTAGACTTGCAGGAAGTCAGGCTGCTCTCTCTAGTGATAGTCCAGGAAACCAAACAATAACCCTTATGAGAACCAGCCCCAAATGACCGAGGCTTGATTAACAACTGACAACTTCCCCAGCTGTTGTCCCCACTTCCAATTTAGAGCCAATTAGAAAAAGCCATATATGCACCTCTAACCAATCACATAGAATGCCCCACTTTTGGCCACCCTATGCCAACAGCCTTTATTCAGGCCATATTTGAAGCCTTCCCTTTTTTCCACTACGAAGTTCTACTCCTTTGCATTCGTTTGAGTTTCTGCCAAAACATAAGTGATTGTAGCTGACTCTCGTTATAGCAAGCTCTAAATAAATAACCTTTGCTTGTTCTCATTTGGTTGGTCTTTGTTTATTTCCACAAAGTGTCCACCCTTGTAACTTTCTATTTAGGGCTAGTATTTGATATTATACTTTATTCTCTCTATCTACACTGTCATATTATTTATGAATGGCGTGATATTTTAGAGTTTCAAATATAATGATGCTTTTCACACCTGGATAAGATTGCATTTTATTTATTTTTTTACTTTTGGTGTGTGTGTGTGTGTGTTAATTCTCACCTGAGGATATTTTTCCATTGATTTTTAGATAGAGTGGAAGGGAAGGAGGAAGAGACAGAGAAACATCAATGTGAGAGAGACACATCAATTGGTTACCTCCCGCACAACTATGACTGGGGCTGGGATCGAACCTGCAACCCAGGCACATGCCTGTGATCAGGAATCAAACCTGTCACCCTTCCATCCAAGGGGCAAAAACTCTAACCGCTAAACCAAACTGTTCAGGGCTGTGTGTATGTTTTAATTGAGGTACAACTAACATTAGTTTCAGGGTATGACATAATGATTTGATACTTGTATACACTGCAAAATGATCACAAGAAGTCTAGTGTACTTTAATTTTAATAAAGACTTCATTTTTATTATTTTATTATTTTTTTAAATCCTCACCTGAGGACATTTTTCCATCCTTTGTACAGACAGAGTGGGAGGGAGAGAGAGGCAGAGAGAGAGAGGGAAACACTGATGTGAAAGGGACACATTGAGTGGCTGCCACCCACATGACCAACCAGGGCCGGGGACAAACTGCAACCGAGGTACATGCCCTTAGCGGGAACCGAACCCGGGTCTCTCCGGACCACAGGTGGACGCTCTAACCGCTGAGCCAAACCGGCCAGGGCAATAAAGACTTCATTTTTAAAAATCTTGGCAATTTTAGAACAAGAGAAAAGGCCGTAGATTTTTCACATGCCCTTTTCCCCCTATCAAATTCACTCACAAAACAATATTTAGATCTTACTGAGACAGATGGTTGAACAAACTAGCTGAGCAGTTTACAACCACATACAGAAGGTCACCAGGGAAGAAAGCCCCTGGTGCCTAGTAATGGCCAAAACCAGTACCAGACCTCGCCCCAGGGTGGCCTTACCGCCCCTGGCATATGCTGGTCATGCAATTTAGAGCCCTCTAACCTTTCCTCCCTAGAGATAACATCTAGACATCAGTTGTATTTCAGCTCCAGGCCAGAAAAGCAGCAAAATCAGGCAGGTAATGTCAGGACCCTGGTGCCGATACACCTGGAAAAACTGGTGAATAATCTATTGAGCTCCTTCCCTAAATTCCCAACCTTTAAAGCCCTCAAGAGGAAAAACCCAGGGCTTGTTCCCCATCTTGGGAGCATGCCCACATTTTTTCCTTCCCCCACAGGTGTGCATCTCCTGAACTCTAAGGGATCCCATGGGACTTACAACCAGGGGAGCGAAGGGCAGTGGCAGCTCGTCCCAGGCTAAACCCTTGAACCTGTCTCCAAGGTCTCCTTTTCTCTGACTCTCCAGTTAGCTGGCAGCAGCCCTGCCTTAGCTCACTTCTTTCCCATAATAAACATACTCTCAAAATCACCTGGATTTGTATTGTGAAATCTTTTTTTCGAAAGTCAAGAATCCACACACTACAGGCTGGCCTGAGGCAAACCTGCTCTGGGCCCATCCCTTTCTGATTACATTACCATACTGTTTTCATCCCTTATTCTTTGCTCCAAGGTAAGAATCTTCAATCGTCTAAAGTTTCCTAGTCTCCCAATAGTCCCCTCAGTGTCTGAGGGCTGAAGACTCTTAAACAACTGCTACAGTTTTACTGCTGTGTCTCTTTAGATAACTCAGGAGGTGAGGGACTGTGTCTTGACCCTGTTAGAGTACATGTGGTATAACTGCCTTGTGACCTTCAGGTTGGTTATTTACTTATTTGTTCTCAACCCTCATTCTCACTTATTTTCTCTGCTGTGTAAGGTGATTAAATTCTGCCATCTATCAACTGGTTTGTAGTCAGATTCAACCAATGAAGGGGGATTAAAAGATAAGTGGAGCCATGGCTGGTTTGGCTCAGCGGTTAGAGTGTTGGCCCAAGGACCAATGAGTCATGGGTTTGATTCCCGGTTAAGGGCATGTAACTTGGTTGCAGTTTGTCCCTGGCCCTGGTCGGGTCCTGCGGGAGGCAACCAGTCGATGTGCCTCTATCACGTTGATATTTCTCTTTGTCTCTCTCTCTCCCTCCTTCCCACTCTATCTGATGATGAAAAAAAAAAAAAAAATTAAGCCCTAGCCGGTTTGGCTCAGCGGTTAGACTGTTGGTTCATGGACCAGAAAGTCCCGGGTTCGGTTCCCACTAAGGGCATGTACCTTGATTGCAGTTTGTCCCCAACTCCGGTTAGGGTCATGTGAGTGGCAACCAGTTGATATGTCTCTCTCACATTGATGTTTCTCTCTCTCTCTTTCTCACTCTCTTCCTCCTGCTCTATCTGAAGATAAATGCAAATTGTCCTCGGGTGAGGATTAAAAAAAAAGACAAGTGGAGGGACCAGTGTGGTTCAGGGGCTAGAGTGTTGACCTGCACACCGAATTGTCTCGGGTTTGATTCCCGGTCAAAGGCAACCTGGGTTGCAGGTTTGATCCCCTTCCCCAGTCAAGGTATGTACAGGAGGCAACCAATCAATGTGTCCCTCTCACATCAATGTTTCTCTCTCTCCCCCACCCTCCCTCCTTTCCACTCTCCTTGGATGAGGTTTAACACACACACACGACATGGAGGGGAGATATAACTTTTTTTCCCCTAGTTTTGAATAGCAGGTGCAACAAAAAAGACTACCAGTGGTAAAAGAATGATGGTAGTGATAGAATTGGAGGTAGAGGCAACAGTAGTAGAAATGTCTGTGGCAAAAGAAGCTACAGTGACTCCAACAGCAGTACGGGCTTGCAGGCTCCTGGGCTGCAGCTCAGGCAGCTGGGCTTCAATAACAGAAGACTTAGCTGCACAAAACGTTGGCCCCTGCTTAATGACTATGCTTCCCCAACCTACCAATGGTAGTCCTTACGACTCATTAAGTAACCTTCTCTTCTCCAGAATCCCCAACAAGGTTGACCAATTCCTTTATTTAAATTCTTTCTGGTTGAGCCCAGCTGGCGTGGTTCAGTGGTTGAGCGTCGACCCATGCACCAAGAGGTCACTGGTTCGATTACTGGTCAGGACATATGTGGGCCAAATCCCCAACTGGGGGCATGCAGGAGGTGGACAGTCATTGTTCTCTCTCATAGATGTTTCCATCTCTCCCTCTCTCTAAAAATCAACGAAGAAAATAAATAAATAAATAAATAAATAAATAAATAAATAAATAAATCTTTTCTGGTTGAAATTACTGAAGTGGTTTTTGTGTTCCTAATTGCATACTGAATGATAAAGATCCTCAGTGCTGACATCCAGTTAGAATTGCTTTCTTTTTTTTTTTTTTATCCTCACCCGAGGACATTTTTCCATTTTTTGTTCAGGTAGAGTGGGAGGGAGAGAGAGGAACAGAGAGAGAGAGAAACATCAATGTGAAAGGAACACATCGAGTGGCTGCCACCCACACAACCGACCAGGGCGGGGGACAAACTGCAACCGAGGCACGCGCCCCTAGGGGGAACCGAACCTGGGTCTCTCAGGACCACAGGCCGACGCTCTAACCGCTGAACCAAACCAGCCAGGGCTCCAGTTAGAATTTTATCCACAGTGAAACCTCATCGAATCTTTCTTTAGTTTCTGTCTTACATCTGCGAGAAGATATTTGCCTTAGAGAAAGAGCCTCAAGCAGCATATTTGCATAGATTATTCATTTTCCTAGTGCAGATATGCAAATATATTCTAAAAAAAAGGACTGCATAACCTTGAGCTCCTTTGCTTAAGAATAACTGTTAGACTTTGTAATCTTTGTTCATAAATTTAAAAAATATAAACAATAAAATGATAGATATAAAAATATTTATTAGCCCTAGCCGGTTTGGCTCAGCGGTTGGAGCGTCGGCCTGCGGTCCGGAGAGACCCGGGTTCGGTTCCCGCTAGGCACGTACTTTGGTTGCACTTTGTCCCCAGCTCTGGTTGGTCGTGCGGGTGGCAGCCACTCGATGTGTTCCTTCACGTCGATGTTTCTCTCTCTCTCTCCCTTCCTCTCTCTCTCCCTCCCACTCTATCTGTACAAAGAATGGAAAAATATCCTCGGGTGAGGATAAAAAAATAAAAATAAAAAAAATAAAAAAATATTTATTATATGGCCAGGGCTAAGCCATATGGAATCTTCTAAAATATCTCCCATAGGCCCTGTCCAGGTAGCTCAGTTGGTTTGAGCACTGTCCCAATACACCAAGGTTGCAGGTTTGATCCCTGATCAGGGCACATACAAGAATCAATGAATGAATGCATAACCAAGTAGAATAACAAATCAATGTTTCTCTCTCTCCCTCCCTCTCTCTCAAATCAATTTTAAAATATAACATATATGCATATACATATCTCCCATAATACAGGTTTTTCCCCAATGAACAGTCTGAGGTATGGTGGTAAAGGATTGTGAAAGTAAATTAGTGTCTGTCATCCTCAAATACAGGTTCCCTCTGTACGAAGCCCTGTTATACTCTATTAGGAAGCACTAGTTGTTTAAAAAATAACACCAAAAATAACTTCTCTGGCTGTAAGTAAAGAACCACTGACCTAAACCCACGAGCTTCTTCTCTCTTTTGCAGCCCTGACCGTCATGTTCCTTCCCTGGAAACTCCCAGGTCAAATTGCTTTCTAAGGTCAAGCAATTAAAGAATTAATGACCCTGCTTCAGAACTATGATCGGAGTTCTTTCTGATTGGTTGATGTCCATGCCAGTTGCTACTGGGCTGAACTCGGGCACCCATTGTATAGCCCACACCTCCTGCCTCGGTGAAGAGTTGGATGTGAAGCCCAGTGGGGAAGACAGGGCCTCTGATGTAATGCTGGCATTCCAATGTCAGAGACCTAGAGTCCTCTTGTGTAAGATCCCACTTAATGATTTTCACGTGACTGGTTATGGGAGCTTCAGCATCTTTAGAATTTTGGCTCTGAAAAAAATGAGAGAAACATCAGTTGGGCAGGTCATAGTAGGGGTAGATACAGTCAAGGATAGATAGAGCTCTGTATTCTCTGCTGGAACTGCAGAAACTCCCCCCAAAAAAGGGAGGATGAAGGAAAAGAAAAGGCTCTTGGGGCAGTTTGGAGCCAAGGATGACCTGAAATATGGGTACCACTTTTCAACATCACCTCCATTTAATGTGATGATGTCATTAAAATTCACTGAATGCCCACCAAGGATATTGGCATTTGTTTCATTAACAAAAATGTTACTAATACTTATATAGCATTTTCTATGTGTCAGGTTATATTCTAAAAGTATATTCACTCATTTAAGAAATTCATCAACTGCCCTGGCTGGTTTGACTCAGCGGTTAGAGCATTGGCCTGCGGTCCAGAGAGACCCGGGTTCGGTTCCTGCTAAGGGCGCATACCTTGGTTGCAGTTTGTCCCCAGCCCTGGTTGGTCGTGTGGGTGGCAGCCACTCGATGTGTCCCTTTCACGTCAATGTTTCTCTCTCTCTCTCTCCCTCCCACTCTATCTGAACAAAAAATGGAAAAATGCCCTCGAGTAAGGATAAAAAAAAAGAAATTCATCAACCAGCCTTGGCCAGTGGGTCTTGGTTGGTTGAGTGTCATTTCATGACCCAAAAGGTTGCTGGTTTGATTCCCAGTCATGGCACAAACCCAGGTTGTGGGTTTGATCCCTGGTCAGGGTGCATATGGGAAGCAACCGATCAATGTATCTCTCTCACATCGATGTTTCTCTCCCTCTAAATAAATAAATAAAAAACATTTTAAAAAGTTTATTATAAAAATAATTTTTTTAAAGTAAAGAAATTCATCAACCATATTTTACAAATGAGAAAATTAAAATACAGAAAATCATTTAAAATGTATGCAGCAAGCCAGCAAGCTGGCACATGAGCACACTTTAATTGCCACTTTTCATCTGGCCTGAAGGACTTAGTCTTTTTTTTTCTCATTATTGTTTAGAGAGAGAAGAAGGGAGAGGGAGAGATGGAAACATCAATGAGAGAGAACATTGATTGTCCACCTCCTGTATACCCCCCATTGGGAATTTGGCCTACAACATGAGCATATGCCCTGACCAGGAATCGAACCGGCGACCTCTTGGTGCATGGGTTGATACTCAACCACTAAGCCACACCAGCCGGGCACTAGTCTTATTTTTAAATGGTATTTTTTAATTTGATTGTTAATAATATCTATATTGATAATATTAAAATCTAAATATTATTTTTAAAGTTTTTAGTAGAAATATTTTTATTAGAATCACTTTTATTCAGTTGAAACTGAGAAAACAGCACCATGAATAACACAGCTGGTATTAAGACAAACTGAAAACTTATTTAGATTCCAAGCCACTTAATGACTATCAATTCAATTGAAATGTTGTTTCATGCAGTTTTATGCAGTTCTTTCCATGAAATAATGGCTCCTACTGGAGCATCATTTAGCTAGTGAGAGATGAATTGGAAGACAACATCAAATATAGTTTTAAAAATAACAAATTATATGGAAATTATTAGAATAATTTGTAGAACAACTCATACCAAGCTTTTATCATATGATAAGCAGTTCTATATGCATATAAAACTACATATGGGCCCTGGCTGGTTTGGCTCAGCAGTCAGAGCGTCGGCCTGTGGACCAATGAGTCCCAGGTTCAGTTCCCACTAAGGGCACATACCTCGGTTGCAGTTTGTCCCTGCCACTGTTGGGGTCCTGTGGGTGGCAACCAGGCAATGTGTCTCTCTCACATTGATGTTTCTCTCTCTCTCTTCCCCTCTCTGTCCCTCCCGCTCTATCTGAAGATAAATGCAAAAAAAAAAAAAGTCCTCGGGTGAGGATAAACAAACAAACAAACAAAAAACTACATATGGTTTGGCTCAGCGGTTAGAGTGTGGGCCCGCGGAGTCTTGGGTTCAATTCTGGTCAAGGGCATGTACCTCAGTTGTGGTTTGTCCCAGGTCCTGGAGACAACCAGTCGATGTGGCTCTATCACATCAATGTTTCTCTCTGTTTCTCTCTGTCTCTCTCTCTCCCACCCTCCCACTCTATCTGATAATAAGTAGAAAAATATCCTCGGGGAGGAATAAAAAAAACAACAAAAAACTTTAAAAAATCCAGATGTAAATGTTTATTAAATGCAAGCCAGTGTTGCTTAGTGGTTGAACATCAATCCACACACCAAGAGGTCGTTGGTTCAATTCCTGGTCAGGGCATGTGCCCAGGTTCTGGGCCTGATCCCCAGTGGGAGGCATGCAGGAGGCAGCCAATCAATGTTCTCTCTCATCGATGTTTCTATCTCTCTCCCTCTCCCTTCCTTCCTCTCTCTCTATAATCAATAAAGAAAAAATATTTTTTTAAAAAACACTACATATGAACATATGTAATTGAATAAACCATTTAATACATGCATAACTTCAACAATTTAGAAATGAAGAAAATATATATTTAATTTTTGCATTTATATATTAATATATAAGTTTGTTTACAATATTTATTACTAATCAAATATGCCAAATATCAACCCCAGGTGGAACTGTCAACCAACCTCATCTCAAAAAGGCTGAAATGTTAAGGAAATAAATTTATTTTTTCTCACATAACTAGTAGTCCAGGGTAGGTTGCAGGCTTAGTAATGTAGTAGGCAATTAGATAGGCATCAGCAGAGTAGGAAGGATAGGCCAGGTGCAGAGTGTCACTAGGGCGGACAGCCCCAAGTACCTAGCAATGGGGAAAACTATATGCTTTTTTACAACTCTACCTTAAATATTAACTCCTGGAGGTGACATCTGGGCTTCAGCTGTGTTTCAGTTCCAGGCCCAGAAAAGCAGCAAAACCAGACAGAGGGATGCCATGGGGTCAGGAACAGATGCATTGACTAATGATCCCCTGCCCTGGTGCTGACCAATCAGTGGAGACGATACCCTGAGGAGAAACACCTGGAAAACTGATGCACATTCTTTTGAGATCCTCCCCTGAGACCTCCAAATAAAGCCCTCTCTGTTTATCTGGAGCATGCCCATGCCTTTCCTTCCTCTTTTGCCTCTCAAGGCACATGTCTATCTCTCTCCTAAGCTCCAAGGGCCCTTCTTTTACCTCTATGTCTCATTTCCTGAGCCCATTTCTTCTATAGCTCAATTCTTCTGATACTGTTGTAATTAGCTAGTTCTTAATGATAGAAAAGGGGCAAAGGGGGAAGCCAGACATTACAGGCATGTCATTTGGGCAGCTTCACCAGGAAGCTGCAATTTCACACTCCCCAGGGAATCAGAGGACCATTGCCCACAGATTACTGGAGGAAGGGGAGATTGACTCATAGGCAGGAAAATTGGGAAAACATAGAGAAGATGCCTGCCAGTCAAATCTTGGAACAGAAATCACTGGCTAGAGGGATGGGGCCACTGCAAGCCTGGAAAAATTTGGGAATACATAATCTCCTAGACAAAGAAGTTTTTGCTCTCTTGGCTCTCTGGTTCTTTCGGCTTTGCTCCTACCTGTATTCCCTCCATGGGCCATGTGGACCCCACATGCAATAGAGTAATGGACTGCAACTGGAAACACAAACTAAGCCAGCCTGATGCTGGACTTGGATGAGTGCTCCAACATGGAGTGAAAACTCTGGACAATGGCTTTGATCCTAGCTCTGCTGAAGCCACAATTATACTTGTTTTATGGCAGAAAGAAGGGAAATGGAAACTTGGAGACTCAAGGGTGTAATTCCACAAAAATAAAGCTCTCCACAATAGCTTATCCTCCCATGGGGACCTCTGAAAATTCTTATTCCAGCAGCACCCCAAGAATCCCACTTCCACCGATAACACTTCTATCTCTGACTTTGTAAATCAACTTTCTCTTATAGTTTGAGTCTTGGCTCTAAATTCTTCCTTAGTAATTTTGCCACCAACAGTGTCATCAAGGTTCTTTCCATATTTGTTCCAATGCTTTCTTCATTGTGAGGAGACCTGTAGGCTGGAGGCTCTCATAATCTCAATATGGCCACAGTACTTCCTGCTGTCACATCTGTGTTGGCTTAAAGAATTTTTTTTTCAAGTTTCTTTTTTCTTTTAAATTTTTTTACTTTATTAA
Organism: Molossus molossus; assembly: GCF_014108415.1. NCBI lineage: Eukaryota > Metazoa > Chordata > Mammalia > Chiroptera > Molossidae > Molossus > Molossus molossus. The sequence goes on along the minus strand of NW_023425345.1, from coordinate 26,772,623 downwards.
TTTTAGAAAGAGAGGAGGTGAGAGAGAGAGAAACATTGATGAGAGAACATCAATCAGCCGCCTCCTGCATGCCCCCCACTGGAGATCAGGCCCACAACCTGGGCATGTGTCCTGACTGAGAATCAAACCAGTGACCTCTTGGCACGTGGGTCAATGCTCAACCACTGACCCACACCAGCCAGACTCTATGTTGGTTTAAGATATGCCCACGAATTCCTTGCAAAAGTAGAGCCTAATTTCCCTCCTCTTAAATGAGGGTTGTATTTATTTAGTGATTCACTTTTAATAAATTAAATGTGGTTGAAATGACAGTGTGTTACTACTCCTGAAATTAGGACACAAAGGTGTTATGTTGTCTTCTTTACACTTTCTCTTGGATCCCTCAGTCTGGGGAAAATGTCATGAGGACACTCAATTAACACAATGGAGAGGTCCACATGACAAGTAACTGAAGCCTCCTGCCAAGAGCCATATGAAGTGAGATTTTCTGCCAACAGCCACATGAAAGAGCCATCTTGGTAGTAAATCCTCTGAGCCCAGTCAAGACTTCAAATGACTGCAGCCCTAGGAAATTATCAACTATAATCTCATGAAAGACCCTGAGCCAAAGCCACCCAGCTAAGCTGTTCCTGAAGTACTGACTCACACAAACTACAGAATAATAAATATTTGTCAAGATAATAAATATAAATCATAACATAGCACTAATAACTAGTACAATATCTCTATATAACAACAGCTAGGGAAAGAAGGGAATAAATAACTCTGTCTTTCTTGTTTTGGAGAAACTTGTGAAACTTCCCAGCAGACTTCTTTTCATATCTCACTGGGCAGACTTAGGTCATATTTCAATGTCTTAATAAATGACTGATAAGAGAATATTAGCATGAATGGCTTATGGTGAACAAGACAAACCCCCTGGAACTGAAGTTAGCTTCCCTGAAAAAGAACACCTTGTAGACTTCTCTTAAAAAGAAAGCAGGGTACAGGAATGGATATTGAGAGTAATTAATCAAGATAGTCCACCAGCCCTGGCCAGTTTGACTCAATGGTAAGAGTATAGGCTCGAGCCCTGGCCGGTTTGGTTCAGCGGTCAGAGCGTCGGCCTGCGGTCCTGAGAGACCCGGGTTTGGTTCCCGCTAAGGGCGCGTACCTCGGTTGCAGTTTGTCCCCGGCCCTGGTCGGTTGTGCGGGTGGCAGCCACTCGATGTGTTCCTTTCACGTCAATGTTTCTCTCTCTCTCTCTGTTCCTCTCTCTCCCTCCCACTCTACCTGAACAAAAAATGGAAAAATGGAAAAATGTCCTCGGGTGAGGATAAAAAAAAAAAAAAAAGAGTATAGGCTCGAGGACCAAAGGGTCACAGGTTCGATTTCTAGTCAAGGGCACGTACCTGGGTTGCAGGTTTGATCCCTGGCCCTAGTCGGGGTCATGTGGGAGGCAACCAATAGATGTATCTCTCTTACCTCAATGTTTCTCTCTCTTTTTCCCCCTCCCTCTCTATATAAAAATCAATGGAAAAATATCCTTGGGTGAGTATTAACCAAAAACAATTAGTCCACCAATTCTCATGGATAACACACCAAAGGTTCATTTCTCTCTCATACTACCTGTCCAGTGTGGTTTGGCAAGGAGACCCTGGCTGAAAGAGGTTTCAGCTCAATACTTGCTTCTGTGATCTCCCTAGACTCTAGGGCCTAGAGGAAAGATGGGAAAGTGGCAAATTGTTTATTGGGTCCTATAGCTTTTGCCTGGAAGTGACACACATCACCTTCTCTCCTATCTTATTGACCAAAGTAATACTATATATCTAATTTCTTAAGTTATAACCAGAAACCTGAGATGCAGAATTATTTTGTGAACATACATCACTGATAAGTTACCAGCAAAAGAAAATCAGTGTTTGCAAAACTTGCTTGCTGTGGGACCAGAAATTGTGGTTGTAGCAGAAAAACAAACTTTTAACACTATAATTCCCCAAGCCTTGTAAGAAATCCCTCTCTTCTTGTCTTTGCCTTTAAGAGCTGAAGTGGTTAAATAGATGGGCTATTAGCACAGGGAGAGATCCTAGCTTAATTACTGGTGCTAGATTTTAGCCTAGCATGTATGAACAGGTCTTAGCAGACTAGTTGAAAATTTCAATGAAAACAGTATTGACTAAGCTTCAGTCATTTAATCACAGCTACGATGTCAGGTCCAATAATGTGTAATTTTGCTAATAATCCTAAAGTTATAAGTAACGTACTGAAATTTTAAAGTGCTGCCGTGTTGAAATCTGCTGGTCAATAGTTCACCTTTCCTCAGATTCTTCATGCTTGTAGAGTGGCTGTATTTCTAACAATATACATAGAAGCCACCTGGCCAAGGAAACATCAATTCTCCTAGTAGGCTAGCCTTTCTGTTTCAGGCCTGCAAACTCCTGACCTACTGAACTTTGGGTTCCTCTGTTGCCTTTATCATTTAAGTTCTCTTATGCCTGCCGGATAACTAACCTACTGATAAATCTGGAACTAAAATTCAGTTTTCCTGACTCCTCAGTCTGATATCATTCTAGCTAACTCTATCTCATTTTTCATTGCTTTCCAAGAAACTCTCCAATTATCTCATTGTTCCACCCAGACTCACTCTGCTTTTCATGTCCCTCTTTTCTTCTCCTATAGCACATCTTGTTCCTATCTTTATAAGACATACATCGTATCTGTCTGCAATACCTGACTTCCTTGGTACCTTCCTTCTCAGCCTTTAAGCTCTTTGAAAATAAGTTTCATGTTTGATGTGATTTTAAAAAGCCATAGGTCTAGAGGAGTGAATAAATAGTACCATAGTGCCTGACTGTTAGGGAATGTTCAATGTATGCTGAATGAACACTGAATATTACAAGAATTATACTCTGGGAAAAGGGATTATATATCCCTGCATTCTAGTAATTTCCAACACTCTAAAATTAGAGTCTTTTGCCCTGGCCAGTTTGGCTCAGCGGTTAGAGCGTCGGCCTGCGGATCAGAGAGTCCCGGGTTTGGTTCCCGCTAAGGGCACGTACCTTGGTTGCAGCTTGTCCCCGGCCCCGGTTTGTGTGGGTGGCAACCACTCAATGTGTCCCTTTCACATTGATGTTTCTCTGTCACTCACTCTCCCTCCCACTCTATCGAACAAAAAATAGAAAAATGTCCTGAGGATAAAAAAAAAAGGGTCTTTCAAATTTCGCTATAAAGATCCATTATTTTCATTTCCTAAAGCTGAGTAATCTAGCAGTATCTTTTGAAGTATACATAATTGGCCCTGGCTGGGTAGCTCAGTTGGTTAGAGCATCCTCCCTATATGCCAAGGTGGCAGGATCGATCCTGGTCAGGGCACATGCAAGAATCAACCAATGAATGTAGACATAAGGGGAACAACAAATCGATGTTTCTCTCTCTCCCCCTTCCTAAAATTAATAAATATATATACACACACATAATTGTAGAAAGGACAACAAATTTAGGCCTTAATTTAATATCAACAGTTCATCCAGTTAACTCTTTATAAAGGTGACCTCGCACTAGCAGTAGTTCTCCACTTTGTTTAGGGTGTGGGAGAGGTGGAACTTGGCAACAGAATGCCCAGGAATTGGGTTGAAAGTGTAGTTTGAGCCCTGGCTGGTTTGGCTCAGCGGTTAGAGCGTTGGTCTGCGATCCCAGAGACCCGGGTTCGGTTCCCGCTAAGGGCATGTACCTCGGTTGCAGTTTGTCCCTGGCCCGTTGGGGTCATGTGGGTGGCAACCACTCTATGTGTCTCTCTCACATTGATGTTTCTCTCTCTCTTTCTTCCTCTCTCTCCCTCCCATTCTATCTGAACAAAAAATGGAAAAATGTCCTCGGGTGAGGATAAAAATGAAAAAAAATGTGTAGTTTGAGTAACCCCATTAGGTAATTCCTATAAATCACCCAGTAGAAGGCAACCCATTTTTCTTCCTGCCTCACCACTGCACAAAGGGACTGATTATGAGGCACAGACCAACTTGATTTTGGTTTTGGAGATTTGATGAGACTGGGCTCCTGTAAGGCAGCCAGACTCAGGGAGCAGGGCTTTTTACCTTAAGGTTGCTGAGCTCTTCCTCTCTCTGGTTTACACAACTGTTAAAAAATTACATTATGTGTAGGTGTGGGCATTTATGGAAGATGGTTTGTTATTAAGGTTACAGTAACTGTCTTTGTTCTCGGTCTTGCGGATGACATTGACAACTGCCGCCCAGTTGTCCTCTTTGCAGATCATCCCTGGCTCTGCAAAGCTAGAGACAGTCCTCAAAGCACAGGGGGTAGTGGAAGAGTACAGTCACCCTTAGGAACACTGTCTTCTTTTAGCCCTCCTAGAAGGAGTTTCCAAATTATCTGGAGTTCAGACTCGCAGTGGTGGGGCTGGAATGTCTTCCGCATTCCTTTCTCCGCCCACTCCTCCTCCCCCCTCCCTTCCCCCTTCCCCCTCTCCCTTACTCCTCTTTCCTCTTCTCCCGGCCTCCCCCTCTTTCTCCTCCCACTTCCCTCTCTCTAATCCCCTCCTCCACCACCTCCATCTCCTGGCTGGAAGCAGAGAGTGAGAGGATCCGAGTCCAGAGAGCCTTGGTGGCTCACAGGCCCCTGAGCACGTGGACCTGAACACCCTTCATATTTTCTGTAGAATTATCTCTAAAAAGGCAAAAAGGCAGGGCCAACTTCACAAAACTTTCTGAAAGGACGCCCTGGTGTCTTAATTATAGTTGTACAGAGCATTCCTGTTTACTAATCTCTCATCTGTAAAATGGGGATAAAATAAAATTAAGTATTATCCAAAAATAGGAAGCTTGCATAACAGCTGAATTCATTTCCTGTGAACGGTGGAGAGGAACTAAGTAACTGCGCTTTGTTGATTTTATTCCAGTCAAATACAAAGACAGACCCTATACGACAAATGTTTTCCTTTGTTCTCTGGGCCTTGTAAAGTCATTTCTCAACAAAGAAAGAATTCCCTTTGTGCATTCCCTGGCCCAACTGGCCCTGGGGATTATGAAGAGAAAACTCTCTGGAGCTGTTTTCCTGGTTATAGAGACATTGTTCTGGAAAGCAGGCTGGGTTGCCATGGCTACGGCTCCCCAGAGGCCTCGCCCTGCCCCTTTCCACTCCGCCTGCCTGTGCTGACTGCTAGTACCAGGGCAGTACTGGCTTCACAGATTCCTCTCGCACCGCACGGAAATGGTAGGGAAATTCCAAACCATATTACCCAGATGGCCTCTGACGCCCGGAGGCAGAAATAAAAGTCCCTTGTCAGGCAGTCCTGAATTGTCCTTGAAAAAATTACCATTAGATGGAAAGCTTGTTGAAGGTAGGAATAATGTTCTTTCTCATCACTGAGTCAGTTCCTCCCAGTTCTCTATGACTGTTCCCCTGCCGCCCCACCCTCCTTCCTGCAGATTACCACACAGTAGGAGCTGGAAAAATGTGTATAATCATTTGTCACTGAGGTGAGGGTTTAGCAGCGGGTTAAAAGCATAGACTCTGGAGCCAGAATCCTGGTCTGCCACTAAAATAGACAAAATACCTAATTTTTCAAGCCTCATTTTCCTCATCCCTAAAATGGGACCGATAATACCTAACTCAGAAATATACGGTGGGTATTGGTAGGGTAATATATGGAACAGTTGGTACTGCCTGGCTTTTAGCAAGTTCTCAGTATTATGATTATGACTATTACTGTCATGAGCTCTTCTGGAGCCTCTGGCATGTTCATGTGGGGAACAATATTGTCCCACTAAAACAAACAAACAAACCCAGCCCTGGCAGGTTTGGCTCAGCGGTTAGAGCATTGGCCTCTGGACCAGAAAGTCCCGGGTTAGGTTCCGCTAAGGGCATGTACCTTGTACCTCTTACCTCGGTTGCAGTTTGTCCCTGGCCCTGGTTGGGGTTGTGTGGTTGGCAACCAGTTGATGTGTCTCTCTCACATCGATGTTTCTCTCTCTTCCTCCCTCTTTCCCTCTCGCTCTATCTAAAGATAAATGCAAAAATGTCCTCGAGTGAGGATAAAAAACCAAACCAAACAAAAACAAATCCCAAACAACAAAACAAGAAAACCTTTTAGCAGAGTCTGTAGCAGCCCAGGTCTAATAGTTAATAGCTAATTAAATGAATGTAAAAGTGCTATGGAAGTTATTTGTATCATAAGTGGAAAGTAGAACATGACAGTAACAAGTTTAGTTTATGGTAGATTGTCGCACATAAATAATGCAAAATGGGTGTTTCAATTTTCCACCCACACATCTACGCAAAAAGATTAAAATAGCACTGTGACATCTTTCAGCTTGACTTTCTCCCTCTCCCTTCCTCCAGTCTCTTAGGGGATTTCTCAAACCTACAAACCTGGTTGTAAGTGTGTGTGTGTGTGTGTGTGTGTGTGTGTGTGTGTGATCTTTAAATTCCACAGGGCCCCCACAGGCCTCCCCACACCAGGGCTGCCTTTCAGTCTCAGAAGCCCTGGGGTCTGGAGGTACTTATCGAGTGCCTCTGGAAGAGTCTCAACATCTTTGGACACTCAGGTGAGAGTGAATTTAGTAGCCCCACCCCCAAGTTTGCTCCCCTCTCCTTAATAAGGCAGGCCCAGACTTTGTCTAGGGGCCTTTGGAGTTTTGGGGGGTCAGGATACGTGACTGGTCCGGGAAGGCTCTGAACTGAACCTGGCCGCAGGATGTACACACCCTCAACAGCTGCAGACCACAGCTCAGACTATTAGATTCTCAGAGGAGCCACTTCAGGATGGGAGTGATCAGATGTCAAGAGACTCTGGCACCTGGGGGAGGGGAGGCCAAGACAGGATTATCATTCCACTGTTACCTAAAGCTGCTTTGTCTCTTGGTTGAGAAAGTGTGTACAGCTTGTACGTGTTTTAGGACATGAATGAAAAGAGCATGTCCTACTGAGTAGGTTTATTATATTAATGCATAGGACTGAAAAAACCAGGTAATTATAAGTACAAGTGGCAGCTGTATGTAGGGCGCTCCCACAACACCTATGAGCGGTGCTTTCTGAGGTTGTGCAATAATGCGGCAAGGGTGCAGATAGCTGGTGTGAACTGCAGGGTGTGAAGTGCTGTTCCCTCTCCTTCAGACCCTCTTAGACATTTCCCTCCACTTCCGCAGCATATTAAATCACCCTAGACACATAATCCTCCCCTCCCCCAACACTGCAGCTAGCTTTCTCTGAAAACTGATACCCTGAGGCCCTTTTCCCTCACCAGTTACAATTAGGGGCAGTAAGAGAGAAAATGCGGACTGGATCGTGGCACAGAGGCAGTGCTCTGTAATTTTTCCTTCTGTAACAGACCGTTGTTGGCGATCCAGGCCTGATATTTGATCTGACTTTGCTACTCCAGGAAACAGCTTTAGGCTCCCGCAAGTGCAGGCCAAATCCACTTCTTTCTGTGAAGTCCATTTTGGATTTTCTGTTTCACCCTAAGTCAAGCCTCAGCGAGGCTGTTGTTCTCAATCCAGCTCAGAAACTGGCTCAAACCGCCCTGAACTGGATTTGGTGGCTGTTGAGACAGAGTTTCTGCCTCTTTGTTAGGGCGGATCCGGCCTCGTTTGCTGTTCAGTTTCCCTCCCTCCCGCTTTCCCAGAGTCACCAACAGCAATTCAGTTCCCCTCCCCCTGCCTCCAGTTTGTCTTTTTTTTTACCCTTCCCTGGGCCAAGGCCTCATGAAATAGGTTAAATTCTTTAATAAAATAGTGGATTTCCGTTGTAAACCTTCAGCTTTTATTACATTAACTTATTCTGCTTTTCTCAAATTCGTTATCTAACCAATTGACTTTGTGCCCTTACAATTTTGGCTCTCCGAACCTGGAAATATCTTAAATTTTCACTGTGGACGAAAATAACTTTAAATTTCACATCAAAGGCTGAAGGATGTTGGTGCAGTGTATTGTTTATTTCTGTTTTGTAACTCTACCTAAATTAAAATAGTTTATTCATTTATTTTCTGAGACATGACAAAACATAGTAGGTATAGAATTCTTAAACAGTCACCCATACTGGCTTTCAATTGCAACTGCGCCATTCCTAGAGAAAGAACTGAAGAATGGAGATAGTTTTGGTTTTCGAACATATAATTTTGACCCTGGACCAGATCCTGTGGAGTGTTTAGTGAAGAAGGCTGTTTGGAGAATGCGCGGGAAGCAGCCCTAACCCGATGCAGATGGAGGCAAACCCGGGAATGGGATGGAATGAGCGTAGGACAGGGCTGGGCTTCTGTACGTTTTCTTTCTACAACGTTTAAGCATTTCGTATGTTTCGGAACTAGATGGAGGGGATGGTTACCCACCATTGTAGATGTACTAAATGTCACTAAATTGTACACTTTAAAATGGTTAATTTTATGTTACGTGAATTTTGCCTCAATTCTTAAGCATTTTTTGACCAGAATTTTTCATTTTTGTGTGTGTTTCTTGAAAAAATCAGAGGAAAAAACATAATAAGCAACCATAATCTGGGTGTGGTTCCATGTGGTGCTAGCCGGCTCGCTCGTCGCCCTCTGCTGGCCAAACGAAGCAATGTGCCACCAGGTCGGAAGGCCTTTCGAGCACGTCTCAATGATCTGTCGAAGCACAAGTGGGAAGGTAGTTTACGAAGATCGTCCTCTTTACCTTGTTTCATGTGCATTTTATTTGTCTTACTCTGTGCATGGTACAGGTCTATTATACTGAGTGTAGATCACAGAGATTTTGCTTCCTTGGTGTTGCAAATCCTTCCTTATAAATTAACGATTTAAAATCCATTTCTGAATATCAAACAAACCCCAAAATGTTATTTCTCCTAGGCTAAAAACTACAGTTAAATTGCTCACTTAAGTGGTTAGTTCCAGTAAAGCATAAAGCCCTGGAAAAAAGCCAACTATGCAACTATGACAGCAGATCTGGAAAAGCTATTTTTATACTCAAGAGGGGGAGGGGCTGGCTTTGTCTTGTGAGTCAGTGGTTTAAAAAAGACTGGGGTTGGGGTTAAGGTAGCCTTCCAGATGTATGTTAAAAAAAAAAAAAGGTGAATCCATCAGATAGATTTGTTGTTATGAGATTTATTTATTTGTTTATTTATTTTAAATCCAAGTTCTGTCTCTCAATTATTTATTTATTTATTTATTTATTTTATCCTTACCCGAGGATATTTTTTTTTTTTGCGTTTATCTTCAGATAGAGCGGGAGGGAGAGAGGGTGAAAGAGAAAGAGAAACATTGATGTGAGAGAGACACATCGACTGGTTGCCACCTACACAACCCCAACTGGGGCTGGGGACAAATTGCAACTGAGGTATGTGCCCTTGGCAGGAATCGAACCTGGGACTCCCCGGTCCACGGGCCAGTGCTCTAACTGCTGAGCCAAGCTGGTGTGGGCTGTTGTTATGAGATTTAAAAATCCTAAGTAATTATAGTGGAAAGAAAAATAATATATGCTATATTGGTGATCAAGTAATCCAGATCAGCCCTCTCATTGTTGGAGTAAATCTTACTTTAGGATCTTCACACCTTTTGTTTCACATCTTGAAATACTTGCTCCTCCTACTCACAGGTCAAGCTTCACCTGTCAAGGCTTGCCTTATGTATCATCTCCTCAGAGAAGCCTTCCTGAACACTTAGTCAAAAGTACATATCTTACTGCCCCAGCCAGTGTAGCTTAGTTGGTTGGAGTATTTTCCTATACACCAAAAGGTGGCAGGTCAGAGCACATACCCAGGGTTTGATACCTCTGCCCCCACCATCCAACCCCACCCCCAATAAGACAATCGTCAATGTTTCTCTCTCACATTGATCTCTCTCTCTCTTTCTTCCCCTTCCTCTCTAAAATCAATTTTTAAAAAAGGTTCCTTACACCATGTTATAATCTCAAGTGGCATCCTCTTTCTTTTTCTGTTATAATACCTCTAAATTTACAATTATATATATTTGTTTTCTTGTATATTCTTTTTCACCTTCACTAGCTTTCTAAATTCCCAAGGGCCAGGTCTGTCTGATCAGAATTGTATATTAAGCTTTTGGAATAATATTTGGCAAAAAAAAAAAGTAACAAGGACTACGTATTTGTTGAACAGGTAAATTAAATTAAAACACCATATTTGTAGTCCCAGTCTACTACTTTCTGGATCCTTCTTCTATACCTTGTAGCTTCTTTAAGACTTAGCCTGTGTTCTTTTTCTCTTGTGAACTTGCAGTAACTACTCTTTTATTATAGGGCTCCTCTTTGGGAAATGTGAGGGCTATTGAGTATAATGGAATCTTCACAGTTCCTCTAATTTTATTCCCCTAAAAAAAGAGAAACAGATTAATCCTATAATTCTTGCAATCTGTGTTTTCTCATCTATAGTGCTTGATTTTACTGAGCTAGAGTTCCACCAGGTTTTGATTTCTGAACTTGGATTTGTCCACATGGTGCGATGTTCCCCTCCCTTCCTTCCATCAAAACCTTCCCTACCACCAGGGGGAAAGGGTCTAGCAATTAATTCTTCAAAAAAGTCTCTTACTCCTATCCAGAGACAGACGCATTCATGCAGATTAAAAAAAAAAAAAAAAGATGAGAGAGAGAGAGAGAGAGAGAGAAACATCAATTTGTTATTCCACTTATTTAGTCACTCATTAGTTGATTCTTATATATTCCCTGACCAAGGATCAAACCCACAATCTTGGCATATAGGGACAACTTTCTTTAAAAAAATAAAATAAATAAGCCCTGGCCAGTTTGGCTCAGCGGTTTGAGCGTCGGCCTGCGGTCCGGAGAGACCCGGGTCCGGTTCCCGCTAAGGGCAAGTACTTCGGTTGCAGTTTGTCCCCGGCCCTGGTTGGTCGTGCGGGTGGCAGCCACTTGATGTGTCCCTTCACGTCGATGTTTCTCTCTGTCTCCCTCCCACTTTTATCTGTACAAAAAAAAAAAAAAAGGAAAAATATCTTCGGGTGAGGATAAAAAAAAAAAAAAAAAATAATAATAATAATATGCCTGGCCGGTGTGGCTCATTGCTTGAGCGTCAAGCCTTGCACCAAGAGGCCATTGGTTCAGTTCCCGGTCAGGGCACATGCCCAGGTTGTGGGCCAATCCCCAGTGGGGAGCATGCAGGAGGCGGCCAATCGATGTTCTCTCTCATTGATGTTTCTCTCTCTCTCCCTCTAAACTCAATAAAGAAAAAATATTTTAATAATAATAATTATATATATATATATTTGATTTGAGAGAGAGAGAAACATCAATAAGAGAGAACATCGATTGGCCGCCTCCTGCATGCCCCCCACTGGGGATCAGGCCCACAAGCTAAGAATGTGCCCTCACCTGGAATCTAACAGGCGACCTCTGAGCCACTGAGCCACACCAGCCGGGCTAGGGACAACTTCCTAACCAAGTGAGGTACCCAACCAGGGCTCATTCATGCAGATTTAAATTCCCTGGAATCTCAATTCAATTAAAAATTAAAAATAAATACATAAATATATTCCCTGGAATCTCAAGTAGGTAGTTTGTATCTCTGAGAACCTTTAGATGAGATGTCAGTCCCTTCGTTGGATTTCAGCCCAACACAAGAGTAATCCCTTTGAGTATTTCTTTACCTAGGCAGGTTAGCTCTTATTGTACTGTTCTAGACAACTATGCTTGGGGCTGGAGGACTTTTGTGGTATTTAGCTTTATTCTATATTTACTGAATTGTTTTGACTGACTGATTATATAACAGGAAGAATGTTTCTAGCTGCCTACAAAATGCTGTGACTTGCACTCCTTTGGGCTGGTATAGGGTAATAGTTAAGAAACTAAACTTGGAAGCCAGAAAAACTCAGAGCTCTGAAGCCTTGGTTTTCTCATCCATTTTGTTTTTAACCTATAAAAAGGGGATGTTCACTTTACAGAGTTGTAATAATCATTATAATAGCATTTATAGAGCAATTACTTTATGCCAGTGACTGTTTTATATATACAAATAATACTACTGTGACATATATGTATATACATAGATGGACCTCAGCTTACAATTTTTTTTTTTCTTTATTGATTTTTAGAGAGAAAGGAAGTGAGAGGGAAAGAGAGATAGAAACATCGATGAGGGAGAATATTTATTGGCCACCTCCTGCATGCCCTCCACTGGGGACTGAGCCCACAACCTGGGCATATGTCCTGACCAGGAATCGAATCTGCGACCTCTTGGTGCATGGGTTGACACTCAACCACTGAGCCACACCGTCCAGACTCAGCCTACAAATTTTTGACTTAATGATGGCATGAAAATGTTAAGCAAAATGGTTAGGCTAAGCTATGTTTGATTGGTTAGGTGTATTAAATGCATTTTGACTTAACGATATTTTAAACTTACGATGGGTTTATCAGGAGGTAACCCAATCGTAAGTTGAGGACCATCTGTATATATAAAATATCTGATTATACATATATATTCATATATATGTGTATATATATATTCTACTCAAATATATATATTTATATTCATTTAATCTTAGCCACCCTTTGGGGAGGTACCACTTTCTCTATTTTATTGCTGAGGACATAGAAGCACAGAGAAGTTAGGTAACTTGGCCAAGGTAACACAGCTAGTAGGTGGCAGAACACACACAGAAACCCAAGCTGTTTGGGTTCCAAGTTTATGATTTTAAAACCTTAGTTAGATTTACCTGGCACAAGATGAATATTTCTAAATATTCCTTTCTTGTTTCCATGAAAATGGTGATTATTTCCTCAAGGTATCTTAACACAAAATCATAAATTTAGAACCAAAACAATCCTCTGCTTTTTCAGATGAGGAAATAAATGAAAGTCCGAAGAGCTTGAACCATTTGTACTGTGCAACTGGATGGGACTAGATATTAGCTCTCCTGATCAATCTGTGAGGGAATAATGGTTCTTTGTATTCATTTGTTCTTTTTCCTTCCTCTTATCATTTTTGAAAGAAAGGAAAGAGTTCCTTTTATGAATCTCACTCCTACCCCCACTTTGTTTTCTGCAATTAAATAACCTGCTGCACCAGCAGAGACTTAACTAAATGGAATGTGCTGCTGCTTTGCCAGAGCACACAGAGGAAGTGAGCTCAAGTTTGCCACTGGCAAAGCCAGGAGAGGGGAAAATTAGTCAGCACTCCTTTGTTCTCCTTCACTCTTCTCCCTCCTAATCCCTTCTGGACTTGTTCCTGGCTCTAGCTCTCTATTCTCTTTCCTGGATTAGGAGTATCAGGCTATTACTGATGTCCACCCTAATAAAAATTCAACCCTGGACAGAGATAAAAGTAGTAAGCTTGGTTGTCAGTGCCCCCCCACCCCCTCCCCGCCAGGAGAACAGTAGAGAAAGTCCTGAATACTCATTTTCATTGTACCATTTTCTCAATACATGCCTTTGCATAGTTTTGTTAACTTGTACTAGCCACAATTTCTTACCTTCATATGAAATATTATCTTTTTTTTGTCCTCAACCAAGGATATGTTTTTATTGGTTTTTAGAGAGAGGAAGGGAGGGAGAGAGAGAGAGAGAGAGAGAGAGAGAGAGAGAGAGAAACCATAGATGTGAGAGAAGAGAGAAATGTCATTCAGTTGCCTTCCATATGCAATCTGACCAGGGATTGAACTCACAACTGACTGAACCACCCATTCAGAGCTGAAATATTATCTTATCTTTCTTGTTTTCTCACAAGGAATTTTGCCTGAGCCATGAAGTACTGTGACAAAGGTCAATAGACCACAGTGTTTTTGCTTTATTTTGTTCAGCTCAAAATACAAATTCTAAGAAGTGTAACATAGTTACACAATCTTTGCACAGCACTGTTCTGAACGACCACAGTGTGTAGTGTTATGCTATAAAGACAGAGAATATAAATTTCAAAGGAAATTTATGCTTTTACTATCACAGAAGAGGAAATTTAGTTTTTTCTTCTTCTTTTCCTTAGCAGTTTTCGATGCGTTGGACTTTGGAGATGTGAAGGGAGAAATAACGGGAGCTTCTGGCTGGACGACTGGATGCATGATGAGTAGTAATAGTGAAAAATAAGCTTGGAAATATACATTAGGCCCTGTCAGGCAGACAAGTTGGTTGGAGCCATAATCCCGTGCACCAGAAGGCTGCGGGTTTGATTCCTGGTCAGGTCACATGCCTAGGTTTTGGGTTTGATCCCAGTCCAGGTGCAAGTGGGAGGCAACTTATTGATGCTTCTCTGTACATTGATGTTTCTCTATCCATTTCCCCCCTCTTTCACTAAAAATCAATAAAGACATTTTTAAAAATTATTGAATTTCTACAGTTTTTCAGGTTGTCTTTAAAATAGTTTTTTCTTTATTGATTTTACAGAGAGAGAAAGGGCAAGGGAGAGATTGAAACATCAAATGAGAGAGAACATTGATCTCGATCAACTGCCTCCTGCACGCCCCCAGTGGGGAATCCAGCCCACAATCTGGGCATATGCCCTGACCAGGAATCAAACCAATGATCTCTTGCTGCGTGGGTTGATGCTCAAACATTGAGCCACATCGGCCTGGCATGTCTCAGGTTTTTATTATTCTTGTTTTTGCATATGCTATATTTATCACACACAACTTGAAAGATGAGGAAACTGAGACTGGGGCAACCTGCCTGAACCCTCACAGAGAAAGCACAATTCCTTTGTAGGAATTTATAGTATACTAAGACAGAAAGAAATAGTCCCCAAATTGTCCCTCATCCTAAGGGCTATAATTATCAATGTAAGAAATGTCCAAACCTGTAGATACTTTTTGTTTTTTTAATCCTCACCAGAGGATATTTTTCTATTTACCTTCAGATAGAGTGGGAGGGAGAGACAGAGTTGGGGGGGGGGGGCGGAGAGAGACATCGGCATGAGAGAAACACATCGGCAGGTTGCCTCCTGCATGACCAGGACGAACTGCAACTGAGGTATGTGCCCTTGTCCGGAATCGAACCTGCGACTCATTGATCCATGGGCTGATGCTAACCGCTGAGCCAAACTGGCCAGAGCTGTAGATAATTTTTATACGCGTTTATGTGAGCCAAACTGAAAACATATGCCGGGGAGCAAGATCTCAAATGTTCTGGAGAATAACAGTTTGCAGTTTCATTTAAGCATTTGAAATTAAGGAAGATTACATGAAAGTGAGAGAAAGTAAAGTGGGGATCAGATTACAAGATAGTTAAGATTGTATTCTCTGAGGGTGGTCACACAAAAGGAGGGTTTTGAAAGGGGGGCATTTCAGAGGTGTGTTGATGCATAGAAACAATGGACAGGGCTTGCTTAAGGTGACTACCCACCATGACCTGCCCAGTTAGGAATTTATGATCAGATCACCCTGTGAGGTTATTTTCCATATGATGATGTAAGAACCTTTCAAACCTGTAGAGAATTTTTACAGGAGTTTATTTGAGCCAAACTGATGATGTATATTGGGGAGCAAGATCTCAAATCTCCAGAGAATAACAGTTTTGCAGTTTCTTTTATGCATTTGAAATTAAAGAGGGGATTTAAGAAAGATTACAAGAAGGTGGGAGAAAGCAAGGTGGGGATTGGATTACAGTATAGTTAAGATTATTTGCTCTCTCGAGAGTGGTTACATCTTAGAATTTTAAAAGTGTGTTAACCTAGATGTACAGAAGCAATGAACAGGGCTTGCTGAAGGCACAGATAAGCATTTTACTAAGGAAGCTATATGCCCAGTTAGGAATTTATGATCAGATTACCCTGTCAGGTTACTTTTCTTAGAACCCCTTTTCATCTACAGTTCCCTCTTTTAGTCATAAATCAGTGTGAGGGATACATTGATGGCCAACCTTTTGGTCAGTAGTGTGGTCTCACAGTGCTAGGTAGGCTCATTTCTGGGAAGTCTCAGTATCAACCCTGTCTACTTGACCACTGGGGATGAGGAAATATTGTAATCATGGGATCTGAGTTGAGATAGAATTTTCTTCAAAAGGGAAGGGCAGGTAAATGGAAGACAATAGTCAGGTCTTAGAGCCTTCATTGTGAAAAACACTCTGAATCATTTCAATAACACTTTGCACTATAATGATCTAAGTTTTGCCATCTGTTTCATTTTTCGGTATTTGGCATCTAGTATAACATTTACATATGCCATGAAAAGAGCATTAACAGTTATCTTATACTTGTTAAGTAATCATAAACAATTGGACTATATAGAAAAACCCAAACAACAAGTATAATTATTATTATGACTAATACCATTAGCAGACAGGTGAAGACAGTCAAACAAAATGGATTCTGAGTTCAGTATCAGTTAATATAGGTATACAGGCCTTGTTGATGTTTTGGGAAAGCTGTCTACCTCTAATGTTAGTGGCTTATCATCATGAAGGAGTCTTTGATGTCCTTTGTTGAATGTCAGAGACAAGGGTAGATGTCCATTTGTGGTTAGGCACCTGATAGGGTTCTTTCCAACGAGGTTGGAGAGTGTCTTTTATTTGATGTCCTTTTCCAATAAACAAAAATCTTAAGGTGGCAGTCAATGATTTTTAAAGTCTTTGTCTCCTGGGAACTCATGTGTAAAGAAGAGGTTACCAACTTGGCATTTTCTTGAACTGACTCTATCAAACCTTGGCAGTATGTCTCTTTTCAATAATGTCAGCTCAAAAATGAAGACATGGGACTACATGAAACTAAAAAACTTCTACACAGCAAAAGAAACAACCATCAAAATGGAAAGGGAAACCACTATATGGGAGACCATAAGTGCCAATGATACATCAGGTAAGGGGTTCATTTCCAAAATATATAGTACTCATACAACTCAACAAAAGGAAGACAAAGAACCCAATTAAAAAATGGGCAGAGGACCTTAAGAGACATCTCTTCAAATAGGACATACAAATGGCCAAGAGACATATGAAAAAATGCTCAATGTCACTAATCATCAGAGATATGCAAATTAAAACAACAATGAGGTATCACCTCACACCTATCAGAATGTCTGCCATCAACAAATCATCAAACAAGTGTTGGCGAGGGTGTGGAGAAAAGGGGACTCTAGTACACTGCTGGTGGGAATGCAGACTGGTACAGCCACTATGGAAAACACTATGGTGTTACTTCAAAAAATTAGAAATTGAACTGCCATTTGACCCAGTGATCCCACTTCTAGGAATATACCTCAAGAAGCCTGAAACACCAATCAGAAAAAATATATGTACCCCCATGTTTGTAGCAGCACTATTTACAATAGCTAAGATCTGGAAACAGCCCAAGTGTCCATTAATAGATGAATGGATTAAAAAAGCGGTGGTACATATATGCAATGGAGTACTATGCAGCTGTAAGAAAGAAAGATTTCTTGTCCTTTGAGATGACTCGGAGGGACCTGGAGAGTCCTGGAGAGTATTATCCTAAGTGAAATAAGCCAATCAGAGACAAACAAATATCACATGATCTCACTTATTTGTGGAATATAATGAGCAAAACAAACTGATGAACAAAATAGACCCAGAGACATAGAAGTAGGGTACAGACTGACAAACCTTAGAAGAGGGGGAGGGAGAGAGGGAAGAGATAAACCACAGAACTTATATGCATGTACGCATAACCAACGGACATAGACAATAAAGCTGGGGATGGGGCAGAGGGGATGGGGCAGGCAGAATGGGGAGGAGGGTGTCAATGGGGGAAAAAGGAGAAATATCTATAACAAAAATAATACAAATAATTAAAAAAATAATGTCAGCTCATAAGTTTCTGCATCTAAGTCTAACTTAAATGTACTATGATTCATGAAGAAATACAAAATTCCAAAAATAGGGAGCCAGGGAATAGGGAAGAACCAAGTAGCTATCTTAGGTTCCCCATAGCCTCAACTATATATATATTTTTTAACAAGCATTGTTTACCTATACAGTATACCCTAGAAGTTTTCCATCACTTATTATACAATACTTACCATGCAATTTCAAATCTTTTGAGTTGTTCCAGGGGCTTTTCTGGACCACAGAAAAGTAATTCCTACATATAATGAGATTTTAAACTTTACAACTTCAATTTCTAATGAAAACCAAAAAGTAAGGAATTAGCATTCTTTTTTTTTTTTAATCCTCACCTGAGGATATTTTTCTATTTATCTTCAGATAGACTGGGAGGGAGGGAGAGAGAGAGAAACATCAACGTGAGAGGGACACATCGACTGGTTGCCTCCTGCACAACCCCAACCAGGGCTGGGAACGAACCACAACTGAGGTACTTGCCCTTGGCCAGAATTGAACCTGAGACTGATTGATCTGAGGGCCAACACTCTACTGCTGTGCCAAACCGGCCAGGGCACAATTAGCATTCTTTTTTTTTTTGGGGTACGTGCCCTTAGCGGGAACCGAACCCGGGACTCTCTGGTCTGCAGGCCGACGCTCCAACCGCTGAGCTAAAGCGGCCAGGGCACAATTAGCATTCTTTAGCTTAGCAAATTTATGAGTATATTTTATAACTTTTAGAAACATATTTTATGGATGTCTAAGTCAATTATTACATGGACTTATTTTTATAAAACCCAAGTAAAATAAAGACATGTTTGTTTTACTTAAACTGACAAACTTAAGGTAGCTTTTATTTACTAAAGATTAATTTTTGATCATGTGAACTTGAAAAATATTTGGGTTAGTTTCTATATTTCTTAGAATTTTAGAATACCCAGCCTTTACAAGCACTTCCCTTTAAATTAATTTTAACAATACCATTCGAAGTAATATGCATGGACTGTGAAAACCCACCATGACCTGCCCAGTTAGGAATATATGATCAGATCACTTTGTGAGATTACTTTCCAGAGAACCCTGTTTGTTTTGTTTTGTTTTTAAATCAATATATAGAACCTGTCCCTGCGCCCCCCCCCCCTTTTTTATAGAACTTCTTTTTTCGTCCACATAATAGAGATAGATTCAAAATACAGTGTGTCACAATGCAGGGAATGATGATCTCAGAAGATTTTCTAAGAGGCAGAAAGGGAAAGGCAATTTTTAGGAAGTTTTAACAAAAGTGTTGCTAGAGCTGGGTATTGAAGAAGCAGGAGTTTACACTAATAACAAGGTAAAAAGGGACATGTGGTTGGTCAGAGGGAATGGAATTTTAAAGGCGCAGAGATCTGCCCTGGCTGGTTTGGCTCAACATTATAGCTTTGCCCTGGCCGGTTTGGCTCAGTGGTAGAGCATCGGCCCTTCGACCAATGAGTCCTGGGTTGGATTCCAGCCAAGAGCATGTACCTTGGTTGCAGTTTTTCCCCGGCCCTGGTCAGGGTTGTGCAGGAGGCAACCAGTCGATATGTCCTTCTCACCTTGATGTTTCTCTCTCTCCCTCTCTCTCTACCTGAAGATAAATAGAAAAATATTCTCGGGTGAAGATTTTTAAAAAAAATCTAATGGTTAGAGCATTGGCCCCAAGACCAAAGAGTTTTGGGTTCAATTCCAGTCAAGGGCACATACCTTGGTTGTGATTCGATTCCCGGGGTTGTATGGGAGGCAACCAATTTATGTATCTCTCTCACTTTGAGTTTTTTCTCTTTCTCTGTCCCTCCTTCCCACTCTATCTGCAAATCAATGGAAAAATATCCTCAGGTGAGGATGAAAAAAAAAGGGCGCAGAGATCCAAAATAGAATGTTGTACCTAGGGAATATAAAAAGCCATATTCATGGAGTGTAGAGTAATAAGAGGAAGGCAGTGGAAAGGGAGGCTGGGGAGGCATTCAGGCTGAATCACCAAGGATCTTGGGTGCCATGCAGTGACACTTGAACTCATTTACCTAGGCCTTGGGTTTTGGTAGAGCATTCCTAAAATTAGAAATTTTGTAAAAAATAGACATTTTGGCCCTGGCCGGTTTGGCTCAGCGGTTAGAGCGTCAGCCTGCGGTCCTGAGAGACCCGGGTTCGGTTCCCGCTAAGGGCACGTACCTTGGTTGCAGTTTGTCCCCGGCCCTGGTTGGTCGTGCGGGTGGCAGCCACTCGATGTGTCCCTTTCACGTCGATGTTTCTCTCTCTCTCTCTCTCTCCCTCCCACACTCTATCTGAACAAAAAATAGAAAAAATGTCCTCGGGTGAGGATAAAAAAAAAAAATAGACATTTTGTAGACTTCGGATACATTCATTTACAGAAGCCACTGAAGCATCCTTACAGTACCCTAGAGGTTTGACTAATTAATGTTATAGCTATAGCAGGCAAAGTGGAGCCACTAAAGAGTTCTAGGTTTGCCCAGTAGTAAGGGGGAGTCCTTGGATGAGGAACTTTCAGTTACATTTTTATATGTTTGTTTTAAATTAAGGGGGAAGGTGAGAGAGAAACAGTTTATTGTTCTACTTATGCATTCATTAGTTGCTTTTTCTATGTGCCCTGACTGGAGATTGAACCCACAACCACAGTATATAGTAATGCTACTCTAACCAACTGAGCTAACTGGCCAGGACAGGACTTTCAGTTTTAAAACTTGGATGAGTTGGTCACTCTAGTTATTTATTCTTTTTAATCTTTACCCCAGGATATTTTTCCATTTATCTTCAGAGAGAGTGGGAGGGAGTTGGAGGAAGAGAGAGGGAGAGAAAGGGGGAGAGAGAGAAACATCGATGTGAAAGGGACACATCTAACTGGTTGCCTCCTGCTCGACCACAACCAGGGCTGGGGACGAACTGCAACCAAGGTACATGCCCTTTTTAAAAAAATTTTCCCCCCTTTATTGATTTTAGAGAGAGAGGAAGGAAGAGGGAGAGAGATAGAACCATTGATGAGAGAGAGCATCGATCGGCCGCCTCCTGCATGCCCTGCACTGGGAATGGGGCCCACAACCTGGGCATGTGTCCTGACCAGGGATCAGACTGGTGACCTCTTGGTGCATGGGTCGACGCTCAACCACTGAGCCACACCGGCCAGACCTGAGGTATGTGCCTTTGGCTGGAATCGAACCCTCGATTCATTGGTCTGAGGGCTTGACATTCTATCGCTGAGCCAAACCGGCCAGGGCGGTCACTCTAGTTTTAGGCAGGAATGTAACATCTAGCATCCAAATGACACTAGTAGTAGTTTGAAGGATGGAATGGGGAAACAAAAAGAAGAAATGTAAGGGATCTAACACTGAATAATATTACATCCTGGAGCAGTGTTTCATGCTTTCCTGGTATTGTAGCTAGACACTGTTTATCTTATTTTAGTAATAGAAACACTGGAACTCTCAGAAAGTTTAATTTGTGCAAGGCCATGCAGCCGTAGGTGGCGGCACTGGGATTTGGATCTAGAGTTGTCTGAATTCAGTGTCCCAAGCTTTATTCAATGTATCTAAGGGGTGGTCGCTGGAGGCAGGGAGAGACAACTACTTAAAACCGTAAAAATGACAGGATGCATACACATGTAGGAGAAGAAGAGGAAGAAACATGAAATAGTGGTGAATATCGTGGTGAATATCTATATTAGGGGTGGGAAGAGAAAAAGGAGACATATCTTATATGGTACAAGGAGAGAGAAGCCAGGAGAGTCTAGTTTGAACAAAGAAAATGGGAAAGGTGATTTCATGAAGGAAAGGATGGTCCCGAGTGTCAAATATGGTAGAAGCTGAGGACAAGACTGTGCAAAATCACTAGAATTAATATTAGGAGTGTTACTGGAAAGGGGACCTGGCCTTGAGTGGGTCTGTCTAGGGCCAGCCCATAGTGTGTGGGTTCTTGACTTCATGAAGAAGTTTCTCAGCACAAGTCCAGCAGAGGACAGTGAAACAAGGAAGGGCCTAGGATAACAGGAGAGGCACTAGGTGTGAAGATGAGCCTAGGCTGGGCTGCTTTGGCTCACTAAGAAGTCAGAGAAAAGGGGGCCTTGGGGACAGGTTCAGGGGGTTTGCCTGGGTCTAACTGCTGCTGGCCATTGCTGCCCTGGTTGCAAGCCTAGTGGAGTCTCAGAGTTTAGGAGATGTGTGCCTATGGGAGAAGAACAGGCTGAGGGGGAGGGGGAGGGGGAGGGGAAAGGCACAGGACCTGCTCCTGGGAGGGAGAGCAGTTCTGTCCAGGGACCTTTGTTTTGAGGGTTTTAAAGGCTGGGAGTTTAGGGAAGGTCTTAGGTGAGGATTTCGATAGGATAGCCATCAGCTTTATGCTGATGTACCAAAATGAGATTCCCTTAATTTCATCTGTCCTTGGGTGTGGTTGGCACATGACATTAATTGGATTTCTGCTATCTCCTGTAGTAGGATGATTTAAACTATTTACCCTCTGGTTGGGGAGGAGAAGTGTAATCCATTTACTCATAAGTGTCCTTGGTTTAGAGAAGATAGGATATACTAGATAGCTGCAAAAAACTTAACTGCCTCAGTTTCCCTATTCTACTTGTCCTGGCTTCCTAGCTTGTCTCAGGAGGTTGTTAATAAACTGTTTCAGGCAGAAGTCACTTTGGACTAAGTGTGTGTGATAGCTTCACAATGTTGTCAAGTTGGCTAGGCTGAGCTATGTTTCTCAGACTTTCCTTCCTGTGTGTTTCTTTTTAAGGGTGGGCCACAAGAGGGAGCATTTGAGATCTTGTTTCCAGGCAACTGTCCTCAGTTTGGGCTCAAGTACATTCATAAAAATTTAAAAAGGGGGATGGGCCACAAGAGATATTAATCTGGGAGATTCTGACAGCTGAGGTGAAACAGCAGCCATTTCGTTTTTTTATTTCAGAAGAGGGCAGGTGCCTTTGTGGTTCATATAACCTGTCTGAACCACGGCTCCCTTGCTGATGTGGTACCGCAGCCAGGCTTGTAATTGCTCTGAGGCAAAGTAGAGTTTGCCTCCCTAGAATATGCCTTTGGAATATTATTTTAAACTGCTTCTTTTCTTTTCTTTTTTTTAAAGGATATTTTTCCATTTATCTTCAGATAGAATGGGAGGGAGAGAAAGGGAGAGAGAGAGAAACATCGATGTGAGAGGGACACATCGACTGGTTGCTTTCTGTACGACCCCAGCCAGGGCCAGGGACAAACCGCAATCGAGGTACGTGCCCTTGACTAGAATCAAATCCGTGACTCATTGGTTAGCAGGCCGATGCTGTAACTGCTGAGCCAAACTGGCCAGGGCTAAACTGGTTATTTTCAAGAAACAAAAGACGCAGGAAGACTCTCTGACCTCTGTCCTAACTGCTTAAAAAAATTTAGAACTGTCTAACTGGTTTGGCTCAGTGGTTGAGTGTTGACCCAAGCACCAAGAAGTCGCCAGTTTGATTCCTGGTCAGGGCATATGCCCAGATTGTGGGCCAAATCCCCAGTGGGGGGCATGTAGGAGGTGGCCAGTTGGTGTTCTCTCTCATTGATGTTTCTCTCTCTCACTCCCTCTTCATTTCCTCTCTCTGTAAAATCAATAACAGAAAAAAAAAAAAAAGAGTTTAGGTCGAGGCCTGGCTCAGTGGTTAGAGTGTCGGCCCACTGAGAACTCTGCTGATACGATGAGAGATGTGAAAAAGGAGGCAGAACTATAAATTGCTCTCTGGAAAAGTGTGGTGGTTATACAGTAAATATCTACTGAGCCCTTGTTATATGCCTGTGCTTGGTTCAGGGTACACAGTGATCAACAACACTGATGTGGATAGGGGACTATAATCTAGAAAGGGAAATAGATGATTAAAAGTAAACAATCAAATATATGTTACAAATTTTATGAATGCTCTGAAGGCAAAAAAACAAAACAAAATAAACCCCAAATGACAAGATACTAAGATCAACACAGAAGGGATACAGTGTTTAGATTCGGAGATCAGGGAAGCATTTTCTATTTTTTTTGGAATTTTTATGAGCGTTTATTTGAGCTAAACTGATTTGAGACCAAGATCTCAAATGCTCCCAAGGGAAGCATTTTCTATGATGCGATGTTTAAGCTGAAATATGAAGTACAAGTAGGATTTAAGAAGATAATTTTAGGAAAAAGGAATAGCATGTACTGGCCCTAAGGTAGAAGAATCTCAGGTATTCAAGGAACTGCAAGAGGCTTGAGTGATTGGAGTCTGGCAAGTAAGAGAGTGAATGACTTGTAAGACTAGAGAAGAGCCCTGGCCGGTTTGGCTCAGTGGTTAGAGCGTCGACCTGCGGTCCAGAGAGGCCCGGGTTCGGTTCCCGCTAAGGGCATGTACCTCGGTTGCAGTTTGTCCCCGGCCCTGGTTGGGTCGTGTGGGTGGCAGCCACTCGATGTGTCCCTTTCACGTCGATGTTTCTCTCTCTCTCCCTCCTACCCTATCTGAACAAAAAATGAAAAAAATGTCCTCGGATGAGGATAAAAAAAAAAAGACTAGAGAAGAAAGCTCTGTCATTAGTAAAGGATTCTGGAATTCATCCCAGGAGTAATGGAAAGCCAGTTTTTAAAAAATTAATTAATTAATTTTTTATTGATTTTTTTTTTTTTTTTAAAGAGAGAAGAAGGGAGCCCTGGCCAGTTTGGCTCAGTGGTTAGAGCGTCGGCCTGCGGTCCGGAGAGACCCGGGTTTGGTTCCCGCTAAGGGCACGTATCTCGGTTGCAGTTTGTCCCCGGCCCTGGTTGGTCATGCGGGTGGCAGCCACTCGATGTGTCCCTTGATGTCGATGTTTCTCTCTCTCTCTCTCTCCCTTCCTCTCTCTCCCTCCCACTCTATCTGTACAAAAAATGGAAAAATATCCTCGGGTGAGGATAAAAAAGAGAGAAGAAGGAAGAGAGAGCAAGAAACATCAATGTGAGAGAGAAACATTGATCGGTTGCCTCCTGCATGCCCCACGCTGGGGATGGAGCCTGCAACCTGGGCATGTAGCCTGACTGCGAATTGAACTGGGCTATCTCAGTCTATGGGACAACGCTCAATCGAGTAAGCCATACCAGCTGGGCTGAAAAGCCAGTTTTAATAGTTAAGATTCTCTGGTTGCAAGGAACAGAAATACTAGTCAAAGTAGCTGAAGAGAAAAATGGGTTTTTATCAGTTCACATAACCAAACTGCAGAAAGCGCAGGCATGGAGGTGGCCTTAAGGCATGACAGAATGAAGGATATTTAGACTATCAAATACCTTCTTTTTATCATCTTCACTTCTCTTTATGTGTCTACTTCATTTCTATAATTAAATCTCTAATGAGGCTGAATCCATAAGTCACATCTTCACAGCTTTCCCCCTAATTAGTCTACAGCATTGTTCTTACTATTAAATCTAGCTGTAAGCAGATTACACCAACTGGGGAAAGAGAGAAGTTGCAGCAACTTCTCATGTTCTTAGAAAATCCTTTTCCAAGAGGGGTTAGGGGAATTAGAAGAGTGTAAAGTGGGGATAAATAGTGATGAAATAAGACTTGACTTGGGGTGGTAAACATGTAGTACAATATACAGATGAAGTATTATAGAACTGTATACCTGTTAATAAAACCTACACAGTTTTATTATCCAATATAACCCTAATAAATTGAATGAAAAAGAAAAAAAAAAATACACACACACACACACACACACACACTAATTCTATGAGATTAGCAGGATTGGCACAAATGCAATGAAAGAAGAGTCTTACTGTATTGGAATATAAGTTGAAAATAAATTCTGAAGAATAAAATATTTTAATTTACTCTAAAAAAACACCAAAAAAAAAAAAAAAAAAAACCCCTCAAAAAACAAAATCTCTTTTTCATAAAGAATTGCTCCAAATTTTGAAAACAGCATAATTATGTCACTTTCATCATGTATGAACAGTAAAATACATTTTTGTGCCAGAAATTCTGCTTCTTTCCCTTCCAGTATTATGATCCCCCCCCCCACCTTTTTTTAAATCCTCACCTAAGGATATTTTTCCTTAAAGAGAGTGAGTGAGAAGGAGAGAGGGAGAGAGGGAGAGGGACATTGATTGGTTGCCCCCACACAACTCCTACCAGTGGCTGGGATTCAAACTTGCAACCCAGTTAAGGTGCCCTTGACTGGGAAACGAACCCGTGACTCGTTGGTTAGAGGGTCAACGTGCTAACCACTGAGCCAAACTGACCAGGGCCACAATCACTTTTGCTGTGAATTGTGTTAAATACAGAATTCAATTTTGAATAAATTCAGACATTTATTTTATTTTATTTATTTTTTTATTTTTATTTTTTTTAATCCTCACCCGAGGACATTTTCCCATTTTTTTGTTCAGGTAGAGTGGGAGGGAGAGAGAGGAACAGAGAGAGAGAGAGAAACATCGATGTGAAAGGAACACATCGAGTGGCTGCCACCCGCACGACCGACCAGGGCCGGGGACAAACTGCAACCGAGGTACATGCCCTTAGCGGGAACCGAACCCGGGTCTCTCCAGACATTTATTTTAAATCAGTTCCAAGGGCTTCAGTATTGTTAGAAACTAGAACTACAGTTTTTGTAGGGTCAGAAATACACTAGAATGGTGGAAGCAAACTTGAGATTATATTGGATTTATCTGCTTTCTTTTCTGTCTTTTCTTCTGAGAAACAAAATTGGACCCATACCACCTTAGCAGCACTGACAAGAATGGAACAAGAACAAGGTATTCCTCTAAAATATTAGCAAATCAAATACAACAGTACATTAAAAAGATAATACATTGTGAGCAAGTGAGGTTCTTTCCAGGGGCACAGGAAAGTTCAACATATACAAATTGATCAATGTGATATACCATCATTAACAAAATGAAGGACAAATATCATATGATCTTATCAGTAGGTACAGGAAAAGCATTTGACAAGGTATAACATCCATTTATGATTAAAACACTCAACAAAATGGGTATACTCCAGCTGGGATGGCTCAGTGATTGGGTGTTGACCCATGCACCAAGAGGTCACCAGTTCAATTCCCGGTCAGGACATATGGCAGGTTGTGGGCCTGATCCCCAGTGCGGGGCATGCAGGAGGTGGCCAATCGATGTTCTCTCTCATCGATTTTTCTATCTCTCCCTCTCACTTCCTCTCTCTCTCAAATCAATAAAGAAAAAAAATTTTTTAAATCTTTTTAAATTTTTTCTAAAATATTTCTAAAAAACAAAAAATGGATATAGAAGGAAAGTACCTCAACATAATAAAGGCCATATATGACAAACCCTTATCTAATATCATACTTAATGGTGAAAAACTGAAAGCTTTTCCTCTAATATCAAGAACAAGACAAGGATATACACTCTCACCACTGTTATTCAACATAGTACTAGAAGTCCTAGCCAGAACAATCAGGGAAGAGAAAGAAATGAAAGGCATCCAAATTGGTAATGAAGAAGTTAAATTGTCACTTTTTGCAGACAAAATGTTTTTTTTTGTATAGAAAACCCTAAAGACTCCATCAAAAAACTATTTGAAACAATAAACAAATACAGTAAAGTTGCAGGGTGCAAAATCAATGTACAAAAATCCAATGCATTTCTGCCCTGGCCTGTGTGGCTTGGTTGGTTGGAGCATTGTTCTATACACTGATGGCCATACGTTTGATTGCCAGTCAGGGTACATACCTAGGTTTCAGGGTTTGGTCAGCTGGAAGGCAACCAATCAATGTTTCTCTCCCTCTCTCTCTAAAAAAAAAAAAAAAAAAAAAAAAAAAAAGGCAATGTATTCCAATACACTAACAATGAAATTTCAGAAAAAGAAATAGAAAACCAATTCCTTTTACAATTTCAATAAAAAGAACAAAATACCTAGGAATAAACTTAACAAAGGATGTAAAGCACCTAAAAGTAATTGAAAACTAAAAGTAATTGAAGAAGACAAAAAGAAATGGAAACATATTTCATGTTCAAGGATTGGAAGAGTCAACATAGTTAAAATAGCCATATTATCAAAACAATATACAGATTTAATGCAATCCCCCTCAAAATCCCAATGACATTTTAAATTTAATTTACTTTTTAATGTTTTATTGATTTTAGAGAGAGGAAGGGGAGAGAGAGAGAGAGAGAGAGAGATTGAAACATCCATCTGCTGCTTCTCACATACACCCTAACTGGGGAGGGAGCCCACAATCTGAGTATGTGCCCTAATTGGGAATTGAACTCATGACTTTTGGGTGGGTGCATTGGATGACACGCAGCCCAGTGAGCCACATCAGCCAGGGCCCAATGGCATTTTTTTTTAATCCTCACCCTAGGACATCTTTCCACTTTTTGTTCAGATAGAGTGGGAGGGAGAGAGAGGAAGAGAGAGAGAGAGAGAGAGAGAGAGAGAGAGAGAGAGAGACATTGACGTGAAAGGGACACATGGAGTGGCTGCCTCCTGCACAACCAACCAGGGTCAGGGACAAACTGCAACGGAGATACGTGCCCTTAGCAGGAACCGGACCCTGGTCTCTCTGGACCTCAGGCCGATGCTCTAATCGCTGAGCCAAACCGGCCAGGGCCCCATTGGCATTTTAAAAAATAAATAGAACAATAACAAAAAAATCGTTGGGTTTATATGGAGCCACAAAAAAACCTGAATAGCCAAAGCAATCCTGAAAAAAAAAAAAAATACAAAGCAATCCTGAGAAAAAATAATGAAGCTGGACGTATCACATTCCTTGTCTTCAAGTAATACTACAGAGCGACAATAAACAAAACAACATGGTATTGGCAGAAAACAGAGACACCAATGGAACAGAATTGAGAAATCAGAAATAAACCTATCCATTTGTCTACTGATGGACACTTGGGCTGTTTCTAGATCTTAGCTATTGTAAATACTGCTGCTATGAGCATAGGAGTACATATATTCTTTCTGATTGGTGTTTCAGGCTTCTTAGGGTATATTCCTAGAAGTGAGATCACTGGGTCAAATGGCAGTTCAATTTTTAATTTTTTGAGGTAACACCATATTGTTTTCCATAGTGGTTGCTATGCAGCTGTAAGAAAGAAAGATCTCTTATCCTTTGAGACAACATGGAGGGACCTGGAAAATATTATCCTAAGTGAAATAAGCCAAGCAGAAAAAGACAAATACCACATGATCTCACTTATATATGGAATATAAGGAACATAACAGTCTGAGGAAAACGATAGACCCGGAAACATGGAAGTAGGGCACAGACTGACATCCCTCAGAAGAGGGGGTGGAGGGTGGGAAGAGATAAACCACAGAACTTATATGCATGTATGCATAACCAAAGGACATGGACAACAAAGCCGGGAACGGGGCGGGAGGGTGAGTGGGGTGGGGAGGAGGGTGTCAATGGGGTAAAAAAGGAGAAACATCTGTAACAACAACAACAAAAAAAATTTAAAAAAATAAAATAAACCTAAATGTATATGGGCAAATAATTTTTTATTAAGGAGCCAAAAACATACAGTGAATAAGACAAAGCCTCACAATAAATGGTGCTGGGAAAATTGAAAAGCCACATGCAAAAGAATGAAACTAGATTGCTGTTTGTCATCCTATGTAAAAATTCACTCAAAATGGATCAAAGACCAAAATAGAAGACCTGAAACAATAAATTACATAGAAGAAAACATAGGTACTTTACTTATGGACCTTGGTCATAGAGAGAATTTTATGAATTTGACCTCAGAGGTAAGGGAAGTAAAAGCAAAAATAAATAAATATCAAACTAAAAAGCTGCACAGCAAAATAAACTGTTAACAAAATAAAAAGGCAGCCCACTTAATGGGAGAAGATATTTGGAAACAACACCAACAAGGGGTTAATATCCAAAATATATAAAGAACTTGTACAATTTATAAACCAAACCAAACAATCTAAAAAGTGGGTAGAGAAAGTGGACATTTCTCCCAAGAAGACATACAGTGGTCAACAGATACATGAAAAGATGCTCAACTTCACTAGCTATTAGGGAAATACAAATGAAAACTATGAGATACCATCTCACTTGTGTTAGAGTAGCTATTATGAATAAGATAGCCCTGGTCAGTTTGGCTTAGCTGTTAGAGCGTCAGCCTACGGTCCAGAGAGACATGGGTTCGGTTCCCACTAAGGGCACGTATCTCGGTTGAGGTTTGTCCTCAGCTTTGGTTGGATTGTACGGGTGGCAGCCACTCGATGTGTACCTTTCATGTTGATGTTGTTTTTTCTCTCTCCCTCCCTCCCACTCTATCTGAACAAAAAATGGAAAAGTGTCCTTGGGTTAGGATAAAAAAACAAAAACAAAAACAAAAAACAAAACAAAACAAAACAACAAGACAACTAATTACAATTGTTGGAGAGGTTGTAAAGAAAAAGGAACCCTCATTCACTATTGATGGGAATGTAAATTGGTACAGCTACCATGGAAAACAGTGTAGATGTTCCTCAAAAAATTAAGAATAGAGTTACCATATGACCTATTAACCTCTCTTCTAGGTATCTACCTGAAAAATTTGAGAACATTTATTTGCAAAGATATATGCCCCCCCCCCCATGTTCTTTGCAGCATTATTCACAGTGACCAAGACATGGAAACAACCGAAATGTCCTTTGATTGATGATTGGAAAAAGAAGATGTACATATATACAATGGAATACTACTCAGCCATTTGGTACAGTGTGGATGGATCTTCAGAATACTATGCTAAGTGAAATAAGTCAGAAAGAAAAAAATAAAGGAGCATATGATTACACTCATGTGAAATAGAAAACTGAAAGCAACAAATGACTAAACAAGACAAACAAACAAAAACTCATAGACCCAGACAACAGTATGGTGATTACCAAAGAGAAAGGAGGGTAGAGGAGGTAATGAAGGGTAAAGGGGGTCAAATATATGGTGACAAAAGGAGATTTGACTTTGGGTGGTAAACGCAATGCAATATGCAGATGATGCATTATAGAATTATGCACTTGAAACCTATGTAATTTTATTAACCAGTGTCACCCCAATACATTTTATTAAAGAAAAAAAAACCAAAAAGAACAAAGGATTCCTCCCTTGAGTGAGAGCTTTACCTAAATGACTATTAATTAAAACTCTTTTTAGTTGTATCAGAAACTGCTCAAACTGACTTAGAAAGGGAATATGTTGGTAAATATAGCTGAGAAGTTCAGGAGATTACTTCAAGCACAGCTGGGTTTTGAGCTGAAATGACTTCACTGGGACTCAAGTTCTCTTTCCTGCTCTTGGCTCTGTTTTCCTTATTGTGGTTTCATTGTGAAGAAAGTTATTTCCATGTGCTGGCCCTTTGTAGCTCAGCTCTAGATTTACATTCTAACAGCTTAAACAACCACAGCAGAGGAGAGCTTTACTTTCCAGATGGTTATAGCTAACGTCCAGTCCAGACATATCTTAAATTTGAACTGATTGTGACTGGGAGGATGGAATATATAGAATATATGCTTGGGCAAACTGAGGTCAAGTGCCTGCTTTGGAGCTAGGACTGGAAGAGGAGGCAGCCTCACTTGAAGCACTTGCACTGAAAATGAGATTGGGGGAATGCATTCCAGACAGGCAAATAACCAGATGCTCATGACAGTCAACTCCTTGGCTGATGAACATCATGCATACTCTAGTTTTCCCACTTAACGTAATGCAAACATTCATATGAACAAAAAACAAACTCTCGTCTCCAAGGGACAATGACTCAACTGGTCATTTATTGACCTTATTCAGCTCAAAGTTGATAGTATCTAGGTGTCAGGCATTTCTCTTGTTTGGACTTAGAGATATTTCCACATGATTTTGACCACCCTGACACATCTATTGCACAGTTATGAAAGAAGAGTGTTACCATAATTAAAAACTACCATTTTCAAAGGAGAAGAAAGGGAGACAATATATAATGGTTTCTGGTCTGTGGCACAGACAACATCCTGAAAGAACAGAAATAGCAGAAATCATTGCCCTAACAGTGGCATGAAGTTCTTGGTAACTAATCTGTTTGTTATGGGTTCTACTATATGAAAAGCTTTCCCTTCTCCATTGCCCAGTGTAACCACAGCTGAGGTGATCATTAGGGAAGATTCTTTCTTTCTTTTATTATTATTATTATTATTATTTTTAAATCTTCACCCGAGGACATTTTTGCATTTATCTTCAGATATAGAGGGAGGGAGAGAGGGAGAGAAACATTGAAGTGAGAGAGACACATCAACCGGCTACTACCCACATGACCCCAACTGGGGCTGGGGACAAACTGCAACCGAGGTATGTGTCCTTAGCGGGAACTGAATCCGGGACTCTCTGGTCCGCAGGCCAGCACTCTAATCACCGAGCCAAACAGACCAGGGCAGTTTTTGTTGTTGTTGTTAATCCTCACCTGAGGCTATTATTCCATTGATTTTTAGATAGAGTAGAAGGGAGGGAGGGAGAGAGAGAGAGAGAGAGACATCGATGTGAGACACATTGATTGGTTGCCTCCCACATGACCCTGACCGGGGCTGGGGATCAAACCTGCAACCCAGGCACGTGCCCTTGACCGGAAATTGAAGCCAAGACCGTTTGGTTTGTGGGCCAATACTTTAATGGCTGAGCCAAACCAGGGCTTGAGTATTCATTGTTTTAGAAGCTGAGTAGTCAATAATAAGGCTTTGTTTGCCAGGTCTGGAGTTTCTAAGGTAATACAACTCCCTTATAATATTAGTACTTCTTTTCTTTCCTATTTACATTCCCCAAGCTTTTGACCAGAACCAGAATTATTTTTCTCTTCTCTCTTAGAAACAAACATTTGTGTTTGGTCACCGACTAGCTTGCAGCTTGTTGACCACCATGTTTCTATCTGAGGTAGGGAGACAGAGCTAATGAAACCCTTCTTCCCTGGCTACATTCCAGTTTGAACAATTGTCCCTTTTGTCAACTAGGGAATGAAGAACAGGAAGTGACTAGGAGCGATCTATGGGCTTCAGTATCCTGGCTTTGTTAGCATTCACTTGGCTTGGGGTATAGAATGTGGACAGTCTAATCCTAAAAGGTGAGGACTGACTCTCAGCCATCCTGAATTACTCACCATAGGCAAAGCTGTATTTTTCTATATTTTCTTTTTTTAGACAAGCCAGCTTCAAACAAAACTTGCTTCTTCCTTGTTGGACCTTAGCCAAAAGTAAACATTCCAATATACTAAATTTTCTATCAAGTCCTCTAAACATGTTTTCTATCAAGTCTCTAAACATCTTGTTTATTGATACATGGAGAGTCCTAAAATAAAATGGGCAGCAATTAAAGTGGTTGCTTTCCTACCAAAAAGCAAAAATTTATAATCATTCCTATCTGGGGAATGGGTGTATCTTTACTACCTTGTACCTCAACTCAATTAGCCAATTCCACATTTTAGGGTCTATTATTTTAAATACCACATTCCTGATAAAATTTGAAGCAATTATGTCTCCATAATAATGGAATTTTGAGTAGTCAAAATTCCAACTCAAATTGTATTTTACAAAAAAGATAATATATTGCATTGCCTGGCTGGTGTGGCTCCGTGGTTGAGCATGAACCCATGCACCAAGAGGTCGCTAGTTTGATTCCCAGTCAGGGCACATGCCCAGGTTGTGGGCCAAACCCCCAGTGCAGGGCATGAAAGAGGTGGCCAATCAATGAGGGTATCTCTCTCTCTCTCTTTCCCTTCCTCTCTCTCTAAAAATAAATAATGAATAAAGAAGAAAAAAAAAACCTAGAAATTTATTTCTCATAATGTTGTAGATTGGAAATCTAAGATCAAGGTGTCAGCAGGTTTCTCTTGAGGCCTCTCTCCCTGGCTTGCAGATGGTCCTCTATGTGTCCTCACATGGCTTTTTCTCTGTGTACACACACCCCTGGTTTCTCTTCCACTTAAAAGTACAACAGTCATATTGGATTAGGGCCCATCCTTATGACTTCAGCTAACCTTAATTACCTCTTTAAAGGCTCTGTCTCCAGATACAGTCACAATGGGGATTAAGGCTTCAACATGAATTTGGAGGATACATGATTTAGTCTATGACTACTCTTTTCACATGCATTTGGACTGAGGGCCAAAATGAGGTCATTAGGGTTCTCTGTCCAATTCTTATTTTTACTCTCTTCTCTACTGGTTTTATGTTCAAGCAGGCCTACATTTGCTGGCTTTTTGACAGCTTTAGATTATGTCCTTATGATGTAATAACTCTAGTGGAAATATAACATCTTTTTCTCAATGATAATGGCAAAAAATTCTGTGTTTTCCACCTATTGGCCTGGAGTGGGGTGTTTGCATATCCTTGGAACAATCACTAGAGCCAGGGCAACAGGATATGTTGAATGTCCAATCCTGGGTCACATGACCACACTTGGGCTCAGGATGGGGTAAAGTGCCCCAACTTGAACCACAGGAACTCAGAGGGAGGAAGAAGGTATTTCTCAAAAATGAAAATTAAGTTGGTGCTATCAAGAGAATGGGAACAGATGATGGCAGGCAAAATCCAATAAATACTAGTCTATGTTATCTACATTTTCTTCTAATGCCAATATGCTATGGCAGTCCTGAGTCACTGAGTATTTTGAATCATGCTCATCTATTGTTTTATAGGACAATGCTGGCATTGTTTATAAGATTCAGAATTCTTTCCATAATCCTTGGAAGAGTAAAGGAAGCATGTAATTAATTTTGAAGTACAAAAGTATACTGAAATGATTTCCTCTACTAGAAATGCTAAATTGGACCCTTAGAGGAACTATACACCAGCTGTCATCTTAAGAGGTGCAACATTGCCCTGGCCAGTGTGGCTCAGTTGGTTGGGTGTCATCACTCGCACCAAAGGGTTGTTGCCGCTTCCATTCCTGGTTGGGGCACATGCCTTCTTTTCGGGCTTGATCTCCGGTGTGGGGAGTGCAGGAGGCAGCTTATTGATGCTTCCCTCTCGCATTGATGTTTCTCTCTCTCTCTGGAAATCAATTGAAAAAATATATATGCATATATGAAGGGCAACACTGAATTTCACTGTAAAGGATCCTCAGTCTGAGAGGATCGCTTTTTTTTTTTCTTTCTTGAATATGTTTTTATTGATTTTTTTAGAGAAAGAGAAAGGGAGAAAGAGATAGAAACATTGATGTGAGAGAGATACATCCCCTACTGGGGATGGAGCCCACAACCTGGGCATGTGCCCTGACCAGGAATTGAACCGGGACCTCTCAGTCTGTGAGATGATGCTCAATCCACTGAGCACACTGGCCAGACTGAGAAGATTGTGTTCTAAGATGATCCTCTGCTGGTAGCCATATAAAATAGAATACTATAAATATACAAATGATCACCTAAAAGAGCACTAATTTTCATATAGGGAATTTATTTATTATTTAGAATATAGTGCTATTGCTATCTTCTATATCCAGAGATAGTCTGTTGATAATTATTTCTCTGTTTTTCTGAAAAATCTCTGTGCTCATTTGTATAGGTAAACGTTAATCTAATTTGTTCTTTTTCAGCTCCAGCTTCTGGTTACAAATTATACACCAGCCGGGCTGCTACTCTACTTCTTTGTTTTGTAAAACTGTTCCCTATCACATGATGCTACTCTACTTTTTTTCTTAATTGATGTTAGAGAAAGAGGAAGGGAGAGGGAGAGAGAGATAGAAACATCAGTGAGAGAGAACATCAATTGGCCGCCTCCTACATGCCCCTCACGGGGGATTTGGCCTACAACCTGGGCATGTACCCTGCCTAGGACTCAAACCGGTGACCTCTTGGTGCATGAGTTGATGCTCAACCACTGAGCCATACCAGCTGGGCTGCTACTCTACTTCTTTGTTTTGTAAAACTGTTCCCTATCACATGATGCTTTTGTCTTCCTGCTGTTCATAGCAATATCAATGTTCATCAAATCCCATTAGGATATAGTCACTCTTTTTACCACTTATGTTGTTCCTAGGGTAAGCTATTAGGTAGAGGTGGAATATTTCTGAGGTCCACAGGTTATGTGGAAGGTCCCGTGTTTGGGCAAATGTTTATAAATTTAGGTTGCTGCACTTCTTGTCCTCTGTGTGAGCTACTAGTTTCAAGCACTATCTCCCTTTATTTACTTGTAAATTTAATCTCTAATCTTGTCATTCACTTATGTGTGATCAGTCCCTTTCTCTTCTCTGCATGACCAAGGATGTATCCCTAAATAAATTTTAGAAAGATGATTAACATTATTTGGAGGATTATTTTTTTTCCTATTTTCTTTCTTGATCTATACTGACTAGTTAACTTCAATTGGACAAAAATGAAATTTTACATAACACCTTAAATAATACTTTGTCTAGAATAATCTGTGAACAGAAATGATGGACAGTATACTATTAGCACTGTTTATTCTGGGGATTAAGACTAGAGGTGAGGGTGGCCTGGAAAGTTGGTGGTATCTTTTACATTAAAATACAAACTTTCAGATTAAAGTATAATTCACAAATGTATACAAATTCACAAATGTATACAAATTTCAAGCATACGGAACAATGAGTTTATGAATTTTTTTTTTTTTAATCTTCACCCGAGGACATTTTTTCACTTTTTGTTCAGATAGAGTGGGAGGGAGAGAGAGGAAGAGAGAGAAAGAGAAACATCGATGTGAAAGGGACACATTGAGTGGCTGCCACCCGCACGACCAGCCAGGACCGGGGACAAACTGCAACCAAGATACGTGCCCTTAGTGGGAACCGAACCTGGGTCTCTTTGGACCGCAGGCCGACACTAACCGTTGAGCCAAACTGGCCAGGGTGAGTTTATGAATTTTCATGTAGAGAACACTCCTTTGACTACCCCCAAGTCAGGAAATGGGACATTAACACACCCCAAACTCCTCTTGTGCCCTTCAATCACTACTGCCGCCTCCCCAGAAGTAAACAACTATCCTGACTCTTTTTTAAAAATTTTTTATTCAGATAGAGTGGGAGAGAGAGAGGGAGAAACATCGATGTGAAAGGGACACATCGAGTGGCTGCCACCCGCAAGGCCCAACCAGGCACGACCCAACCAGGGCCGGGGACAAACTGCAACCGAAGTACATGCCCTTAGCGGGAACTGAACCCAGGTCTCTCCGGACCTCAGGCCAATGCTCTAACCGCTGAGCCAAACCGGCCAGGGCTATCCTGACTCTTAATAGGTAGAGAGTAATTTCCCTGTTTGGGAACTTTATGTGGATTTTATTTCTTGTGTCTCTCTCTCTCTTTTTTTATTCAACATTTGATTTGTGAGAATAGATGTATTTTGTTGCAATATATGAGCACATGCTCATATATTCATTGCTGTATAGTTTTGTATTGTATCCACAATTTATTTTTTTATTGTTTCCAGTTCTTAGTTTTTATAAGCAATGCTCCTAGGAACAGTTTTTCATCATTTTATTTTTTAATTTAAATATTTTTTCTTTATTGATTTTGAAGAGAGAGAGAGAGAGAGAGAGAGAGAGAGAGAGAAACATCAGTGAGAGAGAACATGGATTGGCTGCCTCCTGCATGCCCCCCACTGGGGATTGGGCCCACAACCTGGGCATGTGCCCCAAATGGGAATCAAACTGGTGACCTCTTGGTGCATGGGTCGACACACAGCCACTGAGCCCCACCAGCCAGGCCATCATTTTATTTTATAAGTTTCTATACTAATTCATTATAAAACTACAAACATGACTTAGTTAAAACGAAACAAACAATAATTGATGAGAATTGCTTTATCTCCTTATCAATTCTTAGCCTTTTAACTACCCATTCTTCATATACTTTTTCAATTTCTCTTTTCTTCCACTTCCCAAATGTGCTTAAAGTTTAAGGTTGAACTTTAACATCTGTTGCTTTTCTTTTTCTACACTAGCTTCTTTAGAGAATGATTTGCTGTGAGGGCTTCTCATGTCACTTGTAGAGAGATTTAAATCATTGTCTGTTCCCCCATCCCACTCTAATTAATATTCATTTATTAGCCAGCTTTAAGTCCTATGTTTCATTTCAGCCCTCTTCTTTTCTTTCTTTTATACTGTTTTAGCCACTACCCATAATGCTTTATATCTGGCTTAACTGTGAAAAGAAAAAGATTTTTATGTATGACTTCCCATCCATAAACAATTTGAGTCACCAAAAATCAGCATGTTCACCTTATTCTGGCATCTCAATCGTGTTGGATCCCACAAAATAATACTGCTCTCACCAGGCACCTTTCCAAGACTGAGGTAACTATGGGCACAGCCATGGGACCCCTGTATAATTCCATCGGCATGAGTCCAGGAACTCCTTTAGATATCTGTGCTACCCAATTTAGGAGAGGGAAAAGAGAGGGGGCATGACAGGTCGGGTGTTGGAGAGTACCCTGAAGAGAAGAAATTGGTTTTGGAACACTGTAGCCTTGGCTGGTTCTAGGCATTGGACAGGACTTGGAAAATATTTTTCTTTTTCCTAGAATACTTAAAAAAAAAGTGTTGATGTTAGAGAGTAGAAGAGAAGGAGGGAGGGAGGGAGAGAGAGAAACATCGATTGGTTGCCACATGCACCCTTACCAAGAATCAAATATACAACCTGGGCATGTGCCCTGACTGGGAATCCAACTGGTGACCTTTCAGTGCATGGGACAATGCTCCAACCAGCTGAGCCACATCAGCCAGGGTGGGACTTGGAAAACTTTGAGAAGGGACTCAAAGCATGGAGGTCAGGCAAGGGAGGACCTGAGGCTTAGGATATAAAGAAAGAGCTCTACTTGTCTGGGTTGAAAGGCAATACTGGTTTTCCTATTGTCTACAGTGTAAAGTCCAACCTTCTTTGTTTGATATTTTAGTTACTCCACAATCTAGCATAGTTCTCAACCAGGTGAGAAAGGACCTTAATTCAATGTATACTGAAGTCAGTTCTCTCTGGCTCCTGAGAGCCAATTGTGGGCACTTCTTCCCAATTCCATGTTCAGTGATGTTACAGTAATAGCTCGAAATTTGCCATGGTGGCTTATTGGCAAATGCTACAAATCATGTTTTCTTTTTATTTAAATTTTTGTTTTTGACATTCAGTTAAACATATAGCTATACACCAGTGCTTAGATTACTGTTGAAAGGATGTCTTCTTATTATTTTGCTAGGCCTCCCAAGAAGAGATGTTTTCAAAGTATATCCTGAACAGAGTATTTTTAGAGCTGAGGAATTTGAAGGAAGAGGAAGGAAATTTGCAGGAAAGGGACAGAGTTCTAGGAAGGTAGGTTTATATAGTTACATTTAATTTAACTAAGGCCCTTGGCATCAGGCAGACATAGATAAGTTAGAAATATTTCTAATTATTTGTGTGAATCCAGCTGATTTTAATACCAATACCTGACGAAGATACTACAAAAACAAAATTAGAGAATATTATCACTATGAATATAGATGCAAAAATTGTACAAAAAGCCTGGCCAGTGTGGCTCAGTGGATTGAACATTGTCCCATGGACTGAGAGGTCCTGGTTTGATTTCTGGTCAGGGTACATGCCCAGGTTGTGGGCTTGATCCCCAGTAGGGGGCGTGCAGGAGGCAGCTGATAGATGTTTCTTAACATCAATGCTTCTCTCTCTCAAAAAAAAAGTGTACGAAAATAGTAATAAAAATACTTAAGAAATATATTCTATTAATAATAAAGAATGCCCAATTAGGGTTTATTGTAGGAATGCAAGGATAGTTCAACATCAGGGAAACTATCAATATAATTAATTATATTAAGTTTTAAGAAGTCACACCTTATCAATAGATTTTGAAGAGATAATTGATAAATTTCAGTACCCATTCCTAATAGAACTCTTAAGAATTGATACATTTGACTATATTAAAATAAAAATTCCTCTCCATCAAAGGATAACACATAGGAATTGAAAATATAATCTACAGACTGGGAGAAAAAGTTGGCAATATAAAAAAGGATTCTTATTTATTTATTTTTTTATCCTCACCTGAGGACTTTTTTGCATTTATCTTCAGATAGAGTGGGAAGGAGAGAGGGAGGGAAAGAGCGAGAGAAACATCAATGTGAGAAAGACACATCGAGTGGCTGCCACCCACATGACCCCAACCGAGGCCAGGGACAAACCACAACCAAGGTACGTGCCCTTAGTGGGAACTGAACCCGGGACTCTCTGGTCTGCGAGACAACGCTCTAACTGCTGAGCCAAACTGGCCAGGGCAGGATTCTTATTTAGAAGATTTAAAGAACTTCTACAAATTAGTATGTAAAGATAAAGAACCTGCTCTGGTCGGTTTGGCTCAGTGGTTGGAACATCGGCCTGTGGTCCAGAGAAACCCAGGTTCGGTTCCCGCTAAGGGCGTGTACCTCGGTTGCAGTTTGTCCCTGGCCCTGGTTGGGTCATGCGAAAGGCAGCCACTTGATGTGTCCCTTTCACATCAATATTTCTCTCTTTTTTTTTTTTATCCTCACCCGAGGACATTTTTCCATTTTTGTACAGATAGAGTGGGA
This sequence comes from Molossus molossus, assembly GCF_014108415.1. Lineage (NCBI taxonomy): Eukaryota > Metazoa > Chordata > Mammalia > Chiroptera > Molossidae > Molossus > Molossus molossus. Next base: position 26,732,450 of record NW_023425345.1, on the reverse strand, counting down.
GGGAGAGAGAGGAAGAGAGAGAGAGAGAAACATCGATGTGAAAGGGACACATCGAGTGGCTGCCACCCGCACGACCAACCAGGGCCGGGGACAAACTGCAACCGAGGTACATGCCCTTAGCGGGAACCGAACCCGGGTCTCTACGGACCGCAGGCCGATGTTCTAACCGCTGAGCCAAACCAGCCAGGGCTCACATCAATATTTCTCTCTCTCTCTTCCTCTCTCTCCTTCCCACTCTATCTGAACAAAAAATGGAAAAATGTCTTTGGGTGAGGATAAAAAAAAAAAAAAAGAGAGAGATAAAGAACCTGAAAGAAAAACGGAAAACAGATTTGAACAGATAATTCACTGAATGCAAAGATATTCAGTCTCACTGTTAATAAATTAAATGCAAATTAAAACAGTGTGAAATATCATTACATACCTATCAAATTAGCTAAATTTCTGAAGCATAATAAAGCTGCATAGTATATTGGACACAAACCTTTGTAGTTCCTCAGATTCTTTCTAAAGGTACTGCCACCTTCTAATTTCACTAATATTACTGCTTTTGCTGGTGACCGTGCCAAGCTCCCCAAGCTGGCTGGAGTCTGAGTTCAAAGCCCAGATAATTGCTTGTGCTAAAACCTGTTCACACTGAGTGTCTCTCCACTCTCAGACTTGGATATAATGTTACATGAGGGTTATAGGATTTGGCCTTCTGAGTCACTTCCAAGAAGCCAAATGGTGCAACCCTGAAATGAAGGGATAGGAAAAATACTCGGCCCCTTGTGGGGGCGAAACTTGACTTATGGGAAGAAGGAGAAAGGTAGAGAGATGGGCAGATAAATCTCTCCCTTTTTCTTTGTGTTTTTGTCTTTTTTGTTTCTCCTCTGCCTTTTTCATTCTATGAATTATGCTGTGATATGTTTTCTCAGTTAGAACATTCTGGGAAAAGACTCACATGCTATGTGAACACAGCTGTCAAGTGATACACTATCTCTTTGTGGCTTGTTGTGATGCAGGGATGAGCATGATAATGAATTGCATTGTTTCGCTTTGTTCTTTTCTTGCTTCACTTTCCTTTTTCCTTTTCTCATTGCTCTGGGCTTATGCCTTCTAAATAAAGTGGCAGAACATTTACCCTTGCCTCAGGCTCTGTTTTCTTTCTTTCCTTTCTTTCTTTCTTTCTTTCTTTCTTTCTTTCTTTCTTTCTTTCTTTCTTTCTTTCTTTCTTTCTTTCTTTCTTTCTTTCTTTCTTTCTTGATCTGTTTTCTAAAAGACTCAGGGTAAGATACTTAACAATTGTATTCCTGTTCCAAACCGCAGAGAGATGCTTATACAATTTATGAGAACATTAATTATAGCCTTGTTTGTAATAGTAAAAAATTATAAACAATTAGATATTACTATAGTGATTTATACAAAGGGATAACATACCACACTGAAAGTAAAGGAACTGAAGATGCATGTATAATATGGTTTGTTCTCAAAATCATACAGTGGAGCAAAAATAGAAGTAGCAGAGAAACTCATCCACAACAATTTATATAAAATTTACAGACATATACAGATGACATAAATTTCTAGATATGTATATTTGTAATAGAAATATAAGAATATGTTTGGGAATAAGAAGCAAATACTTCAAAATAGATGTTGCCTTTGGAGAGGGAGGAAGAGAAATGACATCTGAGTGGTCTTGGGAGCTTCAATTATACTTGTAATGCTTTATTTTTTAAGTTGTGTGGTGGAGCACAGGTATAGTGATCCGGAAAAGGTTGTGTGTGCTAAATATCTTTATTTTCATCTCTTGATTCAAGGTCCCCTTCTCTGGCCCTCTATGTGCCCCAAAGGCAGAGGCTGATCTGCGTGACCTGCTTTAATGAGCTTCCTTGCTCTTTGGCATCTAACTGGGTCCAGCTAGTAGGGAACATCCAAAGGGGATTGGAGGGCAGAAGAGTGAAGTTCAGGTGTCATCTCCTGTTTCTGTGTTGCTTAGTGTTTTTGCTTACTTAAATATTCTACATAAGCATGGAGAGGATATGGCAGATACTGAGTAGGTTGTCATCTTGGGCTATAGTGGGGTGTGGTGAAGGGTGAAGGTATTGATGGAGGTGACAGGGAAGGAAGGGGATCCTAACTCGGAAGGAAAAATAAACCTGCCCTTTGAGAAAAAGATCTAAAGGTTGTTGGATCTGGGCATTTTGTGAAATGGATCTGGGCATTTTATGAAAGCTCCTGTTAAAGAACAAATATTCAACCAAGTAAATTTGAAGATCTGATTGGCTTTACAGAACGATTCATGAACTGGGCAGCATCCCATGTAGCAGACAGAAGGGAGTCCTAGGGAGCTGTACAAAATGAAAAGCTTTTATTGGTGGGGTGGGGCAAGAAAGTTAAAGGAGTCGATTATTTCAGGCAAGGTCACCTTTCCTTAGGAAGGCAGTCGGGGTTCACCATGCACATTACCTCACTAGTGCTAAATGGAAAATTCCAGGCTGATTAGTTTAAAATTCCTCTCTTGGGAGAGCCTGAAATTGCACTTAGGTTATATAGTAAGTCTTGGTAGAGTTTACCACAAGTCACTCCATTTTGGGTCAGTCCATTTCTTTTCCACAAACTCCTGTTTCTCATCTAGATTGAACAGCTAATGTAAACATTTTGAGGCTGACGGAGGACAGGGTGGCAGGAGTTGAGCGACTGAGGGACAGGGTAGATGAGAGGTAAGGGCAGGCTCTTACTCTGAACTGACAAAATCATTTCCGTAATCTCATCTATAGCTTCTTTTATCACTTGGGAGGTGATTTGTCAAACTTCTCCATCCCTCTCTCTACCACTCTTCTGAGTCAGTCTCACTATGCTTGAGGCTAAGGGGTGGAGTCTCTTTAACCTTTCTTCATTGCACAAAAGACTAAGTACACAGTTTTCAAGTCAAAACTGGAAGAACAAGTCAGATTGGGGTTGCTAGTCCAGCAGGATAAATAAAAAAAGGCAGCCAAGATAAGGAACCCAGGGAAGGGCTTTGAGGCACCAAGGCCCAGCAAGAGGGAGGAAGGGGCAGAGTGGAAGGAGGGATTCAAGAAACAAAATGCAGCCCTGGCTGGTTTGGCTCAGCGGTCAGAGCGTCGACCCAGGACCAGAGAGTTCCGGGTTCGGTTCCCCTTAAGGGCAAGTACCTCAGTTGCAGTTTGTCCCTGGCCCTGATTGGGGTCATGTGGGTGGCAGCCAGTGGATGTGTCTCTCTCACATAGATGTTTCTCTCTCTCTCTTCCTCCCTCTTTTCTTCCCGCTCTATCTGAAGATAAATGCAAAAATGTCCTCGGTGAGGATAAAAAAAAAAAGAAAAAAAAAAGAAAGGAAACAAGGTGCAGATGTAACGTTAACTTATCTGCACCAGAAATCTTGAAGTTCAAGCTACTTGTTCTCTCCCAGTCTTGTCATCAATCTTGGATTTCAGTTTGCTTTTTCCAGTCCTCCACTTTTTTCATGCTGAAAATATTCTCTCTCTCTTTTTTTTATCCTCATCCGAGGACATTTTTCCATTTTTTGTACAGACAGAGTGGGAGGGAGAGAGAGGAAGAGAGAGAGAGGGAAACATCGATGTGAAAGGGCCACATCGAGTGGCTGCCACCCGCACGACCAACCAGGGCCGGGGACAAACTGCAACCGAGGTACATGCCCTTAGCGGGAACCGAACCCGGGTCTCTCCGGACCGCAGGCCGACGCTCTAACCGCTGAGCCAAACCGGCCAGGGCTTTTTAAAGTTTTTTTTTTTTAATCCTCACCCGAGAATATTTTTCCATTTTTTGTACAGATAGAGTGGAAGGGAGAGAGAGGAAGGGAGAGAGAGAGAGAAACATCGACGTGAAGGGACACATCGAGTGGCTGCCACCCGCACGACCAACCAGGGCCGGGGACAAACTGCAACCGAAGTATGTGCCCTTAGCGGTAACCGAACCCGGGTCTCTCCAGACCGCAGGCCGATGCTCTAACCGCTGAGCCAAACCGGCCAGGGCGAAAATATTCTCATTGATAAAATAAAAGTGTGATAGTTTAGATTCCATTTTATTTGTCATTTCTCAACCCAGTCATCTCCTATTTATTCTCCTGCAGCCTCAGCAATTTCTCTACTATGCAAATTTGATTATGTGCTTTCACTCACATTTAGGATAAAAAACTTTTTTTTCCTTTATGGATTTTACAGAGAGAGGAAGGGAGAGGGAGAGAAAGAGAGAAACATTTATGAGAGAGAACATCATTTGGCTGCCTCCTGCATGACCCCACTGGGGATTTGGCCCACAACTTGGGCATGTGTCCTGACCGGGAATTGAACAGGCAACCTTTTGGTGCATGGGTCATTGCTCAGCCATTGAGCCACACCAGCTGGACAGAATAAAATGTTCTTCTCTTTTTTTTGGCCGATGAGGCTTCGCTAATTTTGTGTTCTCTTGATCATTTTGGCTTTATCTCTTACCTCTTTCCTATCCCTCCCTGCAATCTGGTCATTTGAAAAGATGCAGTTTGCAGTTACAGCAGAGTTACTTAATAGGGGCTCAATTTGGTGGTCAGATAATTTAATTGTTGTGGGGGGCAGTCTTGGGCCTTGTAGGATGTTTAGCTGTATAGCTGACTTATACTTACTAGATACTCATAGCACCTACTCAGTGTGACAACCATAACCATTTCCAGACATTGCCAAATATCCCTGAGGGACAAGATGGTCTTTGGTTAAACACTGGGATAGAGCCTGTCTGCCATTCTTTCTGTTTGGAGTGACCTCACCTCTCTCTGCTCAGTCCTCTTTCCTTGTGAAGTCCTCCATGACTCTCAAGGTAGAGTTAGGTGAGCTGGCCCTTCCAGTTACATAGCACTTTGCTTTACCAGAACAAGATCCAATTGTATTCTAATTTGTTGGGTTTGCCTATCCCCCACACCAAAGGCTTAGAGGGTCATGCTGCTTTTTAATATCTTTTCCCTCTGTATCTACCTAAGTACCTGGCCCAAAATATTGACAATATCTATGTGCATCTTTAAAAATTTACAGGTTTAGATGTTAGATATGATTAAAGCAGTCTAGAAATGACATTTAATGGCAAATTAATTATTTTTTCTCACAGGTAATGTGATGTCTATGATGTCCAGGTTTTAATTTGTCACTACATCTGAAATATGATACTTTGTATATATTTTGTGAATAGTTACCCCTTGTTATTAAACTTACTTCTGAATATAATTTATAGATTATCACATATCGACAACCCAAGTTTTAAAAATTTGACAATTTATGCAAATCTTATAAGGAAACTATATACAGTAGTACCCTCTTATGCGCAGTTGTACTTTCTGCAGTTTCAATTACCCACAGCCCACCTCAGTATGAAAATATTAAATGGGCCTGGTCAGTGTGGCTCAGTGGTTGAGCATCGACCCATGCACTAAGAGGCTGCTGGTTTGATTCCTGGTCAGGACACATGCCCAGGTTGTGGGCCAGATCCCCAGTGGGGGGCATGCAGGAGGCAGCCAATCAATGTTCTCTCTCATCGATGTTTCTATCTCTTTCTCCCCCTTCCTCTCTCTCTGAAATCAATAAAGAAAAAAAATTAAAGAAAAGAAAAAAAAATATTAAATGGAAAGTTCCAGAAATAAACAAATGATGTGCTGTTCTGAATAGCGTGATGAAATCTGCCGTCCTGCTCCATTCAGCCTAAGATCTGAATTATCCCTTTTTCTGGTGTGTTTGTGTTGTAATTAGTCACTTACTAGCTGTTTGGGTGACCCGATCAACTGTTCAGGTATCGCAGTGCTTGTGTTCAAGTAACCCTTATTTTACTTAAGAATGCCACATTCATATAACTTTTATTACAGTAGATTGTTATAATTGTCCTATTTTATTATGTTCTTTTTGTTCATCTCTTACTGTGCCTAATTTATAAATTAAACTTTACCATAGGTATTTATGTATAGGGAAAAACATAGTATATATGGGATTTGGTGCTATTCTCCGTTTTAGGCAAACACTGGGGATCTTGGAATGTATCCCCCATTGATTAGAGGGGACTACTTAACACTATGTATATTTATAGATATGTGTCTCTTTTGGATTTGAGGATTTTATCAAAAATATACTGGGATACATGTATTTTTGAATAACCACCATTCTAGAGACAATAATCAGTATTTCTGCATTTTAAAAAAATTTAGGACCGCCCTGGCCAGTTTGGCTCAGCAGTTAGAGCGTCAGCCTGTGGACCTGGGAGTTCCGGGTTTGATTCCCGCTAAGGGCACATACCTCCGTTGCAGTTTGTCCCCAGCCCTGGTTGGGGTTGTGCAGGTGGCAACCAATCCATGCGTCTCTCTCACATGGATGTTTTTTTCTCTCTCTCTAAAAAAAAAAGAAAAAGAAAAAGAAAAAGAAAATTTAGGACCAACCATGCTTTAAAAAGTTATTTCCATTTAGGAAGTTTATCAATCAGTGATAATTATGGAAAAATCAGTCGAACATTTAAAAATACAGTTGGCCCTCATTTATCAGGGTTAATCAGTTCCAGACTACCTCGATGAATGAATTTCCACGAAGTAGGATTCTTTATTTATACACGGTGTCCCTCCCCACTTCGCACTTTGACTTTTGCGGCTTCACTCTATTGCGAAAAACAACAACAACAAAAACCGCGATAGAGTGAGCAGAGAAAGTTGAATGGCGAAGTGGCAGAGGGATGGCTTTAGTGCTATACTTTACCAATGCTGCCATCTCCTGGATGCTATTAAGCACTGTAACAATCAAAGAAGCTTATGGTAGTTCATAGTAGTTTCCAAAAATAATGTAATATGGGGCTATAAAAAAGCTTTTGTATTTTTTCTTTCTTTTTTTGGTTTAGTTTCAAAAACAGAGAGAGAGAGAGAGAGAGAGAGAGAGAGATAGATACATATTTTCCATTTTCTCCCTTAAATGCTTGACTACCTACTTTCTTAACCACCTACTGCAGGAGACAGAATGGTATACAGTCATGAATTGCTTAATGTCAGGGATACTTTCTGAGAAAAGTATCATTAGGTGATTGTGCATTGTGAAAACATCAAAGAATGTGCTTACAGAGACCTAGGTGGTATAGCCTACTACACATGTAGGCTATAGTAAAGCCTATTGCCCCTAGGCTATAAACCTGCACAGCATGTTACTATACTGAACACTGTAGGCAATTGTAACATATTGGTAAGTATTTGTGTACCTAAGCATTTCTAAACATAGAAAAGGTACAGTAAAAATATAGTATAAAAGATAAAAAAAAAAAAGCTACACCTGTATAGGACACTTACCATGAATGGAGCTTACAGGACTAGAAGTTGCTCTGAACGAGTCAGTGAGTGACTGGTGGGTAAATGGGAAGGCCTAGGACATTACTGTACACTACTATAAACTTTTAAACACTGTACACTTATGCTACACTAAATTTATAAAACAACACGAGGCTAAATCAGGCACCCAAAATCATGCAATCAAGAGATGCAATAAACACAAGATGTATGCGGCTGCTGCCAAGGTAACATGGCATACTGTTTTATAGCAAACATTGCTTTTATAAGTAGAAAGAGTACACTCTAAAATAATGGTAAAAAGTATAGTATAGCAAATACATAAAACAGTAACATAGTAGTTTATTATCATCAAGTATTACGTACTGTATACAATTATATGTGCTATACTTTTATACACCTGGTATTGCGGTACTTTGTTTACACCAGCATCGCCACAAACACATGAGCAATGTGTTGCACTATGACAATATCACTAGGCAATGGGAATTTTTTAGCATCATTATAATCTTTTTTATTTTTTTTTGGTACCGAACCCGAGACTCTCTGGTCCGCAGGCCAACGCTCCAACCGCTGAGCCAAACCAGCCAGGGCTGCATCATTATAATCTTGAGGGATCACCATCATATCTGCGTTCCATCACTGATTGGCACATCGTTATGTGGCACATGACTATAATCATACTAGAGTATAAAATGGATATACTAAATATCCTCCTTTTGCCTCTCTAGATCTATTATCCACCCTCTCTACTCTGGTTGTGTCCTAGGGGGCAAAGGCTGACCTATATGGACTTTATCAACAAGCTTCCTTGATTTTTTAACTTCTAATTGGATCTGAGCAAGAGGAAGCATTCAAAGGAAATCAAAGGTAGAAAAGGGAGTATAAGTGGGGTGTTCATTCCCCAGTCTCCTTCCTGTGAGGTCACAGAACTCTTTCCTGTAACTGAGTCATTCCCAAGGGAGTCTTACTTTTATCTGTGGTCACCAATGAATATTTTACCATAATGGTAACAGCTTATCTATTGAAAAAATTATAAATACGATTTTACAAAATACTTGATAAAATAATAAAATGGTTATACTTTGTGAACTAAACCATGTGTTTGAAGGCATGCACCCCCTTTCTTCAACCTTTGGAGACTTGTACCATTTATTAGGGATATCATGACTGGTTGTAATAAGAAGGCCCCCAAATTTGCATGTGTATTTTCCTTTACTTATTTATGCTTACTAGTCTCCATTATATAGTATATTAACATGGACTCAAATAAATAGTAGTACACACACAAATTCATAGCCCACTGTTTGGGCTGAATTGTGTCCCCTCCCCCCCTCCTCCACCCCGTTGCTGCCCCATTCATATGTTAAGCTCCTAACACCAGTACCTGAGAATATGACTGTTTTTAGAAATGGAGTATTTAAAGTGGTAATTAAGTTACAATAAAGTTATTAGAGTGCACCCTAATCCAAAATGACTGGCGTCCTTATAAAAAAAGGAAAATTTGGACACAGACCTATACAGATGTAAAAATATAGGCAATGAAGCAAGTAGGTGCCCTGGAAATCTGTCACCATCTGTACACACAACTAGCTTATTCATTCCCTTCAGTATTCTTTTGAGACCTATACTATGTATACATAATGACCATTGTGTCTGCTTAACACAATATTTGTGATGGGGAGCTCAGTTCCCTTGGTTATTTGAGGGCTGATGATCACTTATTTAATCTTAACCAAAGCTCAGTAGAACTGCAGGACATGTTTCTTCAAAGAGATGTTATCTGCAGAAGAAAACATGGCTTACTTCACTTTAGATGGCTATGCTGTACTCCTATTGCCACTTTCTAGTGACTCTGAATAGCATCCAATCTGCTGCACAAGCTGAATATCATTGTATCTACTAGGCCTTAAGGCTTAAGTGGCAGAACAGCTTCATTGCATCTGGGACCTACACATTTCCGAGCTTTTTGTTGCTTGTATGTCCATTCAAACTGGCGGCACACTCAAATATGTATTTATTGCCCTCTAAATCAAGAGATTAACCCCCACCCCCAAGTGTCTCCCTTTTATTGGTGGAAAGTGCAGTGTTCAGCAACTTGTTCTTTATTTAAGAGGAGCTATCTTAACATCACCCAAACTGCTCAATCCCTAGAAACTTGACTAAAGTAGCAGAATCCTTGAATTTAATGGCCTTCCTTATCTTCCATCCAATGCCATACATGCGTGTCACTCTGGCAAATACAATACTTACTATTTCTTGCTCATCAGCTCCACTCAGCTTAATGTCATCCATATTGTGGGCTGGCATGGTGTTCAGTGGTGTTTCAAGATAATCAAGGTCTCTGTGGACTAGATCAGAGGTTGACATTTTCTGTAAAGAGCCAGGCAATGGATATGTTAGGCTTTGTGACCCATACAAACTGTTTCAACTATTCAGCTCTGAGGTTGTAGTGTAAAAACAGCCATAGATAACACATAGATAGTACATGAATATGCCTATGCTTTTTAATAACATTATTTATAAACACTGAAATTTGAATTTAATATAATTTTCATGTATCATGAAGTATTATTCATCTTTGGATTTTTGTCAACCATTTAAAAATATAACAACCATTCTTAGCTCGTGGGCCATATAAAAATAAGTGGCAGGCTAGCTTTGGCCTGTGGATTGCAATTTGCTGATGGCCACTCTGTCAACTAACATAGACAACTGAGGCAAAACCATGAAAGCATATTGTTGACTCTACCAGATGAAAGTACAATGGTTCCTGGCTAACCTTATACATTGTTATTTCAGAAATATGACATGTCAATAGCTACATACTAGATGAGAGGGGCTATATTGATTCACACCATTAAAAAAGTCAAATTTGCCCTGACCAGGTGGCTCAATTTGTTGGAATGTCGTCGTGTGTACCAAAAGGTTGTGGGTTTGATTCCTGGTCAGGGCACATACCTAGGTTGTGGGTTCGATCCCTGGTTGGGACACATAAGGGAGGCAAACAATCGATGTCTTTTTCCCCCCCTTCTTCTTTCTCTAACAAAGCAAAGCAAAGCAAAGCAAAGCAAAACAAAACAAAAAACAATAAAAAAATATCCTTGGGTGAGGATTAAAAAAAAACACAAAAAACCCTGAATCTCAAACAGTAGCTGAAAATGAATTTCACCTAATTAATATTATGATAACCCACAGTCATTCTCCAAAATACTTCTGTCTTTGGAATATGTCATATAGGCAAGTTAAATGGTAATATAATAGGAATCCTTACCCTAGGACCTTTAACGTTTTTGATGGTAGCACTAATCTCTGATATTTCCCCCAGGGAATTTCAAAATATAATAAAAGAACCCCAACTAGTTAGAAATGTTTATGTATAGTATAGTAATAGTTTAAATATATGCATGTTTATATAAAATACATACAAATATATATTATACTGTTGAAATTGTTATTACTTTGTGATAATGACTATGACTAATATATTCTTTTTACTTTTGACTTTTTAATATTTCCATTACTTACAGAGACAATTTATTCCCTTACAGTCAGAAAAAAGTCCAATTTTTTGTGGATCACTGTTAAAATCAGAATACTAAATTTTTCTAGATGAGGTATATGAACCTAATCCTGAGAGCAGTGGATACCAGAGCTACTCAGCAGATGCAAATATGTGAATCATAAGTCTCTATACCAATTTCACAATTTCAGTTAGCTTATTATTCTTATTTTATTATTTAACTAAATATTTGAATTAACATACATCCAGTCTTTATTATTATCATATATTTGCAAAGAGAATTCTACAAGTTCTGACTTCCAAATTAAAAAAAAAAAACCCACAATGAAACCTATTTTTAAATGCTTCCCATATGAAATATGTAACACTAAACTAACGAGACAGTTCAGTAAAACTGTGTTCAGTCACTGTGCTGTGAGAAGATGGTTTATTACTCTCTCTGTGGTGAAGCAGAGTTTGTGTAAACACCGTCACCGCTGCAGACCTAGACACCCCTCTTCGTGCTACCACTATATAGAGTTAATTGGAGAAAGGAAAACACCATCATGAATATTTGTTTTTTTTCTTTGAAGTTTCCTTAAGTTTTCCTCTACTTCTGAGGCTTTAAAATTGTAGGCGTGGAAATTGTAGCATGTTCCTGAGAGTCCCAGTGATTTTATTGCTGGTTAGCACAAAAGCATAAAGACTTTCTTTTTTTTTTTTATCCTCTCCCGAGGACATTTTTCCATTTTTTGTTCAGATAGAGTGGGAGGGAGAGAGAGAGAGAGAAAGAAAGAGAAACATCGATGTGAAAGGCCGGGGACAAACTGCAACCGAGGTACAGGCCCCTAGTGGGAACTGAACCTGGGTCTCTCTGGACCGCAGGCTGACACTCTAACCGCTGAACCAAACCGGCCAGGGGAAAAGCATGAAGACTTTCAATGCGTGCTTTTCTTCAAGAGTGCCTTTCTAGGCTTCTCTTGCTTGGGTATGTTGGCTGGGGACATAGTGGGAATGAAAGTGCGGTACTGTTTGAGAAAAGAAGTTCAGGGAAGCATTTGATCACCTACAAATGACAGGGCCTTAGACACTGAGGCAAGTTATCTGAAGTGGGAAAGCCTTTCACACCCTTCGGTCTGAGGGAGAAAGTGTGTAGAAACAGGAAGGGTGCACTGGGCTGGGATTAGGCATTCTTGGTTTCAGTCAGACTCTACTAATAAGTAGATGTGTGACTTTGAGTAGTCACTTAGCTTCTTTTTGTATCAGCCTCTCTGTGTTCAAAGATGTGATGAATTTCATGCTCTCTAGGGCCTTCCAGAATCTCTAGTTTCTGGCACCCCTCTTCTGAACTCCTACTTGGTTTACCTCTAACACTAACAATGCTGTATTCTTCTTCTTTTTTTTTTTATTCTCACACGAGGACATTTTTTGTTCAGATAGAGTAGGAGGGAGAGAGAGAGAGAGAGAAACATCGATGTGAAAGGGACACATCAAGTGGCCGCCACCCGCACGACCAACCAGGGCCGGGGACAAACTGCAACCAAGGTACATGCCCTTAGCCGGAACCGAACCCGGGTCTCTCGGGACCGCAGGCTGATGCTCTAACCGCTGAGCCAAACCGGCCAGGGCTACAATGCTGTATTCTTTTTTAAAAATTGAATTTATTGCCCTGGCCAGTTTGGCTCAGCGGTTAGAGTGTCGGCCTGCGGTCCGGAGAGACCCGGGTTCGGTTCCCGCTAAGGGCACGTACTTCGGTTGCAGTTTGTCCCCGGCCCTGGTTGGTCGTGCGGGTGGCAGCCACTCGATGTGTCCCTTCACATCGATGTTTCTCTCTCTCTCTCCCTTCCTCTCTCTCCCTCCCACGCTATCTGTACAAAAAATGTAAAAATATCCTCGGGTGAGGATAAAAAAAAAAAAAAAAAAAAAAAAAATTGAATTTATTGGGGTGACATTGGTTAATAAAATTATATGGGTTTCGGGTATATCCCTTACCAACATATTGGTGGGCACGTGCACCTTTCCCACCTGCCTGTTCATCAAACTGTGAGCTGCATGAGGTCAGGACCATGTTTTATTCAGTTTTGTATTCCCAGCATCCAATAGCTGGCACGAGCAGGGCATGTGAAAACATAACCCATATAAATGATTAATCTATAAAGACTGGGGTGTGGGGATTCTAGTCATACCCTTAACCTCACGGAGTAGCAGGTGTAATTGGGATATGAGGAAGAAAGGGAACAAATATCTATTTAAGCTCCTACATTTAGCATTAAATATTTTATTTAATACACTGCAGATGTGATATAGGTATGATTGTGGCAATTTTAAAGCACATACAGTGTGGGATTTACCTCAGCATGTGGCCAACTCTGAATATAAACCCCCGGTTTTTCTTAACTCAATATCCCAGACTCCTTTCACTTTAATATGCCTTTAGTGGCAATAATTGGTGGCATGGCCTCTATAGAATAAAATTATTGTTACAGATTTAAGAAACTAGGACCCAGGAGTGTTTTGACTGGAGAGAGTATTTCTGAGTTCCTATCTATGTAAATCTTACTTCAGCAGAGTCCTTATTTCTAGTTGACAGTTTCAGAAAGGGGATTGCTATGGGGCAAGCAGGTGTGGCAGGATACATTTTGTGCATTTTGCCATTGAGACCTTTTTTTCTTTGTTTCTTTTACCTTTCCCCAGTATGCCTCATCTTCCACAACTTCTCCCCTGATCCTGACTTTGCATTCTTATAATACTCAGTCTATACCACTCACAAAGCATTGTCATACTGCCTTCTAGCGTGCATGCTTATCTATCTGACGTGGCTCTGGTTCTGTATCTTCTACACCTCTGTATATGGATTTTGACACTATGTACCAGGTAGATGTTCAATAAATGCCTATTGAATGAGTCTATCATCTATCTCTTTCATCTAGTTATGGGATTTTCCTATCCTCCAAGTAGAGAGGAATAAAATGAAGGGATCTAAAAGGATACAATACTATTTTGTGGGAATACAGTGGGATGGTGATGTATTGCCTAGATCCCCCTTCAGTGAAGGACTCATTGCTTCAACTTCTGGGAATGTTGTCAGTGGAGAGCTTCAGCTCGCAGGGTCTTCAGAGATCACTGCACCTGTAAATAACTGCCTCAGCCAAGGTCACACCCTTCCCAGGGCAGCTCACTCCCAGTGACTGATCAAAGCGGAAGTGTAAATGCCTGGCCTTTTTAGCCCATTGTGGGACAGCTCTAATGGGCCATTTTAGCTTCCATTTGAGAACCTGAGCTCAGATTTTTAGTTAATATTCTGTCTTTTTTAAAGTGGAAGTATATTCATTAAAATTTATAAGGAACTACGAATCCATAAAGTATCTGTGACCCCTTACCTCACTCAGATAAATTAAATTAAGAACTATTTCCTTTAGAAAACCCCATCTAGAATACCTTCTCCTTTTTCTTCTGTCCCTTCCCTATGTTATGTCAAAATTTAGTATATTATAAAAGTTTATTTTATTTTATTTATTTATTTTTGTATGTGCCCCTAGTGTGAACCGAACCCAGGACTCTCTGGTCTGCAGGCCGACACTCCAACTGCTGAGCCAAACCGGCCAGGGCAGTATATTATACAAGTTTATTGATGAAGACCCTGAGCACTTGATCCTTCTGTATTGTTTAAAAATTCAATTCACATAACACTTGCTGAAGGTGCATGATAGGGTAGAAATAATGCCAGTGCTGGAGTTAGACTGATTGTTAATGGTATAAAATGTCCGACAACAAATATTTAGATAACGTTAGTTTAGTTTTTTCTATATCATGTTCTGTTAGTTTTGCTGGCACCTCCCTAATGTTGTCTCCTCACCTTCATCTTTCCAGCCAGCATCTCCCCGTCCCCAACCACTAATCCCAAACTATAGTCAAATGGTCTTTTCTTTTTATTTTTTATTTTATTTTTTTCTCATTTTTTTCCCCCCTTGACCCCCTCCTCCTCACTCCCACCTCCCTCCTGCCTTTTCCCACAATGTTGTCTGTGTCCATTGGTTTTGCATATAAGTTCTTTGGTTTATTTCTTCCCACCCCTCTACCCCCCTTCCCTTTGAGGTTTGTCAGTCTAGCAACCAATTTGTACTTCTTAATCCCTTCACCTTTTTCACCCATTCCTCCAACCCCCCTCCCATCTGGCAACCAACAAAATGTTTTCTATATCTATGAGAATGTTTTTGTTCTGTTTTTAATCTGCAGCCTTTCACTGTAATAAACAATAATCATAAGTGTAAAAGCTTTTCTGAGTTATATGAGTTCTTCTAGTGAATCACTGAACCTGAAGGTGGTCTTGAGGATTATTAATAAAGGCATGGACTTTGAGATTGTTTGAGTGAGTTTCAAACTTGACTTGAAAATTTGCTATGTGATCTTGATCAAGTTAGTCAACTAAATTGCTTCTCTTTTTCTGGATAATTAAAACAAGCACAATAACAAGCACATCTATGTTACAGTGTTGGTATGAGGATTAAATGAGATCATGTAAGTAATGTGCCTTGCATGTGTTTAGTTAAAGGTAGCTATTATTATCACATTGGGGTAAAGGGTGTAGGAATACGAAGATTATTAAGACTGTTCTCCACTGGCTACTAATTTAGTCAAAGGGGAAATTCTTGTCATGAGGACTATGGGAAAATTAGGTTATTTCCCACTTGGTTCACTCTTTGTAGATGGATAATTAATTGAGTCAGCCACATAAATGGTCGCTCCTATTCATAGGCACTGCTGTTCTGGGCAGGGATAGGACAGACAAAGAACGAAAGGATTTTTCTACCTGGTTCTAAAGATGTATCTAAGTTTCGTACACATGCAATTAGCCTATGTACATCTCTTTTATCATATCAGTACTAGGAGATGGACCCTCAAGAAGGAACAATTGGTCTTTTGTGATGCTTTAAGTTTAAGAAATCCATAAATATTCGTTTTTTTAGGGTTTTATTAAACTTATTGGGGTGACATAGGCTAATAAAATTATATAGGTTTCAAGTGTACAATTCTAGATATATCATCTGTATATTACATTTTGTGTTTACTACCCTAAGTCAAATTTCCCTCTGTCATGATATATTTGATCTGCTTTAACTTTATTTATTTATTTAAAAAATATGTTTTTATTGATTTTAGAGAAAAAGGAAGGGAGAGGGAGAGAGAGATAGAAGCCTGAAACTTAGGCATGTGCCCTGACCAGGAATTGAACCAGTGACCTCTTGGTGCATGGGACAATGCTCAACCACTGAGCCACACAAGCCAGGCAACCCCCATTACCTTTACTACCTTACATATATAATAGTAGGGATAGTACTCAGCCATAAGAAAAGATGAAATACTGCCATTTGCGACAACATGGATGGATCTTGAGAATATCATGCTAAGCAAAATAAGTTAGAAAAGGTCAAGAACCATATGATTTCACTTATATGTGGGATATAAAACTAAATGTTCCTTTTGACCTTATTTTTCCTGAATAACAACATTGGCGTTTAGAGGGACACCATGCCATGAGGTTGGCCTCTGCTTCCCCTTCTTTCCAGCCCCTCCTCTCACATGTGCACACATATACACCATGCCAAGTGAAGCCCTACCTAGGGAGTAGCATGGAGTGAAATAGGAGTTTTTTAAAATCCCTGATATTAGGAGAACAATCTTTAAACATCTAAGTTAGGCCAGGTTACTCTTCATTTAAGAATTTGTATGAAAACTAGAACACATATACAGTCTCAAATTTACCATGTGTTGTATTCTCTAAATTAGTTATTTTAAACTGAAAATCCATTTTCCATGGAAGCCATGTCATATAACATTAATAAAAAAATACTGTACTTGACATATAGTCTGGCACTATTACTACTACAGCTGAACTTGGCTTTTGCATACAATACTGTGCTCCCTGATATAGCCCTAGGACTCCCTTTTATACCCTGCTTCTTCTCTGGGACATAGCGAGAGATACTCTGATTCTAGTTCACTGGTAGTAGCTCTTATGATAGTAGCAGGGCAGGAGGTAGGTGTGGTTAGAATTCCTGGGTATTATGAGAAAGGATGCTGTTAGAGGTCTTAAATAATAAGAAATTTTATCCCAGTGGTTTATATTATTTTAACAAGGTCCCAGATGCCCAATTTTTATGCATCTGTTTCAGGTATTGACTTCATTTCCAAGCTGGTAGCAAGATAAAGGAAAAATTTCCCAGAATTCCCTTCATGTCTCATTGGCCAGGAGTTGGTCATTAGTCCATTTCCAAATCGAGCCTTAGCAAAGACTATGGTATTACCATGATTTATATTATAATCTGGTAGATAATGGCTGCTGGGGACTCAGTTCCAATGCCTATTTTAGGGCAGTTGCTGTTGTAACTGGTGATAATTTTCAATCTGTAATTCCCTGCCTATTTCTTCTACTTCCACCTCGGTGAGGCCAAAACCCTGCTCTGCTTCTTACATGGCCCCAGAGTAGGCTTTGCTTTTTAGAAACTAGTAGGATCAACAGGAAAAGGGAGGCCTTATGTGTGCCCCTTGCTTTCCTCTTCCACTGGTATTGTTTCTTCCCTTGCTGAACACTGCACAGAAACATACAGAACGCAAATAAGAAATCTAAAATTTTTTTCCCCTACTTACCCGATTCTGAGGCACTTTTGGGAGTTTTTCATTTTAACTTGTTTTTATTTTTTTCAATCTTTACCTGAGGACATTTTTTCATTTTTTGTTCAGATAGAGTGAGAGGGAGAGAGAGAAACATCGACATGAAAGGGACACATTGAATGGCTGTCTTCCGCACAACCCAACCGGGACCAGGGACAAACTGCATGCCCTTAGTGGGAACTGAACTCGGGTCTCTGTGGAACGTGGGTCGATGCTCTAACCACTGAGCAACTGGCCAGGGCTTAACTTCTTTTTAAAAAAATTTTTTTTTTCCTTATTGATTTTAGAGAGAGAGGAAGAGAGAGGGAAAGAGAGATAGAAACATCGATGAGAGAGAACATCAATCGGCCACCTCCTGCATGCCCCCACTGGGGATTGGGCCCACAACCTGGGCATTTGCCTTGACCAGGAATCGAAACGGCGACCTCTTGGTGCATGGGTTGAAGCTCAACCACTAAGCCACACTGGCTGGGCCATTTTAACTTCTTAATGATTTTTATTTTAATGCTTATAAAAATGAAAAAACAAACTAGTCCTCCCCTATCCCCCCCACACACTTTCTCTCTTTCTCTTTTTTTTTTTTTTTATCCTCACCCGAGGGTATTTTTCCATTTTTTGTACAGATAGAGTGGGAGGGAGAGAGAGAGAGAGAGAGAGAAACATCGATGTGAAGGGACACATCGAGTGGCTGCCACCCGTACAACCAACCAGGGCCGGGGACAAACTGCAACCGAAGTACGTGCCCTTAGCGGGAACCGAACCCGGGTCTCTCCGGACCGCAGGCCGACGCTCTAACCGCTGAGCCAAACTGGACAGGGCCTCTCTCTCTTTTTGTAATCTTTATTGTTGAATGTATTACAGATGTTTCTCATTTTCCCCCATTGACTCCCCCTCCTCCCCACTCCTGCCTTTTCCCACACTGTTGTCTGTGTCCATTGGTTATGCATATAAGTTCTTTGGTTTATTTCTTCCCATCCCCCAACACCCTTCTCTTTGAGGTTTGTCAGTCTAGCAATGAATTTGTACTTCTTAATCCCTTCACCTTTTTCACCCATTCCCCCAAACCCCCTTCCATCTGGCAACCAACAAAATGTTCTCTGTATCTACGAGAATGTCTCTGTTCTGCCTGTTCATTTTGTTTGTAGATTCCATTGTCGATAAATATGTATTCATTGACATTTTGTTTGTTCATATTTTTTATCTTTTTCTTCAAAAAGACCCTTCAACATTTCGTATAATAGTGGTTTGGTGGTGATGAACTCCTTTAACTTTTTCTTGTCTGGGAAACTCTTTATATGGCCATCGATTCTAAATGACAGCTTTGCAGGATAGACTAATCTTGGTTGTAGGTTGTTGCTTTTCATCACTGTGAATATTTCTTGCCACTCCCTTTTGGCCTGCAAAGTTTCTTTTGAGAAATCAGCTGACAGTCTTATGGGAACTCCCTTGTAGGTAACTAACTGCTTTTCTCTTGCTGCTTTTAAGAGTCTCTCTTTGTCTTGAACCTTTTGCATTTTGATGATGATGTGTCTTGGTGTGGGCCTCTTGGGGTTCATCTTGTTTGGGACTCTCTGTGCTTCCTGGACTTGTATGTCTGTTTCCTTCACCAAGTTAGGGAAGTTTTCTGCCATTATTGTTTCAAATAGGTTTTAAATTTCTTGTTCTCTCTGTTCTCCTTCTGGCACCCCCAAGATGTGAATGTTGGCATGCTTGAAGTTGTCCCAGAGGCTCCTTACACTATCCTCATGTTTTTGGCTTCTTTTTTCTTTTTGTTGTTCTGATTGTGTGTTTTTTGCTTCCTTATATTCCAAATCGAAGGTTTGCTTCTTGGCTTTACCTACTCTACTATTGAATCTGTAAATTATTTTTTATTTTAGTTAGTACCTCCTTTATTTCTGACTGTGCATCCTTCATTTATGACTGGTCCTTTTTTATGCTCTCAAGGCCCTCAGTAAGTTCACTGAGGTTCTCACTAAGTTCATTGAACATCCTTTAAGTAGTGTTTTGAACTCAGCATCTGTTAGGTTGCTTATCTCCATTTCACTTAGTTCTTTTCCTGGAGATTTTTCCTGTTCTTTCATTTGGGACCTGTTTCTTTGTCTCCTCATTTTGGCTGCCTCCCTGTGTTTGTTTCTGTGTATTACTTAACGAGAGGTATGGGGCTCGCTGAGACCAGATGCTGCTTGTTTGAAAGAATTTAGGAAAACCTGAAGCAGGATCCAAGACAGACCAATGCTATGGTTAACTAACTGGCAACAGCTTGGGTGGGCATGAAAGTTGGGTGGGGCGGGGCCTCAGGGAATCACCAGGGCGGGGCAAATAGTATGAACCAGGTTGCTGGAATCCCAGATAGGGAGGCTGTCTGCCGCCCAGGGAAGGGCTCACCAAAAGAACAAAGGCCTCTGACAGCACATTTGTCCCGGAGAAAGCCCCCTCTCCAGCCCTCGCTCCAATGCCAAATAGCTCAGTTCTTCCCTGTATGTCTCTGGTGCCTCTCGAGCTGCCTCCCCTCCAAGCTCAGAGAGAGTGAGTTCGATAAGTCTGTGCGCGGGCCCTTTCAGAGGAGTTGCCTGGGGGCTCCAGAAGCCTCAGCCTCCCTGAACCTCAGTTCCCACTGGTTTTTCCAGCCAGAAGTTATGGTGACTTCTGTTCCTGGCACTGGAACCCTGAGCAGGGTGCCTGGTGTGGGACAGGGACCCCTCAGTTCTCAGGGAGGACCTTCCTAGCTGAGGTAGCTTTCTGATTTTTATCCGGCACACATGGGTGTGGGACCAGCCCGTCCGCCTCTGTCTTCCTACCAGTCTCGATGTGGCTGCTTCTTTAATTCCGTAATTGTAGGACTTCCATTCAGCTCAATTTCAGGTGGTTTTGAATGATAATTGTTTTGTAGTTAGTTGTAACTATGATGTGGTTGTGGGAGGACGTGATACCATGTTTACCTACACCGCCATCTTTACCGAAGTCCACACTTTCTCTTGTATTCTGACTTCCTGCTTGTTACTTAGGTTGAGTAGTGGAGATTGTAAGAGTGACTCTTGGGATAAAGAAAGGACTGTGATGACATTCATTTGCACTTAGAGGACAGCCAGGCCTTGGATTCCCCTGGGCAGTTCAGATCTACACATTGGGTACTACAGAGTGTATTGTGGTTAGGAAAAAATGTAGTGGGGACTTGGTTTGTGGTAGATTTGGGTCAGGCTGGGGGAGGGGAGAATCAGTCACACATCCCTCCTCCCTCCCTTTTTCTATTAGTTTCTAAAAAGCAAAGCCTGCTCTGGGGCCATGTAAGGAGAGCTGGGTTTTGGCCTCACTGAAGTGGAAGTAAAAGGAATAGGCAGGGAATTCTCAGGCAAGGGAAGCTGAAAGAAAGGAGTTCCTGGATGTTAATCAGAGGCTGCTGCATGAGAAGCCAAATAGCTTTTCAACAGGCTGTTCTGAGGTCACTGGGACCCTGAAAAGTAACTTGTCTCCTTAGGAGTGCAGACATGTACTGACTCAGTTTAAAGCCACCTACCTTGATTTTTCTATTCACATCCAGACTTACATCCATGTTAATTCCCCGCAAACCCACACCCATGCTTCTAGCACAGAGCAAACTGATCTCAGATATTAGCAAATACACACCTGCAATAGAGCTCCCCTTCCCAATCACACCCCATTAAATACACAGAGTACATATTGAGTGCCACAAATGCTCACAAAAGACAAAGCCCTTTAGTCTGCCTTGACTCAAAAGTAATTTGAAAAGTTAATCTTTAGCCAATACCTGGAAACAGTGTGGGAAAGTCCTCACATATACACAAATTCAAGGATTATTAAAATTTTCACCCAAAAAGAAAGAAAAAATTCAAAATCTAATAATATATAATCTCAAGGGGACCTAATTTTATATGTTAATATTTTCAGTGTAAGCATACGGGTAATTGTTGAACAACTGTCTCTTTAAGGGAGAGGGAAAGCAGTTTTTATATGGACTCTCTCTTTCCTAAAATCAAGAGTCTGGTTTCCATACAACCAATATGAGGCTTGCAATTAGGAGGAAAGAGAACTGAACTATCAGATGAACTGAGGGTCAGCCCTGGCCAGTTTGGCTCAGTGGAACAATGAGTCACGGGTTTGATTCTAGTCAAGGGCACATACCTCGGTTGCAGTTCATCCCCAGCTCTGGTCATGTGGGAGGCAACCAGTTGATGTGATGTTTCTGTCTCTCTCCTTTCCTCCCACTCTATCTGAGATAAATAGAAAAATATCTTTGGGTGAGGATTAAAAAAAAAAAAAGAGAGAAGAACTGAGGGTCAGTGATAAAAAATACCTGGCTTTCTCTGATATTTATTATGAGTTTGGGCAAAAGTTTTGAAAAGTCCTAAAGAACACATGTTCTGAAGCATCAAGTTTGTTTTCTAATATTTTCAACAACACAAGTTGAAACTGAATTCCATTGTAGTTGGGGAAAAGTCACTTTGTTTCTCTATAGACCACTGGGCAAGTTAGTAGGCAGAGAGGCGTGGATGGAGAAGGGAAAGAGACAGGTATGGAAAGTATAATTTGATTGTTTGCCACTCCATGTTTATTTATTGTGCAATGCGTGGTTGGAGAGAGATGAACGGGAAGAGAAGAAATGCTGGCAGGTAATGGTAACAAAGGATTCTCCCTGCCTTTCTTGTCCCTGTGGGGGTTTCTTTCTCATGACTCTAACTTTGATAGCAAAGCTCCCTCCTCTTTCTTTCTAACAGATTCTTGGTTATGTTCAGATAACCATCCTTTCTCCTCCTAATTCTGGGGCAGTTGGGGTGGGGAGGGGTGCGTAAATCTTCATTTAGTGTAAGCCAATCAACAGATTACATGCCCCTGGCTGCTGCTATTCCAGTGGTAAGCATGGTGACTTAAGTTTACCCAAACAGATGGAAGAGAGGGACTTATATTCCACACTGAGAGAAGTTATCTTTCTCTATTGCCAGGCTTAAAAATAAAGTCCACAGTTGCCTGGCAGTCAATGCCATTGGCAGTCATCTTTCATGTGAAAGGGAAACCAGCCTTAGGATAAACTTGATGCCAAGAAGAGCAGACATCTGAGATCTTGATTATGTCATTGAGCTGTATCTGGAGCCTAAAAGAAGAGGACTTCCTATTATATAAGGTGTTATATTCCAATCAAATTCATATGTTGAAGTCCTAACCCCTAGTGTCTTAGAATGTGACTGTATTTGGATATAGGGGCTTTAATGAGGTAATTATGGTTAAATGAGGTCATAAGGGTGGACCCTAATCCAATATGACCTGTGTCCTTAGAAGGGGCAGATAGATACACCAGGAATACATGTACACGGAGAAATGGCCTCGAGGGGGTGCAAAGGGAAGAGGGCCTTCTGCACACTGAGGAGAGCGGCTTCGTGAGGAACCAAACTACTAACACCTTAATCTTGGACTTCCAGCCTCCAGAACAAATCTCTGTTCTTTTAGCCATCCAGTTTGTGGTATTTTTGTTATGGCAACCCTAGCAGACTAACACATAAGGTCATACATTGTCTCACTGTTTAAGAATTGATGGGTTGGGATTTTCATTTACTTGTGGCCAGAATCATCTTGACACATGATCTTCCTCCCTGCTCCTTTCTGTAAGCTGGTCTTATGCTGTTTTTTTTCACTTGTTTTCTCTATATTTCAGGGCACAGAAGCCAGTTATTTTTTTGCTGCAACTTTGGCTTTATGTGAGGTTTGTAGTCAAACAAATAAAAAAGACTGATGAGTACATATGTGCCAGTTTTAAAATCTCGGAAGAGGAAATCACATTGGTGCAGATGGGTCCAATTAGCTGAGGCCAAGAGGACAAAAGACATGTAGCAGAGATGATAGGAGAACACTCTCAGAGAAGGAGAAAGGGCACGATCTCTTATAGCAAATATGGAGACAGGGAGGAAATAACTGACATTTTGAATATAGAAATGTTATTCATCATCATATTTCTGGTGCCCAGCACATACAGTGGATCTGAGTCTGCTTGGGTTTCTTGTCCCTACACTGCAGTCTAGAAACTGAAGTTTCCTGGTGTACATGTAGCAATGTTCACACTCAAAATTGGGAGAGTTGCCTGGCAGAGGCACGAGTGGGGTATGCAGATATTGGGAAGAGATAGGCCAGTGGATTGAAGGGGTCGCAAAGTCGAGGGATTGTTATTTTTCTCGGGGGGAGAGTGGGTCATGTGTAAATGCCTTAGAGAAAGAGGCAAGTCATTAGAGGCTAGATTAAGGAAAACGAACATGTATTGAGCATAACAGTGGGCGCACAGGCTGACAAGAAAGAAACCCTTCAGCCAGCCCAATGATAATTGTGTCCCTAAATTCACTATATGCAATTTGTGGACTCCTTGAATCATTCTCTCTCTTCATGAAACTGAGAGTAACTGTTTGAGACCCCTTAAACATCACAATGCTATTGCCTAGAAGGGAGACGTGTTAAGGCTTCAGAAGGCCATGATCCACTTAGGAGTGATACTCTCTAAGAGCTCCCGGGCCCTCTGAAATTGATTAGGATGCTATACTTTGTGTCCTTGGCCAATGTAGGCGGCAAGCTTGATTTCTTTTGCTTTGACTTCTTTACTGAATCCTGCATTTATACTGGAATATTAGAACTCGATATCCTACTGGCAGAGCAGAAACTTGGTGGCAAATTCTTTTGCAGAGGAGAGGAAAAAGGCTCCAGGTAAAACAATCATTGGTGGATGGTACAGATGGGGTGTAGAAGGGTAGTCAGTTAGCCATGTCATGGAAGCCCAACAAGAAATAACAAGTGGAGCATTGGTAACACATGGGGCCCCTGAGAGCCGTCCAAGAGCACTGCAGATCGAGACAGGCAATCGTCCCTCTGCGTCAGGGCTTGCTGACAACACAAGGGAAATGAAGATTAATCACTCTCCCCAGCACCATGTTATCTATCCCAGGTGCCCTGCCTGTAATTGGCTCCTTGGATCCAGAGTTTTGGAACCCAGGATCATTGGCAGTTGGTGGAGTCTAAATTATTCATGCAGTCTTTGACTTAGCAACTTGTAGAAACCACATTCCATTCTCTACAGTTGGTATAGGAGCTCTGTATGTGAACGAGAGATATCACCGATTCATGTTACAACTAGGAACAGTGAGGGGAATTTAGAGAGAGAGCACCGGGAGTTTTCTTCCCTATGCATTATAAAACTTAAAACATTGTGTTCTGGGATAAATAATGAGGCAAGAACTAGATATACAAACAGCTTGTTTTTTTCTTGAGTAAGCATGTGCTGCTTCTAGTGTCAGCATTTGATTGCTTTGGGGATTATGCATAATACCCCGCGTACATAGCTGTCACTGCATTTCCACATTGTCTAATAATCATTTGTGCATCTGTCCCCTTACACAGACTTACCTTCTTGTGGATAGGAACCGAGTCTTATTAATCTCAGTATCCTAAGCACCTAGCAGTGATAGATGATAAAAGGTTTATCCCGTTCTTACCAAATGTGTGTTGTCCAGAAGTCCTTTGAACTAGAAATTTCCTTATAGCAAATCATATCTTTCCTTTCTAGTGCAAGTAGGAAGTAACCCGAAATAATACTTAACGGGCATTTAGTGAATGTTGATGATACTAATGATGACATCTAGTTTCCATGGCAACATGCACTTATTCTTACAGTGTTTCTTGGACTATGTGAAATATGGAAAAAATATACTCTTCCCACACTGTGAGAAAATCTTTTGTATTGCAGTATTTCTATCCACCTCATCTTCTTTCTATATGTGTTTATCTTAAATGGTTGAATCAATGATTGTGGACTATCATGAGGTCAAATTTAGGAATGGTATTGGGGGTGGTGAGGGAGAAAAGCAGAGAATAAAGGAGGTAGGTTGTATATATAGATGGCAAACTCATTATAACATATACTTCCTTTCTTTTTTTTTTAAATACTCATCTAAGGATATTTTTCCATTGATTTTCAGACAGAGTGGGAGGGAGGGTGGGAGGGGGAGAGAGAGAGAGAGAGAGAGAGAGAGAGAGAGAGAGAGAGAGAAAGAGAAATATTGATGTGAGAGATACACATTGATTGGTTGCCTCCTGCATGGCCGAGGATTGAACCACAACTGAGGTACGTGCCCCTGACCAGAATCGAACCCTGGACTCTTTGGTTCATGAGCCAATGCTCTAACCGCTGAACCAAACCAGCCAGGGCTTCTTTCTTTTTTTTCTCCTGCATTTCCCAGCTCTGAACCCCATCAACTCAACTAAATTCAACTCTCCTTATATCTTGAAATCACTTCAATCTGGATAGATCATACTAAAAACTGTGAAAGGTGCATCTAAGCTATTTCTAGAATGTGTCTATCCAGAATGAATACTCAGCTGGTTTGCACCAGTGCAACTATACTGGTTATTAAATACTGAAATATTTTTCTACTGATTGGTAACTCTCACTTCTGACCCGTAGCCCTATCATTTCTCTTCTCTGGGAAACAATTACAGTTAAAAACTTCTTGTGCATACTTCTGAAGACATTCTAGAATTATTCAAACAAATATAGAAATATGAACTCTTTTTATTCCCCACAAATAATAGCATATTATACATACTGCCCTGTACCTTTTTACTTAAAGGTATATTTTAGAGAGATCCTTCTATATCAGTTAATCAAAAGCTGCCTTATTTAATAACTAGAGAATATTTCACTATGTGGATGAGTAGTGTATTAGCCAGCTTTTTCTAGGTAACAAACAATCCCAAAATAACGGCAGCATCTAACAGTGAGCATTTATTTCTTTCCTGTACCCCAGCATCTATTTAAGTCCATGCATGGCTAGTCTTGCATGGCTCTGTGTTAGGCCACAGGCCTGCAGATCAGGTGGGGCAGTGTTGCTTCATATGGAGGGCAGTGGATAAACAGGCTGTTATTATGGTGATGACAGATGTACAAGTAAACAAGGTTAATCATTTAAGCTCATGTCAAGCCTCTGCTCACATGATATCTGCTAACATCTCATTGGCCAAAACAATCTACATGGTCAAACCCATAGTCAAGAAGTGAGGAACTATATCTCACCCATCTTGAAGTCATGGATGTGTAATATTACTACAGGGAGTAGAATTGGGGCCAGTCATTCAATCTACCATAAATTCTTTCATTTGATCAGCTCTCTATTGATTAATATTTAATTTGTTTTTTACCTTTTGCTACTTAATATACTTTAAATTAATTCCAGCTCCAAATTCTCATTCTACCAAGATCATGAGAATTCACTCACCATCATTTAGACTTACCCTCGCCTCAGTGTGGTGCCCTGGCAGCAGGATCATATGCAAGTCAAATATCAGAGAAGCCCCTCTGATTCTCTATTATTGCTCCCTACTGGTTAAAATGGAGGCAGAGTCCAGGGGACATGATGTTTCTAGGACCTGTGACACTATTGTTTTCAGGTCACAGGACTCTATGGCAAGACTTGGACCCCAAGCTTCAAGTCAATTTCCAGTAACAGTCATTCTTTCCACAGATGCCTTGATATTACTTAGATATGGGTTACCAAGAGCTGAATCTTTCTAAGATGTGTTTCGCAGAAAAGGAATTATTTCTACATACTTGGGCTTCTTTTTTTCATTATTTCAGTGGAGCATGTTAGGTAGTTTTACTGCTACAAAAATTTAGATAGAATTGTAGAAAAAAGAAGGTATGTTATTACATGTTTTCTCTAGATAGACACATATCTATATATTGGAAAAGATCTCAGTGTATGAGAAGAATATTACTACACAACTTATGTCCATCCATGCATTTCCAATACATAAAGGAGAAATTGGGAGGCAGAATATAAAGAAATTGACTGTAGTGTTCTGCCATAGTAACAAACACAACTGTGAACTTTTTCAAGTGCATGTCTACCTTCTTAGAATTCAGGAGATTATTCTTCCATAACAGGTTGGGGTAATCTTTCTTCTATCTCTAAGAAGGGACATTCATTCATTAATTTATTTCTTTACTGATTCTCTATTGAGTGTTTAACTAAGTCCTAAGCACTGGGGATCCAAAGGTAAAAGGTGCTATCTCTCTTTCAAGGAGCTCGTGGGGCAAAAGGGAGAGAGAGGCTGAACAAGAAGGCAGAGTCTAGACTCATAAAGTATAAATGCACAAATAGAAGCTTGTGCAAGGTATGAAGTTGTTACAAAGGAGAGGGTGCCTAGGCAGATGGGGCAGCAACTCTAGGTTTTGAAAGATAAGCAAAAATCTACCAGCAAGACAGTGGAGGTAGGGTGTGTGAGGCACTGAGGATGGAAGCATGACTGGAGGAGAGCATGAAGCAGCATGGCATGTTGGGGAAGCAGTAGTCGCCAGGTTGGCCAGAGATTAAATGTGAGCAGTGTGACTGGTGGCAGAATGAATGTGAAAAATTAGGCAGGGATTCTATTTTAGGACTTAGAACAAGAAAATCACATGACTGTATTTTGGAAAGAACACTCTGGAAAGTGTGGGGAATGGATTGGCAAAGGCTAGGATAAGAAGTAGGAGACTACAGTAATATATTGATGGGAGTAAAGAGGTGTAAGGGGGCTATGGATCCCAGAACTATTGAGCTTGATGTATTTTAGGCAAATCTCATGATGCTGCTCCTCCCATGTAAAATCCTTTAGTAGCTCCTATTGCCTTCAGACACAATATAAACGCATTGGCTTTAGAGAGCCCTTCATTAAAAGGCCTTCAGCTATTCTTTCTCTTATCTCTTAGCTCCCCCAATTTGCAACTTATGTTTCAGTTCTTTTCAAGTTTCAGAGCCTTGTTAGTTAACCTGGAATAAGTTGCCCCCTTTTCACCTGATGAGCTTATTTATACTGTATATCTCCAGAACACCTTGGGTTCCTTGCACTATTGAATTGAAATCACCATGCTGTAAACTGACTCTCTAAGTAGACAGCAAAAATTTTGAGAGCAGAAACAGTCTTTTACCTCTAAATCTCCAGCACAAGAATAACTTAGGGCTAATCGAGTAGGCTCTCAATTGATGCTTCTGAGTGAATGAGTGAAGTGGTCCAATAGTGCCTGGGACTCCTTATGCTCAAGTTCTACCTCTACTGGAGTTATTTTAATGCATTAGAGAAATGTGATGTTAAAACTTAAATCTGTGGAAAAGAGTCAGAACATGTAGCATTGCTACTAGGTCCAAATCTAAGAGGAAGCATCTGCCTCAGGTCTTGGCAAATTTCCTTGCCTCCCTCTAATCTGTTCTTTTATCCAACAGATGTCTTAGTACTGCAACCTCAAGATGATTAATAACTCAAGGGTTGGGGGAGAGCAGTATATATATATATATATATATTTTACCAGTACTTTGAACTAAAATCTTTCCATTCTCGTGTGTGATAACAATTTTATTTCTTCTTTTGAAGTGTGTGCCTATATAGGCTTAAATATGAGTAATTATTAAGAATTTATAATTACTAGTGATGGAAGTAATGACAGATGGGCTTAGGCTCCCAGGAAATAGCAGAGAAGAAAGGGGACCATGAGTAAGCGAGGTAGGGGACATTTAGGAAAGGAAAGTATTTGGTTTAGCGGAATCTGAAAACAAGAATAAAGCAGCTCAATGTGTTGCAGTCGCCTTTGGTTGAACTATTGCTCTAGGGGCCGGTTCTAAAGATCTGACCATGGCCCTCTGGGAGGCCTGGGAATTACTGTAAAGGCCTTGATGTCCAAATTAAAACTTGTATTTTCTGAATTAATAGATAGTAAATATACAATTACTGACATAGAAGGGTTTCTGTACTTGAATTAAGAATGCATCTGGATGAAATAGTGATCCTTGTCTTAGGTGGGAAGCACTAATTTTATATTTGTACCTTATACAAAGTTCTTTTACTTATCATAACTCTGCAGGGTTAAATGGGTGGGTATTTCCATTTTTCAGATGTGGAAACTGAGGCTGAGGCTGTGAGTTATATGTAGGCTCATGAGTTTAATGGATTCAGTTGAAAGGAGCTTGCAAATTCCATGGCTCTTAGTCCAGTGCTTTCTTGTCTGCATCACAAAGAAGTCTGTGAGACTGGCTGGTATGGCTCACTGGTTGAGTGTTGACCCATGCACCAAGAGGTTGCCAGTTCGGTTCCTGGTCAGGGCACATGCTCAGGTTGTGGGCCAAACCCCCCGTGGGGGGCATATAGGAGGCAGCCAATCGATGTTCTCTCTCATCAGTGTTTCTATTCCTCTCTTTCTCTCCCTTCCTCTCTAAAATCAATAAAGAAAAAAATACCAAAAAAAACCCCAAAAACAACAAACTAAAGAAGTCTCAGTGGAAAGAAATATCCAGAATGAAGGACAGAGAAACATGGGGCCAGATATATAATATGCACTTCTTTTTTAAAATTATTTTAATTTTTAATTATCTTTATTATTGAATATATTACAGATGTTCCTCATTTTTCCCCCATTGACCCCCTCCTCCCCACTTCTGCCACCCCTCCTGTCTTTTCCCATACTGTTGTCTGTGTTCATTGGTTATGCATATATGCATATAAGTTCTTCGGTTTATTTCTTCCCACCCCCCCCAGCCCCCTTTCCCTTTGAGGTTTTTCAGTCTAGCAACCAATTTGTACTTCTTAATCACTTCACCTTTTTCACCCATTTCCCCAACCCCCCTCCCATCTGGCAACCAACAAAATATTCTCTATATCTATGAGAATGTTTCTGTTCTGCTTGTTCATTTTGTTTGTAGATTCACTTGTTGATAGATATGTATTCATTGACATTTTGTTTGTTCATATTTTTATCTTTTTCTTCAGAAAGACCCTTCAACATTTCATATAATAATGGTTTGGTAGTGATAAACTCCTTTAGCTTTTCCTTGTCTGGGAAACTCTTTATATGGCCATCGATTCTAAATGACGGTTTTGCATGGTAGAGTAATCTTGGTTGTGGGTTCTTGCTTTTCATCACTCTGAATATTTCTTGCCAATCCCTTCTGGCCTGCAAAGTTTCTTTTGAGAAATCAGCTGACAGTCTTAGGTAACTAACTGCTTTTCTCTTGCTGCTTTTAAGATTCTCTCTTTGTCTTGAACCTTTTGCATTTTGATGATAATGTGTCTTGATGTGGGCCTCTTGGGGTTCATCTTGTTTGGGACTCTCTGTGCTTCCTGGACTTGTATGTCTGTTTCCTTCACCAAGTTAGGGAAGTTTTCTGCCATTATTGTTTCAAATAGGTTTTAAATTTCTTGTTCTCTCTGTTCTCCTTCTGGCACCCCCAAGATGTGAATGTTGGCATGCTTGAAGTTGTCCCAGAGGCTCCTTACACTATCCTCATTTTTTTAAATTCTTTTTTTTTCTTTTTGCTGTTCTGACTGGGTGTTTTTTGCTTCCTTATATTCCAAATCGAAGGTTTGCTTCTTGGCTTTACCTACTCTACTATTGAATTTGTTTAAACTATTCTTTATTTCAGTTAGTGCCTCCTTCATTTCTGACTGGTCCTTTTTTATGCTCTTGAGGCCCTCAGTAAGTTCACTGAGGTTCTCACTAAGTTCATTGAGCATCTTTATAAGCAGTGTTTTGAACTCAGCATCTGTTAGGTTGCTTATCTCCATTTTGCTTAGTTCTTTTCCTGGATATTTTTTCTGTTCTTTCATTTGGGACCTGTTTCTTTGTCTCCTCATTTTGTGTAAGAACAAGGCAGAACGAGGCAGTGCAGGGTCTCCAGATGTGCAGGTTTATTGGGAATTAGCCTGCCGGACTACCTCTAAGGAGAGAGTAGCAACTGGCTTGTACAGACAGGGATTTTTGAACTCAGGGCTGGGGGGTTGGTCGTTCAGCTGAAAAGACGTGGTCAGCTTTGACTGGTTGGGCCTGGGGTCTCCTGAGTTCTTGATTGGTCGGGGGCTGAGGTCTCCTGAAACCTGTTTTTCTTGTTGAGCGACCATTTGCAGTTTTGGGTGGGTTAGGTTGGTTCCATCATTCTGTTCCGCCTGACTGGAGTGATGGGTTTTGGTTTCTTGGAATGAGAGATTTAGGGCAGTAATATGAAAGTTAAGAGCTAACATTTTGGCTGCTTCCCTGTGTTTGTTTCCATGTATTACTTAACAAGAAGTATGGGGCTAGCTGAGACCAGATGCTGCTTGTTTGAAAGAATTTAGGAAAACCTGAAGCAGGATCCAAGACAGGCCAATCCTATAATTAACCACCTAGCAACAACTTGGGTGGGCCTGAAAGTTGGATGGGGTGGGGCCTCAGGGAATCACCAGGGCGGGGCAACCAGTGTGAGCCAGGTGGCTGGAGTCCCAGATACTGCAACTGTCTGCTGCCCCAGGGAAGGGCTCACCAAAGGAACAAAGGCCTCTGACAGCACGTTTGTCCTGAAGAAAGCCCCCTCTCCAGCCCTCGCTCCAATGACAAATAGCTCAGTTCTTCTCTGTATGTCTCTGGCGCCCCTCGAGCTGCCTTCCCTCCAAGCATAGAGGGAGAGAGTCTGATAAGTCCATGCACTGGCCCTTTCAGAGGAGCTGCCTGGGGCTCCAGCCACCTCAGCCTCCCTGAGCCTCAGTTTCCGCTGGTTTTTCCAGCCAGAAGTTATAGGGACTTCTCTTCCTGGCACTGAAACCCTGAGCAGGGCACCTGGTGTGGGACGGGGATCCCTCAGTCCTCAGGAAGGACCTTCCCAGCCGAGGTGTCCTCTTGATTTTTATCCGCGACACATGGGTGTGGGACCAGCCCGTAGCACCTCCGCCCCTCCTACCAGTCTTGATGAAACTGCTGCTTTAATTTCGTAGTTCTAGGACTTCCATTCAGCTTGAAATCAGGCAGTTTTGAATGATGGTTGTTCTGTAGTTTAGTTGTAATTTTGATGTGGTGGTGGGAGGACGCGATACCGCGTTTACCTACGCCGCCATCTTGACCAAAAGTCCTATAATATGCACTTCTAAGGAACCAAAGAAAAGCAAAAACTGGGCAGGGAGCAAGGCTGGGTCCTTCTGTTTAACAGTGTTATTGCTACTAACTAAGGGATTCAGGAAATAAGACTTGGTTGTGAAATGGAACAAATGTACCTTATGGTCAATTATTAATCATGAATGGTTGTGCTTTAAAAAAATCCCACTTTTTAAGAAGTTTTTTTTTATTTGACACAGACTCAGAATTATAGTGTTGAAGATTTATTTTGAGAGTAGATATTCGAGATACTTGAAAAGGTTATATTTCCAAGGTCATATAGCTAAGAATGAACTTCAAACTTCTATTCCAGGATCCAAGAAGGGAACAGATGTGACACATATTTAATAACAAAAAAAATTAGTGTCTTTTTTGAATCATTAGGATATTTATTCTAGGCAGCAGCATAATAAAGACTGAATAATTCCTGCAGGGGAATCTGCATCTATGAGACCCAAACTGTACTAATGTAAGTATTTAAAAATTGATCATTATCTCCTGTTTAGTTCAGTTAGAAAAATGGATATTCTATGGAAGTC
The DNA here is from genome assembly GCF_014108415.1 of Molossus molossus. Taxonomy (NCBI): domain Eukaryota; kingdom Metazoa; phylum Chordata; class Mammalia; order Chiroptera; family Molossidae; genus Molossus; species Molossus molossus. The sequence goes on along the minus strand of NW_023425345.1, from coordinate 26,699,527 downwards.
TCTAAGTAGCTAATGATAGAAATAACTATGATTTATTATTATTATTTTTATTAAAGCATAGTTTACATAAGATATTATATTACTTTCAGGTGTACAACATAATTTGACATTTATGTACCTTATGAAGTGATCACATGATGAGTCTAGTAATCATCTGTCACCGTACAGAGTTATTATGATATTATTGACTATATTCCCTGTGCTGTACATATATTCCTGTGCCTTATTTATTTTATAACTGGAAGTTTTTACCTCTAAATCCCCTTCACGTTTTCCACCTGTCCCTTCCCCTCCCTCACCTCTAGCTACCATCAGATTGTTCTTTATCTATGAGTCTGTTTGTTTTGCTTTTATTTATTTTTATTTTTGTATTTCACATATAACTGAGATCATGTGGTATTTGTCTTTCTCTGTCTGCTTAATTCACTGAGCATAATACCCTCTAGGTCCATCATGTTGTTGCAAATGGCAAGACTGCATTTCTTTTTATGGCTGAGTAGTATTCTCTTGTATATACGCACCACATCTTTATTCCATTTGTCTATTGATGAATGCTTTAAGTTGTTCCCATATCTTGACTATTGTAAGTAGTGCTGTGATGAACATAGGGGTGCATATATATTTTTGAATTAGCGTTTTTGTTTTTCTTCGGATAAATACCCAGAAGCTGGATTGCTCGGTTGTATGGCAGTTCTATTTTTAATTTTTGGGGAACCTCTATGCTGTTTTCCACAATGGCTGCACCAATTTACAATTCCATCAACAGTGTATAAAGATTCTCTTTTCTCACATCTTCACGAGCAATTATCATTTGTTGGCTTTTTGAGATTATCCATTCTGACAGGTGTGAGGTGTTATCTAATTGTAGTTTTGATTTCTATTTCCCTGATGATTAGCAATGTTGAGAATGTTTTCATGTGTCTGTTGGACATCTATATGTCTTCTCTAGAGAAATGTCTAGTGAGGTCCTCTGCCCATTTTTAAAATTGGATTGTTAGTTTTATTTCATGTTGAGTTATATGAGTTCTTTATATATTTTGGATATTAACCCCTTGTCAGATGTTTCATTTGCAAATAGCTTCTCTCATTCAGTCTTTTTGTTCTGTTGATGGTTTCCTTTACTGTGCAAAAGCTTTTTTAGTTTAATGTAGTCCCATTAATTTTTTTTTTTTTTTGGTGGTCTTGGCACAAGGAGACATAAAAAAAAATATTGCTAAGAGCAATGTTTACTGCCTATGTCTTCTAGAAGTTTTATGGTTTCAGGTTTTATATTTAAGTCTTTTTTTTTTTTTGCTTTATCAGCAATTTTTATTAATTTATTTTTTAAAATTACAGATGTTCTTCCTTTTCCCCCCATCGTTACCCTCCTCCTCACTCCTGTCATCTCTGTTCCCCCTTCACCGCACTGTTGTCTGTGTCCAAAGGTTATGCATATATGTATTCCCATCCTACCATCGCCCTTACCTCTGAGGTTTGTCAGTCTGTTCCCTACTTCTGTGTCTTTGGATCAATTTTTTTTATCAGCTTATTTTCTTCATTATATTCCACAGATAAGTGAAATCATATGATACTTGTCTTTCTTTGAATGGCTTATTTCATGTAGCATAATACTCTCTAGGTTTGTATTCTCAAAGGGTAAGAACACTTTCTTACAGCTGCATAGTATTACATTGTTACATTAAAGTCTTAATCCATTTTGAATTTATGGTGTACAAAAGTGGTCCAATATCATTGTATATGGTGTACAAAAGTGGTCCAATATAATTTTTTCTATTATCTGTCCAGTTTTTCAAACACCATTTATTGAAGAGAGCGTCTTTTCCCCATAGTATAGTCTTACCTCCTTTGTTGTAGATTTATTACACACACAAACATTTCTTTTTCCTTTCTGGGCTCTCTATCCTGTTCCACAGATTTATCTGTTTTTGTGCTGGTATGTTTTGATTATGATAGCTTTATAGTATAGTTTGAAATTGGGGAGCATAATACCTCCAACTTTGTTCTTCTTTCTCAAGATAGCTGTAGCTATTTGGTGTCTTTTGTGTTTTTATATAAATTTTGAGATTATTTGTTCTAGTGCTCTTAAAAAGGCCATTGTATTTTTGATTTGTTATTGTTTATGAAGGGCCAAGTAGTCTACTAAGCACTCTTGCTACTCTCTATCCATATTGATTATTAGAATATTCTTATTAGATATGAAAAATTAACCTAATTAAAAATAAAGCTTAAATAAGTATTATTCTGATATTTACATAAAATACATCTTTAATAAGATAAATTAATTGTCCAAAGTTACACAGGAAAAAGTGGTAAGGAATAGAGCAGGTATTTGAACTCGGGAGTGTATGAACTCAGTGTTAATATTATTAGCCTTATACCAGGTGCTCCTAACATGAGCAATGTACATTGTTCCCCGGAAATCTCTGGAACTGAAATCTCTGTCTGGCCATTGTAAATACATTGATATTTAGCTGTCAATTCTGTAAACTTGATCCAGAGACAATTTGGGCGCATTATCTCAAGGGGTCACTAGGTGGAGCTAGTGCACTAAAAAGTCATCATAGGCTTTTGGAGAGGAGGGCAGAATTTATTCTAGGATATCAGCAGAGGCTGGTTTTGATTGGAAAAGTGCTAAAAAGATCACTCCCTATGACAACTGGCTTTTAAAAATTTTCTGGATAATGTAGATGAAGAGGAAAATGAGAGGTCTCTGGAGGTGTAGAGAATTGCTAGAGCCAAGAGCTATGTGGGATGAATGCATAATCAACAAATTCTTTTCTTTCCTAGGAGTGATTTTAATAATCTGATGTGTGGCTAGGCTGGTGGGTTGTTGAAGCAGAGCACAATATCACCCTGCCTGTGTGGTCTGCCTTCTCTTAGAGATTCCAGCCTTTCACATTATGTAATACTGAGCATACCTACTTTTATCTAGTGTTTCAAATGGGATTTCTAAAATGATGATAGTGATGGTAATATTGTTATATTAGCATACATGTACATGGTATTTTATAGTTTGTGGATTCCTTTTACTTTAATTCATTATTGAATGGATCGATTCTGCCTGAGGCTCAACCTTCCTGGACGTGGGATAAGAGCAGGATGGGATAGGATGATTCTTTTCTTCTGTGTTTAGGAAGGTATTAAAGTTGGGTTCTTCAGAGAAGCAGAACCAAAAAGATGTACATATACTGCACTTGAACATCCTTTTATTGAGAATTCACTGAGAACCAAATTGTTCTTTTTCTTCCTATCTCCTCTGGTTTTATTTGTCACAGGATTGAGGAAAACAGTTAGCCCTCTATAAACAAAGATAAGTCAGGGAACAGTATTAAATTCCATTTAATGCTCTTTCCCAAGTTCCATTGGAATCATTATTTGTCGTGTACCTGAGCCAGTGGTTGGTTGCAGGGTACATTTGAGAGATCACCAAATGCTGGTTTGTTTCCACTCCCTCTAACAGCACAGGAACTCCTTATGTCCACAATGCATTCCTGAAAAACACAGCACACAGGGATTTGTGGTCACACAGACTACTTTTCCCCTCAAGACCAGTGTTTTGTTTGAGAATTACGGTCCTTTTTCAGCTTCTAGAGGCTGCCCACATTCATTGGCTCATGATCTTCTTCCTTCCATCTTTAAAACCAGCAATACAGACAGGCAAGTCCAAAATCTGCAAGGGTAGGCAAGTGTGCAGACGCAGGGAGTTGATGTTGGTATTTCAGCTCAAGTCCAAAGGCAGTTTGCTGGTAGAATTTCTTTTTCCTCAGGGGTCCTCAGTCTTTTTCTTAGGGCCTTCAATTTATTGGATGAAGCCCACCCATGTTATGGAGAATAATCTGCTATTCTCAATATTTAAATGTTAATCCATCAACATCTAGACATGTTTGGCCAAATATTTGGGTACTGTGCCCTAGTTAAGTTGACCCATAAGATGAACCATCATAAGTAAGCAAATAATTCTCTGCTGGACTTAAAGGGAAAATGGTGTTTCTTTTGCATTATTTCCTGGATTACAGAGCAGTTCATTTCAACTTCAGTAAAACCATTCTATTCACCTTCTCTTCTGCCCCTGAAATCTTGATGAATTGGCAGTTATTTTGGATAAGTACACAAAAATTTTTATATAAATATATAATAAATAAATAATTCTGTAAAGCATGTCTCCTAAGCTTATTCCATATTATGATTAAAATGTGGCTTTGAGCCCTGGTTGGTTTGGCTCAGTGGACCAAAGAATTGTGGGTTCGATTCCGGTCAAGGGCACATACCTTGGTTGCGGTTTGATCCCTGGCCCTGGTTGGGGTCATGTGGGAAGCAACCAATCAATTGTCCCTCTCACATTGATGTTTCTCTCTCTCTCTCCCTCCCACTCTATCTGAAAATCAATGGAAAAATATCCTCGGGTGAGGATTTTTAAAAAATGGGGTTTTGACAATGGACACAGGTAACAGTACAGTGAAGGTCTGGGGGTGGGAGCAGGGAGGAGGGTGTCAGTGGGGAAAAAAAGTGGGGTATCTATACTACTTTCAACAATAAAGATAAATTAAAAAAAATAAAATTTGGTTTTGAGATTCTTTTTTTGGTACAAGTACCTAGAAAATGCATGCAATGAACAGAGTGCTTTACAAGTCAAGTATAGAAGCATCAAATATTATTTCTGAAAGGTTCCTACATACAATGTTTGGACTCCCTCATTTTACGATAAGTCATTGACCCCCCCCGCCCCGTGCAGTCAAAAATCTGTGTGTAACTTTTGACTCCCCCAACATTTAACTATTAATAGCCTGCCGTTGACCATAAGCCGTCCCAATAACATAAACAGTCAATTGAGACATATTTTGTAATATTATATGTATTATATACTGTATTTTATAAAGTAAACTAGAGAAAAAAGTTAAGAAAATTATAAGATAAGTTACATTTAAAGTACTATACTGTATTTATTTATTTATTTATGTATTTATGTATTTATGTATTTATGTATTTATGTATTTATTTATTTTTTATCCTCACCCGAGGACATTTTTGCATTCATCTTGAGACAGAATGGGAGGGAGAGAAGGAGGAAGAGAGAGAGAGAGAGAGAGAGAGAGAGAGAGAGAGAGAGAGAGAAACATCGACGTGAGAGAGACACATCAAGTGGTTGCCACCCACACAACCCCAACTGGGGCCGGGAACAAATTGCAACCAAGGTACATGACCTTAGTGGGAACCGAACCCGGGCCCCTCTGGTCTGCGGCCCGACACTCTAACTGCTGAGCCAGACTGGCCAAGGCTATACCGTATTTATTGATACTGCAAGTTTGTGTTGTCTGTTCCAAATATATGTATGTGAGATTTGAAATTTTGAAAATGATGATTCTGTAGTTAGAGAATGTAGATGATAAAAAAAGCCAAGAAAAAAAATCCTAGAGAATGTTTACATTCAATAGGTCGGAATCAGATAAGGAGAATGAGAGGTACCAGAAAGAGAAGGGAAAAACCAGAGTGGTGTAATTAAAGGAGTGATTAGCAGTTTCAAGTAGTTGTGAATTTGTTGATTAGTTCTAATAGTTTTTTTGGTGGAATAGTTAGGATTTCTTATATATAAGATCATATCATCTGCAGAGACAATTTTACTTTTTTCCCCTCTAGTTTGGATGCTTTTATTTCTCTTTCTTGCTGATTGCTCTGGCTAGGACTTCTAGTACTATGTTGAATAAAAATAGTGAGAGTAATTACCCTTGTCTTGTTCCTGATCTTAGAGGAAAAGCTTTCAACCTTTCACTATAGAATATATGTTAGTTGTCATATATGGCCTCTATTATGTTGAAGTACATTCCTTCTATACCCAAATTGTTGAGCATTTTTTTTTATCCTCACCCAAGGACATCTTTTATTTTATTTTTTTGCATTTATCTTTAGACAGAGCAGGAGGGAAAGGCGGGGGGCAGAGAGAGAAACATGGAGTGGTCGTCACCCACACGACCCCAACCAGGGCCAGGGACAAACTGCAACCAAGGTACAGTCCTAAGTGGAAACTGAACCCGGGACTCTCTGGTCCATGGGCTGACACTCCAGTTGCTGAGTCAAACTGGCCAGGGCTTGTTGAGCATTTTTATCATGAAAGGATGTTGTATTTTTTCAAATGCTATTTCTGCATCTACAAAGATGATCATATGATTTTTCTTTTACTTGATTACAGCGGTTTATTACATTGATTGGCATATGTTGAACCATCCTTGCATCACAGTGATAAATCCCATTTGATTATAGTGTGTGATCCTTTTAATATGCTGTTAAATTCAGTTAGATAATATTTTGTGGAGGGTTTTTTCATGTATATTCATCAGTGATGTTGGCCTGTAGTTTTCTTTTCTTGCATTGTTCATATCTGGCTTTGGTACCAGGGTGATGCTGGCCTTGTAAAATGGGTCTGGAGTTTTTATTCTCTTCATTTTTTGGAAGGAATTTGAGAAGAATTGACATTAATTCTTCTTTAAATATTTGTAAAATTCATCATATCACCCTATGCTATTTTTTGTTGGATAGTATTGGACTACTGAGTCAATCTCCTTAGTCATTATTAGTCTGTTCCAATGTTCTATTTTTCCAAATCAGTCTTGGGAGGTTGTATGTTTCTAGGAATTTATTGATTTCTTTTAGGTTATCCAATTTGTTGGCATATAATTGTTCATAGTACTCTCTTATGATCCTTTGTATTTCTGTGGTATTAGTTGTAAGGTCTCCTCCCTTATTTTTTGGGTCTTCTCAGGTTTATCTTTTTTTTTTTTTTAAGAGAGAGAGAGAGAGAAACATTTATTGTTCCATTTATCTATACATTCATTGGTTGATTCTTGTATGTGTCCTGACCAAGGATCAAACCTGCAACATTGGCGTATTCGGATGATGCTGTAACCAACTGAGCTATTCAGCCAGCGCCAGGTTGTCATTTAAAAAAATCTTTTCAGAAAAATCAGCTCTTTGTTTCATTGATCATTTCCATTGTTTTCTGTTCTCTACCTCATTTATTTCTGCTCTGCTCTTTTTCTTTTTTTGTGTGTGTGTTGTTCCTTTTGCTAACTGTGGCATAGTTTGTTCTTCTTTTTCTAGTTCCTTGAGTTGTAAAGTTAAGTTGTTGATTGACAGTGTTCCTTTTGGATTCCCAAGGGCAATGCTAGAGCTCAAGTTTGTGGCCTCTCTCTGTCCCACAGATTAAGTGTCTGCCAAAGCTCACTTTTGCTGACAGCAGGAGTGTGTACAGGGAACCAGTCACAGGGTGGGAGTGTGTGTGTAGCCTTGGGGGTACCCATTGGGCATGGTGCCCCTGTGGCTCATGGGCAGGCTTCTTTTTTGTTGTTGTTAATCCTCGCCCAAGATATTCTTCTATTTTTAATTTTTTAGATAAAGTGGAAGGGAGGGAGAGAGAGAGAGAGAAACATTAAAGTGAAAGAGACACATGGGGTTGCCTCTCACATGACCCCAGCCTATGTGCCCTTGACCATGAATCAAACTTGAGATTCTTTGGTCTGCGAGCTCACACTCTAACCACTGAGCCAAACCGATCAGGGCTGGGCAGGCTTGTTGATGAATCCATGGCACAGTTAGTAGGATCCACATCTCTTTAATGCCCTGCTAGATTCTTGTCCGCCACTCTCACAGCCTCTTCCAGTCATGCAGATTACAACTCAGTGTTCTTTAGGGTGGCAAGAGAGAAGTAGGCCTCTTTGCCAGAGTCTTGCACTCTGGGAAATCCAGGTGCTCATTTTTAAAAAATTGATTTTTGGAGAGGGAGAAAGGGGGAGAGAGAGAGAGAGAAAGAGAGAGAGAGAGAGAAACTTTTTATGTGAGAGTAATACATTGAATAGTTGCCTCATGTATGCACCCCTATCGGGGATTGAATCCACAACCTAGGTATGTGCTCTGACTGGGAATCGAACCTGCAACCTTCCAGTGCACAGGACGATGCTCCAACCAACTGAGCCAATTGGCCAGGGACAGGTGCTCATTTGAATGCATACTCTTTCTCCCACAGTAGGGAAGGGAAGGTTTCTCTTGCTACTGAGCTATGGAGACAGCAGATGTGGGTAAAGTAAAAATGTCCTCCTACCCTTTTCAATAAATCCAAACTTTTTTTTTTCTCCAACAGTGTGCTGGAATTTCTGCAATGCATATTTCAACTTCCACAAGGGCTCTCTCGTCTGTGGGTGATTGCATAAGACCATTCTCCAGGGACTCCTGGACTATGGCTGAGAGGGACTGGAGTGAGTTTGTGGGCCCCTGCAGGGTCCACAGCCAGGGTATGTATGCCTGTTTTCGGATACATGGGTGGGTCAGACTCCCCCAGAGTTCCATGGCATATAGTGCTGGATCCCACAGCTCCCACAAAGGCATTTTTGTTCATGGATGTATGCCAAAATGTTGTGGAGCACGGGATACAAGTGAGTGATGTCTTTTTCAGCCATCTTGCTCACAAGATACATTTTAGGGTCAAGTGAGAGAAATAGTTTGAAACAAGTAAACACCATTCTTATTTATTTATTCAACTTCCATCCATTCATCCATTCAACCCTCATCAATCCACCTTGATCCATCTATTATTTCATTTAGCAAATATTTATTAAACATCTACAATATGTCAGTTTGTGTGCATGGACTCAATATAAGGGAATATTATTAGTTCTCTAATGAATATTCCTTAATACTATTTTCCGAAGCCATGCCAGTGAATTGAAATCACCACTCCCTCAAACATATTTAATCAGTGTATACACACTAATTGGTCACCAAAGGTAACTGTCTTATTTTAATGTTCAGATTTTCTGTTTGTTTCAGCTTCTTTATTAAAGGCATTTAAATTTATTCTTTTTCTTTCTTTTAAAATTTTGTTTAAAGAATCGTTTATTGATTTTTAGAGAGAGAGGAAGGGAGAAGAGAGAAACATCAATATGAGAGTGCAACACTGATTGGTTGCTTTCTGCATGCCCCTTACTGGGGATCGAACCTGAAACCCCAGCATGTGCCCTGATTGGGAATTGAACCAGCAACCCTTTGGTGCACAGGAGGATGCCCAACTGACTGGGTCACATCAGCCAGGGCCAAAGGTATTTAAATTAAAAAAACCCTTTCTTGAATACATTCTCAGAGCAATTCTATTTTCAACAATAACAGTAAAAATAAACTCAGATAATCTGTTTTATTGGATTGATCACAAATAGCAACTATGTGTTTTATTTGTCCAGAATTGTAGGTTTGTTATCACAGCATTTTTTCAATGTTATTAATCTTTTGGTGGCTGTTTTAGTATAGCATTACTCAATTTATAAGCAAATTGAGAAGTATTTATAATTTATTTGAACAACAGCATTTTAGAACTGTAATGGGAGTTATCATAGCCAAGATAACAAATCCTACAACTTTTTGTTATTTATTAGCAAATATTATCTATACCTGATATCAACAAATCCCTTCTTTATACATTATAAAAATTTTAAGAAATTTTATTGCAGCTCAATCATTTCCCAGATTTCCACAGATCTTTGCCAGAGTAACTTATAAACTAATATGATATAAACTGGTTAAGCGCATGGCTTTGGAATGAGACAAACTCATGGCTCTACAGATACTGTGTGATCTTAGACAAGTTAGTAACATTTTTAAGTCTCAGCTTATAAAGCGCTTGGTAAAATTCCTTGCATAAGTTCTCCATAAATGCTATCTTTTAGTATCTATGTTATTTTGACTAAATCAAGGTAAAGAGGTATCATATAGTTTTTATTTTTTCTACATTTGAATTTATAGATTATCTTTTGTAATATTTTGCATATGTTTCAGATAAAATTAGGTTCAGCTATGAGTTACAGGGGCCTAAAATTACAGTGGCTTTAAAAATACACACCCCGCCCCTGCCCTGACTGGTTTGGCTCAGCGGTTAGAGTATCGGCCGGTGGACCAAAGAGTTGTGGGTTTGATTCCAGCCAAGGGCACGTACCTCGTTTGCGGTTCATCCCCAGCCCTGGTTGGGGTCATGCATAAGGCAGCCAGTTGATGAGTCTCTCTCACGTTGATGTTTCTCTCTCTCTCTCTCACTCTCTCCCACTCTATCTGAAGATAAATGAAAAAATACCCTTAGGTGAGGATACCCCCCCCCCCCAATATAAAAGCTAGGTTGTTCAGGGCTGGTGTAGTGGTTGTATTCTACTAAGTTCCCAGGAATCTAGAATCCTTACATTTTACCCCTCTGCCATTTTGAGTTTGTGGCCATTATCCTCACAATCTAGAGTGTTAGCTCTAGCCCCCGTCATCACACTGACATCTTAAGCATATTTGAAAAGGAAAAGGAGGCAAAGGATACAAGACTGTGGCTTTAAAGGGAGATCTCCCAAAACTGCCACACATTTCCGTGTCTATTCTATTGTCCAGAATTCAGGCACATGTTCAAACCCAGCTGCTGTGGAGGATTAGAAAATGTATCTCTGTTCTGAGTGCATATTTGCTAAGCTTAGAACTACAAGTCCTCTTACTATGAAGGAATGGGGAGAATGGATAATGGGGGACATTGGCTAACATCTCCTGCAATATGTAACTTGTGTATTACACAGACTCAACTTATTGTAATATAAATATGATTTATTTGTCCAATAACTTCTACCAACTTTGCCAAATCACCATTTCCTCCTGAGAGCCAGCTCCCTTAAGGATATTACAGGCTGGTTCCTTATACTTTGGTCACTTTAGGCTATTCAGAATAGTCTTGTTTCAATTTGTGAGCCCTAGGCTCTTCATTAAAAAACACCTCTATTATATTTAAGTCAAAGCTCTTCTCTTCCTCCCCCCCTGTTAAGGTTAGAGTAGCAGTTTCAGGGGTCTAGAGGGAAGGGGCATCTGGCTTACAGGGTGAGGGACACACATGGTGGTAGCATCTTCCTGCCTTCCTTTTGGCCATTTCCACTGCTCTTTGGCTGGTTGCTTGAAAGTCCAGTGGGAGCAGGGGGGCTCCTGTAGGCCCTGCTGAGAGGCTTCATCCTGCGTGCCTCACTGCCATGGGTAGTTCTTTGTAAGCTTCATGGCCGTCTGCCCTCCATGGCTCCCTCCTCAGGGCCTGCAGCCAGCTGTGGAACTGATCTTCGGCATACCTGTTCCTCCCAGCCTGGCTGTGCCTCTGTACCACTGTGCCCGGCTCCTGGAGCTTTCTCCTGCCCTGGGGGAAGTTCTTAGACACTGCCTGCGTAAGCTCCGACCTCTTCTGTTCTTTTTTTCCTTATTGTGGTAAAATATATATCAACAAAATGTTTAACCCTTTTTGAGTGTTTAATTTGGTGGCCCTAACTGCATTTAGCATGTTGTGCAAAAATCACAACTATCTTTTTCTAAAACTTTCTCATCACCCAAACAGAAACTTTGCACCCATTCAACAAAAACTCCCCATTTCTCCTCCTCTAGTCCCCAGTGACCTCTACTTACTTTGTGTCTCTATGAATTTGCCTATTCTAGATATTTCAAATAAGTGAAATCATACAATATTTGTTCTTTTTGTCTGGCTCCTTTCAGTCAGCATAATGTTTTTGTGGTTCATCCATGTTATAGCATGAACTCAGAAGTTCATTCTCTTTTATGGCTGACAATACATTCTATTGTATGTACATACCACGTTTTGTTTTAGCTGTTGTGAATAAAGCTGCAAAGAACATCAGCATCTGTTTGAGTTCCTGTTTTTAATACTTTTGGGTGTATCCCGTTGTTGGGTATATATCTAGGAGTGGAATTGCTGGGTTGCATGATAATTTTATGTTTATCTTTTTGAGGAATTGTCAAACTGTTTTCCATTATCTGCACCAGCAATGTACAAAGGTCTCCACATCCTTGTCAACATTTACTATTGTGCACACTTTTGGTTACAGGCATCCTAGTAGGTATGAAGTCATATCTCATTTTGGTTTACATTTCCCTGATGACTAATGATGTAAAGCATCTTTTCACATGCTTATTGGTCACTTGCATATCTTCTCCAGAGAAATGTCTATTCAAGTTCTTTACCCATTGTTTTAAATTAGGTTTTTGTTTTAAACTTATCTTTAAAATAGAGTTGGATCCAATAAACTCTGTTCTAAGAGTTTGGGGATGCTCTTCCCTTCTTTTTTGCAGCTGCCACAGGGAGAGAAGGAAGAAGAGAACTCTTCATGCTGCTGTATTATCCAAGAGATTGCCTTCTTCTGCCTCTGGTCTTTCTCTTACAGCTGTGTGCTGGTGAATCAGATCAGGCTCTCTTGTCCCTGAAGTTGGGGTTGGGAGGAGTACAGTAATGAAAGGCTCACAGCAAGAAGTAGGCTTTAAAAACTATGTTCCCAGTAATTACTTCTAGAGGCTAAAAAAGATCTTAATCAGATCTTACACAAACCTGTTTTATTTATGCATAGAATAATTCAGTCTTAGAACAGAGTTTATTGGATCCAACTCCATTTTAAAGATAAGGCCTTGCAGGTCCCGAAAGGTGAGGTAACTTTGCCCACTATTTTGCTAGTTTAAAACTGATTTTTTTAAATGCCTGGTTTGTGCCACTGTAGTTGCAAAAGTGATCTGGAAGAGGACCACATTTGCAATACGACCTATTTCTGTTTTCTCTTCCCCATGTGATCGAGGCATATTCAAGGGGAAACTATTTCATCATCAACTCTAAAAATGTATGGTTTCTAGGCTTTTTGGGATCAGGCTGTTATACTAAGTAAATATAGATGAACATTATGCTTGTCTAACATGCTACACTTTACAAAGTAGTATCATATTCTTACAACATCCTGACCATCAGTGAACAAGTGTTACTGTTCTTATTGGATAAGGACATGATCAAGATCATCAGGAAATTGATGGCAGCTTTTGGTGCAGATCATGGCCCCTCATCTCTGTGAAGGTGATCTAGCTGATTACTGATGGCCAGCAAGCTCCAGTGGAAAGAACATCAGAATATGCAGTGAGAAGAATCCAGGTTCAATTCCCGGCTATCTCCTTGATTGACATTATCTTAGGCAAGTTACTTTATCTTTCTGAGTCTCAGTCTCCTCCTCTGTAAAATGGAGACAAAAAGAATGCCAGTTTACCCAATTGTAGGAATAAAACAGAAAATGGAGTGACAGTCTTTTGTGAATATAGAGAGTTATACATGTCAGCGATTCCTATTATCTGGCTGTCTAGGTTTAGTGGGGGGTCACTTACTTTGTGTATTATAAATAAGATTTCATAAGGTTTAATTGCATTAGAAGTAGAGGCAAGCTTCAAAGGGCTCCCGCAGAGGAAAAGCTGATGTCTTTCTCCGTCTTATCCTTACCCATAAGCATTGTTATTTAGAATTCAACAGACATGACAAGCTAAGTCTTCTTGAAATATTTCCCACTTTGTAAACATAGCTTAGCTTTTACAGTTCTTTCACCCGTGGAAAGAGGCAACATTTGCTCATTTCACCTAGCATTTGAGGGGTCAGTTGTGAAAATCTGAAAATCTTTCCAACACACTAATCCAGTCACGATGCTCCTGTTATCAAAACCTTTCTACTCCCCGTGGCCCACAAGATAAAGTCCAAATGCCATAGCTGCAAATCTTTTTCCTATCCAAATGGATTATAAATATGCAATGAATTTATTAATCAAAACCTGATTATGAGCATACAGGTCTACTGTGGTCCAGCTCCTCCCTGTGTTCTCAGCCTCATGTCCTGCCTCCTCCCACACACCCATGCGCCAAGGCCTGTCACCTGGGACCACAGACGCCCTGCCTGTCGTGGCCTCAGAAGCATGGAGTGCCCTTCTCCCTTCCTTGCTGCCTACTTGCCACTTCATGGTTCTCCTTTAAGACCTGGCTCAAAGGCCACCGCCTCTGTGAAACCATCTCTGACCTCTTCTTTCTCACAGTGATTATTCCTTCTCTGTAGGAAAAAGGTATTTACTGTATGATCTGTCTTCTGTTTTGTCCTTTTTTTTTTTTTTAATTTTTTTGAGTGACTTTTATTTGTGTAGAATTACATCCCTGGGTTTGCAAAGTCCCATTTCCCTTAATCCAGTCCTGGAAGAGGTGCAGCTGGGGATTCAGCAGAGCTAGAAGAAAGCCAATGTCCAGAGTTTCCATTCCATGGTGGAGGTGGGTGCGGTAAGTCCATTAGTCCACTGTGTGTGGTTCACAGGGCTGTGGGCAATGTGGGCAGATGCAGGGGAGCCAAGAGAGAACACTCCTTGCAACAAGAGTAGAACTTGTTACAAGCTTGGGCCTCATCCGCTGTATGAAACGATGGGCTTTGGCACCAGTGGTCAGAGATCTGATCCTCTCCTTCCCATTCTGTCACCGGTCATTCCGTAATTTTGGAGCTTTGATTCTTCATACAGAAGCTCTGCAAACGAACAGCTCTGTAAGAGGTGGTTTCAGTGGCCCGACCTCAGTGGCCCTACCCACAGAGAAGCGCCAACTGCAGCCTGTTCACGTCCCCTGGGCGCTGGGCGGCCTGACCCACCCCGACCGAAACCCAGAGCTCTGACTGCGCAGGCGCCGGAGCCTGTTTTGTCCTATGTCGTTTGAGATTTTGCCCAGCTATTAGTGCACAATAATTTTTTATTTTTAATTAATTAATAAATAAATAAATTAAATTTTATGTATTAATTTTTTGCAATATTTATTAATTTATTTTTGTTACAGATGTTACTCCTTTCCCCCCCATTGACACCTTCCTCCCATTCCCGCGCCCCTGCCACATTGTTGTCTATGTCCATTGATTATGCCTATATGCATAAGTTCTTTGGTTTATCTCTTCCCTCTCCCCAACCCCCTCCTCTGAAATTTGTCAGTCTGAACCCTGCTTCCATGTCTCTGGGTCTATTTTGTTCATCACCTTATTTTGTTCATTATATTCCACAAATAAGTGAGATCATGTGATACTTGTCTTTGATTGGGTTATTTCACTTAGCATAATACTCTCCAGGTCCCTCCATGTCATCTCAAAGGATAAGAGAGCTTTCTTTTTTACAACTGTATAGTATTCCATTGTGTATATGTACCACCGCTTTTTTTATTCACTCATCCATTGATGGACATTTAGGATGTTTCCAGATCTTAGCAATTGTAAATAGTGCTTCTATGAACAGAGGGGTACATATATTCTTTCTGATTGGTGTTTCAGGCTAGCCCTGGCTGGTTTGGCTCAGCAGTTGGAGCATTGGCCTGTGGACCAGAGAGTCCTGGGTTCGGTTCCCGCACATACCAAAAAACCCCCCCAAAAAACAAAATCAAGATTGCTGTGGCTATTCGGGGTATTTTTTGGTTACATATAAATTTTTGGAGTGTTTGTTTCAGTTCTGTGAAATATATCATTGATATTTTAATGGGGATTGCATTGACTCTATAGATTGCTTTGGGTAGTATGGATATTTTAATGACGTTAATTCTTCCTATTCATGAACAAAGTATATGCTTCCACTTTTTTATGTCTTCCTCTATTTCTTTTTTCAATGTCCTGTAGTTTTCTTCAAATAGGTGCTTTACTTCTTTGGTTAAGTTTATTCCTAGGTATCTTAATTTTTTTGTTACAATGGTAAATGAGATTGTTTTTAAAATTTTTTTTCTATGTGTTCATTATTGGTGTGTAAAAATGCCAGTGATTTCTGGATGTTGATTTTGTATCCTGCTACTTCGCCAAATTAATTTATTAAATCTAGTAGTTTTTTTCATGGAGTCTTCAGGGTTTTTTAGGTACAATAATATATCATCTGTGAATAATGACAGTTTTACTTCTTCCTTTCCAATTTGGATCCCTTTTATTTTTCCTTCTTGTCTGATTGCTGTGGCTAAGACTTCCAGTACTGTGTTAAATAAGAGTGGTGAAAGTGGGCATCCCTATCTTGTTCCTTTTCTTAAGGGAAATGCTTTTAGTTTTTGCCCACTGAGTATGATGTTGGCTGTAGGTTTGTCATAAATGGCCTCTATTATGTTGAGATATGATCCTTCTAGTCCCACTTTGCTGAGAGTTTTTTTTTTTTTAATAAAAAATGGATGCTGGATTTTGTCAAATGCTTTTTCAGCAATAAAGGCATTTGATATGATCACATAGTTTTTATCTTTCATTTTGTTTTTGTGGTATATCACATTTATTGATTTACAAATATTGTACCAGCCTTGCATCCCTGGGATAAATCCCACTTGGTTGTGGTGTATAATTTAAAAAATATATTGCTGGATTCAATTTGCTAAGATTTTGTTGAGGATTTTGGCATCTAGGTTTATCAGAGATATTGGCCTGTAATTTTCTTTCTTTGTAGTGTATTTATCTGGTTTTGGGATTAGGATTATGCTGGCCTCATAAAAAAAGCTTAAAGTCTTTCTTTCTCTTGAGTTTTCTTGGAATAGTTTGAGGAGAATAGGTGATGGTTCCTCTTCGAATGTTTGGTAAAACTCCCCTGTGTAGCTGTCTAGACCAGGGCTTTTGTTTGCTGGGATTTTATTGATTACTTCTTCTATTTCCTTAATTGTTATTGGTCTGTTTAGGTTTCCTGACTCTTCCTAGTTGAGTTTTGGAATAGTATATGATTCTAAGAATTTGTCCATTTGGCCTAGGCTGTCAAATTTGTTGGCATATCATTGTTCATAGTATTTTCTTACAATCCTTTGTATTTCTGTGGTGTCCATTGTTACTTCACCTCTTTCAGTTCTGATTTTATTAATTTGGGTTCTCTTTGTTTCTTGGTGAGTCTGGTTAAAAGTTGATCAATCTTGTTTAATCTTTTCAAAGAACCAGCTTTTGGTTTCATTGATCTTTTGTATTTTTTTTTTAGTCTCCATGTCATTTATTTCTGCTCTGATTTTTATTATTTTTTTCCTTCTACTAACTCTGGGTTTTTCTTTTTGTTCCCTTTCTAAATCTTTAAGTTGTTGGGTTAGATAGTTTATTAGAAAAATTTCTTCTTTCTTGAGGTAGGCCTATATTGCTATGAGCTTCCCTCTCAGGACTGCTTTTGTTGTGTCCCATATATTTTGTATTGTTGTGTGTTCATTTTAATTAGTTTCCAGAAATTTTTTGAGATATATATCTATATCTATCTATCTATATATCTATCTATCTATCCTCATTTGAGGACATTGTGGGAAGGAGGGAGAGGAAGAGAGGGAGAGAGAAATATTGACGTGAAAGGGACACATCGAGTGGCTGCCACCCGCATGACCAACCAGGGCCGGGAATAAACTGCAACCATGGGAACTGAACCCGGGTCTCTCTGGACCGCAGGCTGACGCTCTAACCGCTGAGCCAAACCGGCTAGGGCTGATATCTTTCTTGCTCTCATTGGTAACCCATTCATTGTTTAATAACATGTTATTTAGCCTCCATGTGTTTGAATGTTTTTGAGTATTTTTATTATAATTGATTTCTAGTTTCATGCCATTGTGATCTGAGAAAAGATGCTTGATATGATTTCAATCTTCTTGAATTTGTAGAGACTTAGTTTGTGTCCTAACATGTGGTCTATCTTCAAGAATGTCCCGTGAGTGCACAAGAATTTTGAGGGCTGGACCAGAATCATACCCCTTTGCATCTCTGTACCCCAGTGCCCAGTGCCATATGTAGAAACAGCAGGTGCTCACTCCTTTCGATATCTGAATGTTTGTTGAAGACCATAGGGCAAGATATACTGATAAGAGAAACAGGAACTTGTTTGAACTGTCTCACTGAAAGCTCACCACTATCCCTATCACTTTAGAATTCTGCCCTTTCTTGGTTTGGGTCTTTCATTTCCCCTTCCTGAGATTATAAAGATCTCACCATTCTCTAGTTGTTAATTATACATGAATTAGACAATAAAATAAGGCCTTGCTTTCAAGTTCCACTTTCCAGACCTTTCTTTTAGTCAATTAATCCATTAGTTGAAGAACCAGGGCCTGTGCTACCACGTCCCTCCTTATAACTCTAACAAGCTATGTGGCTTTAGTCAATCTCTCCTGGTCTCTGGGCTCCAGGTTTTGGAATCAGGGAGTTACACTACATATTATCAGAGGTCCCTCTCAGTCCTGATCATTTATTGTCTACATAGTTGATCTGGAAAAAACTGAGTGAGGCAAATGAAAAACAAACATATATTAATTATTTTTCTTTATTTATTTTAGAGAGAGAGGAAGGGAGAAGGAGAGAGAGATAGAAACATCAATGAGAGAGAACAATGATTGGCTGCCTCCTGCATGCCTCCCACTGGGAATGTTGCCCACAATCTGGGCATGTGCTCTGACTGGGAATCAAACTGGTGACCTCTTGGTTGATGCTCAACCACTGAGCTACACTGGCTTGGGGAAAAGGAAACATATTTTATCTAAGGAAGAAAGATACACCATAGAAACATTGGCAGAAGAGGGGTGGGAGTGGGTTAGGACAGGCATCAGTGTGAAAGCCCTGGACTTCCTTTCAGATTAGAGTGCCCTGTTGTTGTCTTCTCATTTCTCCCAGCACAGAGTCAGCCCTCCTAGCGCAGAACACATTTTCTTCAGAATGCTTCTCCCTTCCCTATGATGCTCTCTAACCCTAGGTTTTTCCTCAAGCCTGGTACAAAATATTCCTCTTTTGAATTCTTGAGCACTCTTCTTGCCTCTCCCCAGAAGTGACTGCCATTGAGATCAGAATGGGAAACAGCAAGAAGACCTGATGGTTCCAAGCGTGTACCAGAGAGCTGTCAGCAGAGAGGCCTAGTAGTCAGTCAGCGAGAGCTCAGGATTCAGAGGAGGATGGAGAAGCAGAAGAATCGGGGATGGAAAGGAGGGCTTGGGACCAAGATGTATTTAGGAATTTTATTGCAGATCTGTTTTTTAAAGAAAGGAACTTTCAGGAAGAAAATATAAAGTACGCGGATTTCACGTTAGCACACAGGGTGAAGATAAGAGTCCTTCAAGAGCATAAAGTTAAATATTTAAATAAAGGTCTTGTATTAATTCTGATATGTCTTTTATCAAGTGGAAGTAGAGACATTTATTGGAGAAACTGGCTATAAATAGATTTTTTTAAGGTAAATTCTAATATTTATTGCTTCAAAAGGGCAAAGTCTAAAACCCAACCAAAACGGCTGTAAAGAGAAGGGCTGAAGGAGACTTCTGGTCAAGATGGCGGTGTAGGTAAATGTGGTACCGCGTCCTCCCACAACCTCATCACAGTTACAACTAAACTACAGAACAACCACCATTCAAAACCGCCTGAAATCAAGCTGAATGGAAGTTCCTACAACGAAGTTAAAGAAGCAGCCACATCAAGACTGGTAGGAGGGGCAGAGGTGTGACAGGCTGGCCCCATACCAATGTGTGGCAGATAAAAATCAGGAGGACACCTCGGCTGGGAAGGTCCTCCCTGAGGACTGAGGGGTCCCTGTCCCACACCAGGTACCCCACTCATGGTTCCAGTGCCAGGAAGAGAAGTCCCCATAACTTCTGGCTGGAAAAACCAGCGGGAACTGAGGCTCAGGGAGGCTGAGGCTTCTGTAGCTCCAGGCAGCTTCTATTAAAGGGCCCGTGCATGGACTTATCAGACTCACTCCCTCTAAGCTTGGAGGGGAGGCAGCTCGAGGGGCACCAGAGACATACAGAGAAGAACTGAGGTGTTCGGCATGAGGGCTGGAGAGGGGGCTTTCTCTGGGACAGATGTGCTGTCAGAGGCCTTGTTCCTTTGGTGAGCCCTTCCCTGCGGCAGACAGCTGCCATATCTGGGACTCTAGCAACCTGGCTCACACTGGTTTCCCTGCCCTGGTGATTCCCTGAGGCTCTGCCCCACCCAACTTTCAGGCGCACCCAAGCTGTTGCCAGTTGCTTAACCATAGGATTGGCCTGTCTTGGATCATGCTTCAGGTTTTTCTAAATTCTTTCAAACAAGCAGCATCTGGTCTCAGCTAGCCCCATACCTCTCATTAAGCAATACATAGAAACAAACACAAGGAGGCAGCCAAAATGAGGAGACAAAGAAACAGGTCCCAAATGAAAGAACATAACAAAACCCTAAGAAAAGAATTAAGTGAAATGGAGATAAGCAACCTAACAAATGCTGAGTTCAAAACACTGCTTATAAGGATGCTCAATGAACTTCGTGAGGGCCTCAAGAGCATAAAATAAGACCAATCAGAAATGAAGGAGGCACAATCAGAAATGAAGGAGGCACTAACTAAAATAAAGAATAATTTACACGGGGTTAAATAGTAGAGTAGGTAAAGCCAAGAAGCAAACCATTGATTTGGAATATAAGGAAGCAAAAACACCCAATCAGAACAGCAAAAAGAAAGAGAAGCTAAAAAAAATGAGGATAGTGTAAGGAGCCTCTGGGACAACTTCAAGCATGCCAACATTCGCATCTTGGGGGTGCCAGAAGGAGAAGAGAGAGAACAAGAAATCGAACCCCTATTTGAAACAATAATGGCAGAAAACTTCCCTAACTTGGTGAAGGAAACAGACATACAAGTCCAGGAAGCACAGAGAGTCCCAAACAAGATGAACCCCAAGAGGCCCACACCAAGACACATCATCATCAAAATGCAAAAGGTTCAAGACAAAGAGAGACTCTTAAAAGCAGCAAGAGAAAAGCAGTTAGTTACCTACAAGGGAGTTCCCATAAGACTGTCAGCTGATTTCTCAAAAGAAACTTTGCAGGCCAAAAGGGAGTGGCAAGAAATATTCAGAGTGATGAAAAGCAAGAACCTACAACCAAAATTACTCTATCCTGCAAAGCTGTCATTTAGAATCGATGGCCATATAAAGACTTTCCCAGACAAGAAAAAGTTAAAGGAGTTCATCACCACCAAACCACTATTATACGAAATGTTGAAGGGTCTTTTTGAAGAAAAAGATAAAAAATATGAACAAACAAAATGTCAATGAATACATATCTATCGACAATGGAATCTACAAACAAAATGAACAGGCAGAACAGAGACATTCTCATAGATACAGAGAACATTTTGTTGGTTGCCAGATGGAAGGGGGTTTGGGGGAATGGGTGAAAAAGGTGAAGGGATTAAGAAGTACAAATTCATTGCTAGACTGACAAACCTCAAAGGGAAGGGGGGTTGGGGGGTGGGAAGAAATAAACCAAAGAACTTATATGCATATATGCATAACCAATGGACACAGACAACAGTGTGGGAAAAGGCAGGAGGGGGGCAGGAGTGGGGAGGAGGGGGTCAATGGGGGGAAAATGAGGAACATCTGTAATACATTCAACAATAAAGATAATTAAAAATAATAAAAAAGAAAAAAAGAAAAGGGCTAAAGGAAACATTACCTTCTTTTATGAAAGCAAAGAAAATGGGAATCAAACAGATTTAGGAAAAGAACAAGAAAGAGAAAATGAAGAGGACACAAAATGTTCAGCATTGAGGTGGCTATGGACCAGCCACTATCCAGTGAACCTCAGTTCAGCACTTCCTCTCAATCTCCTTTCTCAATAGTCTCCCCTTACATAATAAGAACAGGATAATGCTGGGAAGTCAGAAAAATGTTGCTCAAAATTCCACTAAAGATAAGTAACAGCAAAGATATATCTAGTCCCTCGGCAAAGTACTGATGTTGCATAGCAACAACTGCCTGGTTTTATTTCTGTCACAGTATTTCCATAAGGAAGCTTTGAAATTAAGTATTTTATTTTATCTTATTTTATTATTGCATTAAATTTATTAGGGTGACATTGGTTAATAAAATCATATAGGTTTCAAATGTACATTTCTTTTTTTTACCCCTTTTTATTAAATTTACTGGGGTGACATTAATGAGATCATATAGTTTCAAGTGTACATTTCTACAATACGTGATCTGTATATTGCATTGTGTGCCAACCAGAAATTAAGCATTTAAAAAAATTTAAGCAAACAATATAATGTACCTTACTGCACTTATTAAAGTCACCTGCCTCTTTTAAAACGAGAAAGTCAGCCTCTTAGAGGAGGAGATAACTAATGTAGTAAAGAGGGAAACAAAAATGTATTGAGTTCTTACCAATAATTTTTTTTTCTGATGTTATCTCATTTAATCCTGACAATACTATATGGGGTAGGTCTTACTCCCATTTTGCAGATGGAGAAACATACTTAGAAGCATAGAGTAAGTTGACCACAGTTACCCAGCCAATAAGGGGTAGAGTTAGGAGTGAAACGTTCCCTCCACCCTAGTTCTGACTGTACTTTCCCCACCACTCGGCACTGCAGTAGGGTCAACAACTCTCACTTCTTCTGAACATGTTTAGAACTGTGATTGTAAAAAGCTAGTCAACCTTCCAGAGAACATGAAAAACTGTGTTCCAGTACCTGGCCCTATTACTGATTTTTCATGGTACAGATTTACCTGAGAAAATCTGAGTTTATGGTTAGTCTAGTGCAGGAAACTCAGAGAACGGCTGAGGTTGTGAAAACACAATTTCTCTTCAGGGCACTTGTGTTCTGACCTATTTGAGGAGAGTTTCTACCATAATTACTGTTTTGGTGTTTGCAGACAGGTACTTAGAAGTTACTCAAGAAATAAGTTCCCTATGGATTGCGACATTTATGTCAATCCATTGTCTTTTCTCAGCAGTTGTCTCAGTGTCTATAAGCAAGAATAATAGAATCAAATGCAAGGAACCCAAGTTGCAGGCATTGTTTTCTTCAGAATGCTTACTTCTCTGCTTAGGGTTTTGGGGGGAGGGTGTCTTGGAAAATCCCACCTCAACTGCTGGCCACCCATGTGCTTCTTATGTAGAGGAGGGATTTAATTCAACAAATATTCACTGGGCACCTATTGTGTGCTGGTCATTGTACTGAGTGCCAGGGGTACAGAGCTATATTATCATGACCCCTGACTGCAAGAAATACTTCAATCTAATTGAGGGAACAGATATCATACAAACAGGTATGATGATGTGATGAATGAGTATTATTACAGATGTAGACTTTAAGTTCAGCAGAGCCACAGAAATAGGTGTCATCCAGTTCAATGCCCCTCCAGATCCACTTTCTACCCTTCCCTACTCTGACTCTAGGAGGCTGACCTTCTGCAAATGTCCCTTGCACTGTGACTTCTTGGGTTCAGCCAATGGAATTCACTAGCAGGAGGTTAGAGTTGAACAGAGAGACAGGATGGAAACCCCCTCCTTTGGGCTTCAGTTGGCCACCGGCTCTCTCTAAGGTCACAGTTTTAGTTTGGAGGTCCCTCAGTCACAGCTCACCCTGGGTTCTAGAGCTGCAGTTCTTCCCTTTTGTTCCGTCAGTGGTTCTCAACCTTCCTAATGCCATGACCCTTTAATACAGTTCCTCATGTTGTGGTGACCCCCAACCATAAAATTATTTTTGTTGCTACTCCATAACTGTAATTTTGCTACTGGCATGTCTTAGGCGACCCCTGTGAAAGGGTTGTTTGACCCCCTAAGGGGTTGCAACCCACAGGTTGAGAACCGCTGCTTCAGACCCAGCAGCAGCAATCACTTCTTTCTATTGCTGGCTTAGGAGGAAGCATCACCGTCCTTGCTAGTTCCCTTAGCCTGCTCATACCTCTGTACATAGTCTTTTTATTTGAGCATCTCCAGTTAACACTTTGGAGTGTGATTGTTTCCTATTGGGACCCTCACTGATACAATTGTGAAACTTTCTCCTTGAGAAGTACATGTCTGTTTCAAGGAGTATTCACAGTATGGGGCAGTGAGAATGAGAGTTTGAACCAAGACTTTCACAGTAAATATAAAGAGGACACAGACTGGAGGGATGCTCAGGAAGGAGAACTGAGAGTACAGAGTGACTGATTGGGAGGTGGGGAGGAAGACAGCATCTAGCTTGACTCCTTGGCTTTGGGTCAAGGTGTCATTCACCAAATTACAGAAGAAAGAAGGAAGAACATGTACTAAGGAGAATATAAAAAATATACTTTGGGACATACTGAACTCAAGGTGCCTGTGGACCTTGAGGGGTAGAGAGGGGCTCCTGCCCAGCTACTGACTTAAGGACATGCATGGCTCAAAGTTTTTCACCGCTGCTCAGAATTCACCCTATTTACTTTTGCCAGTCCTTTTCTCACAGTCCTCTTTGAAAGTAAACATATGCCTGGATGGGGAAATATACAGTTTCTGATATCTTTATTGTGACTTTATGACAAGAGAGCCAGAGAGTTAAAAATACCAAGAACCTGGGGCCATATTGATCTTCTTAAAGGGCTCACATTTGTCTCTACTCTCTCTTTATCATGCTAAAACAAGGTCCCTTTAAGCCAGGTATGAGAAAGCCTTTAGCTGCTAGCCAGTCAAAGCTCTGATAAGCTCCCACAACCCCTTCTGGTTTCCAGCCTTTACTGCAGAGGGCGTGCTGCTCATACCTGTCACAAGGTGGCAGTCCTGCCCAGCTGACCTTTGTAAAACTGTGGGTGTTGACAATTAATCCCCTTGCCTCTGACACCCCCTCAATTCTCATCCCCGATGTACTCTTAGCTTAAAAACCTTTAACAAGGATAGAAATGAAGTTCAAATTTCTTAGCCTGACAACCAAGTCACACTCAAAACCATGAAAAAGGAAGCAGTATCTCCAGAGGCCTGGTTGTATTTGTAATAGTAATTAGTGGAATATTCCCAGTGGAATTTCTGGGTCTATATTACATTGCCTGAGGGTAGGGTAGACTTTACCAGGAAACAGTGGATTTCCTTTATTCTTTTATTTTTTTAGTCTATAATTCTTTAAAGAATTTTTAAATTGATTTTAGAGACAGAGAGAGAGAGAGGGAGAGGGAGAGGGAGAGGGGGAGAGAGAGAGAGCAGTTGCCTCTTATACACATCCCTACTGGGGATCAAACCCATAACCTGGGTATGTACCCTGACAGAGAATCAAACCCACTACCTTTTGGTGTATGGGACAATGCTCAAACCAACTGAGTCACCTGGCCAGAGCTATGATTCGTTTAAAATGCTGATTGCACATATTGTTCCTGGTCTTCATTCAGCAGTTGAATATATACTGTGATTTTTCATATTTGTCTTTTCTTCCTAATTAGATTCTAAATCCTAGCATTTTATATTCCTGGTAACCCATAGATTACACTATGCTTAAAGCAGGTGTCAAAAAAAAAAAAATACTTGTTGAGTAAATGGATGACTATATTGCTAACTACAAATCACCAATATAAAGCTCATCTTGCATGGAAAGGCCTGAGGCAAGCACCCCAGTTTACCTTTTAAAGACAGCTCTGGTTTCTTTTCATCTTTATTCAGCTAATTATCTCAATCAAGGTCAGCAAAGCTTGAGAGTAGGAGAGATTATTATAAAGAATAGAATCATGTTCAATAGGTTAGTGCAGAGACTCAGCTACTTGCTGGTAGAATTTGAGCAAATTCCTTAATCCACTTAGCCCTTATTTCTTTATCTATGAAATTAATCCATTGTGGAGAGTCAGCACAATATAGTGAAAGGAGCATTTACCATAAATCAAACATTTGTTTTAGTCCCTGCTCTGTTGTCAGCAGTGTCATCTTGACCTTCTACAATTCCATGTGTATATATGTGAAGGCACATGGGCTGGGGCAGGGGTATGGGGGTGTGGGGTGGAGTGGGGTACTTGGATTAGTTATCTATTGCTATATAACAAATTACCTCAAAACTTAGCAGCATAAAAGAACAAAGGTTTGTGATCTCATGCAGTTTTTGGGAAGTTCTGGCTTAGAGTCTCTCACAAGGTTGCCGTCAAGCTGTTGAGCCAGGGCTACAAGTCATCTCAAGGTTCCGTTGGGGCTGAAAAGCTTAACTTCTAAGTTCATTCATGTGATTATCACAGGCCTTATTTCCTCAGTGGCTCATGGCTGGAAGCTTCAGTGTTTCAACATAGGGCTGCTTACACCTGGCATCTGGCATTCCCCAGAGCAAGAGATCCAAGAAAGTTGGAGCTAGAGATACAGATAGATGAGGAAGAAGCGGGATACCCAAGACCAAAGCGTCAGTCTCTTATATCCTAACACTCTTGGAAGTGACCTACTTCCAAGTCATTTCTGCATTATACTGTTGGTCACTTCGACCAACCTTGATACAATGTGAGAACAAATTACACAAGCATGTGAATATCTAAAACAGGTATCATTGGGGGCCATTTTGGAGGCTGGGTACCACTGTTTTCAACAGAATTAAGAGGATTCTCAAGTACTCTTCTTACCATTTGTCATCTCATTTGATTGCCTTCCATGCCAGACCATGAGCTTCTTCTCCACTATGTCCCCACGTGCCTGGCACACGCCATGTGCTCAACACTTGCTGAAATGAAATTAATAAATGAGTACTATATCTATGCTTCAGCCATACCATTTTCTTTGTATGAGATGGTAGGAAACCTAGTGTGTAATATATGAAAACCTCTTTACATATATGGCAACAAAGGTTTATAAAAGGACTCCTGATTTGTTAGCAGTGGAGCTAAGACTAGAATCTGGCATCTAAACTCCCTATTCAGCAGTTAGAGCATTGGCCTGTGGTCCAGAGAGGCCCGGGTTTGGTTCCCGCTAAGGGCATGTACTTCAGTTGCAGTTTGTCCCCGGCCCTGGTTGGGTCCTGCGGGTGGCAGCCACTCAATGTGTGCCTTTCACGTCGATGTTTCTCTCTCTTTCTCTCTTCCTCTCTCTCTCCCTCCTGCTCTGTCTGAATAAAGAATAGAAAAATGTCCTCGGGTGAGAATAAAAAAATAAAAATAAAAATAAACTCCCCATTCTCTGTACTTTCCACTTCACTCTCTCTTAATGTCAGTCTTTGTAACTTGGAATTATCCTTGACACAGAGCTTAGTAGCTGTGTTAATAAATCATCTACCTCTGCAGTTCTGCCAATGCCTCAGTTCCATTCCTGTTGAAATATTCAGTATTGCTTTCATCTAGTTTTCCTTCTATATTATAGTTTTCTTTCTGTTCACCTTCTGGTTCCCTGGCCCTAACCCTAAGTGTACGAATGGCCAAGGTTTCATAGATATTAAGTTCTAATATTAACTTGCACTATCGTCCTCCATGCTCTGTTTTATTTTTTAATACAGTTCATAATCACGTGTCTGAAATGACTTAATTTAAAAGCTAAAAGCAAAAATCCTTTTGCAATAGGTCCTTTTAAATCACAGACCTCGTTTTTGCTTCATCTCTCCAATTTTTTCCATTATTTGGTACTAGCCTTATTAAAAAAACTATTTGAGATCTCAGCATTTCTAGAGTGAAGATATGTCTTTCACACACACTTGCTCATAGTTGAAGCAGTCTTCTCCACTTTCCCTTCTCTGATGAGGGCACTGTGTACATGAAGCTATTACAGCACACACCACATGGTGGTATTTACACGTCTATCTCCCTGGTTTCAGTGGACACCTTGAGGGTAGGCAGTTTGTCTTACTCGTTTTTTTGTACTCTCTAGTATCTCATGGTACAGCTCCTAAGAGGAGCTCTAGGCATGCTTTCTAATTGAATCAACAAACACATAATGCCATTTCGAATATTAGATAAAAGTATCCTCTTCCCAATAGTGACGGTTCTTACATAAGATCTTCTTGTACTTCTCTGAGTTAGAGACAGGCACTATCATTTGTTCAGGCTACCACATGCTGTCCTAGGAGGATTCTGACCTGAACAGCGCCTTTTGAAAGCCCTCCTGCCCAGGGCAATGTAATTTGACTTGTGCCTGAAAAAACTCTCCCTCACAGGTGTGATCCTTTTTCAGATAAATCCAAACCCTTTCTCCTAGAGATTTTAGATTTAGCTTTGAATCTGGATGTCTCAAGGAGAGGCTATAACTTGTCTCTCATCTGCTGCACTTTAGCCGGATTATCATTTAAGTAGAAAGAGCCAGGGGACCAAGCAGATTCCTGGTAGAATGAAGCCCTCAGTGTGGAATGGGGGTGGGGAGAAGGGGCAATGATAGGAGAGGTGAGAAGAGCAAATACAAACTGCAGGCCTGCATTCCTCACTCCTCCAGCACTTCAAGCACTGGTAGTTGGTTCCAACAGGAGAGAGAAATCACACAGTGCTTTTTGTCCTTTTGAAATTGCTCTGGCTTCCTGGGCTTCTCTTCTCATGTGTGTTTCCTGAATTTACACCCAAAGCTGGGAATTAGTCATGAGGTTGCCACTGGCTAAGCTGTTTGAGTCACTCTCCTAGCCATGCAAAAAGGGTTGTAGGGACCCCTTTTGCTCAGCAGAGGGTGCTGTGCTGGCAGCTTGCCTCACTGTAAAGGTTGGTCATTTTCAACCATTCTCAAGTTAGCTGTTTCTGGGTTGCCACACAATGTAAGCCATGTACTGGATGACAAGTGTTTACTTTATAAATCAAAGGTTAAAATTAGTTTTGAGAAATTGATTTTTGGCCCCTAGATCCGCAGATGGAGTTAAAGACCCAGGTGATGTCAGGAGAGAGGATTGGATGTTGACGGTCCTGCTTGTAGCAAGTAGATATGTTTGCTGCCTTTTAGACGGACAGTTGAGCCTTCCTCCTCTTTTAGGCCACCACAGAGCAGGGGTGGATTTGGGGTTCTAGGAAGAAGATGTATATCTTTAAGGATCTGGGTGTTCTCTGGCTGAGCTCATGATAGTCCATTCCTTTGGGCTTCAGGAAGAGCCTAGCTCAAGGCAGTCTAGCTGAGATGTACTGGGCTAGATGTTGTCCTCCAAGGGGGCCTTCATGGCCACCTCAGTAGTTCCAGGCACAATCTCGACCTTGCCAAGGTGATAAGAGTGTGTGCAATGACTGGCCTATGACCAACCTATTATCACTGACGTGCCTGGGGCAGACCCAGTGGCCAGCAGCATAGCCCTCAAGACTATATTTTACTTGTAGTGTATACTGGAACTTCTGCCCTGTTATTCCTGGGAAGTGCCCCAGGATGGATGCCAGGTCCTTACCCTCTTGGCTTCTCAGAAATTGCTCTCCGATTCATTTAGACCTTATGCAGCAGGAACTGATGGAGCTGGCTAATGCTTCTTAGCATTTCAATGTTGTTACATTCATAAGTTATTCAATTTAAAAATAAATGTATTTTCTACTTTGCAACTCTTATGTTCTCTTTCATTCAGCTGTTCAACAATGTCGAATGCTTAGAACCCAGATTAGAATTACTGTGGTCTCATTAAACTACAATAAAAGCACAGTCAGGAAAATTCGTAGTGTAAGGCATGCTAACTAACTCTTGGAAGCTCAATTTACATTTTGTAAGTATTAAACTAATTCCAGGATTACACATTAAATGGGAAAGCTTTATGGGTACTTTGGCAAAATATTAACAAAAACAAAATTTTAAAAGACCCCAACCATAGGTTGTTTTGTTCATTTATTCATTACTTTGGCTACTTTCAAAATACAATTTGAAACAATGTATCATACTTCTTTTTTTTCTATATCTTTAATTTAATTTAATTTTTTATTTTTAAATTTTATTTTTTTACAGATGTTTCTCCTTTTTTACCCCATTGACACCCTCCTTCCCATCCCCCCCGCCCTGTCCCTGGCTTTGTTGTCCATGTCATTGGTTATGCATGCATGCATATAAGTTCTGTGGTTTATCTCTTCCCACCCCCCACAACTCCCTCTTGTGAGGGTTGTCAGTCTGTACCCTACTTCCATGTTTCTGGGTCTACCCTATTCCTCAGACTGTTATATTCATTATATTCCATATATAAGTGAGATCATGTAGTATTTGCCTTTTTCTGCTTGGCTTATTTTACTTAGGATAATACTTTCCAGGCCCCTTCATGTCGTCTCAAAGGATAAGAGATCTTTCTTTCTTACCACTGCATAGTACTCCATTGTGTATTTATACCACTGATTTTTTATCCATTCGTCTACTGATGGACACTTGGGCTGTTTCCAGATCTTAGCTATTGTAAATAGTGCTGCTATGAACATGGGGGTACATGTTTTCTTCCTGATTGGTGTTTCAGGCATCTTAGGGTATATTCCTAGAAGCAGGATCACTGGGTCAAATGGAAGTTCAATTTTTAATTTTTTGAGGAAACACCATATTGTTTTCCATAGTGGCTACACCAGTCTGCATTCCCACCAGCAGTGTACTAGAATCCCCTTTTCCACACACCCTCGCCAACATTTGTTATTTGATGATTTGTTGATGGTGGCCATACTGATAGGTGTGAGGTGATACTTCATTGTTGTTTTAATTTGCATCTCTCTGATGATTAGTGATGTTGAGCATTTCTTTATATGTCTCTTAGAGATTTGTATGTCCTGTTTGGAGAAGTGTCTATTCAGCTCCTCTGCCCATTTTTTAAATTGGGTTCTTTGTCTTCCTTTTGTTGAGTTGTATGAGTACTCTATATATTTTGGAAATTAACCCCTTATCTGATGTAGCATTGGCAATGATGTTCTCCCATACAGTGGGTTGCCTTTCCATTTTGATGGTTGTTTCTTTTGCTGTGCAGAAGCTTTGTAGTTTGATGTAGTCCCATGTGTTCATTTTTTCCCTTTGTTTCTGTTGCCTTAGGTAATGTATCAGTGAAAATTCTGCTGCGTATTATGTCCGAAATTTGGTTGTTTACATTTTCTTCTAGGATTTTTATGGATTCTTGAGTCACATTAAAGTCTTTTATCCATTTTGAGTTTATTCTTGTCTATGGTGTATGTTGATGGTCTAGTTTCATGTTTTTGTATGTAGCTGTCCAATTTTCCCAACACCATTTATTAAAGAGGCTGTCTTTACTCCACTGTACGCTCTTGCCATCTTTGTCAAGTATTAATTGAGCATATTGCCTTGGGTCCATTACTGGGTTCTCTATTCTGTTCCACTGGTCTATATTCCTGTTCTTGTGCCAGTACCAGGCTGTTTTGATTACAGTCGCTTTGTAGTATAATCTGATATCTGGTATTGTGATCCCACCTACTTTGTCCTTCTTTTTCAAAATTGCTGTGGCTATTCAGGGTCTTTTTTTGGTTCCAAATGAACTTTTGAAGTATTTGTTCTAGTTCTGTGAAATATGTTGTTGGTATTTTGATGGAGATTGCATTGAATCTATAGATTGCTTTGGGTAGTATGGACATTTTAATGATGTTAATTCTTCCAGTCCATGAACAAGGTATGTGCTTCCACTTTTTTGTATCTTCCTCTATTTTTTTTTCTAATATCCTGTAGTTTTCTGAAATAGGTGCTTTACTTCTTTGGTTAAGTTTATTCCTAGGTATCTTAATTTTTTTGCTGCAATGATAAATGGGATTGTTTTTTTAGTTTCTCTTTCTGTGAGTTCATCATTGGTGTATAAGAATGCCGTCGATTTCTTGACATTAATTTTGTATCCTGCTACTTTGCCAAACTCATTTATTAAGTCTAGTAGATTTTTCATGTAGTCTTTAGGGTTTTCTATGTATAATATCATGTCATCTGCAACTAATGACAGTTTCACTTCCTCCTTTTCAATTTGATTCCCTTTTATTTTCTCTTCATGTCTGATTGCTGTGGCTAAGACTTCCAGTACAATGTTAAATAAGAGTGGCTAAAGTGGACATCCCTGTCTTGTTCCTGTTCTTAAGGGAAATGTTTTTAGTTTCTGCCCTTTGAGTATGATGTTGGCTGTAGGTCTTTCATATATGGCCTTTATTATGTTGAGATGTGATCCCTCTATTCCCACATTGCTGAGCATTTTTATCAGAAATGGGTGCTGGATTTTGTCATGCTTTTTCAGCATCTATTGATATGATCATGTGGTTTTTATTCTTCATTTTGTTTATGTGGTGTATCACATTTATTGATTTGTGAATATTGTACCAGCCTTGCATCCCTGGGATGAATCCCACTTGGTCATGGTGAATACATTTTTTGATGTATTGCTGGATCTGATTTGTTAGTATTTTGTTCAGGATTTTGGGGTCTATGTTCATCAGGGATATTGGCCTGTAGTTTTCTTTCTTTGTAGTGTCTTTTTCTGGTTTTGGAATTAGAATTACACTGGCCTCATTAAACGACTTTGGAAGTCTTCCTTCTTCTTGAATTTTTTGAAATAGTTTGAGGAGAATGGGTGTTAGTTTTTTGAATGTTTGGTAAAACTCCTCTGTGAAGCCGTCCGGGCCTGGGCTTTTGTTTGCTGGGAGATTCTTGATTACCTCTTCAATTTCCTTAGTTGTTATTGGTCTGTTCAAGTTTTGGATCTCTTCCTGGTTTAGTTTTGGGAGACTGTGTGTTTCTAGAAAGTTGTCCATTTCGCTTAGATTTTCAAATTTGTTGCCATATAATTGTTCATAGTAGCTGTTAACGATCTTTTGCATTTCTGTGGTGTCAGTTACTTCTCTTTCATTTCTGATTTTGTGTATTTGGGTTCTCTCTCTTTGTTTCTTGGAGAGTCTAGCTAAGGCTCCATCAATCTTGTTTATCTGTTCAAAAAACCAGCTCTTTGTTTCATTGATCCTTTGAATTTTTTTTTTTTTTTTTTTTTGGTCTCTATGTCATTTATTTCTGCTCTGATCTTTACGATTTTCTTCCATCTACTTGCTCTGGGTTTTCCTTTTTTTTTTTGCCTTCTAATTCTTTTTTTTTTTTTTATCCTCACCCGAGGACATTTCTCCATTTTTTGCACAGACAGAGTGGGAGGGAGAGAAAGGAAGAGAGAGAGAGAGAGAGAGAAACATCGATGTGAAAGGGACACATCGAGTGGCTGCCACCCGCACGACCAACCAGTGCCGGGGACAAACTGCAACCGAGGTACGTGCCCTTAGCGGGAACCGAACCCGGGTCCCTCCAGACCGCAGGCCGACGCTCTAACCGCTGAGCCAAACCGGCCAGGGCTGCCTTCTAATTCTTTAAGTTGTGAGGTTAGACAGTCAATTAGAGATTTTTCTTGTTTCTTGAGGTAGGCCTGTAGTGCTATGAACTTTCCTCTCAGAATTGCTTTCTCTGCATCCCATAGATTTTGTGTTGTTGTGTGTTCATTTTCATTGGTTTCCAGGAAGTTTTTAATTTCTTCCTTGACTTCCTCAGTAACCCATTATTGTTTAATAACATGCTATTTAGTCTCCATGTGTTCAAATGTCTTTGCATGTATTTGTTGCAATTGATTTCTAGTTTCATGCCATTGTGATCTGAGGAGATGCTTGATATGATTTCAATCTTTTTGAACTTGTAGAGATTTAGTTTGTGTCCTATCATGTGGTCTATCTTTGAGAATGTCCCATGTGCACTTGGGAAGAATGTGAATTCTGTAGTTTTGGGGTGTAATTCTCTGTAGATATCTATTAAATCCATTTGGTCTAGTGCTTCATTTAGAGTCTCTGTTTCCTTGCTAATTTTTTGTCTAGAGGATCTATCAAGCGGTGTCAACTGGATGTTGAAGTCTCCTGCTATGATCGTATTGCTGTCAATTTCTCCTTTGAAGTCCTCCAGAAGATTTTTAATATATTTTGATGCTCCTATATTAGGTGCATCTATGTTTATTAAGGTTATATCTTCCTGTTGGATAGATTCTTTCAATATTATGTAGTGGCCATCTTTGTCTCTAGTTATGGTCTTCATTTTGAAATCTATTTTATCAGATATGAGTATTGCTACCCCAGTTTTGTTTCTTGAGGTAGGCCTGTAGTGCTATGAACTTTCCTCTCAGAATTGCTTTCTCTGCAATCTATTTTATCAGATATGAGTATTGCTACCCCAGTTTTGTTTTTTTTTTTTTGCTTTCCGTTTGCTTGGAAAATTTTTTTCCATGCCTTTACTTTCAAGCTAATTGAGTCTTTTGTTGTGAAGTGAGTCTCTTGTAAACAACATATAGATGAGTCATGCTTTCTTATCCAATCAGCTACTCTGTGTCTTTTTGTCAGAGCATTCAGTCCATTTACATTTAAGGTGGTTATTGATATGTACTTATTTATTGCCATTTTTGTTTAGTTTGGTTATATTTTTCTTCCTATTTTTTCTACTAATGACAGCAGTTCTTTTAACATTTCTTGTAGTGCTGGTTTGGTGCTAATGTATTCCCTTAGCTTTTTTTTTTTGTCTGGAAAGCTCTTTATTTGACCTTCTATTTTGAATGACAGGCTTGATGGGTAGAGTAGTCTTGGATTCAGATCCTTGTTTTTTATGACCTTGATTACTTCATGTCATTCCCTTCTGGCCTGTAGTGTTTCTTGTGAGAAGTCAGCTGAGAGCCTTATGGGGTTTCCTTTGTAGGTAACCTGTTGCTTATCTCTTGCTGCTTTTAGGAGTCTCTCTGTGTCTTTAATTGTTGTCATTTTAATTACTATGTGTCTTGGTGTGGGCCTGTTTGGGTTTTTCTTACTTGGGGCTCTCTGTGCTTCTTGAACTTGAGTGCCTTCTTCCTTCACCAAATTAGGGAAGTTTTCTGTCACTATTTCTTTGAATATATTCTCTAACCCTTGCTCATTTTCTTCTTCTTCGGGGACTCCTATGATGCGAATATTTTTACGTTTCCAGTTGTCCCACAGTTCTCTTAAGCTGTCTTCCTGTTTTTTAATCTTTTTTTTTTTTTTTTTGGTTTTCTGATTGGTTGATTTTTTCTACTCTGCCTTCTAATTCACTGATCTGGTCCTCAGCTTCCTCTACTCTACTCTTTAGACCTTCCAATGTGTTCTTTATTCCTGATATGTCACACTTGATCTCTTCTTGGTGGTTTTTAATTGGTTCATTTTCAGCATCTCTATGTCCTTACTCATGCTGTTGAGCTTCCTCAAGATCATGGCTCTAAATTCTAGCTCTGTTAACTTGCCTAACTGCTCCACATTGATCTCATCTTCGGTGGAGGTCTCTTGTTCTCTCATTTGGCTTTTGTTTCTGTGTTTCACCATTTTGGCTATCACAGTGGCTTTGGAGTCTGCCAAGTTTTTCCTGTGGGTATTGGTGTCCTGCTGTTTGTGGCTCCCTCTCCTGGGTTTAGGTTAGCGAGGGAGGACCCATGTTAAACACCACTGTCAAGTCTTACTTTCCAGGTTCGAGTTGCTAGCCCAGGAATGGTACTGTTATCCTCTAGCTTTTTGCCTGGAGGCTAGCAGTCGAGGTTACTTGAAGAGTTTTGGGTTGTCAGTTGATTGAAAAACTCCCTCAGGTGCGCAGAGTAAGGGGATTTCTTGAGGGTGGGGCAGATGCTGGTTGTTAGTGAGCCTCAATTTGCATTTTAATGGCCCACAGGTTGGAGTTGAATCTCCGAGGGAGGGGCTGCTGCCTCACCCCAGAGCCCTGGGAAGGAGCAATATGGCCACTGTCCTGTGTGGCTGCAACTCAGCAAAAGCTCTGAGCGTCTTCCAAATCCTGAGTGTCCCCACACAGTTCCAGTCCAGTCTGCCTTCCCTCTGCCGGAGCCCAAGGTGAGTGGCTATGGCTATTTTAGCCTCTGTCCTGGCTCTATACTGTGGGGCTGCTTGGGACTTTAACCCGAGGGCACTGCTCACAGCTAAGGCTGCTGCTGAGATGTTGACCTGGGCTCCCAGGCCCAGTCTCATGCCTTTGCAATCCTACCAGGATCGAGTCAGTGTCCCTGGTTATATGGTCCTCACCAGCTGCTTTTCTGTTGCTTTTTCCTGTCGATTTGTCTGTGTTTTAGTTGTAATTCCAGTTTGGTCCTGGGAGACGGTCTGTGTAGCTTCCATTCACTCCGCCACCATTTTGGAATCCCTATCATACTTCTCTAAAAACACTGAAATAAAAATACAAGGATGAAGTCAAAGCAATTAAAGGCATTGAGTAATTATTCTAGAAAACTTGGACAGAGGGAAATGTCTACTTTTAAGTCTCAGACTTAGTTCCAGGTTTTCCTATAGCCATGGCAGAAAGAGAGGCACACTGGGTTATAAATCTCTCATAGCTAATGTGAATAAGCATATTGGAACCCTGGCCCGGGTTTGGCTCAGTGATTAGAGTGTTGACTCATGGACCAAAGGGTCACTGGTTTGATTCTGGTCAAAGGCACATACCTGGGTTGCAGGTTTGATTTCTGGCCCAGGTTGGGGTTGTGCGGGAGGCAACCAATTGATGTGACCCTCTTATATTGATGTTTCTCTCTTTCCCTCCCTTCCCTTCCACTCTCTAAAAAAACCAATGGCAAAATATCCTTGGGTGAGGATTAACAACAACAAAAAATAAGCATATTGAACAAATGTCTTTCTGGAGCTAATTTCTAAAAAGATATTTAAGTTGAAAATCTTTGGGGTTGTTGATCAAGATAATGGACATATCTTTAACTAAATAAGATGCTCTTTATTTAGTATTAACTATACAAACTTAAAAAATTTATGAAAGTATAGTTGGCATATAATATTATATTAGTTTCAAGTGTATAACATAGTGACTCACCATTTATATACCTTACAATGAATACAGACTTTTAACCTAAAAATGAGGGCACGGTAGGCTGGGTAGCTCAGTTGGTTAGAGCATTGTCTCTATGCTCTAGATGCCAAGATTGCGGGTTTGAGTTCTGTTCAGGGCACATACAAGAATCAACCAATGAATACATATAGAAGTGGAACAGCAAGTCAATGTTTCTCTCTCTCTCCCTCTCTAAAATCAATAAAAAATATTAAAAAAAATAAACTTCCTGAATTTATTTTAAAAAATGAGGGCATGGTATTAAATCCTAGTTTGTGAAATCATTTCTATAAAGAACTAGAGCAGTATTCAGTATATAACTTTCTGTTGAAATGATGTAATATAGCTTAGAAATTCTAAAAGAAATACAAAGAGAATGAAAAGGTAAAATCACCATAGTGATTTTTTTTTTTTTTCTTAAGCATCAGTCTTCATTGGGTTTTGGTTAGGAATTTATTAAAGACACTTAAGAATTGAGATTACTGGTGGGAACCTGAACCCCAGGTATTCTGTTGTTTGAAATAATATTCATATCCTTTATGATCTAGTGAGTTGATGTTTTATCATACATTTTAAAGACTCTGACTTGTTTTCCTATTCTGATGGTGAACCACTCCGACTCTGAATAAATGAAAAAATACCTGTAAAATATTAATAAAATAGCAAGCAGATTGGGACTTAGAAGGCAGTAAGTATGTGTAGAAGCAAGTCGGTAGGAACAAGCTGCCCTGGGCCTTGAGCGTTCCTATCCATTCATGCCCAGAATACCACATTGCAAGGCTTCTCCATCTCCTGCTACTCAAGTTTTTATAATTAGTCACACAGGCAACTAAGTAGGTCTAGGTGACAGTAGTATGACTACTCTGTAACTACCTGCTCCCCATCTGGAAGGGGATTAACTAGCCTTTATTTTTCTGCTTGTTGCAATGTTTGCTGCTTGATCAGAAAGTCCTGGGCTCTAAGCCCTGAGTTCCTCTCCTGTAATACAACCCACTGTGTGTGCAGTATCATTAGGTCCCATCATGTCATCCCTGTTGAACTTGAGGGCAAGGTAAGCTGATGCTCATGTTGCCCACTGTACTGTGGTAATAAAGTCCTTTGTCTCTGACCCAGAAATTTTTTGTCTTCTGTCTATGAAACTGTGGTGGACTACCTGTTTAGCTTACACATGCAGGAAATCTCAGACTCTTTACAGCCTTTGACAACTTTCCCCTGTCATCATGCTTTAATCTTCATTTTTCTTTAGACTGCTCCTTTGAAGAAGATTTGTTATCCTCATTACCTCTAAGAGTGTTTGCTCCAATTGGCAAGCTTACTTTCCCTTTATTTACTTTATTCACAACCATAAGGCTGAGAGTTATATTCTCCACCCTGAGTGAGAATTGGTATGGTATAGGAGACCCTGGACAGGACCTACAGCCCATAAATATTCCTGTCAAAAATGACAATAGTAATATTACTACTAATAATCTTTTCATCAATATTATATATGAAAAGAGAGATTGTGAAGCTTTTCCAAGGTGACACAGCCCAGAAGCAGCAGAAACATAATTAAAACCTAGGCCTGCAGACTCTTAGCCATTGTTCTGTATTACTTCCCCAACAGTAGTTTCCAGTTCAGTTTCATTCATATATAGTTCTTATTTTGACTTCTTGTACCGCCTTGCTAGGGATCAGCAACCTCTATTTAATCTCAGCTCAAGGCTCATAACTGTTCCTGTATCATCTCCCTTCTTCAGTGCTTTCCTTACCCAAGTTGGCCTGAGTCCCCTTCGGTCTGTTTAGGGTTGGCAGTCTAACCAGGTAATCCTCAGCATTACTCATAATGGCTGGTGAAGCTAAGAAAGCATTCTCAATCCTAACTCCAAAATTCTCATTGCTGATCCTCTTATTATTAACTTTTCTTAAATACCTTTGTCTGATTTTTTTTAGTTTCCTTGCTTTGTGTCTGCACACCCTGCACAGTGTTAAAACAATCCTGCTGATGTTCGAAAGATGAGTCCCTTTGTCTGTGATGTTGGGCAAAGATTCCGAGCCATGTACATGGAGGACCTGGTGTTGATAGCGGACTGGACTGCTTCCCTTGAAAGAGCATCTCCGATGCTACATAGAAACAGAATGTTCTTCCATTGTCCTTCCTACTTTCTACTTTGAAATAATTCACAGCCACAATTTGACCAAAGACTCCTGTCTCCAGGGCTGCTGGTCTCATTACTGTTATAATGCAATAATTTTGTTCTTATGCCCTGAGTGGAGGTATAAAACCAGCAAAGGAATAATAATAATATTGACAGTAATAGTTATAATTATTGTACTACGACCACCACCATTTGTTGAATATTGATGATTCACAAGGCTCAATCTAAGGTTTACATATATTATCTCATTTAACCCTTTTACCACTGTATTGAAGGTGGGTAATATTGTTATCGACCCCATTTTACAGATGAGGAAATAGAGGCTCAGAGAGGTTAAGTGGTTTTCCAACACTGTTCAGCTGGCAGATGGCAGAACCAGCACTCCATCTTAGGTGTTTAGATATCAGTCTCCTCTCTAAACCACCAGGTTTTAAAGCAGAGGTTCACAACGTGTGATTTAAAGAACAGCATTAGCATCACCTGGGAGCTTGTCACCAATGTAGATTTCAAGCCTTATATCTACTGAATAAAAAACTCTTGGAGTGGGGCCCAGCAATCGGTTTAAATAAGTCTTCCCAGTTGATTCCAATCTATGCTAGAATTTTACAATCACATTCTAAAGTTTTCTCTTCTACATATAAATATATAATATTAATTTTATTAATATTGATAATAAGAAATAACTTATTTAAAAAGGGCGTATTTGCTAAATATGAATTTGTTAAAATGCATATTGCCATACACAGCACTATCTATAAAGCATATTTGGCAAGAGAAAAATAAAGCCAGAGTCTGATGAAGCCTCTAGCTCTAATTGCCAGTTTATAGGGAATACAGGAGACAGAGGAACATGGTCAATGACACCATGGGGATGCATTCAGTAAAATCCAAACTGTGAGAAAGTCCAGAGGGTTGATGAGCTTGTTTCTTCCACAAATAAATTACAATGATAAAAGGTTTAAATGAAAAGTGAATAGGTTTAAATGACACTGTAAAGACATCAACCAAATGTGGTATTTGGATTTTATTTAGATCTTGATTAAAACAAAATTCAAAATGTGAAACAATATAAACATTATATAGGACAATCAGATATTTAGGTATGTTTAAATACTGATAGAACATTTGATGATAAAAAATTAATGTTAATTTTTAAAGCTATGATAACAGTATTGTAGTTATACTTTTAAAAAGTCCTTATTTCTTTAGACATGCACACTAGAGTATTTAATGAAATAGAATTTCCTAGGGTAAAGCCACTGAAGTTAGTGAACATTACAATGCCTCCTCAACACATTCCCCTTTCTCCCGGTGTCTAACCAGATTTTCCTCTAAGTGTTCATACCCCTCTACCCTGTGGTGCTCAAATAGTGGGGCATGTAGCTTGGGCTTCATTGAACTCAATCCCAAGTCCTAGCTATACTTTTGAGTTTGAGGATGGGCCAATTAGACAGGAAGAAAAGTTTGAGGAGATTTCTAGGAAAGATATTTCCTTGTTCTTCTGACCAAACTCCAGGAAGCAACTCAAACTTCCTTTTCCAGGACATAGATATGGTAGCCAGTCCTTCAGATGACCTCCTGGTAACCATGGCCTTGTGTAGTCTTATTCCACAATGAATCAGGGATGACATGTATGAACAACTGAATATTAGAGAAGTATTTGTGTGATTTTTGAGGCTGATGGCATTGCAGCTTCCTTCCTGTTCTCTTTGATTTCTTGCTCTGGGGAAAGCTAGCCACTATGTCATGAAGACCCCTGAAGCCCCATGGAGAAGCTCAAATGAAGATGAACAAACCAGCCAACATCAGTTTATCAGCTGCATGAGCAAAGCACCGTGGGAGTGATCTTCCAGCATTTGACAGGCCTTCAGTTTCTGTAACTTCAGCTCCCATCCAATTACAACTTCGTAAGAGATGCCTAACCAGAATCCCACAACCAAATTTCTCCAGAAGCCCACAGCCACATTAACTTCAAGAGGTAATAAATGATTATTGCTGTTGTAAAAGAACTATGTTTGGTGTAATTTGTTGCACAGAAATAAATAATGAATACACTAAATGAAAAATTGTAGCCAAGAGAAGTTGTAAGTAGGCATCTTGTGCCCATGGGAGGGAGCCCACTTGAGGCAGAGATTACATTTTGGAAGGCAAAGCAGAGAGACTGGAAAGAAACTGATTCCTCATGGTCATCTTGAAGCTCATCTTACTTTGTACTTTGCATGTCATCAGCAATAGATTTCTTTTATTGTTAAAGCCGGTTTCTGTTACTTCAACCTGCCTGATGGAATAGGAAATATGAAAAGTTTGTTGTTCTGAAAGGAATACAAGGAGAGCATGAGAATAAATAAAAGGAGAATAAGTGGAAAGGGACCCTGGACAGGTAGACTATTTTTTAGTTTCCTAGGGCTGCCATAACTAATTCCACAAACCAGATAACTCAAAAACAACATAATTTTTTATTTTTTAAAACTTATCTTTATTGCTGAATGTATTACAGATGTTCCTCTTTTTCCCCCTTGGCCCCTCCTTCTCAGCCCTACAACCCTCCTGCTTTACCCACACTATTGTCTGTGTCTATTGGTTATACATATATGCATATAGGTTCTTTGGTTTCTCTCTTCCCACCCCACCTCCCGCCTTCCTTTTGAGATTCATCAGTCTAACAACCAATTTGTACTTCTTAATTCCTTCATCTTTTTCACCCAGCTCCCCTCCCATCTGGCAACCAACAAAGTGTTCTCTGTAATCTATGAGCCTGTTTCTGATCTTTTTTTTTTATGCTGTTTATCTTTTTTTAAAATTTAATTTTATTTTTGTTACAGATATTTCTCCTTTTTTACCCCATTGACATCCTCCTCTCCATCCCCTCATGCTGTCCCCGGCTTTGTTGTCCATGTCCATTGGTTATGCGTACATGCATATAAGTTCTGTGGTTTATCTCTTCCCTCCCCCAACCACACCCTTCTGAGGGTTGTCAGTCTGTACCCTACTTCCATGTCTCTGGGTCTACCCTATTCCTCAGACTGTTATGTTCATTATATTCCACAAATAAGTGAGATCATGTGGTATTCGTCTTTTTCTGCTTGGCTTGTTCTGCTTAGGATAATACTTTCCAGGTCCCTCCATGTCGTCTCAAAGGATAAGACATCTTTCTTTCTTATAGCTGCATAGTACTCTATTGTGTATATGTACCACCACTTTTTTTTATCCATTCATCTACTGAAGGACACTTGGGCTGTTTCCAGATCGTAACTATTATGAATAGTGCTGCTATGAACATGGGGGTACACATATTCTTTCTGATTGGTGTTTCAGGCTTCTCAGTGTATATTTCTAGAAGTGGGATCACTGGGTCAAATGGCAGTTCAATTTTTAATATTTTGAGGTAACACCATATTGTTTTCCATAGTGGCTGCACCAGTCTGCATTCCCACCAGCAGTGTACTAGAGTCCCCTTTTCTCCACACCCTGGCCAGCACTTGTTTGATGATTTGTTGATGGCAGACATTCTGACAGGTGTGAGGTGATACCTCATTGTTGTTTTAATTTGCATCTCTCTGATGATTAGTGATGTTGAGCATTTCTTCATATGTCTCTTGGCCATTTGTATGTCCTGTTTGGAGAGGTGTCTATCTGTTTCTGTTCTGCTTGCTCATTTTGTTTGTAGATTCAATTGTTGATAGATATGTATTTATTGCCATTTAATTGTTTATATATTTTTTGTCTTCTTCAAGAAGACCCATCAACATTTCCTATAATACTGGTTTGGTGGTGGTGAACTCCTTTAGCTTTTTCTTATCTGGGAAACTCTTTATATGGCCATTGATTCTAAATGATAGCTTTGCAGGATAGAGTAATCTTGGTTGTAGGTCCTTGCTTTTCATCACTTTAAATATTTCTTGCCACTCCCTCCTGGCCTGCAAAGTATCTTTTGACAAATTGGCTGATAGCCTATGGGAGCTCCATCATAGGTAACAAAGTGCTTTTCTCTTGCTGCTTTTAAGATTCTCTCTTTGTCTTTAATCTTTTGCATTTTGATGATGATGTGTCTTGATGTGGACCTGTTTGTATTCATGTTGTTTGGAACTCTTTGTGCTACCTGGACTTGTTTGTTTCCTTCACCAAGTTAGGGAAGTTTTCTGCCATATTGTTTCAAATAGGTTTTCAATTTCTTGCCCTCTTTCTTCTTCTTCTGGCACTCCCATGAGGTGAATATTGGTACACTTGAAGTTGTCCCACAGCCTCCTTATACTATCCTCATTTTTTTTTGGATTCTTTTTTCTTTTTGCTGTTGTGATTGGGTGTTTTTTGCTTTCTTATATTCCAAATCGATGGTTTGTTTCTTGGCTTCACCTACTCTACTATTGATTCCCTGTAAATTATTCTTTATTTTAGTTAGTGCATCCTTCATTTCTGACTGGTCTTTTATTATGCTCTTGAGGCCTCACTAAGTTCACTGAGGTTCTGACTAAGTTGAACATCCTTATAAGCAGTGTTTTGAACTCAGCATTTATTAGATTGCTTATCTCCATTTCATTTAGTTCTTTTCCTGGAGTTTTGTTCTGTTTTTTAATCTGGGACATATTTCTTTGTCTCCTCATTTTGACTGCCTCCCTGTGTTTGTTTCTATGTATTAAGTAGCATTGCTATGTCTTCTAGGCTTCCTAGGGTGGCCTGTTGTAGTAGGTGTCCTATAGGGTCCAGTGGCACAGCCTCCCTGATCACCCAGCTGGGCCCTCAAGGTGCACCCCTTGTGTGAACTTTATACTCTTCTGTTGTAATTGAGTCTTAGTTGCTATTGGCACATCAATGAGAGGGTTTTACTCAGGCTGAACAGCTGCAGGGACTGGCTGTACCCACTAGCCACCGACCTCTGACTACCTTGGATGATCAGCTGTGTAGGGGCCCACCACACAGAGCAAGACTTACTTCAGCAGTGCTCTGGTACCCACTGAGTCCATTCCTTGAGTGTGTCACTTGTGAAGGTGGTTGGGTGGTGGTGCTTCAATGTGGTCTGAAGCCATCCAGTGGGTGTGCTGACTCTGGGGCAAGGTCAGTCACTGCTTGTGTTCTATCTGGGGCTACCAGGCATAAGTTACAAAGTGATCTGCAAATGGCTGCTTCTTGTGCTGGGCTTGAAGGTGCCCAGGAAAAAACAAGTTGTGAACCAAGTGTGGCTGCTTCTAGTGCCAGG
This sequence comes from Molossus molossus, assembly GCF_014108415.1. NCBI lineage: Eukaryota > Metazoa > Chordata > Mammalia > Chiroptera > Molossidae > Molossus > Molossus molossus. The sequence goes on along the minus strand of NW_023425345.1, from coordinate 26,655,963 downwards.
CCTGGGGCCAGTTAGCTGGAGGTATGGGGCTTTCTGTGGCCAGATGCTGCTTGTTTGAGAGAATTTAGGAAAATGTGAAGCAGGAGCCAAAACAGGTCAATTCTATGGTAAAGGCACTGAAAACAGCTTGGGTGGGCCTAAAAGTTGGGGGGCCAAGGCCTCAGGGAAACACCTGGGTGGGGCAACCTGTGTGATCCAAGTTGCTGGAGTCCCAGATATGACGGTAGTCTGCCTGCCCTGCGGGGGAGGGCTCACCAAAGGAACAATGGCCTCTGCCAGCATGTCTGTTTGGGAGAAAGCTGCCTCTCCAGTCCTTGCTCCGATGCCAAACAACTCAGTTCTCTGTACCTCTCTGGGGTCTTTCAAGTTGCCTTCCCCCTGGGCTGAAGCTCAGAGGAAGCAGGTCTGAGTAAGTTCATGTGTGGGCCCTTTAAGAGGAGCTGCCTGGAGCTTCAAAAGCCTCAGCCTCCCTCAACCTCAGTTACCGCTGGTTTTACAGCTGGTTTTACAGCCAGAAGTGATGGGGACTTCTCTTCCTGGCACTGGAACCCTGAGCTGGGCACATGGTGTGGGGTGGGGACTCCTCACTCCTCAGGGAGGACCTTTACAACTGAGGTGTCCTGATTTTTATCCACAACACATGGGTGTGGGACCAGCCCGTCCATGCCTCTGCCTCTCCTACCAGTCTCGATGTGGCTCCTTCTTTAATTTTGTAGTTGTAGGACTTCCATTTAGCTTGATTTAAGGTGGTTCTGAAGGATGTTTGTTCTATAGTTTATTTGTAATTTTGATGTGATTGCGGGAGGAGGTGAGACCATGTTTACCTACACCGCCATCTTGACCAGAAGTAAAAAACAGAAATTTATACTCTCACAGATCTGGAGGCCAGAAGTCTGAAATCAAGATGCTGACAGGGTTGATTCCTTCTGGAGCTCTGAGCAAGAATCTGTTCCATGCCTGGTAGTTGCCAGCAATCCTTGGTCTTCTGTAGCTTATAAATGCATCACTTCCACCTCGGCCTCTGTCTTCATATGGCCATCTTCCCTGTGTTTCTTCACCTGGCCTTCTTTTAAAGACACCAGTCATTGGATTTAGGATCTGTCCTTATTCAGTAAGGTCACATTCTGAAGTTCAGGGTAGACATGAATTTTGGGAGGACACTATTCAACATGGTACCACTGTGCTTTACAGTGTTTATCCATTTAAAAAATACCTATTGAGTGCTTGTGAGCTAGGCCCTATGTTACTTGTTAGGAATAAGACAGATGTGGTACATATCCTATAGAAAGATTATAGTTCTTATAGTCCAGACAGATACTAAATAAATGGTTATAAATATACTAAAAACTATAAAATGGAAAACGCTAAATGTAATGATGCTGTATGAGAAGAGACCTAAACCATCTGAGGTGAGGTAGAAGGTAATTAAAAAGGCCTCTTTGTGGAAGGTACATCTAAGCTGAAGTCAAACAGCAAATAGATATTAGCCAGCTGAAAGAGTATAAAGACCAGGTTAGTATAAACTAGTGCTGTGTATGAGAATTTGCACTTTTAACAAGCACTTACTTCAGTTTTGCTCATACATGATGGGCTTTAAGAATCCTTACTCTGGGGCCTCAGCTGGCCCCAAATGTACCCCAATCCCCCCTATCAACCACTGTGGGGAAGACCTCTCTCCCTCTGCTCTCCCAATCCTGTGAACTGGGGCAGGGTGAGGAGGCCCTTTAGTATTCCCATTTGGACACATGGACCACCTTATACTGCTGTACGAAATCACAGAAGTAAAACATGTTGCTTATATCAAGTTTTGATTTTTCTCTTCCTTCAGTGAGCATTCCCCAACTTTTCCTTTTCCCAACCCTACTCTATTTTCTGCCACATAGCAAGCCTATGGCTTTGCATGTTAGTGGATAATTTATTTGCCATTGAATTGTGGAAGGCAATTTTTCTCTTGCAAACATTCATGTTTTGTAAAAAAGAAGAGGTGGATATTTTTTCATTTCTCATCTTTATCAGCACAGAAAGTTATTTTTGCAAAGTATCTTTCCTTCAGAATAAAAGACAGAAATGGTCCACAATGACATTTTCCAAATATCATAATTGAAAAAAAAAAAGACAAAAAACCACAAACCTGTAACAAGACTTGGGGCTGTTTCTCAGGAAAACTTGAGTAGATTCTTACAATTTGGTTCCTTTGTAAGATTGGTGAAACCAACATTTAAAATGACATGACCATAGCCCTGGCCAGTTTGTCTCAGTGGTTAGAGCGTCGGCCTGTGGTTCAGAGAGACCTAGGTTCGGTTCCTGCTAAGGGCATGTACCTTGGTTGCAGTTTGTCCCTGGCCTTGGTTGGGTCGTGCGGGTGGCGACCATTTGATGTGTCCCTTTCATGGTGATGTTTCTCTCTCTCTTTTCCTCCCACTCTATCTGAACAAAAAATGGAAAAATGTCCTTGGGTGAGGATAAAATAAATAAATAAATAAATAAATAAATAAATAAATAAATAAATAAATAAAATGACATGATCATAGATTTTAGAGCTTGAAATTCTGAAAGACCATCATCCCCTTTATTTTACAGATGAGGAAAATTAGAACTGAAGGTGGGGTGAGGTACATTGTCACTCTTAGATAGAGAATGCAAAACACTTATTTCTCAAAAATGGTCATTTTATTTATTTTTAATGTGTAGGTCTCCACCTTACTTTGCATGTGTAGCTATGCTCTTCATGCCTGGCCCAATCTCTCCAGGTTTCTTTTCTTTATTTGTTGCCACTTAAGTCATAAGAAACCCTCCCTGCTCAGTGGTCCAGGTCTCAGAGAAAGGAGTTTCAGTTCATATCAGGACTAGGGGACTAGCCTGAAGTGTAGGCTTCTGAGCCTTTTTCAAAAGGTTAAGCATGTCTTAAAGATACGGAAAGAAAAAAAATATTTTAAAACCGTTTTTCATTCGTTGTCTTCAGTCTAAAAATAGGGTGACAGAGGGATCGTGGGATAAGCAGCCGGAGCAGAGAAGAGTCGGTTGCCACAGTAACCAATGAGCCATTTCGCTGTATTTGCCTTGACTGTGTGATTTCTGGGAGGTTCCCCCCCTTTTCTTCTCTTGTGCGTGGGGGTGGGGGTAGGTGGTGGGGGCACTTTTAGATTATATAATATGGAACCAGATTCCTTACTTCCAGAGTCAACCATTCTTTGTGAAAATGCTATTCCCTTTTAATCCCACCCACCCTACCCCCTCCCCCTGCCCACAGTCTAGGGTCATTGGCTTCACTGCGGACCTAGAGAAAAGATTGTGATCACACCTGTCTCCACGTACAGTAGTGCCTTTCTTGAACACTTTCCTAATTATTTTCTTAATCCTCACCCGAAGATATTTTATTTTATTTATTTATTTATCCTCACCAGAGGACATTTTTTCGTTTTTTGTTCAGATAGAGTGGGAGGGAGAGAGAGGAAGAGAGAGAGAAACATTGACATGAAAGGGACACATTGAGTGGCCGCCACCCACATGACCCAACCAGGGCCGGGGACAAACTGCAACTGAAGTACGTGCCCTTAGCGGGAACCAAACCCAGGTCTCTCTGGACCGCAGGCCGACACTCTAACCGCTGAGCCAAACTGGCCAGGGCAGAAGATATTTTCAAATATTGATTTGAGAGAGAGAGAGAGAGAGAGAGAGAGAGAGAGAGAGCGCCTCCCATATGCCTGACTTGGGATGGAACCTGCAACCTGGGTATGTGCCCTGATGGGGAATCCATCCCACAACCCTTCAGTGCATGGGACAGGGCTCCACCCAATTGAGCCATATGGCCAGGGCAACATTTTCTCAATTTTTGACAGTCTAGTGTTATAGAAATATTTACCCCCAAATCCAATCAGATCCCCAAAAGGCCCAGGCTCCAGCAGCCCCCATCAGGAGATCCCTGGGACTTTCCTCTTTTCCCGGGAAGAGAACAGCAGCCCTGTGCGCAGGTGCAGTCAGCTAAATCACTCCGAAGCTGACCTGGTTCTGCGGCTGTGGCCTTAGACACGGGAGACCTTCAAATATATAGTGTGAGAGTGAGCTTGCAATGGTCAACCCCAGAACTACAGTGTAGGGGAAGTTGAGAAGGAGGTACTGATGGACAGGGAAATCCAGGAAGATTTGGAAAGGATTAACATTTAGTCAGTGGCTACTGCATGCCAGACACTGTGCTGGCTGCACACTGTAGGCTCAAAAAATGTCAAGTAACTATTAGCCCAAGGTGGTGGGTTCAGAATTCAAACCCAAGTTTAGCCCCCAAAGCCAGTGTTCTTTACTCTCTGACATGGGCACATATCCAGATTTCAGAACCTTTTTCTACCCAAATCTCCATCGTCCTTTCTCCTGAACTCTCCAGAGTCCTCATTCTCCACAAGGTGGCCTTGTGTCCTCACATGGCATCTTTCCATGCTTCAGACCTTTCACGACTCCTTTTCATCAGAACAAATCTTTCATCTATTCCATTCATAAAGAGCCCAGTAGGTGCCTGGAGAGCTAATCAGGTTTAAATAAGATGTAAAAATGTGTTTGATGTGTCCACATGGGTTAAAATGACACATGAAAAGCTCCAATTTTTATTGTTTGTTAGGGTGATCAGGTATGAATGAGAAAGCTGAGTGGGAGTGTATTAGAAATCATTTTTTAGTTGCAGTGATCAAAATCCAACCTGAACTCCCCTAAGCGAGAAAGAATGCATGAGCTAAAGTAAATGGGAAGTCAGGAGTGGATTTTCCACAGGGATTCCAGAGGCTCACCGGCTGGTATCAGAACTCTTTCTGTTCTTTAACTCCCAGTATTGGTCTCTGAGTTGGCTTTATCCTTGCTTACCACAGTCAGGCTGTCACAAAATTGCTAACATGGTTTCTGATTTATATTTTTCCAACTTCTATGTCTTAAGAGGCAAGACTTTCTTCCAACTCCAAATTGGAGGATTCCAGGGCAAGAAAGGTTTTGGTTAGCATGGTTTGGGTCTTATACTCACTTTGGACCAATCACTTTGGCCACGAGAATAGGGTACTATCATTGATCATGTTGTGTCTCATGTTAGGGAATGATAGTCTGTGATGGGGAGTCACCAGAAGGACATGATTCAAATGGGGGAGGATCAATTCCCAAAGGAAGGTGGATATTGGTGGAAGGCAGAAAGAACAGAGGTTCCCTTCAGAAAAAATAACAGGATGCTCAGAAGAGTACCCGGGGAGAGGAGAGGTAGGCACAGGGCAGGTGCTTGGTTAATTAACTCTGAGGACAAAGACAGAGTTCTTGCCCTCAGGGATCTTGGGATTCAGTGCAGGAGAAAAAACTAAGAACACAAAGAGAAAGAAAGGTAGAGTTGCAGGGATCTGTCAAAGTGCACATACACAGCCAGAAAGAAATTAAGAAAGGACTGAAAATGAAATTGTACCCTTATAGCATCATATCTCAGATTGAGTTTGGGGGACTCCAGTGTTCCTCTAGATGTCACCAGGTGCTCCTAAGAAAAAAGAAAAAGGAAAAGGAAAAGAGATGAAAGAAAGGGAAGGAAAGGACTCTGTGGTTATGCTTTAGAAATTATGGCTTACATTTAATTAGGTTTTTAAATTTTTTGTTTTCTTTATTATGTTAATGTTCAGTTCACACTTGGTTGACCATAGAACCAGCCCTCTTAGCCACAGACTACTTACTAGCATTTTGAGGTGGACCCATATTCCACAGATCGTATTTTGGAAAATATTGTCATAGAGGCACCCACACAAACCGTGGTGACAGTTAGAATGTCAGATTCAGATGGACCTTTAGAGATGTCCCAAGACTCTTTTTAAATTTAAATTTTAACTTCTTGCAGTCTCAAGAAATAATACAGAGAAATCCTGTGTACCCTTCACCGACTTTCCCATAATGGTAACATCTTGCAAAAACAATAGTAGACTATGACCATCAGGTCATTGACATCAATATGGTCAAGACACTGAATATTTTCATAACCCCAAGATCATTCATGTTGCCCTTTTATTGTCTGGCTTACTTTCCTTCTGTCCCACCCCCTCTATAATCTCTGGACACTATTAATCTGTTCTCCATTTTTATAATTTTACCATTTCAAGAATGTTATGTAGATGAAATCATACAGTACATAGCATTTTGTGGTTGTCTATTTTTACTCAGCATTATTCTCTGGAGAATTATGTGTACCAACAGTTAGTTTGTTCCTGTTTATTGCTGAGTAGTATTCTGAGGTATAGATATATCACAGTTACCATTTATCCATTGAAGGACACCTTGGTTGTTTTCATTTTGTATTATGAATAAAACTGCAATAAACATTCATGTACAAGTTTTGTGTGAACATAAGTTATTATTATTTTTTTGTTTTTTATTTAAAAAGATTTTTAAATCTTTATTGTTGAATGCATACAGGTGTTCCTCATTTTTCCCCCATGGACCCCCTACTCCCCACTCCCGCCCCCCTCCTGCCTTTTCCCACACTGTTGTCTGTGTCCATTGGTTATACCTATAAGTTCTTTGGTGTATTTCTTCCCATCCCCCGACTCTCCCCTTTGAGGTTTGTCAGTCTAGCAATGAATTTGTACTTCTTAATCCCTTCACCTTTTTCACCCATTCTCCCAATACCCCTCCCATCTGGCAACCAACAAAATGTTCTCTGTATCTATGAGAATGTTTCTCTTCTGCCTGTTCATTTTGTTTGTAGATTCCATTGTCGATAGATATGTATTCATTGCCATTTTGTTTGTTCATATATTTTATGTTTTTCTTCAAAAAGATCCTTCAACATTTCTTACAATAATAGTTTGGTGGTGATGAACTCCTTTAACTTTTTCTTGTCTGAGAAAGTCTTTATATGGCCATCGATTCTAAATGACAGCTTTGCAGGATAGACTAATCTTGGTTGTAGGTTGTTGCTTTTCATCACTCTGAATATTTCTTGCCACTCCCTTCTGGCCTGCAAAATTTCTTTTGAGAAATCAGCTGACAGCCTTATGGGAACTCCCTTGTAGGTAACTAACTGCTTTTTTCTTGCTGCTTTTAAGATTCTCTCTTTGTCTTAAACCTTTTGCATGCCACATGTGGGTGTGGGACCAGCCTGTCCACCTCTGCCCCTCCTACCAGTCTCGATGTGGCTGCTTCTTTAATTCCTTAGTTTTAGGACTTCCATTCTGCTTGATTTTAGGCAGCTTTGAATGATGGTTGTTCTGTAGTTTAGTTGTAACTTTGATGTGATTGTGGGAAGATGCGATACCGTGTTTACCTACGCTGCCATCTTGACCGGAAGTCCCCTCATTTGACCTTAGTTATCTCCATTTAGGCTCTGTCTCCAAACACAGCCACAATGGAAGATTAGGGCCTCAACCTATGAATCTGAGGGGAGGGGAAAACATTCAGTCCAAAGCAGTGGGAGAAGTCAATTTACCTGATTTCAATATGTATTATCTAGCCATGGTAACCAAGACTAGCATTGGCAGAGAGAAGGACACATAGATCAGGAGAACAGAATAGGGAACCCAGAAATAGACCCACACAAACTTGCCCACCTGTTTTTGACAAAGGTGCATAAGCAGTGCAATGGAGGAGAGACGGCTTTCTCTACAAATGGTGCTGTAACAATTAGACATCCAAAGGTAAAAAAGACAATAATGAAGTTTGACCTAAGTTTCACTCCTTATACAAAAATTAACTCAAAATGAATCACAGACTTAAATGTAAAACAGAACTTAAAACTTTTAGAAAAAAATATAGGGGAAAATCGTCAAGATCTAGGGCTAGGCTAAGAGTTCTTACACTTGACAACAACAGTATAATTTGTAACAGGAAAAATTGATAAACTTGGCTTTATCAGGATTAAAAATTTACTCTGTGAAAGACCCTGTCAATGAGGTGGGGGAAACCCAGGTGGTGTGGCTCATTGGTTGAGCATCAACCCATGCACCAAGAGGTCACTGGCCAATCAATGTTCTTTCTCATCAATGTTTCTATCTCTCTCTCCCTCTCCCTTCCTCTCTCTCTAAAAAATCAATAAAGAAAAAAAACAAAAATAAAACATTAAAAACATAAGAGGGGGTAAAAAACAATTTATTAAACTGGAAGAAAATATCTGCAAACTGCACATCCAACAGAGGACTAGTAGCTAGAACATAAAGAACTCTCAAAATAAACATGCAAGTACCTTATGACCCAAGCAATTGCTAGGTGTTTACATTAAAAAAATAACTTATAGAACATAACAGTCTGAGGAATGGGGTAGTCCCAGAGACATGGAAGTGGGGTACAGACTGACAATACCCAGAAGAGGGGGTGGTGGGGGAGAGATAAACCACAGAACTTATATGCATGTATGCATGAACAATGGACATGAACAACAAAGCTGGGGACAGGGCAGGGAGGGAGGGGGAGAGGGGAATCAGTGGGGGAAAAAGGAGAAACATCTGTAACAAAAGTTAATAAAAAAATAATAATAACTTATAGACTTCCGGTCAAGATGGCGGCATAGGTAAATGCGGTATCGCATCTTCCCACAATCACATCAAAGTTACAACTAAACTACAGAACAACCATCATTCAAAGCTGCCTGAAATCAAGCCGAATGGAAGTCCTACAACTACAAAATTAAAGCAGCAGCCTCATCGAGACTGGTAGGAGGGGCAGAGATGCTACGGGCTGGTCCCACACCCACGTGTGGTGGATAAAAATTAGGAGGATTCCTTGGCAGGGAAGGTCCTCCCTGAGGACTGAGGGGTTCCCATCCCACACCAGATGCCCTGCTCAGTGTTCCAGTGCCAGGAAGACAAGTCCCCATAACTTCTGGCTAGAAAAACCAGCGGGAACTGAGGCTCAGGGAAGCTGACGCAGCTGGAGCCCCAGGCAGCTCCTTAAAGGGCCCGTGCACAGACTTATCATACTCCCTCCCTCTAAGCTTGGAGGGGAGGCAACACGAGTAGCACCAGAGACATATAAAGAAGAACTGAGCTGTTTGGCATGACAGCTGGAGAGGGGGCTTTCTCCTGGACAAACATGCTGTCAGAGGCCTTTGTTCCTTTGGTGAGACCTTCCCTGGAACGGCAGACAGCTGCCATATCTGGGACTCCAGAAACCTGGCTTACACTGGTTTCCCTGCCCTGGTGATTCCCTGAGGCTCTGCCCCACCCAACTTTTAGGCCCACCCAAGCTGTTGCCAGTTGCTTAACCATAGGATTGGCCTGTCTTGGATCCTGCTTCAGGTTTTCCTAAATTCTTTCAAACAAGCAGCATCTGGTCTCTGATAACCCATGCCTCTCGTTAAGTAACACATAGAAACAAACAGGGAGTCAGCCAAAATGAGGAAACAAAGCAACAGGTCCCAAATGAAAGAACAGAAAAAATCTCCAGGAAAAGAACTAAGCAAAATGGAAATAAGCAACCTAACAGATGCTGAGTTCAAAATACTGCTTATGAGGTTGCTCAATGAACTGAGTGAGAACCTCAGTGAACTTACTGAGGGCCTCAAGAGCATAAAAAAGGACCAGTCAGAAATGAAGGAGGCACTAACTGAAATAAAGGATAATTTACACAGATTCCATAGTAGAGTAGGTAAAGCCAAGAAGCAAACCATGGATTTGGAATATAAGGAAGCAACGAACACCCAGTCAGAACAGCAAAGAGAAAAAAGAATCCAAAAAAATGAGGATAGTGTAAGGAGCCTCTGGGACAACTTCAAGCATGCCAACATTCGCATCTTGGGGGTGCCAGAAGGAGGAGAGAGAGAACAAGAAATCGAAACCCTATTTGAAACAATAATGGCAGAAAACTTCCCTAATTTGCTGAAGGAAACAGACATACAAGTCCAGGAAGCACAGAGAGTTCCAAACAAGATCAACCCTAAGAGGCCCACACCAAGACACATCATCGTCAAAATGCAAAAGGTTCAAGACAAAGCGAGAATCTTAAAAGCAGCAAGAGAAAAGCAGTTGGTTACCTATAAGGGAGTTCCCATAAGACTGTCAGCTGATTTCTCAAAAGAAACTTTGCAGGCCAGAAGGGAGGGGCAAGAAATATTCAGAGTGATGAAAAGCAAGAACCTACAACCAAGATTACTCTATCCTGCAAAGCTGTCATTTAGAATCAATGGCCATATTAAGACTTTCCCAGACAAGAAAAAGTTAAAGGAGTTCATCACCACCAAACCATTATTATATGAAATGTTGAAAGGTCTTTTTGAAGAAAAAGATAAAATATATGAACAAACAGAATGACAATGAATGACAATAAAGATAAAAAATAAATCAGGTTGCCCTGGCTGGTTTGGCTCAGCGGTTAGAGCATCGGCTTGTGGTCTGGAGAGGCCCTGGTTCTGTTCCCACTAAGGGTATGTACCTCGGTTGCAGTTTGTCCCTGGGCCTGGTTGGGTCGTGTGGGTGGCAACCATTTGATGTGTCCCTTCATGTCGATGTTTCTCTCTCTCTCTCTTCCTCTCTCTCCCTCCAGCTCTATCTGAATAAAATAAATAAATAAATAAATAAATAAATAAGGTTAAATGAGGTCATTATGGTGGGGCCTGATCCAATAGGATTAGTGTCTTTATAAGAAGAGACACGGGAGAGCTCTCTCTCTCTCTGTCCATACACTCAGAGGAAGGGCCTTGTGAGGATGAAGTGAGAAGGCCACAGTCTGCCAGCCAGGAAGACAGCTCTCACCAGAAACTGAACCCTGCTGGTGTGCTGATACTGGGCCTTGCAGCCTCTAGTACTCTGAGAAAAAATATCTGTTGTTTAAGGAACCGAGTATGTGGCATTTTGTTATGGCAATCCTAGTAGACTAATACACTAATTAAAAAAAATTAAATTCATTAAATTTTTAGTCAAATCTATTTTAATGATTTTTATTTCTGCCTTTTCATACACATTTTAGAATAATGCTGTCTATAAGTACAAAGGATCTCGCTGGGATTTTGATAGGAATTACTTTAAACTTTTATATTAATTTGAGGAGAGTTAATATCTTGACCATGTTGAGTCTTTCTACTCAGGAACACAATATAGCTCTATGTTTATTTAGGTCTTTGATTTCTTTCATCATTGTTTTTAGTTTTCAGCATGTAAGCCCTATACATGTTTTATTAGATCCATACCTAAGTATTTCTCTTTTTTTTTTTAGCAATTGTAAATGATATGGTATTTTAATTTTGATATCCATAACTACATTTGAATTTTGTATATTTATCTTGTATCCCATGACCTTGCTTAATTCACTTATTAGCTGTAGGTGGATTTTTTTGGGGGGGGGGTTAATTTCTTGGGCTTTTCTATGCACACAATCATGTCTTCTGCAAATAGAACAGTTTTATTTCTTCCTTTCTGATCTGTATGCTTTTTATTTCTTGCTTTATTACACTGATTAGAATTTAAAACAGTATGTTGAATGAGAAAAGTGAGAGTGGGCGTCCTTGTCTTAGGGGTAAAAACACTCAATCTTTTACCTTTTACTGTAATTTTGAAGTTTTTTTGGTAGATGCTCTTTATTGAACTGAGGAAGATCCCCTCCATTCCATATTTCTGAAATTTTTTTAAAAAATCATGAATGGTGTTAAATTTTTTCAAGTGCTTTTTAAAAATATTTTTTAAATTATTTTTTAATTTTATTTTTGTTATAGAAGTTTTTCCTTTTTTTCCCCATTGACACCCTCCTCCCCATCCCCCCTACACTGTCCATGGCTTTGTTGTCCATGTCCATTGGTTATGCGTACATGCATATAATTCTGTGGTTTATCTCTTCCCGCTCCCCACCACCCCCTCTTCTGAGGGTTGTCAGTCTGTACCCTACTTACATGTTTCTGGGTCTACTCTATTCCTCAGACTGTTATGTTCATTATATTCCACAAATAGTGAGATCATGTGGTATTTGCCTTTTTCTACTTGGCTTGTTTTGCTTAGGATAATACTTTCCAGGTCCCTCCATGTTGTCTCAAAGGATAAGAGATCTTTCTTTCTTATAGCTGCATAGTACTCTATTGTGTATATGTACCACCACTTTTTTATCCATTCATCTACTGAAGGACACTTGGGCTATATCCAGATCTAACCTATTGTAAATAGTGCTGCTATGAACATGGGGGTATTCTTTCTGATTGGTGTTTCAGGCTTCTTAGGGTATATTCCTAGAAGTGGGATCACTGGGTCACATGGAAGTTCAATTTTTAATTTTTTGAGGTAACACCATATTGTTTTCCATAGTGGCTGCACCAGTCTGCATTCCCACCAGCAGTGTACTAGAGACCCCTTTTCTCCACACCCTCACCAACACTTGTTGTTTGATGATTTGTTGATGGCGGCCATTCTGACAGGTGTGAGATAATACCTCATTGTTGTTTTAATTTGCATCTGTCTGATGATTAGTGATGTTGAGCATTTCTTCATATGTCTCTTAGAGATTTGTATGTCCTGTTTGGAGAGGTGTCTACTTAGTTCCTATGCCCATTTTTTAATTGGTTTCTTTGTCTTCCTTTGTGGAGTTGTATGAGCACTCTAAATATATTGGAAATTAACCCCTTATCTGATACATCATTGGCAATTATGCTCTCCCATACAGTGGGTTGCCTTTCCATTTTGATGATTGTATCTTTTGCTGTGCAGAAGGTTTTGAGTTTGATGTAGTCCCATGTGTTCATTTTCTCCTTTGTTTCTGTTGCCTTAGGTGATGTATCAGTGAAAATTCTGCTGTGTATGATGTCTGAAATTTTGTTGTCTACATTTTCTTCTAGGATTTTTATGGATTCTCGAGTCACATTAAAGTCTTTTATCCAGTTTGAGTTTATTCTTGTCTATGGTGTATGTTGATGGTCTAGTTTCATGTTTTTGCATGTAGCTGTTCAATTTTCCCAACACCATTTATTGAAGAGGCTGTCTTTACTCCACTGTATGCTCTTGCCACCTTTGTCAAGTATTAATTGAGCATATTGCCTTGGGTTCATTTCTGGGTTCTCTGGTCTATATTCCTGTTCTTGTGCCAATATCAGGCTGTTTTGATTACAGTGGCTTTGTAATATAACCTGAAATCTGGTAATGTGATCCCTCCAACTTTGTTCTTCTTTTTCAAGATATCTGTGGCTATTCGAGGTCCTTTTTTGGTTCCATATGAACTTTTGAAGTATTTGTTCTAGTTCTGTGAAGTATGTTATTGTTATTTTGATGGGGATTGCATTGAATCTATAGATTGCTTTGGGTAGTATGGACATTTTAATGATGTTGATTCTTCCAATCCATGAACAAGGCATGTGCTTCCACTTTTTTATATCTTCCTCTGTTTCTTTTTTCAATGACCTGTTGTTTTCTGCAAATAAGTTTTTTATTTCTTTCATTAAGTTTATTCCTAGGTATCTTAATTTTTTTTGCCGTGATGGTAAATGGGATTGATTTATAAGTTTCTCTTTCTGTGAGTTTGTTCATCATTGGTGTATAAGAATGCTGTCGATTTCTTGACGTTAATTTTGTATCCTGCTACTTTGCCTAATTCATTTATTAATTCTTGTAAATTTTTGTTGGAGTCTTTGGGGTTTTCTACGTATAGTATCATGTCATCTGTGAATAATGACAATTTCACTTCCTCCTTTCCCATTTAGATCCCTTTTATTTTTTCTTCATGTCTGATTGCTGTGGCTAAGACTTCCAGTACTATGTTAAATACGAGTAGCGAAAGTGGGCATCCTTGCCTTGTTCCTGTTCTTAAGGGAAATGCTTTTAATTTTTGCCCATTCAGTATGATGTTGGTTGTAGGTCTTTCATATATGGCCTGTATTATGTCGAGATGTGATCCCTCTGTTCCCAGATTAATGAGCGTTTTTATCAGAAATGGGTGCTGGATTTTGTTGAATGCTTTTTCAGCATCTATTGATATGATCTTTTGATTTTTATCTTTCATTTTGTTTATGTGGTGTATCACATTTATTGATTTGCGAATATTGTACCAGCCTTCCATCCTTGGGATGAATCCTACTTGGTCATGGTGAATAATTTTTTCGATGTATTGCTGGATCTGATTTGCTAGTATTTTGTTTAGGATTTTGGGGTCTATGTTCATCAGGGATATTGGCCTGTAGTTTTCTTTCTTTGTAGTGTCTTTTTCTGGTTTTGGAATTAGAATTATGCTGGCCTCATAAAACGAGTTTGGAAGTCTTTCTTCTTCTTGAATTTTTTGAAATAGTTTGAGGAGAATGGGTGTTAGTTTTTTGAATGTTTGGTAAAACTCCTCTGTGAAGCTGTCCGGGCCTGGGCTTTTGTTTGCTGGGAGATTCTTGATTACCTCTTCAATTTCCTTAGTTGTTATTGGTCTGTTCAAGTTTTCTATCTCTTCCCAGTCCAGATTTGGGAGACTATGTGTTTCTAGAAATTTGTCCATTTCACTTAGATTGTCAAATTTGTTGCCATATAATTGTTCATAGTAGTTGTTAATGATCTTTTGTATTTCTGTGGTGACAATTGTTACTTCTCCTCTCTCATTTCTGATTTTGTGTATTTGGGTTCTCTCTATTTGTTTCTTGGGGAGTCTAGCTAAGGCTCCATCAATCTTGTTATCTTTTCTTTGTTTTATTGATCCTTTGAATTGTTTTTTTTTTTTGGTCTCCATGTCATTTATTTCTGCTCTGATCTTTACTATTTCCTTCCTTCTACTTGCTCTGGGGTTTTCTTTTAGTTTGCTTTCTAATTCTTTAAATTGTGAGGTTAGATACTCTATTAGAAATTTTTCTTGTTTCTTGAAGTAGGCCTGTAGTGCTATAAACTTCCCTCTCGGAACTGCTTTCACTGTATCCCATAGATATTGTGTTGTTGTATGTTCATTTTCATTGGTGTCCAGGGAGTTTTTAATTTCTACCTTGATCTCCTTGGTAACCCATTCATTATTTAATACATGCTGTTTAGCCTCCATGTGTTCAAATGTCTTTGTATGTTCTTGTTGCAGTTGATTTCTAGTTTCATGCCATTGCGATCTGAGGAGATGATTGATATGATTTCAATCTTCTTGAACTTGTAGAGACTAGTTTTGGCCTAACATGTGGTCTATCTTTGAGAATGTCCCACGTGCACTTGAGAAGAATGTGAATTCTGTAGTTTTGGGGTGTAATTCTCTGTAGATATCTATTAAATCAGTTTGGTCTAGTGCTTCATTTAGAGTCTCTGTTTCCTTGCTAATTTTTTGTCTAGAGGAAGTATTCATTGATGTTAGTGAGGTGTTGAAGACCCCTGCTATGATTGTATTGCTGTCAATTTCTCCTTTGAATTAATCCAGTAGATTTTTAATATTTTTGGTGCTCCTATATTGGGTGCATATATATTTATCATATACCTTCCTGTTGGATAGATTCTTTCAATATTATGTAGGGCCTTCTTTGTCTCTAATTATGGCCTTCATTTTTTAATCTATTTTATCATATGTGAGTATTGCTACTACAGCTTTTTTTCCCTTTCCATTTGCTTGAAAGATTTTTTTTTCATGCCTTCACTTTCAACTTATGTGAGTCTTTTGTTGTGAGGTCAGTCTCTTGTAAACAACATATATATGAGTCATGCTTTCTTATCCAATCAGGTATTTCGTGTCTTTTAATCAGAGCATTCAATCCATTTACATTTAAGGTGATTATTGATATGTACTTATTTATTGCCATTTTTGTTTAGTGTGGTTCTATTTTTCT
Organism: Molossus molossus; assembly: GCF_014108415.1. Lineage (NCBI taxonomy): Eukaryota > Metazoa > Chordata > Mammalia > Chiroptera > Molossidae > Molossus > Molossus molossus. The sequence goes on along the minus strand of NW_023425345.1, from coordinate 26,640,290 downwards.
TTCTATTTCTTCTACCAATTACAGCAGTCCTTTTAGCATATTTTGCAGTACTGGTTTTATATTCCCTTAGCCTTTTTTTTTTTGTCTGGAAAGCTCTTTATTTGACCTTCTATTTTGAATGACAGCCTTGCTGGATAGAGTAGTCTTGAATTCAGATCTTTGTTTTTCATGACCTTGATTACTTCATGCCATTACTTTCTGGCTTGTAGAATTTTTTTTTTTTTTTTTTTATCCTCATTTGAGGACACCGTTTCTATTTTTTTGTTCGGATAGAGTGGGAGGGAGAGAGAGGAAGAGAGAGAAAGGGAGAAACATCGACATCAAAGGGACACATCGAGTAGCTGCCACCTGCCCGGCCAACCATGGCTGGGGACAAACTGCAACCGAGGCACGCGCCCTTAGTGGAAACCAAACCCGGGTCTCACTGGACTGCAGGTTGACGCTCTAACCACTGAGCAAACCCAGGCAGGGCTGGCCTGTAGTGTTTCTGTTGAGAAGTCAAGCTGATAGCCTTATGGGGGTTCCTTTGTAGGTAACCTGTTACTTTTTTCTTGCTGCTTTTAGGATTCTCTCTTTGTCTTTAATTTTTGGCATTTTTATTACTGTGTGTCTTGGTGTGGGCCTGTTTGTGTTCTTCTTACTTGGGGCTCTCTGTGCTTCTTGAACTTGAATGCCTTCTTCCTTCACAAAATTCGGTAAGTTTTCTGTCACTATTTCTTCACATATATTCTCTAACCCTTGCTCATTTTCTTCTTCTTCGGGGATTCCTCTGATGCGAATATTATTGCGTTTCCAGTTGTCCCACAGTCCTTTTAAGCTGTCTTCCTGTTTTTTAATTGTTTTTTTCCTTTTGGTTTTCTGATTGGTTGATTTTTTCCTACCCTGTCTTCTAATCCACTGATCTGGTCCTCAGCTTCCTCTACTCTGCTGTTTAGACCTTCCAATGTGCTCTTTATTTCTGCTATGTCATTCTTCATTTCTTCTTGGTGGTTTTTAATTTTCAATTGGTTGATATTCAACATTTCTATGTCTTTACTCATGGTATTGATGTCCTTTCTCATGCTGTTGAGCTTCCTCAAGATCATGGCTCTGAATCCTAGCTCTGTTAACTTGCTTAACTGCACCTCATTTATCTCATCTTCAGTAGAGGTCTCTTGTTCTTTCATTTGGGATTTGTTTCTTTGTTTCACCATTTTGGCTATCTCAGAGGGCTTTGGAGCCTGCAAAATTTTCCCTGTGGGTGTTGGTATTCTGCTGTTTGTGGCTCCCTCTACAGGTTTTGGATGAGCGTGGGAAGACCCACGTTAAACATCACTGTGAAGTCTTACTCTCTTGGGTAGAGTTGCAAGCCCAGGAATGGTTCAGTTATTCTCTAGTTTTTTCCTGAAGGCTACCTTGGGTTCTCAGTTGAAAGGAAAACTCCCTCAGGTGTTCAGTGTAAGGGGATTTCCTGAGGGTGGGGCAGATGCTGGTTGTTAATGGCATTTCAGTGGCCTACCCAGTGGGGTTGAATCTCCAAGGGAGGGGCCGCTGCCTCTCCTCAGGGCCCTGGGAAGGAGTAGGATGGCCACTGTCCTGTGTGGCCACAACTCAGCAAAAGCTTTGAGCACCCTCCAAATCCCGAGTGTCCCCACACAGTTCCAGTTCAGTCCACCTTCCCTCTGGCAGAGCCCAAGGTGAGTGGCTGTGGCTATTTTTGCTCTCTGTTCCGGCTGTCTGTGCTGTGGAGCAAGCTTTGGAGTTTAACCCAAGGGCAGTGCTCACAGCTAAAACTGCCACTGTCCATGGACTCCCAGCCCTGCTCTAGCACCTCTGCAATCCTACCAGGATTGATTTAGTGTCCTGGTTATACGGTCCTTGCAAGCTGCTTTTCTGTTGCTTTTTCCCGAAGATTTGCTTTTATTTTAGTTGCAATTACAGTTTGGTCCTGGGAGACTGTCTGTGTAGCTTCCATTCACTCTGCCGCCATTTTGGAGTCTCTCAAATGCTTTTTCATATAAATTTTCTTCTTCAGCCTAATTTGGTGTATTATATTTATTGATTTTCAAATATTGAAGTAGTCTTGGATCTCTGGAACAAACTCCACTTGGTCATGGTGTATAACTCTTTTTATAAATTACTGGATTCTATTTGGTAATATTTTGTTAAGGATTTTTGAGTCTTTTATTTATGATGGATATTGGTTTTTAGTTTATTTATTTATTTTTATCCTCACCAGAGGACATTTTTCCATTTTTTGTTCAGATAGAGTGGGAGGGAGAGAGAGGAAGAGAGAGAGAGAGAAACATCAAGGTGAAAGGGACATATCGAGTAGCTGCCACCCGCATGACCAACCAGGGCCAGGGACAAACTGCAACCGAGGTACATGCTCTTAGCGGGAACTGAACCCGGGTCTCTCTGGACCGCAGGCTGATGCTCTAACCGCTGAGCCAAACTGGCCAGTACAGTTTGTTTATTTTTTATTGTCGTTTTCTGGCTCTGTTATCAGGCTAATATTGGCCTCATAAAAAGAATGGAAAAGTGTTTCCTTCTCTTGTATTTTCTGGAAAAGATTGCGTGGAATAGGTGTTAATTTTTCTTCAAATATTTGGTAAAATTTTCAAGTGAACACATCATTTTTGGAGAGTTTTTAGAATTATGGATTAAAATTTCTTAAGAATTATAAGGCTATTCACATAATTTACTTTATTTTGAATGCGTTGTGGCAGTTTGTACTTTTTTTGTTTAAGGAATTGGTCCATTTCAACTATGTTGTCAAATGTGAGAGTAGGGTTGTTTGCGGCATTCCCTTGTTTTCCTTTTGACGTCTGCAGTCTGTAGTAATGGCACTGGTTTTATTCTCGATCCTGGTAATTTATATCTTCTTTCTTCCTTTGTCAGTCTGGCTAGAGGTTTGTCAATTTTATTGATTTAAACAAGAGAAGGTCTTTTTACATTGGTTTTTGTATGTTTTTTCTATTGTCAATTTTACTGATTTCTGCTTGTGTCTTTATCATGTCCTTTCTTCTAGTTGCTTTGAATTTATTTTGCTTCTTATTTTGTCAATTCTTAAGGTTAGAGCTTTTTTAAAAAAACATTTTTCCCCAATATATATTTTAAAAAAGTCTTTATTGTTGAGAGTATTACAGATGTTCCTCATTCCCGCCCCCCCTTGCCCTCCTCCACCCAGTTCCCATTACATCCCAGCCCTTTACCGCACTGTTGTCTATGTCCATTGGTTATACATATATAAGTTCTTTGGTTATATAAGAACTTATATATGCATATATAAATTCTTTGGTTATATAAGAACTTATATATGCATATAAGTTCTTTGGTTAATCTCTTCCCACCCCCTTACCCTTCTTTCCTCTGAGATTCATCAGTCTGTTCTATGCTTCCATGCCTCTGTATCTATTTTGTTTCTCAATTTATTTTGTTTATTAGAATCCACAGATAAGTGGGATCATGTGATACTTATCTTTCTCTGACTGGCTTGTTTGCTTAGCATAATACACTTACCAGGTCCCTCCATGGTTTTGCAAAGGGTAAGAGCTCCTTCCCTTTTTATAGTTGCATAGTGTTCCATTATGTAAATGTACCACAACACTTTTATCCACTCATCTACTGAAGAGCACTTGGGCTGTTTCCAGATCTTAGCTATTGTGAATAGCGCTGCTGTGAGCATAGGGATGCATATATTCTTTCTGATTGGTGTTTCAGGCTTCTTGGGATATATTCCTAGAAGTAGGATCACTGGGTCAAATGGCAGTTCCTTTTTTTAATTTTTGAGAAACTCCATATTGTTTTCCATAGTGGCTATACCTGTCTAAAGTGAGAGCTTTCATTATTGATTTGACACATCTCTCTTTTCTAATATATACATTTAATGCTATAAATTTCTCTCAGCATCTAGACAAATGCCCAGCATCTGTTTCAATGAATATTGTTGAATGAATAGATGAATGTTGCCCTGCCTTCTTCACCACAAGGCCTGGTCTCTTTTTCCAGCCTTGGTCCAGTACCAACTTACAGAGATGTATTTTTGACTATCCTGGTAGAACAGGGTGTAAAAATGGGACTCTTTTAATGTCTCTTTTACCCAAGGCCTAAAAATGTAGGTTGATAACAGGCTTGAAAATATAATAGGTCAAATCTCCACATTCTAACAGGAAGTGTTGAGCCACCTAAGTAGGGGTTGAAAAACGGGTGTTCTGCACCTTAATAGTCACACACACACCTGGCCAGTGTGGGGAGTGAGGGTTCTTCCTCTTCACTCAAGCCTTGTTCGGGGAAACACTATAGATCTGTCTGCCTCCTGCTTGTGCAACACAAAGGCAAGTAGCTGTGGCTGGGGATGCTCGCTGGGCTGGTAGAGGAAGGAGAGGTGGCTCATGGTCTTGGTGGAAGAGGGAAGCAGAGTTTCTGTGGACCATATGTATACCAGATATGGGCTTACTGAGAGAGAAAGCTGGCTGGGATTTTTCTTTTACACTATCTGAGAGGGCTGCCTGCAAAGGGCAGGAAGCCATAGTAGAAAGTGTAACATGGGATGTCCAGTTGCTGAAGGAGGAAATGTGACCCATCTGAGGAGACAACTGAGCAGATGTATTTCCTGCTTCCAAGGAATTGCTGACAACCATCTTCAGTGGTGTGTGGGAGCTTCTCTAATGTGCTTGTGAAAATGCCATCAGAGGAAATGTCTTAAACAACTGCCAGTCCCAGAGAGCACCCATGCCAGCTCATATCAGACCTTCCCTGTCTGTGGTACACAGCAGGCTAAGCTAGCTCTGCTAATAGATTAACCCCTAAATATCAGTGATTTTTATCTGTGTTTACACAAAATCTATGCAGCTGAGGTGGCCCTCCTGCATCCTATGGCAGGGAACATGGGCATGGCGGAGGCACACAGACTCCTAACTGCGTTGATCCAGAAGTGACATGTCATTTCCATTGACCTTTACTGTCCAGAATAAGTCATGTAAGTCAAACCTAACTGTATGAGAGGCTGGGAATGAAGGGGAGGAGCTAAAGGAATATTTAATGAGCCTAACCTTTGCCCCATTGTTTTCCTCTCACTCTTCACCCTGCAACCTGGATTTAGGAATGACATTCAGCCTGAACGCACCAGTGTAGCCATACTGGTTGTTAAATTCTTTTAAATCTAGGTGATGGATATAATTTGGTTATTGTATTGTCCTGTCTTTTTGTATGTATTCTTCTAGGATTTTTATGGATTTATGGGTCACATTTAAGCCTTTTATCTATTTTGAGTTTATTCTTGTGTATGGTGTAAGGTGATGGTCTAGTTTCATGTTTTTGTATGTAGCTGTCCAATTTTCCCAACACCATTTATTAAAGAGGCTGTCTTTACTCCATTGTATGCTCTTACCAGCTTTGTCATATATTAATTGAAGCGTATTGCCTTGGGTCCATTTCTGGGTTCTCTGTTCTGTTCCTCTGGTCTATATGCCTGTTCTTGTGCCAGTATCAGGCTGTTTTGATTACAGTAGCTTTGTAGTATAACCTTATATCTGATAATTGTGATCCCACCTACTTTGTCTTTCTTTTTCAAAATTGCTGCGGCTATTCGAGGTCTTTTTTGGTTCTATATGAACTTTTGAAGTATTTGTTCTAGTTCTGTGAAGTATGTCATTGGTATATTGATGGGGATTACATTGAATCTACAGATTGCTTTGGGTAATATGGACATTTTAATGATGTTAATTCTTCTAATCCATGAACAAGGTATGTGCTTCCACTATTTTATATCTTCCTCTATTTCTTTTTGCAATGACTTGTACTTTTTTGTGAATAGGTCCTTTATTTCTTTGGTTAAGTTTATTCGTAGGAATCTTAATTCTTTTACCATGATGGTAAATGGGATTGTGTTTTTAGTTTCTCTTTCTTTCTTTTTTTTTATCCTCATCCGAGGACATTTTTCCATTTTTTGTATAGATAGAGTGGGAGGGAGAGAGAGGAAGAGACAGAGAGAGAGAAACATCGATGTGAAAGGGACACATCGAGTGGCTGCCACCGCACGACCAACCAGGGTCGGGGACAAACTGCAACTGAAGTACATGCCCTTAGCGGGAACTGAACCCGGGTCTCTCCGGACCGCAGGCCGATGCTCTAACCGCTGAGCCAAACCGGCCAGGGCTTTAGTTTCTCTTTCTGTGAGTTCATCATTGATGTATAAGAATGCCATCGATTTCTTGACGTTAATTTTGTATACTGCTGCTTTGCCTAATTTATTTATTAAGTCTAGTAGATTTTTGATGCAGTCTTTAGGGTTTTCTATATCATGTCATCTGCAAATAATGACAGTTTCACTGCAAATAATGACAGTTTCATGTCATCTGCAAGTAATGACAGTTTCACTTCCTCCTTTCCCATTTAGATCCCTTTTATTTTTTCTTCATGTCATCTGCAAATAATGACAGTTTCACTTCCTCCTTTCCCATTTAGATCCCTTTTATTTTTTCTTCATGTCTGATTGCTGTGGCTAAGACTTCCAGTACTATGTTAAATAAGAGTGGCAAAAATGGGCATCCTTGCCTTGTTTCTGTCCTTAAGGGAAATGCTTTTAATTTTTGCCCATTGAGTATGATGTTGGCTGTAGGTCTTTCATATATGGACTTTATTATGTCGAGATATGCTCCCTCTATTCCCAGATTAATGAGCGTTTTTATCAGAAATGGGTGCTGGATTTTGTTGAATGCTTTTACACCGTGTATTGATATGATCATGTGGTTTTTATTCTTCATTTTGTTTATGTGGTGTATCACATTTATTGATTTGTGAATATTGTACCAGCCTTGCATCCCTGGGATGAATTTCACTTGGTCATGGTGAATACTTTTTTTGATGTATTGCTGGATCCGATTTGCTAGTATTTTGTTCAGGATTTTGGCGTCTATGTTCATCAGGGATATTGGCCTGTAGTTTTCTTTCTTTCTTTCTTTTCTGGTTTTGGAATTAGAATTATGCTGGCCTCATAAAACAAGTTTGGAAGTCTTTCTTCTTCTTGAATTTTTTGAAATAGTTTGAGTATAGAATGGGTATTAGTTCTTCTTGAATGTTTGGTAAAAGTCCCCCATGAAGCCATCTGGGCCTGGGCCTTTGTTTGCTGGGAGAGTCTTAATTACATCTTCAATTTCTTTTGTTGTTATTGGTCTGTTCAAGTTTTCTATCTCTTCCCGGTTCAGTTCTGGGAGACTATGTGTTTCTAGAAATTTGTCCATTTTGCTTAGATTGTCGAATTTGTTGCCGTATAATTGTTCATAATATCTGTTAACAATCCTTTGTATTTCTGTGATGTCAGTTATTATTCTCTTTCATTTCTGATTTTATGTATGTGGGTTCTCTCTCTTTGTTTCTCAGTGAGTCTAGCTGTCGGTCCATCAATCTTGTTTATCTTTTCAAAGAACCAGCTCTTTCTTTCATTGACCCTTTGAATTGTTTTTTGGTCTCCATGTCATTTATTTCTGCGCTTATCTTTACTATTTCTTTCCTTCTACTTGCTCTGGGTTTTATTTTTTTCTGTTTGCTTTCTAGTTCTTTAAATTGTGAGGTTAGATAGTCTATTAGAAATTTTTCTTGCTTCTTGAGGTAGGCTTGTAGTGCTATGAACTTTCCTCTCAGAACTGCTTTCACTGCATCCCATAGATTTTGTGTTGTTATGTGTTCATTGTCATTGGTTTCCAGGATGTTTTTAATTTCTTCTTTGATCTCCATGGTAAGCCATTCATTGTTCAATAACATGCTATTTACCCTCCATGTTTTCAAATGTCTTTGCATGTTCTTGTTGCAGTTGATTTCTAATTTTATGCCATTGTGATCTGAGAAGATGCTTGATATGATTTCAGTTTTCTTGAACTTGTAGAGACTTAGTTTGTACCCTAACATGTTGTCTATCTTTGAGAATGTCCCACGTGCACTTGAGAAGAATGTGAATTCGGCGGTTTTGGGATGTAATTCTCTGTAGATATCTATTAAATCCATTTGGTCTAGTGCTTCATTTAGAGTCTTTGTTTCCTTGCTAATTTTTGTCTGGGAAGCTCTTTATTTCATCTTCTATTTTGAATGATAGCCTTGCTGGGTAGAGTAGTCTTGGATTCAGATTCTTGTTTTTCATGACTTTGATTACTTCATGCCATTCTCTTCTGGCCTGTAGTGTTTCTTGTGAGAAGTCAGCTGAGAGCCTTATGGGGTTCCCTTTGTAGGTAACCTGTTGCTTATCTCTTGCTGCTTTTAGGATTCTCTCTTTGTCTTTAATTTGTGGCATTTTAATTACTATGTGTCTTGGTGTGGGCCTGTTTGGGTTCTTCTTACTTGGGACTCTCTGTGCTTCTTGAACTTGAATGCCTTCTTCCTTCACCAAATTAGGGAAGTTTTCTCTCACTATTTTTTTGAATATATTCTCTATCCCTTGCTCCTTTTCTTCTTCTTCGGGGACTCCTATGATGCGAATATTGTTACGTTTTCAGTTGTCCCATAGTTCTTTTAAGCTGTCTTCCTGTTTTTTTAATAGTTTTTTCCTTTTGTTTTTCTGATTGGTTGATTTTTTCTATCCTGTCTTCTAATTCACTGATCCGGTCCTCAGCTTCCCCTACTCTGCTTTTTAAACCTTCCAATGTGTTTTTCATTTCGGATATGTCATTTTTTATCTCTTCTTGTTGGTTTTTAATTTCCATTTGGCTTATTTTCAGTGTCTCTATGTCCTTACTCATGCTGTTCAGCTTCCTCAAGATCATGGCTCTGAATTCTAGCTCTGTTAACATGCCTAATTGCTCCACATTGATCTCATCTTCGGTGGAGGTGTCTTGCTCTTTCATTTGGCTTCTGTTTCTGTGTTTCACCATTTTAGCTATCACTGTGGGCTTTGGAGCCTGTCAAGTTCTCCCTGTGGGTGTTGGTGTTCTGCTGTTTGTGGCTCCCTCTCCTGTGTTTAGATGAGCGAGGGAGGACCCGTGTTGAACACCACTGTCAAGTCTTACTTTCCTGGTTAAAGTTGCCAGCCCAGGAAACGTACTGTTATCCTCTAGCTTTTTGCCTGGAGGCTAGCAGTCTAGGTTAATTGATCAGTTTTGGGTTGTCAGTTGATTGAAAAACTCCCTCTGGTGCTCAGCCAAGGGGCTTTCAGGAGGGTGGGGCAGATGCTGGTTGTTAGTGAGCCTCAATTAGCACTTCAATGGGCCACAGGGTGGGGTTGGATTTCCGAGGGAGGGGCTGCTGCCTCTCCTCAGAGCCCTGGGAAGGAGCAATGTGGCCACCGTCCTGAGTGGCTGCACTCAGCCAAAGCTCTGAGCGCCCTCCAAACCCCGAGTGTCCCGACACAGTTCCAGTCCAGTCCGCCCTCCCTCCGCCGGAGCCCAAGGTGAGTGGCTGTGGCTGTTTCAGCCTCTGTCCCGGCTGTGCTGCGGGGCCGCCTGGGAGTGTAACCCGCGGGCGGCGCTTATAGCTAAGGCCGCTGCCGAGCTGCCGACCGTGCGCTCCCGTCTCGCGCCTTCGCAAGCCTACCGGGATGGAGTCAGTGTCCCTCGTTGTATGGTCCTCACCAGCTGCTTTTCTGTTGCTTTTTCCTGTCGATTTGTCTGTGTTATAGTTGTAATTCCAGTTTGGTTCTGGGAGACGGTCTGTGTAGCTCCGTTCACTCCGCCGCCATTTTTCCTGGGTCTACTTGCTAATTTTTTGTCTAGAGGATCTATCTAGTAATGTCAGTGGGTGGTGAAGTCTGCTGCTATGAATGTATTGCTGTTGATATCTCCTTTGAATACATCCAGAAGATTTTTAATATTTTTGGTGCTCCTATATTGGGTGCATATATGTTTATCAAGGTTATACCTCCCTGTTGGATAGATCCTTTCAATATTATGTAGTGGCCTTCTTTGTCTCTAGTCATGGTCTTCATTTTTTAATCTATTTTATCATATATGAGTATTGCTACCATAGCTTTTTTTTCCTTTCCATTTGCTTGAAAGATTTTTTTTCATGCTTTCACTTTCAACCTATGTGAGTCTTTTGTTGTGAGGTGGGTCTCTCGTAAACAACATATATGTGAGTCATGCTTTCTTATCCAATCAGCTACTCCATGTCTTTTTATCGGAGCATTCAATCCATTTACATTTAAGGTGATTATTGATATGTACTTATTTATTGCCATTTTTGTTTAGTGTGGTTTTATTTTTCTTCCTATTTCTTCTACCAATTACAGCATCCTTTTAGCATATATTGCAGTGCTGGTTTGGTGCTAATGTATTCCCTTAGCCTTTTTTTTTTTGTCTGGGAAGCTTTTTATTTTACCTTCTATTTTGAATGATAGCCTTGCTGGATAGAGTAGTCTTGGATTCAGATCCTTGTTTTTCATGACCTTGATTACTTCATGCCACTCCCTTCTGGCCTGTAGTGTTTCTGTTGAGAAGTCAGCTGAGAGCCTTATGAGGTTTCCTTTGTAGGTAACCTGTTGCTTATCTCTTGCTGCCTTTAGGGTTCTCTCTTTGTCTTTAATTTTTAGCATTATAATTACTATGTGTCTTGGTGTGGGCCTGTTTGGGTTCTTCTTACTTGGAGCTCTCTGTGCTTCTTGAACTTGAATGTTTTCTTCCTTCATGAAATTAAGTAAGCCTGCCTAATTTTCCCTGTGGGTGTTGGTGTTCTGTTGTTTGTGGCTCCCTCTACTGAGTTTGGATGAACCTTGGTGGGCCCATGTTAAACACCACTATCAAGTCTTACTGTCCTGGGTAGATTTCCAAGCCCAGGAAAGGTTCAGTTATCCTCTAGCTTTTTTCCTGGTGGCTAGTAGTCTCAGTTACTCTGTGCCTTGGAATGTAGCCCTCGTGTTCTGCATAAGACAATTTCCAGAGGGTGGGATAGAGACTGGTTATTAATGAGCCTCAATTTGCATTTCTTTGCCTCACCTGGGAAAGGCTGAATCTCCGAAGGGAGTGGGGCTGCAGCTTTTCCCCATGGCTCTGGGAAGGAGTACATTGGGCACCGTCCTTTGTGGCTGTAACTCAGCAAAAACTCTGAGTGCCCTCCTAATCCCTAGTGCCCTGCAGAGTTCCAGTCCAGCCTGCCCTCCCTCTGCCATAGCCCCCAGGTCAGTGGCTGTGGCTATTTTAGTGCTCTCTTCTGGCTCCCTGCACTGTGGAGTGGGCTTGGTCTTCATTCCCCAAGGGCGCTGCTCACAGGTAAGACTGCTGCTGTCCTTGGGCTCCCAGCCTGCCACCCTCTCACACCTCCGCAGATCCTACCAGTGTCCCTGGTTATATGGTCCTGTCCTGCTGCTTTTCTGTTGCTTTTTTCTGAGGATTTGCCTTTATTTTAGTTGTAATTCCCGTTTCGTTCTGGGAGATCGTCTGCGTAGCTTCTATTCACTCTGCCTCCGTTTTTCACATCCTCTATGCCTATCTTGTGCGCAGCTGGGTCGCACAGGCCATCCTGGTGCCCCAGCACCCTGCAGGTCCCACAGGTAACTGGATGGCACAGTCCCTTTGGAGACCTGGTTTTATGCCTATGTTATGGGCTTCTGGGTTCCACAGGCCTCTCTGGTGCTGCAGCATCCCGCAGGTCCTGGGGGTAACTAGATCACATAGTCCCTGCTGGGTTGCACAGGCCTCACTGGTGTTTCAGGACCCTGCAGGTCCTGGGGGTAACTAGATTGCACAGTCTTTGCTGGGTTGCTTAGGCCTCTGTGGTGCCCCCTGCAGTTCCTGTGGGTGGGCAGCTGGATCGCACCAGTCTCTCTAGGGCTCCAGCTTCCCACTGCACTTGTGAGCTACTGGACCGTACAGGCCTCTGTGGAGCCCCAGGTCTTGCTGCTGGCGGCTGCGGAGTGCTGCTGCCCAGTGGGGCTCAACTCCTGCTTAGCTTTTGTTGTAGTTTTTGGGGATGGGTCTCAACTGCTGGTCTGTGCTTCTGTTGCCTGGAGATGGATGTCTGCTCCCCAGCCTCTGTTGCTGGGGGTATATCTCGACTCTGATTGGGCTGCTACTATAGGGGATAGTGCTGGGCTCTGGGCTGTCTGTGGCTTCCAAGACTGGCACCTTGGGAGCTCCACTACTGTGCATTGGTCTGTGTTGACACAGAGTATCCACTGGTCCGATGGTGCCAGGTGCGCTGATGGGCTCAGGATGCTGGGCCCTAGCCGCTCCCACTGCCTCCTCCCAGGAAAGACCCAGGATCTTCCAAAATGGTGGGACCTCCCCGAGGCACGGGGAGAAGCGCCCTGAAGAGCTGCTTACTGCAGTAGCTGGTTTCTCCCGTCCACAGCACAGGAACCTTCTGCTCCGTGTCTCTGCACTACTCGGGGTGGTTGTCCACCTTCGCCTCCACTCTCACTCTCTCACACACTCGCTCATTCTCTCACACACTAACCCCCCCTCCGGTCCTGCCCGCTGCCATCTCTACCAAAGGCCTCTTTAGTTATTTTTCTCTTGTTGATTTCTAGCTTAATTGCACTGTGGTACTGGACCTATATATTTTTTTAATATTCATTTTTTTTCTTTATTGATTTTAGAGAGAGGAAGGAAGAGGGGAGAGAGAGAGAAACATCAATGAGAGAGACCATTGATTGGCCGCCTCCTGTATGAGCCCCACTGGGGATTTGGACCACAACCTGAGGATGTGCCTTGACTGGGAATAGAACCTGTGACCTCTTGGTGCATGGATCAACATTCAACCACTGAGCCACACCGGCTGGGCGATACTGGACCTATTTTATATCATTATTTTGAGATCTATTATTTTTTTGTGTTTCAGTTTATAATTTATTTTTTTTTACAAATGTTTTATGCACAGTTGTAAAGACTATGTATTTTATAGTAGTTGAGTGCAGTGTTTTATATAGCTAGTATGTCAAATTTGTTAATTGTGTTGTTCAAATTTTCTATGCTTAATTTTTTTTTCCTCTGCTTAGTCTATCAGCTAATAAGAGAGATTGTTAAAGTCACACAAAGTGATCGTGGATTTGTCTATTTCTCCTTAGAGTTATATCACTTTTAGCTTTAAATATACATATTTTTCCATTTTTTGTTCAGATAGAATGGGAGGGAGGGAGGGAGAGAAAACATTGATGTGAAAGGGACACATCGAGTGGTTGCCACCTGCATGACCCAACCAGGGCCAGGGACAAACTGCAACTGAGGTACGTGCCCTTAGCGGGAACCGAACCCAGGTCTCTCTGGACTGCAGGCTAATGCTCTAACTGCTGAGCCAAACCGGCCAGTGCCAGCTTTAAATATTTTGAGGATCTGTTGTCAGATGTAGACACATTTCAATCTTTTATTTTCATAGTGAATTAAATGTTTTATCATTGTGAAAGTTGCCTCTTAATCTATAATAATATCTTTTACATTTTGTCTACTTTGATATAGTTACAACAACTTTCCTTTGGCTAGTGTTAGTGTAGCATATTTATTGCGCATCCCTTTACTTTAAATCTTTTAATTCTGCCCTGGTTAGTTTGGCTCAGCAGTTAGAGCGTCGGCCCGCAGACCAGAGAGACCTGGGTTTGGTTCCTGCTAAGGGCACATGCCTCGGTTGCAGTTTGTCCCCAGCCCCAGTTGGGGTTGTGTGGGTGGCAACCACTCGATGTGTCTCTCTCACATCACTGTTTCTCTCTCTCTCTCTTCCCCCCTTTCTCCCTCCCACTCTATCTGAAGATAAATGCAAAAATGTCCTCGGATGAGAATAAAAAATAAAAAAATCTTTTAATTCTGTTTCAGTTATCTTCTGATGCATAATAAACCACTCCAAACTTAGTGGCTTAAAACAGCAGTGTATTATCTTCTCTCACGGTTCTGTGGGTTTATTTGGCTCAGCTCAGTGGCTCTTATTTGGGCAGGGAAATTCCTTATGCAGTCATGTCATGTGTTAGTTGATGCTGGAATCATGTGAGAGCTTGATTTGGCTGGATGTCCAAAGTATCTTTTTTTCTTCACTTTTTTGGCATCTCAGCTTGAATGGCTGGAGTAGCTGAGGGATGATCAGTCATCTCTCTTTCTCCATAGGACCTCTCTACATGGGTATCTCAGGGTTCCTCAAAGCATGTCCAGCTCAGAGTAGTTTGAATTCTTGCCTCCCCCAGGTACATGTTCTAAGAGAATAATGCAGAAGCCACAGGCTTCCTGTGATGTGGCCATAGAAGTCATGGTGCACCACTTTGCCATATTCTATTAGTCCAAGTGCGTTAGAGGGCTGGCTCAGGTTCAAGGAGGAAGGGACTGTGCAGAAATGTAAATACTGGGAGGTATGATTCACTAGAAGGCTATTTTTGAAAACTTAGTTACCACAATTTGCTCTCTGGACTCCAATTGTTTTTATCCCCTCCACCAGGTCCCCAAAGTCTCATTTCATGGTGGTATTAAGTTTTGTCCTAAAGTCTAGGATCTCACCATCTGAATTATGTTCATATATAGATGAGGCTTCTTGGGTACTTTACTTGGTTGCAGTATTTTAAAACCTCTATTTCTGAAAGCATAGTAACTTTAGGGTATTTGTTCTTCTTATATGGTGACTATCTTTCCCAGTACATGGCTTTTTGTAGTGCCCTCTTCCCTTGAATTGAGGATAAATTTGTGGTTTGCTTTGGACCAAGAAAATGTAATATAAGTGATTTTCTTTTTAAAAAAAATTAATTAATTAATTTTTTGTTACAGATATTTCTCCTTTTTTCCCCACCGATTCCCCTCTCCTCCTCCCTCCCCACCCTGTCCCCAGTTTTTGTGTCCATGTCCACTGTTCATGCATACAAGTTCTGTGGTTTATCTCTCCCTCACCACCCCCTCTTCTGGGGATTGTCAGTCTGTACCCCACTTCCACATCTCTGGGACTACCCCATTCCTCAGACTGTTATGTTCATTATATTCCACAAATAAGTGAGATCATATGATACTTTCTCTGTTTGGCTTGTTTCGCTTAGGATAATACTTTCCAGGTTCCTCCATGTCATCTCAAAGGATAAGTGATTTTCAAGGGTAGGTCTAAAGAAGCCCTGTATCATGCACCTTAATTTCTTGAAAAATGTGTTCTGCTGGGGGATGGGTGGATATTTTTGGTGGCTAGTTACTACATAACCTTGTATTTTACGTGTGTTAGTTGTAAGTAATTTTAAATACATCCTAAAAATATTTTTGAAAAAGTTAATACACTTAAGTCATTTGCATTTAATCTAATTGTGGTTGTATGTTGAATTTTATTATTCAATCTTACTACTTCTTTTCTATTTATTTCACCCCTCTTGTATTCTTTTTCTTTTCTTTCTTGACGTCTTTTGTTTTAAATACTTATTATTATACTCTGGTTTCTCTTCAGATCGCATAAATCTTTCGCCTTTTACTAAATACTTATTATTTTTCTGCCTCTTCCCCTCTATTAGCTTGGTTATATTTGACTATTTCTGAGTGGTTATTTATTGCATCTGAATTCTCGAAGGATAATTTTACTGGCTATATAATTCTTGGTTGCTATTTCTTTCATCACTTTGAAGATGAAACTTCGTATCTGCTGGCTGCTATTATCTCTATTGGGAAGTCATACAGTTACTTGTTTGAAGATAGTCATATTTCTTTGGCTGCTTTTAAGATTTTTAAAAAATTGAATTTATTGGGGTGACACTAAGGTGTCAGGTCCACAATTCTGCTACATATCATATGTACAATGTATTGTATATTCACCACCCCAAGTCAAGTCTCTGTCCATCACCATTCACCTACCCTAGATTCTCCTTTAAGATTTTTCTTTGTTTTTTATTTTCAGATATGTGCCCTTGACTGGAATTGAACTTGTGACCCTTGGGCCCGTGGGCCGATGCTCTAACCACTGAGAAAAAATGGACAGGGCCTTGAGTGTGATTTTCTTTATATTTATTCTGCTTGGTATTTATAAGAAATTTTAATTTGTGGCTTCCTAACATTAATCTGTTTTGGAAAATTACCATCAATGTTTCTTCAACTATTGCTTTTGACTCATTGTCATTGTCTTGATTATAAAGACATGATCTTTATTATGTCTTGGACATAGTCTTCTTCTAAGATGTACGCTACATTGTAGTGGATATTTTTCTTTATTAGTATCTAGAGAATTATCTTATTATTTTTAATGGCTATGTAGTATTCAGTTGCATAAGTATGACTATCATTTATTAAAATAGCTATTGATGAAAATTTATAAACAATGTTATACCTCTATTTTTTAACATATTTCTCCTTTGCCTTTCTCTCTCTATTTTTTATTTACTTCTTGATAACTCATGCCCATTCTTTATGACTAAGCTTAAATACAAAGTTCTAATAAACTCTCTCATAAAGATTTACCTTTTCCGCCCTAGCTGGTTTGCCTTAGTGGTTAGAGCATCAGCCTGTGGATTACTTTGTCACAGGTTTGATTCTGGTCAAGGGCACTACCTCAGTTGTGGTTCATCCCCGGCCCTGGTCAGGTCGTGCGGGAGGCAACCAGTCGATGTGGCTCTATCACATCAATGTTTCTCTCTCTCTCTCTCTCTCTCTCTCTCTCTCTCCCCCCCTCCCCCCTCTCCCTCCCTCCCTCCCTCCCTGATGATAAATAGAAAAATATCCTCGGTTGAGGAATTAAAAAAATAAAAAAGATTTACCTTTTCCCTTGTTGCTTTTACATATCCCTATTTTTTTTTTTTATCCTCACCCGAGGACATTTTTTTTTTTTTTTATATTTTGTTCAGATAGAGTGGGAGGGAGAGAGAGAGAGAGGAACATCGATGTGAAAGGGACACATCGAGTGGTTGCCACCCACACTACCCAACCAGGGCCGGGGACAAACTGCAACCGAGGTACATGCCCTTAGCGGGAACCGAACCCGGGTCTCTCGGGACCGCAGGCCAATGCTCTAACCGCTGAGCCAAACCAGCCAGGGCCATACCCCTATTTTTGCAGTTATTACAACTGGTTGTGATCTTTTGTTTGAATGTCTATATTTCTCTTAACAATGTGGACATCTTGTGATCAAAGGTCATGCTTGAGTCATTTTTGTCTGCCAATTGCCTAGTGAGATTTTTGGAACCATAAACATTCAACAAAAGCTGAATACAAATGAGTTTTCCCCTCAGAGACCTTCTTTTTTTCTTCCTATCCTCCTTGCTCTGTTCATTAATTACTTTAGGAGTTCTAATACCAATTGCTGAAAAGACTCACAGGACTCAAATAATTTATACTCTTGGAATAGTTTTATTACAAGCAAAGGATCCAATACAACAATATCAAGGAAAGGATATGCATTTAAATTGTGTGAAGATTTCATGTTCAAGTTTCATTGTATAACCATTACTGGGTCGAATAAGACCTGCTTTGTCTCCAGGTCTTAAACCACCAATGTTGTATATGCAAAGTATCTTATTACTAGGAAGCCAAAAGACTGCTGTTGGTCCAAGTCCCTTGCAGTTAGCTGATTATATAGGCACATTACATTTATGTGGTTCAGTTTAACTATTGAATCTGCCTGGTTCCACTAAAGCCAAGTAAAAATCATAAATCCATCTATAATTAGTAAACCATACAGATAGGCTGGTGCATCCTGCCACCAAACAACTAACAGACCAATGATTAAAGATCATCATTTATCTTTAGTTAATATATTGCACAAAGTGGACCAAAGGTTACTATTATGCACTAGGAAGCTCTGGAAAGAAGCATTCTAGAAGAGCTGAGATTATTGCTAAATAACTGATGAGAACAATAGTGTTGGGACATTTCTTGACTTTCAGAGTGTCCAAGATTTTTTAAACACAAAACAATAAACCAAAGAACTTATATACATAGATGCATAACCAATGGACATAGACAACAATCCTGTGAAGGGGGTGGGGATAGAAGCAGGGAGGAGGGAGTCAATGGGAGTAAAAGAAAAAACACTTGTAACAAAAATAAAACAAACAAACAAACAAAACTAACAATAGTGAGTAAAATGCATCACTGAATGGAAAAAAAACCCCCAAAACACTATACACGTAAAATTGGCTAACTATAAGCTTCCCTGTAAATAAACCCTGCCAAACTTTAAAACACATTTTTTGGAAATAACTACCTATTCTTGAAATTATAGCTAGCCACTGTCCATCCTCAAACTAACTAGATATTAAATAGATCATAAGAGGTGAAGTCAAACCAAGACAAAGTTAAATTTAGTTGATAAACTTCAGTTCTTATTTAGGCATGACCTTGACCTCCTTGCAACCCTTACTATTCCTCAGACCTCATTTTAGGCTCTATTTAATTATAGAATTTCAGGAGAGCAGGGAGCATATTTTTCTTTCTTTCTTGATTTTTAGAGAGAGAGGAAGGGAGAGGGAGAGAGAGATAGAAACATTGATGAGAGAGAAGATCAATTGGCCCCCTCCCACATGCCCCCTACTGGGTATGAGGCCTACAACCAGGGCATGTGCCCTGACTGGGAATCGAACCGGCAACCTCTTGGTGCATGGGTCAGTGCTACACCACTGAGCCATACCAGCTGGTCAAGGAAGCCTTAATTTGTCTTGTGATACTCATGCTCATTTTAACGCAAATACTGAAAGTAGGTCTATCTTATTTCCACTGCAAGACATAATTTACTCCATATAAGTAAAATTTCCTAATCCTTCCCAATTTCACTTGCATTAAGATTTTGCTTTGGATCCTTAAAGATACTTCTATACTCATTTTTATTAAAAATAAAACAAAGATATTTATATAAACATTTTCTCTGCAATAATGCATTCCTATTATACAACTTTTGTGAATTTTTATAGTAAGCAATACATGTTACAAACATCTCTAATTTTTCAATAATTTTTATTATTTTAAATTTAAAAAATTTCACACATTGAGTTGTTTTTGGCATACAGTTCTATGAGTTTTAACACATAGATTTCTGTAACCAACACCATATTTAGAATAGAAAACATTTACGTTACAACAAAAGTTTCCTTCTGCTACCCTTTTGGAGGTAAGCCCTCTCCCCAACCTTGGCAACTATGCCTATAATTATGCCTTTTCTAGACTGTCATACAAATGGAATAATGCAATATGTGATTTTGAGACTGGATTATTTTACTCAGCATCATTGCATCTACACAGAAAATCTTCAGAAATCTACTAAACAGCTTCTAAAACTAATAGGTAAATTTAGTAAAATTACAAAATACATGTTCAACATAAAAACCATCATACTGTTATATCCTAGCAATGAGCAACTGAAAAATGAAATGAAAAATACAATTTACAATAGGTCCATTAGAAAATGAAATACTTACGTGTAAATCTAGCATATTTACCAGAGCTTTAAAATAGTGTTGTTTATTTCTTATTGTTGATTGTGTTTTCCCTTGCAAATTATTGAGTTTTTTCTCAGTCTTCATATGTCAAGTAATTTGGATTATATTATTGACATTTTGACTGTTATGTTACGAGAATCTCTATCTTGTTTGAATCCTATGGAAAGTGTTGTTTTTTCTTTGCTTGTTTTGGTAAATATATTAGTCATATACTGCTATATAATAAATTATTCCAAATCCAGTAGTTTAAAATGGCAAACTCACAAATTCTCAGTTTTAAAATCTGAGAGTGATTTAGTTGAGTGGTTCTGGTTTAGGACCTCTCATGATGCTGCAGTCATAGTGTTAGCCTGGGCTGCATTTATTGGAGGCTTGATTGGGTCCTGATGATCCACTTCCAACTCATGTGGATATTGACAGAAGACTAGTTCCTCGCTGCTTCTTGGGATTGTTCATGACATAGCTTCCCTTAGGTAGAATGATCCAAGAAAGTGAACCCAAAACAAACCACAGTCCTTATAACCTCAAAAGAGGTAAATAATCACTTCTGCCATATTCTATTGGTCACACAGGCCAATCTTGGTACTGTGCTAGAGAGAACAACACAGTGAATATCAGGATGTGGGGTGATTGGGAGTCATCTTGGAATCTGGCTATCTATCACATTAGGCATTTAATACAGTTATGTTTATGCTTTCTGTGGACTGCGTTTCCAATTTAGTTCAATTTTCAAAGCTTCTGAAATACTATTTGAATCCTTCTGATGGTGTATCACTCAGTGGGAAATCTGGGTCCTGGGGAGTGGTCTACCCCATAGTTAAGTTCTTAAGCTTCGGTATAATGTTTATGATCACCTCACATTTCAAGGATTTCCACCAGCGCTACATGGATTCTTCTTTGAGTTTCCTCTACTCAATCTCCCAACATTCTTTGACATTCAGAGGTGCCTCTTTCTGATCCTTTGGCTAGCTAACAGAGTTTGAGCATTCTGCTCAGCCACGCTGGGTCCTGAAGCTGAATTTACCTCGACATCCAAGCAGTGGAAAGATATATACACAGAGGAAAAACAATGGGGCATTCCCCCTACATTCTTCAGATCATAGTGTGTCTTGCCAGGAAGAAGGAATTCTTCTCCTTAGAGTTTCAGGTTCCTGTCTGGCTACTGCTGCTGCCACTGGCCAGATATTACTCAGTTGCTTTGGGACTATGGCTTATTTGAGGTTTTCAGTGGGAAAAAAGAAAGAAAAAGGGGGGGGGGGAGAGAAAGAAAGGAAGGAAGGAAAGAAGGGAAAGAGGGAGGGAAGAAGGAAGGAAACCAGAGGATCTTTTTCATTCTCTGTGTCCTAGAGTGCCCCACCTCTCACTCCTCAGACCAGAAAGAGAGCTTCTCTTAGAGCTGTTGTTCTGTGTGCTGGGTCTACAGCTCTGGATTTGGGTTTCAGTCCAGGCTGGAAGATGAGGAAGAAAAAAACAAACCAACCTAGGAAATTCACCACCAAATCATTCATAGTTCAAGTACTTTTTCCTTAATCTGCCTGCTACCATCCACTTTTATTCTTCATATAACCTCTCCATGCATTTTGTCTAGGTGTTTTTTTTACCTGCCCTCAGTCTAGGCCTGTCATATAAAAATGCAAGACATCCTCTAGTTTTTTAGTATAAGTTTATCTCAAATATTGTATGGGATATACTTATACTTAAAAATGTATTGCTTATCTAAAAATAAAATACAAATGGACATTCTGTATTTTTTTTGTTGTTGTTGTTAAATTGGACAATCCTAATTCAGTGGGAGACAGGGCAGAGTGTGCTTATGCCATCTTTCCCAGAACAGAAACTTTGCCTCATTATTTTTAACAGCTGCCTACCAGTCCTTTGCATGGAGGAATAGAATGTATTTAGCTACTCCATTATTGATGGATATTTAGGCAGTTTCCAGTTTTTTTCTCTTTGAAATAATGCCACAGTGACATTCATTTGCATTTATCATTGCACACTTAGAGTCTCAGTTTCTTCATGTATGCCAAATAGGAAAGTGCAACTGCCTATCTCAAAGGGTTGTTGTGAGAATCAAATGATATAATGAGTGTGAATATGCTTAGTAAGCTGTTAAAGACTAAAGAAAGTATTTCTCAGCACTTGCCTTGTGCTGGGTTGCAATAGACTTACAAACATACATGTTTAGCCTCCTATCAAATTAAAAATTTTCTTGGAGTAGACAGAATTTTTTCTTATACAGTTTTGTAATGATCTCTATCAAGTTCTATCATAGTGCTTTATTTTTAAATGAGTCTGAATGAATAACAGTTAAATAAGGAAATGAAATTTGCCTGTATCATCTAATATTCTCTTCCTCCTCTGTGAGATTTAGTGCATTAATTATGTTTATCTTAGTTCCCTTTCCCCTATTTCTTAAAACCAATTTCCTAAAATTATTCATGTTCAAATTTTTACAAGAATTTTTGCCAAGTTTTCTGGTGATTCATATTATCAGCCAGGCCCAGGAACCCAGATCTGATACAGTATCCCAGTAATGCAGGCATTGATATTTCTCCTGCTGCATCACAGACTGGGGGGCATCTGACTTTACTTCAGTACAGATATGGACCTCACTCTTTCAGGATCCTCATGGTTGCAAGTAACAGAATCCTTAACTTAAATTAGTTTAAACCATAAAGGTGGGTGTACATGGTTAAGAAATCCAGGGTTAGCACTCACTTGGTCTAATGACTCAGATGATGTTGCCAAAGTGATCACATTCTGCCTTAGTAAGAGCTTCATGCCTAGGGCTCCCTGCCACTCTAGATTTCCCTTCCATACTTCAAATGGCTACAGCAGTTCTAGATCTTGCATCTTCAAATTATACATGTCAGGAAAAGGATGTCTCTTTAAGTCATTCCTGAAGAAGAGAGAGGAATTTTCTTCTTCCCAGAAGTTCTAGCAAACATCTCAGTGACTGATTCCTTATCAGATCACTATGGCTATGGGGATGGAATATAATGATTGGCTTAAGTCACACCAGCCCCTGGTGTGGAAGGATCTAATTCTTCCAAATGCTGGATGAGAATGAGAAAATAACTTTTCAGAGAAAATTCAGAACATTTTCAGGAAGCAGAAAGAATGTTGAGGAGCCAAACTATGTCAAGTTTTCTCTATAGGAACCTCTATGTTTCAGTTTCATTTCTTATATCTACTGAAAGCACCTTATTATTTTTTCTCATCTCAGTTACATTATTTCTTTGAATCAATACCAAATGTGCTTGATGGAAGTCTGCTCAATGATAATTGTGTTTAATGAAAATGTTTTTCTAAGGGTCAAGTAATTTTCTTTTAGACACATCTGAATTACAATTAATCATTTTAAAAAAGAGGGAAGTTTCTTTAATTATCTCCATTGAAGGTTTTTTTTACCATTACACATCTTTGCATTTAGTACAAAATGAAAATACCAACCTTCTTAGCAAAAGGCCGTCTTAACATAATGGTTGCAAGTGGGTTGCTACTTTTATTATTTTATTTTTTAAAAGTATGTTTTTATTGATTTTTTTTAGAGAGGAAGGGAGAGAGAGATAGAAACATTGATATGAGAGAAAAACATCGAATGGCTGCCTGCTGCACGCCCCCTACTGGGGATTGAGTCTGCAACCTGGGCATGTGCCCCAAGGGGGAATTGAACCAGAACCTCTCAGTCCAAGGGATGACACTCAGTCCACTAAGCCACACCAGCTAGGCAGGGTCAGTTTTTAAACTTAAAAAAAATTGATTTCAGAGAGAGAAGAAGGGAGAGGGAGAGAGAGATAGAAATATCAATGAGAGAGAATAACAATTGGCCACCTCCTGAGTGCACTGTGCTGGGGATTTGGTCCACAACCTGCGCATGTGCCCTGACTGGGAATCGAACAGGTGACCTTTTGGTGGATGGGTTGATGCCCAACCACTGAGCCACACCAGCCGGGTGAGAATGCTCACTTTTAAATTGAATTTAATTATAATGATTTGCCTGGGCAACAATTATCCTAAACTTAATAGGAAAAGGATAAAAATGCAGAATCATTTGGGCAACTGAGAGCAGCTGCCAATGATGGGAGCAGAGAAAAAAATCATAGATTTAAGGCAGGCCAATAGGTGGTAAGAAGTGAGTATGTTCTCTCACTCCTTGGTTCTCTTACCAATGTCTTTAAAAAATAACTAAAAACAAAGAATTAAGCAAACAAACATCAGCAGCAGCAGGATCATGGTAAGTATAACTGATTCTACTTTCTAAGTAATTCCCTTGCCAAAAGCAAAGGGACAGTGAACTACTGATAGGAAAATTGATGCAAATTAAAGGCATGGGGGGTCGGGTCTAAAGCTAACCTCTGAATTGTCCCTTTACCCCATTTTTGTTGTTCATTAGATCATCTAGGGGAACAGTCCAACTCCCTCTGTTTAGAAATGGAAAATGTCTTTTTATCTGGCAAAGAGCAGGCCAGTATGGATGTCAGCCCTTTGTAAAGTGTGTTCACTGAACCATACTGTACTGTGGCCCTTGTTTCCAGTGGAACAGTAGGCCAAGTAGTTTCTAGGTATTGTTCTCTGGTTACTGAACAACCATGAAGTCTTTGCTAGTCCCTGCCCCCTCAAATGAATCTTCTTGGATAATATCCAGTGATCCAAGCACCTGGTCCCTTTGCTCTTTTTCTTGTCTATTCCATCTTCTTAGAGCCTCGCTCTCATCTGCCATCAGGTTCCCTTCGTGCTTACCTCGCATGTGTGGTCTCATTCCCCCACCTGCTCATTCTTAATGTCATCTCACTCTTCTTCTATTCCTCTAGAATTGTCTCTTTCCCTTACTGCCTCTTTCCTTGCAGCCACAATCATGCCTGAACTTTGACAATGGGAACAAACGCTCTGAAAAACATTAATTATTCTGACAGAAACAGCTGGTTCCTCTGAGTTGCAAATGAATGTGGGGAGCTGTATATGGTACTTGATGTGAAAGAAGCATGCAGAAAGGAAGAGTTCAAAAACAAATCTGTTTTCCCTAGCATTTTCCTGGATTGTTGTCATTCCTTTCACCTCTCTAGTTCACCAAAAATGTAGCCAAGAGACTTTTGAATAGGTATGTGCTAAAACTCCCTCTGAGGTGGAACACTTTCAGTGGCTATTGATATTAGTCTTGTGGTTTCCATCTCTAATGTGGAGGTTTAAAAGGATTTGTTGAAATGGAAAGTAAATTAATCCAAACATAAAATTGGTTGGAGCCATTTATAGTATTTTGGTTGTTTATCAGATAATTAATTAGGTCTACTTAATCTGTAGTGCCTGGTCACCATTTCTATTCCTCTCTGCTCCCCTCTCCATCAAAACTGTACAGCCTGGCCTGGCTTGTGTGGCTCAGTGGATTGAATGCCATTCCATGAACTGAGAGGTCCTTGTTTGATTCCCAGTCAGGGCTTATTCCTGGGTTGCAAGCTTGATCCCTAGTGAGGGCATGCAGAAGGCAGCTGATCGATGTTTCTCTCTCACATCAATGTTTCTGTCTCTCTAAAAAAATCAATAAAAACATTAAAAGACATTGTACAGACTGTATTAATCAGGGTCCTTGTAGAAAATAGATGACATCTTCAAATTAGGAATACTGGAGGAGAGTTTAATAAAAGGACTATTTACAAAGTTGTGGGAAGGTATAGGGGATGGTATAGGAGCCAAGATCTCCCTTACCAGTCCCAGGCCTGAAGGGGCAAGAGGAGGGAATACTTCTTGGAATTTTTACAGAGAGAGTCCTGAGGAAAGGACTTCTTTTTCTTTATTTTTATTTTTTATCCTCACCTGAGGACATTTTTTTGTTCAGGTAGAGTGGGAGAGAGAGAGAGAGAGAGAGAGAGAAAGAGAGCGAGAGAGAGAGAGAGAAACATCGATGTGAAAAGGACATATCGAGTGGCTGCCACCCGCACGACCGACCAGGGCCGGGGACAAACTGCAACCAAGGTACATGCCCTTAGCGGGAACCGAACCCGGGTCTCTCGGGACCGCAGGCTGATGCTCTAACCGCTGAGCCAAACTGGCCAGGGCAGAAAGGACTTCTTTGATAGGCATTTTGACCTTTGGTTGAGGGACACAGCTTGTTCCTACTTTCCTTTTCTCTACTGATCTTCCACACTGGACACAGCTCTGTAATCTGTGAGCTCCACGTGTGGACTGTAAAGCTGAGAGGTTTGCAGCCAAAGCCACCACTGAAGCAGCATGGGAGAGGGTTCCAGCTGTGTTGATCCACAGGGCGAGCTGCTCCATTTTTGTTGGGAAGGCTGTAGCCAGTTCTCTTTCTGGCATACTAGGGCAGCTCTTCTCCCATCAGCAACCCTGGGCTTGTTCTTAGTATTGGATTTTTAAGTTAGTGTAGGTAGTGGGACGTGATTCTTTTTTCATCAAAATGTTATCAGGGAATTGTATGGATTACCCTTTTCCATTGCTAGTAAGAGTGAGGTTCTTGGGGAGCCTATGGAATAAGCATTTGTGGAGCACTCATGGGAGGATGAGATGTGGTAGAAAGGTTTATTTGCATGGAATTATCTCCCTGAGTTTGCAAAGTCCCAGTTCCCTTAAGCCAGTCCAGGAAGATGCGCAGCTGGGGATTTAGCAGAACTAGAAGCAAAGCCAGTGTCCAAAGTTTTTGTTTTGTGGTGGAGTTAAGTCTGGCACAGCATCAGGCTTGTTTCTGTCCATTAGTCCATTGTGTGGGGTCCACATGGCCGTGGGCCATGTGGGTGAAGGCAGGAGAGCACTCCCTCTGCAGCAAGAGAGCCAGTGTGCATGAGAGAGAGAACTCCTTTGTTTAGGAGTTTAAATATCAAAGTCTTTCCACGCTTGCAGTGGCCACACTCATTCTGGCCAATGACCTGTTCCCAGGTGTGACTGACAGGCAAGTATCCCCCTATGTCATCCAGACCTTACTGGGCATGTGTCTATTAGGTCCTCCCTTTGCTTCTTCCCCGTTATTAATTAATAACTGGGTTAATTACAATGGTATCATTCCCCCCTGAGGGAAAAAAAAAAAGAACATTTTTAATCTTACAAAGGAGAAATGGACTTGTAACTGCTTCCTCCTGTCAAGGGGCATAGAACTGCCTATCCCAAAGCTTAGAGGTTCTCCCTGTCTGACAGAGGAAAGGGGAAGCAAAAAGGGAAAGGAGTCTTTATGCAGGGAAGAGGGATCCTGCAAAGTCTAGGTCAGTCTGGTGCTCCTGGGAAGTGACATGGGTGATGTCCAGGAGAATGACACACTGGACAAGCTGGCATCCTTGTTGTATTCTAGAAATTACAAATTTGACAAAGTTAAAAGGCATAATTCAGCCCAGCCAGTTTGGCTCAGGGGTTAGAGCGTTGGCCCAAAGACCGAGGGTTTATGGGTTTGATTTCTGGTCAAGGGCATATACCTGGGTTGTAGGTTTCATCCCTGGTCCTGGTTAGGGTCATGTAGAAGGCAGTCAATCAATGTGTCTCTCTCACATTGATGTTTTTCTCTCTCTCCCTCCCTTCCACTCTATCTAAAAATCAATGCAAAAATATCCTCGGGTGAGGATTAACAAAGAAACAACAAAAAAAAGGCATGATTCAAAAGTGAGGAGATGTATAACAACTAAATATCTAGTGAGAGGTTAACACCCATGTGATAAAGGTGGAAGATTAATTTATAGTGTCCCCAGTTAGGTTGGAGGCGTGGCTTTCCTGGAGGCAGATGTGTTGCATCTGTCTGAAACCCTTTTATCCACTATACTTAATGTAAATTAAGCTAAGGGATATATCCTAAGATTTTCCCCATGAGAAACTTTGGGCTATTTCTGTCTGACCTGTTTGGCCAGAAACGGGAAGGCAGTATCAAGTGATGCTGATAGACCGTCCCTGTTTCAGTGACTCAACTGTTAAGTCCAGACCGTTTAGTCTCATTTCCGAAGATGATGATGCAGATGGATTCTAAAGTGAGGCCTGTATTGTGTGCACAAGTGATCAGGTAAATATGGACATAGGCATACATTTTATGAAAACAGAAGCAAACAAAACATAAAGGTTAATGCACACAGCAAATTATAAACCAGTTGTGAAGATGTTCAAGTGCAACACTTCTGCTAGAATAGAAGCAAACAGTGATAATTGATAGAGTGTCTGCAGTTAGGACATCTCTGGTGATGTCATCAGGTGCTGAGGCCTGCATGGCATACACAGATACAGTCTTAAAACCAAAACTTAGAAGACAGTTAAGTGCATTGGAGTTCAATACACTCAATTGGGCATTGTGGTTTCCATTGAAACCTAAATTTTTCTCCCTAAGATTATCCTTATGTTTGAAGAGACTGTATTAAGTCTAGTTTTAGAAATGACAGAAAGTGGAAGTGTGAGCTATTTCCTTTCCTCCGTTACAACATCACAGTGCAAACACAGAGCCAGAGAGACTGGGTTCCAAATCTAGTTCCATCTTTACAAGTTCTTTGGCTTCCATAAGATGAAAATAATAACAGGAGATACCCCACATGTTGCTGTGATAATGAAATGAGATTATTCTCCTTAGAGCAATTCACATAATTCACATAGTACCTGGCACATTTGAAGTCTTCAGTAAATGTTAGCTTGAAAGGGACAATGGGATGCACTATGTAAAATTTTTAAACAGTAAAAAATCTTTCTGTGATTGCCCTGGCCGGTTTGGCTCCATGGTTAGACCGTCAGCCCGCTGTCCACAGAGACCGGGGTTTGGTTCCTGCTAAGGGTATGTACCTCAGTTGCAGTTTGTCCCTGGCCCTGTTTGGGGTTGTGCTGGAGGCAGACACTCAATGTGTCCCTTTCACATCGATGTTTCTCTCTCTCTCTCTCTCTCTCTCTCTCTCTCTCTCTCTCTCTCTCCGTTCCACTCTATCTGAACAAAAATGGAAAAATGTCCTCGGGTGAGGATAAAAAAAAAACTTTCTGTGATCAACTTTCCTCAACTTCCATTTACCTATCAGTCTCCCAGCAGCTACTTAGATATCTTTAAGTTTCTTTGTCACATGGTTGAATAAAGGACCGTGGATCACATTGCATTTCAAATAACCTGAGAACTGTGCAGCGAGCTCAGAATCTGAAATGTTCTTTGCCTTATATTGTTCACGCTAGTTGCTCCTCAAGTACAATCATAATCAGAAAGTTAGTACTAAAAATAGCACTCGGCTTCATTTTTCTCAGTGTTATCTGCTGCTGTAGTGTTTCCCAGGCATGTTTATTTACTTGATTCACAACAGTGAATCTTTTCTCTTAGCCCAGCAGCAGTACTTGGATTCCACAGCCACAGTCAGCCGGCTGGTAAAAATCATTATTACCGCCAAAGCACAGGACGCCCAGGTCACTGTTTCCCCTTGACAAGCTCAGTGGAAATGTGTCATGACGAGAGTTGCCTGAACAATTTTGCTGTGGAAAAAAGGGGAGACCAGGTTGGAGCTTCACTTAGACAAGTTCAGAATTTTTTTACTCTGAGCAGAAGGACAGTTCAGCCTCCAGTTTCCCCTTGTTCCCTTCTCGCTGCTCATCTGTCCTTTGTGTGCAATCTGAATTCAGTGCTCGGCAGAGAGGCCCGGCCGAGAGCACCAGCTCCCAGACACCTCGCCCTTGGTCCGATGTCTCTCACTTACAACGTGGCAGTGAACAAGGACATCATGGAGAGTTCTGTTCATACTCTTTTTGATGATCAGATACCGAGATGTTGATCAGCCTGGTAGATCAAAATGCTGTAACACAGGAAAATTTCACCCTGGGGTATTTTTACCCCTAACATGTCTCTAAATGATCTGTCGCAAACCTGAAGTTAGACCGAAATGATTTGGGATCTTAATGGGGTTACTAGGTGAGCAATCACTGTTCATTCTATAATTATTCAGTTCTTTCCATGGCCTTCTCGAACACTCCTCCCCCATGAAAAATTCTTCTTCCAACCCTGAGAAGAAGCACAAGGCAGCTGGAAGACACAGCTCTGTGAGGGTGTGGGGGAGGGGGAGGGAAGCATAAGAAGGTGGGAAGGAAGGGATACAAAGTGACAAATTCAAAACCAGAATGGAAGCAAAAAAATAGCCAATGAAATCAAAGCAAGCAGTTTTATATTCCAATTCCTTCTGTGATGGCCCTGCTGGTGGTGGAGAAGTTCTAGGGGTGGCTGAGCCAGTCACTAGCTGTGGGATCACTGGCAAGGCTTTTTGGGCTGTTCTTACCACCTCCGGGAACAGCTGCCCAAGCCATGTCCTAGGGTTGTTGAGAGGATGAAGTTATATGAAAAACACTTTAAAAATGAAAAAGGCTAATTACAAACATGATGTATTATCAGTTCCTTTCCAGAGAAACGTGTATCTGACATGCCTGAAGCTTCCCTGTTTCTTCCCTTCTCAGAAAATATAGTGCTTACTTCCAATGTCACCCAATGAATTCGAGAAAAAGAAAAAAAAAGAGAAAAATCATTATTCACAAAAAGAATATATAGTGCTTATGTTAAGTCATCTGAGGCTCTGCTCAGATTCTTCCATCCTTAAGTCATATGCCATTATGCTTAGCCAAGAAGGACCCTGCTCTGCCACTAATTCCCAAAGATAAAGACAGTATCAGGCAATTGATTGTGACTTGTCTCCAGCCAGGCTTTCCCACTGGAGACTGTTGTCCAGTTAACAATCTCTCTCTGGCCAACCCCATACATGACATGTAGGGTGGTTGTTTCTTCCTGCCATGTGGGGCAGGGGTCAGGATTTGACTAGTGTGCTATGGAGCTCTGTCACCCTAGAGGTCTTGAATATAGCTATAATTATAACCTTTTCTTTTTTTTTTTTGGTACGAACCCACAGCATCCAAAACCACCTAGCCTTAGTCTGCATTGCTGCCGAATGTTTGGGAAGTCCACCATTTTTACCCTGGAGCTTGCTAAGGCTCTGGGGCTAAAGTTCCACATAGATCTTATTCATATTGAGCATAAGAGTGGGATTTACATAATACTCCTTGGTCTGACTGCTCAGGCAAGATTTGGGGAACCCTTGTGACTCCCTGAGGGTTTCTGTTCTCTATGGCATTCCGGGACAGGGGGATATAGCACCCTCAACATGATCCTTTTCACCAATCATGTCAAGAGGACGTTTGTGCATCATACTGACTTAGTAGTTAGTGACAGACTTCCTTTATTGTTTAATGTTGAAACTCTTCATTCACTCATACAACATTAATTTACTGAGTGCCTACTGAATGCATAGCCTCACAAAACCAACAAATATTAAGTATATGAGGGTGACCTGCTCTCAAGGGATTTTCACTGTTATGCCTCAGACATATGAGATGTTTCTATAAAAATATGATATGGGCTATCTTTCAATGAGTGGCAGAGAAAAGCACTCTGGGAGTTCAGAGGACAAAGAGATCCACACATGCTAGCATGGTCTAGGAGGAGTTCACAGAGGAGAGGGGACTTAATCGGACCTTGAATGAGTACTGGTAGGATCTGAAGGCATGGAGGCTCCAGCAGGAGAAACCATTCAGAGACAGGCTGGAAGGGTTGGGAGTACCTCAAGAGCTAAGCAGTGGTTCAGAATGTGGGCTTTGGAGTCACTCTGCTACCTACCATCTGTGTGACATTAGGAAAGTTAGTGATTACCCCTTAGGCTCATTTTTTTTTTTTCTTTTATAAAATGAAGGTCATAGTGTTGCCTGGAAGCATTGTCATAAGGAGTAAGGAGATAAGCCCTAGCTCATAGTAAGCCCTCAGTAAGTGGTAGCCATTATTGGTGGTATCGATAATAACAGTCAAGTTGTGGAATTCATCTTTTTTTTTCCTGGAGAAAATGAGAAGCTGCTTAAGATATCTGTACAGGAATGTGACATGACCAAAGCAATCTTTTTGGAAGGTGAACAAGGTAATGATATAAAGAGTTTGTGGAGAGAGATGAGGTTGGGTGTAGGGATTCCAACTAAGAGACAGCTTTATTCATTTAGATGCCAATAATGAACTCGGTCATGGTGGAGGAAGGAAAGAGATGGAAAGAAAAGACCTTTACATAATTTTCATGATTGGATGTAGCAGATAAAAGACTGGAACATTTCTAACATCAGAGTATAAATTCTTGAGGACAGGAGCTATATTTTAATTTTCTTTCTCTTTCTTTCTTTCTTTCTTTCTTTCTTTCTTTCTTTCTTTCTTTCTTTCTTTCTTTCTTTCCTTCCTTCCTTCCTTCCTTCCTTCCTTCCTTCCTTCCTTCCTTCCTTCCTTCCTTCCTTCCTTCCTTCTTTCTTTCTTTCTTTCTTTCTTTCTTTCTTTCTTTCTTTCTTTCTTTCTTTTTCTTTTTGTGGTACATACCCCTAGAAGGAACCAAATCCAGGATCTCTGGTCCACAAGCCGACGCTCAACCGCTGAGCCAAACTGGCCAGGGCTATTTTAATCCCCAATGCTTAGCACATTGCTTGGCATACTGCAGCCATCAGTAAATGTTTTGGAATGAATGAGTGAATGAAGGAGTGAGTGAATGAGTAAATAAATGAATGAAAGAAAAAGACTCCTAGGCTATAAGCATAGGTTGTTGAAAGAATGGCCTTTGCCATTGACCAGATTTTTCTTTTCTTGGAATATTTGATATCTATGTACTCTTTGTTCATGATACTTAAGCATAGGCATTTAAATTTTATACACCCAAAGTTTTGATAGCAGCATATAATTGCTCCTTTTAAAGAAAATGGTTCTAAGTTTAATGATTATACCTAAAGGAATAGTTTTTTTTTTTTTTTTTTATCCTCACCCGAGGATATTTTTCCAGTTTTTGTACAGATAGAGTGGGAGGGAGAGAGAGGAAGGGAGAGAGAGAGAGAGAAACATCGACGTGAAGGGACACATCGAGTGGCTGCCACCCGCACAACCAACCAGGGCCGGGGACAAACTGCAACCGAAGTACATGCCCTTAGCGGGAACCGAACCCGGGTCGCTCCGGACCGCAGGCCAACACTCTAACCGCTGAGCCAAACTGGCCAGGGCTAAAGGAATAGTTTTTGCTTAGAGATTTTTGGTTGATTTGTTTTTAAACTTGAATAGAGATTTTACATATGCAGTATCCTCTCTACAGGATTATTAAAACTAAGACCTATGCAAGTTCTTATTCAATTTCAAGAAATTTCTTGTAAACTTCAAGACTTATAGAATGGGATTAAGAGAGCATTTTAATTTTTATATTTGTGTAATTTTGCCCCCTTTTTTCCATTTCACAGAAAATCAGAATGAAAGTATTTGTTTCTTTAGGTCAGTAACTTTTGTGAAAAACTCAAATTGTTGGTTTCTGAAAATGAGGGAAGAACTTCTAATATGATCAGAACTAGGGATTTTGCTCTTATCCTAAGGTGAATATTCACTATCAATCTATAAGTTACAACCTGAAAGCGTTTACTAAAATACACCAATTTTCTTAGATTTAAATTCACTCAGAGGCCTTGTTCATATTTTCTAGCGAACCAAAAAGAGACCCAGGCACAATGACATCTGTCAGTAACACTTAATTTTATCCTTGATTCATCCTTTGCAAAAATCTCATGACATTGTAAAGTTGTATAACCCTTTTTTGCTGGACATTTACTAAAATAATTTTTCCTTTTTAGTAACAAAACCAAATCAATTCCCAGACTTGTCCTGAATGAAATAGGTGGAATTCAGCCATGTGCCTGTGTGAGCTCTCAGTCAAAACAAGATGCCTCCAGGAGCTGTTCTGCAGCATTACCTTTCCTTGTACAGATATAACAGAAAATGACTTTATTACCTGCAGTCTTTTTCTGGGTCCTGAATTGTGGTAATTATGTAACATTCTACCTCTTTTAACTAAGATTTCTCATATAAAATTAGGACAGTATACTAATTTGTAGAGGGCTGTAGATTTTTGATGACACAGGGAACAAGGTTATTTAATGGCCAAAGCTGCCCAGGTGGACAGTAGGAAAAAGACCTTGTACTTGGTACCACAGGCCAAATACCCATTTTTTTGACAAATCAATTGCAAGTATCACTGCCTATACTTTCTATTCCTCCTACTGCCATCAGCAGGCTGATCCTGACAGCTCAGAGTTGATGTCCGTGTGACAAGAGCATGGGGCGGTAGGCATATGAAGAGTTTTCATCAGTGAAATCATTATTGACAGAGACTTGCTTATATCTGATGTTAGTACTGATCTGTGCAGTAGGTGAAACCATGAAGATATTTAAGATACCAGCTTCCCTGATCTCATTGTAAAATGAGATTATCTTCCTGGGAAGCAGCTTCTTTCTGGCCCCCATACAGTAGAAGAGCAGGGAGGGGCAAGTGACCCCCAAGGAAACCTCATGGGCCCACCTTGGGCTTTCATTCAGCCAAAGGTAGGGATGGGGCTTGCATCAGTATAGTATTTTGTTTTTGTTTTTTGTGTTTTAGCAGTCAGGAACAAAAACCTACTTAAGGTACCTTATATGGCCCAGCTGTGTAGCTCAGTGGTAGAGCATCCACCCATGCACCAGGAGGTTGCTGGTTCAATTCCCAGTCAGGGCACATGGCTGGGTTTCAGGCTTGATCCCCAGTAGGGGGCATGCAGGAGGCAGCTGATTGATGTTTCTATCTCTCTCTTCTTTTCCCTTCCTCTTTCTGAAATCAATAAAAACACACACACACACACACACACACACACACACACACACATATATATATATATATATATATTTATAATTTTTTTTTTAAAGAAAGGAGATTTATTGGATGAATACTAGAAAATGCTACAGGGTTTAATGAAGAGTTGAACATCCACTCTTCAGCAAGGGTGAGGACTAGCGCAGTTCTGGGACCAGCCTCAGAGTAGTGATAGCCTTCCTTCCAGAGCCCTACTGTTGAATAGACTCAGTACTCAAGGATTTACAAGATCTGAGTCTTCTTCTATATTTTATATTCACCACAGAGAGACTCTCATTGCCCAACTTGTACTAATTACCCATTCTAGCTACGACTAATTCATTATGACCACTGGGGCAGAAACAAGATCCAGAAAGATGGCTACCGGAAATCCCTCTATGGAGAGCTTAAGGAGTTCTGTGGGAAGTTAATATAATAAATTTATGCTATTAAGTCCCTATTACTGTGCAACAAGTCTAGGGGATAGAGATAAAATTCCTTAAAAATGAAGGAAAGTTCATCATTCTATGAGGCAGTAAACATGGCATCAGATTTTTGGGGAACTCCACTATTTCTACAAAATAAGGGCTATGAAATTAGTGTATCAGGTAGTTATTGCTGCATAACAAATCACCTCAAGACTTAAAACAACAACAGCTGTTTCTATTTGCTCATTATTCTGTGGGTCAGCTATTTGAGATGAGCTTAACTGGGCAATTCTTTTCCTGATGTCATTTAGAGTCACTCATGTGGCTCAATTACATGGAGGCTTAAATGGAGCTGGATAGTCCAAGGTGGCTTTAGTCACTTATCTGCCATTTGGCTTTGGCTTTTGGCTTTTCCCCATTGTCCTTTATCCTCAAGCAGGAGAGCTGGGCTTCCTTACATGGCATCATCATGTTCAAACAGGCATGTTGAGGCTTGGGCTTGGAAGTTCCACTATGTTACTTGGCTGCATTTTCTAGTCAAAGCAAGTCACAAGGCCAGCCCAGACTCAAGGACAGGAAAAATAGACTCAACATTTTGATAAGAAGAACAGCAAAGTCATGAGTACACAGGGATAAGAGGTTTTTATAGTTATTTTTGCAAATAATCTACCATACTTGGGGCCTACTGCACTAAAAGAAAACAAAAACTCAAGCATTTAGGGATAATATCCAGTCATGGAGAAAGATGAATGACATGGTATTATAAAGCCCTGTGAGAATTTAGTAGCCAAAAAAAACCCTTAAAAGTTCCGTAATTCACAGGACAGTGTGAATAATGCATATCCGAAAGCATACTGGATCAAGATAAAGGGGGATTGGATTATTCACCCAGTCATCTCACCAACTTTCTCTGTAAATTTTATAAAGCACCTAACCTCTGAGCCTTAGTTTCTTCATGGATCAAATACGAACATGTATATACCACACAACTTTCATGAGAAAAACTCTGTGAGATGTAAAAATGCTATATAAATGAAAAGTCATTAAAAAGCATTCAAATGGTGATACCTTGTTTTCCTCCTCTCCTCTAGTAATGTGGTTTAAAACAAGGAATGAGCTCAGGCTTATGTTGCTACAGAAGATATGTTTTTACCAAAATTTTCTTTTATCTAAATGTTTTTGGATGATTTGCCAGTGAATATAGTATAATCTATGGTTTTTCTAAATGTACAAAAATGTGCAAAATTAAAACACCAAGGAGGAGAGTAATTGGATGTATCCATTTGGGGTAGAAAGGAAAGTGTGTGGCAAAGAAAATGAGCTTAAAAGCATAACAGAGACTGTGTCTTTTAGACTGTGTAAGAATAATTAGATGAGATCCTCTGTGTGGACAGTTTTAAGAGAAAATGATATAAAGTGGTAGAGTGTGTGCCAAGCTAAGGATGAGAGCTGAATATCTAGTTAACTTTGAAGAAGTAAAAGAAAAAACTTCTCTAAAATACAAGAACTAATTTCTTGAGGGAATGGATCATGCTGAATATAAAAACACCAGATTTTAGTGTTTTCAGAGAAAAAGGTGGTATGAGCAGGATTAGTGAGGACTTAGAAGAGCCTTGTGAGGTCATTTTAACAAGTAAATGAATGTGAATATATTTTTCAGAATTTTGTAACCTCAGTTGGTTGCTTACAGCAGACATCTGTAATGCACTTCATCATATACCCTTGATCCATCTGACTCCAGTACCTTTCCATATATCTGTGTCAGCCAGTGTCCTTCATCAAACACATGCTGGATGTTCATTTTTACTGCTTTCTCAGTGTCTCTGCCCACCCAGAAATGAGGGGACCATTATCATTCCCTAGGGCAAACATTGGGCTCATGCCCAATGTTTTTTCTCCAGAACTGGTGAAAAAAGGAATGCCCAGCCTCCTTGTGCTCTAGTGCAAGGGTGGACAATTGTTGGCCCATGGGCCAAATTCAGCCCACCTATTCGTGTAAATAAAGTTTTATTGGAACACAGTTAATGCCTACTTGTGTGCATATTGTCTATCTATGTTACAATGGCAGAATTCAGTGATTATGACAGAGACTGCATGGCCTGCAAAGAGGAAACTTTTTAGCATCTGGCCCTTTACAGAAAATATTTGTCCACATCTACTCTAGTGGAACAGTCCTGAGGCCCATTCTATGTGGTTTTTCTCAGTGTCCCCAACAAGATGGAGACCCATTACCCATGGGGGCAAACAGCACATTAATGAACACTCCATTGACTTTTGCCCTTTCTTCTCTCACTTTCCCTACTCCTCACCTTTGTTTCCTAGGGTCACTGTCCAAATACAAACTGAGATAGAACTCAGTCCTCCTTGGTACTTCTTTTTCATGTTACACTTATGAGACTTTGCTCTATTATTTTATTTTGTGACTCATCACTTATACCATGCATAAGACTGAAACACACATACAACCTATCACTGAAACAAATGTTTTCTGAGATAATATTTATCTTTGCTGTCAGTAACATGTGTTTATATTTTCTATCCCATTTTACTCTCTTATATTTTATTTAAAAAATAGTCTGGCTATGACCTATTGAATTGATTTCAGCACAGCTCTAGAGGTCTATTTACCAGTCTCTGAACCCATAGTTCTGTGCATGGTTACAAGTCCAATACATGGGCATAGGGTCCACAATGTTTTGATCCAGATTGCCTGGCTAAAGAAATGCAGATTAGGTATCTGGAAGATGTGAGCAAGAACTCTTATCTGTAGAGGCAGAAATGCACGAGCCCCATTTGGAGAACAAAGGGAATGAAACGAGAGGATGAAGCAGAGAGGAAAGGGAAGATTGCCTTTATGATGAAGCAGGTAGACACAGAAGGTATACAACCCACTGAGAAGGCAAAGATGCCAGGAACTACAGAACATCCCTCCATTTCACGTTGCATAAAACTGCACCCATGTGTAAAAGCAACAAAAAAATTGATGTCCTGCCTGGCCGGTGTGACTCAGTGGTTGAGCATTGACCCATGCACCAAGAGGTCGCTGGTTCGATTCCTGTTCAGGGCACATGCCCAGGTTGTGGGCCAAATCCCAGTGGGGGGCACTCGGGAGGAGGCCAATTGTTGTTCTCTCTCATCGATGTTTCTATCTCTCCCTTTCCCTTCCTCTCTCTCTAAAATCAATAAAGAAAAAAAAAATGATGTCCTCCATCAGTAACAATTTATGTTGTCTCCAAATCTTTACCCAATATTTCAGATGACCTCCTCCTGCTTAACACCACACTATCTGGATTCTTCCACCTTTCTGGTTACTCCTTCTTGGTCTCTTTTATTGTATCCCCTTCCAGTATTTGCTCTTAACTGTTATGTTTTCCAGGGATCATTCCTTAACTTTCTGGTTTTTTTTTTTTGCTACACACTTTCCTTTCAATTTCACCCACTCTCATGGTTTAATGACTATTTCTATTTCTATGCTCCTGGTCTACAAAATGAATGAAAACCTTCACCTTATATATTCTCACCCAGTGATTTACTTACCCAACTGCCTACTTAATATCTAGACCACAAATTTAATCCCAAATTGAAGTCATCATCTGTAAGGTCCACCAAATCTCCTTCTCCCCTTCTTCTCTGTGCTGTATTCTTTTTCACCATCAGTATAATCACCTAGACCAGAACTCTGGGAACATTTCTAAACTCCTTTTGTTTTTCTCCTCCATCTAAATGGTCTTGTGCCCTAAATATTTTAAAAGTCATTCTCTTCCTCTATTTCTAGTGACATTGTCCTAATTTTGAGTTTTATCATCTCTCCTTTATAATATCAAAAAAATTAATCTATTGGTCTTCCTGACCCTAATCTCTCCCCATTCAATTCTTCACAAAGCCACCAGAGTCGCCTTCTAAAATACCCAGTCAGGATTTGGATCAGGGAAACAGAAACCACATGGAGTATTTTAAGGAGGGATGGATTTAATACTGCTAAATGGTGCTTAGAAAACAGTGGGAAAGTTGTAGGACTGTAGGTCAGAGAAGGTTGTTAATGGCTCTAAAGTTTGGCAGGTCTACAATGTGATAGTAAGCCTTCCAGGGACAAGACAGTGGCTATTGTTGCCCTGGTTAAGGACTTCGTAAAAACACTGCTGAAGTTCATAGTTGTCTGTAGCACCAGTGTGGTGCTTCACCCACAGTAGAGTGCTGAGAACAACCTAATGCCTGCTGAGGCCCACATATTTGCCTGCCACTATTGCTGCAGTGGCCTTTAATTTCCTTTCTTTACCTTCTGAATCTGGCAGGACTAAATTCATGGACTTTAAACTAGAATGCTACTGACAAGAGATCTGGGAAATGTATTCCTAGGTTTTCAACTGCTATGATATAGAAGAGCACAGTGGAGTGGGAATGGCTCTGAGGACCACAGGTGATCTGATACATTCTTTCCATCACTAGTGGGATAAAATCCAAACTGCTCAACCCATGACAAACCACGTGCTTCCTGAGCCGGGGACTTTCTACTTCTCCAATCCCCCCTCTCTGCTTCCCTTTCTTCCATTGTGTCATCTTTACTGTTTCTAGCCTCAGTACCTTGGCACAGACTGTTTCCCAGGTCTGGAAGTCCTCTTACATTCCCACAATGGCCATTTGGGCAAACTTCTATTTATTCTTAAGATCCCAATGCAGAGGTTTCCTATTTTGTAAAGTTTCTTTATCTCCGGTATGATTGACTCTCTCTTGGACCAGCACTGGCCTTGTACCCACTTTCTTATTTAGTAGCTCTAGTACTTATATATGTGTCTGCCTCCTCTACTGTGCTTTGAGCTCCTTAATTGTTTCTTCTTTCCCTTTATCCCCCTAGTGCCCTGCCTAGTGTTTGGCTTATCAAAGGTGCTCAGTTCACATGGAATAACTAAGGAGATGAAAGCTTCTACAATGCACTGTGCCTTGAGGCCACGGTACCAGTGAAATTGCTTACAAAAGGTATGAGGAGCCAGACATCTTATAATAGAGATACTATTCGCTTAATTCTACACTATGGAGAACAGTGTAGGTTCCAGCTATACTTCGATTCAGCCTGTATTCCTTGTCATATCAAGGGATTATTCAGCAGCTGTCTGTATTTCTACATCCCAAATATCTTTTCAAATGGATTCTGATTTTGGAAGTGGCGTTGGACCTTGGCTGGACATAATTCAGCTTTAAAATATACAGACTCATCCAGAATGCCTGCTTGCTTTGTTAGACTGTGAGATTTTGAAGAAGAAAATGGTAATGGGGTGGGAAAAGGAAAGCTGGCCATCTTTCTGAACAGAGAATGAGGAGGAGTAAATTGGTTTCCTAGGAGATAAGGCTCTTTTTTTTTTTTACTTAAAGTTTTTCCACAGAAAGATTTCTGTACTAGTGTCTTCTTCTTAGTCATAAGTAGTCAGAGAAGCAGCTCCGAATTACTTTCAATCAGCAGCTGCCCAAGGTGAGCCTACTATTCTGGTCTTTGGTCCTTACTTTCTGTGCTGGAGCCTAGTAAGGGTAACTAGTAATACTAGTTGCAATGGTCATTTTTGTTATTTAATCACCTATCATTAGAAAAGGAACCTTTAACAGTAGGCTGGGAGATCATAAGCTCATGCCCCCTCTGTGTAATCTCTGAAACAGTTGCTCCGCACGCTGCCTTCTGAGCCATTTCTTCCCAGCAGGTTTTCTCAGATTCTCTGAAAGGAATGGAACACAGTAATCTCTCAGCTCAAGGACTTTGATTTGAGGAGCACCTCCCAATGGATCTCTTAGCTTCTGAGGAATCAAACGTAGCACTTTATCAAAAAACGATTGTGACTCCACGGCCCTGTGTGCACGTGATCCGGCAGAGCCAAATTCCTTTGCTCCTTTGCACACAGCTTTTATTTGTTATGGTCAGGTGGAGATAACTGAGACAGGCTTAGGTAAGACCATGCAGAAGCTGGACCTTGCCCAGTCCCTATTTCAGCATTTTCCTTACATCCAGTGATGACCACTCTTCCCGAAGGTCAAGCCAAGTCCATGCTGACGGCGCTGAAGGATTGCACTGCTGTAAACACATTTCCAAGTGTCTGTCCTGCTTACATCTCTCTCTCTCTGAGGGCTGTTACCCTCCTTCTCCCTCAGGTGGGCCCCCACTATTCACACTTGTTCCCAAAATACCTGAGCTTCTGGTATCCATTGAATTAACCAAGATCGATTTCTAATTCAAGCTGGGCTAGATAATTCTCCCTCCCAGTGAGTTTAAGATGAGACCAAGACATGCTCATTTCTGTCTAGCTGGCTCTGTGAATGGAGAAGATGTCAAGAGCTGTAATGTAGTCATGTAGAGGGCTGGGAGGGAGTCGAACAGAGATGGGTGAGGGTGAGAGAGAGAGAGAGAGAGAAACTGAGGAGAGGGTGGACTGCTTAGTGCGGCCTTGTACAAATCCCTCTATGGATGTGTTTTGTTATTGCTCCTTTTCTATTGCAGTCATGCTGAGAACTGTGGAGACAGACAGGGTCCTTGAAGAGAAAAGGCTGTGGCTAGTACAACCTTGCTGAACTCCTCCATCTTTTTTGGGGGGGGAGGGGCTTGGAGTAACCCAAAATTTGACAGCTTCCACCTTAGAAAAAGCATATCTTGAGCAGAATATGTCTGTACCCCTTGCACAGAAAATTCAGCAAGAAAGCTGCACCATTTAGTTATCCTCCAAGCTCTGACCTCCTTACCCTGGAAAGCATGGAATCTGCCTCTTGGGTCTGCTCATGTTCCACTAAGGTATCTTTAACCCCACACTTGCCAGGGAAATTAATATTTTCTGAAAATGTGGCAGGATATCTGCAGTTTTCCCAGTCAAGAGAAGCCATGAACTTTTTTATTCCTGGGCTTTCCAGCTCCCTGCCTCATCCTATCTTTTATTTATTTTCAGGCACTTATTGCCCATGCTTTCTCTAGTTTTCCAACAGACCGAGACTGCAGTGATGTTACTTATTGTTTGTTTTTCAATGTGAACGGCTGTGTCAGAGCTACAGCCTCTGGAAGCCTATTACCAGGGACGGCTCAGAACAATGTATGTGCCCAGAGGCCACTTAGTACATGTGCCCGAGTCTTCTGTCAGGTGTGGCTTCAGGACCAGGATTCTTCAAGAGTGCAGGTCCTCATCTCACTGCTGCACTGTCTTCTTTTACCCTGTACTGGTCCTTGCTGCCCCCAAACTGCCATCTGTCCATTACTCAGAGCCCATGTTCAGCACTTCCTCTGGATACTTCAAATGGCTACCTTTGCCTAGCATCCAACCTCCTTCCAGC
This sequence comes from Molossus molossus, assembly GCF_014108415.1. Taxonomy (NCBI): domain Eukaryota; kingdom Metazoa; phylum Chordata; class Mammalia; order Chiroptera; family Molossidae; genus Molossus; species Molossus molossus. The sequence continues at coordinate 26,598,660 of NW_023425345.1, read as the reverse complement.
CCTTCTTTCTTCTTTTCTCCCCTCCCTTTTCTTTGATGCAAGGTGAGCAGGCAAACTGTCTATTCACAATTTGCCTCAAAGTTTCTGTCACTGGCCCCCCCAGATAGAAATTTCAAGAAAGGAAGAGTGAAAATTGTCTGCCCAGTGACATCTCTAGAGTGGAAGAGAGAACTTGACAATATGTCCAGGAGCACCAAACAGCTCGCCCGTGGCTTTTATCAGGTAGGAAATGAATACTGAGACAGGCAACATGGAGCAGGAGCCTAGGAGCGGATTATCATTTCTTTAAAACATAATTTTTCTTTATTGATTTTAGAGAGAGAGGAAGGGAGTGGGGGAGAGAGATAGAAACATTGATGAGAGAGAACATTGATTGGCCACCCCCTGCATGACCCCCACTGGGGATAGAGCCCACAACCTGGGCATGTGCCCTGACTGGGAATTGAACCAGTGGCCTTGTGGTGCATGGGTCAACGCTCAACCAGTGAGCTACACTGGCTGAGCAGGATTCTCATTTTTAATGATGCTGTGGATGTGCTGTGTATGAATATTTACAAATAATTTAGAAAAGCTAGGAATATGGGTGTAATTTATTAATACCAGAGAACAAACATTATAAATATTATGCTAATTTTATAATGTATGAGAATGACTTACCCTTTATAACTAATTACTACATGTACCATAGCTATTATGCACATCATTAGTAGATGTCAGATTAATTTTATTGTAAGTTTTATTTGATCACCATGTAAAAATCCCTTAGATGTGTGCTCAGTTTTCTCTTCTAGACTTGGCTTCTGCTCACAACTCTCAGTAATTAGGAAAAGCATGATTAGAGACTGAATTAGGACAGGGAACTCAACCTGCTCTTAATGAGACATATGAATGTAGCAACTATTATTTGTTGATTTAAAAATGTTTTTAGATTTGAAATTGCTCCTATAATGTATTTTCCCGAATTTCACTGAAAAGGTCACTCTTGACCTCTGTTTCATTCCTCAGTAGTCCTAGGGGACTGTTTAAATTAAATTAATTACGTTAATTCCTCAGGTATACTAGTCACATTTCAAGCCACATGTGGCTAGTGGCTACATACTAAACAGTGCACTTGTGGGACGATTCCATCACTGCAGGGAGTTTTGCTGGGCAGTGCTGCCAGAACCTTGTGGTGGTGAGAGTTAGGTTTATCCATCATGACCAAGTCAGCTTGCTCTGAATTTTCTGCATAGAGGTGGGGACCAGGGAACTTCAGGGCCTGAGCTTTGAGGGAGATGACTAAGGGGAGTAGATTCTGCCATGAGGAAGCTGCAACAGCACATCAGGGAGCTCAGGCAGGAAGTGGGGAGGAGCCCTCACAGGCATGTGGACCCTGTCACTGCTCACAAGAGCGAGTTGCGATTCTTTACTGTTGCCATGTTCAGTGGGATACAGGTAAGTCACATCCAAACCAACTCAAGTTATTAGTCTTACAGTATATGGAGTATTATTTAGTAAAAATTTACAGAGTAAATTAATGATATGACAGCTGATTTTTAAAATTATGTTAACAACTTTCATACATACAGAGCTTTACAGTTTATATACCTCTTTTTTTAAACTTATCTTTATTGTTGAATGTATTACAGATGTTCCTCCTTTTTCCCCTATTAACCCCCCCCTCCCTTCTCCCACACCACTCCTGCTGTTCCCCACACCATTGTCTGTGTCCATTGGTTATGCATATATGCATATACGTTCTTTGATTTATTTCTTCCCACCTCCCACCCCCTACCCCCTCACCCTCCTTCCCTTAGAGGTTTGTCAATCTAACAACCAATTTGTACTTCTTAATCCCTTCACCTTTTTCACCCATTATCCCATCCCACCTCCCATATGGCAACCACCAAAATGTTCTCTGTATCTGTGAGAATGTTTCTGTTCTGCTTGTTCATTTTGTTTGTGGATTCAGTTGTCAATAGATATGTATTTATTGCCATTTTATTATTCATGTTTTTGTTTTTGTTGTTGTTCTTCAAGAAGACCCTTCAACATTTCATATAATAATGGTTTGGTGGTGATGAATTCCTTTAGCTTTTTCTTGTCCATCGATTCTAAATGATAGCTTTGCAGGATAGAGTAATCTTGGTTGTAGGTTCTTGCTTTTCATCACTCTGAATATTTCTTGCCACTCCCTTCTGGCCTGCTAAGTTTCTTTTTGGGAAATCAGCTGACAGTCTTATGGGAACTCCCTTAAAGGTAACCAACTGCTTTTCTCTTGCTGTTTTTAAGATTCTCTCTGTCTTGAACCTTTTGCATTTTGATGATGATGTGTCTTGGTGTGCGCCTCTTGGGGTTCATCTTGTTTGGGACTCTCTGTGCTTCCTGGACTTGTATGTCTCTTTTCTTCAGCAAGTTAGGGAAGTTTTCTGCCATTATTATTTTAAATAGGTTTTCAATGTCTTGATCTCTGTCTTCTCCTTCGGGCACCCCCAAGATGCAAATGTTAGTATGCTTGAAGTTGTCCCAGAGGCTCCTTACACTATCCTCATTATTTTGGATTCCTTTTTCTTTTTGCTGTTCTGATTGGGTGTTTTTTGCTTCCTTATATTCCAAGTTGATGGTTTGCTTCTTGGCTTTACCTACTCTACTATTGAATCTGTATAAATTATTCTTTATTTCAGTTAGTGCCTCCTTCATTTCTGACTGGTCCTTTTTTATGCTCTTTAGGCCCTCACTAAGTTCATTGAAGTTCTCACTAAGTTCATTGAGCATCCTTATAAACAGTGTTTTGAACTCAGCATCTGTTAGATTGCTTATCTTTGTTTCATTTAGTTCTTTTCCTGGAGTTTTGTTCTGTTCTTTCATTTGGGACATATTTCTTTGTCTCCTCATTTGGCTGCCTCCCTGTGTTTGTTTCTATGTATTAGGTAGAGTTGCTTCTCCTGGGCTTCCTAAGGTGACCTATTATAGTAGGTGTCCTGTAGGGTCCAGTGGCACAGCCTCCCTGGCATCCCAGCTGGGCCTTCGAGGTGCACTCCCCATGTGGACTTTACACCCTTCTGTTGTAATTGAGTCTTGATTGCTGTTGGCACATCAATGAGAGGGTTTTACTCACGCTGATCAGCTGCAAGACTGGCTGTACCCACTGACCACTGGCTTCTGACTACCTTGGATGATCAGCTGTGTAGGGGCCCACCACACAGAGCAAGGTTTACTTCAGTAGGGTTCTTGTACCCACTGAGTTCACTCATTGAGTGTGTCACTTGTGGAGGTGGTTGGGTGTAGGTGCTTTGACATGGTCTGAAGCTGTCCACTGGGTGTGTTGGGTCTCAGGCCAGGTTAGCCACTGCCTGTGATCTGCAAATGGCTGTTGCTTGTGCTGGGCTTGGAGGTGCCTAAGCAAAGCCAAGTTGTGAACCAAAGCTGGCTGCTTCTAGTGCCAGGCCTGGGGCCACTTAATGAGACGTATGGGGCTCGCTGAGACCAAATGCTGCTTGTTTGAGACAATTTAGGAAAATCTGAAGCAGGATCCAAACAGGCCATTTCTATGGTAAAACCACTGGGAACAGCTTGGGTGGACCTGAAAGTGGGTGGGGCAGGGCCTCAGGGAATTACCAGGGCGAGGCAAATAGTGTGAGCCAGGTTGCTGGATTCCCAGATATGGTGGCTGTCTGCTGCCCCAGGGAAGGGCTCATCAAAGGAACGAAGGCCTCTGACAGCATAAGTCAGTTCTTCCCCGTTTGTCTCTGGTGCCTTTTGAGTTGCCTCCCCCACACTGGAGCTCAGAAGGAGCAAGTCCCAGTAAGTCCGTGGGTGGGCCCTTTAACAGGAGCTACCTGGGGCTTCAGCAGCCTCAGCCTCCCTCAGCCTCAGTTCCCGCCGGTTTTTCCAGCTAGAAGTTATGGGGACTTCTCTTCCTGGCACTGGAACCACAACCTGGTGTGGAATGGAGACAGCTTGCTCCTCAGGGAGGACCTTCCCAGCTGATGTGTCCCTCCTGATTTTCATCTGCCACACATGGGTGTGGGACCAGGCTGTCCGTGCCTCCATCACCTCCTACCAGTCTCAATGTGGCAGCTGCTTTAATTTCGTAGTTGTAGTCAGCTCAATTTCAGGCAGTTTTGAGTGATGGTTGTTCTGTAGTTTAGTTGTAACTTTGATGTGGTTGTGGGAGGATGTGATACCATGTTTACCTACGCTGCCATCTTGACCGGAAGTCCCTATATACCTCTTTAATGCATTCTTTTATTAGATCCTCACAATTATGTCCATGAGTAAGAAACCTATCATCCTTCCCTTGCTGGTTGAAAAAGTCAGGGCTTAGAGAGTTTAAGATATTTTCTCAGGGTCACCCAGCTAGAAAGTAACAGAGTTGTGACTCAAATTAGGATTTGAAATGACATGTTCTAACGCAATGCATGACCTTTTAGGTGTCTTTCCAGTAAGAGTATTTCTAGCAGCCAACTGATGATATGGTAGGATCCAGGGATGCCTCTGGCACTTAGAGTTTCTCAGGGACCAGTTGATTCAACTTTGATAGGTGTTTTACGTTGTTGGTGTGATGCATGGTTTATATTTCTCACGTTTTTCTGAATTGATGCGTCCAGACTTTCACAGGCCAACTGCCTGGCATCCTGCAGCAGTGGCTTTCCCACCAATCCCAGAGCAGCACGGAGGGGCCACAGGGGCTACCGATGGGGGCGGGCACCGTGGGAGGCCTTGTGTTTGGGCTCTGGGCTGTTCAGGGCTGATGTGCTTTCAACTATTTTTATATATGACATTCTACACAAAAAAATTTCACTTGAAAAAATGTTCTTTTGCTAACCATTAGAAAAATAAAAAATCACTGTTCTAAAAAATTTTTGTGGCAGCCTGCTTCCTGTGAGAAAAAAGTAGGACAAGCTGGACTCTACCCAGGTATCACTCAGGATTCACATTCACTGTGGAACAATACTTTCTGGGGAGACCCAGAAGATCAGGGTCTCCCTTGCCCTGTGGAGGGCCCTGTGCTGGGACCAGAGCTGCCCCGTAGCCCTATTCTGACATGTGGCTCTCATTCTCTTCTCAGGCAGGATTCCTCTGTGCTGCCTGAGCCCACAGAATCTGCCGAGTCCTCCCTCTATGACTGGACACTGGGTCCCAAGGGCTTGTTGGCCCCAGCCAGAAACAGCCTCCAGATTGCTTCAACTCTGAGGCCACCAAATTCTGGCCTCGTCTAGCCTGCCAGAGTGTTTTGCTCTCCTTGCTGGCAAAGCAAGAGACTGTGAAGAAGATCAGACAGTTTCTTGATGTCAACTCTTGGATTTCTTGTTCCTCCTTTGATGTAAACACACTAAAATTGATTGAGTAAGCCTGGAGTTTTACGTTATAAGGCTGCCCATACCTAACATTTATTGTGTAATTAATCTTAATGCTCTTAAATTTTCAGTGATAGACTTGAATTCACATGACACTGTTGCCAGGACAAAAAGGGAAAATGAGGGGTGTCACATGGGAACTGGAAAATAAGGTTAACTTATGACAATAAAACAAAAAAATCCACACACAGTGGATGAGCTCAGCCATCTTTAAGGTGAACACACCTTGGAATACTCAAGAAAATGGTGCCTAGAGGACAATACTGTGGTACAGTCTTAGGAAGATGAAGAAGCACAATTTTTGAAAGTATAACCCAAACCATTCCAGGAAATAGGAACAACTGATTCTATTCTACAGTAATAACAAGGTCAGGCCACTCACTTGACCAGTTGTCTGCTGCCCTGTTTGGGCATTAGTATTTTGTATGCTGTAATTATATGGTGTTGAGAGGGGGGAAACCCCACAGAAGGAGTTCAAGTCTCCAAAACTGTTCAAAGAATCTAGGATCTAGATAATAAATCTAGGGCATAGGAATATTTTGGAGAGGCAAAATTTCGGGTGGGGTAGTAAAAGCTTATCTGGCTCTCCTAGAGCCTAGGTGAATGTGTTTGACTTTTTGGATACAAGGTATAGAGGGCACTGTCATGGTTCATCTCAACCAATGGGATTTCTTGTTAGAGATGTGGGAAACGTGGTAGGTGGTCTATACTCAGGACATCTCACAGCTGGAGGCTTCCCAGTCCACTGGTCTTCCAGGTGCATTTAGTGCTTCTGGCTCTGCTTTTTACCTGCACTTGTTCTTCACTGCCAGACTAACTTGTCTCCACTTTTCTGTATTATTGCTTCTATGAAAACATTGTTATATCTTCAGGCTTTTACTCTCTCTCTCTCTATATATATATATAGAGAGAGAGATGGCAACTAATCTTTGTGTGTTATATTCAAAATCTCAAAGATTAGTTGCCATCTAATATAGGGCCAAATCCTAGACCTTTAGATGGTGGCTCCCTCTATAGGATCAAGTGAAACAAAGGATAAAAATCTACCTATAGTGGAAATTTTAAAAGGCAAGGCGTTGGAGACTTCTCTGGAGGGTGGTAAAATTGGCAGCAACTAGTAGAATCAGACCAGTACAGTGAATTATTCCCCACAACTTTGTTCTGATTCATATTCATCAAATAGCTTAAGGCTTATTAACTTAATCTCCCAGATGCTCTGATACTAAGGTATCCTGGCAAGTGGACATAGATACTTTAATCACTGGAAAAAATTGTCCTAAATATAAATGAATAACATTAATGACATTTTGCTTTATGTGATGGTTAATTTTATATGTCAACTTGTCTGGGTCTTGGTTCCCAGATATTTGGTCAAACATATTTCTGAATGTTTCTGTGAAGGTGTTTTTAGATGAGATTTACATTTAAATATGTTTTTATTGATTTTTTAGAGAGAGAGAGATAGAAACGTTGATAAGAGAGAAACATCAATCCAGCTACCTCCTGCACACCCCTTACTTGAGATTGAACCAAGAACCTGGGCATATGCCCTGACTGGGAATTAAACCAGTAACCTCTTGGTGCATGGGATGATGCTCAGCCAACTGAGCCACATTGGCTGGGCAAGATTTACATTTAATTTGGTGGATTTTGAGTGAAGCAGATTGCCCTCATAATGTGGGTGGGCCTCATCTGATCAGTTGAAGACCTTGATAGAACAAAAGACTGATCTTTCCTCAAGCAAGGAGTTTTGTTAGCACACAGATTTTGGACTTGAACTTCAACACTGGTTCTTCCCTGGGTCTCCAGCCTGACAGCCCACCCTGCCAATTGCCTTCATATTCACATGAACCAATTTCTTAATATCAATCTCTATTTGTATACATATCCTATGGGTTCTGTTTCCCTGAAGAACCTTGACCAGTACAGTTTATGTCAAGTCTCTTGTGAGTTTGTTTAGGATGGGTCAGTTCTCCTGAGTTTATTCTACTCAAAGGGATCTAAAACTTCACATTTCTCAAGTAGCTGTCATCTTCAGTGAACAGCTTTCATCTTTTTGCTCTCTAAATACATTGATCTCTTTCTGAGACATTCAGTGATTTATGTAGTGCTTATGGAAACTTCTTGAAATTCTTAGATTTAAGTTTCCATAGCTCTGTTAAGTGAGATTCACATTAATCTCTAAATAGGTCTTAAAGAACAGATAGACATTGTAGCTCAAGGTATTAGTTAAGGTCGAACCCAGAGGGTTATATTTTGGATATGTGTAGCAACAGAGCAGGTAGATAAGGGACAGGTGTCTCCTAAAGTTGTGGTTTTGTATTCCTTCCATTGTTGCTGTAACAAATTACCATGAAGTTAATGGCTTAGAACAATACAGATTTATTATCTTTCAGTTCTGAAGGTCAGATGTCTGAAATGGGTCTCATGGGTCTAAAATCAAGGTGTCAGCAGGGTTGCATTTCTTCTGGAGACTTGAGGGGAGAATTCCTTTTCTTGCCCTTTCCAACTTCTAGAGGCTACCCACAGTCCTTGGCTCTCAGCCCCCTCCGGCTAGAGATGTATCACTGTGAACTCTCCTTCCATGGTCACATCTCATCCTTCTACTCTGACTCTCCCGTCTTCCTCTTTCATTTATAAGAAGGATCCTTGTGATTACATTGGCCCATCCAGATAATCGAGAATAATCGCTCCATTATAAATCCTTAATTTAATCTCACCTGCAAGGTCCCTTTTGTCATTTAAAGCAACATATTTACTGCCCTGGTCGGTTTGGCTCAGCGGTTAGAGCGTCGGCCTGCGGTCCGGAGAGACCCGGGTTCGGTTCCCGCTAAGGGCACGTACTTCGGTTGCAGTTTGTCCCCGGCCCTGGTTGGTCGTGCGGGTGGCAGCCACTCGATGTGTCCCTTCACATCGACGTTTCTGTCTCTCTCTCCCTTCCTCTCTCTCCCTCCCACTCTATCTGAACAAAAAATGGAAAAATATCCTCGGGTGAGGATAAAAAAATAAATAAAAATAAAATAAAGTAACATATTTACAGGTTCTGGAGATTAGGATGTAAACTTTTGGGTAGAGGCAGTATTCTGTCTACCACAGCTACATACTTTTAATAAGGTTACATACTTTTAATAAGCATTTAGTGATTATAGTGTGGCAGATCTCTGAAAGTTGAAAATAAAAAAATAGAGTCATTGCCCTGGCCGGTTTGGCTCAGCGGTTAGAGCGGCGGCCTGCGGTCCCGAGAGACCCGGGTTCGGTTCCCGCTAAGGGCGCGTACCTCGGTTGCAGTTTGTCCCCGGCTCTGGTCAGTCATGTGGGTGGCAGCCACTCGATGTGTCCCTTCACGTCGATGTTTCTCTCTCTCTCTCTGTTCCTCTCTCCCCCTCCTACTCTACCTGAACAAAAAATGGAAAAAATGTCCTCGGGTGAGGATAAAAAAAAAAAAATATATAGAGTCATTAAAATCACAATTAAAAATCAGCATCTAATTTACAATAAAGGGGCACAAATCATCTGAGATTACTTGTAGGCAAACTAGCCTTCACTGTATCACTGGTAGAGTTAATTAAAATGAAAGAAAAGGGGGAATAAGATAGGTACATACTAGGAAAAGGGAGACTCAGATATTGGACTGTGACCATTTAAGTTTTTACGGTAAATATGCCCGCCAAGAGTAAATGATGCAGGGCTTTAGTCCTTGCTTTTCAAGTATGCTAGACCCCTTGGCAAGTCCATCCTGATGGTAAGACTGTACATCAGACTAAGGAATTTGGACAGTGAATCCTAAACTATATCTCAGAATAATATTATTTTATGATATATTGATAAGTGTTTTATATAGACGAGTCAAATTCATTCTAGAAAAACTGCCTATCTAAGCCCTTGGGGATTCATGATATACATCTGCAGACCAAAGGAAATAATGCACCTATAAAAGGCTTTTAATTCAGTTTAATCCAGCATTTCTCAAATTTATTTGATTACTGAACCTTTTGTTGTTGTAGGAAGATCTATTGAAATGTCTAACAGCACATAACACATTTTCAGAAATGATGCCTTAAAGATTTGATTCATCTACCTCCTGTTGTTTTGAGTCATGCTTACAAAAACCACCTTTTCATTTCCATGTGGTTGGACCACAAGAGAAAATAAATGTTTTGATCAGGCCAACGTGATATTTCTTGTGCGTGTGGCGTTATATTTCACATTGTAAATTAACACACCAGCCTTTTGATGTTTGCTCTTGTGTTATGTGCCTTTTAGTTAGTGTGAGTTGATCTGGTTGTTACCCAACTTCCATCTACTTTCAAGTGCCTGTCTACTCACCAATATCTCCAAAAGGAAGGGAAGCCAGAACTTTGTCTACTTCTAGAGCAATGGTGGAAAATAATGATGAATTCTGGCTGCTACAAATGCTGGTCCTGGTGGCCTGCTAATTATGAGAGTTATGTGGACTACTTGAGAGATGAATGGATTTTAAAGCTAAACATCAAAACAAAGACCTAAGATTATTGCATGCTTCTATGTCCTTAGTCAATCATTTCATTTTTTTTCTTTTTCTATCAACTAACTGATGAATAATAGCATCAATCTACTACACAAACTTACTATGAAGTATATTGATATTACTGATCATAAAAGGGTCTCCAAAGCTTAGAGAGGATACAGGGTTAAGGAGGGTCAAAAAAAGATCCAAAATAGCACGTACTAGTTTTATTTTAAAAACCAACCTGTAACACAAAGATCTTCTATAAGAGCAAGTTAATGTAGAACCATTGGGTTTTCCTCTTCTTGCACTCAGCTATAGCTAATTTGTGATTTGTGCTAAAATCCTCAACAACTCTGAAGAGAAAGTTCAAATAACAGTAATCAGGTATTGTACTGTGGGAGTCATGGAGAAAGAGGAAATGGTACAGAATCACTTATCCTTAAGAAAGTAATAAAATATAATGATTATCATAGAAATATTTAATAAACTTCCACAATTCATTAAACATGAATATATTCAGACAAACTAAATTCATGGTAAATAAACTTTGTAATAGCCTTGAAGGCTTCATTCTTGCCATCCTTCCTTCTTTGGGTCATCAATTTATGCTGAGAGTTCTTGCTAAAGTACTCTGCCTCCAGGTTCTACCTGTCAGAACCTGTCCATCTTCCAGTTGTCCTTAATTACCACCCCATGGTGTGAGATCCCAGATTTCTTCTCCCTGTGCTTCTTAGGACATGGCGTTTAACACATTTCCTTCTCACAGTCTATACAGGTATAGGCCCATTGTTCCTTGTTGTCTAATTCTTGCTAAGCTTCATCCTCATTCTCATAGATGAGAAAGAAGGGTTTTCCCTGCGCCTTTTTGGAGGTTTTGAAGGTAAGAGAGGAGGTTGGGCAGCAATTCTTCAGGCACAGTTCTCAGTAAGACCAGGACTTGCAGAAAACATTTGAAATGAGACAAGATTCAAGTGAGAGATCCACTCACCTCAAAGAGAAAGCACACTTCCCTAAGAAACATTTTATTTACATTTTCTGTCCTTTGTGCATATAAAGTTTAATTTTAACATTGCATTAAGATTTTTTTCATTTATCATTATTTTTGAGAGCATACAATGAAACATAAGAAAATCCACATGTAATTTTAATAGCCCGAAATTATAATGATCAAATGTTAACATCAAGTTTTTGCAAAATTGCAAAATCATATAAATAGTCAAATGACACTAAATCAATAGATGTTTGAGGTAAAAACTTTAAAAAGCTTTATTTTACTTAATAGAGTTTTTCTTACTGTGATCTAGATAGAGATTGAAGCTTAATTTTGGAAGATTTGGTTATTGTAGAGTTATAGTTTTGAAGATTAAACCGTTTAATCTCAGAAGTGACCATATATATGGTTTTAAGTTCTCACTCTTCTCCAAATGAGAGAAGAACTGTGGCATCAAAAGCAACATTTAATGTCAGCTCGAGAACATTTTCCAGAGGAAACTTCTTCCTAAATCTAAATTTCTAAAAGTCTTAACAACTCTCCCCTTCCCCTCACCAGGAATTAGCAGTAAACTTTTTGCCTTGGTTATGGTTATCAAATATTATTTAAATTCTTTCATCCTTATTTACAAGCTTTTGGGGAAACTCAGGATGTGGATGTGGCTTGATAGCTGTGTTTTTTCTTGTAGTTCTGAATATTGGATTGGAATACCATGGTCACATATTGCATTAATTTGAGTCTTCAGCAGAGCTTCATTTATTGACAGCTGTGCCATCCAATATGGTAGTCATCAGCCAAATGTGTCTATTGAGCACTTGGTGTGTGGCTGGTATGAACTGAGATGTGCCAGGGTGTAAATCATACTAAATTTCATAGACTTGGTGAAAATAAACTGCAATAATCTCATTAGTAATTAATGTTTGATTACATATTGAAATGGTAACATTTTTTACTATATTAGGTTAAATCCATTTATTGTTGGAATGAATTTTACTCTTTCAAACACTGTTTAAATATGTCTTCTAGAACACTTGAAATTCTATATGTGCTTCCATTTGTAGCTCACATTTATATTTCTTTCTCTCTCTTCTTTTTTTTTTTTGTTAATCCTCACCTGAGGATATTTTCCTATTGATTTTTAGATAGAGTGGAAGGGAGGGAAGAAGGCAGGGGGAGAGAGAGGGATAGAGAACATCCAAGTGAGACATACACATCGTTTGGTTGCCTCCTGCGTGACCCCAACTGGGGTGGGGGATCAAACCTGCAACCCAGGTACATGACCTCAACCGGGAATTGAACCCACAACCCTTCAGTCTATGGGCTGACCCTCTAACTGCTGAACCAAACCAGTGAGGACCTCATTTATATTTCTGTTTAGTAGTGGTGATCTAGAGATATCGTGCGATGAAACATTGCATGTTTCTATTTTCCAGATAAATTTAAACACTAAAATGTCCACAGTGCCAATTATTTTTGTGAAAGTCCTATTAAATGTACTGTGCTTCTGCATCTTCTTAATAACAGAAACCAACCCAATATAGCATTTTCTTGATAGGTCAATGTCATTTTTATGAAGCTCAATTTTTGTTTTTATTTAATTTTTAATTTTTTTCTTTATTGATTCCAAAGAGAGAGGAAGGGAGAGGGAGAGAGATGGAAACACTGATGAGAGAGAACATCTACTGGCCACCTCCTGCACGCCCCTCACTGGGGATTTGGCCCACAATCTGGGCATGTGCCCTGACCAGGAATCGAATTGGCAACCTCTTGGCGCATGGGTTGATGCTCAACCACTGAGCCACACTGGCTGGGCTGAAGCTCAATTTTTAAAATATTGTGTTTTATTGATGTTCTCATGAGTTAGTGGAGCGTATAGGGCTATTGCTCTCATATAAAATGGGCCCTGGGTGGCGTGTGATTACAGTTGGGAATTGGCTATGTTTTCCCTAATGTTTTTAATTGCTTCTTAAGCATAAGTTTATGCCCTTTCCAATGCAACCTGTATGTCCTTTATAATTTAAGAAAACCTAACAGTTTTCTAGAGAAAGCAGACAAGCAGCTTATGAGGTCGGTAAGCTTTTTCAGAATTGTAGGTTTTAGACCCATGGCAGGCTCTGCTTCTCCTGTAAATAAAATCCATGGGATTCATTATAGCTGGTTTTCTTGCAAGGCAGACATCTTTTAGGTTTCTGGATTAGTGGTTATGAATGAGATATCAGTGGCTGCCAGAAGTCTTACTAACGATATATTACCTACAGTGTGTGGCATTTTTCAATGACATTAGAATTCATGTATACAATTATTGAAAAACACCACATTAAAATATATAAGAAATTAATGGGCAATAGCTAAAATTATTCTGTTGACTTCTTTTTTTTAAGACAATGCTGTGGGTCCAAGTCACAACTGCTATGTTCACTATGGCTCAGCCAATGTGGAATGAACTATGTACATGTGAAATGTGGACCTGGGTTAGGAGCTATAGCCTTTTGTTGTTTAGCTCTTCCCCTGATGGTTTTCTTTCCTTTCCTTACAGGTGCAGCTAGGGCTAGCTTGTACACTGCTGCTGTTTCCCAGCAGTCCAAAGCTCTGTTGCATTGCTTGATGCTGTGCTTTGATGTGTTCTTATAGCATTTATTCTGTTCTCCTTGTTTGTGATTTTTCGACATCAGCTTTCTTATACAATAGCTCCTTGAGTGTCCTGCTGTCTTCCATTCTCAGCATACACACATTCCAGGGGAAGATCAGTGTGAGGACTATTTCAATGCCAACACTGACAATATTCCTTATGATGCTGGTGAGAAATCTGATTTTAAAGATAACTTTCTTAGATCTGGGAGGTGGTATTATTTTATAACACATACACATCTGTTATGATCCATATAACATTGCATTATGCAAATCTGTTTATTGGTAAGTTCTATCATTTGAGTGAGGGATTCTAGGATGCCCTGTGCTGCCCCTGTAATGTTGTAGGTGTTCTGTGGTAGATAACTGACTGAACTGATGGAACTCCTTAAACAGCTCATGTGTTGTGTGTAAAAGATTCAGGGCTTCCAGAAAAACAAAGGTTTAGAATGTATTTTTGCTTATGAACCCTCATTTTTGTAATGCTTGAATAAGAAAGTAATGCTGAATTATCTCAAAACTTGGTTGTCAGGCTCATGAAAAACATAATGGCATTTTTCATGTACTTCTCTACTTTTTTGTCAATGACTCTCAGGAGTAAAATGGCTCTTTTAAGTGTGCATCAGCTTACTGCTCTCTCTTGACTCTGTACATTATTTCATGATAAATCCATGCCAATTGCTTCATAATCTCTCTATGGCACTTATGATGCTATAACTTAGACATGTTCCTTCAGCCTGGATCCACTGAGAAGGTTGTACAAAGCAGAGTATGGTATTACTTTGTTTTATTAGTAATGTAGAAAGTTGGACAGAACACCATCCCTTATTAGGTGACTGTATAAGTCAGCATTTCTGCATAACAAACAATGCCAAAAACCTCAGTTGCTTATTATAATATTTACTTTTTTATTCATGTGTCTGTAGGACAGGTGGGTTTCAGCTGGGGTTTGGCTCAACTTGACTAAGCTAAGCTGGGGTTGGCTCTAGGTTCAAGATTGGATATAGATCTACTTTATTCTTCTTTATTTTAGGACCAGTGATTATCTGAGTTATGCTCTTCTGACGATAGATCACAGGAGTGCAAAAACCAAGCCAAATCATGAGAATACACTTAAAACCCTGATAATGTATCACTGGATGAAGGTGTATGGCTAAGCCCAGCATCAATGAGGTAAAGAAATATACCCCTGCTACTTTAGGGAGAGTTGCTATAAAGTCACAGGATACAGATAGTTTCAGTTATTGTAGTGTGAAGTCAGTGAATCCTCTCTGCAAAATTGAATCAAATATGAAACTGGACAACATTATTAATAACAACCATTTCAGGGTTATGGAAATTGACTGAAGGCAAATAATTAAGAAGTATTTATTCTTGAAACAATGGCAAGACTTTTTGGTAAGAACTGTGGGAATATGCAGCTTTTTGCTTGGAGCTGCTTCCATGCCTCCTCTGGCCCAGGCTGGCTGGTGGTCTGTATGTTTGCCAGGGAAACACTGACCATGAGAACCAGCAGGGTTGCTTCCGGAGTGGGCAGACTCAACGTGGGGGTAGAGACAAAAACCCATGGCATTGTCATCTAAAAGTGGCAAACTTAGTAGGAAACAAGTGAGAAAAACCTACAGCTTTGTTGGCCTGATTCTATTTAGGTGAAGTAGCAGACTACTTAGTAACTTGAAGGGGAGAGCTTGGAAACAAGGGAGACATAGAAGTATGCAGTAAACCTTCCATACATGCCTAGCTGTCTAGGAGTATGAACTGTACACATACCCAGAAGAGACCAAAAGGAATCTAACAGAAAGTAATAGACAAGTCATAGTTGAGAACCAGCTGAGCTTTAAGTGCATTTCCCAATCTACAGACATTTCTATTGGCAGAGGGTGGAAGTGCTTTGGACTTGGTAAAAATGCTATTAAACCTCTGCATGCATCATTAGCTGACCACTAAGGTTTTAGTGACACAGGGGTGAGCCCTAATAAAGCAAGCTGGAAATTAATTTTAAAATACACAATTTTAAAACCCAAGTAGAAACATTAGGAGCTGCACACAATGTTTTCTTTTCCCCCTCTTAATTTCTTTAAAAACAAAGACTACTTGAAACCACATTTATAATGCTAGTTTTTTTTTGGGGGGGGGTGTTGCTGCATTTATAGGTGTATATGTATGACAATACTAGCCTAAAATAAAAGGGAAGAATGAAAATAGAGCAAGTTGCTGTATTCTGTATCATTCTTATTCTTATTATTCTGAAGCAGATTGTGATAAACAGAAGATGTATATTGTAATCCTTAGATAAACTATTAAGAAAATAATTTACAAAATGTAGCTAAACTATTAATAGGAAAGAGCAAGATCCAACTATCTGCTGTCTATAAGAGACACACGTCCTATTCAAAGACACAGGTAGTTTGAAAGTAAAAGGTTGGAAAAGCAAGCAGTAACCATTAGGGACTGGTGGTGGCTTTATTAACATACAAAAACAGACTTTAATACAAGAAATAAAAGAAGTATTTCATAATGATAAAATTTTCAATGTATCAGGAAGAAATAGCAACTATAAATATATAAGTATCTAATACCAGAGACTCTAATACACACAGCAAAGATAGAATTAAAGGATAAATAGACAATTCAATATTATAGTGGTTGAAAATTTCAATATTCCTTTCTCAGTAATTGATAGAAGAATATTAGTAAGGATAATCTAGGCATGAATAACACTTGAATAAACAACCACCTTGACATAACACAAACTCTTCATCCATCAACTGCAGAAGATACATTCTTTTCAGGTGTACATGGAACTCTGCATGATAAACCATATTACTGTAAGGGCATACAATGAGTCTTAAAGTACGTCTTCTGACTATAAAAAATTAAATAAATTAACAACAGCATATAATTAGGGACTTCCCAAATATTTTGAATTTCACAGTATATTTTTGGAAAAACAATGAGTCAAAGGTGAAATCACAAGGTACATTAGATAATATTCTGAATTGAATGAAAATGAAACCCTAACATAGGAAAATTTATGAAGTATAGCTAAAGCAGTGCTTAGAGGGGAACTTATTTAAGTACTTATATTAGAAAGGAAAAGGATCTAAAACCAGTAATGTAAGCTTCCACTTGAAGAAGCTAGATAAAGAAGAGAATATCAAACCTCAAGTAAGTAGATAAAAGAAAATAATAAACACCAAATATGAAATAAGGGAAAGAAAAACAGTAGAGAAAAATCCATGAAAATAAAAAATTGGTTCACTTAAATGATCAACAAAATCAATAAACATTTAGCTAACTAGACTAACAAAGGGGGGGGGGGGAAAGAGAAAAGGCAAATCAAAATCAGGAATAAAAGGGAAAACATTACCACAGATCCTCCAGAAATTAAAAGGATTATAAGGGAAAAGCACGAACCATTTTATTGGGCAACTTAGATGAAATGGTTAATATCTTGGAAAGATAAAATTACAAAACTGTCTCAAGAGAAAAATAGAAACCTGAATAGACCTAAAATGCCTAAAGAGATTGAATTAGTAATTAAAAATTTGCCTACCAAGAAAAGCACAGGCCCAGAAGACCTCACTAGTAAATTTTATTATACATCTAGGGAAGATACAATATCAAACTAAACAAATGTTTTCCGGAAAGAGAGAACAAAACAGTTCCCAGCTTGTTCTATGAGGCCAGGATTATTGTGAAAACCAAGTCAGACAAGATATCACAAGAAAACTACAGAGCAATTATTTGTAATCAACGTAAATACAAACATTTACACAAATTATTAGCAGATTAGCAAGATATACAAAGGCTTATATACCATGACCAAGTAGGATTTATCTCTGGAATGCAAAATGATTTTACATCTAAAAATCAATAAATAAAATGCACCATATTAGTAGAATGAAGGAAAAAGCCACATAATTTTCTCAATAGACACAGATAAAGCTTTTGACAAAATCGAATAGCCATTTACAATAAAAACTATCAACAATTTAAGAGGAGAACGAAACTTCCTTGACCTGATAAAGGGCATGTTGAAAAATCTACAGCTAAGGAGCAGGAGGCGCAGGAAGAAGGCGGGCCCTTAGGGCGCTGGGCTGCACGGGCACCCGTGGGAGCTGCCCAGGTTCGGAAGGCGCCCTAGGGGGCCCTGGGTCATAGAGCGAGCGAGAATGTCCCCACAGCAGTGCAAGGTGCCGAGGAGCCCAAGTAGAAGAAATATGGAGTTTAGAGCCTGAGAATTTTGAAAAATTAAAGCCTGTTCACGGGTTGATTTTCCTCTTCAAGTGGCAGCCAGGAGAAGAACCAACGGGCTCTGTGGTTCAGGACTCCAGACTTGTCATGATGTTTTTTGCCAAGCAGGTAATTAATAATGCTTGTACTACACAAGCCATAGTAAGTGTGCTGTTGAACTGTACTCATCTAGATGTCCATTCAGGAGAGACATTGTCAGAGTTTAAAGAATTTTCACAAAGCTTTGATGCAGCTAGGAAAGGTTTGGCACTGAGCAATTCGGACATGATCCGGCGAGTGCACAACAGCTTCGCCAGGCAGCAGATGTTTAAATCCGACGCGAAGACGTTGGCCAAAGAAGAAGACGCTTTCCACTTTGTCAGTTACGTTCCTGTTAACGGAAGGCTCTACGAGCTGGACGGATTATGAGAAGGACCGATTGACCTAGGTGCGTGCAATCAAGACGACTGGATCAGCGCCGTGAGGCCCGCCATCGAGAAAAGGATACAAAAGTACAGTGAAGGTGAAATTCGATTTAACTTAATAGCCATCATGTCCGACAGAAAAATGATATATGAACAGAAGATAGCAGAGTTACAGAGACAACTCGCTGAGGAGGAACCCATGGATACAGAACAGGGTAATATGTTAAGTGCTATTCAATCAGAGGTTGCCAAAAAACAGATGCTCATTGAAGAAGTACAGAAACTAAAAAGATATAAGATTGAAAATATCAGAAGGAAGCACAAGTACCTACCTTTCATTATGGAATTGTTAAAGACGTTAGCAGAACACCAGCAGTTAACACCACTAGTAGAAAAGGCAAAGGAAAACAGAATGCAAAGAAAGCACAAGAAACCAAATGAAGAAGATGCTTCAGCAGGTGCACACACGTCTGCCTCTGCATCTATTTTCATGGAAACCATTAAATATGAAGAACGCTGGGCAGCACCCCGACTGACTCAATGCACGCTTGGCAGTAGTCCCAGCCTGTCCTGTCTAATGCATGGATTCCTAGACACCACTGCCTGCACCGTCTGCATGTCCTGCCTCTGATGTAACAGTGGCGGGAAGAGTCTAGTGGCATGAAGAGTCTAGCCCAAATCCCATTCTTTGACCTTGGATCTGAGAACTTCTGTGATTCCCTGCATACAGAGTAATGTAACAAACCTAGAAAATGCACAAATGATATTCTCCACCGGTAATTGTTATAATTAATCCCTTGATCTTTTAGCTCAGTTAAATGCTTTAAATTTATAAATGTCAGATCTTGACTAAATTGGATCTCTTGTTCTTATTAATGGAAGAAAAACCAGTATTTCTGTCTTTGATATCTAAATATTTTGAAGATTTTAAACCTGAATTTTATCTTCTATGTCAATTATTTGGGAAAGTATGATTTTAATGCAGATTATTTGAAAAGGACCAAAGTACAGTTTCTAGTGATTTTCATTGCTGCCAGTAGAAAAAAGTAATAAACATCCTAATTTTATTTTTGCAAAAAAAGGAAAAGAAAAATCTACAGCTAGCATTATACTTTATTGTGAATAACTGATAGCTTTCCCACTGAGATTAGGAATAAGGCAAAAGAATGTTCGCTCTCATCACTTGTATTCAACATTTTACTGAATGTTCTAGCTGGTGTGATAAAGCAAGAGAAATATCTTTGTATGTAGAAAATCCTGAGATTGTATGTATATACATATGTATCCATGTATTAGGACTAATAAGTGAGTTTAGCAAGGCTGCAAGATACAAAATCAATACAAAAGGATCAATTTTATTTCTTTTTACTAGAAATGAGACATCTGAAAATAAATTTAAGAAAGAAATTTCATTCACCAAGGTATTAAACAAGGAAAAACTTCTTGGGAGTAGATATAACAAAAGAAGTGCAGAAGCTATACACTAAAATAGGAGAAAACAGCTGAAATTACAGAAAACCTAAATTTGTGAAGAGAGATATTTATAGATTATAAGACTCAATATCTATAGATTATTTGATTTAACATAATCCCTATTAAAATCCCATCAGGCTTTTTTCTTACAGAATTTGACAAGTGGATCCTAAAGTGTACATGGAAATTTAAAGAATTTAGATTATCAAAACAATTTTGAAAAAGAAAAATTAAGTTAAAGGATTTAAACTAGCTGACTTCAGCCTACTATAAAGCTATAGCTATCAGACAGTATGATATAAGGATAAACATATAGATCAATGTAATGGAATAGAGTTTAGAAATAATATCTAACATTTATAGTAAACTGATTTTTAAAAAGATGCAAGTGTGATTCAGTCAGGGAAAGAATACTCTTTAATAATTGGAAATTTGTATGCAAAAATTTTAAATAAACTCAGATCCTTACTTTACACTGTACACAAAATAATTAATTCAAAATGGACCAAAGACCTAAATGTAAAAGTAAAAACTATAAAATTTCTAGAAGAAAACATAAAAAAATCTTTGTGATCTTAGGATCAAAATTTATAAATCATGAACTTAATAATAAAAAGACAACCCAATTAAAAAGTATGTAGAAGATTTGAATATGTGTTTCATCAATGTCATGCCAGTGGCTAATAAGCACAAGAAAAGGTGAAAAAAATTGGGAAAGGTAAATAAAAACTACAATAAAATATTACAGACCCACTAGAATGGCTATTATCAAAAAGTCTGACTGTACTGAGTGTTAGCAAGGATGCGGACAAATTGAAATCCTTAGAGTACAATGCTCATGAGAATGTAAAATGTTACATCCATTTTGGAAAAGGTTTGGCAGTTTCTTGGCAAGTTATACATATACTTACCACACTACCCAGCATTTCCATTTCTCTGTATCTACTCAAGAGAAATGAAGATACACAAGTACTTGCATATGAACATTCATAGTAGCATTATTTTTAATAGCCAAAATTTGGAAACAATTCAAATGTTAAATCAACTAGGAAATGGATAATCAAAATGTTTATATATCCATATAATGGAATACTACTCAGCAATAAAATGACTACAACATGAATGAGTCTCAAAACCATTATATTTATGGGGGAAAAAGTCAAACTATATATTGTGTGATTCCATTTATATACTTTTTTTTTTTTTTTTTTTTTTAAAGGGAAAACTACAGAGCCAGGATTGCATGGGGCTGGGAATGGGAGAAGGGGTTGATTTCATACAGCATGGGGGAACTTTTTTTGCATGAGGAAACTTTTGGAATAAAGGGAAAGCTCTAAAACTGCACTGTGGTGACAGCTCCATTACTGCATAAATTTACCAAAAAGCACTGAATCATACACTTACAATGGGTGAATTTTATGGTATGTATATATTATAGTTCAATAAACCTGTTATAAAGTCATATGACAAAGAGTATAAAATGTATAACTATACAATAAGGAAGTAAAAAATTGGAACAATAATTCAGTCTATCAAAGTAACTAAATTTCAAATAAATAAAATATATTGGTGAATTCCTTGAGGCAGTCAAATTTTGAATTACCAGCTTTCACAACCCATATCTAATACTGGCTTCAACTAGATCTACCATTCACACCTCTGTGGTTTACCACTGCAATTAGCTTAGTGCATTTGGTAGATGCTTAATAAATACTTTTTGAATAACATGAAGTAAGGGTATCTTGAAACTCTATAATTTTTGGTATTTACTCTGCAGCAAAACCTACACTCTATTTTTCAGTAATATCTAAAGTTACATTGCAATTTTAAAATATTCTCTTAAATTTTATTTTATTTTTTTTCATCACCATTTATCCCCTCTATGCCCTCTTCGACCTCCACTTACCCTCTCCCTCCCGCAATCATCACACTGTTGTCCATGAATTCTCTCTCTCTCTTTTGCTTAATCCCCCTCTCCCATATTCTCTTAAATTTTATCTTTTAGTTTTGATGTTTGAGTATTCTTGCCAGGAAAAATACTTATGTAACTCAAGTTATCCTAGCTATGGACCACTAATCATGTAAGTATTTAGACACTTATGAAATCTGGCAGTCTCTTGCCCTCTATCAAGTCCCAACAGCCCAGGGGATATTTTACGGGTGCTCAAGCACAGTTTGTCTCCCTAATATCCTCACTGCCCTTGTGGACAGAGTATTTCCTTGCCTATGGCTATTCTTACTCTTCCAGGTATGGCGGATGGTGCTTCTTCTCCACTTTGAGCAAATGCCACAAATCTGTGTTATCAAACAACTGGGCCCGGCAGAGTGGCCACAAGGAAGGACTGTGTCCATCTTTGCTTTAAGACACTTTTGGTTCCACCACTGGGAGATGGTCCTATCAGTCCTGCATTGGTGTCTGCACCAAGCTCGCAGCTCCACAAAGCTCCCAGGGCCTTGCTGTGGAAATGGCAAAGATGCCTCTCTATCTTTAGAGTTGCATTGTGTTCGATGTGCCCTAAGGCAGGGCTGCTTGGGTCCCAAGGTGTTAGAGAGTTTTAGAGATTTTTAGTTTTACTCAGAACTTTCTCCTTCAGCTCCAGATCCGCACCAAGTAAGCAGTGTTTGGAAGAGATTTGCATAATCTCAACCATGCTGTTCTCAGAATCCTTATTCTCCTCTGATTTACCATGTCTGTATCCTTCATTGTCACTGCGTTCTTTAGGACCTTCTGAAATAGTCTTTCATCAGGCTACCTCCTCAATTTGACAAGCACATTCAGACATGCCTGAAATAGTGATGATGGCTCAGTAGTCATCATTACTGCATTTGAAACCTGACCGTTGTTATTAAGGAGGCTCTTGAATACAGCTTCCTGGACAATGGACTTTTGTTTTAAACTCTTGGACCCACTCTTTCTTTTTACCTTGTTAGAATTGTCTTTATTTAAATATCAGAAGTTTTAAATAAAAAATTATTTTATAAACTATTATTTACAATTTTGATAGTGGAAGAATTTCTTCTCTTTTTCTGGATTGTGTCTGCACAAGCAAGATGGGGAATAGAACATAAATTGGTGTCACAGTGTGAGGTTCTTTTGCACAATCATTGTGCCTCTAAGTCTGACCTTCAGAAACTGACCTATGGCATATGTGGAAACTCTGCCGTCACAGGCTGTTGTTATTTGCTTCCCCAAGTCTGTTACCCTTTGTTCCTTAGTAACCTACTCCTTGCAGTGGGCTCATGTGAGAACTTTATTTCCCAGCCTCCCTTGCACATCAATGTCCAATAAGATACAAGTGGAAGACTTTAGGAAGCTCCTTAAAAGTGAGGGGATGAGCATTCTTTTTTTCTCTTCCTTTTTCATGAGGATGGAATTAATCAGCTCTATTAGAACTGTGACTAAGCCTTAAGAACGGAAGCCATGCATGAGGAGGGTTGAGAAGAAAGATAAAATGAGTGTGGGCCTCTAGACTTTGAGGGGTCACCACGGTGGCTCTGGTCTGTGCCCATACTCTTTCTTTTAGGTTTAAGAAAGAAACAAAGTTCTATATTGTTTAAGACACTTTTTGTTTTATTTCTTGAATACATAGCCAAGTGTTATTTCTAAAAAATACATTTGATAAGCACAAGAAGAAGATGAAATATTCCTGATAGCAGAAGAATAAAGCACCTGATTGTTTTCTATTGATGCAGGAATGGTTCCCATTATGACACAACATTTCAAAAGAGCAGCTGTTACAGCATCCAGTTTATCTGAAGCATTTCAAATATTAGTTAAAAATAAATGTTTATGTTTATGAATCACAGAGTCATAAATGGCTTTGAAATGAAGCTGGGCTAAATACCAAACCTCTCAGTTTGAAGTCAGAGAGCACAGTTCTGTTTCCCATGCTGTGTATCCTGGGGCCTTTGTGAAGAACAAGGCTAAATAAACTGCAATTCTGATCCACAAATGGATCTCATATTGCCATATATCAATTGTCTTAATTCTTCTGCCCCTAAGGGATGGCTACTCATTTGTTAAAAAGTAATCCATATAATAAGAAATACAAACAGTGATATGACAGAAGGTATCCTTTGCACCATCTATTCTGTTCTTAGATCTTAACTAAGATTTTTTTCAGCTGTATTAAGGTATAATTGACAAAATTGTAATATATTTAAAGTCTAAAACATGATGATTTGATAAACATATGCACTGTGAAAGGATTCCCCACATTGAGTTAATTAAAATGCATCCATCACCTAACATGTTTACCTTTAAATTCTACTCTTAGCAAATTTCAATTACATAATAAAGTGTTATCAATTATGGGCACCATGTTATACATTAGTTTTTCAGACCTTATTAAAAAAATTTTTTGTGCCTACCACAGTGCCTACTATATTTTAGTCTTTTTATTTATTTAAAAATTATGATGATGATAATATGTTAACTAGATTATTAATCCCCAGAAGATAGGAGCTATGTCTTAAGTTTATAGCCCGAGCCATTGGCCTACAACAGTCATAATCATAATATGTCAAAGACAGATAAAAATACAATTAAATTTAGGCCCTCATACTAATGTCACAGGACACCTGGGATTCAGATATTGTAGGGATTGGAGTAAAATACATCCAGTTGTTTGGGTTTAGGTGCTCTGGCATCTGAAACTGGTGCCCTCTGCCCAGGTCTCTTTTGCATCCACAAATATGAGTGGAGGATTCTCTTAGGAGATTGGCTGCCCCCTTCATTCTAGCTAAGATTCAAGTATATAAAATCATAGCTGTTGTATGGAGCTGGCTCTGAAGCTCATCGCAGGTAGAAAATGGACCCCTGAAGAATACACTTTTCACAGTGTAGAGGTGGGTCTGCAAAGGGAACTGGGTCCAAAATCTAGATGTAGGCTGTGAGAAGGGAGCAATGGTTCTGGGTAGAGTATGGACTGGCATAAAATTCATCCTTGCCCAGTGTATTAGTTTTCTAGGGCTTTCATAACAAATTACTACAAATTTGGTGGCTTGAAACAGCAGAAATTTATTTTTTTCTAGGTCTGGAAGCCAAGATTCTGAAATAAAGGTGTTGGCAAGCCCCGCTCCTTCCACAGCCTCTATAGGCGATTCCTCCCTCGCCTTCCCCAGCAGCTGCTGGCAGTGTCAGTCTGATCTCCACCTGTCTTAATATCGTCTTCATTCCTGTGTCTCTGCTTCTGTTTCTCCTCTGTCCTCTTACAACAACTGGTTGTTGGATCTAAGGCCCACCTTATCCAGGATGATCTTATCTGAAGATCCTTAACCTAAGTACACCAGCAAAGACCTTTTTCCAAGTAACATCACATATACAGACTCTGGGTGGTTTATCTGGGGTGTTTATCTAGTTCAGCAGTTCTCTATGGGTCGCGACCCCTTTGGTGGTCGAATGACCCTTTCACAGGGGTTGCCTAAGACATAACAGTAGCAAAATTACAGTTATGAAGTAGTAACAAAAATAATTTTATGGTTGGGGGGTCACCACAACATGAGGAACTGTATTTAAGGGTGACGGCATTAGGAAGATTGAGAACCACTGATCTAGTTCAACTGACTAGAGTTCACCCACTGGCTCCCCCAAATTCATGTCCATCCCATGTGTGAAATACACTTACTCTATTACAGCATCCCCCAAAGTCTTAAATCACCACAGCGTCAATTCTTAGTCCAAAAATCTCAGGTAAATATCATCAGCTCAAAAGCCCCAGGTCTCATCATTTAAATCAGGTGTGGGTGAGATTCTGGTATCATCTATCCTGGGGCAGAATTTCTCTTTATCGTTGAACCTGTGAACCTAGAAAACAAATTATTTGCTTCTAAAATATAATGGTGGGATAGGTATAATATAGACATCTATATTACAAAAGGGAGATATTGAAAGAAATAAAGGGGTCACCAGAACCTAGAAAATCTGAAATCTGGCAAGGCCAATTTTATTATGTTTCAAGGCTTGAGAATAATCTTTTGAAGCTCAAGGCTCCTCCCTCTGTGCCTGTGGCTCCTTCCTCCTCTTCATCCTCAGTGGCAGCCTCATTGTGCTCTGTGCTGTGGCTAATGGTTCCACTGTCTGTGGCCTCTGTGCCCACGGCAGTCCCACTTTCTGACTCATTCTTCCTCTTTCTTGAAGGTAGCACATATTTCCAGCCAAGTAGCTCAATAAGTCCATTTAGTGACTTTAGAAACTTAGGAGCAGACAACCTTTCACTTTATTTAGTCTCTGACCCTATTAGTTCAAGCTGGTGATATTTGTGCTGGTATAATATTATCAAAAACCTTGTGGGTCTCCTGTGTGTCCATACCAGCAGAAAAGAGGGTTCTTTCTCCACAGTTTCTTTCTGGATAACCTTATCTCTATTCTTGGTTTCTGCTGAGATGGTTGATTGGAAACTGAGTGACAACACCTAATGTTTTCAATAAAAGGTTATCCAGCTATGCTCTTGGCTTTTTTTTCCAGAGTAAGCTTGCTCAACAGTACATTTCCTAATTTTGCATCCTTTGCAATATGGATAGGTAGAGATCCTCTCAAATCATCAAGTACTAGTTCCTTTTTGCTTTATAATTTTTACCTCAATTTATCTTTTTCCTCTAACATTTTACTATGAGCTACAAGGACCTTCAACAACGGTACCTTTAACACTTTGCTTGGAAGTGTTCTCAGCTAAATCCCCAAGTTCATCTCTTATACATTTTGCTGTCCCAAAGTAGAAAACAGTGCAGGTAAGTTCTACCACTTTTTAACAAAGATTACTTTTCTTCCAGTTTCCAATAACATGCTTCTCCATTCTCACATGCTTATTGGGCACTGTATATCTTTAGAGAAATGATTATTTAGAAACTTTGCCCCCCACCCCCTTTTTGGTTATTTGTTTTATTATTGAGTTCTAAGAGTCATATAAAGTATCTTACCAGCGACGTGACTAGCAAATATTTTCTTCCATTATGTGGAGTTTTCCACTTTCTTGATAGTGTTCTTTGGAGCACAAAATTTTTTAAAATTTATGAAATCTAATTTTTAAATTTTGTTTCCTGTGCTTTTGATGACATATTGAACAATCCTTTGTTAAATGCAAGGTTGTGGCTTTTTACTACATTTTCTTAAGAAGTATAGGTTATGTCCTTACATTTAGGTCTTTGATTTACTTTGAGTTAATTTTTGTATGTAGTGTGAGATGAGGTTCCAACTTAATTCTTTTGCATGTGACTATCCATTTTTTGAGAAAATTTTTCATTGAATGGTCTTGGCACCCTTGTGAAAAATCAGTTTATCATGGCCCTGGCTGGTGTTTCTCAGTGGTTAGAGCACTGGCCCATGTGCTGATGGGTCACAGGTTCAATTCCCAGTCAAGGATATGTGCCTAGGTTGCAGATTTGATCCCTGGCCTGGGTCAGGTTGTGTGCGGGAGGCAGCTGATGGGGTGTGTCTCTCTCTCTCTCTTCCTTTTCTCCCTTCCTTCCACTCTCTCTAAAAATCAATAGAAAAAAATATCCTCAGGTGAGGATTAAAAAAGAAAATTAGTTTGTCATGGATATATAAGGTTATTCTGGGGCGCTCATTACTATTCCACTGATCTATATATTTATCTTTGTTCACACTGTATTATATGTCATTGCTTTGTAAATGCATTTCGAAATTGAAAGGTGTGAGTTCTCCTTTATTCTTTTCCAAGATTGATTTGCCATTCTGAATTCTTTGCAATTACATATCAATTTTTGAATCAGCTTGTCAGATTGTATCAAGTCAGCTAGGATTTTGATAGCGATTACACTGAATCTGTAGTTTAGTTTGGGGTGGGGCACTACCATTTTAACAATATTAAATCTTCCAATTCATAAACATGGGATGTTATTTCATTTATTTAGCTCTTTAATTTTTCTCTACAATGTTTTGTAGTTTTCAGAGTATAAATTTTGCACTCTTTGGAAAATGTAATTTTTAGTGTTATATTCTTTTTGATGCTATTGTGAATGGTACTGTTTTCTTTCTTTCTTTTTTTTAAAATTTATTTATTTTTGTTATAGATGTTTCTCCTTTTCCCCCCACTGATTCCTCCCTCCCTTGCCCTCTCCCCAGCTTTGTTGTCCATGTCCATTGTTCATGCACACATGCATATAAGTTCTGTGGTTTATCTCTCCCCCCACCCCCTCTTCTGGGGATAGTCAGTCTGTACCCCACTTCCATGTCTCTGGGACTACCCCATTCCTCAGACTGTTCATTATATTCCGCAAATAAGTGAGATCACATGATACTTGTCTTTCTCTGTTTGGCTTGTTTCGCTTAGGATGACACTTTCCAGGTCCCTTCATGTTGTCTCAAAGGATAAGAGATCTTTCTTTCTTACAGCTGCATAGTATTCCATTGTGTATATGTATCACAGCTTTTTTATCCATTCGTCTACTGATGGACATTTGGGCTGTTTCCAGATCTTAGCTATTGTAAATAGTGCTGCTACAAGCATGGGGGTACATATATTCTTTGTGATTGGTGTTTCAGGCTTCTTAGGGTATATGGGATTGTTTTCTTAATTTCATTTTCAGATTGATTATTACAAGTGTATAGTAATGAAATTTATTTTTATGTATTGATGTGTATTCTACAAACTTGCTTAACTCATTTATTAGTTCTAAGTTTTTACTTAGTGAATTCCTTAGACTTTTTCTACATATAAAATCATGTTGTTTGTGAATAGAGATAATCTTATTTCTTTTCAATTTGGATATTATTTATTTCCTTTTCTTACCTAATTGCCATAGCTAGAAGCTCAAGGAATATGTTGAATAGAAGTGGTGAGAGCAGACATCTTGTCTTGATCCTGAACTTAAGGGGAAGCATCTTATCTTTTACCACTAGGTATAGTGTTAGCTTATATGGCCTTCCAACTTATTGAAGGAGCCCCCACCCCTCAATCATTGAGGATAATCTTCTTTATGTAAAAGTCAACTGATTATAGATATTAACTACATCCACAAAATAACTTCATGGCCTGGCTGGTGTGGCTCAGTGATTGAGTGTTGCCCCAGGCACCAAGAAGTCACTGGTTTGATTTCCAGTCAGGGCACATGCCCAGGTTGTGGGCCTGATTCCCAGTGGGGGATGTACAGGAGGTAGCCAATTGATGTTCTCTCTCATTGATGTTTCTATCTCTCTATCACTCTCCCTTTGTCTTTCTCTAAAAATCAATAACAAAACAATATATAAAAAAACCCCTAAAACAAAATACCCTCACAGCAATATCTAGATGAATGTTTAATTGAATAACTGGGTGCTGCAGCCTAGCCGGTTTGACATATGAACTATCACATCTAGGTTCTTTGAAAGGTGAGTGTACTCTATGAACAAGTAGATAGGTGTGTGAAATAAAAGGAGCTCCTTGGTGTGGAATTTCAAAAGGATTTTATTGATTTTTTTATAAATCAATAAAAGAAAGGAAGGAAGAGAGATAGAAACATTGATGTGAGAGAGATACAGCCAACTGGCTGCCTCCTGCATGCCCCCTACTGGGGACCAAGCCCGCAAACCCCGCATGTGTCCTGTCCAGGAATTGAACCAGGACCTCTCATTCCATGGGATGACACTCAATCCACTGAGCCACACTGGCCAGGCTCTAAGAGGATTTTAAAAGAAGAGCACCCCTTTCTCATTTCACAAGAGTGATGTTGAGAACCTTAGTTCTGTGGTGCAGCATTCGGGCTTTGGTTTTGCTGACCTGAGATATTCTAGGTGCTGTCCTAAAAGCCATCTTTTCCCTGAACTCCAACTTGATGAGTGTCCCACAAACAACTCACATTTATTTTATTTTATTTTATTTATTTTTTATCCTCACTCAAGGACATTTTTCCATTCTTTGTTCAGATAGAGCGGGAGGGAGAGAGAGGAAGGGAGAGAGAGAGAGAAACACCGATGTGAAGGGACATATCGAGTGGCTGCCACCCGCACGACCGGCCGGGGACAAACTGCAACCGAGGTACATGCCCTTAGCGGGAACCGAATCTCTCTGTACTGCGGGCCGGGTCTCTCTGTACTGCGGGCCAACGATCCAACCGCTCAGCCAAACCGGCCAGGGCAACAACTCACATTTAAATGGTCAAAACAGAATTTATTTCTCCCTTGTGAGCTCTGCCTCCTTTTTCTCTTTAGTCTTGCTTCTGTTCCAGTCTCTACCTCAATGCATGGCACCATCAAACCCCTGATTTCTTCATTCAGAGCCCTCAGAGTCATCCTGGATTCCACTTTCTTGCATAATTTCTCATTCAATTTATATGAAGTCCTATAACTTATTTCCTTCTCAATTTCTTTCAGACTAAGTACCTCCTTTCCATCCCCTCCATTATTACTTTAAACCAACCTCCGAATGGCCCTTTCCGCCTCTGGTCATGTTACCTTCCAGTGACTTCTCCACACCACTGCAAAAATGACTTTTCCAAAATCTTCATCTGAGGATCCAACTGCTCTGCTTAAAACCCTCCATTAGCTACCCATGGCCTAGAGGAGAAACGCCAGACCCAAGTACCACCCAACTACATTTCCCTAAACATGTCACATGGTTCCA
Source organism: Molossus molossus (assembly GCF_014108415.1). NCBI lineage: Eukaryota > Metazoa > Chordata > Mammalia > Chiroptera > Molossidae > Molossus > Molossus molossus. The sequence continues at coordinate 26,568,520 of NW_023425345.1, read as the reverse complement.
CCTCCTGTACTTTTGCTCTGGCTCTTCCATCTGTTGGGAATGCTCCCTGCTGCCTATCTGCTCCTCCACCTTCACACATATGCAGGGGCACCTCATTATCTTCTAGGACTCAGCATCTAAGGGATGTAGAGGGGAAGAAGAGTCTTCAAAACAGATTGAGGAAGAATTGTACACAAGAAGGGATATGAAAAGTACTGTGTCCTTAATAATTTTAGGAAATAACATAGTTACTCAAAAAAGATTGAGATTACAAAACACCAAATATTTCCTTGGGATTCTAAGAAGATGGAAAACTTTTACCTGCTTTTAGCCAACCTTTATATTAAAATATTCTCAAACATAAAGATATACAGGTGCTTTGTAATGTCCTGGTACAGCTTTGCGCAGTGGCAGTATCGTAGCCAATGAGGTTTATCCGAGGCGCGATTTTTGCTAATTGAAAGCTTTTTAAAGCTTAATAGCTTGGGTTGTAGGTATGACAGAAGCACTGTATATGTATATTATCTGAAGTCAAAATAAGATTTTTTTCTAAAGAGTGATACCGACTTTAATTCCGTAGCCAAGGTTAGCCATTATCTTCTTGTTTGTGACAGCCATTGGTGTTGACACAGGCCTTCAATGAGTGTATATTATTATAACTGCATAATATGGTTGTCTCAGAGTTTAATAAATTCACTTCTGGACTTTCTATCATAACCCCAAATTAAATTATTACTTCAAGATGTACAAGGGAAAGAAAATAGAACACATAAAAGTTTTATGAAGATTCTGCATGTATTTATGTGTATATCTGTGCATGCCCAGTATGTGTGTGTGCATGTAAATATTTATGCATATACAAAAAATATTTATGGTGCAATTGAAAGTCTGTTTTATTTTACCCTGCCCTGAGTGGAATGAAGTTAAGTGTGTCATCATCTTTCTTAGACTTAAACATTTATATACTTGAATACTGTTACTAAGCTCTCCCTTAGCCTGTTACTGTGCAAAAATGATCTAGTTCTTTTTTTCCCAAATGTTAAATAATTCTGTTCTAGGGAATGCTGTCAAATTCATGGCAAGCTTTAGGGGGACAAAAGTGGGGTTCTCTATTTCAGGAAATAGCACTAAAAGCTAGAATAGAGAAGGAGAATTATTCTTCCCCAGGAATTGCTAAGAGGTAATTATATTTATCTAAATATTAAAATGATTATAGCAATAATACTACCATTTTATATGCCAGGTGTCATTTGAGGAATTTCAAAACACTTTAAAATATTTTAACAGACTTGGGGTGGTGAACACACAATACAGTATACAGAGGATGTATTATACAATTGCACACTTGAAACCTATATAATTCTATCAATTAACGTTAGTCCAACAAATGCAATAAAAAAGTAAAATAAAAATAACAAATTTTATCAGAACAATGGAATGTGGTTGCTTTGCACTTCAGAAGACTGAAAACCTAAAGATTGTTAAAATCTTGGCATTTTCTTCTGAAGTGAAAAGTGGCCCCTGGCTTCAACAGTGTATGGGATGTGTGTTCACTGATAAGAGAACTTGAGTGAAGGACCTATTATCCTGCAAGATTACATTCTAGTTACTGCTCAGGCACATTTTCCATTATACAAATGTACTTATGTCATTTCATATCTCTGACTAGTTTTAATATTAGGAATGCTTTACTCTCCGGAAAGACTTTGGTTCCGAAGACTTTAGTTAAAAAATGGGGATATATTCCAAGTGATGAGGGCCCCTTAAATCTGTGTGGAAATGAACAGACTACATTTTCAGTTCTGCACAATTACTGCATACCAAAAAGTAGAAAGAAGGATCAGCTACATAGGTGGAAATGATTGAGAATTAGTCCGTGCTTTACACATTTGAATGTTTCTCTATAAATATGTAACAAGGCAAAGTGGCCTAGAAGAGAAATACCTTAACATTACATTGGCCGTATATTCTGGATCCCAGGTTCCAACTGGAAGGAGAAAAAGGCATTGTCTTTCCTTATTCATGCCCGCCAGAAGACTGAGGTGACCCTGAGCAGAACTGAGGAACAGAGGAGGTACAAGTGAGGTAGGAATGATTGTGTTTTCACACCTCGCGATCAACTCTGTTCTGCTAACTTGGTAGCTATCTGCAATAAGTTGTCCTCATACCTATAGCATGGAAACTTTGCTGAAGAGAAGGGATAAATATGGAAGAAGTGATATAAAGATGCATATTTAATAAACAGCTGCAAGAACACCAGTGCATTCACTTCCCTCCCTAAAGAGAAGATGAGAAGTTGATATAAACATTAGGTAAGGGGAACTTGTCCAAATGTACTGATGACCACCAAATAATATATTCTCAAACTCCTTATGACTAGCCTTAAACTTCTCATTCCATTTGAATATTCTGCAAGTGTTTTCTTAGTTCAAAAAGATCATTGAAATATATTTGGTACCATCAAGTTATCGAAGCTTTGCTTTTGCTCTGGTAAAGTAATATTAAAATGAATATGACCTCTCTGTCTTTGTGCTGCCTACTCTTAATTAGTGGCTCGCTGCCCTTGCTGGACAGTTTCCTCTCAGTGAGCATTTATTTAATGGCTCAGGAGTAACTTACACATGCTGGAGCACGGTAACAACCCATCAAATCCCCCAGTTTCTGATACCAGAACACTTTAATCCATGCTACTGAGCAAGAGTGGTATTTCTTCAGTTAATATTTTTGTGAAATTTTTAGTTGTGAAGCAGAGTTTTATGTATAGTCAATCCTAGAGAATAGGGATTTTTTTTTTAATAAACATAATATTTAGAACAATCAATTATTTCAAGAAACTTGCCTGGCTTACCGTATTCTATGTCTCCTTTGTCTTCCAAAAACTTAATGTGGTCTGACTGAGAAAAGCAAGGCATGGAGGAATAAATCAGAGAGAAAAAAAATCTAGCCTGTCTTACAGCTTTCTGGATTAAATATAATAGAAATCTTTATTTCTTCTGCTAAAGGGACACATAAGATATTAGGAAAGACAATTTTAGGCTAGATAATATTGAGTTTTATGTGTTTTTAACCTGAGAGTTCTTCAAAAAATTATTATTAATTCCACTTCTTGTAGGAGTGGAGAAAGCAATTCATAGACATGTTTTCTAGGCCCTGTGAATGCCTCAGAGGGTTAGGCTGAAGCTCACAGAACCAGAGAACCATTCATTAGGCTAAAAGTAATTTATCTGTTCATCTGGAACTGACTGAAGCTCTGAACACAGCTGGTCCAATCTACTTAGGTCTCCAATTAGGAGTGCCCATAGAGTTAGTGGGCTAGTGAGGCACAGCCACTATTGGGCGAAACATGAAGCTCCCACTTCAAAGCTGGCATTGACAACCTGGGGGTTGTTTTTTTACTTCTCTCCACAGAGCAAGGGGCACAGCAAGTACGTATTGTTTCTAGTGAGCTAGATAAAACATTAACCATGGGGCTGTTGATTTTTTTCTTTCTGGTATTTCTCTTGATCACTGTATAGTATTCTTACATCCAGGACTTTTCTGAAGGTGGAAGGGGAAAAGAAACGTATATGAGAGGATTTAGAAGGGTGAATGGAAATGAAGTTAGTTCATGAAGGGAAGAAGACCTTTGAGCTGACATGAAAACGTCTTGTCTTCTTTTCTTTCCCTCAAGTCTGAATGACCCTGGGGCTCAGAAGGTAGAACAGGAAGGTAGAGGAGATGATTTTGCCCCACTTTTCTAGGAGGGAAGGTGCCAGTGTGGTTCTGTTCAACTATTCTTTTGAAAACATCCCCAAAGTAAAAGTAGGCAAAATGGCTTTCCCCAATCATTAACTAGAACAATGACAGCAATGACAGATCAGATTTTCTATCGACTCGTTTGGAAAAATTGCATATACTGTTCTATTATTACTTTTGTTTTTCAAACATGGTCCTAATAATTGAACATGAGTAACAATCTGAAGTTTTTGGCCTTTTTGAACACCCTGTTGAAACCTTGTTACTTAGTTTACAAGCCCAGAGTTGTCTTTTTTGTCAATTGTTTTTGTTTTATTTTTTTGTCACTTGCACGTTTGTTTTACTATTCAATGTATTAATTGAAAAGATATCTGTTATAGGAGAAGATTTATAAAATTTATTGTGTGAATTAATATTTCTGTCGGGTTTGATAACATTTAAGTAAAAGTTGGCTTTCAAACTGAGATTATGTGAAAGCATGTGTGTTTCATTTCTCACCATACACTCTTTCATTCAGTAATTATGTTAAAATTATTAAGCATATATAGAGTGTGCAATGCTTGTAAAAGATGTTATAACATTTTGTATTAGTTATTTTTCACATCTGTCTAGTGGTACAAATTACCAGGAAGATAATATCCTCAGACCTGAGAGAATAATTTTTTTAAGTTGCAGAGAGTAATTTTCAGGACCAACAGATAGTTCCAACTCTCTAAGTGCACATTTACATAGTTTTTAATGGAAATGTGGCCTTTGGCTTCTAAGATGCCTCCAGCTTTGATACAGTTTAATATTACATCTTTATTAAAAAATTGAGCCTCGAGTCACTATTTAGTGAGTAAAATAAGAGTTAAAGAACATGTTGCAGAAAGATTTTGCTGAAAATTCTAGAATTCCCAGGAAACAAGTTTCCATGAAGGGAGAAGGAAGGTGGGTAGGCCCTTGGTGGTTAAATGAAGAGGGATTTTGCAAATAAGAAATATCCTACATAAGTTGGTGCCATGCTAAACAGTTTAGATTTTATCCTGTATGTGATGAGAGATATTTAAAGAATCTTGAAGTGGGAGTTGTCTTGACCAGTGTGTGTTCTTAAAACATCCCTCTGCTGCAGCGTGCTGGATGGATAGGAGAGAGTTGAGTCTAGAAGTTGGAAGAATAATAAGTGTCTATTGCAATATAGCTCAGGGAAAGGCTATGAATAGCTTGGAATGAAATAGTGAGGTAGGGAAGCAAAGGATGAGATGGATTCAAGAGATGTTTACAAGGAAGAAAGAATTAGTTTGAGAAGTGTGAGAGAGGCACAAATTAGATTCATCCTCAGAACTTTGGCTTGGACAATAATGTTGATATTATTCACAATGTAGGGAATATAATAGAGGAAGCAGATTTGGGAAAAGAAGAATATGGATAAGCATGGGTCATGTTGTGTGTGCAGTGTCTGAAAGACTTAAGTACCACCAGATGGCAATCTCCAGTGCACTTGAAAATGTGGATCTCCAATCCCAAAGAAAGGTTTGGCTTAGGATATAGATTTGGAAATCATTCTTGCACAGTTGGTGTTTGAAACCATGGGAGTCAATGAGATCAATAAGAAATGGATAGGGGTCAAGATGGTGGCGTAGGTGAACGTGGTACTCCCCTCCTTCCACAACCACATCAAATTTACAGCTAAACTACAGAACCACCACCCAAAATCTGGCTGAATGGAAGTCCTACAACTAGAGAATTAAAGAAGAAGCCACATCGAGACTGGTAGGAGGGGCGCAGGTGCAGAAAGGGCTGGTCCCACACCCACATGTGGCATTTTTTAATCAGGAGGGATATCTTGGCTGTGGAGAACCTCCCGAGGAGCAAGGAGTCCCAGACCCACACCAGATCCTTCAGCCCAGGGTTCCAGTGCCGGGAAGAGAAGTCCCCGTATCTTCAGGCTGTAAAAACCAGTGGGGATTGTGGCTGAGTGACACGGAGGCTTCTCGAGTCCCAGGCAGTTCCTCTTAAAGGGCCCATGCATAGATTTACTTCACTCGCTCCCTCTGAGCTCCAGCATTGGGGAAGCAGCTTGAAAGGAACCAGGAACATATGGGGAGGAACTAACTTCTCTGACAGAGCAAGAGCCGGGGCAGAGGGAAGGGCAGATTTCTCCCAGAAAATAGTGCTGGCAGAGGCCATTGTTCCTTTGCTGAGCCCTCCCCGCCAGAGCCAACAGGCAGGCACCATATCTGAGTCTCCATCAACCTGGTTCACACTCTTCTTCCTGCACTGGTGACTCCCTGAGACCCCTGCCCCTTTCCATATAAATGGCCTGTTTTGGCTCATACTTCAGACTTTCCTAAAATCTCTCAAACCAGCAGCAGCTGGCCTCAGCAGGCCTCATACCTCTCACTAAGCAGCCCAAGGCCCGGGACTAGCAGCTGCCCACCTTGGTTCACAGCTTCGTCTCTCCTGGGCACCTCAAAGCCCAACATAAGTAGCAGACCTCTGCAGATACTCTGTAGCTCATGCCAGGTGGCCCCAGGCAGGGCATAGGCAGTGGCTAACTTTGCACCTCCCAGGAGGCCCCAGAGCCAGTGCACCTGGTGGTCAGCTTCAGACCATGCCAGACTACAACCCTACAACCTCCATGAGCAACGTACTCAAAAGGCAGACTCAGTGAGCACCAGAACCCCACTGAAGCAAGTCCTGCTCCATTGGGTCAGCTCCTACACAACAGCTCTTTGGCTGTGGTCACAGCTGGTCAATCCTTTCCAATGATGTCAACAACAATCAAGACTCAACTATAAAAGAACAGTGTACACAGCCTACATAGGGGTGAACCTAGAGTGCCTAGCTCACGTGACTGGGGAGGCTGAGCCACTGGGCCCTATAGGAAACCTACTACACAAGGCCACTCTATCAAGTTTGGGGGACATCGCATCTTAACCTAATACATAGAAACAAATACAGAGAAGTAGCCAAAATGCAGACACAAAGAAACATGTCACACATGAAAGAACAAGGGAAATCTCCAGAAAAATAACTAAATAAAATGGAAGCAAGCAAACTATCATTACAAACAATGGTTGTAATGATGCTCAAGGAACTTACTGAGAACTTTAAAAAACTTAGTGAGAACATCAACAACATAAAAAAGGACCAATCAGAAATAAAGGATACACTAACCAAAATGAAGAATAATTCACAGGAGATCAATGCTAGAGTATAGGACACGGAGAATCAAATAAAAGATTTGGAAAATGAGGTAACAAAAACACCCAATCTGAACACCCGGAAAAAAAAAGAATGAAAAAATATGAAGATAGTGTAATGAGACTTTGAGACAACTTCAGATGTACCAACATTTGCATCATGGGGTGCTAGAAAGAGAAGAGAGGGAGCAAGAAATTGAAAACCTATATGAAAAAATAATTACAGAAAACTTCCCTTACCTGGTGAAAGAAATAGACATACAAGTTCAGGAAGTGCAGAGTCTCAAACAAGATGGACCCAAAGAAGCCCACACCTAGATATCTCATAATTAAAATGACAAGGTTAAAGACAGAGATAATCTTAAAAGCAGTAAGAGAAAAACAGTTAGTTACTTACAAGGGAGCACTCATAAGACTGTCCACTGATTTCTCAACACAAACTTTGCAGGCAAGAAGGGATTGGCAAGAAATATTCAAAGTGATGAAAAGCGAGGATCTATAACCAAGATTACTCTACCCAGCAAAGCTATAATTTAGAATTGAAGGTCAGATAAAGAGCTTCCCAGATAAGAAAAAGCTAAAGGAGTTCATCACCACCAAACCAGAATTATATGAAATGTTAAAGGGTGTTCTTTAAGAACAAGAAGAAGAAGAAAAAATATTAAAAAATGAACAATAAAATGGCAATAAACACATATCTATCAATAACTGAATCTAAAAATCAAAATAAACAAAGAAGCATAACAGAAACAGACTCATATACGGAAAACATTTTGATGTTTTAAACATGGGATGGGAGTTGAGGGGATGGGTGAAAAAGGTAGAGGGATTGCGAAGCACAGATTAGTAGTTATAGTGTAGTCATGGGGGTGTAAAGTATAACATAGGGAATACAGTCAATAATATTCTAATAGGTATGTATGGTACTAGATGGGTATGAGGTTTTTCGGGATGATCGCTTAATAAGTTTTATAATGTCAGATCACTGGGGTGTATACCTGAAACTAATATAATATTGTATATAAAACTGTAATTGAAAAATAAAAAAATGTTTAAAAAAGAAGAAGAAATGAATTTTGCAAAGGTGGTAGTATTGCTTCAGTGAATTTCCTAATGCAGTATTTTTTTTTCCATGATAAGGATGAAGCTTCAGAAAGCACAGGGAATTTCTCAAGATGATGCCATTGTTCTTTTAACTTTGAAGTCATAGATGACTATTGCTGTCAGAAAAAAAGAGAGATAGTTAATATTGTTGCAACAAGGAATGTGTCCCTTTCCTCAACAGTGCTCAATCATTGTCAATTTTTATTTATTTCTACTTCTAGTGACATCTTGGCCTGGTTGCTTTTAAAATGGCTTCTGAAAGTATTACCCAATAATGTATTCCTGGAATAATTGTGTGGATTTAGGCTGCTCTGTGGTATAATAAATTATATGATCTCTGCTCCTTGGAAAGCTACCATAGGCATGCTTTTTCTACACTATATTTGCCAATTTTACAAAAGCATAAACCCTGGCTATGTATCAGGTCCAACCTTACTCAACATCTATAATACTCATCTGCCTGGATAATTCACAAAGTTAAATGCTAAAGTCACATTGCAAGAAAAGTTGGAATTGGTCAAACTTCCAGCACTGAATTAAGACTAACTTAGGCCAATGTGAATTAAGTTCCTAGGAGTTTGGAGTATGGTAGTTAGGAATTTTTATAAGTGCTTCTGTGATAAATATGTTAAAATATTTTTAATAAAAAAATCTTCAAAATTAAGATTTTATACTAGGGTAAATATATACAATAAATGTGATAGATATAATTAGAATATACAAATATAAAGAGAATAATTATATTTCTTTACCACAGAATGGTTGGCCAAAGAAGAGGAGCAAACTATTTGTACCCAAGAAAGAATGAACAGTAAATCAATAAGGTTGATGATAGCTATAGAAAAACACACTAAAGATCCTAAAAGATGCTCCTTCTTACATGCTATATAAACAAATATTAATATAAAAATAAAAGCCAAATTTGCAGGGCAATAGAGAAAAAGGTGAAAGTAAGATTTTGCAAACTCATAAAATTTTCCAAGAGGAGAAAATGGAAATTAAAGCAATAAATATGATGTTACTCAACGATCAATAATCCCACTTTTGGATATGCATCTCAAGTAAATATTTCAAGAGAAAAAAATGTATTTATATATCCAGATGTATTATTAGCAAATTATTCATCATGGTGAAAAATTGGAAACAAAATTCAAGGGATGGCCCGGCTGGTACGGCTCAGTGGTTGAGCATCAACCCATGCACCAAGAGAGGTCGCTGGTTCAATTCCCGGTCAGGGCACATGGCCAGGTTGTGGGCCAAATCCCCATTGTGGAACATGCAGGAGGTGGCCAATCGATGTTCTCTCTCATTGATGTTTCTATCTCTCTAACCCTCTCCCTTCCTCTCTCTCTAAAATTAATAAAGAAAAATAAAAAATAAAAAAAAATTTAAGGGATGGATTAACAAATTACAATCTTTATCTTGATAATTATATGACCTACGTAGATACCTATAAAATTATATGTAAAGCAAATTTAAGTGAAAAAGGGATACAAGTTACAAGGTCACATAAATTACAACTACACAAAATTTAAATATATACACAAATACTTATAAAAACCCAAACACATGATAAATAGCTAGTGTTTTAAAATCAAGATGTAGGAGACTTCCGGTCAAGATGGCGGTGTAGGTAAACGTGGTATCGCGTCCTCCCACAACCACATCAAAGTTACAACTAAACTACAGAACAACCATCATTCAAAACCACCTGAAATCAAGCTGAATGGAAGTCCTACAACAACGGAATTAAAGCAGCAGCCACATCCAGACTGGTAGGAGGAGGGGCGGCGGCAGCGCAACGGGCTGGTCCCACACCCAAGTTTGGCAGATAAAAATCAGGAGGCTCCCTCGGCTGGGAAGGTCCTTCCTGAGGACTGAGGGGTACCCATCCCACACCAGGTGCCCCGCTCAGGGTTCCAGTGCCAGGAAGAGAATCCCCATAACTTCTGGCTGGAAAAACCAGTGGGAACTGAGGCTCAGGGAAGCTGAAGCGGCTGGAGCCCCAGGCAGCTCCCTAAAGGGCCGGCGCATGGACTTATCAGACTCTCTCCCTCTAAGCTTGGAGGGAAGGCAGCTCGAGGGGCACCAAAGTCATACAGGGAAGAACTGAGCTATTTGGCACTGAAGCGAGGGCTGAAGAGGGGGCTTTCTTGGGGACAAACGTGCTGTAAGAGGCCTTTGTTCCTTTGGTGAGCCCTTCCCTGGGGCGGCAGATGCCCCCATATCTGGGACTCCAGCAACCTGGCTCACACTGGTAGCCCCGCCCTGGTTACCCCCTGAGCCCCCCCCCCCCGCCCTCTCCCAACTTTCAAGCCCACCCAAGCTGTTGCCAGTTGCTTAACCATAGGATTGGCCTGTCTTGGATCCTGCTTCAGGTTTTTCCTAAATTCTTTCAAACGAGCAGCATCTGGTCTCAGCGAGCCCCATACCTCTCATTAAGTAATACACTGAAACAAACACAGGGAGGCAGCCAAAATGAGGAGACAAAGAAACAGGTCCCAAATGAAAGAACAGAACAAAACCCCAATAAAAGAACTAAGCGAAATAGAGATAAGCAACCTAGCAGATACTGAGTTGAAAATACTGCTTATAAGGATGCTCAATGAACTTAGTGAGAACCTCAGTGAACTTAGGGAGGGCCTCAAGAGCATAAAAAAGGACCAGTTAGAAATCACAGATACACAGTTAAATTGAAGGAGGCATTAACTGAAATAAAGAATAATTTACACAACTTCAATAATAGAGTATGTAAGTCCAAGGAGCAAACCATCGATTTGGAATATAAGGAAGCAAAAAATGCCCAATCAGAACAGCAAAAAGAAAAAGGAATCCAAAAAAATGAGGATAGTGTAAGGAGCCTCTGGGACAACTTCAAGCGTGCCAACATTCGCATCTTGCGGGTGCCAGAAGAAGAAGAGAGAGAACAAGAAATCGAAAGCCTGTTTGAAACAATAATGGCAGAAAACTTTCCTAACTTGGTGAAAGAAATAGACATACAAATTCAGGAAGCACAGAGAGTCCCCAACAAGATGAACCCCAAGAGGCCCACACCAAGACACATCATCATCAAAATGCAAAAGGTTCAAGACAAAGAGAGAATCTTAAAAGCAGCAAGAGAAAGGCAGCTAGTTACCTACAGGGAATTCCCATTAGGCAGTCAGCTGATTTCTCAAAAGAAACTTTGCAGGCCAGAAGGGAGTGGCAAGAAATAATCAGAGTGGTGAAAAGCAAGAACCTATAACCAAGGTTACTCTATCCTGCAAAGATGTCATTTAGAATCGATGGACATATAAAAACTTTCCCAGACAAGAAAAAGTTAAAGGAGTTTATCACTACCAAACCGTTATTATATGAAATGATGAAGGGTCTTTTTAAAGAAAAAGATAAAATGTATGAACAAACAAAATGGCAATGAATACATATCTATAATCAATGGAATCTACAAACAAAATGAACAGGTAGAACAGAAACATTCTCATAGATACAGAGAACATTTTGTTGGTTGCCAGTTGGGAGGAGGATTGGGGGAATGGGTGAAAAAGGTGAGGGGACTAAGAAGTACAAATTCACTGCTAGACTGACAAACCTCAAAGGGAAAGGGGTTGGGGGGCGGGAAGAAATAAACCAAAGAACTTATATACAGAACCAATGGGCACAGACAATAGTGTGGGAAAAGGTGGGAGTGGGGAGGAGGGGGTCAATGGGGGAAAAATGTGGAACATCTGTAATACATTTTACATCCAACAATAAAGATTTAAAAAAAGAAAAATAAATAAATAAATAAAATCAAGATGTAGGCTAGAGAATACTTTAAATACAAAAGTAATTCAACATATAAATATAGAAGAAAATAGGATTTCTTAAGTGGCGGCCGAGTGAATAGAAGCTACACAGACCATCTCCCAGAACCAAACCGGAATTATAAGTATAACACAGACAAATCAACAGGAAAAAGCAACAGAAAAGCAGCTTGCAAGGACCATATAACCAGGGACACTGACTCGATCCTGGTAGGATTGCAAAGGCACGAGACGGGGCTGGGAGGCCACAGACTGCAGAGGCCTAAGCTGGCAGCAGCACCCTCGGGTTACACTCCCAAGCGGCTCCACAGCGCAGAGCCGGACAGAGGCTAAAACAGCCACAGCCACTCACCTTGGGCTCCAGCAGAGGGAGGGCAGACTGGACTGGAGCTGTGTGGAGACACTCGGGATATGGAGGGCACTCAGAGCTTTTGCTGAGTTGCTGCCATGCAGGACGGTGGCCATCTTGCTCCTTCCCAGGGCTCTGGGGAGAGGCAGCAGCCCCTCCCTTGGAGATCCAACCCCACCCTGTGGGCCATTGAAATGCTAATTGAGGCTTATTAACAGCCAGCATCTGCCCCACCCTCGGGAAATCCCCTTACACACTTGAGGGGAGTTTTTCAATCAACTGACAAGCCAAAACTCTTCAAGTAACCTCGACTGCTAGCCTTCAGGGAAAAAGCTAGAGGATAACAGTACCTTTCCTGGGCTAGCAACTTTAACCAGGAAAGTAAGACTTGACAGTGGTATTTAACGTGGGTCCTCCCTTGCTCATCTAAACCCAGGAGAGGGAGCCACAAACAACAGAACACCAACACCCACAGGGAAAACTTGACAGGCTCCAAAGCCCACTGTGATAGCCAAAATGGTGAAACCAGAAACAGAAGCCAAATGAAAAAACAAGAGACCTCCACTGAAGATGAGATCATTGTGGAACAGTTAGGCAAGTTAAGAGAGCTAGAATTCAGAGCCCTGATCTTGAGGAAGCTCAACAGCATGAGTAAGGACATAGAGATGCTGAAAATAAACCAATTGGAAATTAAAACCACCAAGAAGAGATCAAAAATGACATATCAGAAATGAAAAACACACTGGAAGGTCTAAAAAGCAGAGTAGAGGAAGCTGAGGACCAGATCAGTGAATTAGGAGTCAGGGAAGAAAAAAATCAACCAATCAGAAAACCAAAAGGAAAAAATGATTCAAAAATACATTAAAAATCTTTTGGAGGACTTCCAAGGAGAAATCGACAGCAATACAATCATAGCAGGGGACTTCAACACTCCGTTGACACCACTGGATAAATCCTCTAGACAAAAAATTAGCAAGGAAACAGAGACTCTAAATGAAGCACTAGACCAAATGGATTTAATAGATATCTGTAGAGAATTACACCTTAAAACTACAGAATGCACATTCTTCTCAAGTGCACATGGGACATTCTCAAAGATAGACCACATGATAGAACACAAACTAAATCTCTACAAGTTCAAGAGGATTGAAATCATATCAAGCATCTTCTCAGATCACAATGGCGCATGAAACTAGAAATCAATTGCAACAAGAACATCCAAAGACATTTGAACACATGGAGACTAAATAGCATATTATTAAACAATGATTGGGTTACCGAGGAAATCAAGGAAGAAATTAAAAACTTCCGGGAAACCAATGAAAATGAACACACAACAACACAAAATCTATGAGATGCAGCAAAAGCAGTTCTGAGAGGGAAGTTTATAGCACTGCAGGCCTACCTCAAGAAACAAGAAAAATTTCTAACTTACTGTCTAACCTCACAACTTAAAGAATTAGAAAGCAAACACAAAGAAAACCCCAAGGCAAGTAGAAGGAAGGAAATAGTGAAGATCACAGCAGAAATAAATGACATAGAGCCCAAAGAAACAATTCAAAGGATCAATGAAACAAAGAGCTGGTTTTTTGAACAGATAAACAAGATTGATGGAGCCTTAGCTAGACTCCCCAAGAAACAAAGAGAGAGAACCCAAATACACAAAATCAGAAATGAAAGAGGAGAAGTAACAACCAACACCACAGAAATACAAAAGATCTTTAACAGCTACTATGAACAATTATATGGCAACAAATTTGACAATCTAAGAGTAATGGACAAATTTCTAGAAACACACAGTCTCCCAAAACTGGATCAGGAAGAGCTAGAAAACTAGAACAGACCAATAACAATTAAGAAAATTGAAGAGGTAATCAAGACTCTACCAGCAAACAAAAGCCCAGGCCCAGACGCCTTCACGGGGGAGTTTTACCAAACATTCAAAAAAGAACTAACACCCATTCTCCTCAAACTATTTCAAAAAATTCAAGAAGGAAGACTTACAAACTTGTTCTATGAGGCCAGCATAATTCCAAAACCAGAAAAAAACACTACAAAGAAAGAAAACTACAGGCCAATATCCCTGATGAACATAGACCCCAAAATCCTGAACAAAATACTAGCAAATTGGATCCAGCAATACATCAAAAAAATTATTCACCATGACCAAGTGGGATTCATTCCAGGGATGCAAGCCTGGTACAATATTCGCAAATCAATAAATGTGATACACCACATGAACAAAATGAAGAATAAAAACCACATGATCATATCAATAGACGCTGAAAAAGCAGTCAACAAAATCCAGCATCCATTTCTGATAAAAACGCTCAGCAATGTGGGAATAGAGGGAGCATATCTCGACATAATAAAGTTCATATATGAAAGACCTACAGGCAACATCATACTCAATGAGCAGAAACTAAAAACATTTCTCTTAAGAACAGGAACAAGACAGGGATGTCCACTTTCGCCACTCTTATTTAACATAGTACTGGAAGTCTTAGCCATTGCAATCAGACATGAAGAAAAAATAAAAGGGATCCAAATTGGAAAGGCAGAAGTAAAGCTGTCATTATTTGCAGATGACATGCTCTTATACATAGAAAACCCTAAAGACTCTATCAGAAATCTAGGCTTAATAAATGAATTTGGCAAAGTAGCAGGATACAAAATTAACGTCAAGAAATCGACAGCATTCTTATACACCAATGATGAACTCACAGAATGAGAAACTGAAAAAACTATCCCATTTACCATTGCGCCACAAAAAATTAAGATACCTAGGAATAAACTTAACCAAAGAAGTAAAGGACCTATTTGCAGAAAACTACAGGACATTGAAGAAAGAAACAGAGGAAGATATAAAAAAGTGGAAGCACATACCTTGTTCATGGACTGGAAGAATTAACATCATTAAAATGTCCATACTACCCAAAGCAATCTATAGATTCAATGCAATCCCCATCAAAATACCAACGACATATTTCACAGAACTAGAACAAATACTTCAAAAGTTCATATGAAACCAAAAAAGTCCCCGAATAGCCACAGCAATTTTGAAAAAGTAGGACAAAATAGGTAGGATCACAATACCAGGTATCCGGTTATACTATAAAGCGACTGTAATCAAAACAGCCTGATTCTGGCACAAGAACAGGAATATAGACCAGTGGAACAGAATTGAGAACCCAGAAATGGACTCAAGCAATACGCTCAATTAATATTTGACAAAGGTGGCAAGAGCATACAGTGGAGTAAAGACAGCCTCTTTAATAAATGTTGTTGGGAAAATTGGACAGCTACATGCAAAAAAATGAAACTAGACCATCAACTTACACCATACACAAAAATAAACTCAAAATGGATAAAAGATGTAAATGTGACCCGTGAATTCATAAAAATTCTAGAAGAAAATGTAGGCATCAAAATTTCGGACATCATACACAGCAGAATTTTTACTGATACATCACCTAAGGCAACAGAACCAAAGGAAAAAATGAACACATGGGACTACATCAAACTAAAAAGCTTCTGCGCAGCAAAAGAAACAACCATCACAATGGAAAGGCAACCCACTGTATGGGAGAACATCATTGCCAATGACAGATCAGATAAGGGGTTAATTTCCTAGAGTACTCATAAAACTCAACAAAAGGAAGACAAAGAACCCAATTGAAATATGGGCAGAGTAGCTGAATAGACACCTGTCCAGACAGGACATACAACTGGCCTAGAGACGTATGAAGAAATGCTCAACATCACTAATCATCAGAGAGATGCAAATTAAAACAACAATGAGGTATCACCTCACACCTGTCAGAATGGCCACCATCAACAAATCATCAAACAACAAGTGTTGGCGAGGGTGAGGAGAAAAGGGGACTGTAGTGCACTGCTGGTGGGAATGCAGACTGGTGCAGCCACAGTGCAAAACAGTATGGTGTTACCTCAAAAAATTAAAAATTGAACTTCCATTTGACCCAGTGATTCCGGTTCTAGGAATATACCCTAAGAAACCTGAAACACCAATCAGGAAGAATATGTGTACCCCCATGTTCATAGCAGCACTATTTACAATAGCTAAGATCTGGAAAAAGCCCAAGTGTCCATCAGTAGACGAAAGGATAAAAAAGCAGTGGTACAAATACACAATGGAGTACTAGGCAGCTGTGAGAAAGAAAGATCTCTTATCCTTTGAGACGACATGGAGAGACCTGGAAAGTATGATCCTAAGTAAAATAAGCCAAATAGAAAAAGACAAATAGCACATGATCTCATTTATATACAGAATATAATGAACATAACATTCTGAGGAATATGGTAGACCCAGAAACATGGAAGTAGGGCACAGACTGACATCCGTCAGAAGAGAAGGTGGTGGGCATGGGAAGAGATAAACCACAGAACTTATATGCATGTATGCATAACCAATGGACATGGACAACTAAGCTGGGGACAGGATGGGGGGGAGCCAATAGGGTGAAAAAGGAGAAACATCTGTAAAAAAAATAAATTAAATTAAAAATTAAAAAAAAATAACAGAGGAGCTAGCTACATGCAATAAATAAATAAATAAGAAAATATTTTTGAATTTTTATTAATAGTTTTAAATTAAGGTTCCTTCCAAATTAAATGGGATGGTCAATATTTTTAGAGATCAGAGGGCAAGATAAGACATAAAAGTAGATGTTTTGCTTAAGCAAATTCTAAGAATCTTGGTGTCAAGGGTAAATGTACAGTCTTTTAAAAAACTCAGTGTGATAGCATATTTCTTTGGAAATTTTTAATTTAGCCAAGTTATATTGTTCCTTCTGCAATCATGTTAGTTAACTGTTTTCCTCTGTTCTTCCTGTAGATGTTGACATTATCAGATAGTTGTTACGTTTTTAGTTCTAACATTTATCATGCCATCAAATGTGGTTTCAAAGTACAGAAAGACCTCATTAATTTGGACTTAAGTTGAAAATTGTGGTAATTTAGGCAAGATGTGTTTCAGTTCTGTTCACACGATTATCGTACTCACCAGTTTTACTAGGTCTGGCAAACTCTGCCACGGCAACACTTCTCAGGACAGCAGACAGATTCTGAAGACTACACCTCTCTAATCTTCCTTATTTCTTGTGTGGCCACATAAACTGTCACTGTCTGAAATTCACCTTTTCTTTCTAAGGCTTTGCTATCAATGAACACAAAAATGTACCTGGGGGAAGCACTCTACACCAGAGGTCACAGTCTAGATACTGCAAAGAAGTTGTGTTTAGTGTGAGCCATACAATGTTTGTGTTTTCCCCTGGGGTTTGCATGCCGTTTGACAGGGCATATACTTTTAAGTTCACCACAGCACGCACTGTCCTTACATCTGGCTACTTTAGATATGTGAGTTCACCACTTCTTTAACTGTTAAAGTGCTCTCATAAAACCATTTCAAAACATTCCACACTTCTTTCTTCAGTGATCTCTGGAACAGTATTTCCTACCGGAAGTGCTCATTGTCACGTTTTCTGCTGCCTTGGTTATGTTTATTAACATATCACAGGCACAGCTGGTTTCTTTGTTTTTATTCCTCACCCGAGAATATTTTTTCCATTTATCTTCAGAGAGTGGGAGAGAGAGAAAGGGAAAGAGAGAGAAATATCTACGTGAGAGGGACACATGGGCTGGTTGCCTCTTGCACAACCCCGACCAGGGCCGGGGATGAAACGCAACCAAGGTACGTGCCCTTGGCTGGAATTGAACCCACAACTCATCGGTTTGAGGACCGATGCTCTAACCGCTGAGCCAAACTGGCCAGGACCACAGCTGGTTTCTTAATTAAACTGTATGTCCCTGAGGGCAGGGATAGGTATTAAATAATTTTGTATTTTCTGCAGGGCTTGGTAGAATGCCTTTTGTCTAGGTGTTTCTTGAATGACCAGCAAATATATAACCGAGGCTAAAGAAAGATCCTCACATCAGAAAGAATGATCGTATTGTGCTTTGAAGTTTTCAAGTCATATGGATTATAATATTTGATCTTTTCAATCCACCTGGACAGGAATGTGAGCGGTGACAAGTAAGAGAAGAGGAAAACCCTGGACCCTGCAGAGGGAAGTTGAGATCAGTAAGTGTGAGTATTCATATGTTTATCCAAATGCATTTCAAATATATGCATTGACATTGAGCTTTAAGACCCAAATACATAATTACTGGTATGTTATGAGAGGCTGTATAGTTGAGGAAGTAGCTGTCACTGCTGCTCAACAATATTTATGGGTCCACTTCTAGATAGGAGTGCACTTCCCTGCTCCCATAAAGTTAGTCAGAAATGACATGTATCTTTTTTAGGACAAAACATTAAGCGCCAGTTCAAGAAATGCCATCCCTCTTCTTCCTTTATGGCTACTATCTTGGTGGTGATGTTGCTGTGGGAGTGACATGAGATAGAGGCAACAGAAAATGTTTTGTCAACACACGGAGAACCATGTCTTGAAGAGTGGCTTGAATCTGCAGTGGATATGAGAGAGGAAGAAGTAATATTTTGTTGTGTTAAGTCTCTGAGGTTTGGGGGCCCTTCATCATAACCTTGACTACCCTGACTAGCACAGTTATTGGGATAGGGGTCTGACATGTTGGAAAAACCTTATTGACTGATTCACGAGTGTGGTTGTCAAAAGGGTAGCCCTAGAGCCAGATTTCCTGTGTCCTTATCCAAGCATCATTGCAAATCCCTTACCTTCTCTGTTCCTCAGTTTTCTTATCAGTAATGTGGGATAATAATAGCACCTACCTCATAAGATTGTTGTGTAGATGAATGAATGAATTAATTAATGCAAAGTACTAAGAACAGTGCCTTAATACAGTGCTCAATGAGAATTGTTATTACTATTATTATTAATAGTTAGAACAGTTTCTCAGTATTATAACAAATATTAGTGTCTTTGTTTTTTTACTACCAAACCTGCTTTTCTGGTGTCCCTATCTTAGAGGGATTGCAACAAGTCAGTTTGTTGTCCTCAAAAATGTGGACCCTTCTTATCATGCTCTGTCACCACACATTCAGCCCATTGCCATATCCTGGCAACTTTGCTTTGGCACTGTAAGTAAATGATCACAACTGTATAATCTTTCTAAAATATACCCCTCTTTTCTCATTGCCACTGTCATAGTTCATTAGCACTGCCTAGAGTATAGCAACAGTCTTCTAAGTTGTCTGCCTGCATCCAATATTTGGGAGGCAGAAGGATCATAAGAGAAACAGCACATATTTTGCCATACAACCTGACCTTGGACCCCAGCTCTACCTCTTGTGAGCTGTGGGATTTGAGGAAAGTTACTTAATCTCCCCATGTTTTTTTTCTTCATCTCTGTGAGGGGATACTAACATTTACTTCATAGAATTGTTGAAAGATTTATATGAGATAATTAAGGTTAAGCACTCAGAAATCAATCATTCTTAACTTGACTTCTTTTTCTCATTGCATTTGGTCCAAATTGTTGTCAGTATTATTTCCCAAAAGTAAAGACCAGATCAAATCCCTATTCTCCTCCAGAGCCATAGCATGTTAAATAAAACACAGATTCCTTAGTATGGAATTCGGTAGCCTCCAGAGCCTGCTTCCAGCTTGCGTTACATCCCCGCTCAGACTCTGTGTATCATCGCTGCTGGTACTTGACTGTGCCTCTGGGATTCTGCCAATGCTTTTCCTTCATCTTAGAAAGGTCTAACTCCATGGTGTCTAGAGTTAATAATACTGATTGTATATTTGAAAGTTGCTAAGACAGTGTATCTTAAAAGTTCTTATCACAAGAAAAAAAGTATAACTATGTGTGGTGATGGATGTTAACTAGACTTATGGTGATGATTTTGCAATATATACAAATATTGAATCATTATGTTGTACACCTGAAAGTCATATAATTTTATATGCC
The DNA here is from genome assembly GCF_014108415.1 of Molossus molossus. Classification (NCBI taxonomy): domain Eukaryota; kingdom Metazoa; phylum Chordata; class Mammalia; order Chiroptera; family Molossidae; genus Molossus; species Molossus molossus. Next base: position 26,548,454 of record NW_023425345.1, on the reverse strand, counting down.
AATTATACCTCAATAAAAAAGTCTACTACTAAGTTCAGAACTAGTACCATATCCTCTGAGGCACGAGATTTCCTCCATCTCTCTGTATGCCATTTAGCTGTTGCCATAAAATTGCTGCACAATAAACCACCTTAAAACTCAGTGGCTTAGAACACCAAGCATTTATTCTCACAGATCTAAAAACTGAGTGAAGGTTGAAGTAGGCTGGGCTCAGTTGGAGTGGTTCCATTTTTCTCTGCATGTCTCTTTCTACTTGCAGGATGGCACGTCAGCCTAGACATGCTCTTTTTGTGGCAATGACAGAGGTTTGAGAGCTCAAGCAGTAGTGTGTAGACTTCTTGAGACCTACCTACCTGTGGAACTGGCACTCCATTAATTCTGCCTCATTCTACTGGTTAAAGCAGGTCACATTGCCAAACCCAGAGCCAGGGTGTAGGAAAGGATGCCCTCCTATAATGGGAGGGCACTGCAGAGTTACATGGCAAAGGGTATAGATATATGAAGAGATGAGGAATTGAGGCCAGTAAAGTGATTGTCCACACTCTAGTTGGAATGAATGGGTCTTATTTTTGGGGTTTTAGCATCTTACTTCTGTCTCTATTATAGAGGTTAAATAATTTTGCAATTTATCATTTCTTTGCTTCCATATTGTTTTCATTTTTTAGAGACTATCAACTTCTGGAAGGCAGGAATGCCTTTTACTTATTTTTGTTTTTCCAATAATACTCTTTCACACATAGTGTTTGGTTAATGTTTTTCAAATTAATATTTTAAATTTAGAATAAACTAACTAACTAACTAACTAACTAACTAACTAACTTAGAGATGTGCGTTTTGTAAAAAGAAATTTGGTAAATATTTTTGTTCTAAGAAGAAATTCAGAAATTGCCCTTAAATAGAAGCTAAAAGATTTTTCTTTACAAAGTCACTAAATTATATTGAGATAATTGCTCATAGCAATCAACCAATGAATAACAGAAAACTTTTGAAAAGAGTGAAATTTGGAAGGGTTTATGAACTGTATTAGTAAACAGGGATGAGTGTGAGAGAGTATACATTTTGAAGTTCTAAAAAAAAGGCATAATAAGTTTTACAAGTTAGTAATAATTGCAATGCATACTTGTGGTTGGCCAAAGATCATCATCCAAAAAGCATTTATTAGTATTCACTGATGATCAATTATAACACTGGAGATTGTAAAATGTCAGTCTTCTAATTTTGTCATTTCTTCAACATTTATTAACTAGGATGTAAAGAAGAGCTTTTCTTCCTCCCACTTTACCCCATTTCCTTTGGGTGTCCCTGTGGACTAATGGAGTCCTTTTTCACGCACTGTGTCAGAATCAATAATGGTTATTATTATTCTTTTTAATGCTAAACTAGTCCCAAATTTGGCCAGTGGGAGACACTAGACTGGGTCCTATGTCCTTGTGATATGTTCCCATTAGTCTTAGAGCACTTCCTTGCTTTTGGTCCAAGCAAGGTGGTCTGGGCTCACTTTGCATTTCCCAAACTCAGCCCTGGAATCAGCTATTTCTCCAAGGATCTCTGGTTTGTTTAAGTGGAGAATGATATTTAGAAACTAGAATGTGGGTGCCTGGTGTGCTCATTGTTACTGGGGTGTCATTGCTGTTAGGCCCTTTTAGTGGATAAAGCATACATATTATATAAAATTATTAACATATATAATATAGAGCACAGATATAATATATATAATTTTACATTTCTTTCCATAACCATTGCACTAATACCACAATGAACAATAAGCACTGTATTTGAAGTTTAAGATTTTTTAGTATTCTTTGTTCTTAATACTATTTCAGAACAGGATCATGGTCACATAGTATCAAATTATCACCCAACAGATTGCTTAGTAGTTGGAAAATACACCTTTACAATTGAGAGATCAGGTAGATAACCCCCAAATCAATGATCAAATTTGGCATCATTAGTAATGGGGCACACTGGTATTTGGTGCCTCCTGGCAGAACACATTGGAGAAGTTCACAGTATTGCCTTGCCACCCACATATATTTATTCTTAATCTGTCCGGTAGGGAAAAAAATCAGACAAATCCAGACTGTGAAATATGCTATAACTGGCCTTGACTCTTCAAAAATGCCAATGTCATGAAAGACAAAGTAAGACAAAGATTATTATTATTAAAGGAGCCTAAAGAGACAAAATAACCAAATGCCTGATAAAGGACATTCATGGGACAACTGTAAACTCTGAATATTGATTCAACTATAATATGCTATATGAATGTTGAAGGATATGAGGGTGGAAGTGTGCATATGTGATACATAGTTTGTTTTGTGTGTGTGGAGGCAAACCCTTATCTTCCATAGCAGGAGATCAAAAGGTAATGAGTGATCTAGAAAATGTAACAGTAGCAATGTAAGTGTGTCATTTTGATCTGTGAGGGTGAGTGCCAGTGATTTCAATGAAAAGAGCTGATAATGGTGGCCTTCAGGGTGGTGGTGGGGGGGTGATGGTAGTGGGATGTCAGGGGACTGCTGTTGAACTGCTTGATTATTTTAAACTCTTGGCTTACACAACTTTGATAAAACTAACATCTTAATTTAAAAGGAAAATAAACCTCAATTTCAAAAGAAAATAAAAAAAATGAGTGCAGGCTAGGAAGAGATACAGAGAAGAGGGATGTTGGGACCAGACTGTGAAGGAAACAGCACGTCAAGAGAGAGTGTGAACTAAGTCCCACTCGTGGGGATCCTGTTGAGAAGTTCAAGCAGGGTCATCATAATGAAGCTCTTATCTTTTTAAATATATTTGTATTGATTTTTTTTTTTTTTAGAGAGAGAGAGGAAGGGAGAGATAGATAGAAATATCAACGTGAGAGAAAAACATCAATTGGCTGCCTCCTGCACATCCTCTACTGGGGATCGAGCCTGCAACCCAGGCATGTACCCTGACCGGGAATTGAACCAGGACCTCTCAGTCCATGGGACAGCACTCAGTCCACTGAGCCAAACCGGCCCAGCCATAATGCAGCTCTTACAGAGGCAGGGAAACCCTTCCTTAAATACATACTGACCTCCTTCTTTAGGTCCCCTTAGAAGTCATTCATTCATTTATTCATTCAGGCACTGCTCTGGGTGTTAGGACTAGAACAGTGAACAAAATGGACTGGGCTGCCCTCAGGGAGTTTACATTACATACTCTCAGGGCAACTGTGTGGATTTGGAGCATGTGAGGAATAACCACACCTTGTCCCTGATGGGTGTCTTAGAATTCTCTCAAAGCTCGTGTGCATGTCTGTGTATGTGCATCCTAATGCAACGATTTTCAACCTTTTTCATCTTGTGGCACACACAAACTAATTACTAAAATTCTGCCGCACACCAAAATATATATTATATTTTTGCCAATCTGACAAAAAAAGGATATAATTTTGATTCATTCAGACCAGATGGCTATTGTTGTGTTGGCTGTTGTCATTTTTTTTTTATAATCTAAGAGAAAAGAGATCAGTGCCCCTGACTAAATAGTCAGATATTGCATGTTTTAAGAATTCTTGCAGCAGACCAGTTGAACATCGCTGCCCTAATGAAATCCAGCTTAATTTACACAATTTCACATTTATTCTGTGGGACCTCTGTCTCCACACATGATTGTGACATGTCCCTGTGACTCCATGTTATCTCAACAGCCTGCTCAGCTCTCTCTGCCCCCTCTTACTTTCCTCAACATAGGCAAGAAATCCCTCAGCTGCTTGGTTCTCATTTCTTTAACTGGGGTCCACATACGTTCTCTTGGTGTCAGTGGGAGCAGAGGGCCTGTGTGCTGTGGGCAGAGGTCACTATCAACAGCTATGCTGGGAGATAAAAGGGCTCTCTGAAGGGACTATGAGAAAAGGTGGTCTCTCCCTGGAGGACGATGGCAGTGACTGTTCTGGAGCAAAGGCCCATGTGGAAGAAGGCAGATGCCACAGTGGAAGGACAATACTGGGGGCACCGACACATGGCTCACAAAGAAAAACCTTAAAAGAATCTGAGAGATGGTCATGAAGTGGTGAGCGAGAAGCGCACTAGTGAGAGAGGAGATACAAAATTGATCACCTTTTGTTTTATCATTTGAACCATTATCCGACTGCCCCTAAGATGTTTCAGAATGCTTTCAGATAGAGACAGAGTCTCTCATCCAGATTGTCCGTAGTAAAATAGGGCACATTTCTCAACAATCTGATAGTGAAACACGGGAAGATCGCATCTTTTCTACATCACAATGGTAAGACTACAGACAGTTTTCCCCCCAAAAGTGTTTAGACTGGGGTGGGGGGAGAAGAAGACCTAATTCAGGTAGATAAAAATCAAGCCTCTAAAGGATTTTCTTTTAAAACAAAAAACAGTTGGGTCAAAAGATACAGTGTTGTCTAACTCTGTTATGTTGGAGGAGGAAAGAACAACTAATAAGGTATTGCCAACTCTATATGTGCTTAATAGGGGGTTATTTCTACTCAGGGTGTGTGCTTGCAGGAGTCGAGTGATGCTAGAAATAACATCATGCAAATTCTTCCCTTTCTCTGTTACAGAGAACACTTACTATCACATCACATCTCATATCTCCTGCTTTCTAGATTTAATCATTCTTCTCTCTGAAAGTCTGATTTATTCCTCTTGTCTCTCTCTCCTTCCTCTGTCCCCACTGTATAATTTTGAAAAGAAAAGGGCACATCTAGGGAGGTAATAAAGAAATGATTCTCTGAGTACACAATGTAAATGTCTAGAAGTGTATTGTTACAACGTACACAACAGGCTCTATGAGATCAGTGGATCACGATGACTTTTTCATTGTTGAAGCATAGGCAGGTCTTCAGGCAAGGGGATGGAGGTTGCTTAACTTTGAAAAAAGACTGTCTGAGTTGAATAATTAAAATCATTATGATAAGAACAAAATAGTGATTCTTTTAAAAGAGTAATGATGGTAGAGTCTTAGTATGCTTGTGAAAGTTATTAAAATTGAATGCTCTGCCTATGTTTCCTGTACACTCCAGGAATCACAAGCAAAAGAAGATAGATTGGATTCAGCAGAAGGCATTAATATGCATATTGTCAACTGAGCCTTTAACAAATTATTTTTTCAAAGATAAAAACATTCAAATATTTTCTCTGGAAACCAGGAAGTCTATTTCACATTAGGTAACAAGCAGAGGCAGAATGATTTTGACGCTAATGTCATTTCAGATTCCTAGCCCCTCACTTGGGGCCCTTTCTAAGGCCGTGGAAGAGGCTCTAATAATGTTTCCAAACGTTTCGTAAAATTTACAGAAGTAGCATATTCTAATTGCCATCACTTAAGATTGCTGTCTCTTTCCATTTCTTCTTTCTCTATCTGATTTCCCCTCACATTGGGTGCTGTTGAAGGGGGCAGTTAGCATTTCTGAAATGAAGCTAAGTGGAAGTTGAGTTGGGAATAATTTAATTTGGTTTTAGTGAGATAAATTTATTGCCTTGCTATCAGTTTGCTGTACAGTGAAGTTATTGCCAGCTGACTCGATAAAGGGAAAGCTCCTAATAAACTGCACCTGCTCTTTGTGCTTTCTCACCCAGCATGTGACACAAAAGTACCACAGAACCTGTGCTTGGGGGTCATCCCCTTATTCTAGTTGGAGAAAATGCTGCCTCCAACTTACCTGACGTTTCTGACCACTTTTGTATTTTGTAACACTTTTTCTCCCTCTCAGATTTGTCTCACCAATAAAGTACATATTAATTTAGAGTTTTCTTTTTTTCCCCCCAAAGGGTTATTTACTTATTTTTATTTATTTTTTTGTTAATCCTCACCTGAGGATATTTTTTCCAATGAATTTTAAAAAAAAAAATAGAGTGGAAGGGATGGGGAAGGGAGGGAGAGAGAAACATTGATGTGAGGGAGACACATCAATTGGTTGCCTCCCACATGATCCTGGCATGGGCCAGGGGTCAAACCTGCAACCCAGGTACATGCCCTCGGCTGGGAATCAAACCCGAGACCCTTCATTCCCTGGGCTGATGCTATAGCCTCTGAGCCATACTGGCCAGGACTAGAATTTTCTTTAAAGAATCAAAGTGTAATGTTTCCCATTAGAAAGCTGCTCAAGATTTGTAACATGAGTACATCAACATTAAGGTTCTGAACAAACTGAACTAACAGCAAAATAGAAACAGACTCATAGATAGAAAAAGGCAGAAAGCTTTGGTGGGGGTGGATGTTGGGGGGTGGTGAAGGGATTGAGCAAAAAAGAGAAAGACTCATGGACAGGGACATCAGTGTGGTGATTGCAGGGGGCGGCGAGGGGGCAGGTGGAGGTGGAAGAGAGTATTAAGGACATGAATGGTGATGAAAAAATTAAATAAAGAAAAAAGTACAGAGATCTTTTCTCACCATGATGCCTGAAGATGCCTGGTACATGCCTTGCTTTCTTCTTATCAGAATTTAGGATAGCATCTGCTGGAGATTTTACAGATGGGTAAGATCAATTAGATTGCTGGTAACTGAGGTGGCTTTGACTCCCAACAAACACTTGAAAATATCTGGAGAATTATTAAAGGAGGGGAAGAAGGTGGGGGATCGTAAAAATGGCGGCAGAGTGAATGGAAGCTACACAGACCGTCTCCCAGAACCAAACTGGAATTACAACTATAACACAGACAAATCGACGAGAAAAAGCAACAGAAAAGCAGCTTGCAAGGACCATATAACCAGGGACACTGACTTGATCCTGGTAGGATTGAGAAGGCGCGAGACAGGGGCTGGGAGCCCAAAGACAGCAGCGGACTTAGCTGGGAGCAGCACCCTCGGGTTACGCTCCCAAGCGGCTCCACAGCGCAGAGCCGGACAGAGGCTAAAACAGCCACAGCCACTCACCTTGGGCTCCAGCAGAGGGAGGGCAGACTGGACTGGAGATGTGTGGGGACACTCGGGATATGGCGGGTGCTCAGAGCTTTTGCTGAGTTGCTGCCATGCAGGACGGTGGCCATCTTGCTCCTTCCCAGGGCTCTGGGGAGAGGCAGCAGGCCCTCCCTTGGAGATGCAACCCCACCCTGTGGGCCATTGAAATGCTAATTGAGGCTTATTAACAGCCAGCATCTGCCCCACCCTCGGGAAATTCCCTTACACACTTGAGGGGAGTTTTTCAATCAACTGACAAGCCAAAACTCTTCAAGTAACCTCGACTGCTAGCCTCCAGGCAAAAAGCTAGAGGATAACAGTACCTTTCCTGGGCTAGCAACTTTAACCAGGAAAGTAAGACTTGACAGTGGTATTTAACGTGGGTCCTCCCTTGCTCATCTAAACCCAGGAGAGGGAGCCACAAACAACAGAACACCAACACCCACAGGGAAAACTTGACAGGCTCCAAAGCCCACTGTGATAGCCAAAATGGTGAAACCAGAAACAGAAGCCAAATGAAAGAACAAGAGACCTCCACTGAAGATGAGATCATTGTGGAGCAGTTGGCAAGTTAAGAGAGCTAGAATTCAGAGCCGTGATCTTGAGGAAGCTCAACAGCATGAGTAAGGACATAGAGATGCTGAAAATAAACCAATTGGAAATTAAAAACCACCAAGAAGAGATCAAAAATGACATATCAGAAATGAAAAACACACTGGAAGGTCTAAAAAGCAGAGCAGAGGAAGCTAAGGACCGGATCAGTGAATTAGGAGTCAGGGGAGAAAAAAATCAACCAATCAGAAAACCAAAAGGAAAAAATGATTAAAAAACAGGAAGACAGCTTAAGAGAACTGTGGGACAACTGGAAACATAATAATATTCGCATCACAGGAGTCCCCCAAGAAGAAGAAAATGAGCAAGTGTTAGAGAATATATATGAAGAAATAGTGACAGAAAACTTTCCTAATTTGGTGAAGGAAGAAGGCATTCAAGTTCAAGAAGCACAGAGAGCCCCAAGTAAGAAAAACCCAAACAGTCCCACACCAAGACACATAGTAATTAAAATGCTAAAAATTAAAGACAAAGAGAGAATCCTAAAGCAGCAAGAGATAAGCAACAAGTTACCTACAAAGGAAACCCCATAAGGCTCTCAGCTGACTTCTCACAAGAAACACTACAGGCCAGAAGGGAATGACATAAAGTAATCAAGGTCATGAAAAACAAGGATCTGAATCCAAGACTACTCTACCCAGCAAGGCTATCATACAAAATAGAAGGTCAAATAAAGAGCTTCCCAGACAAAAAAAAAAGGCTAAGGGAATGCATTGGCACCAAACCAGCACTGCAAGAAATGTTAAAAGGACTACTTAATTAGTAGAAGAAATAGGAAGAAAAATATAACCACACTAAACAAAACAGGCAATAAACAAGTACATATCAATAATCACCTTAAATGTAAATGGACTGAATGTTCCAATAAAAAGACACAGAGTAGAGCTGATTGGATAAGAAAGCATGACTCATCTATATGTTGTTTACAAGAGACCCACCTCACAACAAAAGACTCACATAGGTTGAAAGTGAAGGGATGGAAAAAAATTTTCCAAGCAAATGGAAAGCAAAAAAGAGCTGGGGTAGCAATACTCATATCTGATAAAATAGATTTCAAAATGAAGGCCATAATTAGAGACAAAGAAGGCCACTACATATTATTGAAAGGATACATGCAACAGGAAGATATAACCTTGGAAAACATATATGGACCCAATATAGGAGCACCAAAATATATTAAAAATCTTCTGGAGGACTTCCAAGGAAAAATCGACAGCAATACAATCATAGCAGGGGACTTCAACACTCTGTTGATACCACTGGATAGGTCCTCTAGACAAAAAATTAGCAAGGAAACAGAGACTCTAAATGAAGCACTAGACCAAATGGATTTAATAGATATTTATAAAGAATTACACCCCAAAACTGCAGAATTCACATCCTTCTCAAGTGCACATGGGGCATTCTCAAAGATAGACCACATGATAGGACACAAACTAAATCTCTACTAGTTCAAGAGGATTGAAATCATATCAAGCATCTTCTCAGATCACAATGGCATGAAACTAGAAATCAATTGCAACAAGAACATCCAAAGACATTTGAACACATGGAGACTAAATAGCATGTTATTAAACAATGAATGGGTTACCGAGGAAATCAAGGAAGAAATTAAAAACTTCCTGGAAACCAATGAAAATGAACACACAACAACACAAAATCTATGGGATGCAGCAAAAGCAGTTCTGAGAGGGAAGTTTATAAGCACTACAGGCCTATCTCAAGAAACAAGAACAATTTCTAATTGACTGTCTAACCTCACAACTTAAAGAATTAGAAAGCAAACAAAAAGAAAACCCCAGAGCAAGTAGAAGGAAGGAAATAGTAAAGATCACAGCAGAAATAAATGACATGGAGACCAAAAAAACAACAACAATTCAATGGATCAATGAAACAAAGAGCTGTTTTTTCGAACAGATAAACAAGATTGATGGAGCCTTAGCTACACTTCCCAAGAAACAAAGAGAGAGAACCCAAATACACAAAATCAGAAATGAAAGAGGAGAAGTAACAACCGACACCACAGAAATACACAAGATCATTAACAGCTAGTATGAAGAACTATATGGCAACAAATATGACAATCTAAGAGAAATGGACAAATTTCTAGAAACACACAGTATCCCAAAACTGGACCGGGAACAGATAGAAAACTTGAACAGACCAATAACAACTAAGGAAATTGAAGAGGTAATCAAGACTCTCCCAGCAAACAAAAGCCCAGGCCCAGACGCCTTCACGGGGGAGTTTTACTGAACATTCAAAAAAGAACTAACACCCATTCTCCTCAAACTATTTCAAAAAATTCAAGAAGAAGGAAGACTTACAAACTTGTTCTATGCGGCCAGCATAATTCTAATTCCAAAACCAGAAAAAGACACTACAAAGAAAGAAAACTACAGGCCAATATCCCTGATGAACATAGACCCCAAAATCCTGAACAAAATACTAGCAAATTGGATCCAGCAATACATCAAAAAAATTATTCACCATGACCAAGTGGGATTCATTCCAGGGATGCAAGCCTGGTACAATATTCGCAAATCAATAAATGTGATACACCACATAAACAAAATGAAGAATAAAAACCACATGATCATATCAATAGACGCTGAAAAAGCAGTCAACAAAATCCAGCATCCATTTCTGATAAAAACGCTCAGCAATGTGGGAATAGAGGGAGCATATCTCGACATAATAAAGTCCATATATAAAAGACCTACAGCCAACATCATACTCAATGGGCAGAAATTAAAAACATTTCCCTTAAGAACAGGAACAAGACAGGGATGTCCACTTTCGCCACTCTTATTTAACACAGTACTTGAAGTCTTAGCCACAGCAATCAGACATGAAGAAAAAATAAAAGGGATCCAAATTGGAAAGGCAGAAGTAAAACTGTCATTATTTGCAGATGACATGATCTTATACATAGAAAACCCTAAAGACTCTATCAAAAATCTATTAGAGTTAATAAATGCATTTGGCATAGTAGCAGGATACAAAATTAATGTCAAGACATCGATGGTATTTGTATACACCAATGATAAACTGACAGAAAGAGAAACTGAAAAAACAATCCCATTTACTATCACAGCAAAAAAATTAAGATACTTAGAAATAAACTCAACCAAAGAAGTAAAGGACCTATTTGCAGAAAACTACAGGACATTGAAGAAAGAAATAGAGGAAGATATAAAAAAGTGGAAGCACATACCTTGTTCATGGATTGGAAGAATTAACATCATTAAAATGTCCATACTACCCAAAGCAATCTATAGATTCAATGCAATCCCCATCAAAATACCAACGACATATTTCACAGAACTAGAACAAATACTTCAAAAGTTCATATGAAACCAAAAAAGTCCCCGAATAGCCACAGCAATTTTGAAAAAGTAGGACAAAGTAGGTAGAATCACAATACCAGCTATCAGGTTATACTACAAAGCGACTGTAATCAAAACAGCCTGATACTGGCACAAGAACAGGCATATGGACCAGTGGAACAGAACTGAGAACTCAGAAATGGACCCAAGGCAATATCCTCAATTAATATTTGACAAAGGTGGCAAGAGCATACAGTGGAGTAAAGACAGCCTCTTTAATAAATGGTGTTGGGAAAATTGGACAGCTACATGCAAAAAAATGAAACTAGACCATCAACTTACACCATAAACAAAAATAAACTCAAAATGGATAAAATATTTCAATGTGACTCATTAATCCATAAATATCCTAGAAGAAAATGTAGGCAACAAAATTTCAGATACTATATGCAGCAGAATTTTCACTGATACATCACCTAAGGCAACAGAAACAAAGGAAAAAAATGAACACATGGGACTACATCAAACTAAAAAGCTTCTGCACAGCAAAAGAAACAACCATCAAAACGGAAAGGCAACCCACTGTATGGTGAACAGCATTGCCAATGCTACATCAGATAAGGGGTTAATTTCCAAAATATATAGAGTACTCATACAACTCAACAAAAGGAAGACGAAGAACCCAATTAAACAATGGGCAGAGTAGCTGAATAGATACCTCTCTAAACAGGACATACAAATGGCCAAGAGACATATGAAGAAATGCTCAACATCACTAATCATCAGAGAGATGCAATTTAAACAATAATGAGGTATCACCTCACACCTGTCAGAATGGCCGCCATCAACAAATCATCAAACTAGTGTTGGCGAGGGTGTGTAGAAAAGGGGATTCTATTGCACTGCTGGTGGGAATGCAGACTGGTGCAGTCACTATGGAAAACAATATGGTGTTACCTCAAAAAATTAAAAATTGAACTTCCATTTGACCCAGTGATCCCACTTCTAGGAATATAACCTAAGAAGCCTGAAACTACAATGGGTAAGAATATATGTACCCCCATATTCATAGCAGCACTATTTACAATAGCTAAGATCTGGAAACAGCCCAAGTGTCCATCAGTTGACGAATGGACAAAAAAGCAGTGGTGCATATATACAATGGAGTGCTATGCAGCTGTAAGAAAGAAAGATCTCTTATCCTTTGAGACGACATGAAGGGACCTGGAAAGTATTATCCCAAGTGAAATAAGCCAAGCAGAAAAAGACAAATAGCACACGATCTCACTTATATACGGAATATAATGAACATAACAATCTGAGGAATACGGTAGACCCAGAAACATGGAAGTAGGGCATAGACTGACATCCCTCAGAAGAGGGGATTGTGGGGGTGGGAAGCGATAAACCACAGAACTTATATGCATGTATGCGTAACCAATGGACATGGACAACTAAGCCGGGGACGGGGCGTGGGGTGCCAGTGGGGTAAAAAAAGAGAGACATCTGTAACAACAAGAAAAAAAATTTAAAAAAAGAGAAAAAAGTACAAATAAAATAAAACTAAAAAAATAATTAAAGTTCTGAAATTTTTCATAGGCTGGGAAGAGATACCCGACCATAGAGGTGCAAAAAAGTTTATTCGGAGAGCTGATCAAGCTTGACTGTGCCACTTCACGTGCAATTTGGAAAAAACGTTTGAGACATTTTCATAAGACAAGTGAGACATTACAGTCTGTCTTTTGGGACATATTTGAAGAGTCTCTTGTCTTATTATCTACATTTATGTATTAAAGAACCAAGAGAAAATTCAGATAGTAGTTAATGGGATATGGAACCAAATGAGATAACGAGTAACATTGACATCAACAGAAATCAAATGACACTGGGGGGCAAACTGCAACTTTTTTTTTTTTTCATATTATACAAAAACTATAATTCTTTAAGAAGAAAAGAGAAATTTTGAATAGCAGTAATGACTAGGCTTCTGCATTGTTTGATAATCCAGTTAGTGAAGAAGAGTGAATCATGTGAGCACACTGGGAAAAAGATTTAACTTTCTGGATTGAGACAAATACTGAAATTGATGAAGATAATGTAAAACTTATAAATACATTGCAAACTGGTTAATGACTATCCTCAACTCAAGGGACACTTACGATTAGTTACTATCCAAGAAAACTTGAAATCCATGAAAACTTAATACTTATTATCCGAGAAATTTGATAAAGGTTTTTCCTAATTTGACAATTCTAAAAAACTGAACGTTGCACTACCACAAATAAATAAGACATTTTTCTACATGATCAATAATGAAAAACAATTTCGAACAACCATGGTAAAGAACAGACTGGATTCTATCTATGATTTTCATAGAAAATTATATTATTAATCATAATATGAAGAGATGCTCAACGAGTATTAAGTAAGAAAAGTATATAGAAAAACAAGTATCACAGAAGAGTTAGGCAGTAATTGACAGAAATTTTTCTTCTTTAATAAAAAAAAACTTTGTAGCATTTATAAAGATCAAAGAATTTTTTTAAAAGAAAATGCTTGTTTCCACTGCATTTATTACTAATATAAAAAGTGTTAAAAAGAAAAAAAAATATTTTCAGTTCTCCAACAGCTCTCATCCCTCCCTCTTGCCCACACAACTCCTGACCCATTTCCTCAGGGCCAGTTCAGGGCTGAGCCTGTTCACTGCCGTTTCCACAGAAAACAACGAGGGACCGAGGTCGGGAGAGGACGACAGGACTGTCCAGGTCCACCCAAAGACAGGCCAGGTGGAGATCCACAGAATTCAAACGAGAGGGCTGGTGGCCTCTCAGTAGCGCAGTGTGACTAAAATGCGCTGCAGAGGGAAGTGGGCGGGCCCACCAGAGGCCTCAGGGCACATTCCAGGGACCTCTGTCAATCCCAGGAAGTGGCGCCTGAAGGAAGGGGTGGCCAGGGAGGCAGTCTCGTGGAAAGTTTCACAATTCTCCGCGTTGGGAAATGGGGAAAGCCTAGAGGGCACGGAGAGCCTCACTCATTTTGGCAGAAATACTCTAGTGTGGGGGAGCCACAGAAATGCCACGGACACTGAAAAAGGCCAGGAGGGGACCCACGCTCACAAAGCACCGCGATCACAGACCATGGCAGTGGGCGAAGCTACTGAAGCTACTGACGGCGACACTACAAAATCCAAAAGCAGGGAGACTGGCCTTTCAGGAAGGGAGTCTGTAGAGTCATCTACACTGAGCCAGGTCAGACAACCTGGGGAGTTTCACAGAGCAGCTGCCAACGTAGGTTATCACATAAAAAGGACTTAAAACAAGCAGCCAGAAGGGAATGGTAGGAAACTGCTCCAGGGCTCAGGAATCGAAGGCAGTACTGGGTGTGGGTGGACAGGTGCACAAGAAACAGCACCAAATAAGTTTCTTGCTCAGCAGGTGGCGAGGGGTTGAGGATCCAGGAGTCAGTGAGGGAGCAAAGATGGGGTCCTGAAGGTGAATCTCTGGAGGCAGAATTAGCAGAAAGAGTGGACAACGCACACCAGGATGAAACACAACTCTGGACCTCAAATGGGGGAGGTGGTGGACAGGGGTGGGTCATTGACTGAGGATGCTGGGTGGAACAGCCCCGCAGCAGCTGCCTGAGGGCCACAGGGAAAACACAGCTGCCAGGTCACAGAGGGCTCCTTCCTTCCGCCCAGACAGGAAGGCACGGTCTCACAGCAGCTATCCGTTGACTGGGTGGTAGAAGGCATAGTGGTCCTCATATCAACAGTGGCCCTTTTAGGCAAAGTGTTAGCAGACAGGGCGGTCAGATTTGTCTTCCATAATCTGGGGTTCATCGTTGGGGGAGCAGGTATTCTTGACGAGAGACCAGCTTTTGAGCCTTCGAGGATGTCTCTGTTCTTTGAGAAAACCTCCCCTGGAGGGACTACCGTGTCCTGGCCCAGGAAAAGGACGCTCAGCATCGACCCTCCACTAACCACGACCATATGGGCCAAACCTGGGGCCTACGCCTCCCCAAACTGGGCCTCTGCCCTGGGGAAGAGGTGGGAGACTCAGCAGGGTAGAATCATCAGTCTCCTTGATCCTGGAGCACCTCTGTGAAGAGAGTCTGCATTCTTTTGTGTCTGGCTCCTTTCGCTCAACATCATGTTTGTGAGATTCATCCAGGTTGCCTGTAGCAGAAGTTCGTTTTCATCGCAGTGTAGTGTCCCGTCGCATGCACGCACAAGAACTTATTTGTCCATTCTACTGATGGTGGACATGTGGGTGGATTCCAGTTTGGGGCTGACGTGGGGTCACCAGGCTTTCCATTGGCCATTGGGGGAGGGCCAGAAGACTGGGTGGTCCGAGAGGACTCCCATCATCTTCGCCTCCCGTCTCTTCCTGCTTTGGCACTTGGGGCTGCTGTGGCTGTGGCTGTTGCTGATCTTGCTTCTTCCGTTTGGGCATCGTGGTTGCGGCAATGGCTGCAGCAGGATTTGGAGGGCCAGAATTTTTTAATTGGTCCTTTTTTTTTCTTCTTGTTTTGAGTAAATATTCACTTTCACATCAAATTTTCTGTTCGTTTCCTTAAAGAGAGACCTCAAATAGTAAGTTTCAGACGCTGTTCTTTGGTACCAGTGTTTGGTCTGAAAGATGTGAAATTATATACTTTTTTTTGACTGGCAAGGCATAGGCTTTGCAATTGCTGCCTGGGCCACGGACAAGAGTTTGCTTCTCCTGGAATTCTCTCTTTGGGTCAACTGAGATAGCAGAATACCTCTACAAGTGTCATCAGCAGCCTGGGTAAGAGCTTCTATCTCAATGACCAATGCTGTGAAATACAATCCAACATCTCATCTTGTGAGAATGTTGCTTCCTGTGCTGGGAGTTAGAAAATACTTATTTGCAATATTAAGAAATGGTGTTTCTGATTTCATGAATCTAGGTGATCCCTGAAAAAAGTTTTATTGAAAGTTTTGTGGTCCTTGGAAGCAAAGGTTGTTCCTGAGAAGTGCAGGTGAGTTACAGGAGTCTGAGAGCAAGGGGAGAGGTCTCCCATCGAATGGGCAGTGGGCAATGGATACCATGGAGAAAAACTATCACCTTCCACTCTCAAGTGTCATGGTCCTGAGAATGACACTTCTCAGATTCTCTCCCAGAATCACAAGGCTGCTTGGGAAGGTAGTGTCTGATAGTCATTGAAAAACTTTAACATTTACTGAGCCTTCACAACATGTCTGGAACCGTGTCCATTTTGGAGGAGGTCATTGAAAAGATGTGATGACCTGTTGACCCAGATGCTGGACCTAGACAATCTGAGGCTCCTTACCCTCCTCCCAATCCTTGGAATGTACATTCCACCCAGTGTTTCTGCACTAGGAGCAGTTTCAAGGATGCAGCCTTGAGAGAGTAAGGTATTGTTGAGACCATCTGACTGTACATGTGACTGAACTCTGTTAAGGCTTCTGCATAAACTCTTGTGGGTGGGTGCAGAGATCTGCTTGTCGTACAACCACCCGAGACAGGCCCTGTATGTAAACCCCATTGCTTATTAACACCTACCAGTTTGGAATGGCCTTCCTTCTTTCTTTGGTCTCTACTTACTCTTTGGGTATGGGGGCCAGTTTCAAATTTCACCCTGAGAACTTCAGAGGTTGAAACAAAAGAGCCAGTTGCTGGAAATATATACACAGATAACTTAGCAGGTCTATCTATGTATCTTATATACATAAGAATGTGATTTTAAGTTTAATTTTATGAAATTGCCATTTTATTATTGGTCAATAATGGTTATTTTATATGATTGGCAATTTCATATGATTGACGCTCAGTAGTTTCATATGGCTCAACATAAACAGTTTGTGGAAGTATTGTTTTCCTTTGGGGCCAATTCTTTATTATACATATGTGTATGTGTAGTATCTCTGGTGCCTGGATCATACAGGTCAGTAGCATCACCCAGTCATTTGATAACTGATCATGCAAATTCCTCTACACATTTCCAAATGCAGGAGCCAGGAGTCAGGGGGGATGGTAGTGAGGTACCATACCTCCTTTAAAAATCCTTGAAATTGTCAGAGAAATAAAAAATATCCTCAAGGAAGTGGGACTTGAGCTAGAAACTAAAGGAGAGTGTGAACTTCATTAGGAGGAGGGGTCTGGGAGTTCATACTTTCCTCTACACTTGCAAAAGTAAATAGGCTAGAATGAAACTACTGGGTCCAGGAAGGGAAGAAAAGAAAAGAAAACAGAAAAGAAAGGTCCAGTTTTGGTGAATGGAACTGGGGATAGGAAGGAGAATGTAAGCCATAAGTTTAAAAAAAGTGTATTAAAGGTCCACCCTTGAGTAAACTTGGATTTTATTCTGAAGGTAATGGGCATTCCTGGAAGACTCAGGAAAAAGTGTTTCAAGAGACAGGGGTCCCTTGCTCTCTGTATTCTACACTCCTCCTTCAGTCCATGTTCTAACAACTGGACATCTGCACAGCTTGGTTTGGCTGTTGTGTACCAAGGGGTGCAGCCACTCTGGGGTGATTCTGAAATTATCCAAAGAGGTGGAAGATCAGCCTTACCTTAGCTTAGAAAAATAGCGGTACCATTACTAAGACAGAATAATTTTCATATGAACACTGTATTTGTGTGTGTTTTAAAAATTTTTATTGATTTTTAAAGAGAATGAGGAAGGGAAGAGAGAGAAAGAGAGAGAGAGAGAGAGAGAGAGAGAGAAACATTAATTTATTGTTCCACTTATTTATGCATTCAATGGTTGATTTTTGTATGTGACCTGACCAGGGATTGAACCCCCAACTTGGCGTATCCAGATGACACTCTAATCAACTGAGCTACCCTGCCAGAGCTGTATTTGTGTTTTTATGTAATGCTAATGCATTTGTGTGTGTCTTAAAAACTTTGATTCAAAAATTAAAACTAACAAAAGCTAGAAAGCATGAAAGAATTAGTTCAGATATGTTGTGACTGCTGTCTGGTCTAAAGGACTGCAATACACATGGGATGTATCCCAAGTAGGTCAAAGTGCCAAGTTACTGGTGTAACAACTTCACACAGGATTGCTACCTGTGTGTCTATATGGCTGCTTCTCAGGAATGTCGATGAGAAGCTCATGATATAACCCATCTGAAAATTCTCCACTACTGTAATATTCTGGCTCTTTGAAGAGACAATGCATCAAAATAAAAATGATGCATGCACCATGATATTAATATAAAAAAATAATACTACAGGTGGTAAGTGCTATTAAAATAAAAAACAGCTTAAGAGGGAGAGAAATGAATGGATTTTGCCTTTTACAAGAGGGTGGGGTTGTAAATGTCATGAAATCCAGTTTTAGGGATTTTTCATCTGTTTCATCTTCTCTCCTTACAATCTTTAAATAACAAAATCTACCTTAATAAACAATCCCAAGCTCCTCAAACCTTCACTAGCAGTCAGCAAAGCACACATATGATCTGTGCTATGCAAGTAGCCCGTAGTTACATTTGCCTTGCTTTGTTTCCCATTGTTTTACCGTCAGCCTCATGTGCTCAAAATAGATCTTAAGCTCCTTGAAGGCAAGAACCTGGCTTTAAAAATGCGCCCAGCACACTGGATGTACTACAGTGCACAGGCTGATTTATGGAACATAAAGCAAGAGTCTGAAATTTTAAACTGCAGCTTCGCCATTGAGATGCTCTCGGCAGCCCAGCGGCAGCCCTCCGGGGGCACGGACTCGTCCCGCCCCCCCCCCCCACTTAAAAGCCCTTCCTCATTGCTGTTCCCCACTGCGGCCCGCAGGAGGCGCCACGGTCTCGGGTTATGCCTTACCCCTTTTCTACCCCTTTTTCCCCAGCACCTGAGGTGGGAAGCTGCTACTGCCAGAGTCTTAGCGATAGGAGTGAGGGGGTTAAGGGTTTTGGGGGTGGGGTGGGGTGGGGGGTGTGGAGAACGAGGACACGCGCGCGCACACACACCCTGGGAGCAGAAACATCTTCCATGGCTTCGTGGGTTTCTCTTCCCACCAGAGCCAGTGTGTGAGAGGTAGGTAGGAGTGTGTGTGTGTGTGTGTGTGTGTGTGTGTGGCACGTTTTTGAAGGCGAGACCCAAATCCAGACCAGGCAACCTGTGATGTGGCGCCCTCCCCACCGTCCCCGGTGATTAATACCCATTTTTCTTACTCTCCCCTCCTCCCTCCTCCTCTTCCTCTCCTGCTGCCGCGCTTGGCTTGCATAGCCTGCCCCCGCCCGCTTCCCCTCCCCCGGCTCCGATCATCACCAACTGGGATCTCGGCTCCTGCCTCTCTACACCCCCCCTTTTTTTTTGATAAAGGAAGGTCCCCCACCCCCTTTCAAAAACGGCTTCCTTCGGTTTCTTCACCTCTAGGAATTCTCGGGGCTTTGCTCTATCGCAAGTGCTCGTCAGGGTGATTTTTGATCACCACAATCCCGAAGTGCTGGCGTCCGAATGCATTTTCTTCTGCTTTGCAAAGAAGAGTCGTGAACTTCAAAACCCTCGAGACGAATTTTTAATACTGCTTGGCAGGCAAGGCAAACCCTCAATCCCCGGCCACCCGCCACCCCTCTCCGGAGACCCTGCAACCGCTGAGGCGCTCAGAGCCGGTACGTAAATATTCGCTTTGGTGTCTCATCTTAGTTTTGGGATTTGAGGTATCGGAAGATAAAGGGTCGAAGCAGTGGAACCGTTAACCAACCTAGTATTAGGTAAAGCTCTAAAACCCAGCAGAACCCGGTAATTGCTAATTTGGACGTGGCTTTTAAAAGAGATTTCTTTTTAGGGTGAAAGGGTAGGGCTCTCTCTGGTCTTTTTGGGGGGGAGGGGAGTGGTAAACCTTCACTGAGCAGAGAGCTGGGCATCGGTGCCCCGGGCCGGAGCCACGCGTCGAGACCATCCGTCCAATCGACACGTTGCAGGTGAAGCCCCGTGTGCTGCACATCAGCGCGGCGGCGTGAGTGTGAGCGGGGGTGAGTGTGAGTGCGCGCGCGGGGGCGCGTGCGCGGCGGGGGCGTGTGTGCGCGCGTGTCAGTGTACCCCTTCCAAGAAATGCCCAGTGTGCACCCCATGCACAATCAGAACCCATTCAGCACAAGCCCGGGGTGGGAGGAGGCGCTGCTGCTGGAGGCGATGGAGAGAGTGAGACAGACATGTCAGCAGCAATGCAGATGGGGCTGGGGGCTGCACTTGCTGGCGAGTTAAGTGGAGATGTGTTTCTGCGTGTGTGTGTGTGTGTGTGTGTGTGTGTGTGTGTGTGCGGGCGCGCGCGTTGCTATGTGGTGCCGCTTCTCCCTCCCTGCCTCCTTCCTTCCCACTTCCCTCCTTCGCTTCCTCCCTCCCGCCCTCTCTCCGCTTCCATTCAGGTTGGCTTTCCCACCTCTCATCCATGCCTGTCCCAGGAATGGTATAGCCAGACCTTTTCTGAATTATTTATAGACCGGTGCCAGCTGTTTTCAATTCCTCTCGTGTGCACTCTGTGGGAAATGCGGGGTTTCCAACCCCCTTTTCCTTAAAACGAATTGATATCTTTTTCAGAATGCATTTTTCTCACCCTCGGGGGGACACTGGAATAAATCCCTGACCGTTTCTTTTTCCCCCTTAGGAAGGGGACGCTTTGGGAATGACCATGCTCCAAGGAGGGACAGAGCCAGCCCCGAGCTTCTCTGCACAGAGCCTCTTCCACTAAAGCTCCAAAAATAAATAAAAAAAACCTGTAATTGCCAGAAGAATCATTAAAAAAATAGTCCAGCCACTAACCTCACATGCAAACGGAATAATTACTCTGGATTCTGCATCGTGAGCTGCTCTCCATACCCTGACTTACCTTTGAATTCAATCTTTTTTTTTTCTTTGAATTTGCATCTCTTCAAGACACAAGATTCAAACAAAATTCACGATAAATTGGATTTTAAATTATCTTCCTTTCATTTATCCTTCATCTTTCTTATGTGGATATGCAAGCGAGAAGAGGAGACTGGACATTCCCAACATGCTCACTCCCTTAATCCGACCGTCTAGAGGTTTGGCTTCTACAAACCAAGGTAAGGCACATTCTATTGTATTTTCTTCTCACCTGGGGTAAAGGATTCCTTGTTTGTCTCTCTTCAAGTCCCCCAAGTGGATTTTTTGGAAGAAAAGGTAACACGACATTAAAATAATGCTGGTTTGGGGGAAAAGGCTTATCACAAAGGGGGAAAATCTCCCATGTTATTTCTTTTCCTTCCTCATCAAACAGGTTTTGGGTTTTTTGGAGGCAGTGGGGGTGGATGTCTGTCGGAACAGAGGCTATTGAATGGCATAGGGTTTTTTTTTTTTTTAAATGAAGACATGACTGGGAAACCTGTGTGATTTTTGAGTTAAATATCATTTTATTCACCGAGGGCTAAAGCTCTGATTTTATGGGAATCTAGAATCTTTTTCTTTTTTCTTTCTTTCCTCCAGGCTGGCTTTCCCCCTGGCCACTTCCATGCTTCTCTCTCTATCTCCTGTCTCTATCTTCCTAGGCATCCTTCTGTGCCCTTTTAAAAAATGAAGATAATAACTGAGATTACTGTGGTTATCACCCTGAAGTCCACTTGCTGTCTAAGGGGTTGACATTGGGCCCAGAGATCCCAGGAGGCCTACTGCAGAGGGACAGGTCTAGGTGGGGAATCTGGCTGGTATAAGAACACCTGGAATTGAAGAATGCTGCAGGTTAAGAGGACTTAAATCTGAAGCTTGGAAAGAAAGAATTCTGTCAGTATTCTGCTTTAAATTTGTATTTTTTTGTGTGCTATTATTTTTGAGCTATAAATTTCTCCTTCTGTCTACACATCTATTTATACCCACACATCCTCCAAGCAAACTGTTACTTCCACACTCTTGCAAAATGGCTATCTTGCGGAGTTCTAAAACGCTGTGCATGTGGAAGGGGTGCAGAATTCGACACGTGAGCCTTTGTGTTAAACAAAGAGATGTGCCGTTTGCATGTTTGAGTCTTATACCCTCAGAATAGCATTAATACTTTAATTTTCTCCTTCTCATCAGTTTTTACAACATGTGAAATGTGGTTTGGCAGTATTTTCATGTACTTGAAAAGAGAAATAGCAGGAGAAATGGGAAAGACTTAGCTAATGACTCTTGAGCTAGTCACTCATGTAATCCAAGCTACCTCCTGAGGAAATCAGAATATCCATGTGCTGAAGGGCCTTGGTGGTGAGCTGGCTGCTCCTCTCCTTGGTCCACTGGCTGTACATCCCCAAACTCTGAAGGCAGCCAAATACAGCAATCAGGTCGAGATAATGATCTTCATATTAACATCAGAATTATTAGCATCAATAATCTTTCTTAAAGTATTCTCCCTGCCCAAATCTCCCCCCACCCTGTGCTTTTTATAATAATACTTTGAAATAACCTGAACTGCTAAAGGGGTGTGGGGAATGTAGCAGAAGGTCCTTGTTTCTCAACATCACAGTAGAAGATAGTTTTTCATTGTTCAAAAAAAAATGGATATAATCTAAATTCCCTACTCCCTTCCCCCAGGTTTCATTCCTTTGAATGATTTTGCTTAACTACTGATCTGTAACCATGGTATCCTAAAAGTGAGAGAGTGGGGCCCCACTTTGAACTATGTTCTCACTATGTCCTCAAATAGCTGAGGTGATCTGATGTTTGCTCACCTTAGAGACACCCGAACTGGTTCCTCATCTGCTTCTACACCTTCAAGTGGGAGGATGAACTCTTAAAATTACTTCAAAATAAACTAGAAGTATGGGTGAGAAACGCAGTTTCAGGTGCGATGATTTCATAGGTGTAGGTGGGTGTCAAAGGGCACATGCCCCCTTCTTAATTCCTGGTGCCTACGACAGTGCCCTGCACTGAGTAGGTCTTTTGCTGTGCTTGTTGGTGACGAGGTTGACGGAAGTTCTTTTGACAGGGTCTCAGCTGCATTTGTCTTGGTTGTTAATGGGATTAAGTCAGGTTTTATGCCATCATTAGTTGGCCCCAAGAACAGGCAAAGGACAAGAGGCTAAAAGGAGCGGGTGTGAGGAACAGGAGGACCAGGCAATGGGAACACTGCAAAGAGAAAATAATGGAATTCCAACTAGGAAGGGCTTGTTAGGATTCTAGGAGGAATCACCACAGGTGGTCTCTACCTTTTTCACACCCAAAGGCATTTCAGAAACCCTGGGGAGGAGGAAGGTGTTCCTGTCCTTCTCAGCAGATTTTGTGTGACTCAGGACTCTCTCCTTTTTCTCTCATAGCACAAAGAGCGGACTGGGTTCTCTTTTGACTTCGTTCCTTCTACCCCTGTGCCCTCCCTTACAGTGTGGGTTACATGGGAAAGAGATGTGGCTGCTGGTGGGAGGGAGGAAGAACAAATTTAATTTTAATTGAGGAGCCTTCATGATGTATAATTAAGAAAAAAATTAATGGGAAATAAAGACTTCCCAGGAAAGCACAGTTGAGGACGTTGGATTGGTGATTTCAAGGAAATCTGACAGCATGGCTGTCTTCTGTCTCCGTGTTTCAGGTGTAGCAAAGCATGATGGGCCTGTGAACACAGAACAACATGGCATCTGAGAGACAGATGTTAGCATGCAAGGAGCGGAACAGGGTGTTACCCCTGGATTGTCTGATTTCTTCTCTACATTGGTTCCATCCCTAGGACGCCTGTCTGTCTGAAGAGTCTTGCTTTGCCACTGTATGTGTGTAATTTATGATGGGTGGATGCAAGCAAGGAGAATAAGTAAGGAGACAGAATGACAGAAAAGGAAAAGAAGTAAAATATTTCTCTAGTGTCACTATTTTGCACACCCAATGCCTTTCTTTTAGGCTGAGCGAGAAGAGCGACTTCCTCTGGTGAAGGGAGGAACAGCAGGCACCTTGATTTTGTATTCCTGCTTCACCTCCAGAAAGGTGGCTTCAGAAACTTGACCATCTTCCTTGACCTTCACATATACGCACCAGCCTTGTGTGTGGAGGGACAGTGGGCACCTGGGTGGACACATGGAGTGACATTGGTTGGTGGGATGAGTGGTTCTTGACAGGGAGAAAGCACGGAGCTGATCTAGCCCTGGCCACATCACAG
The DNA here is from genome assembly GCF_014108415.1 of Molossus molossus. Lineage (NCBI taxonomy): Eukaryota > Metazoa > Chordata > Mammalia > Chiroptera > Molossidae > Molossus > Molossus molossus. The sequence goes on along the minus strand of NW_023425345.1, from coordinate 26,524,560 downwards.
TTAATTTGTAAAACATTCTCTCATCTTTTCCATGAGTATGATGAACTCAGGATGCAGGATTCCCCCCTTATTTTCTTGTTCAAGAATATAAAAATGAAGGTGACGTGTTCAATACTACTAGCAGGTTGAAGCAAAAATTTTATTGTTTATGGACTATGAAATACAGAAGAAGGCAGGAAAAAGGATGGGTTGTATGTGAAGAAACCAAGCCAAAAAAAAAAAAAAAGCCTATGAACCCAGGTTCCAGAAGGAGCCAGGGTGAAACATGATTCTAAAAGTTGGAAAACAATTGTCCTGAATGATAGCCTTCTGTCAATAACAATGAAGTCTGGGGCTGACAGAGCAACTCATCCCTATAACTTGTTGGGGTCAGGAGTGAATAAGCCCCTTTTCCTCACTGCTGTCTTACACCATCCTTAAGCAGTCTAGAAATTTTGTCCTTTCAGTAAACTACATTTGCAGTGTCTGGCACTATGCACACAATCAGATCTCTGTAAATAAATATAGATCAAAAGAGTTACTGGTCTAATAAGTTGTTCGCATTTATTAAAGTGCATCCCCTCTTTGCAACCACAGAAGACATCTCCAGGGAGAATAGATTAGCGGTTGAATTGATATTATCTTTCAGAGGGATGAAGAGGACAGAAGAACAGATGAGTGAGCAGGCACGACTCAGAGGAGGTAGGTTTCTAAGATTTACCTATGGTAAGTCTGTGGCCATTACACAAGATCCATTGGGTGGATGAATTCTTGGGGTTCTGTGAACCCAGAGAGGTGTGGTCAGTAATCTTTGGTTGGTTCCTTGTTGCTCTCCAACCACCTGACTTTTTTGTCTTTTCACTTTCTAGTACTTTCAGCTGAGGTTGGCAGAGAAGGGACCTAGATAGAGCATATGCTGATCTCTTGTTGAAATCCTTCGTGACTGCCCCAAGCAGAATAATTGCTCTGCCTTCTGTGCATCACCAGCACCTGTTTGTGGTTATTAGTACACTTGATCCTAAAATTTTTTTTTACATGCCCTGTTTCTTTAAGAAGTTTGTGAGCTCCTCAAGGACAGGGAAGGCTGTTTTTCCATTTGGAATCATTTGCACTTAGCATACTGACTGGCACATAAGAGATAGTTAAAAATATTAAATGAATAAATGGAGAGAGGAAGTGAAATATTTAATTAGTAGATGATGCTATTTGTTGTTTGTTCTCATGGGCATAGGAACAGTTTGAAGTTATTATGCTAGATGAGATCAAGAATACCAGAGCTCTGTGGCACTTTAGAAAGGGTCTACTTTAACCTTCTCATTTAATAGATGAAGAAGCTGAGATCCAGGGACCTTGAGTTTTTTGCTCATGGTTGTGTAGCTGCTTAGTGGTAGTGCTCTGTGCTCCACGCCATTGCCTGTGGTGAGATGTGGAGGCTAGCTGTGGATTTCAAACTCCTGAACTAGCACTTCTTAAATTTTATTGTCTGTAGGAGTCACCTGGGGATCTTGTTAAATTGCATTCTGATTCAAGTGGTCTGACATGGTACCTGAGATTCTGCATTTCGGGCAATCTCCCAGGTGGCTGGACCATGCATCATAGGCCTGTATCATTCCTGGATCTAATTCTCTATCGTGGTGAACACTGGCAGTTCCACATATAGATTCTACTTTGGGGACTTCCAGCATCTCTGCTTTGTTCTTAAAAGTAGAAAGAGAAAAGTCAGAAAGGAACCTATGTATTCCCATTCACTCATCTCCTCTCTACGGTCACTCTTCCACCATGGACATCTTTTGCCTCTTTCTGTTCCACTCTCTATTCATTCTTATTCTGGTCCTTCTTAGAACTGATTACTCTCTTTCTTTTTATTTTCTCCTGCTTCTGGGTTTATCTATTAATGTCTCTTTTCTTTCACACCATATTTTCTTTTAACTTTATTTTGTGCCCCTTTTCCTGCTCAATTATTCAACAAACGTTTGTTAAGAACTAATATTTGTCAAAGACTGTGTTATGAAAAATAATTAGCCCTGGTCTGTGCTTCTCAGCAGCTCATGATTTAATGAGGGAGGTGTGTAAGGAGATCATCATATATTTGGGTAAGATCTATCCAAGAGAAGTCTGGGAGAAGGAGGTGGGCTTCCTGGAGGGGTTGACAGTTAGACCGTGTCTTTAAGAATAAATAGGAGTTTTGCAGCAGGAGAGAATGGTCATTTAGGAGGATGGAGAGCAGGTGGAGAGGCATGCGGGTGTAAACGGGCAAGCCTTTTGTTCTTCCTCATTTCCCTTAACTTGGGGAGAGGAGAGCACGGGAGTGCCCAGGTTCATTTCATAGGAATTTTGGATTCCAAACAATGAGGCAGAGAATGAAGTCAGGATCTTCTTAAAAGGAGAGAGAAGAGGCTCTAATTTCTGCTTTAGTGATTCTACACTTAATGACTCCTCGCCCTGTTTATTAGGCTTGCCTCTAGAATGAACAAATGACACAATTTTCATTTTAGACCACTGGATTGCAGCTGACTTTGTTGATAAAGAAAGGGACAGCTGCTAGTTGGTTTGTAGCCAAGGAGAGAGCTGGATCCTCGCCCAGGCCAAGCGACTCAGAATGAAGGACCAGCTTAGCCCCATGTGTTTCTGGAGTAGTGAGGTAGAGCGTTGCCACACCATTCAAACCCTAGCTGTTTTCTTTAATGGCAAAGGGGAGTGACGGAAGGAGAGGGGCCCAGTTGCTCCCAGGGAAGTCATGCAATCCTTTTTGGTAGACTTTTTTTTTAGATGGCTTGATGTTTCAGAAGTATTCTTCATGGGGATGCCCGAGTATAGAGGTGATGAAAAGAAATCTTTAGCCACTGCTCGATTAAACTGTAGCATTGGTGTCTAAAGGAAGATGGATTTGAAATGCATGTTCTTCTACCTTTTATTTGCATCATTTTCTGCTCTTCATCCTTCTATCCCCTTCCCCCTACTTCCCCCATTTCTCTGCATATTGTGGTTTATATTCATTTTATTATCAAAAGGAATCTCAGCTTGCTGAAGACTTTTTAAAGATCCACTACATATAAAGAGAGTATCCTGGGTACTAAGGTGTATGGATTAGCAAACACAACCACTGGGGGACTTGAAGGACATTTATTCCAAGGTAACTTTAGGGTCAGGTGGTGGAGGCATAGAGCCAATGCCATGCCTAGAGGAACGAGGAAAGGGGAGAGAAGGAGGAGCAAAGCCAGACCTGAGTGAGTCCACACCTGGAATGTGAGAGAAGCTACAGGCTTCTGCAGGAGACAGCTTCCTAGATTAGGACAATTGAAGGTTTCAAGTAATTAACTCATTTGGCTCATAAAAGCCAAGCTGTGTTCTACACATGCCGTTTTCCACGATTCTGTGCATTGCTTCACTCAGAGCATGCATTTCCTTCTTTAGAAAGAAATTCAAGTTTAAATTTCTCATTAATCTTTATTTAGATTTTACAAAGCCCCTCTCAGGGCTTCAACTGGTTAGACTGTCTTAGGAAATCAGATCTTCTTCTTCTTCTTCTTCTTCTTCTTATTATTATTATTATTATTATTATTATTTTGAGAGATTGGACTTACAAACAGTGGCTGGATGAAAGCATCACATTGTTAGAGGAGTGGGGAGAGAGTCTGAGAAGAAACCTGGAGCTTAGGTGATGTCATGAACCCCTTTCCCAAAGCGAACTGTGCTCTGTGAAAATGCCGACGCGCAGAAGCAGTGCTCCCACCTCTGGGGGCCCTAGTCTGGTCACTCAGCTACCATGGTGTCTTTGGACTAGCGATCCATGTATGCCGTGTGTATCCAAATACACACCACATGCACCCCACACACTAGACTTGTGTATGTGTGGTTATGTTTGTGCAGTGACTTGCTTACCAAATATAGTAGTTGAAAATAATCTTAAATGCATTAAATATGTGTGTGCAATTTAGGTACAGTACTGCATGTGGTGTGTGTGTGTGTGTGTGTGTGTGTGTGTGTGTAAGAGAGAGACATGGGGTAATAAGAATATTAAACTTGGCAGGCACCTCGAAGATGATCTGTTCTCCACGGCTACCATCTGAAAGCTGTGAAGTAGTTCTGAGGTTAGCCACACGGTCCAAAGCCACATCCACATGTCAGAGCCACATCCACTGAATCTCTCGTCAGTGCTTTGCTGCCTGCTGCCCTGCCCTGCTAGTCCCCTTGGAATGCGTGCCCCTTAAGTCAGCCAGTGATGGGTGTTTTCTCCTCCACCTGTCTTCAGAATCCCCCCAAACCCCCAGGTCCTCCCTTGACATGTGATGTGTCTTTACAATTGTTAAGTTTTCCATGGACCTGGAGCTGACTAGATGACAGTGGATGAGGTGATGTCCTGGCTTTCAGAGCTTCTCTTTGTTTCTGCTTGTGTTAGTTTACTTTGTGACCATGTGCAAGCCATGGAATGTGCACCTCGATTTTCTCGTTTCTGAAACAGTGAGGCAGGCTAATGCCGAGCTCCTTCCCCAAGTTCGATAACAAAATCACCTGCAGAGCATCAACAAAAATACCCCCAAACCACAGCAGCAGCAGCAGTAGCAAGGAAAACAATGATGTCTTTGCCCAGGCTACACCCTAAACAGTTAAACTGAAATCTCTCAGGTAGGGATCCAGTGGTGGTCATTCAGAAATTCCCCAGGGGATTCTCAGTGCAGCCCTATTTGAGAACCACTGCGCACAATGATGGACAGGCCCTATTAGCTCTAAACATCATGCCGTCCTAGCATTTTAACATGTAGAGGGAGACCCTATCAGTGCTAAACGGTTACACTGCTCGCAGAGGGTCCCTGAGCTAGATGTAGCTGTAAAAAGAAGCTGGAATATGAGGGGCTTTGGTGGACAGAGTGCACTCAGGGGGTGGGACTGGTGCTGAATTAAGAGCAGAGCTGTGTTTACCCTGGTCCTGAGCTGGGTCAACACTGACAGGGCCTGGTGTTGGAATTAGGGAAGTTAGGGAGCTGCTTCCCTGACAGCCTTGAGACAGGCGTGGCTATGAAACAGGGCGAGTGGCCCTTGGTTCTGCACACACCCTCTGTTCTACTTAGTTTGTATTGAGGATGCCCCATTTCTTGTTTTGGAGAGGAAACCTCATTTCACTCCTTTGTAACACTGTGCATGTAGGAAGACTATTAATAAATGGGGCTGGAGAAGCAGACCCTGATTGACTGGTGAGGGGTGTGAATGGTGCAATTATCTTAGTGCTGGTTGAAGTTCACTAACCATGTTACCCTCCCTCTCAGTGCCTGAAGTGGAATATTAAGGCATGAAGAGGAGGAACAGGGTAGGAGGCATTAAGCTGTGTTCTTTTCTGACTGTAACTTTAATCTGATTATTAGGCCAGCCAGGTTAATATATATATATATATATATATATATATATATATATATATATATATATATTTCTTCCTTTTTGGCTCTCTCCCTTCCCTATTTTAAAATAAATGTGAACCTAAATATAAGAGGTGAGAAAAAGTCAGATTTATGGATCTGTGTTCTTTTAAAAAGACAAACCATAAGAAAATAAAAATACTAGTTCCGACATGTGCTAATAGCAGCTGGAGATGCGAGAGAAAGTTTACGAGTGTGGTTTGGACTCTCCCTGGTGTTTGGTGGGATATGCAGAGGTGTGAGGCACTGAATACTTAGGAGAAACCTAGGAACTGTACTCATTGATCTGAGTTTCCAAATATTTCTTGGTTGGCCTCCTAGGAGGAAGGACTGCTGAAGAAACTCTACCCTGGCCAAATGTAAGTGCTCATTTGGGAAAGTCTTTCTTGGGTAGGAGAATGTTAACCCTGTGGCTTTTTGAAGAAAAAATACTAGATAGGTTTTCATAGAGCCTGTAAGAGAAGTCATTTGTTTGTTGATTAATCTGTCATTTTTCCATGAGCACAGAATTCACCGTCACGGCACTTTCTGTCCCCAGTGCTGAGCAGAGTGCACTCTGCGTGTGGCCAGTGTTCAGAAAGCGCTGGTTGTTGACAGAGATGACAATGGAAACGAATGTGCGTTGCGGAGAATGTTGGCATGTTTATGCCTTTCATGTTTTCACTTCCTTGCCATCCAAACACCTCTTGGTGCTTTGGTTGAATTTTACCAGAGTTGAATAGATGAGAGTATCTTTAGTGCTAGCTATAGGCTGACAGAATGAAAATACACCCATTTCTTAGTGCCATACTTCTTTGAGCTCCATTTTTTTTCCTTCTTTTTTTTTAATCCTCACTCGAGGGTATTTTTTCTGTTTATCTTTAAATAGAATGAGAGGAGGAGCAGGGGGAGAGAGGGAGAAACATCAATGTGTCACATCGACTGGTTGCCTCCCGCACGACCCCAACCAGGGCCAGGAATGAACCATAGCTGAGGTATGTGTCCTTGACCAGAATCAAACCCCCAACTTTTTGGTCCACTGGCTGACACTCTAACCACTGAGCAAAACCAGCCAGGGCTTGAGATTTATTTTACATTGTGTTTAATAAGGGTATTTCTGATACTGTTGTAATTAACCTAGTTATTAATAACAGGAAAGGAGCAAAGGGAAGCTGCGATTTAGATGCATGCCCAGTAGGTCTGTATGACATAGGGAAGATATTGCCTGTCAGTCACACCTGGAAACAGGTCCCTGGCCAGGCTAGGCATGGGCACTGCAAGCTCAGGAGGATCTGAGATACATAAGCTCCTAAACAAAGGAGTTCCACCCTCTTGCTCTCTTGTGCACCAGGCTACAGGCTCTCTTGTTGCAGGGGGCCACACTCCCCTGCATTCCAGCCATGTGGACCCCACACAATGGACTAATGGACTGAAACTAGCCTGATGCTATTCTAGACTTAACTCCACCATAGAATGGAAACTTTGGACACTGGCTTTGCTTCTAGCTCTGCGAAATCCCCAGCTGCACATCTTCCAGGACTAGTTTAAGGGAACTGGGACTTTAGAAACTGAGGGATATTATTCCACACAAGTAAAAATCACTCATTCTCCTGTGCGAGTCTTATAAAATTCTTTTTTAAAAAATATTGTATGAACCTGACCCCAAGCACCCAGTGGGGAAAGAGATCCCCCACTTCCACCAGTGGACACCCCACTTCCACCAATGACATTTCCTCAAAAGCTCTTATTTATCACTAAATATGCTTTCCCCCTTCCCTTCAAATTCCATGTACATACTGGCCATTCCTCAAGGTCCATGCATCTGAAAGACTGTCTCACCCACAAAGTCTTGCTTGATCTTTCCAACTAGAAATACCACCCCCCTAAGTTATTTGTCCACATACTATTTTATTTTCTCTCTGTTTGTAGTACTTTTTTATGCCAGCTTTTGGGATAGATTCTTTGGGGGCTTTTTATCTTGCACTTCCCAATCACCTTCACTGTGCTGGGCTTTTTGTAATAAATAGAATAATGGTTACTTACCTTCTCAACCTCTCCTTTTTATTCTGTATCTATTTACAATAATGCTTTGAGTATTTTTTTAAAATCCTCACCTGCAGATATTTTTTCATTCATATTCAGATAGAGTGGGAGGGAGAGAGAGAGAGAGAAACATTAATGTGAGAGAGACACACTGACTGATTGCTTCCCACATGACCCAGACCAGGGCCGAGGACCAAACTGCAACCGAGATACCTGCCCTTGACCAGAATCAAACCTACGAATCTTTGGTCTGCAGGCCAACTCTAACCACTCAGCAACCAGCCAGGGCAATGATGCTTTGATTTTAACATAAAACTCAAGGTTGACTCTAAATGTATGAATGATCACCATAGCAGGGAATCTAGTTTATTGATAAATCTGCATTCATGCAACTGAGACAGGGGTTAGGGAATGGAGTGAGAAGGTCCTGGAATTAAGTAGCTAGAATTTGTACATCATTTTAGAAATAAATGATGGACTAAAAATACTAAAAATTATTGCAGTCAATCCAAATATAGTAGTTAACCAAAAAGGAATTGCCTTGCCTTTGCTTAAGACAATTTTCTGTTGACATTGGGCCTTGAACTGGCAATAGATGTTTATAGTATGCCTACTGCGTTTTGGGTTATGTTAACATATGTTATCTCATTTAATCCTTACCACAAGGCTGACATTATCATTTTGTTTCTCAGATGAACAGAGTAAAGATTAGAGAGCTCAAGGTCACATAGCTGTAAGTAGCAAGCCAGGATTTCAACTACGTCTTCTGATTCTAACCCCCGATTCTTTAAATTATACAGAGCTGCCTCCATGTAAAAGAAGATAAGGGTGCATGTGGTATGTAGAGGAACCCGTAAACAGCATGTACTTTGAAACTTCAGCAAAAGTGACTTCCTTCCAGATCCCTTCCCTTTGGGCTTTGCTCTTGGCAAAAGGTAAAACTCTATTCAAGTGGAAAAAAATGCATGCCTACAAAATAGCAAATTTTGGGACCTTAATTTAATTCAGTGAGAACAAAGGCTGAGAAATTCATGGTCCTGACCATCAGCATCTCTTTTATTTCACATGATGGTTAAGGCTTGGGCATCGTCTTTTTTTTTAATTGTTGAAAGTATTACAGATGTCCCTCCTTTTTTCCCCAATTGACACCGCACCCCCCCCCCCTTCACCACACTGTTTTTCTGTGTCCATTGATTATGCATATATGCATATAAGTTCTTTGGTTTATCTCTTCCTGCCCTGCCTTACCTCTCTTCCCTCTGAGGTTTGTAAGTCTGTACCCTGCTTCCATGTCTCTGGATCTATTTTGTTTGTCAACTTATTTTGTTCATTATATTCCACAAATAAGTGAGATCATGTGATACTTATCTTTCTCTGACTGGCTTATTTTGCTTAGCATAATACTTTCCAGGTCCCTCCACGTTGTCTCAAAGGGTAAGGGATCGCTCTTTCTCATAGCTGCGTAGTATTCCATTGTGTAAATGTACCACAGGTTTTTTTATCCACTCATCTATTGATGGACACTTGGCCTACTTCCAGATCTTAGCTATTGTAAATAGCACTACTATGAAAATAGGAGTGAATATATTCTTTCTGATTGATGTTTCAGGCTTCTTGGGATATATTCCTAGAAGTGGGACCACTGGGTCAAATGGCTGTTCCATTTTGAATTTTTTGAAGAAACACCATATTGTTTTCCATAGTGACTGCACCAGCAGTGTACTAGAGTGTTGGAAACCATCTTTGTTAGCCTATTCTTATGATTCTGTGAATAGACTTCACCTCCAAACTTAAAACTCTACTTCCTTTAGGAGGAAACAGTTCTTTTCTTTCCACTCATTTAATCTTGGCCATTTTGAAGATTACCCATTTTCTTGTACCTCTTTCTTTCTGAAACCCACTTATAAACTATTACTTTGAGTGGAGACTAATGGTTAGAGTAAGAGAATGGTAGTCAGCAATGCCACCTGGGTGTTGGGTTTTATTATTAACATGAATCATTGCTATTGTTCTTTGAGTTATGCTTGCCTTGTTCCAAAAAAGATATGAGGGAGCTAGTTTTGTTACAAATATCTTAACAGTTACTGGTGTCCCCTAGAGTTCAGGTGCCTTAGCTTTTTACTACATGCATATTTTAAAAACTACTTTTCAGTCATTGGAAGCAGGGTGGTATTGAGGAAGGGGCTGGCCAAGGCACCAGGAAACCAGTTCCAATCTTGGCGCCACCTTGGCTCTGTGTGATTCAGGCAAGGTCACAACCTCTCGGAATCTAGTTCCTCATCTGTACAATCAGGTCTTCAGGGGAGACAATTACTGTATTGTGGATCAAATGAGGAAACTTAAAGGATCCCCTTGAACATACAATATTATTTATAACTCCATCTCTTCAAAAAAACAGCTTTTCAAGGGCCTTCAGTGCAGGATATCTACTCCCAGTGGGCAAGAGAATAGAAAATCACTGATGGGAAGTTGGGCAGCAGCGGCAAAGTCACCAGTGTTCAGAACACAGAGCGTCACTCAGGCATTGAGATTTGTGGTGTTTAATCTGTGGTCGATGTCTCCTTCTCAGGGTCTCTTGAATAGTATTTATCTAGTCTAGGAGGATGGAGAGCAAGACTAATTTTTCTAGCTTTATGTACACAACTGTTTTTCCCAGGCTTATCTTGTATCTTTATATGACCCAGGAAGAGTAGAGATGAAGATGGCGACCCAAGCCGAGGGAAAGGATAAATCTGAAAGGCTGTTTTGCACTCCAGGCCTTTGCTCATGCCTCTCGCTCTGTCTGCAGGGCCCCTCTCACCTTTCTTCATCTGCTTCACTCCTATTCCGCCTTCAAGATTCAGCTCATGTATCCTCTGCTCCAGGTCCTCCTGGTCCTACCAGGCTGGAGTCACTGCCCTCTTCATGGTCCCATAGCCCCCAACTTGAAATGACTCCTGTCGTGTCTCTATCCTGCCAACCCCATGGTGTGAATTTTTCTAGGGCAGAAGCAGCCTCTGTCCTGTGCCCTGTGTGTCTAACAGAGGGCTGGCACATGGGGGACATGTAATACATGTCTGCTAACGTGGCGTGTGCACCTGCCAGCCCTGCGCTCAGTGCTTTACATGCATGAATGAACCGAACAGTCCCAACCACCCTAGGAAGTGTGTATAACAATCACCTGCATTTATGGATGAGGATACTGAAGCACGAAGAAGTGAAAACTTGCTTAGCTCAAATGGCAGTGAGGATTTGAACCCAGTCATCTGGCTCGAGCTTACACTTTTTAAGCTTTGTGCTCTACAGCTTTGTAGTGCATCTTTATGGTTGACTTGAACACCAGAGACTTAGAAGAAACATGTTGTGTGTCCAGTTCTATGTAATGAGCATGGTGGGAGGAAGAGATGAGAATGCACAGCAGAACTGGAAGGATGGTTAGGACTTGGACTTGGATGAACTTTTGTGGACCTCATTCTTCTGATGTGCTCATTAGATATGGGGCACACCCAGGGCTGTCTTCCAGACACACATGGGAATGTGATCAGTGTAATTACTGTTGGGTTTTCTAGGGGATGTAGTGGGTTGTATTTCCGGTACTTGTACTTCTCATCCGTTTGCTGTCACCTGAAGGTTCCTTAACTTTTCCTGGCTACTGTTTCCTTCAGTGACACTTTGGGGTGCTGGGGGCCCCACTGGCCTGCCTCCTCCTCCATCTTTGCTCACTAACATGGTGTCAGGACAATTCTGCTTAGAATTTACTAAAGCAGTGGGTAAGCCCTGGCTGGTTTGGCTCAGCGGTTAGAGCGTTGGCCTGTGATTGTTTAAAATTGTATAGTCAAGAAGAAGAAAGAGATGGAACTCAACCACAGCTTTCTGAATCTCAAGTCTAGGCTCTTTCTTCTTTGCCTCTACTTTGTGAGATCCTACCAGAACAGCTTATATTGGTGGAGAAGGCTTAGAGTAAGCCTCAATTGATAAATAAAAAATTTACTCTAAAAAGAAAAATGTGTTTGGTGGGCAGGTAAGTGTATTTAGAAATAGTAAAGGTTGTGAAGCCTGAAAAGGCAAGGTCAACATGTTATGCAAAAGATATAAAGGTTTGGGGCAAGAGAATTCTTTTATTTCTCTATAATTTTCTTTACATTTCAAATTTTTCACAATAAGGTGCATTTTCTCACATTCAGACAAGATGAAGTAACTTTATATTAGGAATTAGATAAAGGTGAAAGGGTAGAAGTTATCACCGAAAGGGCAAGACATGTATACTTGATTTCTTAGACATATAACCGAGAACTGGTTACTAACATACAGTTACATCTGTGTACATGATTGTGCACATGTGTGCATCTGCAGGTATGTGTGTACAGTTGGATTCTACCAAAGGTTAGAGAATACAAAACCAAGTTACAGTTGGAAAGGTTTTTGAAACATTAATTAAGAAGAGTAGAATAAATAACCTCAGGTCTTAATGACAGATTCTAAAATGCCTTCAACAAGGAAGTGTTTGCTGCTGGGCCAAAGGCTGCCATTTGAGGGAGTTACGGAGGACTGGAAATATATCTGAGGGGCAGCTTATAACCTTTTCTAAAAAGAGATGATGGCTGGAAATTACAAACTCATAAGCATAAGTGTTAAGTTGGAAAAGAATATTGAACCTTATAGTCAGTTACCGACCCCTTGAAGAGATCAGGGCATGGTAACCGTCAAAATGGCTTTTTAGAGAACAAACCGTATTAGATCTGTGGTTTTAAGAGAAGGACAGACTTGGCAGGCTGTAGATATGTAATTAAGAAAAAGTAATGAAAGTTTTAGGTCTTCCTTCCCCTGAGATTCTACCTTTTAGGCAGGGAAAATGGGGTGGGCTAGATAGCTGGTGCTCCAGATGGAGCCTTGGGCAGTGGCTGCTGGCTTGGGTGATGCCACTGAAGTGTGATTGGTTCTCACCGTGGGGGGTGTGTGTGTGCTTGAACTCAGCCTCTATTAACATTGCCAACAAGGTGGGCACAGTGGTGTGCTATGCCTGCCTCTCAGGGCTGAAGGGAAGAAGGGCTGTGCTCCTGGCTGACGGATGGGGAGGTGTTCTGCGAGTTGGCTTTGCAGTTCTGGGAAAGGGCAGCAGCCCCGTTTGCAGCCTCCACAGTCCATGCTGCCACCTGGCTCCCTGTGTGATCTTTGCCTCCCCTCCCACTCCCAGTCCATAAACGCATGTGACCAGTGATTCCTAAAATGTGTGCATACTTTTATGCAAACCCACATTTATGCAAACTCCCAAACTATCCCCTGGCTTAGGCTCCCTGAAGCCCATCCACGGATGTCCAGTTAAGAACCCTTACAGTACCCCATGTGTCCAGAGCACACCCCGGCAGATATTCCTCCAGTTATTTGTCTTTGAAAAGTCAGGACCTTGGGGGAGAATTTTCCTTGATGTCCCAACTCCTTTGTTCTTCCAGGATTAACCAACCTCATGGCTTCATTTACAGAATGTTTATGAAGGCTTGCCACCAAGCACAGGGCTCTGGGATCTCTTTGCTGTGGAATCAGGCATAAAGCTTGTCCTCTAAGAGCCAACAGACCAGGAGCGGAAACTTGGGCAGAGAAGGCTGGAGTAGGAGGCAGAATGGAAGGGAACTTAAGGTGGTTGACAACAAGGGCTGCCGTCTGGCCCAGACATGAGCCCGAGCAAGCCAGCCCAGCTGCTTGGGAGCTGGAAGATTCAAGGGCTTTAAAGGGGTGGATGTAATTCAGATGCAACTGACATAAAAGAACATTAGTTTTATTACTTTCTCCACTATGCCCATCCTCTCCCAGTCTACCCCAGCTGACTCCTTGGCTCCTGACTAAGGCCCTGAGAACAAATTCTAGCCAGAGATGAATTTTCCTGTGGGACCCCAGAGTGAAAATTTCTTTGATTTCCATTAGGATTCCCCCTCCTCTTCTAAAAGAGTGGGCAGTCAGTGGAGATGACCTTTTTGGATCCCTTCCTCACCCTTCTCACCGTGGGAGCTTGGTCTCTGCTTTCTGCTGGGTGTCAGGCAGAGCCTTTTCAGGGTGCCCCAGTCCCAGGATTTCTAGGCTGGAACTGCTGTGGCCTTTAAACTAAGGCAAACCTTGATTTTGAATAATGCAAGTCTGGAAATAGAGACTGCAGCCCCAGTAACACTGCCCAGAGAAGCACCTCATCTTTGATGTCAAAGGAACTTGAGTTCAGAATCCCAAGTGTGCCACTTGCCACCAGATGACCGTGGGTAAGGCACCTTATGTTGGGCCCTTGGCATTCCTCTTCTGTAAAATGCAGGTTATGCGACAGTCAGTTGAGGTAAAGTATAAAAAGTGCCTTGAACATAGCTCCCTTACCTCTCCCATCCACATCTTGTGAGCAGTGCTGGCGAGTTCTCAGAAGGGCAGCAAAAAGGAAGGGAGATGTCCTCGCTGACCATCTCCATATCCTATTGCTTCCACATAAGTGCCCACCCCACCCTGTTCCTCAGCCCTCCACTGGGCTCTAGTATGAAGAGGAGAAGAGATATAGAAGCTGGATATGCTTGTTTCTGCATACGAGGGAGACAGAAGGGAGGATATGAAATCCAGTGGTGCAGGATGACCTCAGGGAATGGGGAGTGTTTGGAAACAAGTCCCTAATTAGGTATGTCTAGGGGGGCCATCCAGAGAGCTGCCGGGGCTGGGAGCCTAGTGTTATTAGACACAGGGGCAGTAGCAAAGAAAGAGGGAGAGAGAGAAAAGAGAGAAATTGACGAAAGACAATAAGGTGCCTTCCTTAGGACATCAACTTCAATCAGGGTCTTTGGTGTTTCCTCCACTTTGTGTGGAGGAGGGAAAGAAACAGGGAAAGGGAGGGAAAGGGAGAAAAAGGCAGAGGGTGGGTGGAAAGGAAAGGGCAGAGGGCGAGTGGGCTGTCAGGAGGTTTCCACTTCCCGGACAGTGGGGGCGGGACTAGGGCAAACAGCCTGTGTGATGCGGTCCCCAGAGGGTCAGCGCCCACTGCCCCGTCCGCCTTCCCAGCCTGCCTGCGGCAGTCATCAGCAGTTTGGACACAGGCAGAGGGAAAGTCAGAAAGCCACAGCTGCTCTGCCTCCCTGGCAAGTTCTGTGTGGACTGCGGGCAGTTTTTGCAGCCTCTTGGTGGAAGTCAGCCCACCTGCCAGCCCCTCCGGCCTCACTGGGTGTTACAGTGGCTGTGATAATCCAGCGCGCTGCCCAGCAGATACGTGCTATCTGTAACTTGCTCTGTGTACATCACGGTCTTACTCCTGCCTCTAAATGGTGGCAAACAGACATTTTGAGTTCACAGAATGTCAAGCATTCAAATGGCAAAGATAAATCAATTTTGAACGTATCTGGGTTTTATGCCATTCGTACCATGGTGCCTATCATCAGCAATGTAGGGTTAATTCTGTACAAAATGAATGCGGTTTATTAACGTCTGAGTTTAAGAACTGCAGCCTGGTGGGATGTGGTCTTTGGGGAAAAGCCTTCCGTTTCCATCGAAGAAGGGGCGGAATCTATTTAAGGGACTGGGTCCTGATCTCCCTTGGCTACTGGAATCCGGAGTGGGAATCGAGGTGGGTGTGGAGGCAAGAAGAGCCTCCCTCTGCTCCCGCCCGGTTCCTCGGTGAGGTTGGGCTCCAGCCCAGTTGCAGCTGGAGGACGGAGCTGCTGCCAAGAGGAGCCGCGCTCCCCGCTGCTCTGTGTGGACGAGCCAGCCTGCGGCACGTGCGTGTGCCTGCGTGTGTTCGGGGTGTGCGTAAGAGACAGCGAAAGCGACGGAGAACACGGGAGTATGAATGAGAAATCACTCCTGTGCAGGGTGCAGGAAACTTCGGGGAACGTTCGCAAGGGCACCGATTGTGATTTGCTGCTCCGCACCAGCCGCTCTGAAACGCTGCCAGGTGGTTCTCACGGAGAGCCGGCTCAGCGCTGCGATTCCAGCCCCTCTGCCTGGCTCGCCCACACCTGCTCCTTTGTCTCCTCGCGCAGGGTGTGCTTCCCACCAACAGTGCTGCTCCAACAGCCACTCGAAGAGGGAGGGCAGTCCCCGGTTTCTTGAAACCCCTGGCCATTCTTGTCTGCCTACCAATGGACCCGCATTTCTAGAAGACACGGTGGATTGATTAAATAAATGCTCTTAACCCTGTTATTCTAAGCACACAGCTCCTCATGCTGTGGAAATAACTGTTCTTAGATTTTTCATTGTGAGTGGATTATTCAGATTGCCCAGAGGGAAAGAACTTTCTCTAATTTTAATATAACAAGTGTTTATTCAGCTATTCAGTTAAAATAGTCAACATTTTCACTCTTTATTCCATTTTCTACTATATTTTAAAATATACACTAAAGAAACATTTTAGTATGCTAGGATCATGCGTTCCTGCATTTTTCCATTGTACATCAACCATGTACCAGCTAAAATGCATCCTTCGCTGTGTCTGCACTCCCCTCCCCCCAGATCTCCAGCAGTGAGCCTTCCCTTAGTCCTAGTGTCCTTCTTGGCCTCTCCCGAGAAGACCTGGGTTCGCCCTCCTGTGACCTCCAGGCTTTGCTTCCTCTGCTTCATTTAGATCACTGACACTTGACCTGTCAACATGGAATCCCTTGTTGTCCCCCCCCCACCCCCGCCAAGTTATGTTTCATCACACTCTGATTTAGTTTCTCCATTACTGGCCCCTCAGCTTACAGTCAGATCTGCTTCCTGTTCTGTCGCTCATGCTCCTAAAGGCAGATAGAGAAAGTCCCAAAAGGGAGCGCATCTGGTCTGCCTCAGGGTCCCTCCTTCCAGAACACCATCATCGCTGAAGGACTGGGTTAGCCTTTGTTAATGACCCCCAGAACCACATGCTTGCCCAGGTCTTAACTATCTCCTCCTCTCCTGATGTGTTCTCTCCTCCATACTCCTGCTCACGGTTGATGGTCTCATTACATTTACTTGGTGGAGAAAATCAACACTCTCTGATGTCAGTGTCCATAATCATTCTCTTTTCAATATCCAACACTCATTGTTTGCTGGAGACTTCAGAGGGGCCTTTGTTCCATCATTCACCGTGTTGACAGCCTTTGTTTCCAGCCCAGTTTATTTTTCCGTTTTGAAGCCGGGTTGTCACACTCAAGGCCCCTTGCCTTTCCTGACATCTTGCAGTCCGCCCTCCCTCTGCTTCTTCGCTGCTGCTTTCAATGTGGTCGTCCTAAAATCTTTATGTACCCAAAACAAAATTCAACCCCCCCAACCCAACCCAGCCCTTCTTTCGAGGTCCATCTTTTTTTGGCCCGTACCAGTATTCTCCCAGTGCCTCAGGTCTGGCATTCAGGGATCTTGTACATCTTCATCATCCTCTCGCCCAGCCCCTGATGGATTCCCAGGACTCTGTCTGCAGGTGCTTTTGCATATGATTCCACCTTTCCACAAAATGTCAGTAGGCCTTGTGGTAAGAATCATGGACCTTGGAGCCAAACTCCCAGAAGATGTCAGTTCCTGGTGGTGGGACCTTTGCAAAACCACATACCTCTCTGGGTTTTGGTTTCCTCATTTATATAATGGAGATAATAATAGCATAGCTGGTTCAAAATGTCCTTTTGAGGCTTAAATAATGAAAACCTAGGAAGTACTTAGAACAGTGCCTGGTACCTTGTGAGTGTTCAGTAATTGTTAGATGTTATTATAGCCTATACATTAGTGTTCTCATCGGCAATCATGATGCCTCTGAGAGGACATTTGGCTATGTCTGGAGGCATTTCTGCATTTCAGGACTAGGGGAAAGGGAGGCTGCTATCATGTAGTGGGTAGAGGCCAGGGATTCTGCTGAACATCAGGGCACACAGGACAGCCCTGCAAACAGTTATCCAGCCCAGCATCAGTGTAGTTGAGGTTGAGAAACACCGCTCTACATCTTGGCCCCGGAAACTGCCACCACTATCTCAAGGTGTAATCTAGTGCCCCTTTCTATTTTTTTTCTCAGTTCTTGACTCTGTGGAAGGCTCATTTATCACATGGTTTCAGTTACAAACTGATTTTGATGGTTCTCAAGTCTACACTTCCAGCATCCTGGTTACATCGCCAGTAGTTTTTCCTGGGGAACATGCTCTTGATATTGGAAAATGTTAAAGGCGTGCGGGGGGGGGTGGGGTGGGGAGCAGTAACTAGTGTTCCTCTCCCTCCTCCATGCAAATAGCCACCCTCACCCCACATTTCCATTGTTGCTAATGGCACACTGTGCTGGCTCTGGTCCCCGGCTGTCTCCAAGCCCACACCTCTAGTCTACACCAGTTTCTGCCAGTTCTTGCTCCGCATTGTTTCCTTTCATCCTCATTTCCATTTCCATGGCTACTGCTCAGTGCAGGACTCTGGCTGGCTTCCCCGGCTCCCCTCCTCGCCTCCATCCTCCACACAGCTGCTGGAATTGTCTTCATTAAACACTGTTTTCCTCTGCTCAAGAATCCACAGTGGCTCTCCATTAACACTTATTAGCAAAAGGAAATTCCCCATGAAGCCCTTTATGGCCTGACCTCCCTGTTGCCTCGTTGCCTGGCTCTATAGCCACCAACCTTTGTATTAGTTCCTACAGGTCTCTGGGTGCTCACCTGTCTGAGCTCCTCTTGTCCTTGTCTCCACACTTAGGGGTGTTATAATCTCCCTCCCTGGGAAGCCTTCTTCTCTCCCTTTCACCAAAAGATGTCTGTCACCTCTTTCAAAAGCTGGTTCAGTCTGGAACTCCCCCAGGAAACCTTCCTGAATAAACCATCAGATTCTCCTTGTCCTATTACTCAATATCTCATTTTGGTATTAAGTACTTTTTAGACTCGACCTACATTAATTTATACCTGCTGATGCCTATAAAGAATCCCTAATTATTTAAAAAGCATACACACACACACACACATTTTTTTTTTCACTCACCAATTTCCTTTTGCTGGTACCTCTTAAAAAAAAAGCTAATCCACAGCCAAAATGAAGTGCACTGGTTAGAGGAGGGCTTCAATCGATGATGTCTCTGTCACCGTCTCCCCCACCCTTAAAGCCCAGGAGGAACCCCAAGGGCATAGTTTATGGGTGAACTGCTCTTCTCTTTGTGGTTGTGTTGGTGGTGGGTGAGAGGAGGAGGAGGAAGAGGAGGAGGAGGAGGAGAATCTGGGTTATCCAATCACAGGTAACAAAATGGTTCTGCTAAAGAGGCTGCTGGCGGGAGCCAGGAGGTGGTGTGAGAAGAACACACCAGGGCCCCGGCCCAGGCACTTGCTAATGGAGAGCCTCCATAGGGATAAAGCAGAGAACTAGGAGTCTTAAAACACTGTGCACTCCGGATGTTTTCATTTATGAGGGTAACATCTAGCCATCAGCACTTTGCTGCAAACGGGGCAATCTTAAACAAATGATCTCATTTGATTTATGAGGTGAGTGATCATATTCTATTCTGCAGCCGAGGAAACTAAGGCCAGGAGGGTTAGAAGATTTGTCCCTGGAGCTCTTGACTATTGTGAATTCGGGGTTCTTTCTATTGCCCGTGCTTCCTCAGGGGACTCTGTAAGGTCAGGCTTTAAGGGTTACCTCTCCTGTTTAGTACCCTCGGTTTGCAGATTGGGCTGCTAAGTGAGTCCCTGATGGCATGAGAGCCCATGATAAGCAAAGCTGGGCCTTGAATCAACTCCTAATTCATGTTCTTTTCATTTTACCGCCAACATTTCATTTTATTCTTAATCCAGGGTACAAATCAATCTCTTCACAACAACCTTGAGAGCAGTGCTATCCAACAAAACTCTCTGCCCTGACAGCCATGTTCCACAGCTTTGCTTCCCAGTGCAATGGCCACCAGCCACAGGTGGCCATGAGACTGCTGGGGAATTTGAATAGTCAGATGTGGCTGGCTGGTGCTCCCCACATGGACACCACCGCTCTAGACTCACTGTGTATACTCGTCAGACTGAGTAGTTTCCCTAGACCTGGGTTTTCACCTCATCTCCCTTCCCTTCTCACTGGGAGGTCATAGGAAACCTGGGGAAACCAGCGGTGGGAGCTCACTGGAGACTGGCATCATCGGAGTCTGGGTCATCTGCAAGAGGAAGAAGAGAGATGAGAAAGCTGACTGTGGTCCTGGGTGGGAAGTGTTTGTGGAGGACAAACAGCCAGTTCCTGGGTCTCTTCCCTCCCAGCAGCTGCATGAGAGCCCAGTACTCAACCTGTGGGGGCCTCAGCCTCTTCCCACAGGAGACAGGCAGAGGAGGGAGCTAAACTGCTTCTCAGAGGTTGGCGTGAACTGGGCTCTGAGGTGGCATCTTCTCCATGCGGTCCAGGGGGAGGTGGTTAAGGAAATGTGAGTTTGCTTGTGTTTCTGTCTTTAATTTCCATGGAAAAGCACCTCAGAAGTACCGGGGTGAAGCCTCTCTTTACAGCTATCTCCCCTTCTTCGTCTCTTGTGTGTTTGTATGTGCCAGTCTGGGTACATACAAACCTTTCTTACCAGATCGTCATTGCTTCCAAAGCACTTGTTACTGTCTTCACTGAGGCTATCCCCCAGAGAGGCTCCCGATAACACACTTGTCACTGCCGAGTCCAGTGATGCATCAGAAAATGACAAGTCCTCAAGAGTATATATACAGCTAAGGAAAGGGATAAGTTGATGGGATGGCCTGACCTTCTCTTTGCCTGTTCCTTCTCCCTTTCTTGTTCACATATTCTGTTCAACCTGAATTTTAATGTAATTTATTATTTATGCCTACAAGAAAAAAATACTGAACTCTCTAACCTATGGGATATGAGGCAGTGGGAGCTCTCATCCTAGATATATTGAGTCTTGTTTTCACATGGAAATGAAGGATCGAGGGAGAAAGAACTTTTCTTAGGAAACCAGTCTTTAATTACAGGACTAGAGGGAGGATGACGAGCGCTGATTCTTAGAGTTCAGAGAAATTATGGAACTGGATAACCTTAACATGAACTGTTCAAAGGACGCGGATGCTACTCATCCATGTAAAAACGTATCCTTTCTCTCTTCATTGCCGTGTGTGTTTGTAGGAGCAGAGAAGTCTGTTCTGTTGCAGCTCAGGGGCTTGCTGCTGAACCCCCAGGAGACGCTCCAGGTTTTGCTCATGATGTTGCAGCTCCTTGTTGGGCAGACAGACGTGACACACACAGGCCACCCAGGGTCCATACGGAAGGAACAGTTGGAGGCAGTGACTTAGAGAACAAGGCACTTGTTTTCAGACTGAGGCTTTTAAAACAGAGCGAGGGTCGAAGCACTCAGGGCAGCTGTGACAGAGAGCAAGAGTTATTGGGCTGATAAGAGATTTTGGCAAAATTTTCTCTGAGGAATATGGATTTTAAGAACATAACTCAAATGGCCATGAGTTGTCTTTTAAATCAGAGATCTAATCGTATCTGCCTTCTCTGAAACCTTTAATGGCTCATTATTGCATGCAGAATGAAGTCCTTGCTGTCCCCTGCTGCCATCCACGGGCGCCCGAGGTTTGGCTCCCGCGAGCCTGTGCGGCCTCCCGCCCACCCACCGCTTTCTCGCCGTCTGCTCTCGTCCGTGTACTCAGCACATGCCCTTCACACACCTCCTTGTCTTTGCTCAGACCATTCCTTTGTTCCTTCAGGCAGGGGCGTCTTCTGAGCTGCTCCATCCCACTTCGTCAATTCTAGCCATTCTTCCAGGTCCCCCTGCAGTCTCACCTGCTCTAGGAAACCTTCCCAGATCCCTCAAACAGCTGGCCTGCTCCCCTCTGCATTTTCATGTACCGCTCTATCTTCTCAGCAGCGCTCGTCAGCGCCGTCTTCCTTCAGTTATTAATGTGTATGTCTGTCTCCACCACTGGACGGGGGTCCTGGAGGTCCAGGCTGCACCTCGCTCATTTTCCTATTCCGCATGGAATCTAGAAAAGTGCACTGCATACAGTAGGCACATTGAATGGAATGGTTGTTTGTTTCTTAACTGGAACTGCTGGCTACTTACCATTATCTTTTCATTTGCTTTTTTTTTTTTTAAATCCTCACCTGAGGATATGTTATTGATTTTTAAAGAGACACAGAAACATCGATGTGAGAGAGCAACATCCATTGTTTGCCTCCTGCACACACCCCGGGGGGGAATCAAACCTGCAACCTAGGTATGTGACCGGACTGGGAATCAAACCTGCAACCCTTTGGTGTACGGGACAACGCTCCAACCAGCTGAGCTGCCTGGCCAGGGCTCTTCATTTGCTTTTCATACCTGGTTCATCGTTTCATAGTATTGTATAATCTTCCCAGGCCCACGTGGGGATGGATAAGGAAGAAACCTGCCCCGTGTATGTGATGCATTTTGCCCAGTTCGTCTCAAAATCATTCGGATGCAAAAGGAATTTCAGCTAAGAAGAATAAGTACATTTTGCTTTCATTAGAACTGGTTCAACTTGTTTCTCACTCTTTCAAGTCATCAAAGTAAAGGCGCGGACTTGAATGCCTCTCAGGTTCTTCTCTGTTCCGACAGAACCAGGGTAGCGATTCAGGCCAGGTGCCCAGTGGCTGCAGACGTGTGGTGAGACGTCAGCGTCTGCTGTCAGCCTGCAGCATCTTTACCGTCTCTTCAGGGTGTTGGTTTTGAGTGTGCGTTTTCCTCACTCGTGTTCCTGAACGGTACTTAGATTTATTTACAGGTCAAATCCTGTTACAAGAAGTAGCTTGAAAATGAAAATCGCTCTACTACCAAAGAATGTTAGGTTTAAATATCTAATTCATTTTTTTTCCCCAAGTAAATTCAATTGAAATAATTTTTGGATTTAAAATTTATGGCCAAACTGTTTCTAGTGTATTGCAGTCTTTTATTTTCTTCAAATACTTTAAAGATGTTTTGTTAAATCTATAATTGATTTTGTTGAATCTATAATTGATTTTGTTAAATCCTCTTCTTCTGGGATGAGAAAGAGACAAGGGGACGGGTGAGTTGGGAGGAAGAATCATTCATATACACCTGAGAGAAGAAAAGGGCACCGACCTGCCTTGGTCCCTCTCTCTGTCAGCTCTATCATGAAGTAATTTCTCTGAAATAAAAGCTTTCCCCTGTGATAGGGTACTTGGCAGGCTCAGTTGCAGTTTTTCTCCATTTTTGCAACAAACAGTGGGTCATTTATTTCATAAGATTTTTTTTCCCTTCAAAGAAGAAAAAGTCCTTTTTTTTCATATGGTTTAAATGTCCCCCAGTGGTTTCCCTGAAGTTGGATGGGGCTCAGTTTGCAGATGGCCAGGCTTACTTTTGAGGGTTCACTGACAGACAGTCATGCTTTTACTTAGCAGAGAGTAGCCAGAACTGCCCTGAGCATTACAGTGGAGCTCATGGTAACTAAATGAATGCCCGGCTCCATCCTCCCTGTCTCCTCCTCAGTGCGACTTCAGGGCCCGGTCATTGCCATGGACCTGGCTCTACTACTGTCCAGCCTGACCAGTTCCTTTGTTGTGTCATGTAGCAGAACTCTGGGTGTGTGTGTTTGTGTGTGTACGCGCATGCACTGCTGGCCTTTTTTTTAGTGCTGAGGTGAGACATCCCGAATTCAAGGTCAGTGTGGTTTAGGACTGGACCTAATGGGCCGATTCCATCTAAAAGATAGAAGTGTCAAATGGTATTGCTGAATAGGACAACTCATTGTGAGGCTGAGAACAGCAGGCCTTGGGACTTAGTGAATGTCAAAGTATATAGGGTGCCTGATCCAGGCCAGAACTCAGGCAGCCTGACTCTTGTTCCAAGACTTTCTAACTATGTCAAATGTCTGCATACTTTATTAATTCCACATTTTGATTAGGAAGACAATTTGAGATACTTATTCCTAATATGTATATATTGATTACATAGTCAGGAAAACAGAGTCCATATCAGTTAGTTTGAAGGGGAGAATTTAATATTAGGAATTAGTTACAAAGGCATTGGGAGAGCCAAAAAGCTACACAGGGCCTAGCAAACCCCATATGTACCCCTAGATCATCAAAGCAGGAAGTCAGTATTGACCTGTGGGTCACAGCTGTCCACTGTGAACTGGAACAAGGGGTGGATGCTTAGCAGAGAATGGAAACCATGGAGGAGCCACAGCCACTGGAAAGACACTGAGCAGAGTAGAATATCCTCATTTCTCCCCTCTTTGGCATCCTCTCACTCTCTCGACAGTACCTTCATTGTTTAAACCTAGCCAGAGTCTACTTGACAGCAGAGCCTGGGAAATGTGGTCTGCAGGTTTTGCCCCCGTAATACAGAACAGTGAAGAGTGGGTGGGCTGCGGTGGAAGGGCAGATCTTCGAGCAAACAGGAAAATCGAGGCAGATTATTTTACAAAGGTGATTGCAGCAATCTCTCTCATTCCACATGCTCTTCTGCCATGTGACCTGGATACACTGCATCACAGGGTGGAGCCTAGTCCCCTCCCCTTGCATCTGGGCAGCTTTATAACTGCTTCCACCAATCGAGTATGGAGGAAGTGATTCTAGGTGACTTCCGAGGCTAAGTCACCAATGGCCACACAGCTTCCACTGTGTCCTCTTGGTGTGCTTGCTCTCTGCACCTGCCAGCTGCCATGCTGAGAGGCACATGGAGAGACCAGGTGTAGGTGCTGCAGTTGATAGTCCCGCCTAGCCCGTGCCAGCCATGTAAGCTAAGAAGTTCCAGATGATTCCAGCACCCAGCCTTGGAGTCACCTCCCTGCTGTTTGAGTCTTCCTAACTAGCCCCGAAGATTGTGGAGCTGAGTCAAACATCCTGCCATACCCTATCCAAATGCCTACCCCTCAGAATTGGGAGCATAATAAAATGGCTGCTATTTTATGTCACCAAGTTTTGGAGTGGTACACAAGTGACCAAGATGTTTATTTAGCACACAATTACATATGTATACTATCTAATATGTTGAGTCCATTATAAAGCACACAGAAAACCATAAATTAAAAATGGGTGAGATAGCCCAGCCGGTGTGGCTCAGTGGTTGAGTGTCAACCCATGCACCAAGAGGTCACCAGTTTTATTCCCAGTCAGGGCACATGCCTGGGTTGCAGGCTCAATCCCCAGTGGGGGACATGCAGGAGGCAGCCGATTAATGTTTCTCTCTCATCGATGTTTCTATTTCTCCCTGTCTATCCCTTCTTCTTTCTCTAAAAATCAATAAAAACATAAAAAATGGGTGAGATAAAATGAAGTGTAAATAGAACTCTAACATTTTCTTCTCATACCTAATGAATGATCTTGCCCAGTTCCTGGGGTGTGGGAGACCACTCATTATTCTATACATTATATACATGGCCAGGAGAGAATGGACTATGATACTTCTGGTCTTCTAAATGGCCAGGGAATACTTCAACAAGCTCTGAGGAGAAAGATTGGGGGGAGGGGGAGCAGTGACAGAGAGGGAAAAGCATGTTGTGAGGGAGCCCAGGGAAAGAACGAGGTCAGGAGAGAGACAGGTAAACGGAGGTGAGAGATGGATTCTGAGAGATGGAAAGCAGGGTGTCTAGAAAGGGTAGAGATTTGTCCTGAAGCAATGTTAGACTTCAAGAGGACTTAGTTTCATTCTGGGATGCCATTCATGTGGCCCAACACTGCATCC
The DNA here is from genome assembly GCF_014108415.1 of Molossus molossus. Classification (NCBI taxonomy): domain Eukaryota; kingdom Metazoa; phylum Chordata; class Mammalia; order Chiroptera; family Molossidae; genus Molossus; species Molossus molossus. Next base: position 26,499,606 of record NW_023425345.1, on the reverse strand, counting down.
CAGTGTGGACTCCTGCAGATTCTGTGCAATGGTTGGTGGGAAGGGATGTTGTGTTGCAGTTTCATTAACACAGTGGGAACTATTACTGAGAATTGGTCCTAGAATTGAGGGCCTCAGAGACATGAATATTTTTAGGAAGAGATCAGGTTTAGTCTTTTTTCTAACATCTCTTACTCTCTTTAAGGATATGCACATATAGACACATATAGGTCCTTATGTACATTTTAATTCTTACACCATTGTATATATGTAGATATTTTCCTGCATTGCCACCCCCCAAGAAAAACTCCCCAAATTCAATAAGGTCTTTGGAGTTTTTCTTTCTTACTGCTGTATATTCATAAATCTGTTAACATGAAGTGTATTTGTATAGAACACCTGTACCAATAAACATATCTATATATTGAGAGTATTAAGAGGAGTTAATTTAAAAAATGGATTTCTTGTCCCCCCTCTCTTTTCTTTTCTGACTTAGTCCTAATAAAGTCTATTTATCACTTTCTTTCTATGAATTACCTTAGCGGTGGTTCTCAACCTTACTGATGCCGCAACCCTTTAATACAGTTCCTCATGTTGTGGTGACCCTCAACCATAAAATTATTTTTGTTGCTACTTCATTACTGTAATTTTGCTATTGTTATGTCTTAGGCGACCCCTATAAAAGGGTCATTTGACCCCCAAAGGGGTCACGACCCACAGGTTGAAAACCACTGCTTACAGGAACCTTGCAAAGCAACCAGCTGTATTGAGTGGTGGGCAGCCACTGTTTGGGGTGTGGCTCCACAGATTGTTTGACTCTGTCTGTGCCCTTGGAGCTCACAGTCCAGAGGGAGAGATGGACAGATGAATGGATAATTATAATCTGTGTGGTGAGTACTATGAAGGAATAGCTACAGTGTGCCTGGGAGCATGTGGGGTGGACACTTAGTTTCCATGAAGTTTTCCTGGAGTTTTGACAAATGGGGGCAATTATACAGCTCTTCCCAAACAAATTGAATGTGCTTGGCTTTTGGATGTAGTGAGCTTTCTGCAAACAGACTGGATTATTTGACTTGAATATCCTGTTAAAAGAGAAGCTAATTTGCCCAAGGGGACCTCTTCACCCCTTATGTTTAGGCTAAATGCTTTTCACATTGGGTTTTCTTCTTCCAGCTGCAGGGTTCCTGTCTTCCCCTGGAATGAGTTCTCTCTAGCCTGTCTACTAAGCCGAGAAACTGGAGCCCACACTGGTTTTTCAGTATATCTAGTTCATTTGTGGCCTTGGTCAGTCTGCATACAGGAGGTCACCTATACTGTGACCAGAGTTGCTAGATTTAGTGAATTAAAACATGGAATACTCAGTTAAATTTGAATTTCTGATAAACAGCAATTTTTTCATGTAAGTAGGTTTCAAGTAGTACAAAATTTACATACGTGTACTAAAAATATTTGTTATTTATCTTGAAACTCAAATTTAACTGTGTTTTATCTAGAAAGCCACGTCCCCACACTCCTGTGGCCTCGCTTTTCTCAGAGTGTTCGTGAGGGAGTGGGGGATGTTCAAGTTTTCTCTCCAGAAGTGTCGATTCTGGAGTGGAGATTTTGTCTTTCATCTTCCTCTTTCCTGGTCAAACTTAGCTTCTTTCTATGTTGCATGTGGCTAGGCCTGTCAATCACAGCAACTGTACTGAGCTTATTTCTAATATGGACTCTGGTGATGTTAAAAATCTGGCCTTTGGTTGAACTGCTTCTACCAAAGTGGTATTGTACTTGAAACTTATTTGGCTCCCCGAACTTGTAGTGGAAACTCTTTTTTTTTTTTTAAATCTCCCCCCCACCCCAGGATACTTTTTCCCATTTTAATCGGATGAGGAGGAGAGAGAGAATCACAGACGTGAGAGAGACACATTGACTAGTTGCCTCCCGCGTGACCCCGACCAGGGCTGAGGACCAAACCACAACTAAGGTACATGCCTCTGAGTGGAACTGAACCCTCGACTCTTTGGCCCGTGGGCTGATGCTCTACCGCTGAGCCAAACTGGCCAGGGCGAAGTGGAAACTCTTCATAAGGAACTGTGCCCAAAGTGTGAGTCAGAGGCAGGACCGTCGGTAGGCTTGGGACAAAGGGCATTCACTGTCATGGGACACCAGTGTGAAGTCTGAAATCCATTTTATTTCTTCATTTTTGACTGTGAGCAGTAGACTAGGTCCCTGGGCAAGTAGCTTCCAGATAGGCAAGGTGTCAAATATAAGTAACAACAATGACAATTTACTGAGCACACTGTACCTGCCAGATACCATGCTAAATGCTTTCCACACATGTTCTCACTTAATCCTCACAATAATTTAATGAGATAAGTACTCTTATCACTCTCACTTTTCAAATGAAGAAACAGGCTTAAAGAGGTTAAATAAGTTGCCTAGGGCTGTAGAGCCAGTCGGTGGCCACACTGGGATTTGAGCCCAGGTCAGTCTGATGACCACAATGCACAGGGCTGGACTTGGGCTGGGGATCTCAGTAAACACTGGTGATTTCATTTGTCTACTCTGTTTTCAAGATTTCTAACATGGAAAGACCCTTTCCAACCTCTTCAGTAACCGTTCCAGTGTGTGATGTCCCATTCTGACAGGTGACTCTTCCATGAGCAACACACTGTTTTTCTTCTGCAGTGTAAAACCATTCATTCCTCAGCCTCAGTGGAAAGAGCAACCTGATCGTATTCTATTTAAAGTGGCAACGTTTCTTTTTCCAGCAGCCACTTCTCAGTCTTTCCTCTGAGGTTCTGTAATCAACGCCATGATCTGAGCTAATTGCAGTACCTGTTTCCTAATGTTAAGTACTCTTTGTGCTCTTTTGAATTTCTCCTCAATTACATGTCGGACGTACGTAATGCACATGGATTTAATTGGTCTGGTTTTTGCAGGCTTCTGTACGGCCAACACAGCATAGCCTGGTACACAGCGAAAGGTGGGTATTGTGTTGCTGATTTCCTTTGAGGTGTCTCTGTCTCTCATGTGCCTTGATGCCCATCAATATGCACTCTGTTGCATGTAACTTCTTGATATTGTGGTTTATGATAGTATTCAATAATACCAGTACATGTACATGGGTTTGTTAGTAATGCTGTCTCCATTATGGTATGGAGGCCAATGACAGTGTAGATGTCATAGGAGGTGTGATCATAAGATCGCAGAGCCCCTCACAGTAGAAACACCCCAAGTCTGTGGCTTTGAGCTGATTGCAGAATGCCTTGTAGCTCTCACACTTTAAGTCCTTTTCAGACTTTAGGAAGCCCTGTTGGCCCTCTGATTAAGTGTTTGAATTGAGGGTCTTAGAAACCTGTTGCAGCTTTGGGGGAAAAGGCAGGAAAAGGGAGAGGAAAGGTTTCTGCCATTGACCCCAGAGGGTCTGGAGGTTGTGGGAGAGACTTGCAGTGGGGACAGTTGAGAACTCTTTCTTATTTTGAGGTTTCTCCACGTCAGCCAGGATCTTCTGAGATGTCTCTGATAACTCATCGAGCTGGAGTTTGCTTGCAATCCAGGCTGAAATGAAGAGCAGCATCTGATTTCTGTCCACGAGCTCTGGATTCTTTAGCCAGTGGACTCAGCCCTGGCTTGTATCCCTGAGTGCTTTGGGGTTGAAGCAAGGATTCTCCAGTGTCTAGCAACCACACAGACATATTTGCCATCGCCTGCTGCAGGGATGAATGGCCGGCCCCACCGGGAACCTGAGATATAGGCAAAGTAGGAGGACCTCAGGAAGCCTTCTAAAGGCTGATTTAGCCAAACCCTCCTTTCCCAAGCACTTATTTCTTCAAAGAAAAGAGTGGTCTGGTGATTTTGGTGGTCCCTGAGGGACCAAAATGCCAATGACTCCAGATGGCTCACCTGTCCACTAAATTCCCATTAATCACTGGTTGCCTGTCTAAATCCAGGAGCTCTTAAGTCTGAACTCCTCTTCCTTTTAGAGACATGGCTTTTGAATGAACAGTCTTTGTTAAGTCACCAGTGTTGGCTGTGCCACCACCAACTGTGGTACAATCTTTGGCATCAGAGTAGAACCGGATGACATTGGCAAAAATTAATTTAAGAGGAGATATATATATCTCCCAAATCTGTAGGACTGTTCTTGGTCTGTGAACAAAGAAAAGTAGGACTTCTTTGCTATTTACAGTGTCGTCTCAGCAAGGCACACTTTTCAGCATCTTTGGTCCCCCCAGAGGGCTAGCAAAAGTTTGTTGTTCTTTCATCGCAGTACATTTTCAAATTTAGCGTTTAGACATGTGAGGCAGGGTTAGATTGATCCTTATGAAAATTAAGCATTGCCCCAAAGGATCCCCCCTGGCAGAGACTTTCTTTAGGCTTTTGCTATGAGGCAATGTGGCTATTTTTGCCTCAGAACCTTCTTTTTTGTCTCCATTCAACAACAGTGTGGCATCTTGAGTTATATTTGCCCACGTGTTAGTTTTGGGCATTGTCTTCTCCTCCCCTAATAGCACTTTTTTCCCCCTACATTTAACTGATAGTTGGCTTTTGGATAAATAACTGCCATGCTTTCAGGATCCAGGTGCAACTATGACAACTTTTGCCGTAGTTTTCTTGTAGAGATGCGCCGAGGAGAGTGAAAGAACAATTTCAATTTAAAACGTGCTGCTTTCTTGGTTCTGGGACTGGCCGGTAAGCCTGGAGGGTGACAGATGACATGCATTTAACATTGTGGAAGAGATTTGGAGAAGAATTCATGCTTCATCCCCAGCCTTGTGCTGTATGTCAGTGATGGTTGCCATGGTGATGTTTTTGGTGCCATCAGCAGAGGATTTGGGCTGCAGCTGGGAAATGAGCCACAGCCACAGGTGGGGTCCTATAGGATCAATGCCCACTTTCTGTCCTAGGATTTCAAGTTGGGAAGGACAAGTGGAATGGATTATTAACAATGCACAATGCAGGAGGGAGAATATTCCAGGGGACACTGGAATATTATGTTGCAGGCCGTGGGGTGGGGTTGCTCTTGGATGTGTGGGGAATGTGCATGGGGTGTGGCCGTCTTTGTTCCCATCATTGACCACCGCCTCCAGTGAGGGCAAGTGTCACTTCTGAGTTGTGTCACAACTGTCCTGGCAAAGGCTGTTTCACTCCCGGGCTTTGCTGCTTGCTAGACCAAGCTGTTGACTGTCCCCTGTTGGGAGATAATAAGGAGAAGAAAGCAATAAGCGGGCCTAGAGAGGTGGAATCCCTGGATAATACAGGTGGTGATCCTCAGCCTTTTCCTGCTTCGTGGGCACATAGACACCAAGGGGATACGTGTACATAACTCCATGGTTTATCAGTGACGCTGACCAGACCCTCGTGGGAAAAGCAACAGGTCTGCAGTGATCCAGAGGTTCCCAAACAGCATCCTTCACACTGGAGAACAGATGCTTCTGTGCGTCCATGAAGACTTTGCAAGGATAATTTTAAGGCACTTGATTTCCAGATCTTCTGTTTTATAGTGTATTCTTTCCTAAAATTGATCTGCTTAAGAAATACTACTTCCCCTTTCATGGTTGCCTTTTATCACTTTGCAAAAGAAAGGCAGATCTCTCATTTTCCCAGAATTCTACTGTATTTTTCACCCCAGGGTGAAACCACTTATAGGCGGGCCACATAAAGGGATCATTAGAAATATTCAAATTAGGGGGGACTTCCTTTATTTAAGACACCATAAAATATCCCTGTATTCAGCTTATTAAGAGATATACTTCTAGTGAGATTTTTTAAAAAAATCCTTACCCAAGGATATGTTTTTATTGATTTTTTTTTTTTTTTTAGGGAGAAAAAGAGAGAGAGAAAGAGACAAACACATCAATCGGTTGCCTCCCATAGGTGCCCTGACTGGGAGTTGAACCTGTGACCTTTTGGTGTACCAGACAACACTCCAACCAACTGAGTCATACCAGCCAGGGCTCTAATAAGATTTTTATATTTATATTTTAAATTGTGGTAAAATACACATAATATAAATTCCAGTAAGATTTTACTTTACGTTTAATACCTGTCAATAATTGTAAAGTATTTGTTATTTTCGCTAAAGGTTTACAAATAATAATTGATATACTATCTCAATCTAGAAAGGAACAATTAAACACTTAGAGCCTATCATTGCCAGTAATACAAAATCACCATAACTTTAATTTATATACATATTTTGGTTGCAGAGAAGTATGATAGGAAGTGGTCATTAAAGTAGTTTCAGACATTATATCTGTTAGATTATCACAGAGTCTTGTGGGAGAAATGAGAGAGTAATATAATCTCAGGAAAAAATGAATGATACACAATTTATGACATCTAAAAAAAGAGCTTAATCTTATATTTAAAAAGTGGATGATGGTAGATATAAAGTTATTGTAATATTTATATTCCATTGAGTACATTTAAAAGACTGACATTACAGTTTATTTAAAAATGTTAATATTTACTATGTGCCAGAAATTGTATCCTTTGCCACTGCTTAGAGAATGGTGGAAAAAATTTAAATATTGGTTTAAAAATAGGCACAGAAGTACATAATTTTAAAGAATCCTTTCAGTGAATAACTGAACAAAAAATTTTGAAGACACTATTCACACAACCTGCCCCCCCCATTTTTATGCATTTATATTAACTTCAAAACCTGACTTTTCTTGTTTCCTCCTTTGACCCATCAGTATTTTTCCTCAGTATCTCCAAGAAGTGGTCTGCATCATTCTCTGGAATGTTCCACAGAGCTAGTTGCCTCTATTCCCAAATTAACCTTGTTTATCCACCTCCTTGCTTTTCTTCATTGTCATGATGTGGGCAATGGTTTGGCATCTGCATAGCTACTCCTTGGAATCAGGTCTAGTGATAAATGGTTTACTTTCTTTCTTTCTTTTTTTTTTTAAATTCCCGCCCCCCCTTTATTGATTTTAGAGAGAAAGGAAGGAGGAGGGAGAGGGAGAGGAAGAGAGAGAGAGAGAGAGACATCAATGAGAGAGAACATTGATTTGCTGACTCCTGCATGCCCCCCACTGGGGATTGGGCCCACAATCTTGTGCATGGGTCCACAATCAACCCTGAGCCACACCGGCTGGGCTGGTTTACTTTCAAGTACGAATGCCTCGTCGTGTGCTTCTGAAATCAAAGTCAGGTGTTTATGTCACCTAAGCTCCTAGACTTTAGTTGGGGTTGGACTGAGCTGTTTTGCCATGGCTCCTATACTGTCGATTCTGTTCCTTTGACAAAACAGACCACTGTAGCACTCTTGCGAGTCTGCACCATCCTTCACGGACTCTCATACACCTGTAGTTACTGGTGCTGTCTACTATATTCTGGGGAAAGGGAACTGTGGAGAGAAAAGTGAAGCCGGTGTACAGAAAACAGGCTGTCATAGGGCCTTCGGGAACGTGGCATTGTTCTCCCAGGTAAGACAAAGGTTCAGGTGTTAGCAACTGTCTTCAGCTCCTAAAGCAGCTTTCTTTAGAACCACACAGGCAGAGCCAGACTTAGGCAGTAACACCCAGGAATGCAAGGAGAATCTGTGGTGATACAGAAAACACAGCCTTCAGAAAGGAAGTGTAGGTTAGTTAAAAATTGTAACACCTCATAAAAATGCTTATCCTGCCACTTCTCACTCTCTTATGTCATAACAATGCTACTTTCAATGGATTAAGCAGCTGCAACAGGAAGAGTAGCAGGTACTTAGTTGCATTTTATTTGGTGGGCCGGTAACTTTTTTTTTTGGCCTGCCCCAATTTGTTTCAGACCTTAGACCTCCAAGCCCACATTTACTACTAATGTGTCAGTTTAGGAACTTACATTGACTCCCTCATTCTAGAAAAGCACATAATACTAGAAATGGCATTTATTTTCCTAGCCATAACCATCTGATAAGTGAAGCAATGTATGATTAACAATTTACAGTTTACAAGAACCATACAAATTAAGTTACCCAATAATCCAGACCTTGGGAAAATTAAAGCTATGAGCATGCAAGAAAATAGGTAACTGAACCAGTAACCCCACAACTCTCCCTCTCAGCTGGGAACCTATACATTTCTTTTGTATTTTAGATTAGCTAGCCTAGTCCAAGACACATAGTAACTGCATGAAAAATACTTGAGTAATTGGGTAAAACCAAAAGAAATGTATATTCCTTGGACTCAAGTCAGATCTGGGTTCATATCACTGCCCTTAACTAACTCCGTGACCTTGGGCAAGTTATTTTATCTTCCTGATAGTCACTTTTATCATTTGTAACATGAAGAGGACAAAGTCTACCCTTGTAGTTGAAAGGACTGGAGAAAGTGAGTGTGAAATGCAAAGTAGGTGCTGAGAGATTATTGCTATTTTCCTGCAAGGCGTCTTAAGTGTCTCCCTGTCCCTGGGGCTGTGCTAGCCCCTGGCATGCAGAGGTGGATGGCAGAACCCCCAGCTATCTGACATTAACGGCGATTTACACAGCTCTGCTGTTGTTGGGAGCTATAATGGGACACACTTTCCACCCGTAACAGCACATGGTAGTCATTTGGGTGTTTAGGCTGTGAAATGTTGGGTTGTGTGACTGAGACAGTGTCCTTGAAATTGTCACCGCTCCTCAGCAGCACGTGGTTAGAGAAGAGTTTTAGGTCACTGAAAGCACTTATGGGAAGGGGGTGTGTGGCAGTTTAGAGCATGATGTTTTGCCTTTGAGGAGTGATGTGAGAAGACCTAGATAGGAAGGGAGCAAATGAGATAAGGTGGAGGTCATCCTAAGTAGGCAAATCTGGAAATATTGATCAAGGAATTGGTGTTCACTCATTTATGCATTAATTCAACAGATATTTATTGTCTACTATGTGCTGTGAACTTCTGTAGGGCCAGCAGTACAGCAGTGAGCAGGCAAGGCCGGGTCCCTGCCCTCCGGAAGCTTTCTCTGTAAAGGGAGAGATAATAAACAGATGTGAACATAAATGATATCAAAGAGTGATAAGGGTTGTCAGTACAACTGAAGACAGATGAGGGGACAGGAAGTGAAGGAAGTTCTATTTTAGATAGATTGGGCCGGAGAGGCCTTTTGGATAAGGTGACATTGAGCAGAGAATTGAAATAAGTGAACAGAAACATCTGGGCTGAGAGCATATCATGCAGAATGAACAACAAATGCAAAGTCCTGGAAGCAGAAATAGGCATTTTTGTTTAAGAAAAAGCAAGGAGGCTGTGCTGAGAGGGCAGTGCACGGGGCAGAAATAGTGACCGTGGGTCACAGAAGTGGTCCAGGGCCCATTCTGTGTAGAGGTTTGTGGATTATGCCAAGGCCTTGGCATTTTATTCTAAATTCAGTAGGGAACCAGTGGAGATTTTGAGCAGGGCGTAATGTGATCTGACTTAATGATCCTTTATGTAAGCAAATTATCATCCAGAAAGTGCCGTCTTATAAATGATCCTTTGATTTGCTAAGCGAGCCTGATGGGTTAGTTCCATTTCAGACATGAAGGGAGTAATGGAGTCCAGCAGGTACTAGCCTGGCCTTTAAGCTCAGACAGACTTGCACTTGAATCTTGACTCTATTCTAAGGTTTTGTAGCTTTGGGCAACATTTAAATTTGGCACACTTCTCTTTTCTCCTTTTTAAGATGGTGGAATCATACTAAGATCTACCTACAGGGCTGTTTTGAGGATTAAATGAAGGAATATTGCTGAAGTGCTGCTGTATGGCTAGGTCCATGCACGAGCAGTGCTTCAGGAGTGGGGTCCTTTGCTCTTCTTATGAAAGAAGAGAGAGCAGTTCTAAGACTAGAAGCCAGGCCTCCGGGTGCCTGCTCCACCACTGCCCCATACTGCCAGCCACCGAGGAGATGCTGTTCCCATGGGCAGAGGTGGGGAGGCCTTTGCAGTGACCCGAGGGGGTGAGGACCTGATCAAAGTGCCAGCTAGGCAAGGTGACTCCCACAGTGGCTCTCGGGATCCTCTGTGATTTATCCTCCAGGGGAGACATGATAATGAGATTGTGCTCTCTCCCCAAGTCTAGTGCTGTGTGCGCAGCAGGCCCTGGATAAATATTTGTTGAGGATGAGAATCCTTTAAAGTGATTATTGTCTCAATTGAAAGACACTGTCTTATAAATTCCCATTAATTTGGATTCCTTGGATTTATATAAATTCAGATCTGATCTTTATCCTTTGTATGAAATGAGGTGTTGGAAGTAAGTGACTTACCTCGGGACTTTATAAAAAATAGAATATTACCTAATTTAGGCCTATCAGGATGTTGTTAATTAATTTGCCTCATTTTATTTTGTTATTCGTAGTGTCTTCATTTAAAATGTTATTTGTACAGTCATTAAAAGTCATAAAATAATTATGTCAAAAGAATTGAGTTTTCATTAATTTCGATAAGATATCCTGGCTCTTAAAAATTGCAAACAAATTAGATTTAACTACATTATTTGGTTGTACAGTTAGGTTCCAAAATAGGAAGTGCTTGGTCATGTAGCTGAGGAGCTGACAGGTGGGTGGAGGGGTGAGGATTGGAAGAGATTTCTCGGGCCCAGGTGAACAATTCCAAAACAATAAACAGGGAAAGGGGTGGAAGCTTAAAAAGTGGATCAGTAGGACTTTCTGAAGTTCTGGGCTGTACTCCCTACCCCTTGTCATATCAGCTGTCCCAGGGGGCAATTCCAGTCCCTCTGTACAAGCACCTATGACCAATGAATGGCGTCTGTGATCTCAGAAGCCATCGGTTCCAGAGGCAAAGGTAGAATGCTGAGAGATGGGAGAGGGGTTTGCATGTGGAAGATGGTCAAAGGCAGCACTTTTTCAAGGTTTGTAAGAGAGGGGGTTAAAGGGGGACTGCCCTGGGGCACAGAAACGTGAACCAGTTGTGACACATCTGTACCATCTTTGACCTTTTGCCCAGGAGAGGGCAGTAACATGCTAACATTCAAGCTTTTCCCACTGTTCTTAACAGACACTGCGGGAACCAGGCTAGAGTTAGTCTCAGGTGTGCCTCATTTTCGCTTTCACCTGATCCACGTTCGGTCTTCCATTTAGCTGTTTTCACCTGTGGCTCCCACGCACAGATCCGGAGGTGACATTTTTCATCCGTTCATAGGATGCTAACAGACGGGAAATCTGTGGCAATGCTCTGCTGTGTTTGATGCTGAGTGCTGCAAACCTTGGTGACCACTTTCCAGTGGGTCAAGTTCAAGGGCAGATTGTGCCCAGCTCTATCTCAGCCATTGAGGTGACCATCCTATCCCTGACTTTCCTAGACTAATAAATCATGTTGCCCAGCGTTCACATCCTCCAACCTACTCCACAGCTTCATATTTTAGACTTTGAAACAAGTTCATACCCAATCTCCTGCCTTTTGCAGGTTTGAAATGAGAGTGGCATTATGTCTTTTCCCTGTCCTTTGTCCATGTTCACAGCAGGAGGATTTGGCCGCCTGTCCCAGACTCATCACACCCATGTCTAGGGTTATCAGCTTTTCTTTGGAAGAACTTTTTGACCCCAAGTGGGAAGTTGTGTGCTGGTTGCAGGCATTTTTAGTCTTTGACCAGGCTCAGTCTGAGAACCTAATGTAGTCTCAAAGTACTACAGATAGGAGGAGGCTTTGGGCTATAAGATCAACCTTAGTATCTAGCAACATTGTGCTGATCCTTCTTGGAAATTGGCTTAGCTTTATCCAAGAGTCACTGAATCAAGACTATGACTCTCGCCCTGGTCGGTTTGGCTCAGCAGTTAGAGCATCAGCCTGCGGTCCCGAGAGACCCGGGTTCAGTTCCCGCTAAGGGCACGTACCTTGGTTGCAGTTTGTCCCCGGCCCTGGTCGGTCCTGCGGGTGGCAGCCACTCGATGTGTCCCTTTCACATTGATGTTTCTCTCTCTCTCTCTCTCTCTCTTCCTCTCTCTCCCTCCCACTCTACCTGAACAAAAAAATGTCCTCGGGTGAGGATTTAAAAAAAAAAAAAGACTATGACTCTCTTCCCTACTTAAGCCCTCCAACCCACCAGCTTGTGGGTGTGCCTGGGCCAGTGGTACCCACAGAGGGGCACCAACATAAATACAATGGCTCATGAAAGAAAACATGTGAAATGAAGGAAAGCTGTGAGAAAGAGTAGGTAGACAGGGTAAGTGGTGGGAGGTGAGGTTGTTATGAAGTGGTGGATGGTCAGGAGAGAAAGAATCAGTATGAACTGGAACCTCACAGGCCATGCAAGCTTCATGTGAGTACCTGGTGTCGTGTATGGAGTGTATGGGTGTTTGTGAGATGGGAGTGTGTGTGTGTGTGTGTGTGTGTGTAACATTCTCTTGTCACAGAATAACTTACTTAGCAAAGTGTTTCTAGGATACTATGAAATGTGAATTTCATCTCTGTCCCCTTCTCTCCACCAACCATGCCAAGGTCACAAGCCATTATTTCCCAATGTTGAGTGTTTCATGATTTCCAGCCATAGGGCTTCCCTGGTTTCTCCTGGGAGTTTGCTTCACACTCTGTTGAGTTTCAAATGTTTTTTAATACTCAGCCTACACTTCCCTTTGCTCAATTTCACCCCATTATCTCCTAGTTATACCCCTTGTACCACCCTCATAAATCAATCTCTTCTCCCACTTCATCATTTTGGTAGTTTGGAGCCTTATCTGTTTGTGTGTGGGTAGGGTGAAGGGGGAGGAGGAGGATGGGTTGGAGGGTGAATGGGAAGGTGAGAAAAAATACTGGGGAGAAATGCCTTCCGGCTGTGCTACATGGAGTCCTGCTCTTCCATAAATCATAGAGCCGTCTGAGGTAAATCCATCACGGCGGGTCTGAGGGACAGCGCCACCTCCAGCAGATGGCGTGGGCGCAAGTGGCTCCGGTTGCTGACAGGTGAGCCAGTGGAGCAGCTCTGAAAGGCTGTCCTGTTGCAGGTGACTTAAGTCTTGGTTTCTTTGCAGTGGTGAAACTGTGACTATCTCAGGGCACGGGTGAAAGTTAGTGATGCAATCTGTGGATTTCCAATTCTTTCTCCACAGATTCATATGCTTCCAATAAACATTCTATCGGACAGAGGCCTGTGTTCCTGGGTTTTCAGGTCACTGGAGTTGCTACCTCAAGGCCGGGGCTGACACAAAGGCACCCTCCACCCTTTCTCGTTTTGTATTGTGTGCACCCCATGTGGGGTGGGAATGTTTCTTGGATTAGGAGCACGTTTTGTGTGTTTGAACTGCCCTGTATCCACAGGGAATTTTAATAGAAACTAGATTTTAGGCAATTAAACTCTACTATAGATTAGTAACGTTTGTCAGTGATAACAATAATAATATTAGGTGGTAATCCAAAGACTACCTTAGAGTAGACAGGGTGTGAGGAACAGCCCAACTGTTGTGAGGTAGGTTGGGTTTTATTTTATTCTGATCCTCTGCTTCTGTCTTCTCTCTCTCCTGGACGAGCGTGACTTGTCAAGTTTGATGGTGATGACAAAAAAGAGGAGAGAAACATTTCATTACCTACATTTACATAAACTTTATTGAAGTAAAGTTTACATGAAATAAAATTCACACATTTTACATGTACAAGTCAACAACTTTTAACAAATGTATGCAACCACGTAACAGAATATACGCAATCGAGGAACAGAACGTGTCCATCTCCTCAGAAAGTTTCCGCGCCCCTTGGCAGCCCGCTTTACTTCCCAGCTCCCCACCCAAGGCATCAGTCGGATTTGTAATCCCTACAGATTAGTTTTTCCTGTTCTAGAATTTCATATAAACGGAATCAGACAGTCCAGCCAGTGTGGCTCAGTGTTTGAGCGTCGACCCATGCACCAAGAGGTCGCCGGTTTGATTTCCAGTCAGGGCACATGCCCAGGTTGTGGACCTGATCCCCAGTGGGGGGTGTGCAGGAGGCAGCCAATCCATGTTCTCGCTCATCAGTGTTTCTATCTCTCCCTCTCACTTCCTCTCTTTCTAAAATCAATAAAGAAAAAAAATGAAATCAGACATTACATAATCTTTAAAGCTACTTATTTTGCTTAGCAAACTATCTGTGAGATTTAGGTATGTTGTTGCACATAACAGTAGTTTCTTTTTATCAAGTGGTCTTTTATACATGAATATACCATACTTTATCTATTTGCCTGTGTGTGAACATATGGATCATTTGTATTTTTTGGCTATTATGAATAACTATGTAAGAATATTCACATCCAAATACTTTATGGACCTATGTCTAAGACAGCTGGTGTGCCACTAGAGTTTTTAAACCTGAAATACCTGAATATTTAGTCAGGGGCACTGACCTCTTTTCCCTTAGATTGTTAAATAAAAAACAAACAAACAAACAAACAACAACAACAGCCAACACAACAATAGCCATCCAGTGTGAATGAATCAAAATTATATGTTTTTTGGGGGGTTATATTGGCAAAAATTGTATTTTTTGATGTGCTGCAGAATTTTAATGATGAGTTTATGTGTGCCAGGAGACGAGATAGGTTGGAAATCGCTGGTCTAGGAGTAGAAATGCTGGTCATATAATGGCATCAGATAGGTATTTTTTTTTCTTTTGTCCTTTTATTTTCATCTTAAATATGCCTTTATATTTAAAGTGCATTCCATAAAAACAGCATATAGTTGGGTTTTGCTTTTTTATCTAGCGTGTCAATCTCTGCCCTTTAATTGGAGGGTTAGTATATTTATATTTAATGTAATTATTGATGTTGAGTTTATGTCTGTTGTCATGCAGTTTCGATTTCATTGGTCTCTTCTGCTTTTCTTTGTTTATCTGTTGCATCTTTCCAATCTTTAAGGTTAATAAAATATTATTTGGTCCTTTCCATTTTATGTCTTCTCTTGATTTTTATTTTATTTTTTTTATTTTTTTTTTATCCTCACCCGAGGATATTTTTCCATTTTTTGTACAGATAGAGTGGGAGGGAGAGAGAGGAAGGGAGAGAGAGAGAGAAACATCGATGTGAAGGGACACATCGAGTGGCTGCCACCCGCACGACCAACCAGGGCCGGGGACAAACTGCAGCCGAAGTACGTGCCCTTAGCGGGAACCGAACCCGGGTCTCTCCGGACCGCAGGCCGACGCTCTAACCGCTGAGCCAAACTGGCCAGGGCTTCTCTTGATTTTTAATCTAAGTCTCTGCTTATTGTATTTTAGTGGATGCAATAGGACTAATATTATGCATTCTTAATTATGGTACTCAATGTAGAGTCATGTGTCTCTTCACATATGACATTGCATGCCTGTCAGTTCCCAATTCCTACTTCCTATGTTGTGCATTCTGAGGTCAATCCATCACACGCTTTCCACCTCACAATGTAATAACTTCACAGAAACAAAATTTTATTTAATTGCCCACTTTGTCCATTGTAAGATTGTTGTCCTACTTTTTACTTCTACATATACTGTAAACCTTGCCTTACACTGTGATCATTCTTTCTTCTTCTTCTTTTTTAACCCTCACCTGAGGATATTTTTCCATTGATTCTTTTAGATAGAGTGGGAGGGAGGGAGAGAGGGGGAGAGAGAGAGAAAAACATCAATATGTTATATTGATTGGTTGCTTCCCAAACGACCCTGATTGAAGCTGGGGATCGAACCCACAACCCAGGTATGTACCCATGACTGAGATTTGAACCTGTGACTCTCTGGTCTTTGGGCCAATGCTCTAACCACTGAGAAAACTGGCCAGTGCAATCATTATTTCTTTAATAAACAGTGGTATTTTATGTTAATTAGGAGAACCACAACATAATCTTTTATATTTACTAATTTATTTTCTATTTCTTGTGCTCTTTATTTCTTACTGCAGATCAGAGTTTTTTTCTGGTATTATTTTCCTTCAAGCTGAAGACCATCCTTTCATTCAGCTTTTATTTATTTGAAAATGTCCTCATTGTAACTTTATTCTTTTTTTTTTTTTTAAGAATATGTTTTTATTGGTTTTAGAGAGAGAGGAAAGAAGAGGAAGAGAGGGAAAGAGAAATATTGATGTGAGAGAGGAACATCAGTTGGCTGCCTCCTGCACGGGGATCGAGACTGCAACCTGGGTATGTGTCCTGTCAGGAATTGCACTGGCCACCTTTTGGTACATGGGACAATGCTCAACTAACTGCACCACACCGGCCAGGGCGTGATTTTATTCTTGAAGGATATTTTTGGTAACAATATAATTCTAGGTTTACAGTTTTCCCCTCTTCCTTTTAGTACTTTACAACTATGGTTCCATTGTCTTCTGGTTTGCAGTCATTTTCTTTAGCTTGGTCTTTGGAAGTTTGGTTATGGTGTGTCTGTATGTGATTCCCTTTATATTAATCCTGCTTGGAGTTACCTGAGCTTCTGGAACTAAGTCAGTGTTTTTCATGGCTCGGTCACATGCCGATGAAAATGGGGATACCTTCTGAGCAATGTCATTAGGCTATTTTGTCATTGTATGAATATCTTATAGTGTGCTTAACACAAACCTAGATGGTCTAGCCTATTACACACCTAGACTATATAGGTATAGCCTATTGCTCCTAGGCTAGAGCCCTGTGCAGCATGTTACTGTACAAAACTATAGAAGATTAAATCAAGCACAAGTGAAAATGATGTAATCAAGACACATGGTAAACATGAGATATATGAGGCCAGGCTAACACAACATTTGTTTTATAGAAAACATTTTTTATATGTAGAAAGAATACATTCTAAAATAATGATAAAAGTATAGTACAGTAAATATATAAACCAGCATAGTCATTTATCATTATCAAGTATTATGTACTGTACATAATTGTATGGGCTATACTTTCATATGATTGGCAGTGCAATAGGTTTGTTTACACCAGTATCACCACAGACACACGTGCAATGTGTTACTCTTTGACATTACTATGGCTATGACATCAACAGGCCATGGGAATTTTTCAGCTTCTTTATAATCTCATGTGGGATCACCATAGTATAAGTGGTTCACTGTTGACTAAAATATTATGTGGCACATGACTGTATTTGGAAGTCTTTGGCTATTATTTCTTCAGATATTTTTCTGCTTCAAGCTCATTCTCTTTATCTTTTGAGGCTCCAATTATATATATACTAGATCATTTGATATTATACCAAATATCAATATGCAGCTCTTCCATTTTTATTTAATCTCCACCCCCTTTTAAAAAATTTTTGTGCTGTGCTTGGACTCTAGATCTCTTTACTGCATCAGAAAATTATCTCTAGGCAGAGAGCCAGGGTGAAAAAAGGGAAATAACAAATCAATGTTATTATTATTAATCTGTCTTCAATCTCACCAACTCTCTGCCACTTCTAATCTTCTGTTGAGCTCATACAGTGATTTTTTTTTTTTCATCTCAGTTATTGTACTTTTTAGTTATGGAACTTTCATTGGCATCTTTTTGCAATTTCTATTTTCCTACTGAGATTCCCTATCTGTGCATTCATTAAGATCATATTTTCCTTTAATTATTTGAACATATTTTCCTTTATTTCTTTGAACACATTTACAATAGTTGCTCTAAAGTTTTTGGTCACAACCTGGATCCCATTATACAATTTTCTGTGTGTGTAAGTAATTATTTTATTGAATGCTGGGCATTGTGAATAATATGTTACAGAGACTCTGGATTATCTTTTAAAAAACTCAATATCTAAATTCTGTCTTCTTGTGGATCTCACTGGGGTTTGGACTTAGTCTTTATTAGGGTGAGACTAGAGTAAGTCTTATTTTAGGGTGTGGTCCTTAGTCCTAAGGGGTGGCATTTGTGGAATCCCCATTCTGGCAGGGCTGGACCTCAATCAAGCTCCAGCATATCTCTTTCCCATCAGTACTCAGCTTCTAGTATGTATGTTTTACTTTCAATCGTGTTGTAGCTGCTATTTAGAAAATATTGAATGTCTTATCCTGACATATGTACCTAGTCCTCAGCCATGGACTCACAGAGGATCTCAAATTGAACTTATAGGGTCCTTCTCTGTACATTTATCTGTGATACTTCACTCTGCAAAATCCAGCCTCCTTAGTTTCCAGGAATTCTCATGTCTGCCTCCTCAGCATAGTATGACCACTGTGGCTGTGCTTGAACTTCAACTCTCTATACTCTAGTAGGAAATTGTCTCTAGGCCAGCGATTTTCAACATTTTTCATCTCATGGCACACATAACTAATTACTAAAATTCTGCAGCACACCAAAAAATATATATTTTTGCTGATCTGACTAATAAATAGGTATAATATTTTAAATTAAATTAAATTAAATTTTTTCCATCATCTTTTATACCCTCTAAGTCCTCTACCACCTCCATCCATCCCCTCAACCCATGAAATCACCACATTGTTGTCCATGTGCATGAGTTCTCTCTCTCTCTCTTTTTCCTTTTTTGCTTAATTCTTCCCTCCACCCCCACCCCAAAGGGCTGTCTGCCTGCTCTCTATGAGTCTGTCTCTATTTTGCTTGGTAGTTCAGTTTGTTCAAAAATAGGTATAATTTTGATTCATTCACACTGGATGGATATTGTTGTGTTGGCTGCTGACATTTTTTATCTGACAATCTAAGGGAAAAGAGGTCAGTGCCCCTGACTAAACAGCCAGGTATTGCATGTTTTAAAAATTCTTGCTGCTGCACATCAGTTGAAAATTGCTGCTCTAGGCAAAGAGCCAGTATGATCACAGGCTGATCTCATGAGTTTCCCTTTTTGCAGGAATTGAAGTCCTATGCTGCTTTTTGTTCACCACCTGGAAATAGTTGACACATATATTTTCTCCAGTTTTTTATTTATTTCCAGTAGGAGGACTAAACTGACACCAGCTATTTCATCATCAAAAAGCAGAAACCCTTGTCCTGGCTGGTGTGGCTCTATTGGTTGGAACATCATCCTGTGCACCTAAGAGTCATGGGATAGATTCCAGGTCAGGGCACATACCTGGGTTGTGGGTTCAGTCCCTGATTGGGGCTTGTAATGAGAGGCAGTCAATTGATTTCTCTCTTGCATCGATGTTTCTCTCTCTCTCAAAATTTGTAAAACTTATCCTTGGGTGAGGATTTAAAAAAGCAGAAACCCTCAACTTACTTAAAAAAAAAAAAAAAAAAAAAAAAAAAAAAATAAAAATATATATATATATATATATATATATATATATATATATCCTCATTCAAGGATATTTTCCCATTGATTTTCCAGATAGAGTGGAAGGGAGGGAGGGAGGGAGTGAAAGAAACATTGATGTGAGACAGATACATTGATTGGTTGCCTCCCATACAACCCCTACAGAGGCCTGCGATCGAACCTGCAACTCAGGTATGTGCCCTTGATCAGAATTGAACCCAAGTCTGCAGGCTGAAGCTCTAACCATTGAGTCAAATCAGCGAGGGCAACCCTCCACCTACTTTCATCTTTAATAATAGCCAGTACTTATTGAACATGTACCTTGTGCAGGTTTTTCCTCTATTTATTTTACATGCATTATCTCTTTAATTATCTCTATAATGCCATGAAATAGGTATCACAGTTTTATAAGTGAGAAAACTAATGTGCAAAGGATTAATTTACTTGTGGCAAGAAATCCAACTAGCAAGTGCCAGAGTCTAGATTAAAATCCAGACAATCTGATTTAGTAGTTCATACTTTTAAACCATGTACTCCCTGACTGGAAGATAGCCTGTGCTTTGGGAATGTTTCTCAGTGTCCTTGTTACCACACAGATTATGTTTTCCTCCTCTAAAGGATGAGATGAAGTGCTTCATAGGTATAAGTATGATTATTCATATGGGAACCCCAAAAGAAGGTAGAGCCATGTTATATTCTGAAGTGGATGTGTAGCCAAGTTGTTTTACGAGTCCTATTTTAGTATAACAATGACTAACAATTGCTTATATTCAAGATTTGTATGATAGAGGGAGCTTGTAATTTCTTCCTAGTCACACACATTAGTCTTTTGAATAGCTGAGGAAGAGCCAAACACATTCAGCCATGACTCTTAAAACCCAAGCTTTATCTTGTGCATTCATATGTTTTCTTATCTATGGGCCACCTGTTTCTTTCATCACCTCTGTTTTAAAGTCCTAGGAGTTCTTGGTTGTCCATTCTTAGACATTATGTTTTTTTGAGAGGGAAAATGGGAACAAATATTTCATCTATTCATGTGAGACAAGAAGAGGAGGAATAAGACATCAAGCTGCTACTTGTAGTTTTTCTTTTTTTTAAACTGGAGACACGGGAAATTACCAGAACCAGAGTAGATACTGCCTGCTGTTCACAGCTGCCTTGACAGATGACCAGGGGATGGGGATGTGTGAACATAAAGGGCTTTGGTTACATCAGAACTGAGAGCCATGCTTTCCATATAGAGCGCTGGTGAGCATTACTCCCAAGTGTGTGCAGCAGCAAGGGGAAGCCGAGATTTAGGACTCAGCCATGGGGACTGCAGTCTTGGCTCAGCACCAGTGAGACAGCTGTGAGTTATGGCCAGATGCCCTGTTTTGTCTCCCCATCATGTTACAATTATTTATTAGCCTTTGGAGGATAGGGAGTGTTAACCTGGGGGGAGAGATGTGCTAGCAGAGAAACAGTGTGGGGTAGCAGACAGAGACCTGGGCGCTAATCTGAGCTAAAAATCACCTATAAGCCCTGTCATCTTGGGTAAATGACGTTTTTGAGCTTTGGGTTCATTCATTCTAAAATGGGAATTATATGCCTGTTGTCTCTAACCTTAAGAATTATTGTCAATGATACAATGTATATAAAAACTGTATTATCTAACCAGGTTGTAAGTAATTTTCTGAGAGTAAGAGAGTCAATGGCATGTAGCTTTTGGCAATTTAGTAATTGTACACTTTCTGATTTTTGGAAAAATTAATATAAATGAAACCAGTTGGCTGGGGAGATCAAGACATCACAGAGAAAGAGCACGAGCTGGCATGGATTGTCCAGGAGTATTTGGATTTGAGTCTGTGAGAGTGGCTGCAATAGCTGCTGAGAGGAGGCAATGAGTTAACAGACATTTTCTGGAGTCCCCTTGGTACTCAGCTCTGTACCAGATGCTGCAGAGAACTTGGCAGAGATAGAGGCAGAGCTTATGCCCTCTTTGGGCACACAGTCTCTCCAAGAGGTAAGATTGGATAATGGTGACATGTTTCTGGAGAGTCAGCAATTTGAGTAGATTGGTGACTAGGAGATACTGAGAGAAAAAAAGGAGGGTTTGAGGAGGAGGTAAATATTCACTGTTACCTTTACCAGTTCTGTTCACCTTCAGGCAGGGTGGACCTCATTTTGTCAGCTTAAATCAGTTCCTCTCCCAAGGTGGGCTTTTGCAAGGCAGGTAGTTCTATACCCTCCAGCCAGAAGAATCTGGCACACATTGGGCTGCTGCAGGGTTGGGGTCTGACACACTGAATAGACTTGGGTCAAACATCTACAGCCTTCCTTCAGCATTTACTGTCAGGTCCTACCATGGGCTTTCTACTTTGCATTCTTGACTTTTCAATTCCTCTGCAGGGGAATCAGCACCTTAGCTGATTGGCTAGGTTGATGCCATCTCTGCAGAGTACTGAGCTATGCTAGGGAATGGATATACAGTTGATCCTTGAACAATATGGGTTTGAACTGCATGGGTCCACTTATATGTGGATTGTTTTCAATAAATACATATAATACTGTAAATGTATTTTGTCTTTCTTATGATTTTCTTAATAACATTTTCTTTCTCTAGCTTACTTTATTGCAAGAATACAGTATATAAGACATACAACATACAAAATATTTATTAATCTATTATTTGTGTTATCAGTAAGTTTTCTGGTCAACAGTAGGCTATTAGGTTTTGGGGGAGTCAAAATTATATAGGATTTTTGACTGCATTAGTATCAGTACCCCAAACCCCTCCATTGTTCAAGGGTAAGCTGTAGTTGCATTTGGGGAGCCAAGCTAGTGGAGGGTGAAATTAGGATGAATTATAAATGTAAGGATATTTGGATGGGGTTGTTTTAGGTAGATGCCTAGGGAAATAGTGATTCCATGTGTAATTATCTGGAAACCAAAACAGATTGTTGTTTTGTAATATGCTGGTCTTGGAGGTCCAGTAGTGACCAGTAAAGGAGATCAGTTGTTGTCACACTGAATTGATCTGATACGAAGTGCTACCCCAGGGAAGCCTTACTTATTGTGGTGGGAAGACAGTGACATACTCAAAGGGTTTAATTGAAAAGAGTTTGATAAAGAGACTATTTTTAGAGGTATAGGGAGAAATAAGGGACTCCACATGAACTATCAACAACTAAAAGCTGTTACTACACCTGGTGGAAGGAAGAAGGGGAGGCAAACATATTTAAGAAACCTGGTGAGAGCTGTAGCTACAGGAGAGGCTGACCAGTAGGAGCTGTGGACACATACACACTCACACTCACACTCACACTCACACTCACAGAATCTCTTTGAGGGCAGAGACCACTCTACCATCATCTTGGAGTACCAACAAACAAAAACCAGTAGTTTCAAATGCAGTCCTTTTACTCACTTGATCCTGGGTCAGGATAGCACAGACATTAGGTTTTCATAGTCTAATGCCTGACTACTTTCTATTTCATCCTGATTTTTACTACTGCATCTAAAACCAGACTTCTCTCAACCCCTTGATTCTTGACTCATATTTCTCTGGATATTTCCCAGTTCTGGAAATCTCTCTAAAGTACTCTTACTCTTTCTGTTAGAAGCTTAGAATAGGCATCCAAGAAGGACTTCTCTGCCTTCCTTCCCTCAGGACTTCTCCTCCATGTTCCTATCCATTTTTTGACTGGGGTTTTTAGTTTCCTCCTCAGTTCAACACATCCCTTCTCTGGAAATCCTGATCTCAGTGTCCAGGCTTCTCTGGGCGAATCCTTTGCCAGCAGCTCTGGGCCCACACTCCTTCCTTGCAGTTCTGGCTGTTTCTTTTCACCAGCTTCCTCTCTTTGGCTGCTTCTGAACATGCTTAAATCTCTTTCTAAAAACCTTCCTGAAATCTGACCTCACCTTTTGAGCTATCATCTTTCTCCTCTACTTTCTCTCAGCAACAAGCATCTACTTTGGCTGCATTCATTTCCTCAGAATCCACTCACCTGTCAGTCACTTATGACCCAGCCATAGCTCCCATCAGTTTCTTGAAACTGAATTCGCTGTCCTTGCTGTCTTCTTTTCCAGGTCTCATTGGCACTGTCTTAGTGCTATTCTCCTCCATCTCTCTATCTCCATTCTACAGAGAATTAAACAGTGGTCAACTTGGATGTTAGAAGTCATCTCATATAACCTTTCTCTTGATGCAAGAGCCCTTTGTATGTACCTCTCATAGGGATAGTCATTCATCTTCCACTTGAATACTTTCAAGGATGATCACTACTTGGTGAGGTAATAGTAACTGCTTGAAAATTCTTCCTTACATGGAGTGAAACAGCCTCCTTATTAATTCTGGTTCTGCTCTCTCCCTCCACATAGAATAAATTGTTCATTCAATTCAGTTCACTTTAACAGACATTGAGTGCCTGTTGTATACAATTTGCTGTGTGCTCCAAGAAGTATAAATACCAAGATTCCATCAAGGACTTTATAGGTTTTTCCAAACAGGAGAAAAACAAATAAGAAAGCTGTTGGTTCAGAGTTTGAGTAGGATGATGGAAAGTTATCAGATGAATGAATTTGGTCCCTGAGTTTATGAGCTAGTTTGATTCCCTTTTTATATGGTAGCCATTCATTAGACAGACATTTATTACTGCCTACTAAGTGGTAGGCATTGTTCTAGGCACTGAGGATACAGCGACAAAGAAAATCAACAAAAGCTCTGCTCTGTAGAACTGGTTTGCCAGCAGTGGGCTTAGATGTTAATCATGTGAAAACATATAATTTTAGAAAATGTTGAGTTCCTCAAATAAAATAAAGGGGGGAGGTTTAAGATTCTTCTGGATACTATAGTCATGAAAGACCTCTTAGAGGAGGTGGCATTTGCATAGATACCCACCAAATTAGAGGGAATGTTTCATGAGGGAACCAACAGCAAGGGCAAGTGTCCAAAGACAGAATCATGCTTGACACATGTGGGTAGTGGCAAGATGGTTAATATGATTGGAGTGTAATGAACATAAAAACATTAAGAGTTGAGATTGGAGACATAGATAGGGACCAAATTATGAGGAGACTTGTAGGTATGATAAGAGGTTTGGATTTTTATTCCGTGTGATGGAAAGTCATTGGAAGATATGCTCTGATTTATATTTTAATCTAGCTACAGTGTGAACTGTCTGTAAAGGGAAAGAGACATTTAGGTGACTGTTTCATAGTGTAGGTGAGAAATTATGGGGATTAATGTAGTAGATGTAGAGATGGTGGGCAGTGTTGGATTCTAGATATATATTCATAATAGAGCCGATTTAACTTGCAGATGGACTGCAATGGAGGGGGTGAGGGAAAGAGAGGAGTTGTGGATGACTATGCAGTTGGGGAAATGGTGGTGTTAGTAACTGAGATACAGAAGACTTTAGGAGTAGTAAATTTGGTGCTGAAAAATGCAGTATTTTTTTTTGTTTGTTTGAATTATTTTGAGGTATTTCTGATTTATAAATCTACTTGAGTCTTGAGGTTGGAAGAGGTTAGGACTAGAGATATAAATTTGAGAGCCATCAGCATAAAAAGATGGTATTTAAAGCCTTGAATTTGGATGTGATCACTTAGGGAATGAACCTAGGTAGCTGGGGAAGAAAAGTCAGGTAGTAAACCATGGTGTATTATACTTGAAGAACTTATGGGAAGGAGTTGTGGAAAAGGGGACAACAAAGACTGACCATTGAGGGAAGGGGATAACGGGATACTGCAGTGTTCTTAAAGACAGCAACACAAGTGTTTCACATGCATGGGGATAGTCAACACTGTTGAATGCAGATGAGAGGGGAAGATAAAATGATAAATTAACCTTTGAATATGGTGATATAGGGACCATCGATGATCTTTATACAAGCGGTTTCAGTAGAGGGTTAAAAGAAGAATGGAATGTGAGAAAATAGTTTGGCAAGTATTGGGAGGTGAATGCTGCAGGTCCTGTCCTTTTTTGGTACATACTATACATACTGGTTCTTTCATCTGTTCCTAACATGGTCTACTTTTTAGATTACTTTTCAATTCCTCCTGGTCAAACCACCTCTAAATGAGCTCAAGTGTTTCTAGGTCATACCCAGAATTGGATATAGTACTCTGCATGTGATCTGTCTCATACAGAATACATCAGGAAAATGATTTTCTTCATTCTAAGTATTCTACGTGTATGTCTATTATTGCAGCCTAAGATAGATTGCATTTCTTTCTTTTTTTTTACCACCTCATTGAAATTTTGATTGATATTAAGTTATCATCTAAGAGCTCTAAATCTTTAACACACATACTATTTCAAAAGTACTTCTCCATTCTAGTATTATATAGACTTAAAAAAAAATCCAACTGCTGGCCCTGGCTGCTGTGACTTAATAGGTCGAGCATCGTCCTGTGCACAGAAAGGTTGACAGTTCGATTCCCAGTCAGGGCACATGCCCAGGTTGCGGGTTTGATCCCTGTTCTGGGTGTATATGGGAAGTAACCAATTGATGTTTCTCTCTCTCTCTTCCTCCTTTCTTCTTTCTCTAAAATCAATAATAATTTTTAAAAACCATACTAAAAAATTGGTCCTTTTAAAGACAAACAAACAAACAAAAAGTTCAAGTGCTGGACCTGATGGTTGTCTCTGTGGCACTTCATCGTGTTTGATTTGGCTTCCCAAGGCTATGTTGGGTCAAATTCTGTCACTCATGGATTGATGTCATCCTTTTATAAGCAGGTTTTTTGCCTTCATTCAAGTCATCAATAAACATGTTAATTGCTTCATGTATTTTATTGAACTGGATAGGTGTAAATTATGTTACTGATAAATATAAATGTTGACAGGCCAAAGGCTGTTTTTAAATACAATTTAACAGTAAGAAAGGCCCCAGAGAGCACAGGGTCTGGTTCTTACTTGCTCAAGATCTGAGCCAGGTGGATGCTGTTGTCACCTGGATGTGTTGGCACCAGTTTTCCAAAGCTCTCTCCAAAGTGTATTAGTCCATTCCTCTCACCCTGCTGTGAACTTCCCTGACTGTATCATCATTCTGTCCTTCGTTCTCTGTCACAGCCTCAAAGATTTCAAGGGAAACTTGTCAAAATGCCTCCATGAAATCAAGATTCCTTATATTTACATTTCTCTGAATCACAGTCCAATAATCTTATTAACAAAGTTTATAAGGTTCTATTTAAAAAATAAGGTTAATAATTTGTAATCATTAATATGTATTTATCATATTCTGGTGGTCTGAGTGCTTTAATATGTATGTTTTCTCAATGAACCATTACAATAATCTAGTGTTACCAGGGTGCTTCGTTTTGCAGATGGATAAATTGATCATCAAAGAAATTAAGTAGCTTCTTCTAGTTTTCATGACTGCTTTTAATAGCAAAACTAGGATGAAAACCACTGATTTGGAAGCCTGAAAATGGGGATCTAGGCAGGTCATTGAAGCAGTCTGTTGATCACAGGTGATTGGAGGTAGAGGAAAGCTGAAGCCTCGTGCTCCTGAGGACACTCAGGACTTTGTTCCCATTAGCATAGTAACACCAGGCATATGGCAAAAGACCAATCAGTAGTGGAAAAACTCTTCTTTAGCATGTCATGGGCCTTACTTTCCAAGACTCAAGAGTTGGAGCCAGGCAGAGATTATGTTGTTAGGATGCTATTAATTACTGGCAGATGGGTGGGGCTAGGGCCAAAATGGGCCAATGGTGAACCTGATGATCTCTTCCTTCCTTCCTCCCTCCCTTCTTTCCTCTCTCTCCCTCCCTCTCTCCTTCCTTCCTTCCTTCCTTCCTTCCTTCCTTCCTTCCTTCCTTCCTTCCTTCCTTCCTTCCTTCCTTCCTTCCTTCCTTCCTTCCTTTTTAAAGCAACTGCACCATTTGTGTAACAATTTGTTTTAGAACTTTTCTGTGAATCTGTGCAAATTAGAGCTGGCCATATGCCAGTATCCAATTTAGATGTTCAGTCCTCTAAAGGATTAGTGGTAGTAATTCTTGAACAAATAATCAGGTTATTTAAATATCCTTAAAATCAAGACTTTAGTATTAGTCAGACTTGAGTTCAAGACCTAACTCTATAGTAACTAACTAGAAACGTCAACAGGCTGTTTAACCTACTATTTATTCATCCATAAAATGGGGGAAAATGATAATGCATACTACATGTAGCATTGTTGTGGGGACTAAATTAGTTAATGCACATCAAGTATTTAGCACAGTGCTTGGCGCATCCTAAGAAATCAATAGACATTAGCTGTTGTTGAGTTGTTCTGGGTCAGTACCTGATGTATTAGTTTAAATCATTGACTGCTTCTTTACTGTGTTTTTTTCCCCCCATATAAGGTTTCAGTTTCCCCTTAGCCAGGCTTGCCTCCCCTTTTTCAGTTTGAAGATCATTCTCTGTGGTGGAGGAGATGAAAAGCAAGATAAAAAGTTGAGTACCTCTGCCTTCTCTGTCATCTTTTAACTTCCCATCATCATACAGAGCTATTTCTATCACTTCCTGGATCATTCTCTTTTTAACACCGCTTTAACAGTCTTTTACCATTTTTTTTTTAATCGACCTTAGCTACTTTTCTTACAAGTTTATTCTTACTTTTTTTTTTTTTTTTTAATAACTGTCCTGTTTTTATAGGAGTACATCTTTATCTTCTATACAATTTGTTATATCATCTGATTTAATCACAGAACTTTCTGAGTATCCATGTCTCTTTGAAATCTCTTTTGTGTCAGGCTTATTAGCTATTATACGGCCAGAATCAAATCATGTAAATCAGTGCATCTCTCCTGAATCACATTGACGTTTTAGAAATGTCCATAGGCTCAAATTTGTTATTTTCGACTTTTAATTTTCCTTCAGAAATCATATTACTAAATTATACCTCTTACTCTCCACAGCATCCTCTTTCTTACTTGTATAAATTCCAGTAGGATGTGGTCATTTTCTCAGGGGAATATCATCAGTTCTATCTACATAATTAGGACAAAGACAGACAAATTACAGCCTGCAGGCCAAAGCTGGGCTGATATTTGTTTTGGTAAATAAAGTTTTATTGGAACACAGCCATATCCATTTGTTCACATATTGTCTATGGCTGCTTTTGCACTGCAAGGGCAAATTTGAGTAGCTGTGACCAAGGCAAAGATGAGGGGGGCCCACAAAGTGTAAAATAGTTACTGTCACTTTACAGAAAAAAATTGGGTGGCCCATAACTAGGGCTTCCTTGAGGAGGAGCATTAAACCCCCTGTGTAGATCTCAAAGATTTCTTAACCTTCTGGGAAATACTGCTGTCAGAAGGAAAAATCGGATGCCCCATTTTAAAAGAATTAAACTATTGTCATGTCTAAATAATTGAAAACTTGTATCGCTAACATGTCTTGCCTTTCTGGCAGTTCTGTCATCTCTTTGAGGAAATAGTTTCAATACCCTTTGTCAGGCTAAGGTGCTTGGTGGTCTGCTTTTATTGTGATGTTATTTTCTGTCTTTTGAAATCTTTGATCGAAATACTCTCAGCCATGTATCCTGGTTCGTGAATTTCCATACAAGTCTACACCTCCTTAAATACCTTCTGTTCAAGTTTGTCTTTTTTGAAAATGCAGGCAGCACCAGGTAGGAGGTAAAGTCCTTGCTCTGCTCCTTACTGCTTCAGTTGTTGGATATCCTTCCCTGTTCCCATCCAGGCTCCACCCATGGGGTATAGGATAGTGTTGGGGAGGAGCTGGAGCAAGAGGGCCATTGAATATCATGTCAACTGGAGAAGGTAAAACTAGCCAGGAGAGCAGCTGCTTCTGCTGCCTGGGAAGAAAGGATAGGGTACATTGTTTAGGTATGGGTGGTGGCTTAAAGGAACATCAACAGTAGTCCAAGCATTAAGCAAGGTCCACAACGAGAGACATGACTCTAGAAGTTAACACATACAAACCAGGGTTGGATATTGCCTTTTGCAGTTGACACAGCTTCTTCCTCCTCCTCTTCTTTCTCCTCCTCCTCCTCCTCCTCCTCCTCCTCTCCTCCTCCTCCTCCTCCTCCTCCTCCTTCGTACGTGCCCCTAGTGGGAACCAAACCCAGACTCTCTGGTCCACAGGCCGACGCTCCAACTGCTGAGCCAAACCGGCTAGGGCTTCTGCTTTTTTGTTAATCCTCACCTGAAGATATTTTTCTATTGAATTTTAGAGAGAGTAGAAGGGAGGAAAGAGAGAGAGAGAGAGAGAGAGAGAGAGAGAGAGAGAGAGAGAGAGAGGAAGAGAAACATTGATGTGAGAGAGACACATCGATTGGTCGTCTCCTGCATGCGCCCTGACCAGGGCTTCTTAATGCTAGACTCTGGCTGTTCCCTGACCCAGATGTTTCATTTCCATCACCTTCCCATTTTCTGCCTTCTGTTTGCACCCCTCCCATTCCCACTCTCCTTTGAGTGTGTCCCTGATGGATTTGTTTCCTCCCCAAACCATAGCTCCATGCAAACAGGACCCCAGAAGCTTGCTTATTCTTGCCTATTCTTCATTGCCTCCTCTATTCTCAGTCACTACAATTTATTCTTTTTGTGTACCTCAGTTTTTTTTATCCATGAACCCTTCAAATTGAGAGAAGAGCCCTGGCTGGTTTGGCTCAGCGGTTAGAGCATCGTCCTGCGGACCAGAGAGTTTTGGGTTTGGTTCCTGCTAAGGGCATGTACCTCGGTTGCAGTTTGTCCCGGTCCCAGTTGGTGTTGTGTGGGTGGCAACCAGTCAATGTGTCTCTCTCACATAAATATTTCTCTTTCTCTCTTCCTCCCTCTCTGCCTCCTGCTCTATCTAGAAAAAAAAAAAAATTGAGAGAAGAAAATATTTTAGTCAGAAAAAGGATGATGAGAAAAGGAGAGTTAATAGATTAATGGAAAGCCAGTCATTCTGTATTTTAATATCAGGTTATTCACAGTACTTACTGCAAGAACCATTAAAATCATCAACAGGTCATTAGTGCTGATGGTGAACCAGCTCATCAAAATCTCACTATTAATAGCTTTAATGGCTTTGAAAACTGTTTCAGAATGCTCTCCTCAGTCAAGAATTAAAGGTGGAGCAAATGGCTAGTGGACTCCCTTGGTTTTAAGGTATCAAGGGAAGTTCAGGGTGTTTGGGGTCCTTTCTGAAAGTGTGAGGCCAATGTTGTGAAAGGCGGTGAATTGAGTTTGCTCATAAAACAGCTCCTGGTGCCGCTGTCAGGGCAGCGATAAAGTGGATGAAATACGACCCGCTGAGCCCTGTCCACGTTCCTTTCCCAAATGGTGGGAATCAGAACGGAGCCTCGCATTGAAGATTCTGTCAGCAAACACCTCAAAAATGACAGCTGTCCTACTTTCCTTTGCAGCCCTTTCGTGACATAACAGATCTCATTTTGTTAGAGCCCTTTCCAACACTGTACCCCTGAATTACCCCTTAATTTCTTCCCGCTAGGCCTGCTCTATCACGGCTGGGTAAGAGGATTTTGCAGAAACTGGGAGTCCTGGACAGGTCAAGTCAC
The DNA here is from genome assembly GCF_014108415.1 of Molossus molossus. Classification (NCBI taxonomy): domain Eukaryota; kingdom Metazoa; phylum Chordata; class Mammalia; order Chiroptera; family Molossidae; genus Molossus; species Molossus molossus. Next base: position 26,469,068 of record NW_023425345.1, on the reverse strand, counting down.
ACAGGAGGCCTTGAACTTAGTCTGCAGTCAGGTCTGGGAGGTGCTGAGAGCTGTTCCTCAGGTGGAGCCAGGCAGAAAAACGGGGGAGCACTAGTCGAAGGCAATGCTGCTATTTCAGCCATTAAACAAAAATGTCCAGTTCGTGTAGGGGTGGTTTTTGCTTCAGGTGTTCGCTAGAGGATACCTGGATTCTGCCCTTCATGTGCTGTTAAATCAAAGATTTCCACTTTCCTTTGAGGTATTGGGGTGTGGAGTTAGCATTTCTATGACCATCTTCATTTTCCTTTATCATTATTATCTTAAGGAAGGTTTTTTCCATGTCCATGCCTGGGTATGGATGGTGGAGAGTGAGGAAATATTACTTTTGTACCCTTGCCCCTAACTCTATAACTGAGAAAATTTTAAAAAAAGCCCCCCAAAGCAAAGTGTGGGTTAGCATTTAGAGAGGGAAGGAGGACCTTCCACAGAAATAGGAGGGTTGAAACGAACATCATGTGCTTCGGAGGAATATGTGAAAAGTTGTCATGATTTGAGAGATTAGATGTAGATAGCAATAGCAATATAGAGATGGCTATCCCTCTGTTTGCCCCTCCAGATTCATTTATCAGCCTTTCACTTTGCTTGGACCAATATGGCACTGAACCGGATTTACCAGATCAGTGGGCTCCCTACTGATGTGGTTAGGATTGGCCAATGGGATGCATGGCAAGAGAGAGCACCAGGAGTGTGAAGTTGGACCACCATTCCCCCCATTTCCTTTGTTCCTCCAGTTGTGGGTTGAGAATGACTGCATTCTTCTCCCAAAGACCACAGCTCCTTTAGGGTGGTCCCCCCTCACAGGTTCGACTCCTGCTGGGTTCCATTATTAGCTCCCTTACTTTACCTTTTCAGGGATCTAGGGCTAGTTACAGCTCCTAGTATTGCCAGACCCTCTGTTTTTCCTTGACTCTGCCCACACCTTATAAACAGTCTCTGTGTTAAACTCTACTCAATCTTCTGTTTGGAATGGCCATCTCTCTCTCTTTTGTAATTAAAACTTTTTTTTCTTTATTGATTTTAGAGAGAGAGGAAGGGAGAGGGAGAGAGAGTTAGAAACATCAATGAAAGAGAACATCGATTGGCCACCTCTTCCATGCCCCACAATGGGTATCTGGCCCACAACCTGGGCATGTGCCCTGACCGGGAATTGAACCAGCGACCTCCTGGTGCATGGGTTGATGTTCAGCCACTGGGTCACACTGGCTGGGTACCATCTCTTTTATATTGGAACCCTCCCTGATTGATGTAATACTAGATACTTTATACCTAGATATAATATACCCACTACCATGTACCCCTTTTATATGCTGTATGCAGAGTATACCTAAGGTCTTTCTAAAACACTAACCATGATGTGGTACTAGCGAGTTCCCCCAGAGGCATTGCTCAGAGATTCCGGGAGGAAATAGTAATAGGGGTCAAATTTCTTATTCTTTGCAGGCTAGGAAACAGCTCTTAATTCTCTCCAGGACCGAGAAGAAAATTCCACCTTCTTTTCCAAATTCTCCCCGAGAGAGAATGGCCTTTTTAGTTGTTGACAGGGCAGCTTCTTCTCCTGGCCCAAAAGCAGGGTAGGCAAGTTGTCACGGAGGCAGAGGTTTTTGGGGTGACAGAGAACATCCAGTTGGGCTGAGGTTAAACTGGCATTACCCTCAGTCTTCACTTCTCTTGAACCTGAGGGGCTGAATTTTTTTGTAATGAGCAGGTATGGCCCTGAAGAGGCTTTTAGCCTCAAGCAGAGATGGTGGTCTCCTTCCATGCTGTCCACTCAGGAGACGAGGGCTGTTGGAAAACAAAGCCAGCGTCTCTTTAGCATTCATCATGCCTTTGCCCTGATTGCCTGATTCATTTTTATTACACTTCTCCAAACTCCACTGGGTTTATTCTCTCCCTACTCTCTCTCTTTAAAGTAAGTGTGTACCTAATTATTCAGACAATGTACCGTAGAGGTCACTTACCATGGTTGTACTTTGCTAATGTCTAACTTGTGTCCTTTCAGCAATTCAGGACTCTAATGGCATTAAAAGCACCTCATCTCATTGTCGTCTCATGTCCGACTCTCTGCTTCCACTTCAGTTCTGGGGTTAGGTGGTTCTGTTGTGTGAACAGTAGAATCATTTCTTCTTTCCGGAAAGATATCAATGTGAATTTTATGCAAACCGAACCAAAGCACTGTGCTTTTTAAATCACTTTCTTTGTTTTCTATGCTAATATCCAAAGTGTATTTAAAGAATTGTTGTAGGGTCAGGTAAACAGAATGTATACTGCAGATTTAGTAGAAACTGTATCTCTATTAGTTGGGCTTTTTGGTAATGGTCCACAGAAAATGATATTGCCTAATTTAAGGGGGAAAGACAATGAAATATATCACATTTGAAGGGAAATAAATGGGGGAAAAAGCCATAATGCTTCCAAAGATCTAGTAGCAGGAATTAATAAATACCTTTTTTTTTTTCCTCCCAGGGATATACTACTGACCAAATGATGCTTGATGGTTCTGTGGTTTCATGATACTCTGTTTAATATTCAAATCACAGGGACAGGGTACCTTTATGGTCCAGCATGACCACGTTGTTTGACAGCCCTTTGGAGGGTTTATCCACTGGGAGAGGGAAGGGGTTGTTTCTCAGAACAACACTTGGGTGTTGTTACCATCCACAGGAGAATGGGTGCCTGGCAGGCAAAGCCAACAGATGTCCACTCTAGCATCCCTCTTTAGTCTTCCATTTATCTCTTTTCCAGATCATTAACTAAGATGTTAAATAAAACTGGACTGACCACGGGTGCCACAGGCTCCCCACCAGGCGATCCTCTGACTATGTACATTATCACCGATCACTGTTCATTTGCCTTCAGTCAGGTTTTAGCCTCTGTGATGAACTTCACACTCTTGCCAGTTTGAATTCCGTGTAAAGGGCTAAATTTTCATGAGCTGCTGTATCAGTCTCCTTTTCAGAGTCACAATGTATTATTTCATTGACTGTGTGCCCCTCTCTGCTAATCTTGTAACCCTACCCCAAATAACAATTCAATTTGGAAGACTGTCGTGTGGCCCAAACATCAGCTTTCCCAGCCAGCTTCCGTAGTGTGAGCCAGGGTCCGAGCTAGGACACCCAGGGCACCCTGCTATCTGCCATTCTGGTTAATGAGCTGGAGACACAATATCTATTTCAGATGCCCTGCTGAAGCCCTTTAGTGCTCCCTGAACAACCGAGGAAAGCTTGAATTAGACTCAGTATAGTTCTGGGCTATTCAAATCCAGGGGAAATTGGTAAAGAGCTTATATGTACCAGACAACGTGTGCTTTGACTGTATCATCTCTCTCAAACCTTCACCCTAACAACCCTCTGAAGTAGGTACAATTATGCTCATTTTCCTGATGCACAATCTAAGGCTTTCAGGCAGAATAACGTGTCCAAGGTTATACTTTTAATAATATATATTTTATATACTTTAACCTCTATGCCATGTTGCTGCTTGTGCTTGGTAAATACTCACCCACCTATCCATCTAGTCACTAATTTCTCAATTCAGTGAATAAGATATACATTGAGTGCTAACTGTGAGCCAGGCACCATTGAAGGCGTGTGGTACAGAAGACACAGCTGATTAGATATGTTTCCTTCCCTGACACGTGGGAGCTTGCATTCTAGAAGGTGAGATAAGATGTATAGGAAACTCAATTCATTGAACACTGCATCCCCTGACTGCCCTGTCCTGTTTACAGAGGGGACCCAGACTGTCACCTGCCCAATGAGCTGTACCATCTAGAATCCCTCTTGGGACAGGAACACAGGAGCAGCTTAGGTGTTCTAAGGTAGGGAGATGATAGATAGATAGATAGATAGATAGATAGATAGATAGATAGATAGATTACACAGATAGACAGATGTGCACTATGTCTCTAACTCTTCTACCAAGATACTCATAACTGCAGAGGATGGAAGCATCCTTCATGTTCTGAGAGGGCAATGGAAAGTGGCCTTCTGCAAAAATTACGTGCTCATGCTTTGTATTTTATGCTAAAATTTTATTTTAAAATGTCTTTTCTCCACAATATCCCAATGGTTATTTTAACTAAATTGCTAAAAGTAGATACATTAAAAGGCAGCTCAAGTAGTATGGCTCAAGCTTATGCACCATGCTTCTCTGTGCTTTTATAAACCCCGGTGTCCTCAGGGGTCAGCACATGTACTCCGATTTGAGAAGCATGCTCTAGACCAACGGATCAGTCAGGATTTACAGAAGCCACCATAGGTATTTTGAATAGGAAGTGGTTTAATAGTAGAAATTCCAGGCTTTCAAAACCTTTGGATGGCTGGGCGAAGGCTGAGAAAGCCCCGTTCAGGAAAAAAATAAGTGCAGGGACTGCAGTGAAGCAAATGGAGGATTCCCAGGACCTGCCTAATGTCACAGGCAAATCCCACTCTTGTCATGTGCCGATGCTGCTCGGGTACTGGCTTCCAGGTGACCTGGAGTGCAGGGGCTCCTCCACCTCTTCTGCCTCCCCATCCTCTCAAGTGCCTCTTGCTGGTGGAATCGAGTCAGAAACTCACTCGCAGGGGCGTCTAGGAAAGGTGGTTTCTAGGCTTTAGAGACTGGTGTGCAGGGAGAGCTTAGAGATGTGAGAATGGTGCTGAGGATCCACAAACAATATCCTGCACTGTAGCAATATGACATTCTGGCCTAGGACAAGGCAGCATCCCCCCCCCCCCCCCCATGCAGTCCTATCCCTTTACACCCTTTCCTTGAGAAGCTAAAGTGCCAAGAAATGATGTTTCAGTGAGAAGCATAATGAAGTTAGGGAAATATAGTTTTATGGACTCTCCTTTTTTATTTCACTTTCCTACTCTCCATCTTCTTGGTCCTCCCATTCCCTTCTTTTAGGGAGAAGGAGGCTGCTTGTCTCAGGATTGTGTGTGAATTCCCCTGGGGGCTTTTTATCATCCTAGGCATCTTCAGAGATAAGCTCTTTAGGGGAGACTCAGGGTGGAAATCTGAATGGATTGAAAGGATTTGTAGTGATTCCTCTGTGGGAATGTGATCTTCCTCCTGTGGTAAAGGGAGTTAATGCTCCAGCCAGTTCATCTGCGACATCACTGATCTAACTTTGAGATGCTTCTGATATGAACCCAAAACCCAAAGAAGGTCTGTGTTTTTTTTAGTCCCTGAACTCCCATCAGCCCTCAGAATGGGGGACCTTACCATTCCTTTCCAAGAAGACTTTCTCTTCTTCAGCTCCCAAATTCCAAGCTAGATTTTGCCCCAAAGCTTTCTGTGCTTCATTTTGGTACATCCCTGCCTTTTTGAAAAGACATCACCACCGTTCCCTGAAATGAATTAGTCTAAGTTGATAGACCATCAAAGACTGTATTTATTAGAGTTGCCATTAAGCCTGTAAGAAAAAAATGCCACATGGTCTATACCTGGCAACTTTCATGTCAGACAAGGCCATTATTTCCAAAATATTGGGACCATTCCAAAAGTGTGTATTAGGGAATATTAAGTTATAAAAGGGTTTGAATTTTAGAAAAGTTGTGAGCGAAAAAGTGATTTAATTTACATGGGTGAGTGTTTTATGACAATATTTGGAATAGAACCTATAAAGGATAGTAGTTTATAATATTAAACTTGGCTTTGCTTGCTTTCTGTATGGTTTATATATTGGAACTTCTAGAACTCTAAACTACATTCCGAAGGTGGCCAGGTACCAAACCTAGACACTCGGACTCAGAAGGCCGGAGGTAAGGACATCCAGATCTACACGACTGTTTATGGGAAGATGTGTTTGTATGTTGTGTTAATACATTAAAATCAGGCAAATGCAGAGTTTGGGTTCTGAGTGTGGAGGAAAAGGAATTCCCCAGAATGGAGATTTGGAAGCAAGTGAATCTTTATCAGCTGGAGATAGAAGTCTTTATTCCTTTTAGAACAAGTGAAGTGTTAAGGAAGGGAAATAAATAAAAATAAGTTAGTTGGACAGCCAATAGTTTTTGGGTGGAAAGACTGAGAAGGATCCTGGAGAAAGAAAGCAGACTTTCAAGCCACTTGGTCCAGAAAGACATCACAGGAAGGGGAACTACGGAACCCTTTTCCAGCTTAAGTTTGATGAAGTCATTCATTTTGGAACTACAAATCCTGTATAAAAAAGGAGACCTCCTTGGGGTGGGAGACAGGCAGAGGAGGACAACTTGGGGACATCTGTAATACTCTTAACAATAAAATTAAAGAAAGAAAGAAAGAAAGAAAGAAAGAAAGAAAGAAAGAAAGAAAGAAAGAAACCCTCACTTCATAATAGATTGTCTATGAATCAATTATCCACAGACTTTTAGGGGAGAGAGTAAAGTATAACCATTCTTTTAATACATTTTCTTTTCCCTTAATCACTATCTCATTGCAGAATGTGAAATGAAGAGAAAATGAAAGGGGACTGGGGTCGTACTGTTTGTGATTGATAAGAAGGCGAGGAATCAGAAACCAGGGCTTTTGATAACTGTGTGGACATTTTACTTGACATGTCCAGACTGCAGACCATCAAACTTCTATTAATGAATAAATGCATGATATTTATCAGTTTCATTTAAACTAAGGTTTTTAAACTACTCTTTTGCATATGCTTTCACTTACATCATTGTACTTAATCTTCCCAGCAGTCCCCTGAGGTTCTTCTTTACCCCTTTGACAGATTAGAAGATTGAGGCCCAGAGGAGTTAGAGACTTGTCTTTTTAAGTGCACACAAGGAGAAAAGGGTGGACCTGATATCAAAAGCTGAGCCTGATGCTGTCTGTTGTCAAGTCCAGTGCTTTTTTCACAGTGCCACCCTACTTGGTTCCAGTTTCTAGGGACCTGAATTCTATCACTGATATTGCCAGCTGACCACTGTGATGTCTTTATTTGGGAAAATCCACCCAGCATGTCCCAAAAGCCTGGGGAGGTGACCTAATTTATAACAGGATACAAAAAACACCCTACTGAAAATCTGGTATTTTTCTAGTATATAGAATAATAAGGAAGCAGAAAGAAGCATGTTGGTATCTTTTGTAATTATCACTTAAAATGAGATATTCTCGCATAATGGACCACATGTATGTCATCCAACAATTACAGGCTAATTTTGAATATACATTTATCTGGAATATTAGTTTCCCATGAGTGTTTTTGCTTCTTTCTGCACCTCTTTAAAACTCGATCCCCTAAGCATGGTTTAGAAGGCCAATTGTAAGAATCTAATGGCAGGTCAGAAAACCTTCCAGTTCCCCACATTTACCGTGATCACGGCTGTCTCCTTTTTCTCTGCATCACTCTTACCATACAGTACTTTGCAGCTGCTTTTAGCCTCCTGACATTCCTCTCATTAAATTAACTGTCATCTAGCATCTCTTCTCTGTTGTAAGTACTACAACACTTCCCAACACAGCCAGCCCACCCTAACGACCACCAGCTCCCTCTGAAATCCTTCGATCATCCTCCTATGACGAGCTGGCTACCGGCAGCAGCAGTGTAGGGTCTCTTCCGAGAAACAGCCAGTGCTGTTCACAGACACGGTGGGTTGCTGGGGCTTTGTAAAGGGAGCAGCAGCCTTGATTAGTAGCATCATGAGATTTTGTTTACAGGGCCTGACTTGGAGCCTTTTTATAATGGGGTGTGACTCGAAGGAACATGATGTTCTCGGATTGGCTGCATGCATTCGGAAGAGGGCCAAGGGGGCCAGGAAGGACCAAGAAGACTGAGAGTCTCCATAGTGAAAATGGGGCCAGTGTACATGCTTGCCCCCCGTGTGGAAGACTCATTTCACCCTCTGTGCTCTTGCCTTCCCCCTTTCCCATAGCTACCTGGCGTATTGCCCTCTGTTCCCGAGTCCCAGCTGAAAGGCTTCCCTTGGTAAGGCTTCCTTGACGTTCTTGTGGCACATGCTTCTCTGTTCTCTGTGTTCCCAGACAGCCTGTGTCGACCCTGTACCTTGTCTGTGGTGATCACTTGTTTATAGACTTGTCTCTGACTGAGCTTGGAGTCCCATTGTCATCTGTGCCCTCCTGGAGCGTAGTAAAGACTTGATAGATATTTATCAAATGAGCAGATGGATTTCCCTCTGGTCCCCAACTTTTCCCTACTTGGGCCAGTTTTTTTTTTTCGTCTAGGGTACATGACTCAACACATTTTACACCCTGGAATGAAAGTCATAAAACTACGCAAGGCTCACGAATATCAAATGAAGGATGAGTCTTCTTTCTCAATCCCTTCGGGCCAGTCTCAGTCTGGCAAAGACGATAATTTGTGTATGATTTTAAACCTAACAAACTTTTCGACTTAAAGTAAAAGCTAACTTAATATTCTTTATTGCTTCTTGGAATCTGATCTTGGCAAGATTACTGTACAAAATATTGTGAGGTAAGGTGATCCTTGTGGAACAGTGACTGAGTGAAATTGAAATACCAGGGATCTCATTTTCCAGAAGGTCCTCAGCGTTTAGCCCTTCGTCTTCCGTCGGTGCACAGGCTTTGAGTTGCTGACTTGAAAGCTCTGCCCTTTGGTGAGATACCCCACAAAGTAACCCCACGGCAGGGGACAACCCTCAAAGACTGTTAAAAAAATACTTGCAATTTAAATACATATTCCCAAATGCAGTGAACCAGAGGAAATGTCGATTTCACTTGTATGTTAAAACAAGTCTTCTGTTGACTAGTGATTGAAGGGGCAATGGATGTAGCCTTTGAGTGACCTCATTTTCCTGCTCCATCAAGCTGGCCTTGATGGACGTCCAAACACAGATACCAGCCAGCTGGCTGGAAGATTCAGATGTCTTGAAGAGTGGCTGGAGTTAGCATTTTGTCAACAACTGGGGTGGCTCTAAATCCGTGTTGTCCAATACAGGATGTAGTAGCCACAGGTCATATCTGGCTATTTGTATTTAAATTAATTACATGAAATGAAATACACATTCTGTTTGCTAGTGGCTGAGTTGCATTTCAAGTGCTCAGAGGCCACACGTGCTGCTGTGTTGGACACGGCAGGCATAAATTGCCATCATTGCAGAAAAGCCCTATTGGGTTGTGCTGCGCCAAGGACCTGGAAGCCTCTAACATTACATCTGCAAGATGTCTGACTTTTTCAGAATGGCCAGGAGCAGTCCCAGGAGGCACAGCTTAAAATAGAGAGGGAGGTGAGGAATAGTGTTGCTTTGCCTGTGGCCAGGGGTTGGGTGATGCCCTTGGGTACAACTAGCAGATTTGAAACATAGCTAGTGGAGCGGGAGGAAATGGAATGGTTTGGACTCAAACTGAAATCTAACTAAGTTATTGTGTAACTAATGTGTGCCAGGACCTATGCTGGTTGCCTTAACCTTTGTTACTTTATTTCTGTCTCCAGGATAGTGGCTACTTGCCTGCTTTTTACAGATGAGAACATTGAGGTTCAGAGGTGTCAGAAAATGTAAAAGGCTGCACAGTAACATGGTTCAAGTTGGAACCTTGTGTTTCTTAAGTTCAGTGCTTCCTGTGGCTTTAAGGGTAGGGGAGCGAGCAGAGTGCATGTGGGTGAAGGACCAGTAGTTAAAAGAAGACGTATTAAATTGAAGAAATCAACCTGGTTGCTTTATCCAGTAACCTCTTGGAGTCTGATTAGTGCTCATCTACTTGCTAAGGGGCTGTTGTCCCAGGCTGATGCTGTGGTGGACTTTTTTTTTTTTCCCGTGGGAAGCTTAATGAATGGAATGATGACTGCTGAATCTAGATTCCGAGATTAAAATATAAAACAATAATAACAATTATTATTATTATATAGTAGATACTGTTAATTATGTCAGATATTGTTCTAAGCATTTTGTATAAGTTAACTGATTTAATCCCCATAATTACCCCATGAGGTGAGTACTGTTGTTACTGCTTTTATAGGTGAAGAAACCGAGGTCTGGGGAGATCAAGTAAATTGTCCAACATCACACACTGAGGAAGTGGCACCTTAGAATCCATTATGTTCATTTGTGTCCAACTCAAATATCAGCTGGCCTTGGGGCAAGGTGGGGATGCAAATGCTCGAGGTCACTGAACATGATGCAGTCGGAAACAGTGGCGAGTTGGCGTGGATGTTCAATCTAGTGTTTCATGTTCACATCACACAGCAACAGTGACACCTCTGGCAGGCCTGGCCAGAGTTTACCGGAAGGCAGCACACTGCAGACAGGCAGAGTTTGTGACTGTTCCTTTGTCCAATGTGGAAGTTGAGGCCCACAGGGATGGGATGACTTGCTCAGTGCTTCACAGAATAAGGGGCAGCACCAGCATCCAGTGCCCTTTATAAACTTTCCCCTGCCTCTGGAACTGCCGTTCTAATCCCTTCTTGGGATAGCTGGTTCTGAAAGGGCCATTGCTTAGACATTTCTGGAGGTGCCCCTTTGAGTCGGAGTAAACACTGTCTTCTGTCACCCCTTTCACTTCAACTTTTTTCATATGTGTCCTGGGTGGTGTGGGAGTCATATTGACTTAAGAAGGGCACCAGGGATGTTGGATAGAAAACTCTAGTCTTTGAAACTACATCTTAATGCTGGTTTCTTCCTGTGTTCCAACAAGACATTTGTTTTAGAAAAGAAAAGAAAATGTGGTCAACAGGGCTCCTTCAGGACTGAAGCTGTACCTGGGATCCTCCGTCCAGGCCATGGACTCTGGTGCTGAATTTGTATTCTTTGCTCTTGGGCTTTTGATACCCACTGCCACTGTTACCATCAGCTCAGGGGGAAAGTTTGGTTTAAAGGGCTCAGTCATTTTTTTCTGACAGGAGGACTGAGAAGTGAGGTGAGATGTCGTCAAACCCACTGTGGCATAGGGCTTCAATCCAACCGAGAGGAACAGGAGTTGCCTGCCCCTCTGCTAGCAGAGACCAGGAGGAGGGACCCAGGGATTTATAATGTGCATCCTGACCGCTTTGCTTCCCCATCTTGGGAGGCACCCAAACTGAGTCTTAGATTGCCTTTTACAACATATGCATGCATTGACTCCTCCCGAATAATCTGTGAAGGATACTGCACTCAGCATGTTTTACAGAAGAGGAAACAAGCTCTTAGATGCCAAATCATGTAGAAGAAAGCAGTTTGAACCCCATACCCCCAAATCTTAAGGCCATGCTTCTCTGCACTGTAGTCACCTTGACTCTTGTGGAGGGCAGTACAAATTCAAACAGATCCAGGCCAGCTTAATTTGGCCATGTCCTCACCCATGCCCACAAGTTCATAGTCTGTGCAGGAAGCTCAGGAGAGCCAGTTCCTCTCATGGACTTGCTGGACAATCTGAAACCCGAAAGGTGGTCCTCCTGCCAATCATACCAAATACATAGTTTCGATGGGAGCATTACTTCCTTACGCGTCACTTCCTATAAAGGCTAAACATGTGAAAAGTAATTCACTGTCCTTTTGATTTCATGTACCATTCATCTCCTCCTTTCTTCTTTAACCTCTGATTGTCTCCCTCTCTTTTGCTTTTCTCTTTCCCCTGTTTCTCTGTGAGTGGCAAGAGACCCCCATTGCTTTTCTTATTTGACACCTACAGTTCAGTTACATCCAGCACAAATATCAGCCTGTGATGGCAGGGCTGTGGCATCAGCTCCACGTTCATGACCAACATGAGGGGCCATCCATGCAGATGCCCTCCCTGGTCAGGTGCAGTTGCAGAAGGGAGAGGTGGGCAGCTGGTGATGTGGGACGTGGTACATCCCTGCCCTGTAGTGGCCCCCGGCCGGGCCCTGCGTGCCTGGCTGTTCTCCTCTCTGCCTGTCCTGACACCTCTCCAGCTGCAAGCTGTCTTCATGAGGAGATGGAAAAGAAAGAGAGAAGGAGGAGAATGAAAGAGCCTGGAGTGAACAGGAACTTGAATGTCTTCCTCTGTGTGTCTGAAGCTCCTTCCACCTCCTGCCAGGGAGAGACCACAGAGATGGACCCCAACGTCCTGTGGGAAAGCTGCCACCACCCTGTCACCCTTTGTGCACTGGGTGGGGGTGGAGAATGAGGGGCCTCAGGCCTGAATTAGGGGTCCGGACAAAGGGAGAGAGGAGAGATCATTCCTTCAAAGCCAGAGAAGACGAGGGACCCTCCAGGAAGCCAGGACATAGGATTTTGATTTATTGCCTGAGGTGAGCAGTTAGCCAAGGAGAACTGTGTAAAAAATAACAAATATTGACACAAACTCCACAGAGGTCGTGGGTCAGTTCCTGGTTCCCATGCTGTGAGGTCAGAGCAGACTTTTGAGACTAACTCACTTTCTTAGCTGAGGTCCACTTGTAACTCACTTCTTGGGGTTCTCCCTTTCCCTTCTCCCCACCTCCAACGTCGACTAGGAAATCAAGGCCCCCCTGAAGCTGGATCACCTATATGATTATTCACTCACTCCATTATTCAAAAATATTATTTTATTTTGCTTTAGGCTCATTATCTTAATTTTTTTTTCTAATAATTTTGGTGTTAAATGCTAGAGATGTAAACAGGAATGGGATACATTTATTTTCTGGAGTTGTTCCTGGCCTGCTTGAGGAGACAGACAAGACTTAACACCATAATAAGTGTCATAGTAGAAGTATCTATAAGGGCCTGGAGTTGTCTATGTCTGTCTGATATCAGAACATAGGGGCTGGAGGAGGGCCAGCCCAGGGAAGTGCAGGGAAGGCTGGAAATGCCTGCTCAGTGGAGGAGATGCTTGAACAGGCCAGATAAGGAGAGAAGGGAAGAGTGTCCTGGGCCCCTTCAGTGTGAGTGAAGCATGGAGATGTCAGAATACACAACCAATTTGGAAACCTTCAAGTAAGGGGTAATGGGTGAGCAGAGGCTGGGCTCCTGAGTGGTCATTGCTGTGAGAAGAAAGCAAAAATCTATGAAAGATGCAAACCACAACGATCATTTTCTGTCAGGCTAAGGGATTACTTCGAACTCCCTCCTGAGAGCTGCGGGAATCCATTGAGAAATCTTTAGACAGGAGTGACACAGTGAGATTTACATTTTGCAAAAATACTTCCTTGGGAAATCGTGCAGGAGGGCTGCTCAGAGCGGCGTGGACCGGTGGCCGAGCTGACGGAGAGGCCTTCACAGTGATCCCGGCAGCAAACCACGAAGGTGTGGGCAGAGCAGCAGCAGGGAGGCGAGGCCGAGGCAGGACTGGGGTCGAGGGATTATCTCTGGGCAGGGGGAGCTGCACCTTCTCTGAGGCCAGAGAGAAGGACGAGAAGTGACTGTATATTGCTAGAATAATTACGTCCACATGTTTTGCCCATTTCATCCAACATGTCCAATTCAATTTTCAGTCTTGCACCTAACACCAAGGCATTATAATGGTGTTGGCTCTTGTAAATACTCTCTGGAAGAAATTCGAGGTGTTTATTTGTGTGTCCTAGCAGTTTTATAAGACTCTAAGCCCTTCCAGGGAGGGCACACAATGTAATTTATCTATCTATTGTGTGCAGCATTCAGCACACCAGGGATACTTAATAAGTATTTAATAATAATAAGATCTGAGCCCCAGGAGCATTATTATATTTGTCAGTGAAGGAATAAGTAGGTTTGGAAGCAGTTTGTGCAAGTTTAAGTTTTATAAGAAAAAAAACTCAATTATTTGAATTTTTGAACCTATTAAAACCCTTTCCTGAAATGTAATAGAAATGCATCTGCTCTTGGTTTTTCTAGGTAAATATTTTAGTTGGCTTAGTTGTAGATTGTTTCTTAAACTATATGAGGTGGTTTTCTTTGTTGTTCAGTAATCTCCGACGATCAATCAATGTGTCTTTAGCAATAGAGCTTTTTATAAAGATGGTTGATATTTTCTAATTCAGGTACCTTCTCTGTTTTTGAATATTTATGTAAATCAGAATAGCTACTGTCAGTTTGTCTCTTATTTGCAACATTGTTTTCTCTCTCGTCTTTACTTCCCTGTCACATTTATCTTTATTACTCCGGGGTATTCCTCCACACCTGACAGCCCTCTTCTCTGGTTTCTCCCTGAGTCTTTCTAGTCTCTGTCCCAATTTCATGACCAGGAAGATGTCAGCCATCAGGCTGCTGGATACAATGTCCTTTCCTCAGTCATTGTGTTGTGCCCCCGTCTTTTAGGATGTGTCAGTTCATATCTTTCCCCAATACTTTGATAAGCCTGATCAGAAAGTTTTACTGGATTTAGAATGAAAGCTCAGTACTTCCTGCCCCCCCCCCGCCCACGCACGTGGGCACTATGTCTCTAGGACCTACATGTCCAGTGTGTTAATGCATAACCTGCGGGTTGTTATTACTCAGCATTGCAATATGAACAATAGCCTTTTGACCTCTCTGTGCTGAATCCAGGTAGTCCTTATAAAAAAAAATGCTCATGAGTGTGTAGTGTTCATTTTTATGTACTTAGGTTGTTCTAACGGCCAGTCTGCAGTTTTCACATGGACTTCTACACCTATAAGAGGCAGTAAGTCAAGTTTAAATAAAGCCTTATTTACCATGGCCTGCCTGTGCCATGGCATTGGAGCTCCAAACTTTTGTCCTTTGTGCTGCCCAGGGATCAGTGGCTTTGATGCAGCTTAGGATGATGGGAAGAGAGAAGGTCATGGTGCCAGTGCCTGTTCATCCTCAGCTCCGTGTGCACACAACCCCAGGGCTCCTCCTCTGGATCACTTCCACTGCCTACCAAGTGTTTCCTGATCCACGACTCAGAGTGGCCCTTCTCCTTCGGAGCAGCCCAGCAGTGTGCTTTGTGCTGTGCTCTTGTCAGACCACTATGCATGTACTTTCTTCAATTCCAGGCAATCACTGAATACACGAGTGCATTTTGTGAGCAGTTTTATGCAAGAGGATATGACTTGAAACAAGTCCTAATAAACTGTAGAAAGGCCCTGGCCAGAGTGGCTCAGCAGTTAGAGCATTGACTTGATGACCAAAGGGTCATGGGTTTGATTCCCAGTCAAGGGCAAGTATCTGGGTTGCAGATTCAGTTCCCAGCCCTGGTCAGGGTGCATTCAGGAGGCAACCAATCGATGTGTTTCTCTCACATCAATGTGTTCCACCCCAACGCCCCCAACCCCTTCCACTTGATCTAAAAATCAATGGAAAACATATCCTAGAATAAGGATTAACAAAAGAAGAAAAAAAAAAGATAAAAGAAAACTGTAGAAGGAAGCCGGGATATTTAACTTGTAGGAGAGACGGTCAGGGCAGGACATGATTGTTTTCTGGAAGCATTTGAAATGTTGTCATATGGAAAAGGTTGCTCTGTGTCTCCCCAAGGAGCAGAACTAGGTACAAGGTAAAGGAAGACAGAGTTCAGTTCATGTTATGGGAGGACTTTGAAAGTGACAGTTAAGAATTTTTGCGTTGGAATCAAACTTCTTGAGTTTATATCTGTCCACCTGCCAGTTACTAGCTGTAGAAATTTGGATGAAAAATTAAACTTTCTAATCTTTAGTTTCCTCATCCATAAAATGGGAATAATATTAGTGTCAATCTCATGAATTCTTATGGTTATCTGATAACATATGCCAGTTAAATGCTCTTATTCTGATCCATAGTGGGTGCTTGATAATGCTGGCAGTTATTGACAGTCTGAACTGAATGTGGGTATAACAACAGTTTCCCAGCATTTCCTATTGCAATTGGGCATTATAACTTGTTTTCTCAAATTTGGAAATCTTTGGAATATTTGTGTGGTTTTCTTATTTTTCCTTTGGCTGAAGGGTGTTGGTGGAAAACTGGAAAGGTTTAGCTTCCAGAACAATTTAAATGGCATAGATATTCCTATGACATTTAGGAAAATGAAAGTATACAGAGTCATGAATTCAGAATAACTGGAACATGGGGTAAGACGAGTTAGAATGCCATTCTAACCTGGTGAAAGTAGATATACGATTTTTTTTTTATCCTCACCCGAGGGCCTTTCTGCATTTATCCTGAGATAGAGCAGGAGGGAGAGAGGGAGAAAGAGAGAGAGAGAAACATCGATGTGAGAGAGACACATCAACTGGTTGCCACCTATACGACCTCAACTGGGGCTGGGGACAAACTGCAACCGAGGTATGTGTCCTTAGAGGGAACCGAACCTGGGTTTCTCTGGTCCATGGGCTGACACTCTAACCACTAAGCCGAACCAGCCAGGGCCAATTTTTTTAATTAAAAAAAAAAAGAAGTTTTAGGATTTTTAAATGTCATACACATTTCCAACTAAGGCATTCATAGACAGTGATAAGTAAAATGCCATTCAAGCACATTATTTTTTTAAAAAAGAATTGTTTTATATTGAATTTTAAGAAATATTGAAATAATAAAGTGTCAGTTTTTAATTTCTTTTTTTTTTTTTTTATCCTCACCAGAGGATATTCTTCTATTTATCTTCAGTTAGAAAGAATGGGGGGGGGGGGGAGAGAAACATCAATGACAGAGAGACATATCGATTGGTTGCCTCCTGCATGACCCTGACCAGGGCCAGGGACCAAACCGCAACCGAGGTACGTGCCCTTGGCCGGAATCGAACCCTCGACTATTTGGTCTGCAGGCCGATGCTCTAATCACTGAGCAAGTGGTTCAGGGCTCATTTTAATTTCTTGAGGCCTTGTTATATATTTAAAAAATGAGGTTTAACACTCACAGTAAAGTGAACAAATATGAATGACGTGTACAGCTCAGTGAATTTTTACATATGTATACAACCCAGTCAACCCGCACAAATAAAGATATAAACATGTTCGACAAGCCAGAGAGTTCCCTCATGTCTCCTTCTAGTCAATACCACCCCCCTATTCTGATGTAACCACTATTTAGACTTCTGTCAACCTTAGATAAGTTTTGCCTGTCCTTGAACTTCATTGAAAGGAAATCAAGCAGCATGTACTTGTGGTTGGCAGCTTTTGCTTAACATCTTGTCTGTGAGATTCTTTTGTGTTGTTGCATGTAACTGGTTTATGCAGAAAGCTTCTCATTGTAAAATCGGTTTCCATATTACAAATTAATCTTTAGAAGAACTTTGAAGTTGGAAGAAGTCTTACTCAACTTTATGTCCATATGCTTTGATTTACAAAGAAAGCATCAGACACTAAAAGATATTAGCTTATTAACTTGCAAAGTTAACTAATGGCCACGTACCATGGAATGCAACATCTCTGTGGAGACAGATCTATTGAAAACATTATTCTCAGTCAGAGTCATAAACATGGTGTCTGAATTATACATACAAAATATAAATTATTTAAAATTACAAATTACTGATATAAATTAATACTATTCACTATTGGACTGTCTTCTTGGGTTGTATATCTATTTTGACAATGACATTTTTAGAACAGTTTATTCTGACTGTCCAGATAAGGAAATCATTGTCATCATGTCCATTCACACAAGCCATAAAGCCCTCTGTGCAACAACATGGAATTGATTTTGCCAGACTAAATCTTAAACACACACATTTTTATTCTCCCCCCCCCCCATACACACAAGCACTCATATAACACCTACAACAGACCATGTGAAAACCACTACACATTTCCTAGGAGATAACCATTCATCTCTATATCAAGTGGGTACTTGTCTCTCCACAACCTTATTGTTTTTGAAACTCAAAACGTTGTTCTTGGTATTGATTGAGGGGAGGAGATTAAACTGATTAATAAGGGTGATAAAGAATTGCCTGTCGCCCTGGCCAGTTTGGCTCAGCCATTACAGCGTCGGCCTGTGGTCCAGAGAGACCTGGGTTTAGTTCCTGCTAAGGGCATGTATCTCAGTTGCAGTTTGTCCCCAGCCCTGGTTGGGTCATGCGGTTGGCAACCACTCGATGCGTCCCTTTCACGTTGATGTTTCTCTCTCTTCCTCTTTCTCCCTCCCACTCTATCTGAACAAAAAATGAAAAAAGTGTCCTCGGGCGAGGATAAAAATGGAAAAAAAAAATTGCCTGTCAGTGGGCAGGGCACTTTCAACTTTGATACTGGAGGACAGGAGGTAAGGCTTGGAGTGCCTATGGATTTGTCTGTAGTTATGAGGCTCGATACAAGGTGGAATACCAGCATGAACTAGAAGACATAACAGAGTACAGAGACAGACCAGCAACATCTCCAGACTTTGGACTCATCAGACGTACACTACAAAACAACCACAGTTGACCCTTGTACAACACCAGGGTTAGGGGCGCCTACCTCCATGCAGTGGGAAAATCAACCTATAACTTTTGACTCCCCCGAAGCATAACTGTTAATAGCCTACTGTTGATCGAAAGTTGACTGATAACATAAACAGTTGATTACTATATATTTAGTATGTTATATATACTGTAGTCTTACAATAAAGTAAGCTAGAGAAAAAATGTTATTAGGAAAATAAGGGAGAGAAAATACATTTAGAATACTGTAAGTATTTAATGAAAATATCTACATATAAGCGGACCTGCACAGTTGAAACCCCTGTTGTTCAAAGGTCAACTATATAACTTAGCCTGGAAGTAAAATGAAGCTTAAAGATATCTCTAGGAATTAGGACTGTATAAAACACATCCTAGAAGAATTGTAAAAGAACCAACTAGGGATTTCAGAATTATTGCCCAGACTGTCCAGCCAGCAGGCGGGCACACACAGTGCACACGTGACCCTGGCTGTAGCCCACTGGTGGCTGTGGCCCGGAGCCCTTGCCTTCCAGGGCCTGCAACGTTGTGCGCATGCCCGTGTCCACCTCCTGCATGGGTGCCACGAGAAGGACTCTGGATGCCTAGAGGCTGACCTGGAGCCTACCCATGAGGCAGAGCGCGAGCTCCTTGAGAACCGACCGCTACCCAGGGTTTGGCACCCTGCGCCGCTGTGCGGTTTTTCCTGTACCTCGGATTCCTCTGGCGCTTTCTTCTGCACCTCAGACCCCGCACAGGTGGATCCGTTCTGCCCCCAGTTAAGTGCCTGGGACCTGCAGTTAAAGCGATAAAAGATTAACAGGAGAAAAGGAAGAAAAACTGAGGTAGAACTTGCTGCCTTATCTGGAGTCACACGCACTTAGGTGACAATTTAGAGTCAACTCTACAACTTGATAGGCGACAACCCTTTTCAGCCAAAAAATAATTCAAAAATGGCAGAACTTTTTTTTTTTTTATCCTCACTTGAGGACATTTTTCCATTTTTTTGTTCAGATAGAGCAGGAGGGAGAGAGAGGAAGAGAGAGAGAGAGAGAAACATCGATGTGAAAGGGACACAGTGAGTGGCTGTCACCCGCACGACCAACCAGGGCCGGGGACAGACTGCAACCGAGGTAGTGCCCTTAGCGGGAACCAAACCCTGGTCTCTCTGTACCGCAGACCGTCGCTCCAACCGCTGAGCCAAACCGGCCAGGGCAAAAATGGCAGAACTTTTTATGGAATGTGAAGACCTGGAATTATGGCAGAGGAAAGTAAAAGAGGTGGAGGAGGAGGAGGAGGAGGAGTCCATCTTTGTTGGACAGCCATCATTTGAAAACCAGCAATTTCAAATATTTGAAACACACAGTAAACCCCAGATTGTATTTGAGAGGAGTCAAAGAATTGCACAGGCAGTGGAAGTATTGCTGCTGCATTGAAGCCTACAATCAACACGACGTGAACCCAACATCAGATCCGGTGGCTGCCTTGCCAGTAAGTTTTTATCCTCAATCTGGGTCTGTAGATAGTTGTTATTGTTCAGTCTTTGTCTACAGCTGTGTTTCTGAAACAACATAGTCAGCTCAGGGATACATTGGATTTTATTAACCAGTATCAACAATATGCAGTCAAAATTCTCGACTATCATGGGGAGTCATCCAGTAGAAGCATAATTAGCATCAGAAAATATCACCATCTTTATGATGGCACAACTAGGAACTAACTGCCCAACCTATTCATAAATCAGGTAATATGCTTAAATTACATAGGTGTAGTATTGAGAACTGTGTTATGAAAGCATGAATGAAAGTATAATTGACAATGAACATTGCATAATGGCAAACTATTTAAGATTGTAAATTGGGCCAATTGTTATTAGTTCTTAGGAAAATTGTTGAGATGCTATTATAGCTTTTTATTCTGAAAACACACCTGTATAGTTTACTTAGTTTAAAAAAAAACTTAACAAAAAGTAATAGTTAATAGTAATAGTTAATATTTATTGAGTTGTTAATGTTTGTAAGGCTTTATGCTAAATGCTATTTATTAATTGTTAAATGTCCCTATGAAGTAGGCACTGTTATTATTCTGGTTCCATAGTTGAGGAAACAGACTCACATAAGTTAAATAATTCACCCAAGTTCACACAGCTGGCAAATGGCACATCTGGGATTTCAATACAGACTAACTCGAGTTTATATGTATATGCATACATAAATTTATATGTGTTGTGTATAATTGTGTACTTAAAAAAATGGAAGCATTTTCTTAGTGTGGCCATTTTCAAAGAATAGTTTTCAGTCCCCTGAGGTTCCCCAGAGAGTCTCTCATTGGTTTGGGAGTCAACCCCAATAATAATACAAAGATACTATTTGCTTTTTCACTATTTTGACATTTGCACTGATGCTACAAAAGCAATGTTGGGTAAACTGAGGGTACCTTAGTATGAATCCAGATGGTGGTATGGAGCTGTACTAGCAGTTTTTGTATTAATGACCACCATGAAGTAAATATATTTATATTCCAGCCCTGGCCAGTTTGGATCAGTGGTTAGAGCATTGGCCCGCAGACCAAAGATTCATGGGTTTGATTCTGGCCAAGGGCACATACCTCGGTTGTGGTTTCTCCCTGGACCTGTCCGGGGTCATGCAGGAGGCAACCAGTCCATGTGTCTCTCTCACATCAATGTTTCTCTCTCTCTCTCTCTCCCCATGTTTCTCCCCCCTCCCTCCTCTCACTCTATCTAAAGATAAATGGAAAAAATATCCTCAGGTGAGGATTTAAATTTTACACACACACACACACACACACACACACACACACACATCATACTCAATTTCTTGGATGAAGTATTAAAATGTTATTAATTTTGTTAACTCTCTACCTTTGTGTTTTTAAAAAATATTTTGTTATGAAACAAATAGTATGCATAAAGCACGTCTGTGTTTGAAGTATCATGGTTATTTTGAAGAAAGTTTACACTAAAGGTTATACTATAAGCAGAAGGAACGTGAGCCCAAGATGAAAGGTCTGAGATGCAAAGCGGAGGGAAGAACCAGTAACGAATGTGTGACTGAATCTAATGAATATTAACCATTTACAACAATAAAAATGACTGACAGTGATAAAATTAAAAATGGATCAAGTACATGATAATATGTATAAATTAAGTAGTGAGGTTAATGAGGCTAAAGTGTCTTAAGATTCTTATATTTCTGAGAGAGGGGTAAATATATTAATTTTAAACTTTGATAAGTAGACATGTTTTAATTTCTAGGATAATGGCTGAAACAATAGAAAATGAGTGCATTACTTACAATTAGAAGAGGGGAAATAAAAGTGATAAATATATTCAATGAAGAAAAAGGAAAAAAGAAACACAGGAAAGGTGGAACAAATAGAAAATACAGAATAAGATAACAAATTTAAGCCCATTAATTACAAAAACAAAAATGCTCTAATTAAAAATATAATCATCAGATTGTATTTAAAAATCTAATGATATGCTATCTACAACCAACATATCTAAAATATAAGAATACTCAAAGCGTGAACATAAAACATTGAAAAATATATGTACCATGCAGTATTAGCCAAAAGAATGCTGATACATCTATATTAATATTAGGCAGAATAGGCTTTAGAGCCTAATAACATGATCTCAAACTATATGATAAAAAAAATTAACAGTTGCAGAAGGAGACATGAAAACAATTATGGTAGTAGATTAAAAAAAATACTTCTCTCAATCACTGGTAGAACAAGCCAACAAAATATCAGTGTGGATATGAAAGATTTGACTAATATGATATAAAAACTCGACATAACAGATAATATGCAGAACACTGCAGTAAAAAGCTCCTGATACATTTTTTGAGCATAAGTGAAACATTTAAGAAATTGATCATTTACTAGAACTTAAATTACATCTCAATGAATTTCAAAAACTGAAGTCAAGGTCAAAAAGACCTTATTCTCTCTAACCACAATGTAGTTAGCTAGAAATCAATAACAAAAGGATAACTAGAAGGTCTCATAATATTTGGGGTAAATAATTCATGTTGAAGGAGAAATCATAATAAAAGTTTAGAAACTATTTTGAATTGAACAATAACAAAAATTCTACATTTTAATATATGTCAGATGCAGCTAAAAACATTCCTTAGACAGAAACTTATGGTCTTTACAGCTTATATTTAAAAAGAAAAAGACTGAAAATTAATAAGGTAGACATCTGTCTTATAAAGTTAGATAAAGGAAAATAAAATAATCCAGAAGAGTGTAGAAGGGATGAAGGAAATAATCAAGAAAGAAATTGATGATAAACATATATAAAATATTCACAAAGTCTAAAGCTTTTTAAAAAAAATTTTACACATTTACATACATCAGGTAAGGTTGGTCATGAAAAAATGATAAAAGGCACATGTAATCAATGTAAGGATTAAAAAAGGATAATGTTATCAATGCTACATAAAAATAAGTAGTCATAAAAACTATATGCTAATGAATATGAAATTTAATTTAAATAGAAAAATTATTAGAAAATATAACTCACCAATACTAATTCACAAATAAATAGAAAACCTAAACATTATGATAACCTTTAATGCATTTAATTGGTAATTAAAGACATTTTTAAAGAAAATGCCAGGCTTAGATGGCTTCATTGGCAATTTTGTCAACCCTTAAAGGAAGAAAAATTTCACTCATATGAAATCTTCTAGAGAATATAAAAAGAAATGACATTCTCTAGTTTTGTGTGTGTGATAATATAAATTTCTTGCTTAAACTGCTAATATAGTGAATTAAGCCATTTGATGTTATAATATTAAACCATTCTTGCTTTCCTGGTAAAATGTATGGTCATGATCTAGAAGTCATACCAAAGATTGTCAGATTTGACTTTCTATTATATGTATAGTAGGGGAATACATGCATGTACATTCCCTATGAATCCCACATGTATAAAGATCTTGGAGAACTACATGCATTCTTGTACCAGGGTTCTTGAATAAGAATTGACATAACAGAACAGCTCCAAACTGAAATAAACTCAAAGGTCTTATCTACATTCTAATTTAGACGAATAAATTGAAGTATATTAATAAAAAGGAACAGTGTATAGCAATTAAGGCAAGTGTATCACAAATGCACCCTACATCATGGCTAAATCTCCCAACTGTCATAGAGTAAAAGAAGCAAACTGTGAAATGATACATATGTTATTATTCTATTTATGTAATGTTATAAAACAAACAACTAAACCATATTACTTAGGGATCTTCATTAAGTGAAAATTGTAAAGAAAAGGAAGAAAATGATTGTTAAAATACTCAGTAGCCTGATGGTTTCCTTCATTGGTTAGGGAGAAGGTTATAACAAGGGAAGGACATGCAGGGGCCTTTTGGTGTAGTTATAATATGCTGTTTCTTTAGCTGGGTGATGAATATAAGAGGTCTTTGCTCTAGAATTATTTGGAAGAGTGTACATAAACATTCCATGAACTTTTTATATGTGTATTCCACAATAATAAAGAAAGGAAGCCCTAGGCTGTTTGTGTTTTTAGTATATTTGAAAATATTTTGTAGTGGAATGATATTTAAGGGGGGTAGGAATGGCTTCAACAAACAGAGACAGGGAAAGATCACTTTAGAGTTGAAATATCATGAAAACAGCATGAAAGTGGAAGATATGTCTGTTTGAGTCCTAGCAATATTACCTGTATCTTGAGGAGATGGCTGGGAATTGGTGGAAAATAAGCCAGTTGCACAGGTTAGGGATATATCATGTAAGATTTTCCTAGATTCAGAAGTGTTTGGAAATTATTCTTCAATTAAGAAAAGAAACCTCTTTGCAGATGCATCATCTTCTACAAAGCACATCTGTGGATTTCTTGAAAGAAAACACGATCATAGCTATATCCCCATTACCATCAGACAGAATAAGAGAAGTTTTCAACATCTTAAAATGCTATTCTTTGTTTATACCACCTAACAGGAAGTGGGTAGTTGGCAGTTTCCATGTTTGATTTATTTAATTGCACATGAATCATTTAAAAATATTTTTTTCTTTATTGATTTTAAAGAGAGGAAGGGAGAGGAAGAGAGATAGAAACATCGATTGGCCGCCTCCTGCATGCCCCCAGTTGGGGATTGGGCCCACAATCTGGGCATGTGTCCTGACTGGAAATTGAACTAGTGACCTCTTGGTGCCTGGGTTGACACTCAACCGCTGAGCCACACTGGCCGGGGCACACATGAATCATTTTGATGTAGGAAAGAATCATATCTAGTATTTATAGATTTCTTAATGTATATCTGGTGCTTTTAACCACTATGCTGTGTTGCCTAGCAGAATTGCTTGGGGCAAAAGAAGACACCCCTTTGAACATTCCTGTCCATGTTCATTTTCATTTGGATTGAACATGGCTTACGTAAGGCACCGCCACATTGCCCTGGGACTAAATGCTCTTCAACTTGGCATGGACTCACTTACTTCTGTGAGGTCATAGTCTTGTCTTATTTCCATGGAACATTATCCACTCTTTTTTTTTTTTTTTTTTTCAGGGCTGTTTATCCATTTTAAAGAAACTACTATTTTATTTTGAAAGAGTTAGGGGCCCTGCACAAGTTAGTGTCATATGTCAACTTAATTAACGTGGCCTTGATTCCTGCATCCAAATCTTTGATAACATTTTGGAGTGAGTCAGACAGTGTTGGTTCTAAATTTGTCTCCACCTTATAAGCTGATTTGACCTGAGGCAAATTATTGGCTTCTCTGAATTTTAAGTTTTCTCATCTATAAAATGAGAGAAATAATTCTTACATAAGCCTAGCACAGTATCTCATAAAACATATCAGTAAGTGGTGACAATAGTAATAAGTAGTAGGAATAGTAGTTGTTAGTGCTTGCATTAGGGAATATGCCAGGAAATGTAGAGGGCAGATAAAGAAGGACTATGGTTGTGCTCTGTGTTTTGACTTCTCTCCATCTCCAGCACAAGCAGGATGATCTGGCTACATAGTGAATATAAAATGGCAACAAAGAGAAGTTCATCTCTGTAGTTGAAAGCACCAGCCTGGGCCCTCGCAGTGGGGCTCAGTGGTTAGAGTGTAGGCCCAGGTATCAAAGGGTCTTGGGTCTATTTCCTGTAAAGGGCATGTACCTGGGTTGCAGGTTTGATCCCTAGCCCAGCATGTGGAAGGCAACCAATCTATATGTCTCTCTCACATCGATGTTTCTTTCTCTCTCTCACTCTCCTCTTTCCTCCCTTCCACTCTCTCTAAAAATCAATGGAAAAAATATCCTTGAGTGAGGATAAAAAAAAAAAGCACCAGCCTGGGAATCAGGCAGGCCTTATTTATTAGCTATGAAACTTTTGGCCAGTAACTTAACCTATCTCTAAAAAGCTTTGACTATTAAATGGATAGTATATGTATAAATGCACAGCAGATTGACTGACATATAATTAATTATTCAATAAATGATTATTTATTGTTATTTTCCCTGGAAATAGTTCTATTAATCGAGAGTATAAGGACCTAGGAATAATGACCTGGAAAATCCCTCTGTTTCAGTGTCTAACCCTGCTGTACAGGTCCCATGTGCAGCCTGTGTATTTGGTTAGCTCAGAAAGGAGAGGAAAGGAACACATGCAACCCCTGTGTGTATTTATTGTCTTTGTTTATTTTCCATCTCTCTTTTCTCCATATTAAAAACAAGACTTGTTGGTGGAACCAGTGCTGATTTAAGGTGGCTCTTTGTTTATTATGAAGAGGATGGCAGTGGGAGGTGGAAGGTAGGAGAATGGACAATAAAGGACACATTATTTGTTTATTTTTATTGTGGTAAAAAGAACACAATGTGAAATTTATCTTCTTGATCAGTTTTAAGTTTGAAGTACAGTAGTGTTAATTATACGACATAGTGTGCAATGGATCTCTACAACTTTTCATCTTGTAAAAATGAAACAATATTCATTGAACAACAGCTCTCCTTTCTTCACATTCCCCAGCCCCTGGCAACTACCATTCTATTTTATGTTTCTAAGAATCTGATTACTTTAGATATCTCATATAAGTGGAATCATGCAGAATTTGTCGTTTTTCAACTGGTTTATTGTCCTCAACATTAATCTATATTGTAGTATATGATAGGATTTTCTTAGTTTGGTAGGTTTATTTTTAATTGTTTGAGGAACTTCTGTACTGTTTTCCATGGGGGCTACACCATTTGACACTCTCAAAAACAGTACATAAGGGTCCCAATTTCTCCACATGCTTGCCAACACTAGTTATTTCCTTCCTTGCCAACACTAGTTATTTCTTTCCCTCCTTCCCTCCCTCCCTCCCTCCCTTCCTCCCTCCCTCCCTCCCTCCCTCCCTCCCTCCCTTCCTTCCTTCCTTCCTTCCTTCCTTCCTTCCTTCCTTCCTTCCTTCCTTCCCTTTATCCATCCACCCATCTATCCATCCATCCATCCATCCATCCATCCATCCATCCATCCATCCATCCGCTTAGGTTTTGTAATGGCCATCCTAATGGGTGTGAGGTAATTTATTTGTATTTTCCTGATCATTAGTGATGTTGAACATCTTTTCTTATTGGTCATTTATATATCTTCTTTGGAGAAATATTTATTCAAGCCTTTTGTCCATTCTTTAATTGGGTAATTTATTGTTGAGTTCTAGGGGTTCTGCTTATTAACTCTTATTTGATATATATATATATATATGTATATATATATTAGTAAATATTTTTTCCCATTTCATAAGTTGTCTTTCACTTTTTTGGTTGTTTCCTTTGCTGCACAGATTTTTTTTTAAGTTTAATGTAATCTCATCTATTATTTGTTGACTGTACTTTTGTTATCATATCCAAGAAATCATTGCCAAACGTAATGTCGTAAAGCTTTCCACCTGTTTTTTTCTAGGAGTTTTATGGTTTCAGATCCTGCATTTAGGTCTTTGATCCATTTTGATTAATTTTTGTATATGGTGTAAGGTAAGGCTACACCTTCCTTCTTTTGCTTGTGTATACTTAGTTTTCCTAACAACATTTGTTGAAGAGACTATCCTTTATCCATTGTGTAGTGTTGACACCCTTGTCAGAGATCATTTGGCCATCTATGTAAGGATTTACATCTAGGGTCTCTATTCTGTTTCATGGGTCTGTATGTCGTTCTTTATCCCAGTACTACACTGATGGTTACTGCAGGTGTGTAACGTATTTCAAAATCAGAAATTATGAGGCCTTCAACTTTGTCTCACCCCTCCCCCCCCCCCGATTATTTTTACTATTTAGAGATTTCGTATGATTTTTAGGATGGTTTTCTTATTTTTGCAGAAACAAACAAACAAACAAACACCATTGGGATTTTGATAGAAATTGCATTGAATCTGTGGATTGCTTTGGATAGTATGGATATTTTAACAATATTAAATCTTCCAATCCATGAACATAGATGTCTTTCCATTTACTTCTTTTCTTCTTTAATTTCTTTTAGTAATATTTTATAGTTTTTAGTGTATAAATCTTTTTGCCTACTTGGTTGTTTATTCCTAAATATTTAAATCTTTTTGATGTTATTGTAAATGGGATTGTTTTCTTAATTTTCTTCTTTATATTATTCGTTGTTAGTATATGGAAAAATGATTTAGTGTGTGTGTGTGTGTGTGTGTTGATTTTTCATCCTGCAACTGCTGAATTCACTTACTAGTTGTAACAGTTTTTCTGTGGAATTTTTAGAATTTTCTATTCATATAAGATCATGTCATCTGTGAACCTAGATAATTTTACTTCTTTTTTTTCAATTTGGATGTCTTTTATTTATTTTTCTTGTTTAATTTCTCTCCCTAGAATTTAGAGTACTATCTTTTTTTTTTTTATCCTCACCCGAGGACATTTTTCCTTTT
The DNA here is from genome assembly GCF_014108415.1 of Molossus molossus. Classification (NCBI taxonomy): domain Eukaryota; kingdom Metazoa; phylum Chordata; class Mammalia; order Chiroptera; family Molossidae; genus Molossus; species Molossus molossus. The sequence continues at coordinate 26,441,028 of NW_023425345.1, read as the reverse complement.
TTTTTTTTTTTGTTCAGATAGAGTGGGAGGAAAAGAGAGGAAGACAGAGAGAGAGAAACATCGACGTGAAAGGGACACATTGAGTGGCTGCCACCTGCATGACCCAACCAGGGCCAGAGACAAACTGCAACGGAGGTACATGACCTTAGCGGGAACCGAACCCGGGTCTCTCTGGACTGCAGGCCGACGCTCTAACCACTAAGCCAAACCGGCCAGGGCTAGAGTACTATTTTGAATTAAAGTGGTAGGAGTAGGCATCCTTATCTTATTATTTATCTTAGATGAAAAGCTTTCAGCTTTTTTCCATTGAGTGTACTGTTAGCTGTGAGCTTTCCGTATATGCGCTTATTATGTTGAAATACTTTCTATCTCTATAGTTTGTTGAGTGTTTTTATCATGAAATAGTGTTAAATTTTGTCAAATGCTTTTCTGTATCTATTGAGATAATTATATGGTTTTTGTCCTCCATTCTGTTTATGTGGTGTATTACATTTATTGATTTTTGTATGTTGAACCATCCTTGAATTACAGTAATAAATCCCACTTGGTCATGGTTTATAATCCTTTTAATGTGCTAATTTAGTTTGCTAGTATTTTGTTAAAGATTTTTACATCAATATTTATCAGGGATATTAGTCTGTAGTTTTCTTTGATTGCAGTATTTTTGTCTGATCTTGGTATAAGGGTAATGTTGGGTTCATAAAATGAGTTTGGAAGTGTTCTTTATTCAGTTTTTTGGAAGGGTTTGAGAAGTGCTTGCATTTCTTCTTTAAGTGTTTGGTAGAATTCTTTAGTGAAGCCATCTGACCTTGTTCAGAGATTTTTTGCTATTGATTCAGTGTCATTACTTTCTATAGATATGTTCAGATTTTTAAAATTTCTTTATGATCAGGCTTGGTAGGTTGTATGTTACTAGGAATTTATTAATTTCTTCTAGATTATCCAATTTGTTAGTGTATTCATAGTAGTCTTTAAAGATTATTTTTATTTCTGTGACATCAGTTATAATGTCTCCTCTTTCATTTTATTTTTTTATTTTTGTCTTCTCTCTTTTTTCTTAGGCTAGCTAAGAGTTTCTACATTTTATTGATCTTTTCAAAGAACTCTTAGTTTCATTGATTTTTTCCCCTCTGTTTTTATATTCTTTTTCATTAGTTTCTGCTCCAATTTTTATTATTCTCTTTTATTTGATAACTTTGGGTTTAGTTTGTTGTTCTTTTTATAGTTCCTAGAGGTGTAATATTGGGTTGTTTATTTGATATCTTACTTGCTTTTACATATTTTTCTTTATTGATTTTAGAGAGAGAGAAAGGGAGGGAGAGATATATAGAAACATCGATTGGCCGCCTCTTGCATGCCCCCCACTGGGGATTTGGCTCACAACCTGGGCATGTGCCCTGACCAGAAATTGAACCAATGACCTCTTGGTGCATGGGTTGATGTTCAACCACTGAGCCACACCGGCTAGGCTGATATCTTTCTTGTTTGTAATCCAAGTATTTACAACAATAAACTTCTCTCTTTGTACTGCTTTTGCTGCATCCTGTAAGTTTTGGCATGTGGTGTTTTCATTTCCAGTAAGGATCAAGTTATTAAAATGGTCTGGGCCCAGGGCTGATTCTCCAGTAGAACTGAATAAGTAAGCCATACTTAATTATAGTGATTTTCCCCATAAAATTGGGCTCATTACATGTCTATCATCTATCAATCATCTATCTATCTATGTATCTACTTATCTATCTGTCTTTGTCCTTTAAGATTACCCAATACTACATTCTCATTTTCTAGAGGGGGATTCCAGGGCCCAGAGAGATTAGTGTCTTGCCTGTGATCTCATAGCCAGTTATGTGCAAGTGCTAAGGGCTCCTGACTTAATGGGTGAGCCTATGAATCCTATAGAATGAAAATAGAGTTAGAATGAAGAGGGCTTCAGGAGACCTTTCTTGGGAAATAATAGGTGAGGAGATTAATTTGTACTCTTGTCCAATATTCAAAAATTGGGGGTATTTTAGTTGTACCCTTCATTACGCAATGGTGTTTCTCTTCTCTGTTTTGCTCATTTGTAACTTTTGGCTTTACCAGGGCACTGGGATTAGGGGTTGGGTTTTTAAAAATAATTTCTCCAGCAAGGCTCTAGCTGGTTTGAGGCTGTGATTTTCCTGCATGAGAGAGAAGTGAGTGAGGCTTACACAAGAAACTGAGGAAATATACTCTGGCGGTGAGACACTTTCAACATATCAAGCTTTCTGTAGTTCTTGTTCATATCTCAGAGTTTAGGGGAAGAGAGGAAGCAGCAAAGTGATGCCTCTTTTTAGGGCAATTGCAAAGAACAAGAGAAGGAGAAATTAAAATGTTTGTAATATTTTAAATAAGTAGCATCCTCATTATCATAACTATTAACATAAGTAGTATCTGTTATGGGGGCAGATGTGCCAGACATTTTTTTGAGTAGTTTATATGAATTATTTCATTTAAATCTCACACAAGTTTTCTACAAGGTATGTATTATTATCTCCATTTAAGAAATGAAAAACCTTTGGCTCAGAAGGTTTAAACAGCTTACTCAAGGTCTCTCAACTAGTGTATGTCAAAGCCAGGCTAGCTCTGTTTACAGTCCTTGCTAAATAGTGAAATATGTAGTGTATAACACAATTTACCCATAAAACAATAATAACTCTCTCAAACACATTTTATATTCTGAAATTTTCTTTTTCAAGGACTTCACTTGTCCACAAAGCCATGAGATCACCATGTGAGTATAATAAAATAATGGAATGGCTTTTTTTTAGTATGACTTATGGAAATCACTGCCATGTAGTTTTACATTCCATTCATTTTTGGAGATGTGTTTCAAATTTTACACACACCACTATGGCTGTAATGATAGCTCTCTTAAATCACTCATAGTTTCAGATCTTTGGATTCTTTGCATGCCCTTGCTTTCCAGTGGTGATACTGCAGACCTTCTGAAGGGCTTAGCTCCATTGCTTTTCTTTTCTGATTGAACCCCCTATCCTCTTCTTGATTCCATTCTAAATGCCTGCCTTGATCTTTAGTTACAGTCCTCCAATGGACTTGTCATAGCCAAGCTCATTCTGCACCATACTTCATCAGCTCTGTACTCCTGTCCCAATACTCCTCACTATTACTCATTTCCCTTGGCACGATTCTGCTGTTCTCAGCTCTGAGTTTATTGCCAGTTAAAGGAGCCTTTGCATTGGTAGAATCCTCTGTTACACACTTCACTTCTCCTCTGAAATCACACAATGGTTCTCTGCATACATTATTTTCTACCGTTATTGATATTGAGTTTTCATATTTAGAAAATATTGGCATATAAAATTTGTCTAAATAGTATAAATGAAATATAAAATATGTACCATAATATGCATATATATGTTTAAAAATACCCATTGGATACACAGGGAGTTTAAGTGTTCTGCCAAAGTGGTTTAAGTCACGATTTAGTTAACCTCCACTACATACAGTAACCCTGATTAATAGGCACAAGGACCTTAAGCTAAAAGACACCTTATACCTCAAAGTTAGAGGAACTGACATACCATAAAAAGATCTAAAGATCTACATTTTTCTGAAGCCCTTAGATAACAAGCTTACAAAGTCACCTTGAAACACTTTACATATGCTAATCACAGCCACCAAGAATCACAAAGCAGGGATAGTAAAATATTTATTATCTGCAGAGTTCAGTTTACATTTTAACCTACTTTTCTCTCATTTCTCGAGAACTTCTGAAATATTTGACCTTTCAAATTTGGAAAGAGCTGTTTTGATCTCAGAACAACAGTAAAGCGAACACTACTTTAGCCTCTACTTTCAATTTTTTCTGCTAATTGAGCGATTAGCGACCACTCAGGACATTTATACACAAATCCAAGAGCTCGGCCACAGATTTCCAACACTTTTTGAAGTCTCTCTATATTGCAGATGGTTAAAGTTGAAGTGTTCATTTCCCGAATAGGGTAAGAGTTGAGAGTTACTGCAACTTTATTTCAACTTTCTAGTTTCTTACAGTCAGCAATGGGGTATAAACTTGGCAATGTAAATTAGAGGAAAACCTCCAAACTGGTAGGCTGGCCACACTGGCTTTGCTACTGGCTGCCCAAGTGACGCTGTGCACATTTTTTAGCCTTATAATTTCTTTAGGCCTAATTGTTTCCTTGGGCAAGAAAGAAGATTGAACTAAACCAACCCAAGCAACTCGTAGTTGATCTGATATTCTTTAGTATGTGTTTACATGATGTACACACATTTTTGATGCTTACACAGTACACACATACCTTATATGCACACAGATGAGGGTGCAGCACTTTAAATAAACTTGATAACTCAGAATTCGATCATGACTCTCACTTTACAGAAATGATTCTTTCCAAAATGATTCATTATGTGATTTCTTTAAGTCAGACGTAGGAAATATGTAACTCTAGACAGATTTATGCACTTAAGTTAATTTTATTCAGCTAATGGGGTAAATATTTCATATGCTTGCAATTGCTAAATCACAACATGGCCTTAAAAAATTTAGTGGCAATACCTAAAAGAGGACAGGAAGAAGCTGATAGTCCATTAATCTCTTTCTCTGCCTTAGTTCAATTTTCTTCATCTTTTTCTATAAATTACTGGTATAAATACTTGAAATATATGTAATATATAACTAATAAATTTTTTTCTGATTGTTAAAGTAACATGCTCACTGTGGAATATTTGGAAAAAATGGAAAAGTTGGCAGAAGGGAGAAAAATTCACTCAAATACTAACAGTAATTGCTGTTAACAATTTGGTATATTTCCTTCCAGCATTTTTCCATGTATTTTTATACAGATGGAATCATACCATTCTTTTTGCTGCTTTTTTATTGAACATCACAGCATAAGAGTTTTTCTGTGTTATTAAAATGATTGGTAAACATAATTTTTTAGGTTATTTAGCATTCTGTCATATAGCTATAGCATAATTTACTTAACCACCCTCTTACTGTCAGCCATTTAATTACTTTCAATCTTTTACTATTATAAATGATTCTGCAGTGAACATTTTGGTGTATAAAGCTTTTCTGTCTGTATTTTACATTATTTCTTTAGGATAGATTCCCAGAAATTGAATTACAGGGTCAAAGGTATGAATATTTTTAAGGCTCTTGATCTATAATGCCAAATGGCTTTTCCAAATGTTATTTTAAAAAAAATCACTTTAGTCCTGGCCTGTTTGGCTCAGCAGTTAGAGGGTCGGCCTGGGATCCAGAGAGACCTGGGTTCGGTTCCCGCTAAGGGCACGTACCTTGGTTGCAGTTTGTCCCCGGCCCTGGTTGGGTTGTGCGGGTGGCAACCACTCAATGTGTCCCTTTCACGTCGATGTTTCTCTCTCTCTCTTTTTCTCCCACTCTATCTGAACAAAAAAATAGAAGAATGTCCTCGGGTGAGGATAAAAAAAATCACTTTACACTCCCTTTCGCCATATATGAGAGTGCCTTTTCCTATCATATCCTTGTCTATTCCTCTCTAAACACTAAGTAAAATCTTTATGATTTGATAGGTAAAACTTGTATTCCATTGTAGTGTTAATTTTTTTTTTTTTTATCCTCACCCGAGGATATTTTTCCATTTTTTGTACAGATAGAGTGGGAGGGAGAGAGAGGAAGGGAGAGAGAGAGAGAAACATCGACGTGAAGGGACTCATTGAGTGGCTGCCACCCGCACGACCAACCAGGGCCGGGGACAAACTGCAACCGAAGTACGTGCCCTTAGCGGGAACCGAACCCGGGTCTCTCCAGACCGCAGGCCGACGCTCTATGCGCTGAGCCAAACTGGCCAGGGTTGTAGTGTTAATTTTATTTCTGTAATTTCTGGTGCTGTTGAGCAGTTTTTCATGTTTGTTAATTATCTGTAGTTTTTCTTTTGTGAAATTTCTGCTCATATCTGCAGTATAAGTTTTTATTATATTTATGAAATAATTTTGTGTTATCAGTACAAAAATCAGATGAATGCAAAACTTCTTCCTTTAAAAATTTCACATTAAGCTACTTTTTTATTTGTTCTTGTTGATTTTTTTTTTCTATTGGTCATTAGTTTCTCAAAATCATAGTTTTAAACAGCAAGCTGTCATGATGTGCTTCTGAGATGGCTTTCAAATATTTGTGGAATGAATTTATAGAATTCAGTTTTGTTGTTGTTGTTAATCCTCACCTGAGGATATTTTTTGCATTGATCTTTAGAGAGAGTGGGAGGAATGGAGGGTGAGAGAGAGAGAGAGAGAGAGACAGAGAGAGGAGAACATCGATGTGAGAGAGACACATTGATTGGTTGCCTCCTGCACGTGCCCTGACCGGGGCTGGGAACAAACCTGTACCCCAGGTACATACCCTTGACCAGGAATCGAACTCCTGACTCTTCTGTGCTTGGGCCGAACAAACCTGTAACCCAGGTACATACCCTTGTCAAGGAATCGAACTCATGACTCTTCTGTGCTTGGGCCTGCTCACTAACCAATGAACCACACCAGCCAGGGCTAGAATTGAGTTTTATGTGTAGCTTTCTAGGTACATGTCTATTAAGTAAAGTGAGATGTGCGTATGCCTGTCATTTCACAGATTTCCAGGTAGCTCATGTGTGGAGTCTGAAACCTTAAGGTTTTGCAAGTTGGCATTAATTAATAATGATTAAACAAAGAATTTAAAGAATGTTTTTTATCTATTTGTTATATTTTTTTATTTCTATGGCTTATTTAATTTGGAATTTTATTTTTTTCATTAATATCACAAGTTAAGGATTTTTCTATATTACTAAATACTCTTGGAAATATGATTTTTTTTTCTTTATTGATTTGAGAGAGAGAGAAAGGGAGAGGGAGAGAGAGAGAGGGAGAGGGAGAGAGAGAGAGGAACACTGATGAGCGAGAACACCCAATGGCTACTTCCTGCATGCCCCCCACTGGGGATTTGGCCTACAACCTGGGCATGTGCCCTGACCAGGAATCGAACTGGAGACCTCTTGGTGCGTGGGTTGATGCTCAACTGCTGAGCCACACCAGCTGGCTGGAAATATAATTTTTAATGATTCTGCTTCCACCTTCAATCTTCCACCATCTGTTTTCTGCATCATTCTTCACCAGCATAGGAAAAAACAGGAATACACATTTCTTTGGTAGTTGGCCATGTGATTAGAAATCAGTATGTGTAGAGGCCCCATGAATATTTTATTGACAATAGTGGTGAAATAGAGTGTTTTTGCTATTTTAAAATATGGCTGCTCAGATATAATTCAAAAGCCATTTGAAACAATTTAATCAAATTTATTTGTACAATAGTGCTTAGATATTGGGCCAAGTGCTAGTCATTGATCAATGTTGATCAGGTCATTTGAATACTGAACAAAGTCTAAAACCTACTGAATGATTCTCAAGGGATGGGAGTGGGTGTTTTTGGTCAGGTCACAGCTCAACTCACTCATCTCTGATGACTGTTCTCATCCCTGATGACTATTGCTCTGAGCTTTGCATCCACTAGTTCCATGAAAGGTAATGTACCTTTAGGATGTCAGGTGAATCAGTTTGGATGAAGTTTTAGGATTCATTCTCTTAAACCTTAGCAATATATTGTCTTCCTGGGGGGCTAACAAGATAACCTTCACTCACCTAGAGTCTTCAAGAGGACTGACTATATGATTCATGTGGGCCACATTTGGCCCCTGGGACTCTCGTTGGAAGCTGTGGCACCCTACCATATCTTCATGTACCACAAGGCTTTTGAGAGTGTTTTGTGTTTACCTAGAGAAGTGTCTTTATCCAAAGGTGGCGCTGTCTGCCTTGCCTGTTCCACTTCTGCAGAACCAAGAGGAATGAGCAAGTTGTTGGAGAGGAGAGAATGGGAAGTATGGCTTCATTCTGGTCTGGGTGTTATTTTGGCTCACAGTGCCTGGGAATCTTGGGCCTCACCAGCCCCCTCGATCACTTAGAAAATTCCATTTATTTTATTCCCAACATAGGAGGGATGATCCAGTTCATGTGATATTTCATTATCAGAATTTGAAATAGTTTTTAAAAATAATATTCTTTAAAAAGGGATTAAGACTATAGAACCATAAGGCTATTTTGCTGAATTTGATATATAAGCATGAAATACAAATTAGAATTGGGCCATTGGGAGATGGAATGTCTGATTCCTTTCTTCCCCTGTGTTATTATAGCCCTGAATGAAAACCTTTTCTGAGCGTTAATCTAAGGATCTCACTGTGGTTCTTTGGAACAGTTGTGTTTAGCCTACGAAATTTCAATTTTGTTCATTTAGTAATTGTTTGTATGCATATCATTAGGATGGTTTTCTTGGGTTTGAATCTGGCCTCTATAATTTTTAACTGTAAGATCTTGGGCAAGTATGGTCATGAGGAACCAGTGATGTGCCCATGTTGAATGTTGAGCATGGTGCCTGGTGCAAAATAAGTGCTAAGTGAGTTGTAGTTAGTTTTGATAACTTAAAAGAATGCCTTGTACATGGTAGGCCAATAATTGTTGAATTTGATTAGTTTATTTAGTAGTTTGTCTTGGGTCTGAGCACGTCTTTCCTTGTAGCTCTGATGGTTTGGTGACAATGGTGGTGCCTCTGGCAGCATGTGTAAGATACATGTAATTTGCTATTCTGAGGCTAAATAGAGGATTCTGTTTTTTCAGTAGCCAGTCTGATACCTTTTACCAGCACCATTGTAAATCTTACTTTAAAAAGCATTGTAGCTCTGGCCAGTTTGGGTCAGCGGTTGGCGCGTCGGCCTGTGGACCAGAGTGTCCCGGGTTTGGTTCCCACTAGGGGCACGTATCAAAAAAAAAATAATAATAATAAAAAATAAAAAGCATTGTAAACTGCATTTTGTTTACTTTAGAAAGATTGTGTGGCTGCATCTGTACAGTACATGAGAACAGTTAAATTCAGAATTACTAAGGAGACTGTTAGATTCCATGCGGTTAAAGATGAAATTCCAAATAGGCAGTGAAGTAGTGTGGCCTCCATTGCATGTGTAACGTACCTGTTGAAAGGCACTAAATGATGTTTTGAAATGACCATTATATGTTTAAATGTAATTCAGTGGGGTGTGTAATTTTCTCAGGGCTTTGAAGCTTAGTGAAGTTACAAGGTCAGGACCTTGAAGGAAGCAAGGGGAGAACATTGATGCAGGGGTTTGCAAGGAAGATGCTCTTCCTTCTTGAATAGGAATCACAGTCCCATTAAAAGAAAAATGCCAGAGTCTTGGCAGAAAATACTGATTTGCATATTATTCACATGTATTTGCATATTGAGTTCAAGAGACTCTATCTTCAAGTATGTAAAATAAATAGTGTAATCCACCGCAATTGTGTTTCAATTCCATCTCCAGGGCATTGCACAAATGAAATACATAACATGCTTAAAAATCACATTTCAGAAGATGAAAGATGTCAATCAGCTACAGGTGGCTGTGCATCAGTAACACAGACAGAGAGCAGAGATTGGCTTGGCTAGAGGGTGAGATTAGGAAAACCACTGCCCTTGAGTGTCCTCACCTACAGAGGAAGCTTGCTCAGGTGGGGCCTGGACCCACAGAGTTTGCAGCTACAGAGACCCTGGTACTCAGGGTACTGCCTCTGTCCCATATTGGAAAGTCTGCGTGGTGCCCAAATGGCACTGCCTTCTCTTAAATACTATGGTAGGCCAGCCATATGGTCAGGATCAGCCCAGCAGAGGCTGCTGGTGGGCAGCAGGGTCTCAGTTCCTCCCAGGCAGTGAGGACAGAGTTGGGGTAAGAAGGTGATTTCAGTCCTCACTAAATGGAGAATCCCAGACTATTGTTTTAATCAAGCTTTGCTTAGAAACTTAGAAAAGATGAAGTCTGCTGATCACAAGTCTGATGAATGGCAGTTTGACGGATGGAGAGCTTTGGTCCCCTGATTGGACATCTCTATACCTGTTACTGCTGGGTATTTTAGCTTCTCTGGCTCACATTGTGAGAAATGAACTTCTTTTTTTGTCATTTGAAGGAAAGCTAGGTGCATGTTCATTTTACCAGTGCCCAAATCCATCCTTGTTGCCATTCCATAAGATCTAGGAGGTTGAGATCACAAGCAATTTGGAAAAATATGAGTTTGGCATGGTCTTGGGGAACAGAAATACTTTACTGCTATTCACGTTCTGATTTCACAGTCCAGCCTCTCTCTTCATTTTTAGGTAAATCACTCACCCTCTTGCTCTTGGTTTGTCAGTTTATAAAATGGGTGTTTAATACATGCATACTTCACAGGGGTTTTGTGAAAATTAATTAGGTAAAGGTTATACAGTAGTTGGGAGATGCACTAAATGTTAACATGGGTAATTCCACTGTGCTTACCTAAGATTTCTTCAGCAGACTTGCGTATCAAGGGTTTTGCTGTGCCCTTTTCTTTGCTAGAGATGTTATGTAGATTGATTATGGGTTAAATACAACTCTTTGTCTCCTTTTTATATAACTTTCACTGGTTTCCTCTTCCTCTCTCATTTCTCTGCCTTCTCTTTCCAATGCTAATTCAGCTGTTTTATTGTTTGCTCAACCAATTTGGTATTGGGACAGTGGAGTCAACAGGCTTGTAAAAGTGAATGCAGGTGGACCTTGAACTTCATCAGTCCCAGGCTAAGTCCACAGCCACTCAAAGGGCCATTGTCACCATACATTTGAGGACATGTCAGGATTTTCTTTCCATTTCACGGAAGGTGCTATATAAGTGATACCTAGCCACAAAGCAGGCTCCAGGAGTAAATGCCTAAGAGCTGTAGGCCCAGAGAAGTGTTGATTGGCCTTTTCTCCTTTTTGAGATTGCTCCAAAGAAATAAAATACATGAGATCTACAAACCCCCAGTCATCATTACTCACTTTGATAATCATTACTCACTTTGCATAATTATTACTTGTCTTAGATGAGTGGGTAAGTGTAACTAAGACTGAAATAAATCCCCAAAGTGTTCTGAAAACAGGTCGCATTGACTAAGAATTGAATTATTCTTTTAGGAGTTTGATTTCCTTTTACTTAATTATTTTTCTGCTTCCATTCATGCTATACTTTGAGTGACAGTTCTTTTGAATTCTGTGCCTTATCCTCCTCCCATTATTTGTTAGTTTTTTTTAAATTTAGTTTTAGGGATAGAGTAAAGTCTTCTGTTTTTCATGAAGATTTTCTATACTTAATTATGAAGGTATTTAAAAACATCAATCATGGTTTATTTTATAAAAGTTCATTGAGCTGCATATACACTTATAGTGTATGTACTTGTCTATGTGAATATTACCTGTTTTTTAAAAAAAGTTTTTAAAAAGCGACTTATTCAAATTGTTATAATCTGTTTTCTTCTCTGTTTGTGTTTTTGTTTCTTCTGTAGCACTGAAAGTTTTTTCAAAAGCATTTCAGCTTATTTTTGTAATAAATTTCCAGTCTGAAATTTAATTGCTTTCCTATGCTGGCATTTGAGAGACTGTGTATGGTTGCAATTGAGAGCGTAAATGCTAGAGATATCTGCCGAGGTTTGTATGCCAGCTCCTTCGTCTAGAAGCAGTGTAACCTTAGGTTAGTTACTTAACTTTTCTGTATCTCAGTTTATTCATCTGTTAAATGGGGTTAATAATAGCATCTGCTTCCTCAGGTTGGGTAAAGTGAATCACTGCATATAAAGCACTTAGAGCATGCATATCACACAGAGCACTAAGTAAGCGTCAAGGAGTGAGGATTCGTCTGTGCACCTCAATTATGGTACTGCCATGCCCTAAATTATTTGGTTAAGAAACACAGAAGCCTCTGGAGCTGGCTTGGGTTGGAGGGGGTTTATTATAGGTCAAGGAGTACGTGCCTCAAGATGAACCTGGGTGGGGTTGGCAGGGGAAAGCCTTCGGGAACCAAGGCCGCTGCTCCCCTTGTCTCCTTACCCTGCTGGCTGTAGGAATTCTTGAACATCTTGACTCTGCTTCTCTGTCTCTGCCAACCTTCTGTTTCATTTACCACAAGGCCCTTCCTGTTTGCTCATCAGAACCCCTCAGCTCAAAATCACTCGCCCCAACTGATAGCCTGCCATCTATTCAACCTCTCAAGTTCATTGCCCAAATTCTAGTTTTCCTAATTGGTTAGGGACCCAGCCTTGGTCAAGTGAGCAGAGTAAGCGGGGCGCTGTGGCGCTCTGGGGACTTCCTCCAAGACAACTTCTATATGCATTTCTCTGGTTTTTCAAAGCCATGAGAGGAACTGATTTTGAAGAGTTCTACATGAAAAAAAACCCAACACTCTCATTTGTGGGAAACAGAGATACATATAATATAAAAATTTAGTGCTGTAAGTCACAGCTTACCACTGATTTGGTTAGAACGTCTAGTTCATTAGGCTTTGTTAAAATAGGAATCTTTTAGCTCTTAGGGAAGAATATATAAACTGATTTTGTTAGTCATATGGAAGCAAAATTTTTATATTTAAAATCTAATAAAATTGAACATGTGTAAAAAAGAAGAGTTGTGCATGAGATGAGCTAATCTATTCGATTTTATTCCCTTACAATATGCTAGCTGTGACCATGGTTTGGAAAACATTGCTCTGAGACTTGTGTGAGCTGTTGGATTGGGCTGGGGAACAGTTGACTTTCCTGCACTCCTCCAGCCAAGGCTTCTGCATCTTTAATGCACAGCAGTATCACTTGGATATTTGTGAATAATGCAGATTCCCAAATTTTATCTCCAGAGACTGCATCACATGACCTGGGGTCAGGCCTGGGTATCTACAGATTTTACCAAGTGATCTCTGACAAGTCGCTTCTAGATCATGCTTGGAGAAGCACTACAGTGGGTGTGAGTTCTTCAGTAAACTATATACCCTGCCCTTCTCCCCCCCTCTCGTGCATGAATACTATGTCTTATGAACATATTCTATTCCAGCAATCAGTTTCTGAGACTCTTGTTTAAAACTTAAGCATGTCACCTCTTTTAGGAAGCTTGGTAGGTTTCTAAGCCATCATATATGAGAGCCTAGTTAAACTTCCCTTTAGACTTTGTTATCAGCACTTCGCAGATCCTACAGCTGGCAGCACTAGTGAGTGAGGTTGGACTCAGCGGGTGGGTCATAGGCAAGAGACAGTGATGGAGGCCTCCAGCACAGTGAAAGAATTTGTGTGAGAGTGAAGTGGACATGAAGGAAAAGGGTTGAAAATTATACTTATAGGGAGAAAAAAGTTAGTTGGGGAAATTTCTAACCACACTGAAGTAGATAGGAAGATACACACACACACACACACACACACATATATTTGTATACACACACATACACATATATACACACACATATACATACGTGTGTGTGTGTGTGTGTGTGTGTGTGTGTGTATTTTGTTGTGGTTGTTGTGAATCCTCACCAGAGGATATGCATTTTAGAGAGAATGGAAGGAGATGGGGGGAAAGAGAGAGAGAGGAGAGAGAAACATTGATTGGTTGCCTTCTGCATGTACCCTGACCAGGGCTGGGGATTGACCCTGCAACCCAGGTACATGCCCTTGACTGAGAATCAAACCCGTGACCCTTCAGTGGTGGGCTAGTGTTCTAACTGCTGAGCCACACTGACCAGGGCTTAAGTATGTATATTTGTGCTTTCAATTTAGAAAAAGATTTCATCTTCATTTAGTTGACAATTAAATCAGTTTTTTTGGCCCTATTTTAGTTCTGTGGGGAAGGAAATTGACTACAAAGGAGGACAGGGAACTTTTAGGATAATGGAAACATTCTCTATAGTTAAAAGAGTGACTTCTAATGTATATAAATGATACCTCAGTAAACTAGACCAAAAAATAAAGAAATTTATTAATTAAAGTTCACCTGCTGATGTATGACATGCATGAATAATTTATTTGTAACTTTCATTTGCATAGCACCTTTCAATTTATAATCTACGTTCATACCTGTTTTCTCATGTTAGTCTCATAGCCTGTGAAATAGGCATTCTTGTTCACATTTTAGAGATGAACTCCTCTGAGGTTCAGAGAGGCTAGTGATGTTCTTAAAGTCACATAATAAATCTTTTCAAAATCCAGGGCTTTTCCTACAGTTAATACCTTTAAAAAATTATTACATTTGCCAATTTTGAAAAAAAAAATTGTTGGTTTTCCTTATGGCTGACTTGGGTGCTCTTTCTTCCCCTTGATTAGCTGGGAGTTCCTGCTTTGGTCCAGACCAAATCCAGGGAGCTTTCTCCTGCTTCTCTCAGCCCTCTCCCCTCTCACACACCCTCTGCTGGAGCTCTCCCAGCTTATCCATAGTTTAGATCTCCTGGGGAGGCACTCTGCACAGGCACAGACTCACCGAGGATGCTCATTGAACCCCCTTCCTCTTAGCAACTGTTGTACATACTGTAGTTGGTGTCGTGTATAACTAGTTGAGTTTAGATGAGGAGACAAATGGAAATTTGGAGAATTAGGGTGTGAATCAAGGAGTGCATTTCAAGGTGTGAATGATTAATTAGGTGCAGGGGTAAAGGCTTAGCATCTCCCTTCGTTAAACTTTGTGGAACTCAGAGTGGATCAGTTATGTGTTATGTGTTCTGTTTCATCAAACTACATTGCTACATCTCTATGTAGATCCTTTTAAAAAATATATGTTTTATTGATATTTTAGGGAGAGAGAAATAGAAACATCGATGTGAGAGAGAAATATCCATCGGCTGCTTCCTGCACGCCCCTTACTGGGGATTGAGCCTGAAACCCAGGAATATGCCCTGATCGAGTATAGAACCGAGACCTCTCAACCTCTCAGCCTCTCAACCTCTCAGCCTCTCAGTTCATGGTTCGATGCTCAATCCACTGAGCCACACCGGCCAGCTTTTTTTTTTTTTTTTTAATCATCACTGGACGATGTGCTTAGAGAGAGGGAGGGAGAGAGAGAGAAACATTGACTGGTTGCCTTCTGTACGCACCCCAACTGGGGATTGAACCCACAACCTGTCAGTGCACAGGACAATGCTTAACCAACTGAGCCACTCTGGCTGGGCTCTATGTACATTCGTAAGGGAAGAGGAGGCTAGAAAAGAAGATGTCAGGTTTTAAAGAAAGAAAAATGTAGCTTCATGCAGGAGAAGAAGAAATATTTGATGGGGGATATTTTGATGTGGAATGAGAGAAGAAGCCAGAGCAAAGCTGCTTGTATGAAAACATTAGGACTTTGCATCAGTTGATGCTGAAAGAATTTGGTGTTAAAATAGAGGAAGTAGCAGGTTTGACTTGGACCTGAATATAAATTAGACAAAGGAAAATGACAAGGTCACATGAAGAGCTGTGAAATGTTCAAACATGTTAACCTTGAATTGACTCCAGGTAACTAAACAGATGTATAAAGTGTAAAACCAGGCCTTTCTTTAAAGGTTAGGGATGAATAAGATTTGAATCATTGGCTCAGTTAGGGGACGGGAAAGTGCAGGGGTTGTGGTTAATTAAATTCTGGGCAGAAATGAAGCCCTCTGAAGAGACAGGATGAGGAAAGAAAAAGTGGTCTAGAGAAAGAGAGAGCAGACGAAGAGGCCCCCAGAGGCCCCCAGAGGCCACCAGGGTCAAGAAGACCGAGGGAATGCAGAGAGGTTAGGCACCGAGGGAGAGAGTGAAATGGGGAAGAACACAGATCAATCTTGTGAAGCACAGCCAGGGAAGATTAGAGCAGCAGAAAAAGTGAGGCAGCTGGAGCTACTCCTGAACATATTGTTAGTGACTTGTGTCAGGGTAGCTTTTAGTGAGATGGCATGGATGAAAGTGTGAAGTCACTCCAAAAGAATTCTAGAGGAGGAAATTTTAAGGAAAAGAGAAGACAGATTTAAGAAGCAAGGTGAGGAATGGAATGAAGAGGATGGAGTAGGACAGGCAAACTGAATGAAAATGAGATATTTTCTCTCTCTCTTTAACACACACACACACCCATACTCACAGAAAACCTTACACCTATTCATCAGCCAAAGTGAGGCAAGAAAGAATTGAAAACCGGAAAAAGGCTGCCTAAG
This sequence comes from Molossus molossus, assembly GCF_014108415.1. Lineage (NCBI taxonomy): Eukaryota > Metazoa > Chordata > Mammalia > Chiroptera > Molossidae > Molossus > Molossus molossus. The sequence goes on along the minus strand of NW_023425345.1, from coordinate 26,425,008 downwards.
GATAAAGAGTTAAATGAGGCTTTGGGATAACCTTTGCTCTTTTAAATACGTATTTTCATTGAATTTATTGGGGTGACATTGGTTAATTAAATTATATAGGTTTCAAGTGTATAATTCTATAATACATCATCTGTATATTTTATTGTGCCTTCACCACCCAAAGTCTAGTCTCCAGTACAGAGAACAGACTGACAGTTGTCAGAGGGACATCCTTTGCATAAGCAAGTGAAGGTAATAAACAGGAGTAGACGAGGGAGTAGACTTAGGATGGCGATGAGAGGAGAGGGGGCGTCTCTTTGAGGCGCAGTCCAGGCTCGGTGTATGTAGCTTCATGTTACCACAGGGAAATATTCATGTTGAGAAGGGAACTGTTTCCATGAACACTGTTTCATAGGCACTTCTGTTTCTTAATCATTATAAAATTGGGGTCTTAACTTCTCAACGGTGACAGCTATTATCAGGAGGCAGGGAAGGAATTTTCCCGCTGTAATCAGCTAGCCTAGTTGATTTCCCAAACAGCTTTTGAAGGCGGCTGCAGTGTCATTTACCTTGGAAGTTGAAAATACACTGGATTTAGTGATCAGTTCCTTCTCCTGGTCTTCCATCGCTTCTTGTCACCTCTCTAGCTGTCTGGGTGCCTTACCTGAGCACCCGAATTCCTCTGTATATCTTTTCAGCCTTATCTCACAACGGCTCTTTCCTTGAACTCTGACTTCGGGCCAGGTTTTGCTGTTAACCGGTTTTGATAAGCTTGGTGCCTCTCTGCTTTCCCACCTTCGTGCTGCCGCTTCCGTGCCTTCGCTCAAAGCAGTGTCTTTACCTTAGATGCCCTCAGAGCTTTTTAGCCCAGAGATGAACTGATTTTTGAAGAGTTCAAAATTGTTCTCACTTTCAGGCTCAGAGCAGTTTCTCTATGAACATCTCCATACTCCAGTCGCACCTTCTGCCATCCGAAGGTCCAGTGTTGGGGTGTGCATGTCCTGTCTCCACGCTGGAGTGGACACTCCTGTGGACAGACGCCAAGTCCTTACTCCCTGGAACTCGTGGTTGTGATGCGCACGATGGGCCCTCAATAAGGATTTGGACTCTGGAGAGGAAAGGGATAGAAGCTGGCGGGAGGTTGTAACTCATATTTTTGCTTTCAGAACCTATTTTTTTTTCCAGGTTTATTAAGATATAATTGACTTACAGCACTGTATAAGTTTAAGGTGTACAACATAATGACTTGACTTATATTGCAAAATGGTCACCATTTAAGTTTAGTTACATCAAAATCTAATTTAGAATAGGAGAGGTACAGATACCCTGAGTGTGCTCCCTGTGGCTAGAAATGCAGGTCTCTGCCCATGCACACTGGCATGACCTGTGGCTGGTTTGAGTCAGGGAGGAGTTTCATCTGCCTCCGCAGGGCATGGAAAAGGGGGTGCAGGCTGTGCCACTTGTCCCCGCCCTGCCCCTTTTCTGGTAATGTGATCATGGCAGGGTAGGCCTGATGTACATGCTCTTCTAACAGTGTAAAGGTACTGGATTCAGAGAGAGCAGCTACTTGGTTTTTAAAAGCAATATAAAATCTGAAGGATGGTCAGACTGCAACACTGTATTGTTACAGCAAATGTTTTTTTATTCTTTTTCGCTGTTTAGTTTTTTTCACATATTAAGAAAAAATTCAAAGTTAATTGTCATGTTACTTCCTAGAAATATCACCTTTATGTTTTCTTGTGCTGCTGGACTTCTTTGTTTATGCGTTGGCTTATAATTTGACGGTGAACATTGCTCCTAGAACTTTGTTTTTTTCTGAAGCGGACCATATCGAAGAGAAGAAAGAAAGGAAACAACGGCCTCATTGCCAGTTTGTTTCTTTAGCTGTGTAAAGTCCCATTTAATGAACGCATTTTCCTTCATGAACATGCTCTGCCTTTCTCTGGGTTGTGCTTTGTAGTCATTCTGATAATTGCTTGGTGTATTTTTCTGATTCCCAATTCTTTTACATTCCCCACTCTCAAAATGCTGGCTTCCCAAGGCTTTTCTCTTTAAACATTCTGCAAATGCTTATTCATTCTTTGTAGAGGGCCAGGCACCTGGAGAACATTCCTGCTTATAATTCTGCTAACCAGTATCTGAGGATAAGCAGGAAACATTACCAGGAGAGGCCATACCTTATCCAGTGGCGGATGGTGGTAGAATTCAGGCCCTGCGTTTGCCATTTAGAACCTGAGAGGCTCCTAGGCATTACTGTGGAATGCAGGAGGAATCGGTATCATTTGTGGTCACTGCAGGAAACAGATGGCACCCTCAATTTGTTTAATTTGAAGAGGGTTTGGGAAAAAGACTACGAGGTTGTGGGCAATGCACAGAAACCACAAGAAAGAGGTACAGTGTCCTGGAGCTAGAAGCAATTTGGAGCCACCAGCACCTGTAGTAACAGAAGAGTAAAGTGGGAGCAATTTTTGGAATCTGTAGGGGGAGCTGTATGGCTAGAGCTACATGGAGCTGTGTTTCATGGAAGCCATGACCTTTAGTCAAATGATACACCCAACCCATAGTGAACCCACAGTGAGGAAGCATGGAGAGTAAGTACCCCGTCATAGCCTTCTTGTTCCCGCTGAGCTCCTGCTTGTGCTCTTCATTAGTCAAGCCCAGGTGGAGGCCAGAGGACCAGGAAGTCCAGTGATGTGCTCCAAACAGGTCTGCCTCCCAGGGTTCAGACTAGGGTAGAGAGGTGAGCTTGAGTGGGGAAGGGAAGACAGAAAGATTCACAGAAATTTAAAGTTGGAAGAGACTTTGAGAACAACCAGTTCATGTCTCTTATTTCACAGCAAAGAAATTGAGCCACAGAGGTTGAGTAATTCTAAGTCCTGTGGCTTGTCAGTGGCAGAATTGTAATAAGGCCAGGGGGTTGCTGGTTTTCAGCTCCGTTCCTTGTACTACAGCATTCTTCTTACACAGTAATTTGAGAGGAAGAGTGAGAGAGGAGGAAGGGCAAGTGAAATTAGAGAGGTTATGTTTCAGCTTATGGTTAATTCTCTGAGTAGGTGCTCAGTTCCACATTTCATATTAGAAGGGTTTGAGCGAGTTCAGAATTCAGGTGGGATTGTTGTGTGATTAACAGATATGTATATTGATGGCAATAATATAGATGGCATTTTATATTAAGGAATGTATGACTGCATCTAGAGTTGGCCTGATAACCAGGCAGCTCAAATGGTGTGGCTTTTGTTCCCTATTGATTCTGGCCTTGCTGCCACGCTCTCTGTGAGGTCTTTTATGTCCTCAGAATCTTGCTTTAGACCTAGACTCTGAGTGAAGGCTGAATCGTGTTTATGCTTCTGTGGCAGAACCGTCTTAGAACTCAGAGACCAAGGGAAAGAGGGCTAATTTGTACACATAAACATATATCTCTCGTATAGGCATTGATTTACACACATATGTTACATGTGCAAATAAATACTCAGATGCACAGGCAATTATCAGCTAACAGCATTGACCTAGGAATGATCCATACATAATATCAAGAAGTTGGAAATGGTATTGGTATTTTTCTTTATGTTATAACCTATGGGAGTGAAGGACCTAAAACAATGTCTTCATTCATGTGTCAACAGAGATGGAGAAAGACCTCATTGTTGGTACTCTTAGGTACTTATTCATTAGTTCATTCATTAATGCCATCAATAAATGTTCATTGAGTATCTTCCATATGCCAGACACTCTAAGTACTGGAGATAGATAAGGAAAACTGATGTAATCCTTGCCCTTCATCAGAGTGTCCAAGTAAAGCTATCTTATTAGCCAAAATAGTGAGGATGGGTTCTCCTTTCTTATATTCCATGCAGGGAGAATCACTATTGGTGAGTGAAGATATGGATGCCAAAGATGATAAATGACTATTGTGATGTAGTTGAAGTTGTCATATTACTTGGTACAAAACTTGTGGCTATTTGGTGGCAGGTGGGGAGGTGGGGGAGTAAGTAGGTGCTAGCTGGCTTTAGGATCTAAAATCTATTTTAATAATTGTTTATATTGAATATCAGGTTGTTACATATAGACTAACTTTTTGAAACAACCTATTTCTAAGGTCAGTAGAATTGTACTGAAGTCGGAGAGGGAAGTGGGAGGGAAGGAGCCTGACTCCTTTAAGTAATTCAAGGCAAGAGAAGCCCCGAATCTACCTCTGAACAAAGTATTTTCACATTCAATGAAAAAAATATCAGGCACCTGCTATTTGCTAGATGCTTTCAAGTAAATTGCTCAATTCTGTGAGGTGAGGATAATGAGCCTCATTTTATCATGAAGAAAATGAGGTCCTGATAATTTAAGTTTCTGCCTCCCTTCCTCTCCAGGGAAGTAAGTGTTAAAGCCAAGTTTGTAGTCTAGATCTCAGCTTGCCTTCTTCACTGTATCATGATGCCCTTCTAATTAATGTTTTATCGTTTTTGCAGTTTCAGTCTATTGTTTTCATTACATTTCGTGCTCATTGCTGACACTTAGTGTGTTACTGTCCTGATCTTCCAGACAGGATCAGGTGGCCTCCTGTGAAGCACTGGGCATGCTCTGTTTCAGCCCATCACATTGTACTGATTTCTTGTCTTTCTGCCTTGACCACGAGGCTAAAGGCTGCTTGCACATCGGATCCCATTCAGGTTGGATCTCATCTCCTATCACATTCTCTGGCACATAGAAAACATTCAGTAAACACTTATCAAATGAGTCAGTCTTCACAGTAATCCTGTGAAAGCAGTTATTATCTCACGTTTTCAGATGAGGGGCCTGAGGGTCAGAGAAGTAAAGAAACTGATTCAAGATCGCACAGCAAGTTAAGAGTAAATGTAAAACCTGGGTCCTCAACTCCACAGCTTTTCTCTCTCCACCAAACATTGCACAATTATTATTGCTGGGTCTGCAGAAGAGGTTTTGTGGAGGGTTGCAGTGACTTGGAATATACTTCCAAGTATATTCCAGTAGAGCAGATCACCTGGGGGGACATAGAAATGGCCTTTTTCAACACCCCCATTTTAAATCTATTTTGGCACAGGCCGTTTAGCCACAGATCAGAACACTAGTGTTTTTCGGGTAGGTCTGATGGTCCCTGTCCTGTCTGGCTTACCGTTGCCCACCCAGTGTCTTCTCCTTTCCAGTTGAGATCTTGCTGCTATTCTGCTCCTGTGCTTCTCTTTTTATCACCCCCCCCCCCACCATTTTCACTGCTCATCCCTCCCTTAATCGTCAGTGACAAGCCAATAATTTCTGTTAATACTTGAAAATGCTATTTTGCTCTTAAACCAATACATGCAATTGCCCTAATCTGCTACCAAATGGTAATAATCAGAATCTGGTTTCAAAAGCTTTGGATTTCAGCAGGGCAGACCACAATGTCCTTTGAGGCATATAAATTAATTATAATTAAGAACCGTGTGCAGATGTTAGAAGGGAAACTTTAAACAATTTTGGTGTCTGCTCTTGCAGAATATTAAAGAAAACATGAGTGGCTGTTGCTGGTGAGAATACAGATAATCATCTACGTTTGTATTACACGTTTCTGTTAACATTTACACATTTGAAGTGATTCACAATCCTTCACTGGTTATCTGTACAACCCTTGTGTCAGGAACTCGGGTGACGGTGGAAGTGCTCCTTCCGCACTGTGAAGACATCAGGAAAGAACGGCTCAGGGGTAAAGTCTCCATTTAGCCAATGGAAGTTTGTAGAATGAGGAAGGAGTTTAGGTCTGCTTGGACCCAGTACGAACAAGAAGGCTCTTATTTCAGCAGAAGAATTTCTCTGCCAAGGAATTAAATGAGCAAGTGGCCTTTGCAAGGACGAGACCAGCTTCATATAGGCATCTAAGGGACTGTGTTCTTTGGAAGGACATCCCTACCTGCACTGTGCAGGAGGACTTTGATGGTAAAGGGTTTGGATCATTTTTACCTTGCCCCTCTCTCCCATCTATCCTGCTCTTCTCTGATCAAACGTGTTCCCATAAGTGCCTTAACTAAGGCTCTGTTTTCTTTGATTTTCTCTTTACATTATTTGTTGCGGCTATGATATGTTGAGATGCATTCGGGGTTAGCGCTGCACAGGAGTGCGTTTAGGTAAGTAAATGTCCCAACAGGAACAAGGAGCACTTTTTATTACCATGTCAGTCACAGCATTAAAAATGGATTCAGCGTCTTTGTAAGATATCCAGGTAGACGTTTCTTTCTTTACTGGTTTTATAGGTACATAGTCTCACTACCTGCCTCCACTCCCCAGACTACCAGGATTTCTTTCTTCCTTTCTGAAGAAAGAGCAGGGGCAAGGAAGCTCAGAGCTCTAAAAGAGTAATGGATGATGGTAATGGTGTGAATAACACTATTAGGAGGAGAATAACAATGCAGAGGGGAGTTTTAGGTTCTAAATCAATGAAAATCAAAGGTTGGTACCTTTTATATGTTACTTTTATAGATTTAGATGATATTTAGCAGACCCTCAATGCATTTGGAGGATTGAAATTGGGTTTCCAAAAAACCTGCATGTATAGATGGCATTGTATTTTATTTGCTAGAAATAGATATTGGTCTTGTACATCAGGATGACATTAGATAGTAGATGTTTGACATCTATGATACTCACACTCCTGCTTCAGGTGGTTGGTGAACACATATGTTGCCTAAGCTAAGTATTGTGACTCAAAAGCACCTCTTTGGTTCAACATTTGCTCTATGCCTGTAAATTTTATTTATTTATATTTAAAAAATATTTTAATTGATTTTTAGAGATAAAGGAAGGGAGAGGGGAGAGAGAGAGAGAGAGAGAGACATCAAAGTGAGAATGAAACATTGATCAGCTGCCTCCTTGTACCTCTACATTTTAATTTAGGAAGTATAACTTAAAACCCAAAATTGATATGGAATTGAAATTTAATAAAATATGTTAATTAAAATGTATTTTGGATCTGTTATGCAGAGTTGAGTTCATACTTCTTAGTTCATGGCATACTTTCATTATTGGTTCATGTAAGGACATCTTGTTTATTTATTTAGTTCTTTGTGTACCTTAATTCTTCTTTATGCATTTTAGAATAAGTTAACATTCTTTTAAAAATCCTATTTTTATTTTGATAGCAATTTTCTTGAAGTTTCAGGTGAATTCAGGGGAAAATAGAACTCTAAAATACTATGTTATCATAACTGTGAATGTAGTATATCATTATATTGTTTAGGTCTTCTTTTATAGCCTTTAATAGAGTTCCACATTTTCTGTTAGAACTCTTTTGCATTCTTTTTTGTGTGTTTGTTAATTCTTACATGAGAATATTCTTCCATTGATTTTTAGATAGAGTGGAAGGGAGGGAGAGAAGGAGAGAGAGAGAGAGAGAAACATCAATGTGAGAGAGACACATCAATTGGTTACCTCCCACACGACCCTACAAACTGGCCAGGGCATTCTTTAATTGCTAAATAATTGATAATTGCTTTTGCTATTATGACAATATCTTTTTAGTTGGTTAAAAGAGAGTTATTGATGTTTTCTAAGAGTACCATTTATCTAGCAATCTTGCTTCACTCATATTAATACTAATAGTTATTATTTATTTATTTATTTATTTATTTATTTACTTATTTTGTTAATCCTCACCCCAGGATATTTTTCGATTGATTTTTAGATTGGGAAGGCAGGTAGGTGGCAGATCAGGGAGGGAGGGAGGAAGGGAGGGGGTGAGAGAGAGAGAGAGAGAGAGAAGAATACTGCACACTGATATGAGAGAGACACATTGATTGACTGGAATTGGACCTGCGATCCTTAGGTCTCTGGGCCAACACTCTAACTGCTGAGCAAAACTGAGTAGGACAATACTAATAGTTTTTAAATACTGTTGGATTTTCTATATAGATGATCATATTATCTTCATATAATGCTAGTTGTTTTTTCTTTCCTTCCCATTCTTAAAACTTTTATTTTCTTGACTTATTTTATTTACCAGAACTTAAAATAGCAGTGACAGCACTAACCTTGCATTTTTCTTAATGTCAAAAAGAATGTGATTAAGAGTTTTTGGTATATACTCTTAACCAGGTAAAAATTGATGATCTCTTTTATCTCCTATTATTGAGTTAAAAAACAAACAAACATATCTTAACACTTATATCATGAATAGATATTTCCCTTAATTAAATGTGTTTCTTTCATTTTTTGAGATATTTGTATAAATATTCTTTAGTCCATTAATGTGGTGAATTATTTTGATGTATATTCTAAATTAAGCCATCCTTGCATTCCTGGTGTAAGTCATACTTGATTGTGTTATTTTTAAAAGACACTGTTTATTTTGGTTAGCCAATATTTTATTTAGGTTTTTTTCTTTTTATGTTCATAAGTGAAAGGGACCTATGATAGTCTTTTCTTGTCCTACAGTTATCTGGATTTTGTTCAACTTGGATGAGCAGGACTCATTTCTTCCTTAAAGTTTGGTAGACTTCCTCTATAAAACCATGTGGAGCTGTTTTGCTTCCTTTTATTTTGACAGAAGTGGGTTGGTGGAGTGGGGAGTAGGAGTGGGAGGTGGTTATTGGTGGATTAGGATTGGGGACCTTTGGTAACCATTTTATTTTCTTTAATGGTTAATGTTATATTAAACTTTCCTTTTGAACCCCCTTTTCGCTACTTTTATTATATATTTATGCATTTTCTATAATATTGTTTTATTATTTTAAAATTTCCATTGTATATGTTGCTATTTTTCCTTTTTCATTATGAGTTTATTTTCTGTTTTCTCTGTTTAACCTTGAGTAGTCTTGTCAGAACTTGATTGTCATCTTTTAAAGGATCAGCTTTTTTCTTCTTTGCCTCCCATGTCATTAATTTCTGCCTTTATCTTTATTACTTAATTCCTGCTTAGGGTTGAGTCTGTTTATTGTTCAGTAAGTGAAAACTTAGTTACAATGAACTATTTTTTATTTAAAAATTTCCTTATTGGTGAATTTAAAGGCATAGGTTTCTCTTGAAACTGTTTTAATTATATATTAGGAATTTCCATATTTAATATTTTTATTGTCATTCTGTTCAAATGATATTTTAGTCTATCCTATGATTTCCTCCTTAACCTTTGTGTTGTTTAATAGTATCTTTTAAGAAAATTTTGGATATAGCATATTTTTAGCTACCTTAAAGATTTATTTGTAATTTAATCACATTATATAAAAACAACAATTGTTTTATATTGATTCTTTGGAATTTATGGAGGCATTTTTTTGTAGATATAATATATTTTATTTTATTTTTTAATCCTCACCCAAGGACATTTTTGCATTTATCTTCAGATAGAGAGGGAGAGAGAGAGGGAGGAAGAGAGAGAGAGAAACATCTACGTGAGAGAGACACGTTGACTGCCTGCCATTCATACAACCCCAACCGGGGCCGGGGACAAACTGCAACCGAGGTATGTGCCCTTAGCATGAACCAAACTGGGGTCTCTCTGGTCCACGGGCCGATGCTCTAACCACTATGCAAAACTGGCCAGGGCAATACAATATATTTTATATACTTAAAAGAATATGTAGTCTGAATTGCATATGAACTTCTAGATATCCAAACTAGTTCAAGCTTATTACTCATTATTTTTTTTATTGTTTATGTTTTTGTTTATATTTTGTCTATTGGATTTATTTGTTCCTCTCCAGGGTAATTTTAGTTATTGCTTTACACATGTTATGCCTATATTTTTAGGTTCATAAGTGTTCATGATTTTTGTATCTTCTTGGTACTAATATTTGACATCTCTCATTGTCACTTTTGATGTTTTCATTTTTGAATTTTATATTGTCTTAATATTAAAAATTTGATAGATGTTTCCATATTGCCCTCCAAAAAGGTTAGGCTCTTTCTACTTCATTTGACTTATACTGAATGAGACTCCTTGTTTTCCCATATTCTCTAAAGTGTATTCTAGCTTTCTGTCTTTCTTGGTAGCTTGGGAAACTGAATGTGTGCATAGTTCTGGCACCTTTAATCTTCATTTTACTCACTGCTTGTCATAATCTAACCACTCTCCTTAATTGGTTACTCCAAATAATGTCTTGACTGCATTACAGGATAGTACTTGGAAAATTTGACTTAATCGTCTATTTATTCACATTTTATTCTTTCTGTTGGGGTTGTCCCAAGACTCAGTTTGTTTTCTTGAGGACAGGTTTGGCCCAGTTCTCACTCAGATGTGTCTTCTCTTAGAGTTTACTGTGGGCAGCAAAGTGTAGACTGTTTCCTGCTGTTATTATGGTGCACCAATTGTAGTCATGAACAGAGGCTACTGTGGTTTTTTGCTTGCTGTAGATCTGGGGAGCACTCAGCTCAAGCTTCAAGGAAGCAGAGGGCCAGCAGGTGAACAGTTGACTCTCTAATGCTGCTGCCTGGTTCTTGGCTCTGTTTGTGTACCCTAGTGCCTGAATTCAGGGCCTGATTTGGGGGTTCTTGAGCTCCAGTCATTTCCATCATTGACCCTGACCTGAATGACTGTTGAATTCTGCTACACAACTGGTAAGTTATTAGAGGAGTTTGCTGCTACTCTGAGGCATCTTCTCTAGGGAGTTATAATTGTCAAGGAACTAATATCACTTATCTCCTGTGAGGTTCCTCTTAGCATTCCTCTCAGACTCTGTCTACCATTCTTTCACCCCCACCTCCCACATGCTGACTTTGTGCTTTTATAAATAGCTAGGATCCTTGAACAACTTCTATAGAAGCTTAAAGGGAACATTCTTTTCTTCAAAGCACTTCCATATTGCTGTTTGATCCTCACAAAAACTCTTTCAGGCATGTAGGTTAGTACATTATCCTGATTTTACCAATGAGGATGTAGAAACAGTGACTAAGTGGTCTGCTCATCCTCAGTTAATGTGGAACTGGTATTAGAATGCAGTTTATTTTTGGTTTGTGAGTTCATTCATTTTTTCATTAATTTTTTTGTTCATTCATTCATTTACTCATACTGAGAGGCCTCAGAATGGAAAGAACAACGATTTTGGGACAGACAAACTTTGGTTTGAAACTTGATGACATACTTTAGCTTTGTGACCTTGGTCATATACTTAACCTCTCAGAGAATGTTTTATTATTTGTAATATAAGGAAAAATTATGACTTATAATGTTTCCATGTTATTTAACACTACATAGAAATTACCTAGCATAATAGTGTCTGCCATATGGTAGGTTATAGGTAAAATGTTACTGTAAATATATAATATAAAATAGGTTATTATTATAGGTTAAAAAATGGTCAAATATTGACAATTTTATAATGGTAGAAACGTAGTGGCTACCATTTATTAAGTCCTTCCCTATTGTATATGAGAACCTGCCAGACCTTGAAAATGCAAATAGAAATCAGACAAGGTCTTCTTTGTGTTTTTGTATCTTCTACCACACTGCGGTTGTGGAGGGTAGAGCCTATGTTAGTTGCATCCCGACACTAATAACAGTGGCTGCTAGGTAGTAGTTGCTCAATAAATGCTTTTTGAACTGAAAAGGTTCCTGCCCACCAGGAGATTATCAACTAGATAAGATAGGAACATACATAATCATATAGTAAACTTTTAGATAGACATATAGGCTATGGTGATAGTAAAAATGAAACAATGCTCAGTTCTACTGGGGGAGGGTGAAGAGCAGTGGAAAGGAGGGGGCAAAGCTTCATAGAGTAGGTACATTAAGACTAACCAGCCCTGGCCAGTTTGGCTCAGTGGTTAGAGCGTCGACCTGCGGTCTGGAGAGACCCGGGTTCGGTTCCCGCTAAGGGCACGTACTCCGGTTGCAGTTTGTCCCCGGCCCTGGTTGGTTGTGCGGGTGGCAGCCACTTGATGTGTCCCTTCACGTCGATGTTTCTCTCTCTCTCTCCCTTCCTCTCTCTCATCCCACTCTATCTGTACAAAAAAAAAAAGACTAACCAAGGTCTGTCTGTGGAAGGGAGCAGAACCAATTTGCTTGTCTTGGACTATGTGCTTTCTCTTAACTAAGCCCCTTCTAATGTGTGAAATTGAGTTTGTATTAAAAGAAGCTTCTTTGTTTGTCTCATAGTCCCTGTTACTGGTATCTCCCATAATGTATTGCTTTGTAAAGGGCTTTGCTCTGTTCTGAGTATAAAAGAGATGCTCAGGAAAACTAGATTCTATTCTGTGACTGTCACAACTAGCCATTACATAACAACGTGTAATATATTGTGTGAGAAGAAATAGAGGAACACAGAAGATATTTTAAAGAGAGCCAATAAAAGACCAAATTGGGAGAGTGTAGAGTGCATTAAAGTTAATAAACTGTCATGGCAGAGTGGATCACTTTTCAATGTGAAGAAATCTGATTTAGTGACTGGTAACTAAATGATTACAATCTTATTGGAATGAAGTTAGCTGCTAGTCTTGCCAAATTCTAAATCTTTTGGTTCTCCTTGAGAACCAGTCCTTGAAATTGAACAGATTATGATTATTATTTTGCCAACAGCTCTTTGAGATGCTAAACCCATTGGCCTTACTCTGAATATTTAGTGATGCTCAACTCTATATAGTGCTGCTCTGCTTTAAGCTCAAGGAGGAGGGATTCAGGTCCTGGCTCTCCTGCTCGACTGGGAACAGTTCATCAGTGTGGACTTCCTGTAGTCATTTTCTGTTTCACAGAGACACATAGACCAGAAAACTGTCAGGAGTAAACTTTGCTCAGGTGTGAACCACTGAGCTACTCATCTTATTCGCAAGAGATAGATAAGGTGATCGATACAGGTCTCCTTCTTGGCAGTGTGGAAGGATGACCACAACAGCAAGAGTTCCAAAGTGTTTTCTGCCAAGAACTGGATTCGATTTTGTGCTTCTTCAGCCACAAAATGTCCCCAGCATCTTACTCCCAAATCATTAATGCCCTTTGCAGTCAGTCGGCAGCCTGAACATTCTTCTCTCTCTTTATTCAACGCCATCATTATTGTTTTCTTTTGTTAGCTAAACTCTCAGTGTTTTTTTGTGTTTTTTTTTATCCTCACCCGAGGACATTTTTCCATTTTTTGTACAGATAGAGTGGGAGGGAGAGAGAGGAAGAGAGAGAGAGAAACATCGACGTGAAAGGGACACATCGAGTGGCTGCCACCCGCACGACCAACCAGGGCCAGGGACAAACTGCAACCGAAGTACGTGCCCTTAGCGGGAACCGAACCCAGGTCTCTCCGGACCGCAGGCCGATGCTCTAACCGCTGAGCCAAACCGGCTAGGGCAACTCTCAGTGTTTTTAGATCCCTAATATCTTGATTTTTTTTTCAAACAAGCGGGAGATATTAGGCAGCATTTTCATCCTTGATTATACTCTCTCTTTCTTTGGAGGAGAATGAGAATTGCTGATTCTGGTTTTGGGTGCAGTTTGTAGAATATTTCCTTGGAGTATAAAAATGCTAAGTTTATGTATTGGCATGCTGGTATTTATTGACCTTGGAACATTATGTAACTGTTTTAAGCTTCAGTTTCCCCATTTGAAAAATGGAGAAAAATGACTGATTTATAGGGTTTCATTGGGGACCAAAGAGACTCCATATGAGGAAATGCCTAACAGTGCACAGCACATAATAGAGGCACAATAAATTATTATTTAAAACAAATTAGAACAACCAAAGCAGGAACAGTTCTATTTAAATTAGAGGAACTCTTGGAAAACAGTGAGAAATACAAAGAAAAATTACCAAGCTCTATGTAGAACTGTGTCCTTAATCTGGTGCACAGTGTAAGCATTAGGGGCATATGTGGAAGTAAAAAGTAGGGGTTGTTGTGGGTAAGAGGTGGTGAATTGTATGGAAACATGAAGTCAGTCATTTTAGGGAAGTCACTACTATAGGATGCCATCGAAAAATTTTCAAAAGTGGTTCTAACATGCCCTGACCAGGTGGCTCAGTTGGTTGTAGCATCATCCCATACATAAAAGGTTGTGGATTTGATTCCCAGTCAGGGTACATACCCAGATTTGGTTCAATCCCCACTCATGGTGAGTACGGGAAGCTCTCTCTCTCTCTAAAAACAACAACACCCCCCCACCCCCACCCCCGTATGTCAGGCAAAGATTAAAAAAAAAAAAGTGTCTCTAATGTTATGGCAGTCATCAGAAGTGTTTGCTGAAATCACGATACTTTGATGCACACACAAGTCAAAAGAAAATGATTCCTTGTAACAATGGGTAATTTGAGAAGCAGTGTGAGGTGATGCAATGAACTGCAAATTGGCCTATAAGTCAGGAGATCTGGATTCATTTTTGTTTCACTTAAGTGGTTCACGGTTTTGGATATTTTAGCTTCTTTGAGTCTTAGCTTCAACATCTATAAAATGGGGATAACTACCTTTCTCATCCCCCCACCCTCCACTGGTTTATTGTAAGGATCAATTTATATATTTTTAAAGTACTGCCCATGTATTTTTTTTTTTAAATTTAATATTAAGAGCCAGATACTGAAAGGATTGCTAAAGAATTTTCAGGCTCTTGTCCTCTTTGAGGTGAACATGAAGTAAAGGCAGCAAGAATGTGGGGCTCTCTATATCTAGCTTAGCCAGACCTTGTTTTGTTGCTAGCCTCTGCTCAGCCCACTTTACTTCTTACTTTGCCTGGCCTATGCCATCTCCTTGGCCAAAAGCAGTTCAAGGTGGATTGTGATAGTAATGCCAAGGATCATGTAGCAACGGCAAGACCCCTCTTGGAGACTCCTGTGTTTGTGCCCTTGGCATTACTGCTTGGACCCTTGCATCCCCTTTGCCCCATTTGTCTCTGTCTGTCTGCTGCTAATGACTATAGCAATAGCATCTTTCATTTTCTTGCTCGAGGATTTCTGATACTTTTGAAAGGTTTTTATTTTTCTCTCACTCTGCTGAGCAAACACAAGAGATGATAAGAAATGAGGCTAAAAGATAGAAATTGGGTTTGATGATCAGCAAAGATCCTTGACTTGCAGTATCCAGCCTCTTCAAAGACGGGTTACATAGTGTGGGTTGTGATTTAACCACTCTGTCTTTGTGTTTTCAGGGAGTCGACGAGTTGAAGATGAAGCCCAGAGCAGAGTGCTGTTCTCCCAAGTTCTGGTTGGTGTTGGCTGTCCTGGCCGTGTCAGGCAGCAGAGCTCGTTCTCAGAAGAGCCCCCCAAGCATTGGCATTGCTGTCATCCTCGTGGGCACTTCAGACGAGGTGGCCATCAAGGATGCCCACGAGAAAGATGATTTCCATCATCTCTCCGTGGTGCCCCGTGTGGAGCTAGTAGCCATGAATGAGACCGACCCAAAGAGTATCATCACCCGTATCTGTGATCTCATGTCTGACCGGAAGATCCAGGGGGTGGTGTTTGCTGACGACACTGACCAGGAAGCCATCGCCCAGATCCTTGACTTCATTTCAGCCCAGACTCTCACCCCCATCCTGGGCATCCACGGGGGATCCTCTATGATAATGGCAGATAAGGTAAAAGCAGGCTGCAGTGAGAAGAGCCTGGTTGGTTTGAATTGAGAACTAAATTATCCATTTGTTTCAATGCAAAACTTAATTGTGAAAGATGGAAGGTAGTAGCCAGAATGCGGTGAGTGCATGGATAGACCAAGGATTAGTCTAATCTCTTGGAGATGAAAGGGAGGGAAAGATGCTGGTATCTAGAGGTTCATACAGTTTTGAACAGCTTTGTGTGTCCATCTGTTTGTAAAAATGGATTCACTGAAATGACTAAGAGGTACTAAAGCTTGTAGGAGTGTGATCCATTTTCTTCAAATACACGTGCGAATAGCTCCTTCAAAATTTTAAAATAAGGTGTGCTCTGTTCTTCCTTGGTAATACGCATTATTCACCCACACCAGTTTCAAGAATATGAAATGAAAACTACTTTGAGGCAGGTAATTCTTCTCCTTGAAGATACAAATACCACAGAGAAGTACTTCCTGCTAAGGTGCCCTCGCTCATCACATATCGATCTGTACATTTGAATAGATTTTAATCCATAGAACCTGTAGCAGCTGCATTTCCCCTGGCTTACGCTTGAAGGCAGTGGTCCTTCACCCTGGCTGCATGTTGGAATCACCTGAAGAGCCTTAGACACTACCTGTGCCTGGCTCCTGCCCCTGGAGATTCTGATTATTGGCCTAGTTTGCTGGGGTTCAGGAGGTGTAAAAGCTCCCCAGGTGATTCTAGTGTGCAATTAAGGCTGAGAAGGACTGTTTTCAGGCTTCAAATAAATCCTAGTCTCTCTTTCATTAATATTAGATTGTCACATGGCATTGTTACCTGACATGGATGCTTATTCTCTAACCATAGAAAGTGTTTTGTTTTCACATTTTTTACTTGTTCAGTCATTTTCCTTCCTTGATTGCTTATTGTTTAGGTACAGCACTTCTCACTACATATTGTCCTTCACAGTTCTTTAACTGAAATTGATTCATTTCACAAGCACAATATTTATTGTTTTTTTTTTTTTTTTTAAATCACTTTGGGTTTTTAAAATTGTTTCTACCTTTTTATCTCATCTCATACTTCTTAACATCACCTTCAAAACCGCCATTAATTTTTTATTAAAAGACATGCTGCAGGGTTCATGATGTTTGCAAATACCTCCAAAACCAGCACAGACACCACCAGTGTGCCCCTTGGCCAGTTGAGAACCAGCACAGTGCAGGGTTTAACAGAGTAAAATAACCTTGCATGACCACTACTGCCATCTGTCGGCAGCAGGCAGAGATGACCAGCCTCTGTTTGGGAGCTTCCTTTATTCAGTCCAGGAAGGGTCAAGTGGAAAGTACTAAGAGGAGAAATTTCAGTAGCATAGGAAAAAAACATTGAAAGGTAAAGATGTTAGAATCAAATGCTGGCACAAGAAGCCCATGTGAAGGGAAAAGAGACAACTTAAGTGGAATGGAAAATATAGACTGACAATAGCAAAACTTACTGAGTTTTTGCTTCAGGTAGATTTTTTTGTTAACATTGTCCTTAGCAAACTATATTTTAGCAGTGGTATTTTGAGGGCACAATACAGCACTGAAAAATGCCAGGGTGGATGAGCCACATTTTGGAAACATAAATAAGTACATATTTATTTTGAGAGCAAGACAGGGAAAAAATGATTTTTTTTCTTTTTTTTTTTAATCCTCACCCGAGGACATTTTTCTATTTTTTGCTCAGATAGAGTGAAAGGGAGAGAGGGGAAGAGAGAGAGAGAAAGAGAGAAACATCGACGCGAAAGGGACGCATCGAGTGGCTGCCACTCGCACGACCAACCAGGACTGGGGACAAACTGCAACCGAGGTACGTGCCCTTAGCGGGAACCGAACCCAGGTCTCTCCGAACCGCAGGCCAATGCTCTAACTGCTGAGCAAAACTGACCAGGGCTAATTTTTTTTTTTTCTTATACTGTATGGGCTATTTGCAACCTATGTTATTTTAGGTCCACCCCACCTTACCCTTAGCCCTAATATACATGGTTATTGGTTAAATTGGTTGGCTGCTTCTCTGTCATGTCTCTTACAAATGCGTAATAATAATATAATAATATGAACTAAGATGCAGATCATGTGGAGAGATTGGGCTCTGTTGTTCACTGATGTATCCTACGTGCTTGCGAGTATCTACCATATGCTGGACACGTAGTGCTTTGCATGCATTATTTTATTTAATACTCTTACAACTCACTGAGCTAAGTGCTATTATTTATCTTTATTTGACAGGTGGGGGAACTGAGGCTCAGAGAGGTTAAATAACATATCCAAAATGACATAGCTAGGAAGTAGCAGCCAGGACTGTAACATTGGTTGCTGGTTCCAAAGGCTATGTGCTCTGTCACCTCTCAAGAACACAGAGAGGCTGGTTAGGTTCTCGCATAACTTCCTATTCTTTACTTTCTCTTCTGTGGTGCATGTTATCTGACTAAATGTCATTCACCCCTTGATTCATAATGGCAATACTGGAATCTGAGTAGAGGAGAGCATGAATGAAAATGTGATTAGCACTTAGGGGTAGCACAGTTTCATCGAGAGCCCATTAGTTACAGCTACTAGGAGATTGAAGCCAGTGAGGTGGATTCTTCCAGGCGACTATAGTAAGACCCCCCTCTCATCTCTTTCCCCTAATCCCTCCCACAATTGCAACCAACCCAAATACCCCATCTTATCTTTTTTCCTCCATCATAAATAAGATGGAGCTAGACAATGAGTTTTAGGCAGTTTCCTAAGATAGCCTAAATAATATCTGACTTCTGATCTAAAGAGTTTCTAAAAGATAGGTAGGAAGAGGAAAAAGAAGTGAGAAGGAGGTCCTGATGACATGGAAGCCAGAAAGTTGAAGGCTCAGTCACAAGGGGCTAGATGCCTGAATGGTAACCGGTGGCCGCAGAAAAGGGGGCAGCAGGGACCACCGGACTGCGCGCAGCAGGGCCACGATGCCAGGGAGCTGTGCAGAGGAACTTCCACAGGCTTAAGGATTTGCATGAAGGCCAGTCAAAGATTCTCCGAGATTTCAGAGAAATAAGCTTTTGGGTCAAGTTTCAAAAATAAAACCCCTCAAATTCTAAGGTCAATTTTTAAAAATAGAAGTTTACTTTTAAGTACCATGACACATTTTATACACATAGAATAAGGCCTCAGCATTTGACAACTATGAATCAACTATGAGGCAAAAGGACAAAACCTTGGAAGTGGAACTGACGCAGAAACGCTAAGAAATGCAGCTACACTGTGTTTGCAGCATAGTCTTGAAAGTATAGTTGCCATCTGAATGGTGGTAAATCAGCCTTCTATTTGCTTACCCTTTCTAGGAAATAGGTAATTGCCTCTCCATTTTAACTTAGTTTTGTTTTTTGTTTTTTGTTTTTGTTTGTTTGTTTAGAATAGAATCCACTTATTAAGTGTCATTGTGGAAGATAATGTCCCTGATTCAAGGAATTGGTAATGGAAGAAAGACAGAATGAATTATTTTTTATTTTTTCTTTGTTGATATTTTTAGAGAGAGAGGAAGGGAGAGGGAGAGAGAGATAGAAACATCCATGAGAGAGAACATTGATCGGCTGCCTCCTGCATGCCCCACACTGGGAATTGGGCCCACAACCTGGGCATGTGCCCTGACCATGAATCAAACCGGTGACCTCTTGGTGCATGGGTTGACACGCAACCAGTAAGCCACACTGGCTGGGCATGACAGCATGATTTTAAAGATTTTTGACAAAAGTAGTGAGACACAGTTTCAGCATTTGATCAAATAGCATGTGTTCACTTTTTTTGTATATGTTGATTAATCAGTAGAAACATTAATAAGTGCTCTGCTTTCCCAATGAGAAAACACACCTTATATCATGGCCAATAGAAGCATGGGAACCAGCAAAGTAGAGCTCTTCAAAGCTCAGAATTTGGAGTCAGAATGGGTTTCAACCATCACTTCCTAGATATGGGGATTTGGACTACTCACCAACCACTTTAAACCCTTGTTTCCTTGCCTGTATAATGGGGATAATAATATGTTCATTATAGGGTTGTTGAAGAATAGATGAGAATACATAACAAATGCTTCACTGAGTATCCAGCATAGCATTCAGTAGGCTGAGCTGAAGGTTGTATGGAGCAGTTTGAGGAAAGGGAGCAGGTTTCATGATACAGGAAAAGAATGAGAATCACACAGCATCGCAGCCAACTGTAGAGACATTTCTGAACTGGAGATCAATTACCTGTCTCCTACAATGGCTGTGAAGTATAGGTGGGAGCCATGGTCTTGCCCTACCAGGGGACCTGAGGCTCATCAGTGATAAAGTCACACGATTACCAAAAAGGGCGTGTTCAGTTATAGAAAAGCTCTAATAAGGAAAGAACTTCCAGTGCTTGTAACAAAGAGACTGTTTACAGTAGTAACAGAGATAGTTTAAAAATGTATGAAGTGATTTTGGGCAGTTCCCCATCTGAGTATAAGGAATCTATTTTATATTTTTCTGATATAATTGCTTTTTTTCCTGAAATCCTGGACTTAGGATGTCCATCTGTATCCAAATAACAAACTAAAGCTAGTATTTCCATTTCTTTCCAGGAGGTTCCTTGCTGACTTACTGATGTTTTTCTTGGGTTTTCATATTTTCGCTCAGAGAGGTTAAGTCACAAACCTGGGATGAGCAAAGGGTCTGGGATTCCCATCCCAGAAGTGCCTGTTTTGAAGCCTGTGCTCTCTATTTACACAAGTTTGCCTCAAAAAGCATTTAACTAACAATTGTTAAGTCCTGAGTTGTAGACTCCAATCTCATGAGCTTTGGGAATTTGGGCAAACAAATCAGTTAAGCTGCTTGATACTCAATTTACAGTTTATGAGTAAATGAAATAAAATATGTAGAAAACAGTGGAAAAGCACTGTGCAAATATGTACTTCAGGTGAGAGAAATAAGGGCTGGTGACGGAAAGGCAGGCTTGTTGCCAGTTCTTTCGTTACCAGCATTAGGACCAATGAAAAGGCTTGGGCAGGAAGTAGGAAGAAAAACAGAAAGCAGAAGTTACAGGAGGGGCAGGCAAAAGGATGTGGAATCCCCTTTTTAGTGCTGCAAGATGGAAGAGAAAAGGTATGCTGAGTGAGTCGGGGCCTAGAAATAGAGGGCTCGATGAGAGTGAAGTGTAGTAGCTAAAATATGCATCGTGCTCCATACCTTGTTCCTTGTTAAAGTATATGTTAAACTCATCTTACTCTGGACCTATTGCTATGATTCTTTCTCACTTGCTTGGTTGAGACATAATGCTTTGAATAGCACTCTTGTCTCCCTGCCACACTTTGGAATCTAACTGGCCCCATCTTTTCCCCATATCTCTTTCCCCACCCATCACCCTACACACACCAAATGGCAAGGTTTTGGAGAGAGTGCATGAGCTAACAGTAGTGTGTGACACTGTAAATAGTCTATTACCTTCCAGTGGCTTATGTGGGTTTCCATACCCAAAGCAATCTGTTTAAAAATAATTTTTTTTTTCTTTATTGATTTTAGAAAGAGAGGAAGGGAGAGAGAGAGATAGAAACATTGATGAGAGATAACATCAATTGGCCACCTCCTGCATGCCCCCCACTGGCATGTGCCCTGACTGGAAATTGAACTGGGGACCTCTTGGTGTATGGGTTGATGCTCAACCACTGAGCCATACCGGCTGGGTCCCAATGCAATCTTGAAACCAAAATGGCTGTGCTACTCAGACGTTCCTCTGTGCCTCTTTGTCATTTTTTTTAAAAGCTTGTCTTTAGTTGTTTGTCAGATGGTATTCCTCAGGACAGAGCAAACTGTGGTACGATAGCATTTCTTGGATGAGGAGAGTTAAGACGTAGCGGTGGGAAAGGCAAGAGGATGAAGAAGCTGATGTAGTATGCCAATTTTGTGATAGACATGATGTGGGTGATCATTTTAATTCTTGTGCAATGCTGTGAGGTAAGTAATAGTATTTCTTTGGTTGATGGGGAAACAATCAGAGTGTTTATGGCCAAAGTCACATAGCTGGAGAAATAATGAGACTAGGATCTGATTCCAAGTGTGTTTGACCTTAAAATGTTTTGTTTGACTTTAAACCTCCCAGTCAACACACTGAGGAGATCAGAAAAAAGCTAGACTAGAATGGCCTGCCTGGAGGTCAGTTACCCCTCTCCCATTTTCCCTGCTTCTTTGAACTAGACTTTGGGGGGAGGTGGGCGGGCAGTTCTAAGACCCTGTAAACATTGCCCTGATGCAGCCCCCAAGTCTGTCTGAATCTCAGTCTTTCCACCTGCTTGTGTGGAATATGTTTCTTGTTGGCTAGCACATATTTTCTTTTAAAACTGGAGCTAGGGTTTGCTTTCAAGACACTGGCCGCTTGAAGTTCAGGTGCAGTTGTTATGCTTAAAAAAAAATGAAGGCCCCAGAAATTGCTTTAGGCATTCATAGAAATAAAGGTATGTGGTGCTAGAAAGTAACACACGGCCATCACTTCCCACACGCCTTTGGGAAGGTGAAGATGGTCTGCAGGAAGGTGCAGGCACCATGTGAAAAACATGCAGCCTTTGAAGCCGATAGGCTGAAGCTCTGTGCATTTCCAGCCACATGACCTTTCTTGTGCTTTGAAACACTTAGCCCCAGGTTTTCCATTTGTAAGATGGGGACAAAATAACACCTAGTTCATAGGGAGCCTTATGAAGGAAGCATTGTCTCCAGTGCTTGAACAGTAGGCCCTCCGTATACATTGTCTTGTATTTTCATATACCAGACGTTACCTAAACCATTAAGGAAAATGGTATTCTAATGTTTTTCTGTTGACTGAAAGAGAAGAGTTTGAGATAATAAAAATAGCCTTCATTTTGGGCCTTGTGGATGAACTGCAGCTCAGTGGTGATGCAGTTACTGACTGTGAAATGATCAGGACTTACCGAGATTCTCAAAGCAGAGATGTACAGTGATTCCAGGAAACTGATACACATAGGATATAAGCAGTGAAGAAAAGCCAAGAATATTACCAAAGAGAGCAAAGTAAAATAGTGTTTGAAGCCAGGGTCACTCAGATTTGGAATTGTTGATATAGAAGAAAAAGTGAAGTATTAAATGAGAGAGATATTATAGGTAGTAAGAAGGAAGTGGTACTATGTTATAGGTCCAAGAAGGCTGCTAATTTGTTAAATGTCACCAACCGATTTTTAATAGATTACACTGGTTTTGCTGAAAAACTCCTTGGGTTATGATTTCTATACCAAGAGTATATTTTTATTTCCCTTTCTAAGACTTCTGTGATTCCTTTGCCTTATTTATAGATGTTAGAGCTACAATTTATTCAAAATTACATCTTGATTTTATGGTTTAGAATAAAAAATTAGATTTAGTATTTTATTCAAAATTATATTTTTATTCTGTGATAGAATTAAAAAATATGGCATCAAAATTATATTTGAACATAATGGTGCTTATATTTTTTCAAATTAGTGTTTTGGGTTTCTTCAGATAAATTTCCAGAAGTGGAATCACTAGGTCATAAGGCAGTTCCATTTTTAGTTTTTTTTTTAATCCTCACCAAGGATATTTTTCTATTTATTATCAGATAGAGTGGGAGAGAGAAGAGAGAGAGGGAGAGAGAGAAACATTGACATGAGGGAGACACATCGACCGGCTGCCTCCCACATGACCTGACTAGGTCCTGGGATGAACTACAACCAAGGTACATGCCCTTGACCGGAACTGAACCTGTGACACAGGGGTCCATGGGCTAATGCTCCAACTGCTGAGCCAAACTGACCAGGACCCATTTTTAATTTTTTGAAGTAACTTCGCACTGCTTTCCATAGTGGCTATACCAGTCTGCATTCCCTGTGTTCTTTGCAGGGTTATTTGTAATAGCAAAAATTTGGAAACAGCCCAAATGTCCATCAGTAGATGAGTGGTACATTTATACAATGGAATACTACTCAGCCATTAAAAAGAAGGAAATCTTACCCTTTGCGACAACTTGGACGGATCTGCAGAGCATTATGCTAAGTGAAATAATCCAGTCAGAGAAAGATAAGTACCATATGATTTTACTCATACGTGAAATCTGATCTAATGAACAATCTGAATTAACAAAAAAAAATAGTGACAGACTCATAGAGAGCAGGCTGACAGCTGTTGGGGGAGGGGAGCTGGGTGGAGGGATTGAGCTAAAAAGGAAAAAATGAGAAAGAACTCATAGACATGGAGAACAGTGTGGTGATTGAGGCAGGGAGTGTGGGTGGAGGGAGACAGAGGAGGGTATAGGGGGGTAAATGGTGAGGGATGGAGACTTGACTTGGGGTAATGAACACCAATACAGTGTACAGATGATGTGTTGTGGAATTGTGCACCTGAAACTGGCTAATTGTGTTAGCTAGTGTCACCCCAATAAATTCAATAAAAAGGAAAAAAAATAAAACCTCAAAAAATTATATTTGATTCTATGGGTCTAGCAAGCATGAGAGTAATATTAAAGCCAATTTTTATTGAGAACAAAAAAAGTTTATTGATGTAATTCTATTTTTAGGGACAAAACAACAATAACACCCAAACACCCAATTTACGTGGGTTGTTATGAGGTTCCAATGAGAAAGAGACCATTGATTGATCATTTACTTTTGTCAAGCTCTGTGCTAGTCACCTTATATGAGCTTACATGTGTTATTTCATCTAATTCTTTGAATTTATGAGGCATTTTCTTTGCCTCTATTTTGCAGATGAGGAAATTGCAGGTCAGAAAAGTTAACTCTTTTTTTTTCTCTATTGATTTTTTTTAGAGAAAGAGGAGGGGAGAAGTAGAGAGATAGAAACATAATGAGAGAGAACATCAATTGGCTGCCTCCTGCATGTCCCCCACTGGGGATTGGGCCCACAACCTGGGCATGTGCCCTGACCGGAATCGAATGGTCGGTCAGGTGCATGGGTTGATGATGCTCAGCCACTGAGCCGCACTGGCCGGCAAGAGGTTAACTCTTTTGCCCAGGACCTTTAGGTAGTGATTCACTCACAATGGCCTCAATAAATAGGCACTTATCAGACAAGGCATTTTTCACTTACAGTGTCTTAAACAAATAGATGCTTATTGATCTCTGAACATAAAGCACCTGGAGGCAGAGACTGCTGGGTGGTTCAGTGATGCAGTGATGTCAGTTCTGACCTCTGGGATTCTCTTGGCATTTTTGTCCTGGTTGCAACGTTCTGCTCTAGCTCTAGACATCCTGTCAAAATTCAAAGAAGGAAAAACCTGGGGCGGGGGGGGGGGGGGCGGGTATTAGATCAGGAAAAGTCTTCCTCACACCCTTGATTGCATGAGCTCAATGTTACATAGCTAACCCTCGGGGTGGGGGTGCGAGGCTTTCTGGTGGAGGTGGAAAGTGGGCAAGGGTTGGGAACAGCTTTGGGGTCAGTCAGCAGTGTCTCTCAAAGGAAGTAAGTGCCAGCTTGGGAATTCAACCAATATTCGTGTGATTCTCTCATCTGTCGTGTCCTGGTTCATACCAAACCCTTGCTTTTGTGCCCTTGGCCCAATCTCCTCACATATCCTCCAGAACTAGGACCTTGGTTCTTCAGTTTTTTACTTTTCCCCACAATTATCAATTTATTCCTCCCTGCTGGCATCTTCTCTCTAGCTTGGTAGTCCACAGGAGAGGTTTGGAAATGTATTGGGGGAGTTTTATTGATGTCATAATGACTGGTGTTGCAGGTATCTCTGTGTGTCTGTGTGCTACTGGCACTCGAGCTCCAAGACCAGGCATGTTGAGAGTCCTACAACATGTGTGACAGTGCTTAGCAGTCAAGGATAGTTGTACCCAAAATACCCATTTTGCCCTCATTGAACATGCTCAAGTCTCAGTTAACAGACAAACATGAAAACTTTCCTTGACTCGAGTTCTCCCTCCTTTCTCTCCTTGTGTTCACAGTTCAGCTCCTTAAAGGTAGTCTGAAATTGATGTTTTCACCTCCTCATCTCTCACTTTCTTCAAAATGCCAAGTCCAGTGGAATTTTCAGGTCATTTTTGACCTCCTGCAGCATTGAACACTGTTGACCCTTTTAGTGCTATTCTAACAATTTTGTTGACAAGAGTAATTACATTTGTCACAAATTTGGTGACAGTAGGAATGAAAAAGAGTAGAATTTAAAATATGGGTGGGTCATATAAGTGGAAATGTCTAGTAAGCAGTTGGATTTGGGACTGCAGGAAAGAGAGTGATTTGGGCTGGAAATATAGATATGAGCCTCATTAGCAGGGAGAGGGTAGTTGAAACAAGGAGGGTGGTTGAGATGGCTCAGAACTAACATGTGGATTAAGGAGAAAAGTGTGTCAAGGACAAAACCTAGTTTTTTTTTATTTTAAACCGTAAAATCAAACCCCACCATTTGAAGGATGGCCAGAGGAAGCGGAGATAATAAAGGCGCTAAGATGGAATTGTTAGAGAGAAGCGGAGAACCAGAAGAACAGGGAAGGAGGGGCATTGTAGAAACCAAGAGGAAGTTCTAGAAAAGGAGTAGTTAACCAGTCTGGACTCCACCCATATCACTGCCCTTCTCGCAGGGTCCCCACAGGGAGGGAGCCTTGTTGTCTCTGTCCCCTCCCTGCCAAGCACTCCAGGACTCCTTTCATTTCTGTTCTGCCACATAGTAGCTTACCTGTGATTCTTTAGAAAACCAAATCAGATTGTCACACTTGCACTGAGAACTCTGCACTGGCTTCTCACAGCCTGGAAATAGGACGTCCCCTTTGTTCTGGTCCTGGGCCACCTCTCGAGGATTTTCTCTTAACCTCCCTGCCCTTGAACAACAATGTCAAGTCACAGTCAATTATTTACAGCTCCCTGAATGGTCCTGGCCATTTTATCTTCTTTGTCCACCCAGAAACACCCACTCCCTTCTACAGAGAAGTTATGGCAATTCTGTGACCCCCTTTCTGACTCTCATCTTCACAGACTTGACTATTTTTTTTCTTTTTTTTTGTTTTTATTTGGCACTTCACCTGTGTCCTGTTTATGCTTTTATTGTAATTGTCTTGTTTACCTATCTGTCTCACTTGGTATTCAACAGATTCATTGTGGACCAGGCCATGATTTACTGATATTTTTATTCCCAGCATCTGCTACAGTATTGGGAGCATAGTAATAGCTAACTTTTATTAAACAATGAACAATTCTTACACGTGCTCTCTAAATAAACACTGTAGTGGGTTTATTGGTGGCACCCCCCCCCCCCAACATCTGTGTCCCGACTCCCACAACCTGTGAATGTGACCTTATTTGGGAAAAGGATCTTTGCAGATGGAATTAAGGATTTAAGATGAGGTCATTTTAGATTAGCACGATTAATTGGGTGGACCTTAAATCTAATGACAAATGTCCTTATAAGAGATAGAACAGGAGAAGACATAGACATAAAAGAGAGGCAGAGGTGGGAGTTATTTAGCCACAAGCCAAGGAAGCCACCAGAAGCTAGAAGAAGCAAAGACAGATTCTCCCTTAGAGTTTTCAGAGGGAACATGACCCCACCAACCTTGACTTCAGGATCCTGGCTTCCAGAACTGTGAAAACATAAACTGTGGTTTTAGCCCACCAAATGTGTGATCACTTTTTATGGCAGCCCTAGGAAAGTAATATACACACCGTATGAGCAGGATCTCTGGAATCTCACTCCCTTGGTTGTTTCTGGGATGTACTATTTACTGTGTGACCGTTGACAAATTACTTAACTTCTCTGAGCCTTAGGTTCCTCATCTATAAAATTGTAATCAAAGTAGATTCTTTCTTAAGATTATTAAGTAAATTTATTAGAAGTGCTTTGCAAAGGCCTAGCAAAGAGTAGGAATCAGTAAGTGTGTGTCTGTGGGAGGTATTCAGGAAGTCTACATGAATGAGTGAGGAGGGTGATGTAAACAGAAACACAGGCCATCAACAGGATGGTTCTGTGGTGATCAGGTATGCTCTTTGGGAGCTCTCTGCAAAGGTGGTGCTCTGACATTCTGGCCCATCCCAGGCCCGGGACTGTGCCGAAAGGTGAAGTGTTAACGTTCTGTTGAGCTGTTCTACCACCGAGGCCCTGGTGGAACTAGCAGGCAGTGAAGTCTGTCTCTAGTGCTAGTTCTTCCCTTTCTGCACTTCTCTCCCCTTGTTTTTGCCTCTTTGTTTTGTGTATGTATGCATGTGTGTGCGTTTTCACACGTGGCTGTCAGTGTCTGTCCTTCCCAGCACCCAGGATGGTACGTCGCACCCGAGGCTGCCCTCCCAATCCACAGTCCTCATATTGTCATGTTTTTCTTCTGATTCACTCTCAGATCAGAATTCCTGCTTGTTTTCCTTTCATTCTGTACTTTTCAGAGTTCTTATCACCACCAAAATGAATCATAATAGGCCATTTTATGATTCTAGCTGTCTGTCCCGTAGACTAAATGTTTCAAAAGGGCAGGGACTCTGTCTTTTTCATTTTTGTACCCCCAGATCCTAACATATGCTTGGAAGGTAGTGAGCCCTGAATACATATTTGTTAAATGTGTGGGTGGATTAATTATTTAGTGCAGCAGATGTCAGTTGCAATTAAGAGAAAAGTATTTTAATCTCAAATAAAAATGGATGGTAGGATTAACCTCTGGTTTAGGTGAATACATTCCTTACCTCTCTCTAGGCTCCTATCTCCATAACCCTTTCCTTCTTCACCCATGCCAGATACCAGCAATCAGCAACTTGTCACGCACATCTCGAGTTACAACACTCATGTCCAGTTGCTAGCAGACAAAGGGCTAGCTCAAGTTAGGAGTGCAGTCTGAGGGAGCAGAGAACTTGGGTGCCACTGATAATCTTGACTTTACTAGCCCTCTCTCAATGGAGGAAGCAGAAAGAAATAAACATTTAAAAGAAGTTTCAAAAGACAAAATATGCAATTTATCTGCCATGCTAATCAGCAAGGTATCACCAACTAATTTAATCAACGCAATTACATTTCCAAAGGTAGTAGCAAGAGATTTTGAAACCTCCTTTAGCAAACGACATTCCTTCTGATTTACTTATTCTTGTATTCAAAAAACCTTTGTTAGGCATCTCCTGGGTGTCAGGAACTGTTTAGGGTCCTGGAGATACAGTCAATATGAGAGGCATGTTCTCATGACTGACAACAAAGGAACATGTAAATTAAATATTAACTTAAATGCTTTAATAAAAAGAGCAGGAAGGCGTATTGTGCACTATTTTAGGTAGCGCTGTCAGGACAGCCTCAGAGGAGGTAGCACTTGAGATATGTATGATGAGAAGGATCAAGGTGTGGGAAGATCTGAAGAGCAGCAGCATTTTGGCAGAGAGAACAGCAGATGTGAAGGCCTTGAAGTAGGGGTATGCATGCTCTTTGTTTTGTTTTTGATGAGCAGCAGGAAGGTCAGTGGAGGTGGAGGGTGGTGGGCAGTGTGGGCAATGACAGAAAGTAAGGTGGAAAGGTACTCTAGGGCCAGATCAGGAGGGACCTGAGAGTCTTGCACAGAGTTGGAGATTTTAAACTTTCTAGAAGGTGTAACTTGATTTAGCATCTTTCTAGAAGGAAGTAGTTAGTATAGTGGATGGAATAGATACTTTGGAGCCTTTTAGACTCTTGGCTCCAACTTTCAGAAGCTGGGTGACCTCTTGCCATGTTGTGTGACTTGTGTGATCGTTTTTTTTCTCATTTCTGTGATGGGGTTAATACTCATCAACCTTGACGAACTATTGGGAGATACAATGAAATAACCTTTTTACTCATTAATCTTTCAGACACACACCTGGCTTTGAGTAAATGGCTGCTATTATTGTTTCTAATAGTACTGAAATACAAATCCCCCTTGAATCAGGCATCATTTCCTTTTGCTATGTCTATGAATTATGCAGTTTTTTATTTTGTTGTTTTTACAAAATTTGTTTACAGACTTGCAAACAAATTAGCAAAGCAATGTAGGAAGGTAGAAACAATGTGATTGACATTACTCTAAGTAGCTGCCTCTCCTTTTGAGTTCTTGAAATTCTCATGCACAGTGTCTCATGGCCAGTTCCTGGACTTATGTCTACATAGTTGCAGCCTGTTATAACCTGACCTTTTTCTAAATGGGGGTGATGGCATTCTGAAGGGTGCACTGGGAATGGAGCAGCAGGGATAAGATTTTGGGGTGAGGGGTGTAGGCATTGACAGGGGGAGGTAGTGGAATGGCACAGCCAGTCAGTGTAGCCCGCCTTGAACTGAAGATTCCTGGCATACCTTCAGGTCCTCATGGCCTGCTACCATGTGTCTTGGATGTATTCTGTTGCCTTGACAACATGTGGTCCAGAATTGTAGCGAGCAGCAGCCTTCAGCCTTTCTATCATGTTGCTAGGACAACAGACTCCACGGGAAGCCATGCTTCACTGTAGTTTCTGTATTCGGCTTCTGTGTGCTGTTGCCACCCACCCCTCTCTCCTACTCCTCTTGCCCATCCTTATTCCCACTGCCTTCCATCTGCATTCTTTCTTCTTTCACCTTCACAGATCCATGTCAGCATAATGCTTCCAGCTCCCTCTCACCCCTTTACTGTTCATTCTTTTGCTAGCCCAATGTTCTCGTTGCTTGTATAAAATCAAACATTATTGTAAATGCTCAAAAAATAAAGCTGCATGACATAATTAGTTGAAGGATGATGAGAATGAAGTAGTTAAAAAACATCAAGAAAGGGGAGAAAGAAACTTGACATAGTTTTTATAGTTGGGTTGGAAGGTATTGGTTCTTAAATAGAGCAAATCTAGAATCAGCAGAGGATTTAACATTATTATTATTATTTTAAAAAATATATACTCTGCTCCTATTCCCAAGGGTTCTGATTTCATAGGTTTAGAATAAAGGCCCAGTAATTGCTGTTTTCATAAAGTTCCCCCAAGGGATTCTATCTGTTGGGTTTTTTTTTTTTTTTTTTTTATGGTCCCTGATACAATGTATTCATGTGGCTGCTAGTAATGATTAAGAAGGAAGAAAAGGAGTAGGAGGAAGATGAGAAGAAACTAAAGGTGATGAGGAGGAGAGCAAAGGAAAACAGAAGGGAGGGGACAGTGTGACAGTGATAAGTAGAGGCCGTGGAATTGGGGATGGGGACAATCAACCATCAGATGTCAGGTTCACAGACTATTGTCTCTGACTTTCAGTTGGAGTGCAGGCTAAGAGTCTTGGTCTAGAATCGATAAACATGCTCTTTGAGTGTCTTTTGAATCCTGATTTTTCCTGGTTACTGAGAGATCAGGGTGGGCTAGATCTGGAATCTCAGCATTAGTCAGGTCCATTCTGTTACCCCATTAAAAAAAAAAAACAGGTGCTCTCTATGTGTTAGTGCTACACTTTATGTAGGATATTGCTTTACCTGCCTTTAGCCAGTGTAGCCCCCAAAGGAGCCCAGGATGTAGGCAGTAGGAATATTCTCCTTCTTTGATGGATGAAGAAGGTGAGAATCGGAAAGGAAAGTAGTGAGCCCACATACTGGTCGTGGCAGTGTGGAAATGGGGGCCCTGTGTGACCACAGTAACAGCTATGGGCTTCAGCAGTATGCTGCACTTCCTCTTGAACACTTTCTTTACCATCGCGCTTAGCCTGGGAAGGGAATGCCCCAGCTGTCTAAGGAGTGGCCAGCTGGACTTGAGTGAGGTGGATTCCTCCCCTCCCCAGCGGATATTGAGTAGGACCTAAATATTCAGCATAAGAGAACAGATTTGAAGGAGAAAGGAGAGTGGGATGAGAGAGAGGACATAGAAAGAGAAAGAGCATTTAAGAGAAAAGGATGCATGGCGGTGAGCAAAACTGCCGGCTGATTCCCGGTCTGGTGGCCTGGGACTGAAACAGCGCAGAAGCTCCCGTTCCTTCCCAAGGGACAGGTGTCTAGGTGGGCTCCGGCAGTGCACGTGAGAGGCACAGTTATCTCGCAGTGCAGGAGCCCTTTCCAAAGGAGGAGAGCCCCTTCGTCGCCTCCTCTCATGTTGGGACGGCACAGAACACAAGGTACACTCAGTACATATTTGTTGGTAATGATAGATCCTTTGAAATCAGATGGGAATATGCCATATGCTCTTGGAAAAGGGCCACATTGCAAGGTGGATGGATGAGTGAGATCTGTTTTTGCAAGTTCTTTTTATCTCTAACATCTGTGATCCTGTGAATAATTCTCTCCCCCTTGGCCC
This sequence comes from Molossus molossus, assembly GCF_014108415.1. Classification (NCBI taxonomy): domain Eukaryota; kingdom Metazoa; phylum Chordata; class Mammalia; order Chiroptera; family Molossidae; genus Molossus; species Molossus molossus. The sequence continues at coordinate 26,393,389 of NW_023425345.1, read as the reverse complement.
CAGCTGGCCACTTGCCTGGAATCTCTGCCAGGACACCCCCATCCCCCAGACCCTCTGAATGGGGATCACAGAAGGTCTCCTACTCTTGATGGATGGTTCCGGAAGCCGAAGTTGAAATTGAAAGCAGGAAAGAAGGTCTGTATCCTGGGATTGGAGCCCAGGGATATGGGAATTCGGGCAGAAAGTGTGAGTGCACAGCTCTCAGAAGAGTGGGGAGGAGAGGGGAATGGCTCAGACCAGCGTCCGCCGAAGTTGCCTAAGGGCAGCAAGGCAGCCGCTCCAGTTCTACTTTGGTAGCCCCTGGAAGCTGTTCTCAGGCCAAATAGGGGCACAGGCTGAGCAGCAGGACCCAAGACAGGGCTGATTTGCAGGGTAGAGAATGAGGGCAGTGGCCAGAGTCCCAATTCTTATCAGGCTTGCCTGCCATGCCTTTTCCCAGAGACAACTAGCCCATCTGTATCCGAAGAAACTCAGAGACAGGAGTACTTTTCTGGTGAATGCCTTCGTCTCTGATCACTATTGCTCTCTCAGCCTAAATTGGGGGCTAATTTTACCAGGGAAAGCAGTGTGTCCTTCTGGGTTCTGTAAGTTCTCCCATTTGTCCTTCTAGTTTCTATGACCAAGCAGAAGTCTCATTGGTCAGTGAGAGGGACCTAGCATAGAGTAGTGATGGTATCATTTCTGTTCTTTTTGGAGACCAGTTCAGTGATTATTATGAAAACCAGTCTGTTAAGTAGAGAGCGGGATTCGGATATAGATTTAACTCTCTATGTGCTCAAGTAGAAGAGCACTTCCTCTTCCTTCAGCATATTCCACTCTTGGGCTTCCTTTGATCCAGTTGAGAGACTTATAGTCATTGCAGTTGGGGCCTCTCAGCTTCTAAGAGTTGCAGATATCTGGAGCTGGTTTGGTGTTTGCTGGGAGTTAGCGTTAGGACTTGAATAACGATTTTTTTTCCCTGTGTTTTTGGGACTTCCAAGTAGCAACCATGGGCACCTCTGCCATCCTGATCTCAAAGATCAGTTCTGGGAAAAGTTGTGCAGTTGGAAAAGAATTTAAATCATTAAAAAAAATTCCCTTATGTTCTGCCTCCCATGTGACAGCTGCCACCTCCTTTAGTCGTCCAGTGCTCTTTTACTGCCTCTTTACAGCCTGCCCCCGACCCCCGGCATTGCCCTCTGAAGGGGCTACCCAGAGAAGCACTATGTGATTCAGTCCTGGGTCTGTCTTCCATGTCACCCCCCAGTATGTCCTCCATACAGGTCCCTGTTTCATTTCAAACTGGGAGACAGTCTATAAAACCAAGTCCCCACCGGAATCAAAATAAGGTAAGAGCAATAGTTTGACCCCTTCCAAGGGCATTTATATTTCAGCTCAGAGGAAGACATTTGTACTGGTGGAATTTCAGATGCCACAATGGGCCATAAGGGAAATATATATTTAAAACAGAAGGTAGTTTCCTGACTCCCACAAATCATGCTGTTCACGGGGAGCCTCGTCAGTTCTAGCTGGAGGCTGGAGTCCACTGGGAGGCCTTGCTGTAAACAGGAGCGTGGAAGGGCAGCCACTTGAGAAGAGGGCTGGTTACTCCTGACCGAGCAGGGACAGCCCAGGACCTGCTCTGGAGCCTGGAGAGCCTTACAGATGTCCCAGCAGAAGTCCCTGTGGAACTCCGTCTGGGAGGGAGAAGAGACTCAAGTAGAAGTGAGAATTCCAGATCAATCAATGAACTGTAGACTGCTTTAATTTCTCATACTCCAGAGAGGGCTCAAATCCTGCTTTCTGCCCTGAGAACTCTTAGCTGCCTTTTACTGCTCCCAGAGACTCAACCTGTCTGTGTCTGGGTCCTTCTTTGTTTCTCCCTCTCTTAGATTCTCTACTTTCTCCTCTCTGTCCTCCTCTCCCTCCTGTCTCTGCTCGCTGCTCCCCACCATCCCATTTCTGGTTCGCGTCTCTGTCCTTCCCTCACCTTGTCCTCTCCCGTCTCCTGTGACCCACTCTTCCATGTGACTTACACTTTATGTGGTACACGCAGGCACCTTCATGCTTCATCCTGTCAGTGTCGAGGTCCCTCCGTGGCCTACCTTTGGGCCTGGCATAGTTAAAAGTTCCCAGGTGTCTGCTCTTGACTTTTGGAGCTGTCAGACATTAGCTTTATAGTCTGTGGCATGTTGGTTCAGTTGGTTAGAACTGGCATTTAATGAGGCCAATTAAGGATATATGTCCTGACTCTGTAGGACCCTGTCAGTTCTTTTCCATTTAATGGCAGAGATGACCTCCAGCCCCCTCTTCCATATCCACACCCTTGGGCACAGGGGAGTGTGGCTGGAACAATGCTAACTTATTGATAAGGGACATCAGTAATAACGTTATACATATTATTTAAATTAAAATTTTATTTTGAGATTATCATAGGTACACATTTTATATTTTTAAAGGTTTAAAAAGAGTTTTATCTCAACATTGTAGGCAGAATTCAGGCACAGACAGACCTGGACTCGGAGTCTGGCTCTCTTTCTTTTTCATTGTGCAACCCTAGCTGGTTACTTAACATTTCTGTGCCTTAGTTTCCTTAGCTGTGAATATTCCTTAGCAAGAATAACAAGAACAACTGCCTCACAGGTTTGGTTTCTTTCAGCCTCCCTTTGCCTGCATGCCTTTATCTTTCTCTTCAGTTACTAGGTCTATTCTGTTACACTCTTTTTCTTCTAATAGTCCTTTTATTTTCACGAGTCCTCTAGAAATCCACCTCCCTTCTCTTTTCTCTCCTCTCTTTCCTCCCCTCCCTGCCTCTCCCCTCTTTCTTTTCCCTGCTTTGTGCTTCTGTAAACATTTTTGTGACTCTTAGCCTGTCACTCATTCTTAGCTTCTTGTTCTCTCCTTTATCACCTCTCATTCAAGTTTTACTTCCTTCCCAAAGCACATTTCCTGGTCTATTTCCCTCTGTCATTCACTGTTCCTGGGCCCTTGGTGGCTTCTGGGAGAATGTGCAGCTCTTAATTATTTATGAGCATGAGAGAATAATTACAGAAATGATCTAATTACTTTTAAAACATAGGTCCTAATAACACTGGCTGGGCTAGATGATGGTGGAGTTGGAGCGTATAAGCAAGGACATTTGATATGATGAAAATGGTTGGTTTGTGTGGGTTTGAGGTGGGGATGCAGAAATAGTCTACAGAAGATTCAACCTTATTTGCGAAAGAGCTGAAAAAACAACAACAACTCCATAATAGGCAATTATATACAGCTATGATTATATAAAATGAGAGATACATGTCACCAATATCAGAGTTAAGGAAGAGGGATAGGGCTAATTTTTTTTTTAAAAAGTTTATTTTGGATCATATAGACAGTATAGTGATGGGATACTATTGCTCATTTTGGTGGTGGTAGTGGTGGGTAGAGACTTATTCTCCTCTGGCTTCTCCATGGGATTGAATGGAAATATTCATTTAGTAGCAATTGGAGTTACAGGGAAAAGAACCTAGATTAAACTATGAAGTCAGGAAGCTTGGTGCTCATCCTTGCTTTATTTTTACTCCTCACCCAATGATATTTTTCCATTTATCACCAGATAGAGTGGGAGGGAGGGGGGGAGAGAGAGAGAGAGAAACATTGATGTGAAAGGGCCACATCAACTGGTTGCCTCCCGCACAACCCGACCAGGTCCAGGGACAAACCGCTACTGAGGTATGTGCCCTTGACCAGAATTGAACCTGCGACACATTGGTCTGTGGGCCAACGCTCTAACCACTTAGCAAACTGTCCAGGGCTCATCTTTGCTTTATAATCAACCATAGCTGTTTGACTGGTCAAATGCCTTAATCTCTCTTAGTCTCACTTTCTTTGTCTGAAAAAGGAAGAGATTGGCATTTATAACACGAAGAATACTTCACTAAAGGAGAAAATGGCATAGAAATCAGATGAGGAAGAGAAAATTTGATAAACTAAGATGTGGGAGGCCATCATGGAAGGTTTGCAGCAATAAACTTTTGTAGATAATCCATTCTAGAAGTTTCTGACATAATGTCTAAGCAAAGAAGGTCTTGATTGAAGGAGCGGTGAGCAACTGAATAGGGGGAAGCCAAAGAAAGGTGCAGGAGTCAGCATAAGCAGATCAAACGTAAACAAACCAATGAGGAACAGGGGTACAATGTGAAAGTATGCTGTCAAATTTTGAGTGTTAAAATGCATCTTTTCTGACAAATTTTGACGTTTGGCATGCAACGGGTTGCAAAGAGAATGCTGCAGCTCTTTACATGCAGTGAAGAAGGGATTGGGAATTCCTAACAAGGAACATTCTATCCTCATCCTCACCCCGTCCTAGTCCGTACCTCTTCATAGAAGTCCAATGGATGTGCTATCTTGCTAGACTGGGTTAAAGACCATTCAGCCAGGAAAAGAGCTCAGAGGCTAGTACAATGCCCTTATTTCACGGAGAGGACACTGAGGCCAAGAAAGATTAAGTGACTTGCCTAAAGCCACACCTCAGTTCTCTCCTGGAGTTGGCCTAATTTTCCAGATACCAGGTCAGTTTCTGGTAGGACTTTCACCTCAACAAAATACCAATTCTGTGCAGTAGTTTGCAGTCTAACAGATAATATGATATCATGAATTTTTATCTCTCCTCTCTTGACTATAGATGAGTGACAAGAGCAAATTGAAATATGGATGGGGAGGAGGGAATGACTTTAAAAAAAAAAAAACCCGCTTCTCTTGTATCTGTACTAAATATGGTCTGAGGTAATTGATTTATAGTATATTAATAAATCTGTCAGATATTGATAAAAGTAAATATCATTGAGTGAATTTTTGGACAATATAAGGTAGAAGGCCTATATATTAGTGGTTGTATGAATTTATGGTAATCACAGGCCAGCAGATGGAAAGTAAATTTGGATAAAATAAATTCTGTTTTGTTGAGACTCTTCAGTGATCAAAGAAAGCTTTAGAAACTGGTGTCTCCAACTACCTATAGGCTACAGATAGGTTTTTCCTTTTCTCCAAAAATGGTGCCCAGAGATTACTTCTTTTACTTCTCATCTTGAAGCATCCCTCACTGAGATACTGAGTTTAGAAGGACTCAAGTATGCATGGAAATTTGTATGCTTCACATGGGAAGAGCAAGGAGGCTTCCAGAAGGAACAGAGGGAAAGCAGGAGAGAGATCAGAAAGAAACTCCACAGTACATGTGGTTGGAGGTTAACCCTCCCCCCCAAAAAAATATATATATCTCCAAATCTGAACTTTTATGATGTTTAGCAGTGTTTAAAGTGAATTGATGTACTGTGTCTTAATTTGTACAAATGTTCAAGATGGGAACTGGAGCCTTAGATTCTCTCTCTGAAAAAATGAAGGTAATTATAATGATCTTCTCTGTTCTCCAGATAAGAGAACTAAGACTCTGAGAAGTTAAATGACATATCAAAGACTGAGAAATTGTAAATGACAGACTAGACTGACTAGAGGCTGGGTCTTCTGTCCCCTAATCTATAAGAGAAGGGAACCAAGTACCACATTGAAGCACATTTAGTGGTAATGAACAGTCTGTGGTGTCAGGTCAGGACAGGGCAGTCAAATAGGTTGCAGAGGGTTTGGTCACAGAAATTCTTTGTAGACTTTGGCTGATGAGATTTAAGTTGGCGGAAGAGCTCAGATGGGACTGGAGAAGATCAAGAAGTTACTTATAGGGAAGAAAGAGAAACTGTGGCTATACTAAGTTTATATGCTGAAGAACCTAGACATTAAAACGGTTGGGCAGGCATATAGGATGGGGGATTCATAGGTAAAGACCCTTACAGAGGAGTTTTAAAACAAGGACACGAAGATTAAAGCTCAGCATTAGTGAGCAAAAGGCAACACCGTTCAAGCAAAAGATGGCCAAGTCCAAGTCCACAAACTCTTACTTATCTGCTCTCTCCTGCAGAAAAAAAGACCTACTATTAAAGCTTTTTACCAGGGATATTTTCCCTTCATTATCACTTCATTAAGCTTTTCAGATATAAGCCTTCTAGCCAGATCCTGGCAAGGGACTCTTACCGAGGTGATAATGAGGAGAAAATGTACTAGGTTTTTGGCCCACTCCAGAATTGTTGAATGTAGGCTAACATATATTTGATAACATTGGTTTTAAAATGGATATTAAACATCATTTTACACTGAGCAGTGTAAATAGAATACATAGGCCCAAACAGAAAGAGATATGTACGCCAATATAACATGACACATTTCAGAGAGATTTGGTGATTTGCTGCAAGTGAATTATGAAAATCTGAGTTGTGTTGGCGTTAGCAAATGATAGGATCTCAATAGATTTGCGACGTGTTCCTATTATCTTTAAAAAATGCCTCTTTCAAAACCAGACATAATAATCGGTGTGACTCTCCGGATATTGGTGCTTCTAGCCCTAATCGATGTCTTCTGGCTATTTAATACTTATTAACTACAAGGTGTTGTTAGAATAAATAGTGCTCACCTTCTAGTAGCTTTCCTAGTGTTCCTAAAAGTCTTGTCACACTGATTTAGTATACTACGAAAGCCTGAAAGTGCTGACAATTTAAGAGAAAAAAAAAGTATACTTAATCTTTACTGTGAAGAAACTATGGATTTGATCAGCCACAAAAAATTGGAAAATTTAAAAACTGGATCAAATGTGAATGACCCCTAGAAGTATGTGATGTGGACCCAGTTAGCTAGAAGATTATACTCAGAGTAATCAGCAATCTTATGTCAACCAAAATTTTAGGTGTGTGTTTCTGACCTAGAGAATGAAACATAGTGAAATGGTGTTTTCAAGGTGTTTTTACTTGGCCTAGTGTTGATACTATATAGTTTCTTTAAAAGCAGTGTGTGACTACAAAAAAGCAGACCTCCTAAAAAAAAGGAAAAGTAAATCACCCCAACCTTCTTATGAGCAGCCACTCAGAGGAGGCGTTGGAAAAGAAAGCAGGTTAACATTTATGGAACACTTGGTATAAGAACTTTATATATTATCTTATTGTAATTCTCTTAATTAACTTTGCTGGTGAAAACCCATCTCTTCCCTAGACCTCACTTTTACCCTATCTCCATAATGAACTATAGAAGTTAGCTTTCTTTTGAGGTCCATTTTCACAAAAAACTGTTAACATTTTGATAATTTTATCAAATTATCTAATGATTAACTTCTTGGAAAGTGGTCTAGGATCAATCTATTCATTCAATAAATATAATTGAGTATCCTTTATGTATTAGACCTCATACAAATCACTGCGAGAGTACAATAGTGAGGTTGCAGAAACACATGGATATAGGTAGGCTTTTAATCCATAGTAACATGCAGAATGCTTCACTAAAGGAGAAAAAGGCACAGAAATTAGGTGAGGAAGATTGAATCTGAGAAACGAAGATCTGAGAGGCTGGCATGGAAAGTCTGCAGCAGTGAGCTACAGAACTCAGGCACAGTAACCGAGGACACTTGAGGGCTAGCTGCATAGGGTGAAGAACAATAACGTGTGTGGAAACTGCTGATATAGATGTTGGCCCTGGTTAGGGGGTTACCACCAATGTTGGTTGATTATGAAAAATGAAGCAAAGAAATGAAAACACAAATCTCAAGTATAACACAATGAAAATTCCATGTGGCTGAATTTAGAATCTACTTGAGTGGTGAGTGTCGTGTTGGAGTATGGCTTTACAAAGCTCCCCCAAGTCCTTGGACTACTGCAGTGACAGTCCCTCCCCAAGTCTCTACTTCTGCTGGGAGTCCTTCCGTCTCAGCAGAGACTTGAGTGCCTCCAGGCACAGAGATGGTGCCCAGAGAGGTTGCTTACCAGAGAGGTTTCCTAGTTCCTCGATTTGCAGACTATTTGATCATTGGTGATGGCAGTCGTGGCATGATGTAGTGTGATGAAATTTCATTTTCCCAAAGATATCTAAAAACTCTATACCATATATTCTTTAACAAAAAGAAAGGACGTGGACATTAAAAACTAAACAAAAGTAGGAAACAAAGTACAGAATCAAGGGCCATCCTTTACATCGAATACATTTAGCTGCATCAACAACTGCTGCCTTGTTCTTCTTTTTCTCATTTCAATGTGGGCCCGTGACAACTGTGTCATGGATTGTCATTGATCCATGGACCAGTGTTTGGGAAGCACTGGTGCAGATATTACTGCTAGAGGCAGTGCTGCCAAGGAAATTACTTCTAAGAGCTGTGGCTCCAGGTGCGTCCCCTGAACTGCTGGTCTGGAGCAAGACAGGTTGGGGGCTCTTCTATCCTGTTTCTCCGACAGAAACTGCGGTGCAGTGAAGGGTGTTGTGTGAGGTTCCCCAGGATATCATAATCTCCTCCAGTGACTGACTGATGAGGCCGGGGACGGGGGGCAGTGATCGATGCATTGTGTCTTCACTGTAGCAAGCCTTTTATTTCTGTCCTGTGTGACATATTCATCAATAGTCTGAGAAAATAAAATCTATACACAGCTTTCTGGTTGGAAGATTATTTCAGAATTGTGGTGCAGAGGAGAAAGGGTAGATCTGGGGGTTAGACGCCCTGGGTTAGGGTCCTGCTCTGCCGTGGCCAGCTGTGCATGCTAGGACAAGCCGCTCCATTCACTGGTCCGGCTGGGTTCCCTCATCCCTGAGAGAGGCAGTACACCCCCTGGGGCTCACCAGGTTATCTTCACCATTCAAACAGCCCCACGGAGCTTCCCGTTTACCCCCAACCGGACAGCTTAGGCTCAGGAGAGAAGTGTCTTTGCTTTGAGGTAACATCATATCCGCTCACTGATGTAGGGTTATCTCATGCTGCTCCAGTACCTACTAATAAATGATGATGTACAAATACCTGGATGTCGGGTATGTCCACAGTGAGGAACAACTTTCCTTTACGTTTTCCTGCTTCTGGCTCCTAAAGAATCAAGGGGTTATTCATAAATTTACTTTTTTAGAAATGTGTAAAAAAAGAAAGGACAAACAATTCAAGTCTCAAGGAGGGAAAAAACCCCCTCCACAAAAACAGAAGATGTAGTGTAGCGAAGATAAAAATCAGTTATGTAGTAGTATTTTAAAAATTAAATCAAGTAAGAAATAGTGATTTGTAGGCAGAGGTGGAAAATGATCTTACTTGAACTGAACAAGTACTTTACCGAGTGCTTTACATTTCATTTTACTACATCTGATTATATTTTTAAATTATACTATATTATTTAACAGATTACCTTAATTATATCACTTTGATTTTGCTATTATCCTGTAAGATATTATTACCCACAGTTTACACAGGAGAAAACAGGCCGAGAAGCATGAAGTGGTTGTCAAGGTTGCACATCAGGTGAGAGATACAGCCGCGATTTCACCAGGCGTCTTCGGCTCCCGGTCCTGAGAGTGCCCCGCACCCACGCACCCACCCCGCGCCACTCCCCAGGGCAGAGCACGGTCCAAGGCACCTTTCTTAGCCCTGGGGTTCTTCACCTATCTCACTCTGCTCTTCCTTTTCCCTTTCCAATAACATGACCTTGAGTTCCTTTCCAAGTATTTTCTAGAATGCTTAGACTCTTACCAAAGGAATAGGTTCGGGAGGAGCGAAGGTGGGCCTGGTGATGTGGAGGGGTGCCATGGGCACACCTGGGAGGCACTGAAGGCCACAGAGCAGTGTGCTGTGCACCGTGGTAGCATGCGTCACGAGTTACAGGTGGTTTGGTCCTTGATTAGAGGATAAATGCGTTCTTTCCCTGGCTAGGTGGGGAGAAACAACATTACATGGGTTACATGGACTCAAGTATAAACATATTCCATGATTTCTATATAATATAAACATACCCATATGCAGATTCCCCTCCCTCCCATTCATTTCAGATTTTTCATTATAGAGATGTTTTATGTTCATTGAATGAGCTGTACTAGTTCATTCAATAAAGTCAAAGCTTTGTCCTGGTTATTACTTACTAAAGAAGGTGAATTTTCAATAGCTAATTGATGCTGTTGGGTGGCTTTTAGCAAATGCATTGTTTTTGGTTCGTAGGCTTTTATTTTCCCTGTCCTTGTTTCTCTAAGGACAGTGGACAACAGAGGCATAAATCTGAGGCATGTAGTCACAAGACCTTTGTCTGACACTTGGGAGTTCCACTTGGCTTTGCCTCTTGCCAGCTGCATGACCTTGGGCAGATCACTGAACCTCTCTGAGCCAAGGTTTCTTTGTTCATAAAATGATAATGAATGATGTAATAATTAAAATGAGATAATATACGTGAGAATGCTTTGTTAAGCTACAAGCACTACACAAGGGTTAGATGTCATTACTCTTATTAGAAAGAATTGAAAAGACGCAGTGATTTTCACCATGATGGTTATAAGCCTGCTTATATTTTACCCGATTGAACCACTTCCAGATTTTCATCATCTGGAAATGGTTCTAGCCCAGACCTCGCTTTCTGTGTTAATAAGTCATGGCAAAGCTGCTCCTGGGCTCCTCACCCTCCCTCAGTTGCTCCTTAGCCCTTATCCAGTCTGTCTCCCTTGTTTCATGGATATTTGTGCATATTATACCATGTAATTAATTTTTAAAGGATGGAAGACCAGGCCACTGTAGAAACCACTGCATGTTTTGCTGGTTCTCTTGTAGACTCATTCCCTGTTTTGCACGTGCATGTGTCACCGTGCCAGGGCTGACCTCACCTTGGAGTATGAGGAGGAAATGTTATGAACAGAGTCCTTGATGGCACCTTTTCTGCCACAGGTTGGCAGAATAGATGGGTGAAAGGCTGACGAAGAAGTGGTTCAGGCTTTGGGGGCCTCGCTAAATGACTGCAGATTAGATGAGCTCCCCAGAGGGGTGCCACCTCGTAGGTCAGGTTGTCAATGAAGGTGAGTATGTGAGAGCTGGTGCCCCTGGAATAACCTCAAAGGGGGCACAGAGACAGGCTTTGTGCCTCCTTGTGTGAGCAGGGTGCCAGGAGCAAGCTGACAGTCCCTCCATATGATTCCCCTGAAATACACTCGCGTCCTGAGCAGAAGATCTGACTTCTCCAACCACTCCCTGTCTCCACGTTTGTCTGTTAAATAGTGGAGGCCACGCTAGAAATTCTCCTGTGTCACACCTGATCATCAGCGACTACTGGCTGAAAGAGTGTTTGACCCTATTAATTCTTAAAGAGGTGACAGGGGAGGGAATAGGTAAGGGGGAGAAGAGACCAACATGAGCCTCACAAGAGGCGGAGGCCAAAGGGTAGCAGTGTGATCACCAGGGGCCATTTCAGCTCTGTTATGAAACAGTGCATGGCTAATTCAATTAGGTCAGAAATGCAGTTCCTCAGCTGAGGAATGGAGAGAGAACTAGGAAGGGAAGAAAGGAATAGTACGAGTCTGGTAAGAAGGACGGTCTGAGGTCTGGGGGACTGGGGTGTTCTTGATATGGAAGTTCTCTGGATCAGATGGACTCAGACAGGGAGTTTTTCCTCATAGGGTGAGGCATCTGAGGAATATTAGGGGCGTTGAGGGTGGGAAATGGACGACACAGGTGCAGGCTGTGTTCCAGGCTCGGTTCTCAGTAGAATTTTTAGTAGTGCGTTTGTTAAAATGATTTTCCTTTTTTTTTTTCTTTCACATTTGACATTCATCTCATTCTTTCCTATTCTCACCCCTCTGATATGTAGCCTTTTACTTGTTTAATTTTCATAAAAATGAATGGTTTTACTTTTCCTCTTATATCATCCTCCTAAATCTTTAGGTCCCTTGGTAATTCATGGAGATCCAGCTGGAGAAATAGCAGAATTGCAATCAAGGAATACAATGTGTAATTTCTATTAAACGGATATTCACTCACATTTATTAGAAAGACATTGTGCTCATCGCATCCCTGAGACAGACTGGGAGGGAGCCTTCATCCCCCCTCACAGATTTCCATCAGCTACACCCCTCACCCCCAAATAACTTACCCCAAATCAAAGTGCATAATTGATCAGACACTGTTGCTATGAAGTGCACCCTCAGCCCACTCCTGAGCTCTGCTTTCTAGCCAGACTGCCAGCCCCATGCCCTCCATGTGGGAATCCCTGAACACCATTGAGAGGAGGGTGGTGGTTAAGTGAGTTGACTTTGAAAGTCAAAACTGGGTTCTGCCTACTCCTAGCTGTTAGAATGTAGGCAATTACACAACCTCTCAACCTTGGGCTCCTGATTTTAAATCAGGATAATGATATCAATCTTTTGGGGGTTGACAGAAAAGGGAGTGGTTTGTAGTGCTTGGCCAGATGGGAACCAACCCTTTTATTAGATTTGTGTGTGTGTGTGTGTATGTTAATCCTTACCTGGGGAAATTTTTCCATTGATTTTTTATTTATTTATTTATTTTATTTATTTTTTTATCCTCACCCGAGGACATTTTTCCATTTTTTGTTCAGATAGAGCGGGAGGGAGAGAAAGAGAGAGAGAGAGAGAGAGAAACATCGATGTGAAGGGACACATCTAGTGGCTGCCACCCGCACGACCAACCAGGGCCGGGGACAAACTGCAACCGAGGTACGTGCCCTTAGCGGGAACCAAACCCGGGTCTCTCTGTACCACAGGCCGACGCTCCAACCACTGAGCCAAACCGGCCAGGACTCCATTGATTTTTTTAGATAGAATGAAAGGGAGAGAGGGGAAGAGAGAAACATCAATGTGAGAGAGACATTGATTGGCTGCCTCCTGCACGACCCAAACTGGGCCTGGGGATTGAATCTGCAAACCAGGTTCATGTCCTTGACCGGGAATCGAACCTGCGACCCTTGGTCTATGGACAAATGCTCTAACCACTGAGCAAGACTGGCCAGGTCCAGAGGGGAACCCTTTTAATTTCAGCCTGCAAATGGGCCAGGACCTCACTCCCCCTCATTCAGTCCTTACAACAGTCCCGAGAAGTGGAGATCATTGTACAAGTGAAGAGACTTAGGCCTCCGGGATGTGGCTGGAGCCATGCACATGTGACGTGGTGGAGAAGGACATGTCTTAGAGCAAGATGTATGCTAGGGTGGAGGTTGGGGTGGGGGAGAGGGTGTGTAAGGTTTCCTTCATCTTAGAAGCTAATGAGGCCTCCTAAGAATTTTGAGTCCTCTGCCTTGAGGTGTGGCCATACCAGACGAGATGGGGCCCATCTTGTGTGAAACAGGAAACTGCGATAGAGCACAGGAGAGCAAATGGAATTTCAGCTTCATATGTGGAGGATAAACCTAGAGAGAATGACTTAATGTAAGCCAATGAACAAAAAGGGGAGAGAAGGTAGGCCTGGGATAACAAAAATCATCGGCTTTTATACTTTTGTTGTTGTTAGGCTAAGAGGAAAATGCATTCTCATCAGGTTACCTGTGACACACACCACTCCCACCTTGGCCTCTGGGTGGGCCGTGGGCATGGACCGTTGGCTTCTCTTGCTCCGTTTCTGGCTTGACCCCGGCCTGCAGGAGCTGCTCTGTTCACCCCGAGGGCTCAGGAGAGCCCGTGGACTGGCAGAGGAGGGATGGTAATGGGCAGCAGAGGCAGGAAGGCCAGCGGGATCAGGAGAGAGACTTTTTAAAAGGAAAGGATGCAAAGTAATGTGGGCGGCAATATGGTTAAGAATTAGTTGCAAGGTAAAATAAATGCTGAACATTAAGTGCATAATTTGAGTAATTAATGTTCCAGATGGGAGAACAGTTTTATATTCTTATTCATATTTTCTAAAGGTTCAGAGATACTCAGTAAACTGTTTCCTGAATTCCTGTCATCGCTGGCTTGATCCCAAAGTACCACACATGGTGTAACTGCATTTAGGCATGGTTTCCAGGTGGCTTTTAAACTTGTTTATAAATGAAATGTGTTTTTTTTTTTTTTACTTAGGCCAGAATTCCCAACCAGTGGAGTGGGTTACAGGTGTGGCCAAATTATTGTTCCCCTTGTCACTGAGAGCTGCTGGATCTTGTCCCCTTTGGACAAGACCACAATCCCCCCTGGGGGTCCTGGGAGGAGGTCTGGATACAGCAGGCAGGTGTGATGTTGGGGCGGCAGTGCTGAGGAAGAAGGTCGAGAAGTACTGGGTTGGTTTAGTGTCTCTGTGCCTTTGGGACAATCTTTCTTAAGATACAGGTTACCTATATGCAAACACAGTCCCCAACCTACCCAAATCAGGGAGGAAAGATCCAGTTTAGAACCGGCAGCTTCGCAGTTTGAAATCTGCCTTGCAGGGTGGCAGGCCTTGGCAGCTTCTCCCTGTGGCATACTGCAGGCTTCAGGCCTCTTCCTTCTCTCTCAAACCCCGTGCTCTTCCTTCTCCTTCTTCTTAGCTGGACTATTTAACGTGATGTTTAAAGGCATGCCTGGCTGCCTTGTGCAGATTCAGAGTTACCATGGTAATGTGGCCTGTTTCTCCAAATTAGGATGTATTCCTGCTGCCATTTTTTTTTAATGTGGTATGTTTTCTCGCTCATACAACTCCTTTGCTTCTTTAAATCCTTATCTTTCTCCCCCAGAATGCTAATTTAAGTACCTGTCCCCAGAACTGCATAGGTCCTCAGCTTGAAGAGGCACTTTCCTGAGGTTTCTCCCCCACGCTATCCTCATCCCACTCCATGTGGGTCTTCAGAAAGACCTTTCCATCAGGTTTGCTCTCGACTGCTCTTCTGTCTGGGTAGGGCTGATAGCCAGTGAGCTTCTGTTTGATACGAAAGCTGTTGTGAATGGAAAGAAATCAGGAAGAGACAGCCATAGCTTGGATGTTAAGTATTATTTCTAAGAAACATCTTCTTAGGCATAAACATTTAGGAAAATCGGAGCTTTGAATCAAGAAAGCTCTAAAACCTGAGTGTAAGGACAAAACTTGGTCAATGCTTAAAAACAATAGGGTGGGGAGATGGAGGTTCCTTTCCTCCAGGACTGTTTCTGCTCCACAGTTATAGATTGCTCTTTGAGCCACTGAGTTACAGTCTGTGATGAAAATGGGGGGAGAAAGAGAATACAGAAAATGGAACAGATTCAGCTCTTCTTTCTCTCCCTTTTATTCCTGGTACTCTGTCCTTGGCACATGAAGGTAAAATAGAAAAATTTCCTTTGACTCATGCTTAGAGCAGAGGTGTACTTTAGAATCACCTGGGGCAGGGGGAGGGAGTGGTTGAAAAATGCAGATGCCTGGGTCCCACCCACAGAAAGTCTGATGTAATTTTTGGGGGATGCACTCAATTGCAATTTTTTTTTTTTTAACATCAATCTCCCCAACTCTGGCTGGTTTGGCCCAGCGGTTAGAGCAGTGGCTTGTGGACCAATGAGTCACCAGTTCGATTCCGGTCAAGGGCACATACCTTGATTTTGATTTAATCCCCGGCCCTGGTTGGGGTCGTGCGGGAGGCAGCCACTCAATATGTCCCTTTTACATTGATATCTCTCTCTCTCTCCCTCTCTCCCTCCCTCCCATTCTATCTGAACAAAAATAGAAAAATGTCCTCAAGTGAGGATAAACAAAAGCTCCCCATGTGATTATAATGTAAAATGGAGGTTGAGGTTTACTGGCTTAGCTGGTGTTTGGTTTTGGAAGGCAGTAATCATGGCTTCTACACATTTGGCTATAAACTAGCCATCTCTGAAATCCTTGGGGAAAAGGGGCACATAATTCTTGCATTTTGTTAGTTCAAACCTCCACATCCCTTCTCGGCATATCACTTTTAGAATATGGGAGGTCTTCATGAAACACGACCGTTCTTTGGTCTGTGATAGAGGTGAAGGGAGCACATCCCATAATTAACTAGGTAAACAGGAGGGAGCTGTCACTGGTCCAAGGTCTACCACCAGACGGGGGCGAGGCAAGATGGGAACCCAGGCAGTGTCAAGAGTGGCAATGTGAGGGCAAGGAGAGGAAAATAAGTGCTGTCTTGGTCACACTGAGGTCAGAAGATGATGCTCTTAGTGGTAAGCCTGAAAGGAACAGGACTTGTCATTTTTATTTGCTTCTGGAGCTTGACCTAAAGCTACTGATGAAACTTTCTGTGGAGGGTATTTTCTAGTTCTAGACATTATCAAATAGGGAAGCTGTGTTTTCACCTTGCTTCTTTTTCTTGCATGCCGTGGGCAGTAGGAATAAATATAGCAAAAGGTAGTGAACCTTCAAAGAGAATTTTTTTTTAATCCTCACCTGAGGATATTTTTCCATTGATTTTCAGATAGAGTGGGAAGAAGGGAGAGAGGGAAGAGAGAGACAGAGAGCGAGAGAAATATTGATGTGAGAGAGACACATTGATTGGTTGCTTCCCACATGACCCCAACCAGGGCCGGGGATTGAATCAAAACTGAGCTATGTGCTCTTGACTGGAATTGAACCCGCTACTCTTTGGTCCATAGGCTGATGCTCTAACTGCTGAGCCAAACTGGCCAGGGCTCAAATAGAATTTTCATCACATTGAGGAAACATCACTAGAATGACCATCTGGTTTGTTCTTTTTCTTTATGATTTCCACTAGGGAGGAATCACCGGGATGTACGGAGGGCCCGAGGCCTGCTTTGTCATTTCTTTGTCTGTAAAACGGAGCGGGGATCAGAGTGCGGTGGGGCCACTAGGGTCTCTCTAGTTGTAAGGATTTGGTTTCCATTAGTCTCACATTGACATTTACCATTTGTTACAAGTTACCTGTCAGGTGGCAATATGGTGACAGCCCCTTTTTAGACATGGATGGGAGATAGGCCAAATGAGAGGATTCCAAATTTGGAGTATCTTGGGTTGAGGGGTCATTTAAGAAAATTGAATTTTTAACAACACATTCTCTGTTAGCTTAAAGAACTGGACTTAAGAATCAGGGAAAAGCTATAGAGTAAAATTAGAATTGAAAGAGGCCAAGGTTCTGAGGAGAGAGACTGGAAGAACATCCTGAGGCCCATTGTGGTTGTCCTAAGGCAGGTTCTAGTGTGTTTATCCTCTTGTGAGGACCAGGCCTAGACAGCGGGCCTAGTAATTCTTATATTAGGGTGCCTACAACTCTCTGAATGGATTGAATGAAATTATGAGGTATCTTAGCAGTCATCTGTCTTCCAAGTTCAGATTCATGGTATGCTCATGGGTCAATACAGATCCACATTTCCTCTCTACTTTCAGTCAGGAGACAATAGTTTTTAATACCATACCATATGCCAAATATTTGCTAGGCACTTTTTCAAGAAGCTTACAACCCCAGTAATAACTATAACTTTAACAATGACTCTTTGTATACCATATAATATACAAAGCCATTTTCCAATTTATTTCCCATACCATTCATTCATTCATTCATTCATTTATTCATGTAATAATTATTTACTGAGCACCTGTTATGAGTGTTCTAGGCACTACAGATACAATAGTGAACACAAAAGTCACTTTCTTAATGAAGTTTGCAGCTGAGCAGGTAGCTAGAGGATCACCAATAAACCTAAAATTTCAACTGTAATAAATACTAAGAATGTGAGGTACATGGTTTTAGGGGACTTGACCTAGTCACAAGGGTCAAGAAGGTATCAGGATGCATAATGCCAACTGGGCACAGAGAGGAGAAAAGAGCATTCCAGACAGGAAATAGCATGTTCAATGGCTATGTTGGGGGGAGGATGTATATGTGGTCAAGTCTGAGAGACGGAAGAGGCCAGTGTGGCTGGAGCCAGAAATCAAGGATACAAGTACAACACAGAACAGAGATGATCACTACCTGCAGAGTGCTTTCAGAGTTCTGTGATGGAGAGACCACAGCTGGTGGAGAACAGCAAGGAACCTCTTCATGAGTGCTACTTGAGTGGATAAAAGTATTATTTTTGAAGAAGGGCCTTGAAGGATGGGTAGGCTTTCAATAAGTGGAGATGTAGTGGAGGGAAAACAGACAGAAGGAAGAGTAGAGGCTACAAAGCAGAGCATGTCTGGGAGGGTCAGCAGCTATCCATTTTGGCTTTCTTGTAAGGTAGAGATGGAGTAGTAACAGATTATAAAGATGATAAGGTGGAGGATTGACTTTATTCTTTGGGAAACAGTACATTTTTGAATCTTTGCAGAAGAATACAGGAAGCTAAATTTCACTGACATAAAAAAATTCAAATTCATACCATAATGAGATACTATATTTTATCACATCAGAGTGACATTTTAAAAAAATTAAAAATACTAAGTACTGGTGAGAGTATGGGGAAATAGACACTCTCATAAATTCATGGTAAAAATATAAATTGGAATGACCTTTGTGCAAGACAGTTTGGCAATAAGAGCCTCAAAAATATGAATACCCATTACAGCTATTCCATTTAAAGAAACTGATCCTAAGACGTTGCCAAAAGATTTATCTGAAAGATGGTCATCATAGTATTATTTATCATAGTGAGTAATTTGAAATATTTTTACATGTTCAGTGATGGACTGCTTAAATTAAATTATGGTATGGAGGATAAATGGCCACTAAAAATTACATTATAGAAGAAAAGAATATATATTTTTTAAATTTTTTTGTTGTTGTTGATTTTAGAGAGAGGAAGTGAGAGGGGGAGAGAGATAGAAACATCGATGAGAGAGAACGATTGGCCACCTCCTGCATGCCCCCCCACTTGGGATCCGGTCCACATCCTGGGCATGTGCCCTGACCGGGAATTGAACTGGCGACCTCTAGTGCATGGGTTGATGCTCAACCACTGAGCCACACTGGCTGGACGAAGAAAAGAATATTTAATTAAATGTGAAAATGTCATATTTTAGAACAGGTTGTAATGATTAGTTAACAAATGCTTACTGAGTTCCTACTATGGTTAGGACACTATTTTAGATACTAGGGACAGTATAAATAGGATAGATAGACCCTAAACTCAAGAAGATTATATCCAGTAGAGATGGGGTTTCTATTCTGAAGGTTTTATCCAGTATTGGTTGTGATGGGGTATATACTCTGGAAGACAATATCTTTTGTAGTGTGTGTTTGTAAAAATGAATATATTGTGAAGATATGAATATTTTTAAAAGGTTGCTCTATAGACACCAAAGGCAATAAGTTATTGTCGGTAGAATGAAGGTAGTACGGATGTTTTAAGTATTCTGTATATTCTTTACATTCCCCAGTTTCCCACAATTACTATATATTGTAAGACTCTTACAAGTATAAATAATTATAAAAAAGAAACATAGAGGTCTTAGGAAAATTGCTAAATTTTCATGTACTCCATTTTTATTTGCAAACACTGCCTCTCTCTCTCTCTCTTTTTAATCCTTACTTGAGGATATTTTTCCATTTATCCTCAGATAGAGTGAGAGGGAGGGAGGAAGGCAGAGAGAGAGAGAGAAAGAGAGAGGGAGGGAGGGAGAGAGAGAGAAACATTGATGTGAGAGAGACACATCAATTGGTTGCCTCCTGCATAACCCTGACCAGGGCTGGGGATGAACTGCAACTGAGGTACATACCCTTGACCAGAGTCTTTGGTCCACAGGCTGAAGCTCTAGCCACTGAGCCAAACTGACCAGGGCAACACTGCCTCTCTTTAAGTTTGTCCCTCTGCTTCTACTGGTCAAAACAAATAAAAATAAACTAACGAAAACATGTCCCTCCATCAGAACAATACCCCACCTCTCTATATACAAGCACATATTTTGGAACAGATACATGAAAACCTTCTCTTACAAAGGCAGATTCCCCTGAAAACCTTATAAAAATCTAATGAAATGCAGAGTATTGCTTATTGAATTTATTTTGGGCCTGCTGACTTGTTTCTCTTAAGCCCAGTCAGATTACTTTTTGTTTCTGGATATGAGAGCACACAGTCTTTATAAGCCTGAGTAAGAAAAAAGGCTAACATTACTTAGCCAAGGAAACGGCCTGGCCTTGCATGGCCTTGTGCAGAGACGGGTTTATCTCACTGGTCTGCTGACTGGCTCTAGAGGGAATTGCGGGGAGCAGCCACCGGGTTCCCCCACATGAGCCTCTTTTTCTTCTTTCTCTGTTCTTACCTTTCCCCAGTTTGTTGACTTTCTTCTACTCAATTTCAGCCCCTTTAAATTCATCACATTTATTGAGTGTCACTGTGCTTCAGCATAATGCTGGTTTCAGCTCTCCCTGTCCTTGGCTCTGCTCATCCATTCTATACTTTTATGTCTGTTGGGCCTGAACTGTCATCTCCAGTGGCCAGAGGATGTGTTGGCTTCTCGTCCAGAAGAGAGGATCACCAGCAATTAGTAAACGCAGAATTCTCCCACCTCTGATGTTGTCATTTGGGACTATTTAGAACTTACTCGCACTGGTTTGATAGGGGCCCAGAAAATCAACTTACCTGTGTTTTTCATTATATAGCAGTAATGGGTGGGTGTGGAGGTGGTAATGACCACAGTGTTATAGGCACTAGGACTTCCCTGCTAGGTCTTATTTCTCCTCCTCTTGCAAAAAAAAAAAAAGATTTTCTAAGTGGGACAGTTATTTAAGCCTGCCTCATAGGGAAGAGGCTTTCAATTTATATGTTTATACTATCCTGAGGCTTAGTCTCTTAGCTTAGGGGGATATAATATGTAATGTTTAATATACATGGTATGTAGTATATATTACATATAATATATAACAATATGTTAAATATAACATGTATTTCATATATAGTAAAAAAATTTTTCTTTTCCTTTGATAAGGTAATGTGAAGATGAGCTAATGCTTGTATTTGCTCCAGAGTAGATTAGAGCATTTTCCCCCTTCAGTTCTATTCTCTGTAGTTTCTCTATAACTCTCATTTTTATTAGGAAATGAAAGAAATTGTATCTTTGGGTGTTTTATAGCATCATAAAGCTAGAAGCCATATGTCAAAAAACAAACAAAACAAACATTTCTTAAGGTAGAAGCATGAGTAAGTTAACCTTACTTATTTCAGTTTTGGCAATACTGATAGTGTGAATGAGTTATAATCCAAGTCACAAAAAAATAATATAATTTGGTCATAACAGAAGGTATAAGAATGAGTTTACTTCTGCTTTGATGTTGGACCTCTTCCTGAGTTGTAATCCCTTATATTAGATACTTCCCCCTATAAGGGCTCTCCTTTTGTCAAATATCTTGTATCTGGGAATTTAAAAGGACTCTGGCTTGTTGACAGACCTTGAACATTTTTTGATGACACAGTGATAGATTCACCATCTTTGTCTGCCAGTTAGTGGGTCTCAGGTGCTTTGCAGAGTGAATTAAAACTGTCATGTACACTCTTGTCTCATCTCCCATCTCACACCCTCACCCACCAGCACACAACTCCCCTTTCTCACTCCTTTACCTTCTCATAACATATTGGGGAGAGGAAGGAGAAGACTATTTATTTATTTATTTTTTATCCTCACCTGAGGACACTTTTCCATTTTCTGTTCAGATAGAGTGGGAGGGAGGGAGGGAGGGAGAGAGGGGGAGAGAGAGAGAGAGAGAGAGAGAGAGAGAAACATCGATGTGAAAGAGACACATCGAGTGGCCACCACCCGTATGACCAACCAGGGCCAGGGACAAACTGCAACCGAGGTACGCGCCCTTAGCAGAAACCGAACCTGGGTCTCTCTGGACTGCAGGCCGACGCTCTAACCGCTGAGCCAAACCGGCCAGGGCGGAGAAGACACTCTATTGGAGCTGTCTCCTTTCTTCCAGCAGAGAGCTATGTCCCAGGGACTCCATAGTATGAGCTTGGAACAGCTACTTCTGTAAGGGCAATCTTCCTGTCCTTCCCACTGAATTTAGGGATATCCTCATATGAGAAGCAAAGATAAAGGTTTCTGAAATCTGAACAGGTGGACTTACTAGGACTGGTGTTCTCTTACCTCCCACATCTCCCTTTTAGAGACTGACATCACAGAGAATTCTAATTTTAATTTGGGTAAAGATTAAATCTCAAATATTCAACCAAAACTTAGTAAAACCTACATCATCACTAGGTCTTCTCAAACTTATCTGTAGGCCAGGATGGCAGAGAAGGGAGAAGGAGTGGGAGTATTGAAAGAACAATTAGAAAGGATTTCAGCACCCTTTAGGGCTTCATTTTCTTCCTGTTTTCTCTTTATTCTAGACCACAGGCCTTTCTCTGTTTTCTAGATTCTGATTAAAAATGGACAATATTAATTCAACAAATACTTCTTGTAGTATGTACAGGCACTCTTCTAGGTGGTGGATATTCAGAAATGAATAGACAAGTCTCTGGTCTAATGGAATTTACATGTCAAAGTCTTGGAGGTGGTCAGATAATAAACACGTCAATAAACACAAGAATTTCAGATAACAGTAAGTTCTAGAAAGAAAATAAAATGGACTTTTTCAATGCAGAGTTACTGAGAGAGTAGCTAGTTTAGATGACATATCTTTATCACTTAATATCTTTAGTGAAGATACTACTGAGGAGGTAAAGTTTAAACTGAGATCAAATGACAAGAGGCTACCTTTGTGAAGATCTATGGTATATGCCCCCTAAAAGAGTTAACACAAGGAAAGGGGCTCTGAGGTGGAAATATAAAGAAGAAAGAAGTAAGATATAGCTGGGACATAATAAACAAAGGATAATTGGTAGTGGTTGAGTTCAGAAAAAAAGACAGGTATCAGATTATGTATATCCTTATAGAACATGGTAAATACTTTGGATTTAATTCCACATGTAATATGAAGCCATTGAAAGTTATAAGCAGGGACCATATGAACTGATTTAATATTAAGAATTTTTAGAGTATGAAACTCTTACTTCCAGTCGTTAGGGAGCAAAGCAATCTGGAATTATCCTCCCACCATAAATAACTGGAAAATTATAAATAATAAAAGGAAGCGGCTAATGTTAGACATTGGAAAACAAGCAGCACAGGACTGTTATTTCCGAGAAAAGGGAAATAAGGTTGTCCTAGGCTGTTTATTTACCTAAAGATAATTTCAGGCCTGAGGCATAGGGAGGGGTAAACTCAAGCCAAGTTCTCAGCAATCTCACTGAGTGCAGGAAACAGAGCTCAGACACTTTGGAGGCGAGAAAGATTTTTGTGGGACAGAATATCCAAAATGAGAAAGAGCTCCAGAAATATGCATGAGGTTTCTCTTGAGTCTTTGTCCAAATACCAATTTGGGCATATCTGAGGTGAAACTACCTGAGACTAGACAAGAACAACTTCTGAGGAAATAACAATTATCAAGGAGCCATACAAAGAACAATTCTCAGAACTCCCATAGGGCCAGGGATCATTCTAGTTCCCTTAAGCCAGAATAGAAGACTTTATTGAATACATGGGGCATTCAATAGAGATCTCAGAAGGGCCGTGTCTTAGAAGTGGAGTTAAATTAGTGCTAAAATAAAGGTTATTCAAGAACACCATAAAAAGAAACAAACTAACCTGCAAGTAACTCCTTACTAGAAAAAGTCCTACATTTTAAAATAATTTAAATAATTAGAGTACATATATACATACACACACAACAGGAAAATATGACCCATAAACAGGAAAAACAGCCACAATGAAACAGTAGAAACATACAGAAATAACAAGATGTTGAAAATATAAGTAAAGGATACTAAAAGAGCTATGATAAATGTGTTCAAGGATGTAAAGGAAGACATGAACATAATGAGGAAGAAAAATGGAAGATTTATTTTTATTTAAATTTTTTTCTTTATTGATTTTACAGAGAGAAAATGAGAGGGAGGGAGAGATATAAACATTGATGAGAGAGAACATCGTTTTGCCACCTCCTGCATGCCCTCCACTAGGGATTTGGCCCACAACTTGGGCATGGGCCCTGACTGGGAATCGAACTGGTGACCTCTTGGTGTATGGGTTGATGCTCAACCACTGAGGCACACCAGCCGGGCTGGAAGATATATTTAAAAGACCCAGTGGAATTGAAAGAGAGGGGGAAAATTCTTAACATTTGAATTAAAAAATAAACTGGATAGGATTAACAGTGGAATGACATTGTAATAAAATATAAAGGAACTAGAAGACATGGCAGTAGAAACTATTAAAAATGAAGCACAACCCTGGCAGGTTTGGCTAAGCGGTTAGAACGTCGACCCACAGACCAGAGAGCCCTGGGTTTGGTT
The DNA here is from genome assembly GCF_014108415.1 of Molossus molossus. Taxonomy (NCBI): domain Eukaryota; kingdom Metazoa; phylum Chordata; class Mammalia; order Chiroptera; family Molossidae; genus Molossus; species Molossus molossus. The sequence goes on along the minus strand of NW_023425345.1, from coordinate 26,369,389 downwards.
CCTGCTAAGAGCATGAACCTTGGTTGCGGTTCGTCCCTGGCCCTGGTTGGGGTCCTGTGAGTGGCACACTTGATGTGTCTCTCTCACATTGATGTTTCTCTCACTCTTCCTCCCTCTCTCCCTCCCATTCTATCTAAAGATAAATGCAAAAAAAAAAAAAAAATGTCCTCTGGTGAGGATAAAAAAATTGAAACACAGAGCCCTTGCTGGTTTTGCTTAGTGGTTAGAGCGTTGACCTGTGGACCAGAGTTGCAGGTTCGATTCTGGTCAAGGGAACATACCTTGGTTGTGGTTTGTCCCTGGTTGGGGTTGTGCGGGAGGCAACCAATCAATGTGTCTCTCTCATATCAATGTTTCTCTCTCTCTCTCTCCTTCTCACTCTGTCTGAAAAAAAAAAAAAAAAAAAAAAAAATGAAGCACAGAGAGAAAAAAGAGACAAAAATCTGAAAAGTTTCCGTGACTTGTATGATCATATCACTCAGTCCAACTTGTATGTAATTTGAGGCCTAGAAGAGAGAGGCAAAAAAAAAAAAATTGAAAGAATTAATGCCTAAAATAGAATTTCACAGTTGATGAAAACTCTATGAAACTATTTGATTAATATAATTTATGAAAGTTATAAATCCACAGATTCAAGAATTTCAGTAAATCTCAAACAGGAAAAACAAAAAGAAAACCACAATAAGGCACACATAATAAAATTTCTGAAAACTAGTGACAAAGAGAAAAATCTTGGAAACAATGAGAGAAAAAAGGCATATTACATTCAGAGGAAGAAATATGAGTGACAGCAAATTTCTCGTAAGAAGTACATAAGCCAGGAGAAATAGATTAGTACCTTTAAAATACTGAAAGAAAAACCTCAACTAAGAATTTTATTCTCAACAAAAATATCTTTTAAATATGAAGGTAAAATATTGACTTTTACAGAAACAAAAGCTAAGGTAATTAATCAGTGGTATAATTGTTCTTAAGAGACATTACAGAAAGTTTTTCAGACAAAAGAAAAATGGTATCAGATGGAAATTTGGATCTAGACAATGGAATGAAGAATATTATAAATAGTAAATCTGTGGGAATTTATAAACATTAAAAATATATATTTGATTGTCTAAATCAAAAATAATAGCAATGTATCATAGAGATAAGATATGTTAAAATAAAAAATACAATAACAATAGCCCTAAGAGTGGGGAAGAAGGATGAAAGTTACTGCTGTGAGTTTATTATACTATCTGTGTAGTGATATAACATGATTTGAAGATAGAGTGTAATGATTTAAAGATGTATATTGTAAACCCTAAAGAAACTATCAAAACAATGACAAAGAAAATAGCTAAAAAACCAATGGTGGAGATTACATAGCATTGTAAAAACAGTCAATCCAAGAAAAGGTAAAAACAAAAAAGAAACAAAGAATAGACATAAAAAATAGAAAATAGCAAAATGATAGACTTAGATCCAAAAATATTAATAATAAAACTAAATGTAAAAGGCCCAAATACTCCATTGAAAGGCACAGATTGTCAGATTGGATAAAATCTAAGACCCAACTATATGCTATCTATAAGAAACTCAATTTAAATATAAAGGTATAAAAAATAAATTTAAAGATAGAGATAAATTAAAAGTAAAAAGATGAAATCAGATATGCAAGTGCTAATAAAAAAATCTGCATGGGCTATGCTAATATGAGACAAAATAGACTTTAGGATAAGGAATATTACCAGGTATGAAGAGGAATATTACATAATGAAAAAAGGCCCATTTTTTTTAAGAAGATGTAACAATACTAAATGTGTGTACACCTAATCACTTCAAAATACATGAAGCAGCCCTGGCTGGTTTGGCTCAACGGTTGGAGCGTCGGCATGCAGTACAGAGAGACCTGGGTTCGGTTCCCGCTAAGGGCACGTACCTCGGTTGCAGTTTGTCCCCGGCCCTGGTTGGTCGTGCGGGTGGCAGCCACTCAATGTGTCCCTTTCACATCGATGTTTCTCTCTCTCTCTCCCTCCCGCTCTATCTGAACAAAAAATGGAAAAATGTCCTCGGGTGAGGATAAAAAAAAAAAAATACAGGAAGCAAAAACTGACAGTACACTAATGGAAAAGAGAAGTAAGTAAATAGAACTACATTTATGGTGTAAGATTTCAACCCTCCTCTTCAGTCATTTATAAAAGAAGTACGACAAAACATATTTAAGGTATAGGTGACTTATCTACCACCTTGACCTAACTGATTATAAAATACTTCATTCAATAATGGTAGAAAATACATTTTTTTCTAGTACATATGTAATATTTATCAAGATAGATAATATTCTGGGCCATGAAAACAAGCCTTAATAAACTTAAACTGATTGAAATCTTATAAAATTTGTTCTATGACCACATCAGAATTCAAAGAACTGTTTCTGGAAAAATAAGTAAATTTTGAAAATTAAACACTAAACTTCTAAATAATAGATGGGTCAACAAAAATCACATGGGCAATCAGGAAATATTTTTAAATGCACTAAAATGAAAAACAGCATATTACAATTTGTGTAATTTAGATTAGAGTGAATTTTATGGAATTAAATACTTATATTAGAAAGGAAGAAAGGCTAACAATAGTATACTTTTCTGCCTTAAGAATTTAGGAAAAGAAGAGCAAGATAACCATAATTAAAAAAAGGAAAGGAAATAATAAAGTAAGAGGGGAAATCAATGAAATAGAAAATGGATAAATGAAAGAAAAAAACCCAATGAAATTCAAAACTAGATCTTTGAAAAGATCAATAAAATGTAAAAATCTCTATCTAGCAAGAATGACTAAGAATTAAAAAGATTAAACATATTGACAATATCAGGCATGAAAGAGGGTTTCCACAATAGATACTACAAAATTAAAAGGATAATAAAGGAATATTATAGCAACTTTGTGCCAATAAATTTGTCTTTTTACTAGACCCAGTGACTTTACTATTGAATTTCACCAAATATTTGAGGAAATAATAATAAAATTCTATACATCTCTTCTAGTAAATAGAAGAAGAAGGGACATTAAAAAAAACTCGTAACTAGTATTACCTTGGTACCAAAATAATACAAGATATTAGAAGAATAGTATATACTAATATTCCTCATGAACATAGAAGCAAAAATCTTCAACAAAATATTAGCAAATAGAAATTTAACAAGATATAAAAAGAATAATACATCATGTTTAATAGGTGTTTATTCTAGGAATGCTATATTGTTTTAACATTTGAAAATCATTGTAATTTACCATATTGATAGAAGAGAAAAACCATATCATCATCATAATAGATGCTGAAAAACACTTTGACAAAATTCAAAATTTATTTATGATAATAACTCTCAACAAACTGAGAATATAAGGAAACTTCCTCAACTTACTAAACATATGTATGACAAAACTATAGGTAGTATCATACTTTATGGTGAAAGAATGAATACTTTTCTACCATTATTGGAAATGAGGCAAGGATGTCTGCTCTTAATGTTTCTACTTAGCATTGTACCTGGGGTTGCAGCCTATTCAATAAACAAAGAAAAGAAATAAAAAAGAAAAGGAAGGAGTAAAAGTGCCATTCTTTGCATGCGATCTGCTCTTTTATGTAGAAAATTTGAAAAAAATATACATAGTATTATTAGAAAAAACAAATGGATTTAGTAAGGTTACAGAATTCAAAATTGATATACAAGAATTATTTATATTTTTATATACTATCAGAGAACAGGGAATCTAAGAAATTTAAATAAAACTCTATTTGCAATAGCATTGAAAACATGAAATACAGAAAATGTAATAAAACATGTGCAAGACCTCTACACTGAAAACTGTGAAGCATTGTTCAGAACAATGGGAGACCTAAGTAAAGAGAAAGATACATTGTGCTCGTGGATCAAAAGATTCAATATTTGAAGATCAGTTCTCTTAATCATAATCTTTAGATTCATCTAATTCTCAATCAAAATCCCAGTAGGATTTTTTGGGAGAGATTGACAAGTTATTATAAAAAGTTTATTGAAATACAAAGGACCAAGAGTAGTCAATACAAGTTTGAAAAAGAACGAAGTTGAGAACTTAGACTACTTGATTTCAAAACTCACCAAGAAGCTACAATAATAAAGATAGTGTGCTATTGACATACAGATAGATATGGAACAGAATGGGGTTCATAAATGGACCTATACTTACATGTTCAGTTGATTTCTATTAAACATTCTAGGGTAATTCAATGGACAAAGGCTTTTCAACAAAAGGTGCTGGAACAATTGGATATCCATAAGGAAAAAGACATGGTTTTCAACATTTACAGGTATCTTCAAGGAACTGAAACCAGAAATTGTAGGTTTGGGTGCCATTTATGTGAGAGAGATTGGGACTCCAGTCATCAAATCAACAATCAAAGAAAAGACTTTGGCCCAGCTGGTGTGACTGCGTGGATTGAGCGTCATCCCATGGACTGAAAGGTCTTGGTTCAACTCCTGGTCGGGGCACATATTCAGGTTGTGGGCTCCATCCCCAGTATGGGATGTGCAGGAGGCAGCCAGTTGATGTTTCTCTCTCGATGTCTCTCTCTCATCGATGTTTCAATCTCTCTCCCCATCTCCCTCTTTATCTAAAATATCAATGAAAGTATATTTTTAAAAAAAGAAGAAAAGGCTTTGTCTGTGGATCAGAAGACTAGTAAGTAGATGCACTTTAATATATTTTAGCCTAAAATGAGATGTTCTGTTTGTCCTGATCTTTTCAGTTAAGAGGACTTTATATGGTAATGGACTTAATAGGGGTGTTGTAAACTGGCACATAGACGCTTCTCAGCAAATGAAAGTTTTTAATATTACCCGATACTTCCATTTCTTAGCTATTCACTTTGTTAACATTTATCTGATTCGGTCATAATTTAATTATGTTTCCTCATGGGCAAACTTTATTTTACCAAATAGGTCACAAGTGCATGGGCTGTGTACTTGTATTTCCTACAGCCATCCTCCAGGGCCTGATCTGTTTGTTTAGAGCTTTGACTACTGCCGACCTGAAGGAAGGCATGGGACTACCTTACAGACGCCCTTCAGAATTTGTTAGATTGGCTCCTTTTGACCAAATATATTAGAAGGATGGTACCATAATTTTTAATCAAATATGCTATAAGTGTGGTTCCCTAATTTTTTCATAGAGCTCTCTCCCTCTCTTTTTACATATCCAAACTCCCTGCTGAAGCACCTGTGTTAATAGTTCATAAGACGTTAGGCACAGCTCTTTTTTTATTTTTATTTTTTTTTATTCTCACCTGAGGACATTTTTCCATTTTTTGTTCAGATAGAGTGGGGAGTGGGGAGGGGGGGGGAGAGAGAAACATCGACGTGAAAGGGACACATCGAGTGGCTGCCACCCACACGACCAACCAGGTAGGCACAGCTCTTTAAGAAATGCAATACAGAAAGGAAAATAGAAAGATGGAGCAAAGTAAATTTTTTTGAATCTCATTTCCTGATTTCCATTTGATTTGTTATCTTATACATATAAGCATTAAGACATATTTCAAACCTAGGATTGACAATATTTATAGGAAGCTCCTTCATTGTCTCCCATGTTTATTTTGTATAACCAAGAAATTTAGGAATGTTTAGAAATCTTAGAAACTCCACGGACTATATTTCCTCATTTTAAGTGTGGTTGCTAGAGAAACTCTGGCTCTGAAACTGGGAGGCATACCGTTCTTGTGAATTCAGTAGTTCACTTGATTGTAAGCTGTGTGATGATAGTGGCCATATCTTAGTCATATATGGCTCCAGAGGATCATTTCACAGTGGCTTGTGCTGCATTTCAGAGTTCAAGTTTGAGGCCAAGAATAACGTTCACCAAGTGTTTGCTGTATGATAAAGTGTATAAGGGATGGACAGAGCCTTCCCTTCTTTACTTTATTGCTTGGCTTCAGAGAAAGAGAATGACTTTGCTTGAAGAGTGGGAGAAGCTCCATGTAAGAAATGACATTTCAGGGGGGCCCTGAAGCATGAACAATGAATTTTTCTAGTGGAGAGGTGATTTGGAGTAGGGGACAGAAGTGGAAAAGAGGAGAAACAATAAAACATTACAGGAAAATGGAACAATAGCATGGGCAGAGGGACAGAGGTGAAAGAGCAGGGTATATTTTAGGAACATTGGATAGTGTTGGGTAAATGGGGCCAATGTTCCATGGTAGGAAATGGAAGGAGATTGGAAAAAACACACAAAAAGAAACCAAAAAGTACAAGTTGGGCTGGATTGTGATGGGCCATGTGTGTGATTCAAAGGACTCTGACCCTATCCTGTGGGCAGTGGAATGATCAGATTTCTGTTTCAGAAAAATAGCAAAAGGGAAATGGTCAAATTTCCATTTTAGAAAGCTCTCCTTGGTAGCAATACAGAAGATGAACTTTTGTGAGCAGGAAGAGCAGTTATCAGGCTATTTAGTAATCAGCCAGGAGCTAGGAAAGGCATGGCATGGGGACAAAGAGAAGGAGGATCGCCTTTTAGGTAACTTAAAGATAGGATGTAGTATTCAGTGGACAAGTTCTTATCCTCATCTCAGTTCATTTATTCATTAATTCAATCAACATTTATTGGCCCCCTAATGTAGGCCAACCATTGTACAAAATACTTGAGAAATAGGTAAGACATGGTCCCTTTCTGTAACAAGCTGGGAGTTTAGTAAGGAAAGTTGACATTTAACAATTAAAAGGAAATGCAGTGCATACTGTAGTGGAGGTGAGCAATGTGTGCTGCTGGGATACAAGAAATAAAAGGCTACTAAGAAGCTCCATGGCCCTGGCCGGTTTGGCTCAGCGGTTAGAGCGTCGGCCTGCGGTCCGGAGAGACCCGGGTTCGGTTCCCGCTAAGGGCACGTACTTCGGTTGCAGTTTGTCCCCGGCCCTGGTTGGTCGTGCGGGTGGCAGCCACTCAGTGTGTCCCTTTCACATCGATGTTTCTCTCTCTCTCTCTCTCTCTCTCTCTCTCTCTCTCTCTTCCTCTCTCTCTATCTGTACAAAAAATGGAGAAATGTCCTCGGGTGAGGATTAAAAAAAAAGAAAAAAAGAAGCTCCATGAAGGCAAATTCAGTGTTTAACTCCTGGTTGTATACCTATCATGTAGTTGAGTTAAGGAACCTACTAGGTGCTTAATAAAAATTTACTGAATAAATATTTGCACTTGGGTGGTTGAGTATAAAGACAGGAGAATGACAGCTTTCCCACTTTATTGTAAACTAAAGAAGGGATCTATCTCTTGGTTTTGAAATGGATGGTTCAAAATATATGGGATTGTGTTCCAATGTGGTGAGGCTTAGGCTAGCACTAGGTACTTGGCTATGGACCTTGTTTCTGTTTTCTTTTTGGGTCTCATGTGGATTGTATTGGGGGCTGTAGGCCTCTGAGAGTTAGCTACCCAGAGTAGGATCAGAATTGTTTTGTTTGTTTCCCCCTTGGGATTGGAAACTTTTGGAAAGTCCTTGCTTATTGTATCAGAGATAAGGACTCTGTAAGGGAGAGGCTGTGTCCAAATTTGGGCCAGAGATTTAAGGAGTAAAGTATCCATCAGGGCTAGGAACCTAAGTAGAAGAATCCTGTGAGGAAGGTGAAACTTCAGGGCAGGAAGTTTATGTTGCTTATTGTTGACCAGAAGACTCTCCATTTAATTCTCAACTCTAGAAGTTCTGGATTTCATTTTATTAAGGGAAGTAGACTGAGTGCACAATTCCTTAACTTTAACTAAGAAATCCAACAAATTCTGATAAACTTAACATTTTTTTATAATTCAATTATTGTTAAAAATGGACTTAATATGAATTTATTTGGCAGCAAAATCTGACCTAAAGTGATGTGAAACTACTTATAGTCATAATTTAATCTTAAACGTGTTTCTCTGTCTTTTTTTTTTTTTTTTGCCAGAGAAACATTTATATGTTTGATTACAGGGTCTTGTCCTAGACACCCCTAGCGTGGTGTTAGATAATATTTAGTAAATGTGCCACTGTATTACTTTTATAAATCTGAAAAATTTTAAATTATCAAGTACATCCTTCTCCTAGAGTTTTAGTAAAGGATTGTAGATTTATATTTTGTTTCAGAGATGAGTAAAGTTTTTTGAACAAGATTGGTGGGAGTTGGGTTTTGAAGAATAGAATCTTGTTTTGCTTCCCAGCTGGAGGTAGTATTATCCCGTATTAGTTTGCTGGGACTGTTATAATAAATACCACTGACTGGGTTGCCTAAACAACAGATTTTTTTAAAAAAATCAAAATTCTGGAGGTTAGATGACCAAGCTCAAGGTGTCTGCAGTTTCGGTCCCTCCTGAGGCCTCTTCCCCTGGACTTGCAGATAGCTGTCTTCTTGCTGTGTGCTCACATGGCCTTTCCTGTGTGCAGGCCCCTGGTGTCTGTGTCCGTGTATTCTCTTCTCAGAAGGACATGTAAGATTGGAGGAGGATCCACTCAGATGGCCTCATTTTTACTGAGTCACCTCTTTAAAGGTCCTATCTCCAAATTCACATTCTGAAGTTTTGGGATTAGGGCATCAACATAGGAATTTTAGAGGGACACAATCAAGCCCGTAGGGTTGGAAATATGTGAAAATATATAGAGGTTATAATGACTGTTGAGTGTTATTCTTACTTAATTAGTGAACTCTCCATGATGTAGAGTTGTCTGCCCTAAAGGCCAACAACTCCTCTGGTGTGAAACCCTGAGGGAGGATCTAGGAAAGGACTTGGGTCAGTTCTGGGGATGGGGTCTGTCGTGATGGCTCAGTTTTTGATGGAAAGTTGAGGCCTGGCAGTCTTTAGGTAATGACTGTTCTCTTCTTAAACCAGCTTCTCACTCTCCCCTCTTTGCTCACCTTTTAGTTGGTTCCCTCAAGCAGCATTACTGAACTCTGTGAAGCAGATGTAATAAAAAAAAAATAGATTTAGGTATATGAGGTTTGGATTGGAGTTTTGGCTCCTCAGTCTCTAGGAAAATTGAGAAATTTACACTTTCTATGTTTCCCCAACTCACCTTAGACTCTTAGACTAAAATAACACCCTCTTTTAAAAATAAATCCTGCCTTGCCTCTAGGTGTACAGTGGTGTGGAATAGAATTGCAAGCAGAGCTCAGCATGAGTGCTCAAACAGCCCGGCATAAACGAGGGCCCAGGAGTGTGCCACTGGGTACCTGCTCCTTCCTGCCCTTTGGTAAATGTGGAAGGTGTGGGGGACACTTCAGCCCCTTTTATGTTTAGAACATCAAAATGCTTTACAAATATCACATTCATTAGAGCCGTCGTAAGTTGTTAATTAAATTATTAACCTTTGCCTCGTACAAATGTTAAGAATCACAACAAGATGTATCTGTTTCTAGGCATTCACTGCCCAGACAGTACTCCGTTTGTTTTCTTGAGTCATGCTGAACTGTTCAGTCCTCTTTTTACAATTTTGACATCCAGAAGAAACAAAACTGTAACAATTGCCACTACAATATAAAAATAAAAATGAATAATTCAGAACTCCTGTCTCATTTTACTCCCCCTTGTCTAACTGACTGATCCAGCTTTGCTTTCCATTTCACAGTACTCAGTAAGGCAGAGGAGAATTTTAAGGCATAGAAATAAAGACACAGAGCATTTTAGTTGTTTGCCCCAGAAGAACCCATTCCTGAGCTGCTGGAAACTCATGGACCTACTTTAATCCACTTTGCGTAGATATGTGGGCTCTGCTTACTCTCAGGTTATTCTGAGGATGCTAAAAAATCACAACCTTTCTCTAATCAACAGTTTTTGAAACCCTTCTATATTGTTTCCTCTCGACAATTTAACCAGCAATTGTAGCTTCAGGTTCTTCTCAGATCTAATGCTTTTGTGCATTTGTGCATTACACATGTGGTAAGGTCAATGTCCCAAGTTCATTTCATCAGGTAGAGAAAGAACTGAGAACAGGAATGGGATTCTGAGGGTTCCAGCTGCAATTCCCTGGCTGCTCCGGAGCCTCTCTGATATGCCCTGTCAAGTTCCCGGGCATCTGTTGGCTAACTGGCTTCCTGACCTTTCGCTTGCTCCCGGTCAGTGGGCATGGCTCCAGCTTGGCTAGAGTGCACGTCGCAGAGCCAGATTCCGGACCAGTGCACCGCTGGCTGTCACTCACCCCTCGGAGGGACTGGAGAAAGAGGCACCGGGGATGCACAGCTTGCTAAATAACCCATACTTCCTTCTGTTGGAAGTTTCTACCCAATTCTAGGCCATTTCTAAACTTTTATTCTACTTGCAAAATCATGACCAAGGATTGGAAACTGACAAATTTTACCAAGCCTCCAATTGACCACCAATGATAACGATTAGGGAAGAACTTCTTGTACATTCTAATAATTAAATTTTTCATATTTATATAATGTCATTCCAGGCTGACAAAAGAGGATAAAAGAGTCCATGCATAGGATTAGTAGGCTCATCTCTTTAATATACTACTTGGCAAGATTTTTACTTTTGCAATTTCAACTTTAGGATTTTTGGCCTTTATATTTTTATTTTTCTCTTCTTATCTACCACTTCCTTCCCAACCCCCAATAAAAGAGGAAGAAATATCTGATTTCTCTTCTCTTCTTTTAAAGACATTGATTTATATTAATATAAACAGGCAAAAGCCTGGTTAGGGCCTTACTTTCTCAACATACCCTTTAATCATTTGTGAGGGATGGGGGCATGTGATATGGAGGTGGGTGTGACAGCGAAAAAGGGAGAGATGCTTCGGTTTCAGAGGGCCCGGAGGCAGCCACAGAGAGCTGTTTCCATGGCAGTGCTATGGAAACCAGGTTCTGCTGCTCACTCTTTCCCAGAGTAGAATTTCCATGCTTCATATAGCATGGGCTCCAAAAAAGCCTGCTGGCATCTCATCTGAACTGGGATTTGATCATCAGGACCTCATTGTAACCTATTGTTCTGGCGTCTTATAAGTGGGGGGAAATGAAAAAAAATAGGAACTTACTCCAAAACCCTGGTAGAAACTCTAAACTTTAAATCTGCATTTTTCAGTAGGATGGAGAGGAAAATTAGTTTTACTGTACATCAGTTGTCATTTCCATATGCATCCATTTTTCTGGGTTTCATTTATAACATTGTCAAATCACGTAGTATTTATAGGTGTCAGCTCCTTGTACCAGATTTACCCCCCTTAATCTGTAGGACTAAGGGTACAAGCATCTGACCCTTTAGGGACCAGGCAGCTCTTATATTAGGGGTATATGATGGGTCTTATCCTTCTGATGACTTGCATGTGTGTGCTGACGGTCACAAATGGTGCCCAGAGGAGAGCCCATGGATGATTCTTCTTCACTGGGCAAATGCCTCTTGAGTAAGTGCACTTCTGGCAGTGGGTTCGTGGCATCATTTCATGTGTGGAGAACTGCAGTTGTGTGTGTTTGTATGTGTGTTGACTCTCCTAACATAGGTTGTTGATTTATACTCTCAGTTCTTTCAATGGAAAGATTCTTGTGTAAGGAATGACGTCAAGCGAAGCCCATGAATACAAGTAGCAAAAGAAACAATGCTAATGTCTACAAGCATATTTTTAGAAGGGGAGGTGGAAAATACATGATTATTTGAACCCACCTTTCCACTTCTAAGATAGGCATAGTGGGCTTTAATGAACACTGCCAGGCAGAGTGGTTTGCAGTGAGCTTATTTTGTTAGACTTTAAAAACAGGCAACCTTTTTTTGGTCTTAGTTCTCCAGCTCTCATGTTATACAGAAACATTCTTAAAGGCCCATTACAGGATTGTGAATACATCTTTTCTACAAAATCTTTAAATTTCTCTAGTACATATCATATCCCCAGATTTTCCTTCTCTAATGACTCCACTTCCCTCCTTAATAAATAACCCACCCTTAATAATTTTTAATCATTTTCTGCTCAAGAAATTTGTGAATCCCTGGATACTCCGTGTTTGTTTTATTCTCATGGTGTCAGAAGTTTCTCTCTATATATATTTTAAACTCTCTGTGCTAAATGGTTCATAATATTAGATTCAGTGCTGAAACATATTCCAGTCATGTGTTTTTTGTTTGAGAGATTTCTGCCTCGTAGTTTAACGTCAATATCACTGTATTTGCTCATTGATCTGAGGACAGGTACCTTGAGAAGTGCTTAAATATTTGCTGCCCTCCTAATGTTATCCCTCTTTTATTCAACCAATATTCGTTCATTTGTTTGTTCACTCATTCATCCTTTTTTGCATTCATTCAACCACTGACGGTTCTGCAGTGCATAGCGTGCCATGTGTCAATCATACCAAGGAAGCCTAAGATACATTATATAAAGCTGAACCCAGAGACGTCTCACTGTCTACTGTTTGTGACCTGTAAAAGGGCAAGTTTATGCGCTTTAACTTAAAATAAAGGTGGAGTATAAAAATACTTAGAAAAACAAGATTGACATTTAAAGATAGATTTTAAAAAATCAAAGAGGTGAAAGTTAACAGAAGAATTGAAAATAATGTTCAGACACAGGAGGAACTAAAAAAATAAGAGTCTGGTCTTCTTAGTTTCTACAGTGACCAGTACAGGATTCACTAACCACATGTGGCTATTTCAACTAGTTCAAATGAAATAAAGTTTTTTAAAAAAAGCAATTTCTTAGTAGGATGAGCCATATTTTGAGTGCTCTGTAGTCACAGGTGGCTCCTGGCTGTCATCCTGGACAGCACGGACAGAGTACACTCCTGTCCGCACCCAAGGCTCTATTGGACAGCATTTCCAGGCAGAGAGGGAGAATGGGTCATGGCAGAAAAAAAGGCTGAGAGAACTTAAACTTCCTTATGAATATTTGTAATGGTAGAGAAAAGTTTTGGTGACTTGGGAGAGTCTCTGGTTATTCACTGAAATGCATTAGTTCTCTTCATAGGTACTAATCTTTGTGGCTGTTTTGTGACTGTTAGTGGCCCCAGTGAAATTGGTCACAAATCCCAGAATATGTAAAATAAGCATCACGTTAAAAAAACAACAACATTTGCCTTGTAGTAATCCTCTCCTTTGCTGACCATCTCAGCCAATCCTCATGGCTAAACGTAGCATGGAGGTCTGACCTGGCTCTTTGCTCTCTATGGTCCCTCTGGCTGAGAGTTAGTGCACACAGAGGAATGTGCCGAAGAGGAAAGAGGTCATTTGCTATCATCTTTTGAAAGAGTTTTGTACTTTAGGCATTAAGTTTCTAAATCTAAACACTTTCCAGTTTACCTAGAAACTCAAATATTTGATCCCAGCTCTGTATCTCTGCTGTCTCCTTTCTTATGACTGCTTATCTGCAGTAGGTTCCTTATTTCATCTGAAAGAAACCATTTTGGGGAATCCTGAAATGGTGGCACATTCCATCATTTTCGACTCTGAGTCAACTTATGGTGCATGAGAACACATGCAGACAGAGGCATAAACACTGCCAGCCTTGTAGTTTTCAAATATCCCCCAAAGCAAGGCTGGACAGCTTAATTAAAGCAAGGCTGAGAAAAAGCAGAAAACATCTCGAGGTGTCATTACCTGCTCTGTGAAATTAGGCACCACTTTCCTGACTTGGATGTACTCGCTTCAAAAAGGAGTGCATTCTAAATTCTTCACTGCATTTAGTGTACACCTTATTGAATGAATCGGCACGTTGGAGTTAGGCAGCCTTGCGTCAAAGTCCTGTATGTGACCTCAGGCAAAGGCCTTATTCTTTCTGACCTTCAGTTTCCTTGTTTGTAGTGGAACCTTGTAGAATGGTCATTAGGATAAAATAAGAATATGTGTAAAGCACTAGCAAATGATAGGTGCTCATTCATTTTAGCTACTGTTATTATTCTTTTTTTTTTTTGTTGCTGCTGCTGCTGTTATTGCTGTCACCAAACTTTTTGTCCTCACCCTGTCTTCATCTCCTGATACCCAGAGACCCAGGAGTGGAGAAATGTTTGGGATCTACAACATTCTCACATGCTTGCTTTGCCATCTGGTTCTCATTTTTGCCCACTCTTATTCCATCCTTATATCATAATCCTTATATTCAGTATTCAAATGGATGGCTCTTTAAATAGCTTTAGTGCTTGGTCTTTACTTTTCTTGATTTCCAGTTTTATATAAAAATTTCCAAAACTTCTCAATTGCTTACCTCATTATAATCTGGATCCTAGTTTTCCATCCTTCAAGAAACACCTTTACTGATCTCCACAGTGGTCACTTTAAGGGCAAGTTCATTATCTTTCCATTTCTAATGTACATGGTTTCATGGTTTTAAATACCAGGTGTCCGTGATGGACACCCTGATCTATCTTACTATTAAGTTTCTTAGTTTGCCCTCACTTCATTTGTTTCAGACATTGAGACCTAATCTTTTGCAGCTGCCTCATATTTAATAGAGAAAAACACAGAATTATTTTATTTGTTGGATTTTATACTCTTCTTTTATTGAATGCAAAGCACTGTAGCAGAATTTTGCTCATGAAAAATGTTCAAAGTTTAAATAGATTCAGTAGCAGATAAGAAGAGGAAAAGTTAAAAAAAATGATATATACAGATAAAAATAGAGATTGGGAAGAATAAGTAGTGGAAAATGCAATATAATAGGTGAATAAAATTCAGTACAAATGCCTGACCCCAGAAGTCAGTTCAGTCATCATTTTGCTAAGAATTTTGTTCCCACATAGAAGAGAAGAATGCTAACATTGTCTGGCAGTTTCTTCTGTTGGGCTGACCTCTAGAAATGGTGCTACAGAGCCTGGCACACCGTTTGGGACTTAGCAAACATTTGTTGAATTGATATTTATGGTTGGATAGATTAGCTGAAAAATATAACTCTGACTATGAACAACACTGTATCTTAAGAGTCACAGGACATACTTGCTTTTTTCTTTTTCATTTTTTGTTAATCCTCACCTGAGGACATTTTTCCATTGGTTTTTAGATAGAGTGGAAGGGAGGGAGGGAGAGAGAGAAACATCGATCTAAGAGAGACACACAGATCTTTTGCCTCCTGCATGACCCCAACTGGGCCTGGGGATTGAACCTGCAACCCAGGTGCATGGCCTTGACTGGGAGTCGAGCCTGTGACCCTTCAGTTGGCAGGCCGACACTCTCACTGTTGAGCCAAACTGGCCAGGGCCATACTTACTTTTTTCTGTTAAGATCTATAAAGCAGTGGTCATGGCTTATGGAGCCTTTAAAGAATCTAAAGAAAACTGTATGCCCCGTGTTCAGAAAAGCACCCACATACCAAATTCTGCACTCAGTCTTAGGAAATTCATGGATCCCTTTGAGACCCATTCATGATTCCCGGGTTTAGCATCTCCACTCTGTATTCACATATTTTCCTTGATGTCTTCCCCACTCCTTTACCTCCATTCTAAGATGACCTCGGTGCCCAATTCCAAACCAGAAGTCTTGGTGTCATTATCCACTCTGTGCCTTCCACTCAGCCTAGTGTGTTAAGTTCCCAGCTTCATATAAGTTTGCAGCTTCATATATTAAGCTCAGATTATACTATTTTATGAAGGAAAATACCTGTTTGTAGCACTCAGGTAAGTAATATTGTCCAGAATGCCATTGTGCAGGCATAGAGAGACTCTTTCATTAAAAAATTGTTTTATTTTTCTTTATTGATTTTAGAGAGAGGAAGTGAGAGGGAGAGAAAGATAGAAACATTGATGAAAGAGAACATCGATTGACTGCCTCCTGCATGCCCCCCACTGGGGATCTGGCCCACAACCTGGGCATGTGCCCTGAATAGGAATTGAACTGGCAACCTCTTGGTGCATGGGTTGATGCTCAACCACTGAGCAACACCAGCTGGACAGGGAGACTCTTTCTTGATGTTTCTGTGGCAGTATTGGCCATATATATATATTTTTTACTGGATCATCTGTAAGTAGAGCCTGTTCCTTGCAGAATGGGAATGGGGCAACAAAGAGGGTTTGGATTTTATACTGCCAGCTCTATTTTTCTTCAACATGTTCCTTCAACGTATCTCCTTCCCCAGTTATACATGTCCAATGTCCATTTACTGAAGTTAGGGCACTATTTTTGGCTAGTTACCATAGGTGGCAATGGCTAATGATTAGATAAATAAATCTCACTGCTGGATCTGATAAATTAGCCTACTCAAGGTGACAGGTAGCTAATGTTTTGTTGCTCACTGGCACCTTAATCCAATTCATATAGTCAGACTTCCCTACATATTGGAAGACTGTTATTGGTGGAGATGTTTTAGGGGTACTGGGAAGGAGGAGAAGACAGGCTTTCCATGACCCTCCTCTCATACAGTATGAGCAACTGGCCCAGGATTTGGATATATTGACAGAACAAAAAAGGAGTGTTATTTTTTGTTCTGATTCATCTGAGAGTTGGAGCAATCAACACTTTTAGGTGTTTACTGTGTACCAGCCACTGTACAAGGCACTAGGAAAATAAAAACTTTTAAGAAAGCCACAGAGTCTGGCCGGTGTGGTTCAGTGGTTAGAGTGTTGGCCCGTGCACTGAAGTGTCATGAGTTCATTTCCTTCTCAAGGGCACGTACCTGAGTTGCAGGTTCAATTGCAGGTACCAGTAGGGGCATGTGCAGGAGGCAACCAATTGATGTGTCTCTCTCACATGGATGTTTCTCTCTCCTGCCACCCCTCCGCCCCCACTCCCTTCTATTCTCTCTAAAATTCAATGGAAAAAATATCCTCCAGTGAGGATTAACCAAATAAATAAGTAAATAAATGAATAAATAATAAAAAGAAAAGCCACAAAATTTGCCTTTCAGGCTCTTAATAGTCCAGAATGGGATAAAGACATACAAACTGACTGTTCATTCATTAGTAATGGGGATTATTTCACTTCTCAAGGGCCAGTGTGAAGGGAGGCAGGCTGCTGGAAAAGTATGCAGGCTCCACACTCCAGGAAGAAAATCCTTCAGAATGATTATGTGTTTACTCAACTACATTTATCCAACAGATATGTACTAGGTGCCCATTGTAGGCTAGACCTTGGGGCTACAGACAACAAGACACACTCCCTGCTTTGATGAAACTTACACATGTGTGAGGGGGACAGACAGAAAACAGACAACACAACAGTGTAATTTGTGATAGAATTAAGCATTATGAAAAAGGTAAAGCAGGGTAGAGGATAAAGAATAATGGAGGATGGGGAGGGAGTTTATTTAGAGAAGATGAGCGAAGACAGTCTTTTTGAAGAAATGGCATTTGATCAAAGACCTGAGGGGTTAGAAGGAACAGGGAGCTTTCTAGGTTAAGAGAACAAGAAGCAGAGACATCCTAAAGTGGGAATGAGTTCGGCAGTTGGAGAAAGAGTGAGAGAATGTCTTGGCTGGAGCAAAGCAGGGGAGGGGTCAGTGGATGAGGTCAGACCAGACCAAGATACCTGGACCATATTCTAAGAGGGCAGAGGAGAAATTGCAGGGCTTTATGTTGTTAAAAGAGGACTGGATGAGTGCTGGATGAATATTAGGTGGTGGAGGTGGGGGCACAAACAGTGGAAAGATGGCCACATTAGGTGGATTTACTCATGGATTCAGTGTGTTTTACTATGATTGCATCGCAACTGATCCCTGCCTTTGAGGAGCTCATCTGCTAGTGGGCCTTGCTTATTTCTCTCTTCTTTCCCTCATTAAGCCCTTTTAAAACAAACCTTCTTGGTGACCAGCTAAATTGGCTGATGTTTTACCTTATGAGTTCTTCCTTTATCTTTGGCATGTGCTTCCCTCTTAGATTAGGATTTTAGGATTTTGAATGATAATAATTGTTACTATTTTTAAATATCTTCTATATAACCAGGTGTCAGACATATACTATTATCTGTTTTAATCTTTATAAAACTCTGTAATAAAATTATTATTATTCTCATTTACAAATAAGGACACTAAGATTCAGGGAGATGAGGTGCCTCAGTCATGGCCACTGACTAGTACATGTTGGCTGGGACTTGATCATAGGCCTCTTGGCCTTCCAATCTCATGGGCTTCCTACCATATCACACTGTCTCATAGAATCAAAGGATGTGATGGGGTTATTTGAGAAAGTTAGGAAATTGGTTTTTCTGAAATTGGTATTATTCAAGAGCAGTGGTTCTCAATGGAGGTGACTTTGTGCCCATGTGACATTTGGAAACATCTGGTAACATTTTTGGTCATTACACATTGGAGTAGGGAGTACTACTGGCATCTTGTGGGTAGAAGCCAGGGGTACTGCTTAGCATCCTACAGTGCACAGGACGGCCCCAAAGAAATGACTACATTATCAAAATGCCAGTAGTGCCAAGGTTCAGAAATCCTGTTCCAGAGTTATTTTTGTGCATTTGTGATCTGTAAGTTTAATTAATATACATCTCTTAGATCATCAATCACTCAAATTATATTTCTTTGCTCTTGTTGTAATGAGAAATTAGGATCCAGCCATCCAACTAAAAAGGAAAGATTTATGTTGTCAAGCTGTTTTTTGTTTTGTTTTTGGTCAGTGAATGGTTGACATTATAGTCATGTCATTTGGGCAGCTTCCCCAGAAAGCTGCAATTTTGTGTTCCTCAGGGACTCATATAGGGAAGATAAGACTCATGCCCAGTAAAGTTGAGGTGACATTGGGAGGGTACTTGTCTGTCAATCATACCTGGGCACAGAGATGGTTGGCCAGAATGGGCGTGGCCACTGCAAGCACAGGAACATTTGGGGATACATGATCCCCTAAACAAAGGAGTTCCCACCCTTGGGGTCTTGCTCCACTTGACTCCTGGCATGTGGAGCTCTTTTGCTCCTACTTGCTTGCATTTGGACTTACGGCGCATGACCATGTGGACCCCACAAGCAATGGACTAGTGGCCTGCAGAGGGAATCACGAGCGGAGCTAGCCTGGTGCTGGACTGGACCCGGCTCTAACATGGAAAGGAAACTCTGGACACTGGCTCTGATTTTAGAAGCCCCAGTTACACTTCTATGACTGGACTATGGGAAATGGGACTCTGGAAACCCAGGGTATAATTCCACAGAAATAAAACTTTCTACCATATCTCATCCTCCCATGGGGGCCTCTGGAAATGCTGATTCCAGCAGTACCCCAAGAACCCCACTTCCATGAGCACCCAGGGGAGGTGAGCCCCTCTCCTACTCTGTAACAAGAGGAGCATCCACAGCCGGATGAATTGGTTGATGCCCTAATTACATGACAGTCTCTCTCTGGGAGAACATGGGTGAGGAAGCAGGCGGAGGGTCTGGACTTGGTGCCCTTTTTTCAGAGCTGCTTGGCATCTTTACTTTCCCTCTGACTTGCCTGACTCGGGGGGGAAAAAAAAAAAAAAAAAGCCTTTTGCTTAATAAACGTCTGCTTGTAATATTCTGAAACAAGGAGGCTAATCAAAGGCCCTGTTCTGCAGAACAGGGACGCTAAATGACAAGATTAATTTCCGTAATCAAGCAGCTTAATTTAGACTTTTGGACAATTTCCCCCTCTGTGTTGCTGATTGAAATTGAGGCGAATTTTGCTGTGGTGAGACTCTATCCTGGCCTAGTAAAGCTTACTTACTGGGGCGAGAAGAGGGAAGGCAAGGTGACTATGGTCAGAGAGGACATGAGGGGAGCTGAGAGGGAGGAGAAGGGCATCACATGAAGTGAAATGTTAGCAAATGCAGAAAAGTGACTGGAATTCTTTGAGGGCCTCTTATTAGAAGTGGAGTGAAGCGTTCATGCAGTTGTCTGCACAAGGAACACTCACCAACCTGAAATGTCTCAGTGGGGGAATTAGAGCACAACAGCCACGTAGACTCATAGAGCCGTTGCATGTTTGGGCAGAAGTACCCCATAGAAACCTCCAATCCACCTGCCTCTTTTCAGAAACGTTAAAGAACTTGTGCCCTGCTCATTAATACTAAGCAGTTGCAGGTTCACAGGCAGAAAGGCGAAGGCCCTTTCTTTCTTCCTCCCTCATTTGAGATCGGGCTGTGGGAAATCCGGTGTGAATTGTTCCTGCAGGAGTGTCTTCATTTTTGTCTCCCCACTGTCCCCACCTCCTTCTTTCCTCATCATAGGTTTTAGGGTGCTGTGTACTCAGATACAAAGGGAAATTCATGCAGACTCAGAGCCGTTGCATGTTTGGGCAGAAGAACTCCATAGAAACCTCCAACCCACCTGCCTCTTTTCCTAAAACAGCCCCAGAAACATTAAGGAACATGTGCCCTGTTCATTAATAACAAGCAAAATTTCAGGACAGAATGTCAAGAAGCTTAAGTAATCTCATAGGATTTGCAGGAAAATAAACAGTAACAACGATAGACCTTATTATTTGTATAAAGTATTATTGTCTGCAAGGCATTTTTAATAAATTTAAGTGACAGGCTATATTGTTCAAATCTGAGTTTGAACTGAATATTTTTATATCTTTAATAACATATGGTAATAACCTGAATGCTTATTGTTTCTTTTAAAAAAAATTTATTTTCATTGTTAAAAGTATTACAGATGTCCCCTTTTCCACCCCCACATTGATACCTTCCACTTGGCTCCTGCCTCTACACCATGCCTTCATTGCACTATTGTCTTAGAAAACCAAAGACCTTAAAATGGGGATTCAAGTATCTTTTTTTCTCTTGTGCTGTAGTTAGCATTGAAGAGTATTACTTTCAAGAAAAAGAAAAAAAAAAGACACCAATTCTGTATTTTGGGATAAGTATTTGGAATTGTTACCTCTAGGCTTTGTAGATCCAATCTTGTTTAGGTTATGAGGTTGTTTTATGTTAATCCATGAACCTGGTTTCTGGTGGGAAAAGTGGTGAGGTGGGTGAATCAGTGGGCAAGAAGCCAAACAGCTGTAGGTTTAACACTGACACTGTCTTTGATCCTTGGTGAGTCGTTAAATCTTTCTGGGCTTCAGTTTCTAATTGTAAAATAAAGATGCTAATATTGATCTGCCTCACAGAACATTAACTAACAAATGTATGTAATGCTCTTTCCAAATGCAAAATTCTAAATAAATACTAAAAGATGAAATAAATTGACTACTAAAGAAAATGTATATAGAGAACATTAAATCAAGGCCAGAAGAGACTGAAACTCATAGCCAAGAAGTAAGGTGTGTGTTCAGGGGATAAGAGGGGCAGTCTTACTGCCTGTGAAGCTGTGAACTCTAGGTTAGCATAGTGAGGTGCTCATGGATCGAGACACCACTGTGCACATGAGCTCTAGCCCTTACAACCAGTATCTCAGAGAAACATGGTTGGGTTCATTTGTTTATTCATTTAAAAATATTTATTAAGTGCCTATTATGGGCAAAGCATTATTGCTTTAAGACACTCTACTGGACCTCATGGAGTTTAGAATTTACTGGGGGAGATAAGAAATATTCAAGAGTATATAGGTAAATCTCTATGAGTAACACTGTAGGAGCTGTAAAACAGTGTTATAAATGAATGCAGAGGAAAGTTTTAATTAGTGTGACCAGAGAAAGCACTCTGAAGGAGGTGGTATTTGGATTCCACAGGTTCCCATGGGTAAGGACAAAGGCAAAGAGGAGGCCAATCTAGGTGGAAGGACCAACATGACCAAATGTGAAGTGTAATCATTTTAATAACGAGTTCTGGTGTCTTTCTTTGAATTTGTGTTGAGGGATTGAAGAGAAAGGACTGAATAATAGGTAGGAGTACATTGTGCAGAACCGTAAATGATTGTGGAGAGCCTAAAAGGCATAAGCATATATAAAAGTAAAAAGTTTAAGAATAACAATTCAAAACACTAACAAAGCACTGGTTTTCCTGGGATGTGATAAGAGCACAGAGTGGAAATCAATATAATGAAATCTAAGGAATGCATTGCATAGGTTGGACAGAACAGCCTACTGAGGATTAAAGCAGCATGTAAGATGTCTTATCTAAATATAATATCTCACTAACGAAAAGAATCTGAAGAAACCACAAGATACAGTGACATTAGAAAGAAGAGGCAGAAGTGTGACAGGTTCATACTTGACTATCCAGGAATGCATGTTCCAGCGAAAAGTTATAATTTGGCAGGTTCAGAGAAAGATGAAAATAGGTAAATAATGAATAAAGCACTTGGTGAAATGACAGTTTATGTTGAACAAAATATAATTCCATGCACTGTACTTTTCACAGAAGCAGAGGGCAGACATGACTGGCTGGGACAAACAATTGCAGGTTCACAGGCAGAAAGGTGAAGGCCCGTCTGGGTTTGCTTTCTCCCTCAGTTGAGACATGACTGTGGGAAATCCTGTGCGAATTGTTGTTCCCGCAGGAGTGTGTCTTCATTTTTGTCTCCTACCCCCTTCTGCCCTCATTATAGGTTTTAGGGTGCTTTGCTGTGTATTCAGATACAAAGGGAAAGAAACCTTTAAAAAGTATTTTTTGTACCTGTTCACAACCCCCCAAATTTTATTTTAGTTTTTGCATCGATTTAAAAAATGTTTTGGTTTGGTTTATATATGTGAAGAACTTTTTCAAAAAACATCATAGTAAGATTGATGAAAAAAGTCTAGTTTTAGAGAACAAGTAGTATGGATTAGCTAACAGGGAGGGAAACAGGTTTTGGAATATGGTATCTAATCTCAACTCTGCTAGTTACCAGTTGTCTGGACAAGGCGAGTCACTTACTCTGTCATCCTCTGCAAGACTATGAGAATTAGAGATGGTGTACGAACAGAACCCACCCGGCCCCGTGCCTAGCACATGACATGCACTTTATTTTCTTCTAAAATTAAGTACAACTTTATTTTTTACTGCAAAAGCAATACATGCATAGCAGTGAAAAATTGGAAGAGAAGGGAACTATTAAAGTAGACATCATCTTCCCAGATAGTAGCACTATAAACATCTCTCAGTGTGTGTTATGTAAAATAAAAATGAGGTCACACTATGCATATTGTTTTGTGTCCAGTATTTTCTATTTATTAATATAAAATGATCATTCTTTCCTGTCAAAACATCCTTTTGCATCATTTCTAAATGACGACATAGAATTCTGTAATTTAATTCCCTGTTGTTCAGCATTTTACATGATTTTCAAATTGAAGGATTTTACAAATAATATAATAATGGATATTCTTGCAGATAAATCTTTTGTCTATCCTTAATTATTTCTTTAGTATAAATTTGTGGAACTAGATTTACTTGGTCAAATAATATCAACATTTTTTTTTGGCTTTGGATAATGTTATGAAGTTGATCTCCAGAAATTTTAAACTAGTACATGTGCTTGTGTATGTGTGTACGTATGAAGACTATCCATTGTCCTGACCTCTGCAATGAAGAAACATTTTTTTGCATATGAAAAACAATTTTTTTCCCTTTTCTTTATTGACTTGAGAGAGAGAGGAGAGGAGAGGGAGAAAGAGATAGAAACATCGATGAGAGAGAACATAGAACATTCATTGGCTGCCTCCTGTATGCCTCCCACTGGGGATTGGGCTCACAACCTGGGCATATGCCCTGAGAGGGAATCAAACTGGTGACCTCTTGGTGCATGGGTCGATGCTCAACCACTGAACCACACTATCTGGGATTTTTTTGGCATGTTTAAGAAGGTAAAATGTTATTGTTTAAATTTCTATTTCGTAGATTTATTACTGAGGTTGTACTTTTAAAATATGCTTATTAGCCACTTGATTTTTATTTTGCTTTAGTGATTGTCTTTTATTCTGCCACTTTCAAGTGGCACCTTTTTTGCCCACTGTGTCTGTCTTCATGATTTTTATTTCAACTATTATTCTTTGTTTACATGTTTGTTTCTTTAGCTAGACTTCAAGCTCCTTCAGGGCAGCATCATATCTTATTTTTTTCTATCCTGAATACCCAGCCTAAGGAGGACTCAGTAAGCATCTAGCAGGTATTAGTGAATAGACGAGTGAAGCAAACAGAAGGGTAGATGGCAGTATATGAAATTGAGCTGAGTGAGCCCTCCCTGTGTGCTTACCCAGGCTCAGCAGAGTCACCAACAGGTCTTGTCTAAGCCATGCTCCTGAGCAGAGCTTGGAACTTCTTCCAAGGACCAGACTCGACTCAAAGCCTTCATTCAACAAAAGGTAGATAACATGAATGATAGTGAGTAAAGAGGGGAGAAATTCTGATAATGGGCAGAGTGATCAGGATAGGTTTAGGTGGAGGCAAAATGAGGGACAGCTTATCAACAGGACTACACTTCTTTTGTTTTGTCAATGTTTTACCTGTCTGACACTTTGAAATTGTTACATCTGATTTCCTCATTGATAATCTCACCCAGAAGGAGTATACTTTGGAGTATAAAGGGTCTGGGCTGTATTTGTTATTGAAAAGGTCATTTTCATTCAGCCAAGACCATTTGTTTCCATATTGGATGGCAGAACCATTTCTACAGTCTTCACTGGCACATTGTCACAAAGTTCTTTGTCCCTTTAGTCATGTGAGTGGTTGGACCTGGTTGTGTAGCACCTTCTGTTGGTATTCTCTTGCTCTCTGTCTTGGAAGTCTTTGGAGTTCCCCATATTTACAGGAAAAGTTACAAGAATGAAAAGAAAGGGCATTGACACTAGATAATAAATCATTTATAGATTCTTACAGAGTTTAAAAAATTTTTTTTTCCCTTTATTGATTTTAGAGAGAGAGGAAGTGAAAGGGAGAGAGAGATAGAAACATCGATGAGAGAGAACATCGATTGGCTGCCTCCCGCATGCCCCCCTCTGGGGGTCGGGCCCACAATCTGAGCATGTGTCCTGGCTGGGAATTGAACCGGCGACCTCTTGATGCATGGGTCGATGATCAAGCACTGGGCCACACCGGCCGGACCTTACAGAGTTTTGATATGTGGGTCACAGATTGTGTTCGGAACATATTATGGCAGAGTGTTTTATACAGTCTTTGTATGTTGGTAATATTTGCACACTGTATTCCTCATGTGCTTAATAAACATTGGCTACACTTTTTATATAGAACTTAATTCTGAATCTATATTTGCTATCAAAAAGTATATGTTGATATGGCAGATTTTAGTTTATTACAAATTGTGTGTATTGCTTGCTGATTGTTACTTTAGTAGGGAAATATAGTTTTATAAATCTTCCACGTATTTTAGTCATTCAACCAAAAACAAAAGAAAAAGAAGATAAAGCCCCTTGAATGCATTCTTAACTTGTATAAACTTAACATTTGCTGATCTATTAGAATATTGTCTTTTAGATAAATAATATATGTAGAACTTACCATCTTATATCCTTTAATTACATATTTACACCACACTATAACAAGCGATTTAAGTATGTCTATGTGGTACAAAGTGAGTCTTTGCCATTTGCTTGGTTTATTGAATCATTGTGGACTTTCATGTTTTATGACTTATGTTTCTGGTAAATGTTTTTTGAACCTGTGACATCCAGTTTGGCCATCCATAGAAGCACAATTAATTAGGTAATAACTGTTTTTATTTTATTCTATTTTATTTTAAGAGGGATGTCTAGGAATACCATGTTGGTTTCATCTTGTGATTTCTGTGCTTATGACGCCAGAGATGTTTATACCATATGGAAGCCCAGGAGTGGCCATTGAGTGATAGTTTCGACAAATAATGGAGATGTAAATAAACTCATGCAAAAAGAAAATTCAGGAGAAATAGCAATAACTTTGAAAAAACTTTATTAGTTTTATTTTTATTTTTTATTTTTTTCCCAGGGAAGCAAAGGACACTTGGCATGTGCTCTGCTGTCACCCCCCCCCCCCCCGTCCCCAACATCCTCTCCATTCTCTAATTATTACTTTTCTTTTTTTTTTTTTTTTTTAATCCTCACCGGAGAACTTTTTTCCATTTTTTGTTCAGGTAGAGTGGGAGGGAGAGAGAGAAACATCCATGTGAAAGGGACACATCGAGTGGCTGCCACCCGCACGACCGACCAGAGACGGGGACAAACTGCAACCGAGGCACGCGCCCTTAGCGGGAACCGAACCCGGGTCTCTCAGGACCGCAGGCCGACGCTTTAACCGCTAAGCCAAACCGGCCAGGGCTATTACTTTTCTTTTTTAAAGATTTTTTTAAATCCTCACCTGAGAATATGTTCATTTTAAAAAAATTGATTAGAGCAAGAGAGAGAAACATTGATGTGAAAAAGAAACATCAATCGGTCGCCTCCTGTATGTGCCCTGACCAGGGATCAAACCTGCAACCTAGGTATGTGCCCTGACCAGGAATCAAACCCACAACCTTTGGGTGTACCCACTGAGCCACCTGTCCATGGCAACTTTGAAGCAGCTTGAGCAAAGAATGATAAAAATGATCAGATGTTTGGATATTGTGAGTCAAACTAAGGTTAACAAATACCATTGATGAAGACAGGGCTGGGATAAGAAAATGTATATTATTGTGCTCAGTGAATATTGTAAATATACCATTGTATTCACAGGTCTTTGATGGGAGAAGGCAAGTAGAGGCTAAAAAGGCAGCAGAAAGTGTGGTGGGTCTTCAAGGTCAAAGTGAGCCTAGCTGTAGGTGTCATTTGGCCCTAAGCCTGTTGCAATAGGGAAATGTTCTTTAAGGGACCATGACTTGGACCTTCTGCTGGGTGAAGTAGGAGACTGAATTGAGGAGCAGCATGGCATGCATTCCTTGGCTTGAGGGAGCCGCTTTGTGTTCCTGTAACAGAACTCTTTATATTCTGATGCTGATCTTTCATCAACATTGAATAAATGATTTGTATTTTTTAGCAGGGTCCCCTGGGAGAAATAGAGCATTCTGGAGGTGACATCTTCCAGGCCAGCAGCACGTTCTCAGATCTGGCAGATTTTTGTTTTAGGATCCTAAATACCTTCCCTATCTCTCTCTGTTTAGTGCTTTCTCCTGATGCAGGCTCTCTCCAGCTCTCTCACCACAGGGGGCATCTTTAACTTGCCTGCACCCCCTGCCATCTTTTGACAGTCAGTTTTCTGCAGAAACAATCCGGGATGCTCCTGACCACCTCCTCTCCTCTTTCCTTCTCCTCCCTTTCCTCCCTCTCTCCTGCTGATTTGTTATTATGTACTGCAGCTGCCCGGAGGATTTTAAATAGACCCATAATGGCACAGCAGCGCCTCTTGGAAGTTTAAATATAACCTTCTTGTTAATCTTGTCTGTGCCGGCAGCAGGAACAGCACCTGGAGAAGAAGGCAATGGGCAAGAGATGCTCTGGGTTCTACCCTGAGATCACAGTTTAGCAATCTCTCAGGTGCCCTATGATCTGAAAGCATTTGGGCTCAGCCTCATGGTGACTATGCCTCAGCCTAAGTGGACTTGGAGCTGGATTGACAGTCCCTAGAAGTGTAAGCACAGTGTAATACCGAGCAAAGGAGGCAGGGCGAGCAGCGGCGGAAGCCTGCAGTCCCTCCCGCTCTGCCACGTGTCACTCACCCTCCGCCGTCCGCACAGGCAGTGTGTCTGGTCTTCTTTAGCTTTAGCCCTGTGTGTAGGCCTGGAGTGGGAAGGGCTAATTAGTGTCAATTACTTGAGAGGCCATGAGTCTTAAAGAACAGGTGTATAAATCATAGGTGCTTCCAAGGCACAGGATAAAGGCCTCAGACAGCGTCCAGGGAATGGATGGGTGGCTGCCCTGACCCGAGGTGATGGAATTGTTCATGAAGGGAAGAAAGGCTGCAGATTCTGGCTCCCATTCCCAAATCTGTCAGTATTTTCTTGGATTTAACAAAGGTCAAATCCTAATGTTAAGCCAGTCTTTCAGAGACTATTTATTGAGTACCAGTGATTAGGGGAAATGACCTGAGATCAGTGGAAGAAGGGGCCAGAAATGAAGTACTTGGTTAAATTCAAGGAAGACCTTAATAACTGAAATAATAAACTGTTAAAAACTGAGGTTTTCTGCAGTATGTTTTAATATTCACTAAACTTATCCATCTGGTTCAGTTCTTTTTTCCTTTTGAAATGTTCTAGGATGTACTCCTTATACAAAGATGGGATAAAAAAAAAAAGATAAAATATCTAATGAAAGAGAATTTAAATGCCATAAAGTGTAAAGAACTATACTGAACTCTTAGTTTAAGTAGAAAAGATAAGGTGATAATTCTTATCGCAAGACAGTTTACAGTAAAAGAGAGGAGCCTGGACAGATAATAATAAGCAATCAAATATTTTATAGTGTATTTTGGAGGATGTTGTACATTCACATGCATAGTTCTGTTTTATACTTACACTACCCTGTGGAACGAACAGTGTTATCCTCATTTTATAGAAGAAAAAAACAAGCACAGATTTAATAGTTTTCTCAAAGTCAGCTACCTAGTAAATTGTGGGAACAAGGTATCTATCTCCAAATAAGATGGTGTAGTTTTCATTTTTGAATCCCTAGGGGCTGGTATGATGCCATATTACAAAATTGATACCTTTTTTTAACCGAATGAATGAAAGACACCATTCTTTCTTTTTTAAAACATTGCCATCATATATTCATTTTATTTTATTTATATGTTTTAATCCTCACCAAAGGATATATTTTTATTGATTTTTAGAGAGGAAGGGAGAGAAACATTGATCCATTTCCTCCTATACATGCCCCAACTGGGGACTGAACCCACAAGCTAGGCATGTGCCCTGCCCAGGAACAGAACCTTCTGGTGTATGACACGATGCTCTAACCACGTGAGCCACCTGGCCAGAGCTCATATATTCATTTTACAATAAATACACAAGAAACATTTAAGACATTTTAGTAGAGTGGTGACTGAGGAAGGGGGACGAGTTAGGAATAACATGGTTATTAGGTAGACATAGTGGGTTACAGTCAGCACATGTGTGCTATTAAGGAACAGGTTAGACACACCTTGGTAATTAGAGGTACACCCCAAGTCATAGTAGTCACACCTGGGAATATAAGGAGAATTTCCAGGTCAAGGTTAGGTATAGTTGACAGTAGCACCCATATTTTCAGGGAACTTGTTAGAGAAGCAAAATCTTGGGCTCTATCCCAGACTGTCTAAATCACAGCTGGGACTTAGAAGATGGGTTGGATGTGTTTGAATAGGTAGGGATACTTTTTACAAACTGAAATCTGAGAGTTATTGGAGGTGGGGAATATGGTGATGGTAAGGAATTAAGCACTATTAGAATATCATTGTAATAAAGCAGCAGAAAGTAAGAGAGGACAAAAAAAGATCCCAGGAAGGCATCTCTCCAGCGTGTGTCTTCATGCAGGAGAACAGCTAAACCACTTGATTTGGGCAGCATTATCTTTATAAGATTTCTAAGAATAAAGACCACACCAAATATTTTTATTTTTTAGAGTTTTATATGCATTAAATAAGGACATTACCTCTGTATCATGAAACTCTGGTTTCAGTTTATTTAATAGCTTTTAATCCTCTACAGGGTTGGAGAAAGTCTGACTCCCGGGCCTTATAAGGCCACAAAATCAATACCAGCTAACAGCACACACCTCACCAAATTAGCCTGACCAAATATAGCAGGCTAATTTTTAAGTTGGTAATTCTGTATGGCCCACGAATGATGTTATAAATATCCAAATGGCCCTTGGCAGAAAAAAGGTTCCCCAGCCCTGCATGGGATGGAGACCAATCATTTGTTCCTTAACTTAAAAGATACAGTTTTCTAGCTACCTGC
This sequence comes from Molossus molossus, assembly GCF_014108415.1. Classification (NCBI taxonomy): domain Eukaryota; kingdom Metazoa; phylum Chordata; class Mammalia; order Chiroptera; family Molossidae; genus Molossus; species Molossus molossus. The sequence continues at coordinate 26,339,796 of NW_023425345.1, read as the reverse complement.
ATGACGTTGAGGTTATTTGAAAATGGCTGGACAGGTCCATTAGGGATTTTCCAAAATTATTAGTATAATTATGTTTAATATGAGCGAAGCAAAATAAACCAATCCTTGCCCAAATGGAACTGGTTTCTCTACTTTCCACTGTCATTTTAGGAAAGGTACAATTGATACATATTTTAAATCATCTATTTATGGCTGCGAGTGAGAAATACAAAAGCTGGATGCTTTATCCACCTTTAAGGAACTTGCTGTCTAAATAGAGAGAAGTGAAGGCATCAGATGCCTTGTCATAATAAAATCTGTGAGGAGTGAGTGAACAAGGCAGGTATGACAGGTAATTAGGAAAACTAGGGTCTTTTTGTACCAGTTTTGCCACTAAATTTATATTCTTGGAAAACACCTTAGTTTCTTCAGGTTTCAATTCCTCATCTGTTAAAATGAGAAGTTTGGACCGAGTGGACTTTCAGGTCTTTCCTGTTCATGCTTCTAAGCCTGCAGGGAAAATGGCCAATCACCTGGTGCCGTGATGGATCGGAAGGTGTAGCTGACCAAGTGGGAGAGACTGGGCTGCTGCAGAAAGCCTGTTTATCTCACAAAGGTTTTTAAAATAAGTTGATCTTTTTTTTCTTTCTCTTTTTTGCTTTATAAGGTGACTTGATATTTGCATTACTAATTGACTGCTTTCAAGGTTAATGGACATTTCAATTTCAAATTGTCCTTAAAAGCTTTTGTGAATTAGGGAAGGGCTTGTCTGGTCCTTTGCAAGCCCAGCTGCAGTTGCTCCATGCCTGTGCCCTGGTCGCAGTTATGCTCCCCTTTGGCCTTATTTCCTCCACTAACAAAGTAAAGTTAAAGAGAAAGAACGCCAAGGAGTCTGGCTGATTTCCTAGTCAGAACTTCATGGAATTGGGGTAGGGACTCAAAGTCTGAGGTTCTGGTCTTTAGCTTCATGGGTCTGTATCTGGTCAAGTTTACAGAGAGGACATAGTTCACAACATTTAGAGCCCTTATTGTGCCCCAAGAACGTCTGCATTTCCATTTGTCTTTCTTTGGCAATATCAGAAATAGACGTTCCATTAATAGCTAACTTTTATTGAACTCTTACTCTTTGCCATGTACTGTAAAATACGTTCTATGTATTATCTCATTAAATTCTTACAGTAACCTAATGAATTGTGTATTGTTATGTCCATTTTGCAGGTGGGAAAGTTGAGATGCAGAGAGTTTATGCTTGCGGGCATAGTGAGTACACAGGAAGGTCAGATCCACTTCTTCTGAGTGTGAAACCTATTTTTTGTTGTTGCTGTTGTTGCCACTGCACCAACCTGATTTCTTTCTCTTGAAAAGATCTAACCGATGTTTTAATGACGATAACCAACTTCTTATGTCTGCCTTGCATTCTTAAGTTTAGGTATCCCAATAGAGCGTTTTTCTTTGTTACGTCACTAACTCTTACTATCCACTAAATGTTCCTAGATTTTCTTCTCTGTTCAATACATGTTGGCCCAGCTTCCTTGTACTAAGCAGCACTGTTTTTGTTAACTTTATTCTCTTGGTTCTGATCAGGTCATGATTATGTACTATAGTCATTTCGAAGTCTGGTGGGTGAGCGGAGCTGGGTTCTGATTGCTCCTTTAAGTCCAGAAACATCAGAATGGCCTTAAGAATCCTAGGGCTCTGTGGCCTTACCTGGCCCTTCGGGAGCTGGCCCTGGGCATGGGGCGGCTTCTGGCCAGGCGGGCTGGCAGTGGAGAGAGGGAGCATGCACCTGCAGTGCAGTCTGGCTTCTGTGCCCAGGCAGGCGAGGTGCCTTCGTGTCCATCTGGACGCAGCGATCACCTCCTGGGAGGACAAAACCTGAATTAGCTTGTCACGGCTGAGCAGAAAGGGCACCGTGCATCTAGAGGCTGGGCGAGGAGAGGCGCACTTGCCAGCATGTTGCCGACTTCCGTCTTCCCACTCCATGGATAACATGATTTATTTTTAGCCTCATTTCTTCTGATTACTCAATTGTCTTGAACAACTTTGTGAGAAAAATGATATGTCTGTCAGACTATTATAGAGGAATTTCTTGCTGGGGCTGTACTGATGTAAACATGTTTTATTTTCCTGGATGTCACTGAATCTTCTTGGGAGGTAGAAATGGAAGGGGGCAGGTTTTTAGTTCCTTTGCAATCTATGTCTTTGACTCCTTAATGAAAGTGGAGAAAAGATAAAGCAGAGGAAAGGAGAGTGGTTTACATACTCATGTTCCTGAGTGAGGACCCCTCTGTTTCTCCGCCAACAGGCCAGCAGAGGCCTCTGCAGCGGCAGATCCAGTTCAGTGCGTCTGCAGAGGAATCTCTCCACCAAATTTAACACTGAACTAGGATGAGCTATCATCAGAACAAACTATCATCCCCTAGCAGGTTCCATTCTGGTGCCCCCCCACCCCCCACGGTCACTTTTGTTTCAGCTCCCCTCCACATTTTAGAAAGAAGAAAGTTGTGCACACGAATGCATTGCATGTTCTGCTGGAGAAGAGAAAGGTTGCTCCTCCCACTTCAGCCTCCCAACCACCGCTGTGAGCCCTCTCCCCGACTTGACTTCTGGGAGGTGGTAATAGCAAGTTCATTTCAGTTGATACCACTGTTTTTCGAGAATGCTGAAAGACATCCTGTTTAATCAGATTTTAAAAGTCATAGCAGCTAACATTTATTGAGCACTTCCTTGTTGTACTCACTGCTTTGGCAGATTCTAATGCATAGCCTCGAATCATGTAATTCTGGTACTAGGGCGCATGGTCATCAGCAGTGTACACTGAGGGAAAGCAGGCTAATATGGCTCAGACAATGTCCCCAGCTGTTCAGAGCCTCTAAAAAGCCGATCTTGGCTGACACTCAAGTCTCACACCAAGGTATTTACCATCAAAATCTTATTCTTCATCTTAGGGTCTGAGATTAGAGAAGGAAAGACCCAGGGGATGCAAGGAAGTGGGGCATCCTAAGCTGTAGCATCCTCTGTCCTCATCCAACTACTTTGAGCTTCAGTGTCTTCTAAAATATTTTTGCTAGAATAGGGAAGGAAGGCACACAGTTTGATAGTAACATCATTTTCAGTTATTGCCACTTAAGATCTCAATTACAAGATACCATTATTGCGCCATTGTCAGTGGTGTATCTTCTGTTACCCTGCTTATACAAGCCGTTGGATATAAGAGTTTGGCATGCGAGGCTATGGATTAAACACTGTTTGACTGTTTTAAAAACATTCTCTCTTATTTAATGAGGATTTTTACAAAAATCCTCACCTGAGGATATTTCTCCATTTATCTTCAGATAGACAGGGAGGGAGGGAGAGAGAGAAAGAGAAAGAGGAAGAAATATTGATGTGAGAGAGACACATCGATTGGCTGTCTCCCGCAGGACCCCGACCATGGCCGGGGACCAACTGCAGCTGAGGTATGTGCCCTTGACCGGAATTGAACCCACACGTCTTTGGTCCGCAGGCCGACGCACCAACCACTGAGCAAAACCCACCAAGGCTTTAATGAGGATTTTAAGTGTAGGGGTGGGGGCGGGGGTCCAGACTCTTTAAGAAGCCTTTGGCAAGAAGCTCTAGACTCTAGAGCACTGGTTCTCAACCTGTGGGTCACGACCCCTTTGAGGGTTCAAAGACCCTTTCACAGGGGTCGCCTAAGACCATTGGAAAACAAATATTTCCGATGGTCTTAGGAACCGAGACACCGCTCCTCTATCGTCTCCAGGCAGGTCTGCCCACATGCAGATACGCCCACATACAACACAAGGAGCTGTATTAAAGGGTCACGGCATTAGGGAGGTTGAGAACCACAGCTGTAGAGCCTAGAGGTTTAGCTGAGACTAACCTGAAATGTGGAGATGAGCTATTAATCAGTTGGTCAGCAAATTAAGTGAGTTCAACATTTGCAGGAGGTTTATTGCTCTATTGCCAGTTTTGTCTTCCACTTGCTTGGAGGCATCGAGCACAAAAAGTCTGATGGTCAGGGCCAAGGACAGCCTTCCTGGGAGGAAAGGGAAATGGTCTCTCCTGGAGGCCAAGTGGGTGCAGCTGAGTCCTCAGAGTTCAAAGGGAGAAACTGGGGATGAAGCTATTAATACCTTCCCTCAGATAAACAAACTCTGGCTGGGAGCAGGGTTCTACTCTCACAGGAAGCATCAGTACAGAGAAACTGAAGGTGCCTCAAAGAAGGGACACCAAAGTTTTAGAAGAGGCACATGAAATAGTTTTTCCAGTGGGCACCAGGTGATTTCTGTCTCAGGAGCTGGAGTGCCGTCTGGAAATCACTCAGTTTTCCCATCCCTTTGTGACCTCATTTCTATTTTTAAATTTATCTTTATTGTTGAAAGCATTACAGATGTCCCTCTTTTATGAAGGTATTGAGTTAGATGAATTCCAAGATGTTTTTAAATGCAGAGACTGTGGTTCTAGAACATTCTTGGCAAAAGTTGAGTGTATTGATAAGGTCTTTATACCTAGATTTTAAAATTATATCCTACTATAATTAGTATATAATGGTTATAATTCATAGAAATGAGAGAAATATGTTATTTTAATAGTTGTATTGGCTGAAAATAGTTATACTTTCAATTGTCAGGGAGGAAAACAATTTTCTCTACCCTTCTAAGTTCTTCTGGCTGGTCTAAGAATTAAATTGAAAAGAGACAGATTAATAGGAGGGAAAAAACACACACACACACAATGTAATTACCTACATGTGGGAAAATGAGAAAGATTCCCAGAACAGGCAAAATGAGGTATGTATGTCATTCTGGACTAAGGGGAAGGCAGGTGGTAGGTTTGAAACCTTAAGGAGAAGTGAGGCAATTCACAGGAAGATGAGAAGAGTCAATGTTTGACAACAAATGTTTGCTGGGCGTACAGATACAATGGGCACAGAGAGGACTTGGATCAAACAGGTCTTTCTGGGTTCTTCCCATCACACACGAGTTCACCAGTTCACACTGCATCTGTAGTCACCTGTGTCATAGCTCTCCTCCTGGAGCAGGTCCTCTGAGTTCTTCTAGGCAGTTAGAGAGAAGGTCAGAGGTCCTTCCTGACTTTGAACCTCGATTGTTTTCATCTGGAAATGTTTCCCTTGCCAAAGAAATACATTTTTGGGTGCAAATTTTGCTTTTCTACGCAGTTAACATTTTTGAATAGTGATTTTTCTAATGTTCCAGGAGTCCAGTTCTGTCCTCTAAACTCAGCATCTTTTCTTAGCAACAAAGTAGAAAGCTTCATCACACACCATCTTCCTTTCTCTGAGGTCCCCTGACTTTGGGAGAAATATTATCTTTCACCTCTCCCACCTAAGCCTCTTTCCTGAGGCCAAACTGCCACAGTAATGACCCAGATGTAACCTGATATTTTTTCTTCCCTTCACCTCCCTTGGCTCTGAGATGTCAGGTTATTAGTCCCAAGAGGACTTAGGATTTCAAGGGGGCTCCATGGGTTTATAGTTCGGACAGGCCTGGGGCAAGACTCTTTCTAGTGTAATAAAATAAGTTGGTATTTTCAGGCTGACCTGAGATTGCAGTCACCACTTATTACATTGGGCCATTTGGAGAATGCTTTTGGAATTCTAAGTGATAACTTAAGAGTTAATTTTTTGGAATGTGATGCCTTTGTAGATTGGGGACTGACCAACCTAGTTAGTGAAATAAAGAACGTGAGATCTTTATTCTTAGAAATGTGGGTTTCATGTTAATGCCTGTTGTCTGCCTTCCCCTTTCTCTTTCATATCTAAAGAGAATAAAAGGATGTTTGCCACCTTATTTACAAAAGGTTGCTCCCACTAGCCTAAATTGTATCTTCAAATATGTTGATGATCCTGTTACATGTATTAGAGTTAGTAGTCCTAGTTATAGACCTTAGGAGAATAATAGGATATGTGAAATCCTTAGATAATTTGCAAATTTCATGAAAGCTCATATTTCTTGTTCTTTTTCCCCATGAGATCTTTTTCTAACCGAATTGGCTATTACTTGTGTTTCATTTCACTGGTACTGACTGCCTTTGGCAGAGGTGCTAATAGGCTATAACATTGTGCAGTGGGAGGGGGCTGGGGCAGAAACCATGGCTCTACGTCAGCCTTTGGGGAAAGAACCTCTGAAATAATGCAGATGTTTCTGGCAGGTAGATGCACAGCCCCAGAATCCGAACACTTCTGTTTGAGGGCATTGCTAGCAACAAAGACCCGTCTTACTTGTATTACCCTCCTCCCTCCTAGATTGTATAAAATAGAATCTTTACCTTTTCTTGTGATCCATGTGAGATAAGCAACCAGGCATTCAACTTTTGTACAAGGGGCTTCTCATAAGCTCAAGAAAGTTTTCAAATAATAGTCAGGATGGATGCTTTTCCAGGCCTAGGTCAGGCCTGACCCTGTGTTTCATCCAGTCACTGTTATGCCTGTTTTTATAGGTCTTAAATATAACACCTCTTAGATGAATCAGAATTTGGGGAGGTAGAGGATGAACATAAAGCAGCACGACAGAGCTGTCTATCAAAGGTTCCTTGGAGGAGGTGGATCACTGTAACAGTTTCTTTTCTCCTTTGAAGTCTGTATTTGTTGTCTCTCTTTTGTGGAGAGTCTCAAACTGGGAGGACTAAGGGCTCTTGAAAAGGCCTTTCTCCCCCTGCAGCCCCTGCTGCTCTCGGTGCGGTCCCCACCCACGGCGCAGCTGAATCGACAGAGAAAGGGAATGGACAACAGGCACAGCGGCCAACAAGCTGTGTCCGTTTCCCTCTCTTTCCCTTTGAGTCAGTAAAAGAGCTGTTTCTAAGCTTACACGGTTCACCTGGGTTTGTATTCAACTAGGGCTTGCTCATCACCCCCACAGCCCATCCCTGATACTTGTGGGCAAATCTGGTGCATTCCTGGTCCGCTATTCCTTTCTTTGCCCCTAGCATCTGAGACGAATAAACACAGGCCAATTACAGACTTGCTTTCTTAAGTGCGGAAGTATGTCTACCAGGGCTAGGGTCTACCCCGGTTGACATTTTATGTAACTGAAAGGGAGTGCTTTCTTAGAAAGCAAGTGAGCTCAGCTGTGTGGTGCTCTTGGGGAGACAAATCCATAAAACAGGGCAGAATGAGAGGAGCTTGCTTAAGGTTGCATATGCGGCCCCAACAGAACTGAACACATTTGGGAATATGGGGAGTTTAGTTCCATTGTATATTAAAAGGTTTACTAGGTGGACTTTCCCTGACATAGGAATCAAATGAAGCAAAAAATTTATTTGGTTTTAGATGTAATTTCTTCCTCTAGTCTTGGAATCTTGGCTGAATAGCTGTGGGTGATTATAGCAGCAGGAGAAAATGAAAGTTATTTGCTTAGTTTAGTTTAGACATTCTAACTTGCAAAAATGGACAAAGGCAAAACTCTCAGCAATGATATTTTCCTAGGTGGCGCAAAATCAGAATAAAATTGGAGGATCCAGATATTTTACTCATGATCTAGTATTGCTGATGATGTGGCCTTGGGCAAGTCATTAAACTACTTTGTGATCTAGTTTAATTTATTATAATAAATATAGGAAATTCAAATTAAAACACAATGTCACATATATATTTACTCCTGGAGACAGATTCGAATTTCAGCTTAGCTACTAAATAAATATTTGATGCTGGACTGGTCACCCTTTTGAATCTCAGTTGGCTCATCTATAACGTGTGGATAGTAGTAATAGCTATGCCATCGGATTGATGTGTAATTAAAAGAGAATGCACATAGAGTACTTAACATCGTACTAGCTTATAGCACATGCTTAATAAATGTTAACATTCATGGTAGTATTGTTATTACATCATTTTTTTTTTTTTTATCCTCACCCGAGGACATTTTTCCATTTTTTGTTCAGGTAGAGTAGGAGGGGGAGAGAGGAACAGAGAGAGAGAGAAACATCGACGTGAAGGGACACATCGAGTGGCTGCCACCCGCACGACTGACCAGAGCCGGGGACAAACTGCAACCGAGGTACATGCCCTTAGCGGGAACCAAACCCGGGTCTCTCGGGACCGCAGGCCGACGCTCTAACCGCTGAGCCAAACCGGCCAGGGCTATTACATCATTTTTATTACACAAACATATAGTGGAGGATTAGGATCGCTTCCCACAGTGGGTGGCTTTGAATGAGATTTTAAAAAATCATTTTTATTTTTCAAGTACAGTTGACATACCTTATTATATTAGTTACAGGTGTGATTAGACATCACATAACTTACTAAGTGATCATCCTGATAAATCTGGCATCCATCTGACACCTGAATGGGATTTTGATGGGTGGGAATATGCAAGCATATGACACAAATTGAACAGAAATATGAAGGTGGAGAAATGGAAGACATGTTTGGTGAATGGTGGAGGCAGGCTGGTGTGGCTGGGACATATGGCATGTGGGTTGTGGTGTGAGGTCATACTGGGAAGGGGTGTTTGGGTATGACAGGTGTGATTGGCCATATTTGAGTGGCTCACACTATTCTGCTCTGTGCACAATGTGAAAGGTTTAAACTTTTTGAGGAGGGGAGTGACATGATCACATACATATTCTATGATGGTTACTCTTACATATTATACTAGAACAAGGATGGATGCTTGGGGACCATCTAGGGATTGATTTTAATAGAAAAACAGAGACATAAATGAAGACTGAGAGATGTAGTGGCAAGTAAAGGGGAAAGAGAAAGAACACATAAATTATTATTGAATTAATGATGAGTGTTTTGCAATTTATTTTCAATTAAGTTTTTATTTATTATTTTAATTTTTTGTTAATCTTCACCCAAGGATATTTTCCCATTGATTTTTAGATGGAGTGGAAGGGAGGGAGGGAAAGGGGGGGGAGAGAGAGAGAGACAAAGAGAAACATCGATGTGAGAGAGACACATTGATTGATTATCTCCTGCATGACCCTGATTGGGGCCAGGGATCGAACCTGCAACTCAGGTTTGTGTGTTTGACCGGGAATCAAACCCGAGACCCTTAGGTCCACTGGCTGACACTCTAATCACTGAGCCAAACTTGTCAGGGCTATTTTGCATTAACATTTTAGAAGCTAAAAGACAGCATAACGTTTAAATACAAGGTCAGTAATAAAGAACATAAAAGCAACATTTAATGAAGTGTGTAAGTTTGCTATTTTATGTTAATACAGTACCCAGACTTAGTGACTTAAAACAGCAGCTATTTTTATTTCTCATGGGCCTTGGAGTCAACTGGACAGTTCTGGTCTCAGCTGGACTCACTCATGCATCTGTGGTAGGCTTTGGGTTGGGTTGGCTTCTCTGCACATCTTGGCCGAGTTCTGTCATGTTTGAGTGCTGTCTTGCTATAGGGTGGTCTAAGATGACCTCAGTTGGGACAGCTAGGCTTTTCACCATGTGGTCTCTCACCCTCCATCAGGCTCTCCTGGGCTCATTAGAGAATCATGACAGGTTTCCAAGACAGAAAGCAAAAACATGTGAAGCCTCTTGAGGTCTAATCTTGAAACTTGAACAGTGACACTTCTATGACATCGTGTTGGCCAAAATGAGTCATTAGGCAAATTCATTTCCAGGGGTAGGGAAATAGGCTATACCTCTTGATGGGAGGAACGAAAAGTCACTTTGTAGAGAAGTCAACTCAGGGAGGCTACCCATTAAAACCTTGAGCACATGTAGTCTATCACCCCAGGACAGTACATAATGAACTATTTATTCACATGACCAATATTTATTGAGCACTTGATATATTCAAGTCACTATTCTAGGCTTTTTTTTTTTTTTTTTTTTTTGCTTCTAGGAAGCTTTCTATTAAATAGGGGGACACACACCTAGCTAACTAGCTAGAGCTAGGACACAAAGGGATATATTCTATATTATAGTCATTCTTGCCTTCCCCTGACCTTCAATAAAGACAGTGAGCCCTCAGACTCAGCCTCTTCTAGTTTTTGAGCAAATCTATACCAAATCTGGTCAGCAGATAGGTTTTACAGTTTTGCTGCTTGGAGTGGCCTTCTTTATTTTAAAATAATTTCATTTCACTCCTTTTCTCTGATCATTTGCCTTATTACAATGAAACATATTTTGTCCCATGGAAGAACCCAAAATCCTTCATCAGTCTCTTCAGGTATTCACAGTCCCCAGTCAGCTACCTTTGTCATGTGCCCCAGATTTTTGTATCTAAATCATGGTGTCTTTAGTACCATGGTGTTTTAGCTTTTGAAATATTTTGCTGTTAACACCCACCTAACTCTGCCTATTGCTTGGAACAGAGGGCTACGTTTCACCTTACTACATGTGGTTTTAAACCACGTCAGTATTTCTCTTGTTCTATATGTTAGAGATCAGTAGAATGTTTGCAACTCATTACCTAGGGAATCCTGTTGTTTATAAGCAGAAAGTAGGTATTATACATGGAATCACCAACTTACCTTCTTCTTTATCACTGGTGTGGGAGTCCTTCTATTTTTTCAGTATCCTGCCCCTTTGATTATTAGGAACCTAAATGAATTTTTAGTAAAGGCACTGAGTAAAGTGAAGCTATTCCTTTTTTTTTTTTTTCAACTCATCTTTATTGTTGAATGTATTACAGATGTTTCTCCCTTTTTTCCCCCCATTGACCCCCTCCTCCCCAATCATGCCCCCCTCCTGCCTTCCCCACATTATTGTTGGTGTCCATTGGTTATGCGTATATGCATAGAAGTTCTTTGGTTTATCTCATCCTGCCTTTTCTCCCCCCTTCCCTTTGAGGTTCATCAGTCTTACAACCAATTTGTACTTCTTAATTCCTTCGTCTTTTTCACCCAACCCCTGACCCCCACCCCTCTGGCAAGCAACAAAAAGTTCTCTGTATCTATTAGTCTGTTTTTGTTCTGCTTGCTTATTTTGTTTGTAGATTCAATTGTTGATAGATATGTATTAATTCCCATTTTATTGTTCATATTTTTGTTCTTCTTCGCCTTCAAGAAGGCCCTTCAACATTTCATATAACACTAGTTTGGTGATGAATTCCTTTAGCTTTTCTTGTCTGGGAAACTCTTGATATGTCCACCAATTCTAAATGACAGCTTTGCAGGATAGAGTAATCTAGTTGTAGGTCATTGCTTTTCATCACCTTGAATATCTCTTGCCACTTCTTTCTGGCCTGCAAAGTTTCTTTTGAGAAATCAGCTGACAGTCTTATGGGAGCTCCTTTGTAGGTAACGGGCTGCTTTTAATATTTCTATTTTTTGATATTAACATTATGTGAACTTGACCTTGAGTATATGAATTGTAGTGTTTTATATTAGCAGGATTTAAAAATGTTTTTTCTTTATTGATTTTAGAGAAAGGGGAAAAGAGAGAGACAGAGAGAGGGATAGAAAGATCAATGAGAGAAAACATCGATTGGCTGCCCCCTGCATGTCCTCACTGGGGATTGGGTCCACAACCTGGGCATGTGCCCTAACTGGGAATTGAACTGGCGACCTCTTGGTGCATGGGTTGATGCTCAACCAGTGAGCCACACCAACTGCAACATAGTAGCAGCATTTAAAAATTTCCTGCTTGGTAATTGGAAAACTTGGTTTTTGGGGAACAACAGTAGCCTTGAGCCAAATCATTGGTGCTCTCTACATGTGGGAGAGCTCTGGGTCCTCACACAATATGTGCCCCTTGCTGCGAAGGCTGATAGATCCTCCCCATCTCCACAGACTAAAAGATGGACTCCTTCCATATCTCTACCTTCAGAGTTCCTGACCCACTGCTGAGCTGCAGGTTGATCTTTAGTGGAGAGGCAAGATGAAGCTAGAGTGTGATGGGGAGATTAAATATATTGGTGACTTGGGCCTCAAGCAAAGAGCCTTCTAAGTTTGATTCACCAAAATGAAAGATAGCTCAAGGATGGTGTACAAAGTGGAACTATAGAGTAGTGAGAGTTTTTTTTTTTTTAATCAAATCTGCAAGAAATAAGTCGCATTATGTTATTGTCAGAAAGGAAGCCATAATGAATCATCTGTTTTAAAACCAGAAGTGCCGAGGAATTATCTAGAAATCTTTCTGTATTTTATTGTAGCCTCAACTCAAAGACAAAAGTGATAGCTTACAATCTGACAAATTTATCCCTCAAGAGGAGGAAAAGTATAATACTGTTCTTAACCTCATGGCAAAGATCATCCAGATATAGAAGAGGAATGTTTGCTTTCAAGCTGCTTTGAAATGTTGACAGTCACAGAAGCCTGGTCTCTGGCTGCTACCAGGAGAGAGTGAGGTAGTGAGAGGGAGGGAGGAAGTGGGGGAGAGAATCTTGAACAGCCCCTCTTCCTTTCCCTCATGTCACCAAAATAGGCAGAGTAACTGAAAACTGTTCATTTTCCTCTGTAGTCTGTTTCCTTCCCTCCACAGGCCTGCTGATTGACCTGTGTTTTCTAATTATAGAAAAAGTGAAGCCTATTTCATCAACTCAAATAAATTCTGATCCTGTTTTATGTTCAACCTTACTAGCTCAAACTCCAGCACGTAGCTCTGTTGACATAATTGATCTACAGACACTGAAGAGCTAAGGTGTGACTCTAGTAATAACACATGTACTCTATGATGGGAGTATGTATAGGTGATCCCCTCGGATTTATGTCATAGTGTCGGAAGAACTGACTCACTTTGTTCATATTTGATTACATAAATACCATATTAAGAGGGTCTTGGAGGGAAACTTAGAGGTCATTTAGTTCAGCATCTCACTCAACACAGGAACCCCTGACACATGGCCCTGAGATACTTTCTGTTGGAACATTTCTGGTGACAGGGAACTTACTTGGATGGCCAAGAGAATCCATTCCATCCAGGTTGTGAAAGATTTTCTTTCTATTGCGACAGCACCTACTGTGCTATAACTGCCATTGTGAGAGTCATCTTTTTCTTCATGTGATTGTCCCCAGGTACATTATGATGACTCTCAGGCAGTTCTTGAGTTTTCTTTTTCAAACTGAGCAGCCTAAACTTCTTCAGCTGGTTCTCAAATTCAGTGATTTTCAGACGTCTCATGTTGGACATTTGATCAAGCTACCAATGATCTGTGTATCGCTGTGTTCTGTTTACTGTTGAATACAACAGAATTATCATCTCTCTTGTTGAGCATAATACCCTTGCATTAAAGTAGGCCTGGATTGTATTTGCTGCTTTGCAGCCTGGTTCCCCAAGTTTACAGTGATCCAAGGTCCAAGGTAAACCAAGCCTTCACCATGCTTTTCTTGTTCAATTATTATTAAATTTAACCCAGTCCAGTATCATTTGTTTAGGCTGATTTCATTTTTCTAGGCTTCCATATATTTTTGAAGTTTGACTTTTCCCTGACACCTTTGTTATTCCTCCCAGCTTTCTGTCATTTGCATATTTTATAAATTTGTTGAACTCTTCTCTCCTATGTTGTTGATAAAAATGCTGAATAAAACAAGATGTGGTCAGGATCCTTTGGTTATCCACCAGAGATCTCCCTTTAAGTTGTTTTTCCAATTTTTCACTAGGATTTTATAAGGGTCTTTGTTGAGCATCCTTCTGAAATATTTGGCCACATCCATGATCAGACAATATTCCTTCTTGAGGAAAAGAAAATATAAGTGTATACTATGTGTACAAAATTGCTTCCCTTGTTTTGCTCTCCTTTTTTTTTTATTGCATGTTTCATGCAACATGCCACTTATCTATGCAATCACATGTTTCTTGGTTAAACCTGATCTTACAGCACCTTGTCTGATCCCTCAACATATAATTTTTCTCCACAGATAATATTGTAGACCATAGCTCTGAAAATATTTTTACTCTTAGACTATTTCTGAATCTCTACTTTGAACTTTGTTCTCTATAAATTCTCCTGCCATGTAGCTTTATAAATTCTTGTTCTCTGCTAACAATTTTACTGTTAATAGAACTGTGTTCTTTAGATTTCCTTTCTACCATTCTACCTCTATCATTAATTCACAGTCTCCACTCTTTAATATCCCAGTTCTCCTAGCATTTAAGATTCTATTTAAAGGAGTTTTGGGAAACATGGTGCATCTGCTATTCTTTGTGGTTGAAATGAAGCCATGGCTGGGGACGAATATATACCTGCTTAAAGGCCACATAAATAACATTCTGTAATATTTGGGAGGGTAAGTCATGGTGAATGCTTTTCTCTGGCTGAACCTTTATGAAATACTGGCTAGAATTCAGGCATAGAGATAGAAGTTGCTTACATAAATAAGGAGACTAGTTTTAAAAAATAGCTCTTTGGTGAATAAAGAATTAGACACCAGGTGGATAAAAATTATACTTCTCACTGTGTCCGTACTTGGGCTGTACTTGGATAAATTCACTTTTGTATGTTACTTTTGGTCTGTCTAAACCAGGATTGACATTATCTAATTAGTTAAATATATGGGACTGTTCTAGGTCATTGTTTCTCAACTGAGCAAAGGCAGTGGCTGAGCAACTTCCTAGAAAGAGATGTTTTTTGATGTGACAACATCAGTTCTTTTGGATATTGAATAAAAAGTCATAAAGTGGATAGTAGTATTGGGAGATGAAATAGCAAAATAATACTGGTGATAATAATGGCTAACATTATTTATCTAAGTCTCGTTATGTTCCAGGAGTTGTGCCTTCTCATAAAAATTTTAGGACTTGTATACTGTTATTATTACCCTTTGGTAGATGAGAAACTGAGGCACAGAGAGACTTGTTACCTGAAATCAAGCAGCTAGAAAATGGAAGAGCTATAAGTAGGTGAGTCAGGCGTCTGGCTCCAGAGCTGCACTGTCCTGTGTCGTAACCACTGGCCACCTGTGGCAACTGAGCACTTTACATGTAACTAGTCTGAATGCAGATGCGTTATAAGTACATAATGCACACTGGGAACTGAAGACTTCATATGAGCAAAGGAATGTAAATCATCCCATTAATAATTTTTTATTAATATATCACCTGAGGATATGTTTTCATTGATTTTTAGAGAAAGAGAAAGGGGGGGGGGGGCATGGAGAAACATAAACATTGATTGACTGCCTCCTGCATGTGTCACTACTGGGGCCAGGGATTGAACCTACAACCTAGGTATATGCCCTGACTAGGAATCAAACCCCCAACCTTTTTGGTGTATGAGATGATGCTCCAACCAACTGGACCACCTGGCCAGGGCCCACTGATAATTTTTATATTGATTACACATTAAAATAATATTTTGGATACATTGAGTTTAATAAAATATAAAAATTAAGATCCCTTATTTATTTATTTTAACGTGTTTACTAGACAATTTAAAATTACATAACTGGTGCATGTTCTCTCTCTCTTAGATAGTGCTATTCTACAGATTAACTGCTTATTTGGATATAAAGAAACTGTAGTTTTGGTAACGTCCGTAAAGTTAAAAAGCAATGGAGAAAGTTACAGAACAGAGCAGTTTGGTATGTTGAGTTGGGTCCTGTAAGGAAAGGAT
Organism: Molossus molossus; assembly: GCF_014108415.1. Classification (NCBI taxonomy): domain Eukaryota; kingdom Metazoa; phylum Chordata; class Mammalia; order Chiroptera; family Molossidae; genus Molossus; species Molossus molossus. The sequence goes on along the minus strand of NW_023425345.1, from coordinate 26,324,344 downwards.
GCTGTTTATAGGGTATATTATACCTGGAACCTGGACAGGCCACAGAGTCAATTTTGGACAACTTTGAAGTCATTAATTTCTCCCAGTAATTAAGAGACAGTATTTGGTCAATAATGAATTGGTTTTCAAGAGACCAACAAAAGTCTCAGAGCATTGATTTTGGACCAAAAATACAAAACCGAAAGTGAACAATCAAGTAAAGGGCAGGATGACCTAAAATAATAGGTTCAGGCAATTTTACAACAGGGAGTCTGGGAGAGATGGAGCAGTACTCTTAGTCCAGTAAATGGGGTCGAGTAAAATCAGGCCTGATGAGCTGCCAGGCTAAGCCAGGTTCAGCTGGCGAGCACCAGTGGCTGTACAGTTGTTAAACTACAGTTGACCCTCAGACACATGGATTTCAGTTGCACAGGTCTACTTATATGTGGATTTTTTTCAATAAATGAATGGTTGGTCCTTTGTATTCCCCCGGTTTCACACCCACAGATTCAACCAACCATGGACTAAAAGCAGTGTTTTTTCCATGGTTGGGAAGACATGGATACAGAGGGCTGACTGTATGCATTGCTCCATTTTATATAAGGGACTTGAGCATCCAGATTTGGTGTCCATGGGGAGTCCTAGAAACAGTGACTCTGAGGGTACTGAAGGATGACTCTGGTTAAAGTTTTTGGAGTATCAAAAGTCATAGTCGAATTTTTTGTTGTGCAGGGGGTCAGCACTTCTAATCCCTGCATTGTTCAAGGGTCAGCTGTACTTCTGTACCAGTTGGTAAATAGCAGCTGCTCAGAAGCTGGTGGGTGCACCCAGTCTTTCCCACAAATCAGCACCTAAAGGGCTAATGCTCCACAGAACAGGGGCCTAAGACCCTGCTCCACTCCATCAGTTCTGATTGGCTGGCAAAGGTGCTGGTCATTAAATATTTGCATATTGTCCATGCTTAAGTGAAACTATAACTTGTAGCTTCTCTAATTTCATATAATTTGCACCATCATGTAATACGAACAGAGAGAGTTGTATTCTCTAGAATACCTTTCAGAGAGAATAACATGTTCTTCAGAAGAAACACCTTGAAAATCCACCTAGGGGTAGAAGCTGAGTTTGAGGGATTTCAGAGTGGGAGAAACTGTTCTGCTTGATGTAAGAAGAATTACATAAATAAGGTATAAATAAAAACATATATCTCTATACATCTATACACATCTCTGTCTATCTATCATCTATCTATCTATCTATCTATCTATCTATCTATCTATCTATCATCTAAAGTCTTCAGGAATAGGAGGATGATAGAGGAAGAGGGGGAGGAGCAAGGTGTGCAGCAGCCATGGAGACAGTTCAGGCCACTACATCAATAATGTGGCCCCTACTCAAATCATATGTAAACTTTCTAAGTCCACAGGGTGGATGGGCAGGTGGATTTTTTTCTCTCTCTCTCTTTTTTTTTATCCTCACCTGAGGACATTTTTCCATTTTTTGCACAGACAGAGTGAGAGGGAGAGAGAGAGGGAAACATCGACGTGAAAGGGACACATCGAGTGGCCGCCACCCGCACGACCAAGCAGGGCCGGGGACAAACTGCAACCGCAACCGAGGTACATGCCCTTAGCGGGAACCGAACCCGGGTCTCTCCGGACCGCAGGCGGATGCTCTAACCGCTGAGCCAAACCGGCCAGGGCGGATTTTTTTCTCTTTATGTAAAAACCAGTTATAGCTGGACTTCAAAAATTTCAATTGTCTGGGTAAAACAGTAGCAGACAATCATGGCAAACGTTAAGAACTCAGAGAGAGACTGAGTGAAAGTAACACAGAAGTTGTAAATAGTTTAGGAAAGATTTTTGACTGTGTCAGTCTAAGAATTGCTGTTTGGACTCAAATCAATAGGACTGCCTAGGAGTAGGGGCTGCATGTACATACTTAGCATGTTAAATATCCATTGCATACGTTCTGAATGTCAGTGTTCTTTGGAAGGGGAACAAAGGAGAACGGCTAGTGAATCCTAAGGTTTTGGAGGAGAAATTACCCCAGGTGCTAATGATGGAAAGATAACAAATGATGTGGCACCTTCTCTTCTCTAGGGGCCTTTCATCCCACCACTGTGGATCTTGCGACCACGACTGTCCTGGTTCTGCAGAGGGCTGGGTGTGTTGTGGAACAGGCCATGGCTTTGGGAAGTGACTTCCTTAAACTCTTCCTTCTCCCAACTTGACTTGCCTTTCCTGCAGTTTCCTGGCACAGGTGAGGTGGGCTGACACTGGTGTGGGAAAGAAGTCCAGAGGAAGCTGGAAACTATTGAGTGACCAGGATGTAGATGAAAGTTTGGTTGGTGATCGCTCTTGAAAAAGAGAACCTTTCTTAACCAAGTGGGTGAGAGGAAGCTCTTGGCTCACCTCACTCCTTTTCTTGGTCTCCTTTTTTACTCTCTGCTGACTCTGTGTGGACTCTCTTGCTTAGAACCAAAAGGGGGCCTTGCAAAGGTGACTTGGGCTGAAGAATCATGTCCAGAAGCTGATCTTACTTAGGTTCTTCTTTTTTTGTTCCAGTTCAGGACAGAGACTGGGCCACTAGGTTAATGGAATGGGCTCAGCATTATCTTGGCTCTGGGACTCCCATCAGTGCACCCTTGCTCTCTCCTTCCGTTCTTCCCCTCCCTCACCCTCCTCTTCACATCATCATCCATTTTGAGAATAAACAGTAGAACTAAAGCCCTATTTGTTCAAGTACACAGGTGAGAGATGAAAGGATAGAAAATGGAATATGTTAACTTTAAGAAATTTGGGGGTCTCATTTATCATCTTCTTTTCTTGCTTTGATAATCATGTTGCTCTCATTGTCTTTTCCCTTTTCTCTTTATTTTGTTCCCTGTTCATCTTTCTATCCTCAAGTTTTCTGTTTACTTTCTTCTCTCTAGTTTAATGCATATTAATTCCTGCTCCGAAAAGAAAATGAAAAACCCATTAACTTCCATTAGTATTAATCTAGTTTGTTTTAGTTCTTTTCCAATAAAATGACAAGAAATGAAATAGCACATGGGCACTATATTAACTTGTATTAATTTGTTCCCTCTCAGTAATTATCAATGATCATTTCCTACCTGTTTTAAGTCCACACTTGGCAACCAGAATTCACGGTGTTCCCATTTTCAAAATGGGAAGAAAAATATATGTGGTTAATAAACATGAAAAATGTTTAACCTCATCGTAATGGAAGCTATGGAAATTAAAACAACAATATCATTACATATTTCACTTACCAACCTGGCCAGATGTTAAAGAATATATTAACTATGGAGTGTAGTGAGATCAGCACTTTCTTACACTGCTACAAGAGTGTGAACTGATACGACATTTTGGGAAAACAATGTGTAAAAATGTATTAGTGACTTTAAAAAGTTAAAATCCTAAGCGAAACAAGCCAAACAGAGAAAGACAAATATCACATGCTCTCACTTATTTGTGAAATATAATGAACATAACAGTCTGAGGAGTGGGGTAGTCCAAGAGACGTGGAAGTGGGGTACAGACTGACAATCCCCAGAAGAGGGGAGCGGAGATAAACCACAGAACTTATATGCATGAACAATAGACATGGACAACAAAGCTGGGGAAAGGGTGGGGAGGGGGGAGGGGGTATCAGTGGGGGGAAAAGGAGAAACATCTGTAACAAAAATAATTTAATTAATTAAATAAAATAAATAAAAAGTTAATATCCTTGACTGATTCTTCTCTAATTCTACTTCTGAGAGACTCTTTTTGACATCAGATTGCAGACAGATATATAAATATATATACTAATTCCTGAGCACTTGCTCTGTGTCCACCACTACGCTGAGTGCTTCACAGGCATCATCTCCTTTATCCTGTGAGGCAGGTACACTACTTACACATTTTAGTACCCAGAGAGGCTAAGTAACATGTTGTGTAAGGTAACAGCCTATGGGTGGTCAAATTCATTCCAACCTAGACAGTCTTACCAGAGATCTCCTGCTCTTAAATCCCCTGCTGCAAAACAGTCTAGTGCTTACCTGTTGCATGAGTTTTCTGTTTACCCTTTGCTCCTCTGCTTAGACCTCATGAAAGAATCTTCTGTCTCTGTCTTCATCCTGCAAACCCAGTGTCTGGTGTTATTGAGGTGCTTGATAAATATCTGCTGAAGCATAGTCTCACTACCTTTGTTGTCCTCAGAACCAACTCCTCACTTCTTAAATAAAATGTTTTTTATCCTCACCCGAGGACATTTTTCCATTTTTTGCACAGACAGAGTGGGAGGGAGAGAGAGAGAGAGAAACATAGATATGAGAGAGAAACATCGAGAGATTGCCACCCACATGACCCGACCAGGGCTGGGGACAAACTGTAACCGAGGTACGCGCCCTTAGTGGAAACCAAACCCGGGTCTCTCTGGACCACAGGCCGATGCTCTAACCGCTCAGCCATGCCAGCCAGGGCTCTCCTCACTTCTTTTTGAACTGTCCCACTGCTTCGGTTGGCCACTCACCTTTTTAGCACCTGGCAATAATAATCACCATCACCACTCACACCACTTCCACCATCATCTTCTCCATGAAAATTTTCTGATTCTGATCATGTGTGATCCTTTCTTTTTCTAAGCCCTATAACATTTTTTTTGGTTCATTTTGTGATAATTACATTACATTTTGCACTACTGTCACTTACATATTCTAGGTGTCAGAACTATAAACTCTTTTTGATTAGGGATAGTGTCCCATTGCTTTCTGCATCCTTCTTAGTGCTTCGGACAGGGTCTTTCATGTGGTATGCGCTCAGAAGTGTTTAAATGCAAGTTATGTTTGTAGAGGTAAATATATAAGGCTAAGTTGTTTCTAAAACATGTCCCCCAACTAGAGCTCTTGATAAAAAACAAACAAACAAAACCTTTTAGCAAAGCCCTGCAGTATTATGGCACAATTTTTTTAAAAAAATTATATTTACTCTTACTTTGTGCATTTGACTGGGCAAGATTAGTAACCCAGAGGGTGATGATCCCTTTGCTATGTCCCTATACCCTAGTTAAGGCCTGTAAAATCAGATTAAATGTCTGTTCTAGACTTAGAAAATCCACTATTCCCATTCATATTGCTCTTACTTTCCATCCCTGGGATGAGCATCTCTGATAATGTTGGCTTGGAACCACATTGATTTCTGAATATTGGGCAAATGAGCTATACTTAACTGTCTGGATGCTCACCTTTCACCTCACCTCAGTCAACTTGTTTTGTTTTTCTTTACTTTTGGATAAAAACCCAATAGAAAAATTAATTAAATTGGACCCAAAGCAATTCTATCTTTATCTAATGTGTGTCACTTTTTTTTTTTTTTACCCATTTGTACTAGTAATCAGCTTGGGTAAAAAGAAGGGTAACACCATTTTAAAAAAAAAATTATTGTTAAAACTCCTCTATTAGCAGGCCAAGCAAGTTCACCTTCTGAAGGTCTCTCTAATAACCATGCTAGCTTGTTCAAGAATTCTAGTTTACTCAAGACATGGGTCAACCTGATTTCTAGACCTCAGATGGAGAGAGAACCAGGCAGTGTGAGCCATGTACTAGTAGACCCTGGCTCCTCCCCCACCCCCATTGTGTTGGGCTTCTAATGTTTCAGGTTACATTCATTTGTTCATCTGTTGTTCTCAAGATAGGACCACTGTTCCTGTATTTACATTTGGAAGGACTTCCAGATTCATCTTGATGCTGTGTTGAAACTGGTTCTCCTCCCCGTTCCTTATGTAGAGCTGGGTTCACATCACAGATTGTCTCCTGGAGTAATCCACCATTTTCCTTTCCTATATCAATCTATAGAAGAGTTTCTAGTAATTTTGAAGGAGTTTGAGGCATCAATCTCTTCTCCCAATAGAATCCTTGACTTTTTATTACTTTCCCCCACCTCTTCTCCAGGGATCAGCGTTGTTCATACCAAATGAGGTACTTTTTAAAAATTTATTTTAATTTTTATTAATTTATTTTTGTTACAGATAAGAGGGATACTTTTGTTATGCTCCTGAAGTCTTCTTTTACTTCTCCCCCAAGGAAGAAGGTGTTTGTTTTCTTTTGGGCATTTCTGGGAAGAGACAGATTTCTTCTCCAATGTTTCTCTGTGCCCACTTAATGAAGAAGCAGCTAACAACTTCTTCTACAAATCAGTGTTACGTTCCGTGTCACCATGACCCTCCCCATGTGTATTTAACAGATGGGTACTCTGAATGTATAGATCTTTCTGTATTGACTCCCTTCAGCCTTTCTTGCACATGCACATACAATATAGTGCAAGTGTGTGTGTGCACAAGTTCACATCTAGCTCTTTCAGATAATGTAAAATTCAGATTTGGGAAACACAAAGGAAATGTAGGCCTTTAGAGAAAATGTTGTCCCTTTAATAGAGCTTCATAGTTTCTACATGGCTAGATTGGAAGGAAGTTACCACGCCTGTGTCTGTGAGTCTTTGGATGGGCGCTGTTTACTTCTGAAGTTCTAACCATCCCTTCCAGCCTAACACCCAGTGGATTGTAGTTGTCCAAGGGTATTTGAATGTGAAGTACACCCACAACTATAATCATGCCATTATTAGGCCATCCAGAGAATGGACCTCAGAGCATTTATTTCACCACTGAGTGGCGTAGGTAAGAATAGAGGTTGAGACTTTGCTAAATGAGAACACATTAGAAAGTTGGGGATGGCTTTGATGTTGAGGAATAGCATGGGGAAATGTGATTATTTTTGTAGATCTGTGAAGGTATTTGATTTGTGAAAGGAAAAAAAAAATCTGTTTCAAGGCTGCTTTGTTGCCTGTGATAGAAATATACTTAGTGTGTTAAGTGATTCAGATATTTATAATTTTAATTTATTATTTCTGCCTTATCACCTCTTGCTCTTGGTTCAGGTATTTACTCTGTGCCGACATGATTCAAATACTCCTTCTTTCTCACTAAGAATTAGTTTGCATATTCTATATGTGTTCCTAGAGAGTTTTATATCCCAACTCTTTGATTAGCTGACATTAGATGGATACTTTAGTAGGTACACACTGGCTGATGAGTCATTAAAGAGAATTGAGGGCTGTGGGTGGGGCTAGTGGCCTGAGCAGTGGGCATAAATTTGGGTGAGAGGTGGGTAGTTTTAGTCTTTTTTTTTTTTTTTCAATCACAGCAAACCATTATATGCAAATGAGCCAAAAGCTAACAGTATTCCTAAATTTAAGAGAAGAGTACAGACTGAAATATGTGATGGTTACATAGGAAGAAAGGATTAGTTTTTCTTAACATAATGAGGAGGATTTGTGTCTGGTAAAGTAAGGCAGCTCGATGGAAAAGAGCTGTCAGAATGGCGCCTACCAACAGACCCAATGGAAGGTCTTGCATCTGAGACCTGATGGTAGCTAGGAACAATAGTTTAAGAAGATGACTTCTGTGAAACAATAGAAGCAATATCATCAATACTGAGGTATTGATGTAATGCTGAGTTGGTGAATGTTCTTCAGACACATGACTGGACAGTAAGAAAGAAGGAGGCCAGTATATGTCGTTTGGGCCTGAAACCCTAGCAACCATTCAGTTGAGTGAATGATATTTTGTCATGGGGAAAATCAGTGGAACCCCTGTCAAGACCTGAGAAGGTAGAGTGTTCTCACATACTCAAAAAGGACAACATGGGAGCATATGCTGTTCTGGGCTGTGTTGAAGGTCCAGTCCAACTTAAAAGCTGTGTTTGATCAAATGCAACTGCTGATTAAACAGCGAGGACCATAAAAATGATGATGAATTTGTAAACTTAACCAGTTTGTAAATATGTATAAAATAAAACTTTTCCTTGCTTATGTTTTGGCCATAATATGTGGTGAGTAAATTCACACTTAGTGATTCTGAGAATTTACTGTGTGCCAGGCACTGTATTGGGCACTTTCATATTATTTTTTTATCTGATCCTCTTTACAACTACAGAAATTAAGAATTAGCACTTTTGCTTTCTAGAGAATAATAAGGGTTAAATAAGTGAAATAATTTGTCTAAAAATCACACTGCTAAGAAGTATTCAGATTTGAATTATAATTTCTGCTTCCAAATCCAGTTCTTCTGTAGCCATAGTATGCTTTCTTTCTTTTTCTTTTTGTAATTATTTCTTTGCTATCTTGTAAATCTTTCATTTAAAACCATGTTTTAAAGAGGAAAATATAAATTTTAGATTTTCACTTGGCTGCCATTGTGAAGTGGCTACAAGTTATCAAATCACAGAGGAGTTCGAGGCACCTGCGGGTGAAACTTTGAGTGAGTTTGTAGAAGTGTCTGGAGGTCAGTGCCCCTTGTTCTTATCAGACAGAAGCCCATTACAGAATTTCTTTAGACCGTTGTTCTCAGGAATGAATAACACAGGTCTGCCTCTGTTTGGCTAAAATGTGGGGAGTGTTTGGTTTGTGTTAAAATGCTAATCCCAAGGGCTAAATTAATTTTTATTTGATCTTAATCTTAATACTAACACATAATTTTATGTAACCTCCTCCCACATACCATGTGTCAGTGAAATCTATTAAATATTCTAGAAACTAACCTTTTGACAACTAAGCCACCATTTTACAGAGCATCATCTTACTATTTCACTTTTTATATTCAGATACATTAAATTCTTTTGGAGGACAGATAGGTCAGTGTGAAATGCCCAAGAATTCAGGAGAAACAGAACTCTTACTTTAATGGTTAGAGCTAGTTTTCCCATCCTAAATTCTCAAGACTCTGGGAAATAATTTGAACAGAGTGCAGATCACCTTCATGTGCAACTTGAAAGAATGGGATGAATTTGGCTTTGTTCGGGGCATATTGATAAAGTACTTGAAAAAGCAGATACAAAGAGCCGGAGAAATTATTTCTTGCAACTGTGGAGAACTAGAAATAGTTAAAATATTAGAAACCAGAAACCACAAACCACATTTATATTAGCAGAAATTGAAACAAAATGGGAGTTTAGATAAAATAAATAGCTCACCTTCTGAACTGTCAGATGTTGGCCTCGTGCTGCAGGAACAGCCTTCCTCAGGGCCTAACAGAGGCTTGTGTGGGTTCAGGGGCCTTGGAGCACATGGGAGCAGCTGTCCCATTACGGGGTGTCATGTGGCTCCGCTCCTCATTTTTCATTGCACATGTGCCATCCACATATAGTCTGGGGCACCTGACATCATCCACCAGCTTTAGTACTATTGTTTTATTTTGCAGCACACTTGCAAACATCTTCTGATTGATGCCCATGAAAGGGCTGTGGTTTTATTAGCATCTGTTACATCCTTGCTAAAGCAAACAGTCTTTTCTCCAGGTAGACTGTAAAGCATCAAGTAAATTATTTGACTTTATCTTCAAGTAAATTGTACCTACTTGCAGTGCCCAGTCTATGTCAGCCAGGTGTTATGCGCTGAGTGAATGCCAGTGGCCGGTAGATGAAAGGGCTGAGGGAGGACTGCTGTCAGTGTACAATCTGACTTTCCGAGGATGTGCCTGAGAACGTGGGAAGGTGCGTACGAGGTTCTGGTGTCAGTGCAGCCAGCTCACCATCCATCTTCAGGACTGTTCTACAGAAAGCTATACTTGAGTGAATATTGCAATCAGCTTGGAAGAAAGCTGAATGGGGAGTAAGAGAAGGGCCTTGGTGGAGCGGGTCTTATGTGAGTGGCTTTGTGTCCAGCCACCACTTGGCTCTAACTGTCTCGGGCCAGGGACTAAGCCTGGCTCACCAAGGTGAAAGTCATCTAAGAGGACATTTTCCTTATGAAAACAGGAAGCTGCAGAGTAAATTCCAAGGATGATGCTATAAAGCAAGAAAATTGTAGCCTTTTAGTTTTATTAGGCTCTTTTAATTGGTAGGAGCAAACACCTTCTAAGTTGTTTCAAACAGACAAACCAACCACAAAACAGAAACAAAATACCAGGCAATTTATTAGGAGGATGTATATGTGTGTATGGAGAGAGCTGGAAAGCTATTAAGAGGAACTAAGACTCTTCCCCCAGCCCCTGCTGGGTCTCTCTCAAGGATATCTTGGTCTGTATTTTAAAGTCCTTCTGCTTTTCCTGTGATTTGGGAAACTTCTACTTTAGGCTCCTCTGCCATCCCATTATGTCTGTTTTTATCATTGTTTCACAGGGTTCATGACATTGCTTTGCCATGGCCCCCAGTTAACTTCACATTGTGGATGAAGGACCTGCCCATGTTTTCATGGTTGTTGGCTCAGGTTCCTGAGAGAGGTTTGATGAGCTGGGATCTTTTTTCTAATTGGCCCAGAGTTCAGGCACTGGCCTGTTTAAGGATGGGCTGCTTTGGTCAGGTACCTACTTGTGGTCAACAGTACTGAGCTGTGCAAAGAGGAGCTGAGCTTGTGGTCATGGGAGGTTAATCTGAAAGAAAAGTTGGGCACTATGGATATGATTACTCGACATACCAAAGAAGGAAGTTTCACTGATTCTGCCTTTAGAAATCATTCACTGAGCAACATGGAAACCCTCTTCTAGAACATATTTAGTAAATAAAGCCAATTTGGTATCTGAAGATTTTTACTGTGGCCAAAGCAGGAGAACATTGGCCTTTATGCAAGGGAAATGACAGGCACATCTGGAAGTTATTCTGCTTTACAGTAGAAAAGAATTAGGAAACTGAGACAATTAAGGAGAGATGAACTTACCCTTTGTCACCAGAGATTTGAATATTAAGAATTTACTGTAACAAGGTGATGAATGTGATGGAGTTCCTTGGTAGCAGTTTTTTTGTGGACTCTGTCTAGATAATTTGGATAACTTTACACTGTAGTGTAACTCAGAATTATGAAAATAAGAAGATATTTCCTTATAAGCCAAAGACATCCTTCCTTTTTTTGTGTGAAGCATAACTTCCAAACTAAACTGCTTATTTCTAGTAACTTTTTAATAAGCTGTTATATATGTAACCAACAAGGCATCACCCCATAGGCAAAGACACCGTGTCCTACCCTGTTTACACCGGAAGCACCTCTGGTTCAGACTGTGTCTGTATTTTTTTGGCAAAAGTTGAGAAACTATTTTACTGTGTTCATACTTTGGGATTCTATTGCTACTATATAGTCATCTAATTTCATGAGGTCAATAATAAAAGCAGATCTTAAAATATACCCTTGATTTATCAGTAAGAAAATAAAGAAAGAACATTATGTTTAATAGACATGGAGGCAGTTTAGAGAACCGATAGCATTTAGGTAGTTGTCTATGTATTTTAAATAAATGGGACACAAGGGATAATAAATTGAACAAAAGAAAATTTGGCATCAGGCTACTTTTGTGAGTTGTTTGGATTTACATTGCAATCACAGGTCATCTCTATACAAGGAGCACTAAAATAATTGATTGATCTCCTGACCAATTATTGAAAACTGTTGGAAGGCCAGAGGGAAAAGACCAGTGTAAAGAAATCAAATACACTGACAGAAGGGAAAGACTAGGAATCATCACTCTCTAGCTTTTCTGAAGAAACATGGATAAGAAATCTTAACAAAATCAATTTGCAATCACTTGAAGAGAAGAAGGTTTTTTAACTGGGTAGCCTGACTTCATAAAGGACAGTCCTGTCCTACTAATCTAATTCTTTGAGATGAAAATGAAAGGCTGGGTAGATCAAGGAGAAAAAATTATATATAATTTCATTTAGACTGTGGAATGCCTGAGATAGTGGGCATCAGAGGCTCATTGTCCACCTGAGGACAAATATAAATCTGAGTTCAAGGCCAGTGTTACTTATATTTCTATCCACAGTCTTGTATTTGGATTGAAATGCATGGGTACTTCATTTGCTCACTGCATAGAGCTGGTGGGAGAACTAGCCAAGAAAGAGATAAGTAGAAAGAAGCTTTACATATATAGCTGCCCTGCCATACTGCCGTTCATTCTCATCATTTCTATGACACATATTCTACACCCCATGTTATCATTTAACTTAGGAAAATCATCAATTATTTTCTATAATTTGGGCTCATTTTCCATTAGCTCACCCTGAGGATGGGGATGATGAATTACACTTCCTCTATAGCAACTGATAGGCATTTAATAAATACTTGATTGATTAGCAAACAATTAATAAGATCATAAAGGACTGGGTATATGTTGTCCAATAGAAGACTGTATGGTAACAACGTGTACCACATCCATCACTAGTTAGCAGCGTCAGTGTGCTAGTGGGTAGATGCATAGGAGTGAAGCTTAAAAAACTCATGAAAATAATCTCAACTACCAGGCAGAGGTTTGACATTCACTCAATGACCGTTATCATTCTGTGGTTCACAGTTAAAACAGGAGGTGTAGATGGTTCAGGTGGGAGCTGTGGAGATGACCAAAGGAAGCTTGAGGTTGTGTGGCACGGTGGTCAAGTGTGTGCACTCTGGAGTCAGACCTAGGCTAGATTCTCAAACCAGCTGGGACCTCGGGTGAGTTGCTTACCTTCTCTAAAGCTCACTCTCTCTATTGGTGAAATGGAGAGAGGAATAAGGTTTACTTCATAGGGGTACGAGAATCAGTATAGCACCTAGTATACGACAAGCAACTCAATATTGTAATATGAACCATGCCAGTTGAGAAATAAAGGGGGTTGTTTCACATAAGATTTTGACAAACCATCATCCATCTTGATATCAGTTTGATTTTAGTTCCATAACATTTTTGAGGGCCTATTATGTGCCTTTCACAAAGGGAAGCACAAGGGCCGAAGGACTTACTCTGCAGCATAGTGGAATCAAGACACACATAGAGGAGGATTTCTGAAAGTCAGGATTGCTGGACTCCCTGGCCTGTGTAACTGAGGACAATTGTGGAATTTCCCTTGAGGACTTGGAAAATAATCTAGTTCTACCTCACATGCTTCCAAAGTGGTTTACTTGTGGTCCTGTTATAAGCTGGACTTGTGTTGTCTCAAGACACTCTGGTTAGTGTCTATTCTTTGAGATCTTGAGCTGGCACTATCTAATTGTTGAAACCGTGCTTAGAAAAGTTCAACATATTGGCACTTTTCAGCAGTAACCAATTAACATCAAAATGTCATTGCTGAGCCATAAGGATACCCCCATTTTGTTCTGTGAGGGTAGATCAGAATCCACAGCCAGCTAATGTGAGTCTGATAGTTCAGGTGAGTTTCTACTACCAGCTCTAAAGATAATGAGACTGTCTGAGACTCATACTTGTCTGGGATGATTCATCTATAGGCAGAGGCCCCCTGGTGAAGGATCCAGATTAGAGTAATAAATGCTATGTCTGATTGTAACAGAGCTTTGTCCTCCAGAGAGTCTGATGAGGATGGGTGAAAGAATAAGCTCTGGGCTTCTGTGCATTTGAAATGCCAATTGGCATTTTCTTTTAAAGAGCTCTTTTGTTCTGCTTGCATGCTTCCACCAGAGGAAAAGTATTGAAGTGAAATTCTGTGAACTGTAGAAATATTGGAGACCACTGAATGCGACTTAAAAACAAGTACATAACAAACTTCAAAATAAGAATGAATACATGGGCCATCCCTTTACTTGTCAAGTTCTTATTTGCAGGAAAAATCTTGCCAACTGCGATATCCCCCTGGAGTGATGGCTGCTGCTCATCCCTGCTCAGCCGTCTTCCAGAGTCAAGGAGATGTTGACAGCGTTTCAGCTGCCCAAGGCCCCAGAGAGGAGAATGGAAACACTGGGTGGGCTAAGGGTGTAGGCTAGTTAGGACATTCCACTGGGGTCTTTGTCCAGGGAATGAGGGCTGTGGGAAAAGGGAGACAAAGAAGGAAGAGGCCCCAACCTGGGAGGCCATGCTGATGACAGCAGTGACGAGGTGGTCCCAGGGATGCCGGCAGGGCTGGTGTTGCTAAGTCAGGCTGGGTAGAGAGAGTGCTTTGACTGTGTTAGAAACTTGATCCCCAGTATTCTGTACCTTCTAAACCAACCATTCCTTCTTTGTGTAGATAAAGAAATGAAAATTCTATTTTTTAGGGGTATGGTCAAAATTGTATGGTAAGAAAAATAGTTTTAGTGTGGTTCTCCCTAAATCAGGTTAGGAGCTGGGGATCAGTTCTAGTGGATTGTTTTACTCTCAAGGAGACTTCATATACCTATGACCCCAGGATGTCAGGAAAAGACAACAAAGGGTAAGCAGTGGGAACTCTGAACTCTTGATGGTTCATTTTTAGTGCTAATAACCAGTAGCCATAAAAGAGGCATAGCAAAAGTGAGAGTTTAATAATGCTAGAAAAGGGGAGCAATTTTTAGTATAAAATGAACAAAGAAAATCTCAAATAAACTTGAATGCAGCCAAATACTGGACACTATTTTCACCCTGCTGACGCCAGGCATACAGGTATCTGAACAGTGAGTCTAGGGGGGATTAGAAGGCTTATCCTTACCATGAGGCTTCCTGCCACAGGGTTGGGGCCAGCAGGCTATGAGAAACCAGTTGTAGTCCATGTAACCCACTCGGTGTGATTCAGATTGGTAGGGCATGCAGGGTTTGATATCATAGTGGACAAAGCAACATACACCTATTGGCACTAGTAATGTGCTAGTCATCTCACAGATTAGGGCGGGAAGAGGGTCCAGTCACAGCTGGCATCTGTAGATATAGGAGCAGGGTTCAGCTGCAAGGGTGTTAGCAGTTTGTGAAGACTGCAAAACAGAAGTTCTGAGTAGGGCTCCTCGCCCAACAGGGATGGAATGACACTCAGGACATGAGGAAGAAACTGAGTCCCTGGGTTGGGCACATGGTGAGGACGTTAGGAAGAAGGGTTCTGGGTGGGTATGTTTGCACCCAGCCAGCCTCCAAATACTGGGCTTAGAGTAGCCCAGGCAGCTGTGGATGTGGTGAGTCCTGGCCAGTCCTGGTTTAAAGATTGGAGGGCACGCCAGTTTTATTCCTGCAGTCGAGTGAGGCCAAGACCGGCAGGTGCTAACAAGCTGTTGAAGATAGACAGATAGTTAATCTGCCTGTATGCAATTTTATGTTCATTTCTGGAGCCCTTCAAAATGCGTTGCCTCTTTTAGACAGAGGACCAAAATGGGTTTGGGAGATGTGAATACACTCAGAGCTGCGTCATTTGTAGCAGCCACACGGCGCTGTCCGTGAGGAAGTCATGATCAGTTTCCAGTGCAGGGACTTAGGAAAACCAACCTCTGGGTGTTTGGTGAGAAAAGCTTTTGCAGAAAACTTCTCTTTGCCACTGGAGACAATGGCTTGTTAACCTGTGCCAAATGGGCGTGATTGATCCAAATTGTAAATTCAGCGATACTTTGCCTTTCTGTGTGGAGCAGGGACAGGACAAAGAGACCTTTGTTTTCCAGAGACCCATGTGTATGAATCAGTATCTAGAAACAGTACTTTTGTTATTTTTAGCAACTCATAGCTTGATCAAATATAAAATGCCTTTTCTACCCTTTCCCTCTCCTGGCACCTCCCCACTTCTCTATTCCCATTGGTGTATGAACGTGATGTTCTGATCAAATAGGTATGAAGAGATGGAAAAGTTAATTTATTGGAGACAAATATAAACATCTCTACTTTGAAAAATGCTGCTGGTACATCAAGTACCATTACAGGCTTGTACTTAACTCTGTTCTTTAATGATTATCACAATTCTTCTGTAAATTTGACCCTCGTGGCTTAAGTTTAATGGGGAGATTTTTGTTGTTGTTGTTAATCCTCACCTGAGGATACTTTTCCATTGGTTTTAGATAGAGTGGAAGGGAGAGAGAGAGAGAAAAAAAAACCAAAAACATCAAAGTGAGAGAGACACATTGTTTGGCTGCCTCCTACACAGCCCCAATCAGGGCAGGGGATCGAACCCGCAAGCCAGGCACATGCCCTTGCCGGGGACTGAACCCGAGATCCTTTAGTCCCAGGGCTGAGACTCCAACTGCTGAGCCAAACCGGCCAGGGTTCAATGGGAAGATTTGGAGGCATAAATAGTTTTGGATTTAGTATTTCACACATAGTAAAAAATGTTTTCTTCCCCCCCTAGATGGTTTTATTTTTATGATGGCTTTCTTTTTAGCCTATAAAATGCCCAGATCTGTATTAGTGTTGAACACACTTGACTTTGTAAACTTGTCTAAATACATCTCATCTGATATTGATAATCCTACTGCCTAATTAATACTGTTAGTTTCATCTTTACATTATTTTTCTCCATCCATTTCATTTCTTTTTCAGCTTCCTCTGCTCCCCTACCTTCCTCCCTTGTGTTTATTTAAAAGTACATTTATTCAGTCACAGAACTTGATTGTTGCTGAACTTGACAGCTTGCTCTTTTATAGAAAAGAACCTCTTAATGAAAATACAAGTCAATCCATCTGAGAGCGGTTTTGATATGCATAATGGAGCAGGCCATTTAATTTAAAATGAAATGAAATAGCCTTGTTAGGGTTTTGGCAGTACCAATACTTTACAGAGGAGCACAGACGCATTCCAGAAGTTCTCTTGCTATTCTCTAGGCCCTTTGATCCCAGACTTTAATTCTGTAATTCGTTTGGGCATCTCGGCGAGAGAGGGTCTGCCTTTTTATTCTTTCCCTCTTGTTGCCCTTCTGTTGCTTATAAGCTTTCTTCTTAAATTGTCTCTGAGACCCAGACTGGGAAGAGCCTTGTAGGCATTCTCAAAGTGGATACCTTTAGTTTGTTTCTCAGCTGTGGCTTAAAGTTGGTGATTGAAGCACTTCCAAACGGGAGACTCAGTCAGCGAGGAAAATGGGGCAAAATTCAAGGAGAGAGCAAAATTATCTTCTGAAAGAACAAATATTCAAAAGAACGCTGGCTTCTGCGAGGAGTTGTTTAGTCATCCAGAATGGCTCTTTAAACTAGCCCAATCTGCTGGAATTTCTGTTCATGGGCTTTTGAAAACCCAGTGTGTCCTCCTTTGTATTTAAAGGTTTAAAAAAAATGGGCCTGGCATTTAACAAGCAGGAAAGATCATAATTCTCCACCATTAAGCTTCCACTGAGTGTTTCAGTCATGATATTTCTGATTAATGATGAGGCTGGAGAACACTGGGCATTTTCTCTGTCTTGCAAAGTATTGCTGACAAAACTCAGACACAATTCAAAACCAGTCTCAAAAGCGAACACCAGCCTCAGTCATCTGAACAAATGATAGTGTGGTATCAGATTTTGTAGTCACCATAAGGGGAGTCTCTTGGAATTAAGTGGGGAGGGAAAATCCTTTCCTTATTTTAGTAGAGGAAAGAGATTTTTATCTCTCATATTCTGCTTCTGCTCTGTGTTCAGGGTGGAGGAATGAAAGAATAAATACCAGGACTTTCCTTAGGGCGGCCGGGGTAACCTGTCCTCTCATCCCATCGTTGCCACACTTCTAACTCTGGTGGTCATGTAGAAAGTTTACAGCAAAAACCTAGTGGTTCTAGCCTTGCATCAGACACACAGATCCTCCTCTAACTGAAGTTAGAAGGAGAACAGAAGGATTTTCTTTACTTGTGTCCTAGGAAGAGAGACTAGAAGGAAAACCAGATTTATTTAATCTAAAACTACATTAGTGTCCTAGGAGAATCATAAACCCTATGATGTTATAAAGTACCAACATTTAATAATGTGAAAGACTTTGTGAGACTAGAAAGATATCATCTCAATTGGATAGCCAACAAAGAGAAATCAGATTTGAGGATTATCTGGCTGCAATATCAATTACCACATTATTTAACTGAACAAGTATCTGCTGAGAGCCCACGATGGGCCAGGACCTATTCTTTGTTGAGCATAGACTGCAGGGGGCTGGGGCTAAGGCAGGGAGGACAGTTCGGAGGCCCTTGTGGTGACTGGGTGAAGGATGATGGTGGCTCAGTCGGTGAGGAAGGTTGTATTCTAGATACACTCTGAAGGTCAGCACTCAGATTCTTGATTGGATAGAGGGTTCCAGAGGAAGAGGGGAGTTGGAACTGGAAGGATAGAGTTGCCTTTAACTGCAATGGGAAAGGCCAAGTTCAGTTTTGGAAATGCTGGAGATGTTTCTAAAGATATTTGAGTGGACATGTAGAATAGGCAGTTTGACGTAGAAGTCTGATGTTTTGGAGGAAAGAAGTGTGAAAGTGGTCGGCCTATAAATCGGATTTAAATCGGGAGACTGGCTGGGATCTCTGAAGAGGCGAACATTGATAGGAACGAGATGAGGACCAAGGTTTGACCCTGGAGCACTCGTCTGAAGGAAGAGGAGGGACCAGCAAAGGAGACAGAGGAGCAGCAGCCAGGAAGATAGGAGGAAAGTCAAGAAATGTGAAGCCCTGGAAACCAAGAGAAGAAAGCCTACCTAATTCTTTCAACAATAAAATTTTTAAAAAGAAAAAAAAAGGAAACCTATCTAGGAGTGCGTGATCGATCAGCCATGTCAAATGTGCTTATAGGTAAGGAGGGCTGCAGATGGATGCTGCTGTTAGCAATGTCATGGTCACCTGGCCTCTTACAAGAGGAGTTTTAGTGGAGTAGGGGGTGAAAGTGTGGTTGGAGTTAGTGTAAGAGAGAATGGGGGAAAGGGAATTAGGAGAAGTGAGTCCAGATGATGCTTTTAAGGAATTGGCTGCAAAGAAGAGTAGAGGAGGGGCCAGTAGCATTATCTGCCTCTCTGGCTGGTTCCAAGGAGGGTCCCCTCACATTTTATACAAGTACAGTTAATATATAACTATTCAGGCACACTGGATTTTTAAGTTAGGTATGTATCATCAGCATAGAACTATGGAACCAGATGAGACTGTCAAGGTCATTTCAGTTCATCTCTCACCAATAAAGGAATCTTCCTTATAATATTAATATAAAAAATACTGTGTTTTTTCATATGCCATCTAGGGATCCAGAGAAGAATAAGGCACAATTCCTGCTCTTGAGGAACATATATTTTTAGTGGGAGAGAGCAGGCATTTATGCTTCCTGTGCAATAAATCTTATGATAGAGGCACTACAAAATATTGTGAAAGCACAAGGGAAAGGAAACTTGACTTGGGGAAGTTAGAAAAGACAATATGCACAAAGAACTGACATCTAAACTAGATCTTAAAGATGAGCATGACGTTTTCCAGACAGAGTGCTGGCGAGAATCCCTTTCTCCAATGATAATCCACTTCTGTTTGAATGCTGAATTGCTGCAGAGAGCTCACCACATTGTGAGGCTAATTCTATTTTAAATAGGTACAATTGTTGCAAATCCACTTATTATATTGAACCCGATATTGCCTTCTAATATTTCTACTCATTATTCTCAGTTTTCTCCTCTGTTGCTAATGGTCAAAGATTTCTTTTTCTACCATATAGGTCATTTCTGTATTTGAAAATAGATATTATGTTCTCTTTTAAGTCATCTCTTTCTGTGTTGAAAATCAGGAAAGTGGAAAGTCTCAGGTTGGATTCCCTGGGCAGCAGACTCTGAGAACGAGGTGGGTGTGCAGGCGGTTTATTAGGGAGTGCTCTTGAGATTAAGGAGTACTTTTGACATCAATGCTGTGAAAGGGACAGGAAGATTGGGCAGGAGTGGGCAGAGGAAGCAGTAGAGGTGTGATGCAGTTTTTTATTTTTATTAAAACTTTTTTTCCTTTATTGATTTTAGAGAGAGAGGAAGTGAGAGGGAGAGAGACAGAAACATCGATGGGAGAGAACATTGATTGGCCACCTCCTGCATGCCCCCCACTGGGTATCGGGCCCACAACCTGGACATGTGTCTGGACTGGGAATTGAACTGGCGACCTCTTGGTGCATGAGCTGAGGCTCAACCAGTTAGCCACACCGGCCGGACGAGGTGTGATGCAGTTTTAATGGAAGCTCCAACCAACCATATTAGGAATTCTGAAATAGACTGATACTTCTGAGCTATCCAGAGTTAGGGCATTCTCAATAGCTGGAGTAACTAATCTTTTATTTCTGAAATGTGTCTGTAGGGGACCTGGGTAATGCAGAAGGATATCATGTGCTGTTAATTCTTTTGGCAGTTATTTTCTGAGACAGATAATACAATGAAAAAGTACCTGTTTTTGTTTTTTTTGTTTGTTTGTTTCTTCTTATTAGCAACCAACACCATGAACATCAAAGTGATGGGGGTTCAAGATCATGGTTCTAGACTGATGAGGTCTAATGTACAATTGAACTTTTCCTGTGCCAGTTGCTCATCTCAGTCATGGTGGCCCTTTGTACAGGAATGTTTTAAAGATACTCTCAAGGCAAGTTGAAGAAGTACATTCATGCAAAAGTGTGACTGGGAATCTTTAGGAGGAGGAGACTGCTCCAAAGACCTGTGCACATCACCATTTTGTAATGATATTAGGAGAGATAAGTGTAAGTGGGGAAGCATAGGGAGCTGCAAACAGAATCATATCCCTGTCCTTCATCCTAGAAGATGACACTTCTTGTGGTGATGACAATGCTTGCTTGGTGCCTGCAAAGATGGATGTGTGGCCAGCAGCTTTTTCTACTCCATGTGCACATGAAGACTGCTCTTTGATTTGCAGCTGTGGCCATAATTCTCAAAGCCTGCCACTGCTTGAAAGTTATAGTTAGCCCAAGGCTTTGTTGAATACAGTTGTCCCATTCTTGATTACTGTACACCAGATTGATGTGTCAACTAAATTAATAACTCTGGACCGCTCATTATACCTGGAAACATTAGTCCAAGCTATAACTCTGTCTCTTGAATTCTGCTTGGCCTCATTAACCTTCTATTGATGCCACAGATAAAATTGTCATGTAAGGCATTCTTATTTAATGAAGATTGTCAAGATAAAATGGTGGAACTGGGCCTTGATGGGAGCAGAGGAGTCAGAAAAGGGATGACTATAGAGAATGATAGAATTAAAAGTCAGATGAAGACATGGGAGGGGTGAGATAGAGCCATATTATTTTTTCTCTTTTCTTGCAATCCCCATACATTGGCTTTCTTCACATAGTAGCTGGCAGTTTCTTTAAGAGCTCATTTATAATTGTGAGAAAATTTATCAGAAGAGTAAGAGAGGAGAGAGTCAAGTTGGTATAGAATAGATTGGTTTTCTTCTCAATTCAATCTCATTAGCATAGGCTCATTTACCATGGACCCCCATAGGTTTACTCTCAAGGCTATCTCTCCCTGTATATTTGAATCATCTGTGGTTTCACTGAAGAAGGAACTATGTGGATATTCAAGAATGTCCTTGTGATAAGACATGTTCATTTAGCACAGAATGGATAGACTTTGTTTATAATTGGGATCCCTTTCATCCTAAGCCTGTACATTTGAAGGTATATTTGAAGCCTTTGTCACTTTGTTGTATCTACTAGGCTTGTGAAAACTCAAGTGATAACAGGTCTCATTTGAGAATCTCCAAAATTCCCTTGAGTTGGAAGTATAACAAGAAAAACAAATGACTTTTTAAGTGGTGGCCATTCTGGGAGGGTTGTTCTGTTTCTTGCCTTCCTGTCCTATTGTTGTGGTTCTCTGTAGGCTCCTGACAAGTCTTGAAATAACTAAGCCTTGTTTTGGGATGCCCACCATATCCCATAACCTAAGGACAAGGTTGCCTTCACCAGAAGAGGCGTACTTGGATTGCAGTAGGAGAAAATCAGGAGCAGGGGCTGGCCGCAGTTTGGAGTAGACACACATGAAGTTATTATTTTAGTGAAAATTATTCCTACTCCCCTTTCCACCCACTCTTGGTGCCCAACCCTCTATACAGGTCTGAGTTACATGGTCTTATGGGGTTCCTCTTTGACCACATGTTTAAGCTAGGAAAGGAAGTCATGATAAGCATCACCGCCAATGACTAAGCATCTACTGTTTCATTCTGGAGAGCCTGTGGGGAATGTGAAAAGTTCAAGCCATGCAAAGCAGCAACAGCTCTGGCAGAGCAGAGGGGCTGGCAGCTTTCATTGCCGAACCAGTGTCTTTGGACACCAGCTCGACATTTCACAACCTGCATTTTTTTTCAGTAGTGGATACTGCCAAAATACTCAGCAAGCTCTCACGTGTACAACAATATGCTCCTGAACTAAGAAATAACTGTACCATTTGTTTAAAAGCTTGGTCTCTTGTAACTGTACTTTGAAGCTCTAGTCTGGGGGATAAAAACAAAACAAACAAACAAAAAAACCTGCCACTTTGACATAGTTTTGTTAGCCTGGATGGTTATAGAATGGAGATGAATCATCAGATAGAAGATGGGGCACTGACCAGGAAAAGGGATACCACTACCCAGGAGGAAGTCAGGGAGAATGGATGGAGAGAGAAGGACAAGAGTCTTCATTGTGTGGTTTCAGGTTCTTCTCGTTGAAAGATGGAGATAAAATGCAGGGCTTGACATCTCAGAACAGCAAGAGAAACACAACTTCAGATGGGAGAAATTTAAAATGGCTCCTTTCTCAAAATAGGAAAGAAACCAGAAGCTGTTCAGAATTGACAGAGGGTTGTGTGTGTGATTCATAGGTCAGACCAAGACCTGTGGCATTGTGTATCTAAGAGAAAGAATAACAATATATGTTGCTCTAAAATAAAGCATAATCACATAACAGCTTGGATACAAGTCATTTTAACTTGTGGCTTAGATATGCTGTTTAAGCCTTACTCTAAGTTGTGTATCTCATTATCAGAATAGAAGATAGACGTAAAACTAACTGTGCTATTAATGTAACAGATATACCTTTATAGAAAATATACTGACCAAAGCTTGTACTATACATACTTCTCCTTAATATCCCTGCTGAATACCACCCACCTGCTGGGCCAATGTGCCAATACTACCTTCAGAAGTAGGGTTAAGTGTCGATTGTTGGCACTTTGGATTATTCACTGACAGTGATACACATCCATGACTGATAGTCCAAAAGGCTCAAAGAGTGGAACGTGTGTGTATTTTTATATTTCATTTGACAGTAAAACCTAACCTGAGCTGACATGAGACCACTTAGAGTCTTTACCCCACTTTATGAAACTCTTCAGATGTTTTACTATAGAGATACTAGCATATTGGATTTTAGGAAGCTGCCTTGGGCTTTGTAGTAGCCCCAAAGATTTCAGACAAGGAGAGTATAGATCTATGTTGAATTTCTCTGGAGTCTAGGAGGTAGTTTTAGGAAGAAAGGTATTAATATTTGCAACTTAAACATGTTCAATTTTAAAGGCATTACGTGAAAATGTAAATAATGGACCCAAACATTTCTATCCAATTGGTTCAAATTTTTCTTTACCATCTTTGGTTTGATTTCTCTCTCTCTCTCTCTCTCTTTCTTTTTTTTTTTTTACATTTTTACTATTCTAGGATGAATCTTCCATGTTCTTCCAGTTTGGCCCATCAATTGAACAGCAAGCTTCCGTAATGCTCAACATCATGGAAGAGTATGACTGGTACATCTTTTCTATTGTCACCACCTACTTCCCTGGCTACCAGGACTTTGTAAATAAGATTCGCAGCACCATTGAGAATAGCTTCGTGGGCTGGGAGTTAGAGGAAGTTCTCTTGCTGGATATGTCCCTGGATGATGGAGATTCTAAGATTCAGAACCAGCTCAAGAAACTTCAAAGCCCCATCATTCTTCTTTATTGTACAAAGGAAGAGGCCACCTACATCTTTGAAGTGGCTAACTCAGTAGGGCTGACCGGCTGCGGCTACACGTGGATTGTGCCTAGTCTAGTGGCAGGGGATACAGACACAGTGCCCTCTGAGTTCCCCACAGGGCTCATCTCTGTGTCCTACGATGAATGGGACTACGGCCTCCCTGCCAGAGTGAGGGATGGAATTGCCATAATCACCACCGCTGCTTCCGACATGCTGTCTGAACACAGCTTCATCCCTGAGCCCAAGAGCAGTTGTTACAACACCCACGAGAAGAGAATCTACCAGTCCAACATGCTAAATAGGTGAGTATGGCACAGAGGGCACACTGTTGGTGGAGGTCAGAGTTCAGCTTCCAGTACTGGGGTTGGACCCTCGGAAACTGTGGGAAGAGTCGAAGGCCACTGGGTTGGCAGCAATGGTGTGAGTGTTTCAGATCTAGAACTTGCTGTGTCTGTGCTCTTGTTCTGAGAAATACAGAACAGCTCCCACTTACGGAGCGCTTACCATGTGCTCGGTGTTACTCTGTGTATTGCATGTATTATTATTATTTTTTACCTCATTTTATCCTCAAAGCAACAACTCTAGTAAGCAGGTTTAAAAAATTGTTACCATTTTACAATATAAGAGAATAAGGCTTGTAGGTGTAAATTGTCCAAAGTCACACTGCAAGTGAGTGGCTCACCGGGAGTCGAACCCTCTCGTCACCACACACTTGATGACACTGAAAGGCACAATAGGACAGACACAAGAGAGAACCAGCCTGCTTACCTGCGGAGTGCTGCTATACCAGGACAGAATGGAGAACAGGTTACATGGGTGTGTAGGCAAATGAAGAGGCAGCTTCCCTCTCTTTTGCCTTCAAAAGTGAGAGTGCAGCGGCAGAGGCGGCTTTTATGGCTGCTCTTAGTCCGGTTTATTCAGTGAGAAGATGAGGGTGGAGTTCTGCTCCCCTGACCTCACCTCATAGCCTAGCCACAACTGCAGCACATCCTCAAAGGGGGGTAATTATGTGACTGGGTGGGGCATAACATTCTATAGGATGCTATAGGATTGTTATTATTATTTTTTATCCTCACCCGAGGACATTTTTCCATTTTTTGTTCAGATAGAGTGGGAGGAAAAGAGAGAGAGAGAGAGAAACATTGATGTGAAAGGGACACATCGAGTGGTTGCCACCCACGCGACCCAACAAGGGCTGGGAACAAACTGCAACCAAGGTACATGCCCTTAGCAGAAACCAAAGCCGGGTCTCTCTGGACCGCAGGCCGACACTCCAACTGCTGACCCAAATTGGCCAGGGCTCTATAGGATGCTTTTACAGTCTAGTTATTTATATAAAACTGCTACATGTGCACATTGTAAAAATTCAAACAATATAGAAGAGCACAAAAAAGAAAGTAAAAATTATCTTAAACCCAGCTAATGAGAGACACTCAATGTTGAAAGAATCAGTGAACTTTTTTCTAGACATGTCCCTGTGCATGGATACCTGTGTGGGTATCAATCTACAATTTTACTTAAATGGAAATTTATACGTGCTATTTGATAACTTGACTTTCTTTCACTCAACAATATGTTTTGGACATCCATTTTAAATTTACCAACTGTACTAGACACATAGAAGGGTATTCAGAAAAACTTAATACATGCTTAGGTACCTACTATTCAGCTTAAGAAATAAAATATTAGAAAGTGTACTCTGGGGTGGTTGACACACCTTTGATGGACATTGACTGAGCCTACTTACCCTTCTTTAACTTCTGGAAGCGAGTTGGACGGTTGCCTCTCAGCTAAGCTCCTAAATTCAGGTTGAAACTAAAACCAGTGTTAATGTAGCTGCATCTGTGATCCAGTCCTAATATTCTCCCACCTTGAACTTGGCTCTTCCTGCCATCCCTAGTTATCAGTGCTTGTTCGGTATTGACTGTCTTGGTTTTCTTCCTACTTCTGGTACTTCTGTCTCAGGCTCCTTGGCACACTCTTCTTCCTCTACACACCTCTTAAATATTAGTGCTTCTCAGGGCTCTGTTCTAGACCGTCTTCTTTTCTTACCAGTTGCCAAGCATATGATTAATGTCTGTGAGTTCCCCCAGATTGATATCTCTGGCTGTAGTCTCTTGCTTGAGCCCCAGGTCTGTCTCTAATAGTTACAATCTCTAATTGTAACTATGTTTCTTTAGAACGCATCATAGCCAGAACTGACCTGCTTTCTCCTCCCACTTCTTCTAGCCAAATCTGCACCACTTATAAAGGGTACATCCCATTACCCAGTTGCCTAAAATAAAAATTTCCGGTGTCCTTAATTCTATATCCCTGACACCTAATAGCCAAGCATGCCATTTTCTGTGGATTTCCTCTGGAGTGCTTTCACTTATTTTCATTTCTACCATATCTCAGTCCATCTCTTCTTACCTGCATTGCTGCAGGGCCTCTTAAATATCTTCTGGCTCCCAGTTCTCCTTTTCAATCTACATTGCAGCCAGAGTGATCTAAAATGAAATATGATGTCATCACTCTCCTGCTCACTACCTACCATCAAGTCCCATCTCCTTAGTATGATTTACAAAGTCTTCCACAGCACAGGCCCTCCTCTTTCCAAAACTCTCATGCGACTCTCTGCCTCAAAGCCGCATTCCCGCAACACTGACCTCACTTTAGTTCCTTGAGAATACCATGCTCTCCCTCACTCCCAGCTCTTTTCTCCTCCTTGGGTATACAGCCCAGGTGCCCCTTCCCACCAATACACACATACAGATGTTCCTTTACCTGTCTCAAACTCTTCATCCTTCATGTTTCAGTCTTGGCATCTCATCCAGTAGGAAGGTTTTCCTGAGCCCTGGACTAGCATCGCCCTGTAATGTGTCTTCACTGCATTTTGTGTTTTTCCCATGAAGCCACTTTTCAGACTGTTATAATTACATGCTTTATTGTCTCTCTTCCTAGTAAGTTCTGTGAAAGCAGTGATCTTTCTGTCTTACTCATTTCCATGCCCCCCCTCCCCCCCCAGCACAGTGTGTGTCCCAGGGAAGACACCTGGAGTGAATGAATGACATCCTTCAAGATGCTGAGCTATCCAGCACACACCTACCCTACAGGAGCTTCCTTGTTCCACTCCTCTTTGCAAGATACTAGAGATTTTCTTTAAAAACTTACAGTTTACTCTGTTCTATACATTCATGTTTTCCCCACTGTTTTTAGTGTTAAATTCAAATCTGATTTAGACTATTTTACATTATTTGAAGTGTTTGTTCATTTAAAGAATGCTAACAATCAAAGAATATTGAGGCTTAAAATATTTGCTAAACAACACAAAGAAATCAAGTGGATATCACTGATACTGGACACAGTGGGTCTGAAGCCACCTATCACTACTTGAGCCAAATTAAGCAGAGACAGGGTTGAATCATATATGAGTGTTTATTCCAATAATGCCAGCAGTATGGGGAGAGCGGTCGGTCACCCTGTAAATTCTGCTCGGACAGCTCTCACCAGTTGGCTGATTATGGGTGAGGGAGAAATCTATGTGTAGCTGCGAGTATACCAGGGAGAAGGGAAGGTAAAGTCTGCAGTCTGGCTTTCAGGAGCTCAGCGTCCGGTAACAAGGTAACTAATCTATGATGTTATAAACAGCTTAGCCCATTCCTGGGACCAGATAAAGGTCAGCATTCCTGAGCAAACTCCCGGAGGTGGGTGGGTTAGATCTGGGCACAGCAACCAAGTCAAAACATGTTCTTGGTCTGCTGCTAAAATGTGTTTCATTTCTGAGTAATAGACCCATCCAGGCTCTGAAGCATCTTCTCTATTTTTACAGCCCTGTTTTTCTCCTGCAGCACATTCTCCAGTTTCCCAGGGTCTGTAAGAAAATCTCTTCTTTGTAGTTAGTAAGGTGAATAATAATTAGACAGCTGTGGTTCTGTTTATATTACGTGCCCCTCCCCTATTATTACCTTAAAGTCCATAAACATGGTCCAGGAATGCCTGCTTTTATCTTAAAACTTCCTGTGGGTAAACAAGTATCTGTAGATATTATTATTTCTCTTTGGCTTACTTTACATTAGAATGTAAATGTTACTTCTCAAGCCTGGCCTCTAACCACTATATCTTTAAAACCACAGTTAGTTTTAACCTTTGTTGCCATCACTTAGAGCAATGGTTCTCAACCTTCCTAATGCCGTGACCCTTTAATACAGTTCCTCATGTTGTATGTGGGCGTATCTACATGTGGGCGTATCTGCATGTGGGCAGACCCGCCTGGAGACGGTAGAGCAATGGTTCCTAAGACCATTGGAAATATGTATTTTCTGATGGTCTTAAGCGACCCCTGTGAAAGGGTTGTTCGACCCCCAAAGGGGTCGCGACCCATAGGTTGAGAGCCGCCGACTTAGAGGTTACTGTCAAGATAGCCACAAATGCCCACCTCCATCTCCTTAAGTATAGCACTCTTAAAAGGAACAAGGAATACACAGTGCAAAGTATTCATAAATTCCTCGAGTACCAGTGTGGAGCAGGGATAGAAAGTCCACCTTCACTTGATTCCCCAAGTATACCGTGTAAACTGTGTCTTCAGACTTATGAACGTACTTTTCCATTACGACATTTCCTCTGTGAACTTTCTCTTCTGCTCCAGCTCCATGATTTCTCCAGAGTTCTGTATCTGCCTCTGAGGACATCTTCTCTTGGCTCTCTCCCTGCCCATATCCCTGTATCCCTCAGCCGTCTCCACTGTCTTTTCTTTCCTCCCCCCAAATGTGTCTTCTCATGGTTCTTGAATTCAATCCCTAGCCTCTCTTGGGAACACATTAATATGCTTTTCTTTTAGGACCCAGAAAGGATTGGGGTTGACCAACAGGACAAAAAGGAGCTATCCTCAAAATCTGAGCTGTTATCACCAGGCACAGCACTCAACGGCATCGGTGGGATTCAGCTAAGCACGCAGTCCCTGTTCTTTCTACTTATCCTGGACTGAAATCAGATTCTTCCTCCCTCTGAGCTCTGGTCTCACAGGGTCACTCTTTCAAATGACAAAACAAGCAGATACACCATTTAGCCATAGTAGGAAATCTTTGCAAAATATTGTTGTTGCAAATGGTTGTTTTTGAGGATGGCCCTCTGTTGGCCTGCTGCTCACCTCTCTGTAACAGCCCCTCAGGGTATCTGAGAGTGACCCAGCCCTAGGAAGGCACCAGGAGTACGGAGTTAGGAAAGGGTTCTCCTCTTTCCCTCTGAATACCCAGTAGCATCAACAGGCCCTGTCCTCCCTAGAAGCATTATAACGGGAGGTGAAGCTCTCCTTTATATCTACCAGACTGTGGCTTTTTTTTTTGTTGTTTTTCCTCATGTGAGTCAAGTTTATAAGTCTAGATTTAGGGAACAGGGACAGGCTCTGTGATATCCTTGAATGCTGAAAAATGTCGCATATTGAAGTGATTCACTTGTTACTGAAGGAAGAATTTTAAAAAAATGACGTATAAGCATTCTCAGAGAGAAGTCTTAAAATGAGCTATTTTACTATACTATTAAATAAATGTTATTTATTATGTGTCAATCCAAACTCCTAACTGATTACTTCTTAGTTCCTTGAAGTTCGTTCAGCTATAGACTTGTTGACTATCTCTAGATAATCTTCAGACTGCTGGACAAGGCTTTTTACCTGAGTAGCAAGAAAAATACAGAAACTCAGTTACATTTGAATTTCAGATAAACAACGGATCATTTTATTAGCGTCTGTCGCAAATATTGCACAGAACATGCTGATACGAAAAGACAATTTGTTGTTTATCTGAAATTCAAATTTAACAAGGTTCCTTTTTTTTTTTTTTTTGCTGAATATGACAACCCTGTTTTGTACACTGACTAATAAGAATTAATTTTCTATTGGAACTTTGTAGCTTTCTTTTATGCCTTATTAGTAAATGTTCAACAGTGCCCTATATCAGCGATTTTCAATCTTTTTCATCTCATGGCACACATAAACTAATTAATGAAATTCTGTGGCACACCAAAAAATATATATTTTTGTCAATCTGACAAAAAAAAAGGGTATAATTTTGATTCTTTCACACTGGAAAGCTGTTTTTGTGCTGGCCATTGTCATTTCTTTATTTGACAATCTAAGGGAAAAGAGGTCATACCCCTGACCAAATAGTGAGATATTTCATGTTTTAAAAAATCTTGTGGCACACCGGTTGAAAATCACTGCCCTGTACCATAGTCTAAGACATGCTTAGAGATTTTTTTATTCCAACTGGGAATTTTATTTGATTGAAAGAGTTAGAGAATTTCTTATGTGTGCATTCTCTAAGTGAAGGACCCTCTTAGTTCTTGAGAAAAATCTGAAAACCTTTTGGTACCAGATTATCTGAGAGCGTTGGAAAGGGATTTGGCCAGTTGTCTAAACCCTTCCTTTTCTCCCTGAGCTAGAGAAGTATTGTTAGTTGTTAGTTGTTAGCAGGCACACGTCCATATTTTCCCTTTATCATTTCCTGGGCGGGGGGTGGGGGGGTGCAGTTAATGGTCATTTTCCTTTTCAATGTGCTCCCCAATACTCCACTAATCTGTTTCTGTCATTCAGGTGAGGGCACACCTGCCACTCATGTCTAGGCGCTCTCTGTCCTGAGGGTCCAGTGTTCCTTCTCCATGAATTCATACAGGCCAATGTTTGGAGCTTGTAGAAAAAGCAGATGCTCTTTGAAATGGCTGGATGTCAACATAACAAACTTCCTAATTATTTTCCCCAGTGTCCACAGTTTTTCTATGCATTGTATATTTTGCACTCACCCATCCCTGTTCTTTCTTCCCCATTAAAGTAGCCATCTCAAAAGGCCAGAATCCTCCTCCTGGCCTAGCTTTCAAGAGATGGGGATAACAGATGTGAAGAAAGGTGTTTTTAGGTTCTTATTAAAAGAGCTGTGATGAACAGATCGTCCTTTAACCTTGAGACAGACTCCCCATCCTTGGAACAGTTGTAGTAGCTGGATTGCTCCCGTGGGATGCCCACTTGACTCTCTTGGCTTGAAAAGTGCTGAGAGGTTAAGAATTAAATGAGGAATTGAGTCCATTAGTTTTCAGACATTATGGGCAAGAGCTGCTTGATTAGTACCCATCTCTGGTTGTTATTAAATGATCATGGAGTGCCAAGCACAGGCAGATTTATGGTAAGACAAATATATATGAGAGGTTAACGTAATGTAGTTTACAAGTGAACCAAAGGCTCTGTGAATGTATAGTTGTAAGTGGACTATCAAGCATGGTGGCCCTTCACCTGATTAAAGAAGTCCACTGGAATGTGTGTGAAGAGACACCTGTGTTTATAGAGAGAGACTTTGTCTGCTCAGTGGTGTACAAAGGGATATAAATTGGGGAAAATAACTGGAGAATCTAATAACTATCCTAAAAGACATATTCAATGCATATTGTAATTCAGGCAAAGCAAGCTTTAGCTCACTGAATGTGAGGAATTTCAAACCCTCGTTTTCTTCCAGTCTTTCACATTCTTCATATCAGATATTTAGATGGTAATTTCAGAAGTGATCTTTGCTTCTTTCCCTTAAAATCAAACCTATGAAGAGCATTCTCAGTGTTTAACACTGAGACCTCTACATGATTATTCCCTTAATTGCTATTTATTTCTATGGCTGAGTTGTAGAATTTAAAACTTATCTATGACACATTTGGTATTTCTTTTCTCTTTCTTCTCTTGGGTTTTCTTTCTCCCCCACTTCCTCCACACTCTCTTATATCCTCTCCTTTAAAAAACCATTTGGAGGAGAGGGCAGAAGACAAAGGGGGGAGTGAGTGGGAAAAGAATTACTAAGGACAGTTTTTGTGGGGAGGGTGCTGGGAGGGAAGACACAGGTGGTACATTGTAGGAATAGGATGGTCTTGAAGAGGAAAGAAACAAGATCAGAGTAGCTCAGTGACGCTCTGGAAAAAGCAGACAGGTCCAAAAGGACATGGATTGGTGACAATGTTAAGGGTTAAGAAGAGGGTCATGAGGTTTATGCTCAGAAGCAACCCTATTTTCTGCAGACTGCAGAAGTTATTAACTCCAGCGTTGGTTGCCTTTCTGAGTACTCACCGCACACCAGGATTGTGAGTTATCTAATTTGATCCTTGCAAAATCCTGATGCATGCAGATGGCCTCAGGATTCCCCGATTGCCTGCTTAAAAGGGTAATTTGTACCTTCCACTCTCCCAAGCACTCCTGATCTCCACCCCCTGCTTTACTTTCTCTGTAACTCCTATCCAACAGACGGCATATATTCTATTTTATTATTTACTCATTTGTTTGTTTATTTACTTGTTTTTAACCATCACCCAAGGACATACTTGAGAGAGAGAGAGAGAGATATGGATGTGAGAGAGAAACATTGATTGATTGGTTGTCTTTGTTACGCTCCCTCCTTGACTGGGGATCAAACCTGCAACCCAGGTATGTGCCCTGACCAGGAATCAAACCACCAACCCTTTGGTGCATGGGACAATGTTTAACTGAGCCACTTGGGTTGGGCACTATATTTTATTTTTAAATATTTTGTTGTCTCATTTCTCTTGGTTGAATTCAAGTCCCCCGAGAGCAAGCCTTTTTTTAAACCTCTGTGTTCCAAGCACAGTGACTGACAGATTATAGGACCTTGATAAATATTTGTCAGATAAGAGCATAAATGAAAATAGGAATTCTTATCGCCATTTTATATGTTTCTAAAAAACCTGAGGCCCAGAGACCCTCCCTCCCCCATCCCAGCTGAAGCTGTGTAATGGTACCGGGATCTGGCCTGGATCTGCCCTGGGGACCTGGATTTCAGCCCCTCCCCATGCTGCACATTAGCCCAATTTTAAAGAAATCTCAGCTTTCCTTACTATCAGAGCATTAGAGCTGGAAGAGTCCTTGCTGCTCATCTCACCCAACCCTTTACATGGATTCTCACAGGATAGATGATAGAGTGATGAATGGGTTTTACAAATGTGAAAACAAAGTCTCGGAGTGGTCACTCATCTAGTAGAGGCTGGGGGTGCGGCACACAGAACTCAGGTGTCCATGGCAGGGGCAGTGCTCCTCAGAGCGCACGCTGCCTCTTAGCTGCTCGGCCATGTCCTCAGAAGGACTGGCAGGCAGCCAGGGCTTTCCTGTTACCTTTGCCCTGGTCTGGCAATGTCCCCATGAGTCTCGCTCCCTTGGTTCTTACCCAGACAAGGGTGCAATTTCACAGTTAATGGGAATTGAAGGTGCTGTTATTTAGGAATTGAGTGGGATCATTTCTCCATCTGCTCTCTCTTCCCACCAGAGGATAAAGACTGGCTGGGTGGGGGTAATAATGGGGGCGAGTTGCCAGAAAGCTTGAGGGCTGTCATTTATGGTTACTGACATGGGCTGGAAGCCGGAGTGAGGGCTGGACCACAGCCGGCCAAGGTCAGCTTAACTAACAGGAGCTTCTTGAGGACAGAGATGGTTTTCTGGCTTCTGCCTCTCTATATAAGACCTCACATATTTGAAATAAACAGTGGTTTGAGCCTCTCTCTTTGTTTCCTCTCCAGTGGATCTGTCAGGGTTGCATAGGTGGTCATCTGCTGTGGGAATCTCCAGGACTTGATGTGGCTAATAAGGATTTAGAAGAAGCAGGGCTTTCAGCCTGCCTGATCTTCAGAAGTGGTTGCTAAGGGATCTGAACCAGAACTGCAGACAGAGGTACATGTAGAAGCTGGCAAGAGGGTGGCGTTAGGAGCTGGGTAGAGGAACCTTCCCTTGACTTTCGGGCTTTCATTAGTGTGCCTTCTCTTCCGGGAGGCCCTTGTGGGGTTAGAGTGCCCAGACTGGCACTGGTCCCTAAGCTGGGCTGGCTGGTCACATATGAAGGAACTGCTGCTGACAGATTAGAGCTCCCTGCTGCTGAAATCTGTTCCCTCTTGTCCAGCTTCCAGCAGCAGCAGCCGGCCGGGGGCTGCCTACTGCCTCCCTCGCTGCTCAGGCTTTTTCTTTTCCTCATTCATTACTGATTCACACCGCCCCCCATCTTCCTTCTTTCTTCTTTCCCACCTCTCTCCCTATAGGGTGTCCTAGTCATTGATCTTTTGCTGCCCTTCTCCTCTTCTCATCAGCTTTCAGTTACAGCCCTCCTGCCTTTAGCGTTCCATGTTCACAGTGGCCATAGGTGGGGTTCTTGCACATATACATACTTATGTGTGCACGTACTATATATCCATGCAGCACATATTTATGTATGTATATTTACATGTCAGATGGAGTGGAACATTATTGAAAGAACTGGATAAAAATACTTTTCCATATTCAATTTGATGGCATGAGAGAAGTTGAGTATGGGATAAAAGTTGGGAGAAATCCTATAAAATGACTTGTCTGGAATTAGTTCTGGTGAATATCAGCAAAGTATTTTCTTCCAATCTGATTCCATTTTTAAAGTCTTGATGGTTGTAAGGATGGTTGCTAAGTAACCTTATCACATTCATTGTTTGGTCAACGGGGGAAACACACTAGTCAAATGGTTCTATGTACTTTTAAGAATCCCGTAATGACTTCTTTTCTAAAGGAAAGATTTTATGTGATGAAGCAAAGAAATAGCCATGGAAGCCACACTGTGAATATCATATCATAAAATAATATCATATTCACTCTAAATGGTCTTTTGCAGAATTCCCTGAAAAGGATCACAGATGGAGTCCAGATGATGATATGTGTCAAAATACACTTAGTGTTTGACATAAAACCCGATGATCAAAAACTTCAAGTTGTTCATTATTAGGGCTAACAATGAGGATAATAAAAGTGACTATTTTCATAAAGGGAATCCTCATGCCTGTCATCCCACTGAATCATTGCAACAAACCTGTGAGGGCTTCTATTCACTGAGTGGATTGATTCTGGATAGCAACAGAAAAAACGTAGATTCTTCCTTTAATTTTCCCAGCAGCATTTCCAGACATTCATACTCATTTTTCCTCCCTCCTTGAACAATAATCTAGGAACTTTTGTTTAGGCAAAAATAGCACAATAGATCATAGTTTACTATTACATAGATAATATGTATAAATATTATATTTGAATATGTAATATAAATGTTACATATTTAATATGTCAAATTTTTCTTATTATTGAATGTAGAGAAAAAGCCAGGTGTGCGTGTGTGTGTGTGTGTGTGATAGACTATGACTTAAAGTTGTGAGTGATCCACAGGCTACACTGTGTCATTATTCTCACTGCTCTGTCACCACATCTCACATGTGTTCACACACAGACTTCCTCATTTCACCTGGAAGAGGAGAAGTCACATATTCAATAGCCTAATGTATCTGGAACATAACCAAGAACCACAAAGAAAGCAGAAGAGGGTGTTGAACAAAAATCACTGTCACAAAATTCTTGTCCTAAGATAAATGTAGTTAATTTTAACTCAGAATTCATGTACTCTAATTTCATACACATTTCTAAGAAATTTGTGGACAGCTGGAATAGATAAGGCACAGAGCATCAGTAACCCAATTTAAACATGACGCACATGCATATTTAGGTGGTCTGTTTAGAGCTGACGTGGTACCTGCATGATCACCAGGACCCAGACTTCTGCTAGCTTTTTACTTTTTTGCCTGTAGGGTGTGGCCTTTATCCCCATGCCTAGGATAGCTGCTGAACTCTAGTGTCAACTAGCACATTGAAGTTAAGAAGAAAGACAAGCGCTTCTCCTTTTAAGGAGATTACACAGAAATCCCACACTTTGCTTATAGCCCATTGATCGGAAATCAGTCCATGGCCAGAGCTAGCTGCAAGGGAAGCCAGAAAGTTTTATTTTATTTAAGTTCGTGACTGGGGTAGTAATATGCCCTGTTAAAAATTGAAGTTCTGTTAACTAGAGAGCATCAAGATCGCATCTTTAATAGGAAGCCAGTAGTGTCTAAGATAGTTGCTTATCTGATTTTCCAGATGACAATAGCTTAGAAATAACAAACATGATGAGAACTGGGTAGCATTAAGAAATAATAACAAGAATGGTGAAGTGCAGAGACTATTAGAAAACCCTAGCAGAAGACCTTGAAGAGAACATTTGTCTAAGGTGATTTGGGCAAACTTGCATGTACTCCCAGAAAGCATATAACCCCTTTAAAGCATCTCCATATAGCAAAACAGCACAATCATTGTTAGGTCATCAATAAGAGCTTACATTTTATTGACTATCTTTGGTTTAAGAAGTCAGAGAACTCCATAATAACTTTCTGAAATTTTCCATTTAAAATACTTTCTACAATCAAGAAAAAGCTTGGTGCTTAAAAAACACTAAGCTTCAGCAATTTAGAAAATTTACTTTAAGAAAGGTTATTAAGTGAACACTGTGTGCCAAGTCCTCTATATAGCCTTATTTAATCTCAGAAGTGCTACACAGAGGCTTTATTACTTCCATTTTTCAGAGGAAGAAACTGAGATCCAGAAAGGTTAGGTCACTTGCCTACTTTACCCATAGATAAAGTTGGGTTTCAAACCCAAGTCTTTATGAATTTGAGGTGTAATGTGCCCCCATTGTCCACCCTTCTGAGAACCATCTCTAGCTGAGGAGGCTGAGTCAATTAGTCATGACTCTGATGTGTATGAAGACATTATTAACCTGTGGACAAGGTGGTTTTGTAATACAGAGTTTCTTTTCTTAGCCTTTGTGCTGAATTCTTGTCCTGAAACATGATAAATCCAGCCTGGGAACAGCGCCCAGTGCACACATGTTAGGAATGTCCCAAACTGGGCCTTTTTTCCCCCAACCCCGTCCTGAAGTATGTCGTATCTCTAGTTTCTAGCCCTCTCTAATCTCTCCTATGCTTCTTTTTCCGATTGGAAAGGATGATTCTTTTTTCTTATTTTATTTGTACATATTCCAAAATCTGTTAGCCTGCACAGGGAAGAACAACAACTTACAGTCTTTGCAGACCTGAAAGTCCTTGGAACTGACGTGAGAGCAGTCTTTCTGTCCTAAAATCTGCTGAGGCTCCTGGAGGTTACCAACACATTGAAAATGATGTCAGGGACATGTAATAAAACAAAACAAGACCTTGGCCTCTGTCATGATTTACACACATCCTTCAGGCCACTTTTTCCTTTGTGACAGGCCTGATAAGTTTGGATATGTTTAAGGCTGATACTGTGCCAGAGATAGGAGAGAAGTAAAACCAGTGCTATTGGGAGGAAAAGAAATGGGATGTGTGGCATGCCGCTTATCTCAGTATTGTGTTTGCTGGTCGTGGACTTAGTGACAAGTCCCATCAGTGTTCTGATTTCCTATTGGGTACTGGCCCCTGTGTTAGATGCTGGGCCTACAGACAATACACGTCATCCATTTAGTTGGCTTCGTGAGGAGTGTGGCATCCGCACAAAGTTCTTTTAGTTTGCTGGTTCAGACTTATTTTTCTTGTAACCCAAAGTGAATTGCCTAAGAGGCTAGCAGAAGATCAGAATTTCAGAATATATTGGTTAAAAGTACATACAATTTCCTGGTACTTCTGACAAAGGCCATGAAGGATCCCTTCTGATTGAGAACAAGATAGTGGACTGAAGGAGAAAAACTATTCTAACATAGCTGATTCTAGCTTGATTGTCTGTAATCTCCTTGTCACAGATTATTAGCCACCTGCTAACTCAGAAAACCTCATGAAAGAATATTCTTTTGAAATACATCAGAGTTTCCTCGCCCACGTGTATACACACGTACTTTGTGTGCTCACTCACCAACAAGTTTAAAAATAGGAACCGTGGTGTTGCCATGACTCCCAGTGCAACTCTGCTGCCTTTCTTTCCCTTTGATGTGATTTTACTTCTGAACAGAATTTACCAAGGATCTGGCTCAGAGCGGCCTCTAGCGGCTCAGTCCTTAGGGAAGTTCGTCCTTCTCTGAATATTCAACTCAATTCCAGAATTAACCCATACCAGCCAAGTTGAACGCTTGTGTGTGCAATGAACTATTTTCTCCATGTGATCAGCTTTTTTGCAGAATCTTTCTCATTGGCCACAAGTAACAAACCAGTTGGTACTTACTGTGTGCTCAAAACTATGGTCAACAGTCCAGGAGTTCACTGTGTTGCTGTGGAAATGAGACCCGCATCCCACAAACACTGAGAGACAGGCAGCAGGAAAACTGGGTGGTGGAAGTATGATGGTGAATGAAGTAATTCAAATAAAATATGTCTGCCATGATCAGCAGAAGTCAACATTTTCCTTTTTCAGATAAAGGAGTCTTCTGAAATGTATCACCTGATGCTAATTCCACAGCCTAAGGGAAGCGTTGATGGGCTGACTTGCTCCCATGTTGTCTTGAGTTCCTCGTATTAGTGCTTCTCAGTCCTGACTGCATATTAGAATTTCCTGGGGAGCCTTAAGAAACTGCGTATAGATCTCAAGGTCCCACTCTGCCAAATACAGATTTAGTTGGGCAGGAAGGGGATAGGGGCCTGGGAATGGACATGTATTGACGCTCCCAAATTGATCCTAAAGGGCAGCCAGGGTTGCGAATCAGTGTTCTCAACTCTGCTGTTATTTTTATGACCAGTGACCAGAATAAGGTGAAGGGCAATGATATCATTTGCATAAATTTGAACTTGGTGCTAATGAAATAATTCCTTCAATTCTCTCCTGATGACCAGTCTAAAAACTGTGTTCCCCATTAGTGCTGTGAAATTCAAATTCTGGAAAGGGTACAGGATGTGGACACTTTGTCAGTGGTGATCCCCTTCCAGGTGGTCATGGTGTTCTAATATGGATTTTGGTCCTTCTGTTGACACTCCACATGTCTGTTCCATGCAGAGAGACGAGTTTCTGTCAGCAAAGTGGGCAGCATCAAAAGAAATCTGACTTTAAATGGCATTTTAATTCACCCGGGCATAGACTGATTACAAACCCAAATGAAACAGAATTTTGAAAGCTTCAGGTTCAATGTCTGCTGGCCTTGATGAGAAATGTCTGCTCTGCTAAATTTTGGAGCACACAAGTGCTTTTAAAATGAAAGTTATTAACACTAGAAAAATGTTGTTTTTTTGTATTATGACACTGTTATTGTACATTTAATGGAATTGGTCCCTAAACTGTCGCAGAATGAAAGGAAACAGAGTTTAGAATCAGGGAGACACAGCCTAAGGG
Source organism: Molossus molossus (assembly GCF_014108415.1). Classification (NCBI taxonomy): domain Eukaryota; kingdom Metazoa; phylum Chordata; class Mammalia; order Chiroptera; family Molossidae; genus Molossus; species Molossus molossus. Next base: position 26,285,688 of record NW_023425345.1, on the reverse strand, counting down.
CCAAAGTAAGAAAATAAATGGTGGGCCATCTTGATCTTACAGCTCTTCCCCGAACTCTGCAGGAGAGCTCCTTCAGGGAAACCAATTGGATTGGGCTGGGTAATGTTCTGGAAGGAGTTTGCAGGTGATTTCATAATGTATGGCATTAGTGTGGTTCTGACGGCTGTGAGCAAACAAGAAAGCTAGGCCAAGACGTAGCTTTGGAATTGTATTAAAAGAGGACATAATTTTTCAGGATAGTGTAATGCCATCTATCTGATTAGACTTTGTATGGCACAGGCAACTTTATGTTTGTCCAAAGGAATGAGAAGGAAACATTACATTATTGTTAAAGCTTTCTGTGATTTGTACGAGAGAACCCCGGCCGTCTCTAGATACATTTACCAGGTACGTGATTATTAGGTGATTGTTGTCATTGCCTTTAACCCCTGTCTTCCACCCAGCCAGCCACTTCTCTTGCACCTGTCGTGAAGGTGCCTTAAGGCCGTCAGACTTGAGCTTCCTTGAGTGAGCAGGAGGGAATGAATCCGGAACACTTGTTCTTCCCCAAACTTCAGGTTCCAGGTCTGGGCTATTACGTGGAGCTTCCTGGCAATTGTTCACCAATAGCACAACATGAGGGAGGAACTAATTGCTATAAAGAAGCATTTATTAATTGCTACACCATGTGTGTTCCTCTTTTGGGCTCAACCAGGCATATTCTAATATTGAGCTGGCTCCTCAAGGTTGAATTGAAAATGTCTTATGCAGGCAATCAAATCCTTTTTTTGCTTACGTCAATGACTGATGCTGTTAATAGGATTCCGTGTTTAGTTGTTTGTTTTTAAGAATATATAGATGTTTCCAGATTTCATATCAGAGATGCATAAGACTATATTGGGGTCTGGAGGTAAAAGGTGGGTGAAAGAAGCTGTAGATATTACACTGCAGACCTCAAAAAATTATGGACTTGTGAATCTTAGTGACTGAGAACCGTGACCATTTTTAATGTCCCTTGTACTTCACAGGGATTTCCTTTCCACTGCTGGCATTGTTTTCGTCTTTCCTCAAGTGATACCGACTTCATTTCATCCTGTCTGTTCAGTGTTGTCTTAAAACCAGGCAGCTGAACGTCCCCAGCACACCTCGCCATGCTGTCCACCACGCTTACATATCGGCTCCCTATGAAACTCCACATGCTCTCCTGGAGGAGCCGAGGGTACATCTGAGAGTTGAGTGGCCGCCGGGTGTCTGTTTTCCCCCTTTTCTGTGGAAGATGATAGTTCATAGCTCAGTGTCAGGAAGACTGAGATGTATTTCCTTTTCTATTTCAAAGGTAAGATTGGAAAGTGGGAAAAGAAAGCAAGTACAGCGTTCGATTCAGCCTTTGAAACCTTTTGGGTCCCGTGTAGAAGACACACATGCTGGGTCTGTCAGCCCTGGCAGTGACACGTGCTTCAGATTGTGAAGCTTATTTTTTCTTCCAAAAATAAAAAATAAAATAAAAAATGCCTGTCTCTACATTCCTTCTGAGCACTGGGAAAGGATCCTACTTCGCCACACTTGGTTGTACCAGCTGTCGAGTGAGTCACTCTGGTTATTAGTAAGCAGCAAGGAAAGATGTCTGTAAAAAAAAAAAAAAAGAAATTGACAGGAGATGTAAAGAAGGAACAGGACATATCTGAGGGAAAAGACAGACACTCGAGAAATAAACAAGACCCAAGCACAGTCCTGTAATGCCCAGGCGCTGAGCCCCGAGCACAGAGCCCCTGCGGCATGCGTTTGGTCCAGGCTGTGTTGGCCCATCAACATGGAGCAGAGACGCTGCTGAACGGGGGATGGCCTTTTGTCATGAGAACCGTCTGTCTTAACAGAGCATCATACATTGATGAGAAAATGAAGATCCTACTTCTCTGAATCTAATTCAGGGGTGAAGGGGTGGTCTCCCTGAAGGAGTGTGTGCTCAAGATTCCTCAAATATATGGTGCTTTCCTTCACAAAGGAGAAGGAATCAGGGCCTGACCAGACATCAATTCCAAAAGCATGACAAAGGCCCCAGCAAGCATTTCCAGGAAGCTGGTGTCTGGTGGTTGCACAGGATGATGAAAAACCCATCACCCTGGCATCCATCTGTACAATGTTAGATGGAGACATTGTCATTGAAGACCTCAAAGTGGCTGAAGTAGTCTTTCTCAAGTTAAGTTGGGAATGAGGAAGAAATTGTAACCAATGCCCTTTAAATCAAATGAGATTTCAATGTACTGCAAAAGATGAGGCATTGGATATGTAGAGCAGAAAGCTAATTTTCCCACAAATCTCTGGTGGTGCCCTTGTATCCACTGGTTGAGATATATGTTTCTCGGCAAGCCATAAAAGACCCTTGAATAACTGGGCCTAATATTCACGACTGAGCTTGTCTTAGCTGCCTCCCTCTTCCAACTCCCCACCTTGCCCTAATACATACTGTTTGTGATCTAGTAATATCAAATGACATGACTGGCGAGTCTCTGAATATGGCAGCTCTTCTACTACTCCATGCCTCTGCATGGGCCGTGCTCACCGATGCTTCTCTGTCAGTCCCCCCGGTGAACGCATGAATGTCCTTTACGGTCTAACTCAAGTGTCCCCTCCTCTGTGAAGCCTCCTCTAACTATTCCAGGCAGAATTGGTCCTCCCTGTCTTTGTGCTGGCACAGCCCAGTCTATGTTCATACCTCTGTTATAACACATGTGCAAACAGTTTAAATTAACAGTATATGTGGGACTCTCTAAAGCTGGGAATGTCTCATTCATTTTTGTAGCCACCCCAGGACTCATTGCACAGAAGTTGCTATTTGTTATTGAATGGAAATCGGAGTGAATCAATAAAGATGAAAGGTGGAGCTTGGGCATGTGAAATGAGAAAGTGATTATTCTTTTAAAAATTAAATATGCTATCCTTCATGTATGAAGGTGATTTTTCTGATTCACTGGCAATCAAACGTAGGCTTCAAACTCATTTTCCACATTGTCTTTATGTGCAGAGAGTGCTCGCATGGTCTTTTTGGCTTTATAATCAGTACTTGGAAATGATTCCTTACTGCTCTTCCCTGCTTTCATACATAGTTGGACTCCAGCAATTCTGACACAGTGCCCCCAAGTTAAGTCATTCTTTCTTCTCTACTTCCATAGTCACTGTTTTTCTTAGCTTGTGTCTAGATTTCTATAACAAGCTGCTCTGTGCTCCTCATCTTTAATATCACAAATATTACCTTACCCATTTATCAGGTTTATATTTTTCAAATAGCATTTGAAACATTTCACTCATGTGATTAAGGACCTAGGGGGCCTTACTTTACCCAAATTGAAGCTTAGCATGGCAGTCATCCTCCCTGATTATCAAATTGCTGATCTCAAAACTGGCTCTCAAATTACTTTCCCAAAGGGCTTTCTTTTCTAGGCACACCTCTCTCTTTGCCATTCAGACAGCGTGGTGTGTATAGTGGAAGGGGTACTCTACTGGGAGGTAGAGAGCATGGTTCTGTTCCCAGCTTTGTTACTGTCAGCTGTGACAGGTCATTTTACCTTTTCAGACTCATTTTCTTATCTGTAAAATAATGTCTAGGGAGAGATGCTTGCTTGGAAAGAATTTGGTAGAGATGAGTTCTATATTCTTTATGATTCTAAAGTTCTATGATTTTACAAGGCATTGAACGTCTATGTTCCCTTCCAAATCCTATAATCACTGTATTAGCTTGATTAGGTTGTGAATTCAGAAACTTGGCCTCATTACTAGCACACTATTATGCAGCAGCTGACCAAGCACCAGAAGGGACATGAAGAGTGAGGGCCTCTATGTTAAGCCTGCCTTTTATATGGATATATACAACACCAGAAGCTGTCCTTTTTCAGGTAAGTTTTTCACTCAGCCAAGCTTTTGATTCACTTAGTAAAGGGAAATAAATGGGTCAGATTTGATTTTCTTTGATTGAAAAGATTTATTTTATATTCTTTCTGCCTCAGCGAGCACTAACCTGCAGTTATTCACAGTCTAGTTACCCAATTCTGGCTGAATTCCTTGATTTGCTTTCCTCTTCTCAGGCCCAGTTTTTGGTAGAGCGTTTACTGTTTCAGAAACACTACCTGAAGATAAACAAGGTAAAGGTCAGGATGTGGGCCTCAAACTACTTCTTGCCAACTTTTATTTGATAGGGTTCTACTAATGGAATTGTTCAGCATGCCTAAGGTTGCATTTCCATGATAAACCTCGCCTTCCACTATGTTTCTCCATTTAGGAACACATCAAGGTTATCCTTCTGGCTTTATGTTTCAAAACTTTGCAAATCATCTTGAATTCTTTTCTCTTCCTCACTCCCTTCACATAATTAAATTTCTAATTTCACTTGTTCTATAGCAAAATATATTAAAAATCTGCCCACTTTTTTTCCATTTTCCCTATAGTCCTTGTTAAATTTTACACACCTACACACACATACATGTACACACACATACACACACACACAATGTGATTATTTGTTTAATATTTGTTTCTTCTTCTGACTAGACTATTAGCTCCATGTTGGCAGCTATATATCTGTTTTACTCAACATTGCATTTTAGTTTCAGCACTTTAATGGGCTCAGAGCAGGTACTCAATAAATATTTGTTGAATGAATGACTTAAACTAATTGTAAAATTAAGCTTTGAATTATCTATGGACTTGATTTCCTCTGGGCCTTTGGATGATCTATTTAAGACTTTGTTTCAGGTTCTATTCTTTGATTCTTTATATTTTCAGTAAATAGTGCAGCACCTGCTCTGTGCACAGAGCTGCACTTGGTGAGGACAGCAAAACAGAAAAGACATGTTCTAATATTCCTCCAAACTTGAGTTTAGTTGAAGAAGGAAAGCCTGCACACACAAAAATATTGAGTACAAGTATGAGACAGAATATGGGTAAGTGCTTCAAATGGGTAGTGCAATTCATATGCTGCAGTCAAGGTGTGCTGGCTATATTGGCTGAAGTTGCAGTCCTGAAACATCACAGAGGGACTGGAGGTAGACTTTGAAGAATGTACAATGTAGAGGTCTGAGGTGACATTTCTCTAAGAGTGATAGCATGAACAAAGATTTGGACTTGACACATGACAATGTTTATAGGAGGGTTATATTGTGATAGACTTAATCTGAATGGAATTATAGATAAATAATGGGAAATAAGTGTGGGGTTACTGTGAGACAGTGTTGCTTTTCTAAAGACAACATGCTATAATTGGAAAGGTGCCATATTGGGAGTTGGCATCTAATTGTGCAATCTTAATTAAGTGACTTACTGTGTCCAAATCTCATTTTAAAAGTGTGGTAAAGAGCATGTAGCAGTGGAAGGTAGGATTCCATACCCTTTTAGTTAGTATATATTATGTTTCTATAAAGGAGTTGAAATAGACACCACTGATATATCTTTCTGCTTTGGAATCTTCTTTCTGTGGAATAGTCTATTTAGTTCTTGAATCCCTGGCTAGGGTTGATGAGTGTCACTGCTAAAACCTTGACAACTGTATTAATGTCAGTGGAATTTATCCTGGGAGGTAACTATAGGAAAGACTTGATGAAGGGGTTATTTTAAGGAGATCCATCTTGTACCACTGTATGAGATACCACTAAATGGGGAAGAGAGACACAAGGTGGGAAGACAAGTGAGACCTACTCCAAACGCAAGGTGACAAGGGCCAGACTTTTGGTGGTATCCAATATTGCAAGAGAAATTTGAAGGCTACTTCTTTAGGACGTGGTAATGTCCTATATAGAGATAATACAGAAAATAAAATAGGGCTGGATTTTAGGTTTTGAGATGGAAAAGATGGTGATGGATCAATGGAATTTGAGAATTTGAAGTGGGAACCTGTTTTTCACAGAAGATGCATTAAATTCTGAGCCGAGGGCTGGCCATGTTAGGGAGGGTGTCTTGAAGTGTCTACTATATACAGTGTGGAATATGAAGTTACAGAATTGAAATTCATCAGTGTAGTGTCGGTACAACTGCCAGTGACCGGCTGAGGAAAGATCAATTCTCTCAGAATAGTATATAGAGAAAAGTAATGAGATGTAGACTGAGCCTTGAACACCCAGTACAGTTGGAGGAAGCAGAATATTCAGCCAAGGTCACAGCCCTGGAGGAAGGAAAAGGGGTAAATAGTTCAAATGTAGTAGAGAGGGCAGGCATTGGTGGACCGTGCCTATCTCCTTTTTCTTTTATACCATTAACTGCCACTGATCAAGGATTGATTATTTCATTTTTTTTTATCATGCAGGTCAGTTGCCTAATTTTAAAACTCATTTTATTAAATTTTAAACAGTGTAGGGAAAGAATTAAAGGGAAGGGAAAGATTCAACCATTTCTGCTCCCTACTACCAGGTGTAGGAAAGGTTGGTGGGGAAGGACCTTAATACTCGCTGTCGGTAAAGTAAAATTTGGCCCCTTTGCACAGTGTCAGAAGCCAGAGGGGCCTCTCAGCATTCCTGTGCTTGTTAGCTGAGTGGCCTTGGCCAAGATGCCTAACCTCTCTGAGCTTACATCTTCATAAAAGCGGAGATACCACTAAAAGTGTCCTATCATTTTCATGCTGGTTAATTGACAATGTAGGCAAAGTGTCAAAGTGTTTAGCAGAGGCCTTCTATAAAGAAGGTGCTCAAAACACTTGGTAATTATTTTTGTGACTATTCTCTTATATTGTTTTATTTGGGAGTGGGGTGGGGGACTGTTTCGTGCTCATATCGTCACTAACAACTAGAATTAAATAGAAAACTATATTTAGAAAGTGTAAGCATTTAACATTGTATTTGTTTTCCTTATTTTTTCCAAGAGGGACAGATTTCTTCACTCTAGTTTCGTAAGACGTAAATCTATATGAAATCTAGAGTTATTTGCTCCTGACTCTTCCCTGCCATGGGCTCCCAGGATTAGTTTCTCTGAAGCATGATGATAGCACATTTATGTTGAATGCTGAGAAAGGGGCCAGGAAATGCTACATGAGGGAGGAATGAAATTCTCTTAGTCTCTCAGTTTGAAGTGTTCTACTGATGTCGGAATGGAGAATCATCCTGAAAGAAGAAAAAAATGTGTATATTTCTGAGAGCAAAGATGCACGTGCTGACAATTTAGATTTTTGCCCAGAGATGCTGGCATTTTATTTCTGGGGGCGGTTCTTATGTCTCCAACAGTGTTCCCACTGCATACCATGTTCTCTCCTCCTCGCCCTTCTCCTCCCACCTCCCTCCCCATATGTCTTCCTTTTTGTCACGCCCACCCTACTCCTGGTTCTTTCTGTCTCTCTCTTGTCTTGTAGGTTATTTCCCTTCAGTAACAAAATGAATCCTGTCATAGACCAGAGGATTACTTTCCCAAACCCACTCTCCATCACTTCAGCTGTTACTTTTCTGAAAGTTCTGCAGTGAGCTAGGGATCTGGGAAGGAGTCTTTTCTGCATATTCTATTGTGTTTCTCCCATCTTTCTTTTTCTTCTGATAATTCACTGATTACCATCCTCTCCCTCCATCTTCCCTAAGCTTCCTCCCTAATTAGCTCTTCCTTTCTCCTCCTCCAAGACTATCTCTCCATGAATCAGCAATTCCCAGCCCAAGAATTATCTGGCCTTGGAAATATCAATCATTTAAAAGCTAGGGCAGACAGAAAACTACACAGAAATGGGAGGGACAGAAGAAATAAAGGTCTCAGAATAAGTTTGGCCATGGGTAAAGATGACCCAATCAGCCAGATGCAGCTGTGGGGAGGGCCATGAATTATGCGGAACAAAGAATTATGATAGATGCCATGACTCACAGGGACTAATTTACGCTAGGCCCCATCCCCACCCCCATGCAGGGAGTGAATATTAGGTTATTGTTAGCATATTTTGGTTTCTTGTTTTGAAGCACAGAGTTGCTAGTGCCAAATAAGTGACAGAAAACAAAACAAAACAAAACATCTGTCTTAGACTTTAACTATATCTCTGACTTCATTTCTTTCTCAGATGGAGACACATGCCCTGAATGAAAATACCATTGTGTTAAGCTGTTTGATTTGTGTGAGAAGACATTTGTGTATGTAGAGCATTTTACTATTAGATGACAAGGGAGACAATGTTTTCTTTTGAATGACTGAATAAAGAACAGAAAACAGGTAGATAATCAGTTTTGTTCAAAGAAAAGTCCAGGGAGAGAATTTATGGGTAAGAAAGTGGCAGGTTGTTTTGACATTCTGACCAGAGTCATGCTAGTTTATAGGTGACTGTAATGATGACAATAGAAAATTGTATTCTGTCCATCCATCTATTCATCTCTCCAATTTTTATTGAGCATTTGCTATGTACACAGCCAGTGCTAGGGGCTGTGGAGATTTACCAAATTTACACTTGCTTCCTGCTGTTAAGGAATTCTCAGTATTCTCAATATTGATGTATATACAAAGAATGTATGACTTGACATCTTCTCATTTTGGACCTCCCCTCTACACTCCCTCTCTTAAACTTGTCTTTGAATCTAAATACTACAGCGATCTGAGTGTCTCCGTAGGGGTTAAAATGCCACAAGAAAAAAGTTTAGCTTGAGACTTTTAAAATTTTGATTTATTTTTTATTTTTTAATATGTATAGAAAAACATTCTAATGCATAGGAAGTTGTGGGCCCCTTTTGTGGTTGGGTGATGAAATGTTGGAGAACTATCAGACTGTGGTTCTCAAAAATTGGATCTAATTAAGTTCCAACCTTCATCTCTTCCCAGTCTTTCTAAAAACTGCAATGACTTCTGCACTGCAGTATTAGTCCTACTCAAAACACAATCCTGAAAAGGCTACTTAGTATATCATTCTTAGAGGACAACCCCAGTCCTGGGCTCCTGAATGAAAGCAAAATGGTTGCAATTCAAGGAGGTAGAACAACCATTTATCCATTCACTCATTCACTACTCAATCACCATTTGCTGCAACCGTGCTACTGGTTTTTATAGATACAGAGATAAAAGACAAGGGTTACTACTTTTGAAGGGTTCACAATCTCCAGTGACAGAGGTGACTAAGAAAGCAGCCGAAATACCGAGTACCATCATTTTGCTTGAGGTTTGCCTGTGATGCTGCAGTAAGGGCCGATATGAAAAAGGAGGTGAAGGCATGCTTCTCCTTGCCCAAGGGAAAGGGGAACATTTGGAGGCATGTTTCTATGACCCCTCTGTTTCTCCATTATTAATAGCCTTACATTTTGTCCCACAAAACTATTATCCAGAGATGTTAATAATAGGAATGTGGTTTGCATCTCCTGGTTTTTACTCATAGCTTCCTCTGTCCCCAGCAGAGATCTCAGCAGCAGGTCCTCCCACCTTGAGAAACAATGTCCATCTGGGCCTATATCCTTGTCACAATTCATACACTCTGAAGAAATAATGGGTAAGAACTGTGTGCTTTTAACAGGACTAATCATCATTATTATTGTAATAACAGGATTTATACATTTCTTACGGTTTGCAGAGCACCTCCCTCCCATATACCAACTAGACTTTTCAGAGAGGTGGGGGAACATGCTGTGGTCTCACAGCTAATAAGGAAGTCCTAGAACCTGCGTCACCCGATTCTAAAGCCCCAAAGGACTAGGTGTAGATCCTTACAATCCCAAATGTTTTCCTACACAACCTTGGTAATTCAAGATCCACTTTAATATTGTAAATCAACAGATCATTTGAAGGATTCATGGGGAACCACCATTGAAATATAGCCTAGTGGTGAAGACTGCTTTCTGACCATGATCTGTCGATAGCAACAGAAACACTGAACTGGAAATCAGAAGACCTGCATACCAGCCCACACTCTACCTTATCTTTACACACGTCACTTAGCTTTTTGGTGTCTTAGTTTTCTCCTCTGTACAATGAAGGGAATATATTAAATGGTCCCTATTGGTAAGAGTACAGATTTTGGAGCCAGATTGCATGGTTCAAATTATAGCTCTGCCACTTTATAATCGTGTCATCTGAAGCAAGTTATTTAATCTTTTTGAGCCTCAATTTCCTCATCTGAAAACATTGGGATTATAACTAACTATGGGACTATAGTACCTAACTTTTAGAGTTGTTATGAGTATAAAATAAGTTAACCATTTTAAGTGATTAAATAGGTGTGGGTTAGGATAAATGCTATATAACTGTTTCTTGAGTTTAAAAAAAGGGGTCCCATTTGTTCTAGGGTATTATGAGTCTTTGAAGCTTAGTTATTACTAGACATGGAGAAAGAATATATAGTCTACAAAGGAACTGGTTTAAAAGAGGAATGCTGAAATGGCAAAGAGTTATGATGACTTCAGCAGAAAACTTGAGAAAAGGATATAGTATAATAAGAAATTAGCTGTTTCATTGGTACAGGTGGAAATTCATGGGCAAAGATCTTAGTAGGGAAGTAAAGGGAGGTGGTGTAATGCTCTGGACCTTTCAGAAACAAAGCAGAACAATTGAAGATATGCAGGGAACTTGGTTCTGGTCCAGTTGCCTGGAGTGTCATTGTCAAGTTCATTTTGTATTTAACAGCACCTGGCTTTCTCCTCCACCCGTTCCTGTTCCCTCAGCTGTCCTGGTTCTAGGCTCCCTCATCCTGTCACTGTCATGATGCATGGTCCAGAGAAGTAGGTGCTTCTCTTCACAAGCCTGTGGTCCTCCTTCCTTGGAAATTGTTCCATATATACTTGTTTGGTGACTATTGTTAAGCAGAGGGGAAAAGAAAATATTCTGGTTGCCTGTATTCTAGGTCTATGAAGTTCCCCCATAAATTGGTATATGCAAATAAGTCCACGCTATAAAGAGGCAGAAGCCTAATTGTGTCTGTGTCTGTGATCTCGGTTTCCTGTCTCTTGCTCTTACTGTGGTACAACCTGCAACTCCTAGCTGCCAGTTTAGTTTAAAATCAGTGTTTAAAACAGAGATCCTAAGCCTTGCCTTCTTCATCTGTGTGACACAAGAACACCTTGCAAGTGTATTGTGATGACTGAATGAAATGAAGTGTGTGAACTCATCACCTACAGCACTGTCAGTCACCTGCCTTGCTCCTCCCTTCCCTCTCACCCCACACCCTCCTTCACCTTTCCTCTCTACCCCCTTCCTCTCTTTCTTTCTTGATTTCAAAGGGACAGTCTGGTGACTAATTCCTGGTCTGCCTTTGATTTTCCCAGAAAGGGATCTGATTCCTCCAGGGGAGTTATCTTAAGGCTAGATGGTGACAAGGGAGGAAACCAGTGTACTAGAAAATGAGAAACAGAGTCATGCCCAAGGAAGAGTGGTTTAGAGGGGGCTTTGGTAAACACAGAACAGAAGAGATGGCAACTTATATGTTTGTGTTATTGTTCTGTCTGTCTCATGGAGTTATTCGTCCTTAACCGCCATCTGAATTTACTGATTCAAGTGAAGGGAGAAGAAGAAGGGAAAGAGGAGATTTTATCTCTTGAGGACCCACTGCGTCCTAGATACTACAGTAGAAAGCATCAGGCAGTGATTTTTGGAGTCAGTGACAGGGCCAGGAGCAGTCTCAGGATTCTTTAATTTTTGCTCCTCAGAAGCAACCTGTCTGAACCTTTGGGCAGAGAGTGTTTGTGGCAAACAATCTTTGGGAACAGAAATTAGGGACTAGAAGAGTGAGAGGAAGGAGGGAAAGCGACTAAAAAGGGCTTTATTAACACTTTCTAGGAGAGCCGTATGAACTGTGTCTCAGAACTGAATCAAACAGCCAATTCTCAGTTTCACATAGTCCTTCCAGTATAACATACCCACATACCTAATCTTCTGACCCCTTTTCAATATTTTGCCAAAGTCATTCCATTATCTAATACTTTATTCACTAGGGCACCAGCCCAGGGGCCTATTAGGAATGCCTTTAGGAGTCTTTGCCAGGACCTTGACCCTCAATTCACAAAATGGGGTGCCATGTCAGTAAATCCTATATCCTTCTCTTCCCCGCTCTAATTCCCCCAGTCACTCCCACATGTGCTCCCTGCTTTCTGAGGATCTGTATTAGCCAGGTCTTCCCACTGCAGTTCCTTCAGTATGTAAGCTGTTTCCTCCTAGCTATCTGCCCTCATCTAGGACCTGTGTTCCAACTGTGCCTGTGCATGACCTGACTCTAGTTTTTGGCCTAGAGGGGATGGAGGGAGACAGGCACATATCTGGGAGAACAGGAGTCCTATTGAAAGGCACCTGCCTTTGACGAGGTCTCTGCAGAGTCTGTAAGGTCAGGTTTCCTCCTTCTGGCAACAGGGAGGTGATGGGGGAGTTTCTCTTGCATTCTAAGGCTTCAGGAAAATCCTCTCTCACTGTCTACTCAAATGTCTCCATGTGGGTCCGAGGGTCCCATTCTTTTCCTGTTGGAATTTTCACATAGGAGACATTTTGAGGATGTGCATTTAGTCTCACTTGTAGCATGGTCACTGTTACAGTTCATCCCTGGGTCTGCCATATGGCTATAGGAGGTGCGAGCCTCCTTAACATGGCCTGGGAAGCTTTCTAGACTTCACAGAATACCTTGAGTGGGCAGTTGGCTGACTTGACCCTTCCAGTTTCCTTTTTTAAGACTTACAAATATGTTGACAGAGCCAGTCAATTGCCCACACATTGCTCAAATACTAGAGCCACCACAACCCTCTACCTCCACCTCTTCCCCGTCCATCACAGGCGCGAGTCTCAGTATTTGCGATGCTAGTGCATGCCAGCAGTTACTACTACTCCACTTACCCCAGCAGTGGGGTCTTCACTGAATGCCATGAATCCATCAGCAGCCACTCCAGTGATCTTACCTTGAGTTCCCTTGAAGACAGAGCCTTAGGGAAAGACTTATATGTAGGTAGCTGTTTTTTAAAGTGATTCCAAGAAGCAGGAATTAGGGACCAGAATAATAATGAGACAGGGAAAGAGAGAAAGTTGATACATTATTGTTTTGAGCATTGCTGAGGGCAAGTGGTCCATTATCCTGCCAGAATCCTCTCAGGAGTCTTATAAAAAATGTGCTGTAGAACTGTGTGCTGAAAAACAAAAGGAGGAAGCATTTATTTATAGGTTCCCATTTGCTCTCCCACACTTCCGGGTTGCATATAGCAGTTCAGTTACTAACATAGCACATCGTGGCAGCAGAGAAGCCCCAGGGCAAGAAGCCAGAGCAGGACAGGGTGTGCCTGCGAGGAGGGGCTACAGGAAACTGGTTGAAGTTGGAGCACAAATGGTCATCACGTCCATGCCTGAAGATCAGGGCAGGTGAGCAGACTGGGAGTGTGCGCCCAGCGCTGCCTGATACATAGCCCGTTAATCAACTGCCTATTTCATGCCTGACTCAAAGCAGTCAAACACCTGCAGTTTCTCCTCCAGGCTGGGCAAACACAGCCATGAGGACAAAAGCGCAGATCTCAAGTTGTGGCTTGTCCTGTCCAGCACTTCTGCTGTGTTTTCTACTACTTTAACTTTCTTCCACTCCAAAATAACTGCACACTCCCTTTTCTCACTTTAAACCTATGGCATCTCTCCTTCTCTAGCACTTTCTGCTGGTAAATCTGCCTCATAATTCATTGAGTTAATGGATTATTCTGCTGGGAACTTCCTTATTTTGGTAGTACCAAATCTACTAGCCTACCTGCATCAGTATCCATGCCTTCTGCCTTCATCTTGGTACTGTGGATAACATCCCCCTGTGTATTAGAGACCAACTCTTTGTAGACAGCCAATTCCTTAAGAAAGCAAAATAGCTTAAATTCAGATCTCTGGAATTCTTTTTTTAAAAATTTATTTATTTTTATTTTTTAATTGTTGAAGATGTTACAGATGTCCCCCTTTTCCCCCAACTGACACCCTCCTTTCCACTCCCACCCCCTTCCTGCTTTCTCCAACCTAATGTCAGTGTCTATTGGTTGTGCATATACGCATATAAGTTCTTTGGTTTATCCCCTTCCACCCTCCCTCCTCCCCTTCCTCTGAGATTTGCCAGTCTGATCCCTACTTCCATGACTCTGGATCTCTTTTGGTCCACAGCTTATTTTGTTTATTATGTTTCATAAATAAGTGAGATCATGTGCTACTTGTCTTTCTCTGACTGGCTTAGTTCGCTTACCATAATACTCTCCAGGTCCCTCCCATATCATCTCAAAGGGTAAGAGATCTTTCTTATAGCTGCATAGTACTCCATTATGTAAATGTACCACAGCTTTTTCATCCACTCATTTATTGATGGACATTGGGCTGTTTCCAGATCTTAACTATTGTAAATAGCGCTGCTATGAACATAGGGGTGCATATTTTCTTCCTGATTGGTGTTTCAGGCTTCTTAGGATATATTCCAAGAAATGGGATCTGGGTCATATGGCAGATAAATTTTTAATTTTTTGAGGAAATGCCGTATTGTTTTTCATAGTGGCTGCACCAGTCTGTATTCCCACCAGCAGTGTACTAGAGTCCCCTTTTCTTCACATCCTCACCAGCACTTGTTGTTTGATGATTTGTTGTTGGCAGCCATTCTGGCAGGTATGAGGTGATACTTCATAGTCATTTTCATTTGCATCTCTCTGATGATTAGAGATGTTGAGCATTTTTTCATATGTCTCCTGGCCATTTGTATGTCCTGTTTGGAAAAGTGTGTATTCAGGTCCTCTGCCCATTTTTTAATTGGATTGTTTGTGTTCCTTTTGTTCAGTTGTATGAGTACTCTATATATTTTGGAAATTAACCCCTTATCTGATGTATCATTGGTAAATATGTTCTCTCAGAGAGTGGGTTCCCTTTTCATTTTAATGCAGGTTTCTTTTGCTGTGAAGAAGCTTTTTAGTTTGATGTAGTCCCATGTATTAATTTTTTCCTTTGTTTTTATTGGCCTAGGTGATGTATAAGTGAAAATTCCACTGGGTATGATGCCTGAGATTTTTCTGCCAACATTTTCTTCTAGATTTTTATGGTTTCATGAGTTACATTTAAGTCTTTTATCCATTTTGTCTGTATGGCATATGTTGGTCTAGTTTTATTTTTGTTTTCCCATGTAGCTGTCCAATTTTCCAAACACCATTTATTGAAGAGACTGTCTTTTCTCCATTGTATGCTCTTTCCTTCTTTGTTGAATATTAATTGTGCATACTATCTTGGGTCGATATCAGGGTTCTCTGTTCTGTTCCATTAATCTAAATGCCTGTTCTCATTCTAGTACCAGGCTGTTTGATTACAACTTTGTAGTATATAACTTGATATCTGGTATTGTGATCCCTTCCACGTTGTTATTCTTTTTCAAGATAGCTGTGGCTATTCAGGGTCTTTTATGGTTCCACATAAACTTCTGGAGTACTTGTTCTAGATCTGTGAAATATGCCATTGGTACTTTAATAGGGATTGCATTGAATTTGTAGATTGCTTTGGGTAGTATGGGCATTTTAATGATGTTGATTTTTCTAATCCATGAATATGGTATATGTTTCCACTTTTTAAATATCTTCCTCTATTTCTTTTTTCAATATCCTGTAGTTTTCCGAGAACAGGTCTTTTACCTCCTTGGTTAAGTTTATTCCTAGGTATTTTTGTTGTTATCGTTGCAGTGATAAATGAGATTTTTTTTTTTTTTTTTTTTTTAGTTTCCCTGAGTGTTTATTATTGGTATATAAGAATGCCATCAATTTCTGGATGTGAATTTTG
Organism: Molossus molossus; assembly: GCF_014108415.1. Classification (NCBI taxonomy): domain Eukaryota; kingdom Metazoa; phylum Chordata; class Mammalia; order Chiroptera; family Molossidae; genus Molossus; species Molossus molossus. The sequence goes on along the minus strand of NW_023425345.1, from coordinate 26,270,049 downwards.
TATCCTGCTCTTTGCCAAATTCATTTATTAAATCTACTAGGTTTTTGATGGAGCCTTTTTGGTTTTCTATAGGCAATATCATGCTATCTGCAAAAAATGAAAGTTTCACTTCCTCCTTTCCAATTTGGATCCCTACGTTAAATAAGAGTGGCAAAAGTGGGCATCCTTGTCTTGTTCCTGTTCTTACAGGGAATGCTTTTAGTTTTTGCCCATTGAGTATATTGTTGGCTGTAGGTTTTTCATATATGGTCTTTATTATGTTGAGATATGACCCTCTATTCCCACATTGCTGAGTGTTTTTATCAGAAATGGGTGCTGAATTTTGTCAAATGCTTTTTCACTATCTATTGATATGATCATGTGGTCTTTATCTTTCATTTTGTTTATGTGGTATATCACACTTATCGATTTGAGAATATTGTACCAGCCTTGCATCCCTGGGATGAATCTCATTTGGTCATGATGAATAATTATTTTAATGTATTGCTGGATTCGATTTGCTAATATTGTATTAAGGATTTTGGCATCTATGTTAATCAGAAATATTATCCTCTAGTTTTCTGTCTTTGTAGTGTCTTTATCGTGTTTGGAATTAGGATTATGTTGGCCTCATAAAAAGAGTTTGGAAGTCTTCCTTCTTGAATTTTTTGGAATAATTTGAGGAGAATGGGTGTTAGTTCTTCTTTGAATGTTTGGTAAAACTGCCCCGTGAAGCTGTCTGGGCCTGGGCTTTTGTTTGCTGGGAGTTTATTGAGTGCATCTTTAATTTTTTTAGTTGTTATTGATCATTTCAAGTTTTCTGTCTCTTCCATGTTCAGTTTTGGGAGACTGTGATTCTAAAAAAATTTCCATTTTGCCTAGGTTGTCCAATTTGTTGGCGTATAATTGTTCATAGTATTTTTTTTTTTTTTAAACAATCCTTTGTATTTCTGTAGTGTCAGTTGTTACTTCTCCTCTTTCATTTCTGATTTTGTTTATCTGGGTCCTCTCTCTTTGTTTCTTAGTGAGTCTGGCTAAAGGTTCCTCAATCTTGTTTATCTTTTCAAAGAACCAGCTCTTTGTTTCATTGATCTTTTGAATTTTTTTAGTCTCTGTGTTATTTCCATTCTAATCTTTACAATTTCTTTCCTTCTACTTGCTCTGAGTTTTTCTTTTTGTTTACTTTCTAGTTCCTTAAGTTGTAGAGTTAGATAGTTTATTCAAAATTTTTCTTATTTCTTGAGTTAGGCCTGTAGTGCTATGAACTTCCCTTTCAGGACTGCTTTCACTGCATCCCATAGATTGTTTGTTGTTGTGTGTTCATTTTTATTGATTTCCAGGAAGTTTTTTTTATTCCTTCCTTGATCTCCTTGGTACCCCATTCATTGTTTAATAACATGATATTTGGTCAGACCAGTGTTGCTCAGTGGTTGAGCATTGACCCAGGCAACAAAAGGTCACTGGTTTAGTTCCTGGTCAGGATACATGCGCAGGTTTTGGGCCCAATCCCCAGTGGGGGGCATGCAGGAGGCAGCCCATTAATGTTCTCTCTTATCTGTGTTTCTGTCTCTCTCCCTCTCCCTTCCTCTCTCTTTGTAATATCAATAAAGAAAAAAATATAACATGCTATTTGGCCTCCACGTGTTTCAATGTTTTTGAGTATTTTTATTGTACTCAATTTCTAGTTTCATGCCAATGTGATCTGAGAAGATGCTTGATATGATTTTAGTCTTCTTGAACTTGTAGAGACTTAGTTTGTGTCCTAACATGTGGTCTATCTTTGAGAATGTCCTATGTGTACTTGAGAAGAATGTGAATTCTGCAGTTTTGGGGTGTAATTCTCTGTAAATGTCTATTAAGTTCATTTGATTTAGTGCTTCATTTAGAGTCTGTGTTTCCTTGTTAATTTTTTGTCTAGAGGATCTATTCAGTGATGTCAGCAGGGTGTTGAAGCCCCCTGCTATGATTGCATTGCTGTTGATTTCTCCTTTGAAGTCCTTCAGAAGTTTTTAAATATATTTTGGTGCTCCTATATTGGGTGCATATATATTTACCAAGGTTAAATCCTCTTGTTGGATAGATCCTTTTAATATTATGTAGTGGCCTTCTTTGTCTCTTGTTTGGACCTTCATTTTGAAGTCTCTTTTTATCAGATATAAGTATTGCTACCCCAACTTTTTTTTTTTTTTCCTTCATTTCCATTTGCTTGGAAAATTTTTTCTATTCCTTCACTTTCAACCTGTGTGAGTCTTTGGTTGTGAGGTGGGTCTCTTGTAAATAACATATATATGAGTCATGCCTTTTTATCCATTTAGCTAGTTTGTGTCTTTTGATTGGAGCATTTAATCCATTTACATTTGTAGTTATTATTGACATGTACTTATTTATTGCCATTTTTATTTATTATGGCTATGTTTCTCCATTACTTCTGCTTATTATAGCAATACTTTTAACATTTCTTGCAGTGATGGTTTGGTGCTAATATATTCCCTTAGCCTTTTTTTGTCTGACAAACTCTTTACTTTGAATGATAGCCTTGCTGGATAAAATAGTCTTGGATTCAGATCCTTGTTTTTCATTATCTTGAATACTTCATGCCATTCCCTTCTGGCTTGTAGTTTTTGTTGAGAAATCAGCCTATGGGGGCTACTTTGTAGGTAACGTGTTGCTTTTCTCTTGCTTCCTTTAAGATTCTTTCTTTGTCTTTTTTTTAATCCTCACCCAAGGATATTTTTATATTTATGTTCAGATAGAGTGGGAAGGAGGGAGAGAGAGAGAAACATCAACATGAGAGGGACACATTGACTGGTTGCCTTCCACACAACCCCAACCAGGGCCAGGGAATAACCATAACTGAGGTATGTGCTCTTGACTAGAATTGAACCCACTCTTTGGTCCACAGGCTGATGCTCTAACCACTGAGTAAAACCAACTAGGGCTCTCTTTGTCTTTAATTTTTTGGCATTTTAATTATAATGTGTCTTGGTGTGGGCCTCTTTGAGTTCTTCTTACATGGGACTCTCTGTGCTTCCTGAACTTGTATGCCTTTTTTCTTCACCAAGTTAGAGAAATTTTCTGCCACTATTTCTTCAAATATATTCTCTAACCCTTGTTCATTTTCTTCTGCTTATGAAACTCCTATGATGTGGATGTTGTTAGTTTCATGTTGTTCCACAGCTCTCTTAAACTGTCCTCATGTTTTTAAATTGTTTTTTCTTTTTGGTTCTCTGATTGGGTGATTTTTTTTCTCCCCTGTCTTTTAATTCACTGATCGGATCCTTGGCTTCCTCTAATCTGCTGGTCATTTCTTCTAATGTGCTTTTTATTTCTGCTATGTCTTTCTTCATTTCTGCTTGGTGGTTTTTCATTCCAATTGACTAATTTTCTTTGTTTCTATATCTTTACTCATGCTGTTGAGCTTCCTCATAATAATCATTACTCTAAACTCTACCTCTGATAACTTGCTTAACTCCATTTTATTTATCCCTTCTTCTGTTGAATGCACTTGTAATTTCATTTAGGATTTGTTTTTTTGTTTCATCATTTTGGCTGTCTTGGTGGGTTTTGTAGCCTGTCACATTTTCCCTGTGGGTGTTGATGTTCTGCTGATTATGGCTCCCTCTGCTGGGCTTGGATGAGTATGGAAGGGACCACGCTAAACACCAATGTCTAGTCTTACTTTCCTGGCCAGTTGCAGGCCAAGCAAAGATTCAGTTATCCCAGAGCTTTTGCCTGCAGGCTGACTATTAGTCTAAGTTACTTAATGAACCTCAGGTTGTAGCTCTCAGCTGAATGAAAAATCCCTCAGGTGAGCAGGGTAAGAGGATTTCCAATAGGTGAGGCAATTGCTTTCCCATGAGCTAAAGTTGCTTTGAGAAGAAAATGGTTTCTGCAGTGAGGGTTATTGGCTCAGCGCAGGGAATCAGGCCTCAGCCTTCACAGCTCAGTCCTCAGAGCTAGGACATTCTACACTGATAGTGAGGCCCAAGGCTCAAAGCTTTCAGAATCTCATCTCTGCATACTGGCTTACTGGTAGTCTTAGGCTATTAATGAGCCTCAGGTTGCATTTTTCTGGGCTGGGTGTTGTTAAATTCCTGAGGGAGGGGCAGTTGCTTCTCCCCCAAGCTAAATCCGCTCTGGGAAGGGGCTCTTTGAGTAATATGGCTACTGTTCTGTGGGAGAGTCACTCAGCACAGAGCTCCTGATGACCTCTTTTCCAGCTCTCTCCCCAGGGCCATGAACCCCTGACTCTCCTCACACAGTTCCAGTCCTGTCCACCCTTCCTCTGCTGGAGCCCAAGGGAAGTGGCTGTAGCTATAATTTAGTGCACTCACCCTTCAGGGAAGTGTTGGTGTTCCTTGCATCTTTCTCTGCCGGACAAAACCTCTGCTCTGGTGATTTTCTCAGCCAGGTCTTATGTGGACACCTTTCCGTGTTGTGCCACTCTGTGCTGTGGAGCCTGCGTGGGGTTTTAACCCCTGACTTCTCAAAGGGAACTGCTCACAGCTAAGACAGCCCTCAGCTTCTGCATGTGGGAACCCAGTAAGCCCTCTTGCAACTCCACAGCTCCTACCAGTCTTGATTTGAGGTCCTCTTTACATCCCTGGTTATAAGGGTTCTCTTCAGCTGTTCTTCAGTTGGTTTTTTCAGATGACTTATCTTTATTTTGGTTGTAATTCCAATTTGCTCCTGGGAGACGGTTTGTGTAGCTTCCATTCACTCCACTGCCATTTGGATCTACGATCTCTGGAATTTGTTAATTCTGGATTCCAGCCTTTTGTTTTCTTAAGGGCTTTGTTATTTCTACCTGTGAAAAGATACTATTTTCACAAGTCTCAAACAAGTTAAAATGCCTCCTACATTAAAATAAAACAAAACCAAAAATTCTTGACCAAATATCTGCCTCTGCCTACCTCATTTTTCTGTTCCCCTTAAAAGCAGAACTTCTTGAAAGAGTTGTCTGTAATCACTTTCCCTCCTTTCTGACCTCCCCCCATGCTCTCCTAATTCATTCCATTTGGGTTTCCATTCACATACCACATTAATGGCATGGCTCTTGAGGCTCTTGCCCGTGTCACCAGTGGTCAAGTACAGTAGTAGTCAGCCCACTGTCATCTTGTTCTCTCTGCAGCATTTGCCACAAGTGACAGCTCTCTTATTGAAATACTTTTTCTTGTTTTTCATGAAGCCGCCCTTGTGATTTTCCTCCCTTTTTAATGGCTAGTTCCCCTCAATCTTCTTTGCTAGCTCCATTTTTTTTCTCCCAACCTCTAAATGTTGGCTGTCCAAAGGGCCCTATTTAGGGCTTTATTATTATCATTATTATTATTATTATTATTATTATTATTATTATTTTAAATGTAAACAGGTTTCCTTGGTGACTTCATCTAGTTGATGGCTTTACATATCCTCTATATACAATGACTTCCAAATATTTGTCTTCAACTCAGACCATGTCTCAGAACTCTAAACTAGACTATATAGTTACCTGCTAGACATTGCTTCACGGTGTCTGGGATGCACTTAAAACTTGACATGGCCAAAATAGAAAGTTCTCTTTCTTTTCAAATTGCTCTCTTTAAACTTTCACATTAGTAAATGGGCAACTGCATTCACCCTATTGCTCAAGGTTTCCTTAAACTACTACTTTTTCTCACTCCCACATCCAAACATAAGCAACAGCTGTTGAGCCTGCCTTCTCATCATATAAATGGATCTGCTCTGCTTCCCACCAATCACCCTATTCACGGTGCCAGCATCCTTTTCCTGGATTACTGCAAGAGACTCCTAGTATCCAGAATGAATTTTAAAAAGAAATGAGATGATGTCATTTGAAAATCCTCCCATGACTTCCTGTCACACATTTAATAAGGTGTTAAAAATCCAACACCTTCTCTACCGTACTTTGTCTGTTACTCTCTTTCCTTGGTTGGTGTGTTCCAGCTCCATCGGCTTCCTTTCTTTTCCTCAAATATGTCAAGCTCCTTTGCCTCGGGATTCTTGAACATGCTGCCTCCTCTTCTTGGTGCAGCCATTTAGCCAGGTTACTCTTGCCACTGAGAGCTCAACTTAACTGCTGGCTGTTCAGAGTGACCTTGCCCGCCTACTCTGTGCACTCTCCATTGTATGGCTGTAATCTTCCAAATAGCTGCTATCACTAGTTACTATTTTATTGTCTCAATTTTATGGGGGCTGTTTATTCATTATCTGTCTCTCTCTTTAGACTTAAGTGTCATGAGTCCATGGTCCATGTCTATTTTGTTTATATCTGTTTCTGAAGCATTTATCCCAATACATAGTAGACAATATATGGTAATGAACAGGTAGGTATAAATTGTGCACTTACTTAGTAAGAGCAACTTCAAAACAGATCTTTTAGTCTTGTCCTTATGACCACATTGCTGCCTCTCTCCCCACCCCAGGCTCTTCCCATGTGGAAATTCTGGGCGCCCTTACTCTGAGTAAGTTGTTTGTTTGTTTAGTACTTTACCAAAATAAACTTCAGGGGATGAAGAGTCTTTGAAGAACAGTGATAGAATTTTTGTAAGGTTGAGAGCTTACCCTAGGTTTTTCTAGCCTTTCAGAAATCTGCCGGTGCAAGGAAGGGGATCTGGAACTTTAATTTTCTTCACCAACTTTCTTTCTGACAAGAGTGTGAACCTTAGCTTAATGTACATTCACAGGAAAGAATTCTTCCATGAATTAAATGGCTTCCTTAAAGACCTGTAGGATGACTTTTGGCCCTACTCAACTTTATTTCCGAGGTACATTAGTGCCACTCCTTTTCCATCCCAGTGAGTCCTGCTCACTGGTGTAGACAGTCTGACACCGTGCTAGAAAGAGCATGTCATTTTGTATTGGGATGTTAGAAAAGAAACTGCTTGATTAAAAATGCCAGAACTGAGGAGCCAGATGCCCTGTGACAGATGCCAGGCCACAGGTGCCTGGGAAGTGACATAAGTCAGGGGAGTATTCACATGAGAAGGTTATTTTTTAAATTAGACAAAAACAGGCTCACTCAAGATTTACCTATATCTCCATTAGTCTCAGGGACAGAGATACTCAGGTTTGTCTTTTTTTTTTTTTTTTGTCACTTCTTCTTCCACACTGTAAATGAATTACCATCCCTGTGGCTTGCTTTTCTTGGCTTCACATGGGAACCCATGGTCTGGGTTAACGGTCCCTTCTATCCATTCAAAAGTGCAGAAGGGAATTGAACTGGAGGTCTTCCACAGCTCACGAAGTCGTGCTGTGATTGACCAGTTTGGGGGCTTGCAAGCAGAGGCTGTAGCATCTCCATGGACGGGAGCCCCAGTTGATGAGAGTGATTGCCATGTCAGATTGCCTTCCATTTACATGAAGTAACAAAAGAATTGTCTCTGACTCTGTGGCCCTGAGAGCAACATTTCAAAAGGGACAGGTTAGCATGAGAATGGATTTCCGAAGCAGATGTGATGTAAAGATGTCAAAAGCAGCTGTGTGAATTTGATACCTATGTCTTGGGCTTATCACAAGCTTTTATATGTGGACGGGAAACCCTGAAACAATGAACAGAAGCGCTGGCATGGCTTTTCTGAAATCCCCACACACTGTACAGTGATGGTCTCCTATTCAGGTGCCTCTGTGTAGCTTCTTGTAATGACTTGGAGGCAAACTGTTGTTTTGGTTGTTAGAAAGGGCTTCCCTTGGCCGAATTTCCACATGGCATGAATAATTGTTAAACTTTATTGGTGAATTTCAACATTTTTCTGGACAGAAACTATGTCCATGCTTTGGAATTTACATTGAAGCACAGGAGTGATTTATTGATACTTGTCTGATGAGTGTGGGTGAGATAAGGAGTAAGTCTACAAGTCAGTGTTCATTCAAGTGGGAAAAAGCAAACACAGCTGAGTGACAGGACACCCTGGGCACGTATTTACACAGGGCATTGATTCAGGAAGGGTGGGTCAGTGTGTGGGAAGGGGGTAGGAGTGTTGGGTTGTATGCAGGAGCAGTAGTCTCCGCTGTTGGGTGGTGGGCATAGGTCAGTTTCAGTCTCTAGACATGGAAAAGGGTGAGTGATGATGGGTGAGGTGAGTGTGTGTAAGTGATTCCAGTGTGAGAGGGGCTGTTGGGGAGGATTTGAGGGAGGGTAGGTGGATCGTGACCTGTAGCCCAAACCATGACTTAGTTGAGACTTAGCATGTCTGAGTAGGTGGGGCAATGCTCTTGTCTATTTAGAATTGGAGCCTTGTCTGGCCGGTGTGGCTCAGTGGTTGAGCGTCGATCCATGCACCAGGAGGTCGCCAGTTCGATTCCCGGTCAGGACACATGCCCAGGATGTGGGCCCGATCCCCAGTGGGGGGCATGCAGGAGGCGGCTGATCAGTGTTCTCACTCATCGATGTTTCTGTCTTTCTCTCCCTCTCACTTCCTCTCTCTCTAAAATCAATAAAAGAAAAAAATTTAAAAAACAAAATTAGAATGAGAGTCTTGGTACATAAGGGCATCTTCAGTTGTTGTGCATGTGAACAGTGGAGAGAGGTACTCACTGAGGCCTATTTTCTCCTGTGTGTTTCCACTTGTGGCTAAAGGGAGCCAGTCATTGTACCTTTTTAAAAATTAAATACACCAAACCCACATAGTCAATGATAGCCCTGTGGCAAATGAACTTTCTCGTCTCTGCCACGCTTAACCTCACGAGACAGAGTTTGCCCACTGGGAAGTCGGTGATGGATGCAAGGGGCTTCCAGATCCTCTTTAGAAGCTGCTGTGTGAGGCAGCTCTGTAGTTTTTCTTGTTTTCATTTTTATCATCCCCAGTCCCACAGGAGTGTCCAGAAAGAGCTTCCCAGCACCAGGAACTGCTGTAGGGCAAGGCAGGCAATTTATTCTTGGGTATAAGCCAGCAACAGCCCTGCTTCTCCCCTCGCCCACCCTTTCACCTGGGGACCCGCCTCAGGCCAGGTGTTTGCCCTTCTCTCCTGGAACTTCCTCCCTGGCATGTGACCGCCTGGACATTCACGGTTGTGATTCTCTCCTTAAAATTCTCTTCGTTGAATTTCTTGAATGATCAGTCTGAGACACTTTGTCTCTTCACCTTAAAGAGGAAGAAGGGGAGGGGAGCAGCACTGTGCGTGGCACACAGGCCACACAGGCCCAGAACGTTAGTTGTGGGAACTGACATTCTCCCACGCCTTCTGGACCAGGGCACAGAGCTGCTGCAGCTGATCCCCACTGGCAGGCAGAGAGAATGTGTGTGTGTGTGTGTTTGTGTGTGTGTACACATGCATGCATGCATGCACACTCAAGGGGAGTTCCAGAAGAGGAGGCTGGGTTGACTATGTCAAGCATAAGAAGAACTTGGTTTCCCATGACAAGCAGAAGATGGTCCTCAATAAGGAGAAGCAGGGCATCATCATTATAGATTCAAGAGACAAAGGAGATCAATGGAGGAGCGAGAAGGGGAAAGATGTTACAGAAAAATGGCAGGGGAGGGCCCAGGGAGTGTCCTTCCTGTCTGAGGGCTGTGCCTGAGTGTCTGACTTCAAGCCCATGTGCTCTCTCTGGGGTTTCTTTGCCTGTTTCTTCTTCCAAGGGAAGCTACCTCAGGGGACAAAGAGAAAAAGATACTGTGATTTTTCAGAAAAAAGAGGAGACTGTTTTCCATTGTGAACCCCCCACTTGTCCCCAGGTGATGCTTTCACCTCCAGCTCCATCACTTGTATTTTTCACTTTTGATTTACGACAGTGAAGGCACAGGTAGCGTGTTCTGCGGGTGGTGGAGGCATTGGAACTGTACGAATAAGTCACCCATCTGTCACGGTTTGGCAAATAGGAGATGGCTCTTGTGGGTTTCCTGACGTTTACTTCATTATCATTCAACAAATATTCACTGGATGCAGATTCTATGCAGGAGCTCCACTGTCCAGCTGGGCACATCCACAGAGGTGCCATTAGACACTAAGTTTGTGACGCCATTCGTTGGGCAGTTTTTACTATGCTATTGTACAGAAGGGAAAACTGAGACTAACAGGGTCATCTGTCCAGTGGTTGGTGATGGAGCTAGTATTCCAAGCAGGGCTTTCTGAGATTTGGTCTGGTTATCTTTTCATTTTTTTGCACTGCCTTGATTTATTTCAAATCAAAATGTTGTTTTAAAACCTAGAATTGCTCTGCTGTAAACTGCAGTACATTTTGGAGTCTGCCAGACCTGATCATGAATTCCAGCAGACCTAGCTATTTAATTCATATAGGAAGATGGCTTGGCTTTTGGTGTTGGGAACACAGTACAATACACAGATTTTGTATCATAAAATGCACACTTAAAACCTATAGGATCCTGTTAACCAGTGTCACCCTAATACATTTAATGAATAAATAATAATTTGTATAAAGCTATCTGTACCTCAGCTTTACCAATTGTAAAAAGGAGATATTAATGCCTACTTTTTAGGGTTTCTGTGATGATTGAGTGGATAGATAGATAACTAATGTAATGCATAGCACACTTATTAGCTAGGAAATGCTTGTCCTCTTTTCTTTATTCCCCCTTCTGTTGAGAATCCATTCTTCTTATTTTATGTGGTTGCACATAAATTATTAGTTTACTATAGTTCTTATTCTTATGATAGCAGAACAAAGCCATTATATATGTAATCACAACGGGGTAGGCAGAGTATACAGAGTTGATGAGTAGAAGGAGTTTCTCAGTCACAAAGACCAAAGATGATAGAACTAACACAGTGATTTGGGAACAGGACAGGAATAGAATGCCAGGGATACTTGGCAGTTCTAAATCCCCTTATTTTGTGCTTTCATGAAGAATAGTATGACATTCATTTCCAAAGGTCAGATTAATCCTTCAACTGGAATTGGGGGGGCGGATTTCTTTCATTGAAAGCATTTTTTCCTTTTCTTTTTCACCTTTATCCCATTATGCCTATCTTTTATCCTTCTTGAAAAATCAGCATCAATCTTATATGGTGATGCTTCTCACTGCATTGTCTTCCAAAGCATCTCATATTTCATCTGCCATGGTCCACTGTGACAATGAAGTCCATGGCCCAGTTAGCCATGGTCCTCCCTAAAAGAGTGAGATATTGAACTTTAGAGAAACCTTGCCACTGTGAGACTGCTCCGGACCCTGAGAGCTAAGATCATGGCACAGCCATTTATTTCAATATGTAATTTAAGTCCTTTCTCCTCCATGAAGTCATCTCTGACTTCACCTTCTCACACTTTGCTCTCCTGTCTCTAACTTGCACAGTATTTATTGCCTGTTGCATCACCCTAGTCCCACTTCTGCATTTAATAAATGCACACTCACTAAGAGGCAGTTTCATTCAAAGCTTTACATTAGCTTTGCTGTAGATACAGAGGTAATTTAGATATATTACTATCCCCAGGATTTTAAAATCTGGTGATGGTTTAGCTCACCAACTATTCATTGATACTTTAGTTGTAGGTTTTTTGTTTTTTTCTTTCCAATCCTGCAGAAAGGATTTTGTGGCTGTTAGCTCAGTCATTTTGGTCTCAGATCATTATACACAGTGCAATTATTTGGGAATAAATATTATGAAAGAAGTAAGCAAATATGGAAAGAAACACACCTTTGGCACCACTTTGCAGAGGAATCAAATTATTTTGCTTCTACAAATCTTCTGGTTCAAATTCTGTGTAAATTGACATGAAATATTACAATGGCTCAAAAAAGAACTTGCTCTTATGACATCGTTATGACCAGTTGATTTTGCTTTGTCTTCAGGGGGTCATATTTTGCAGTATACTTCTGGAAATCATAAGATATTGAATTGTTCATTAGAAAGATCAGACTTCAGGTTCCCCGAGATCATTCTTTCAGAGCGTAAGCTCTACATTTCTTAAAATATTACATGTACAAAGAGTAAGTATACTAACAATCAAAGAAATATGGTTCTTGGAACCATTTATTGATTTACTCAGGCATGTATTTATTCATTCATTTTATAAGCATGCATGCATTCATTCTAAGCATTTATTAAGTGTTTATTGCATATTACTTGTCTTAGAGTGTGAGGATTGGAGACAATTCTTTAAGGTTCTATGCAAGACTATTCTTAAAAAGCCTGACATTATTAAGACTTTTGGTAGTTATTATTTTATTAATTCCAACAAGAAAGAAAACTATTTTCCAGTTTAACAACGAATAAGTTTAACTTATATGCTGTTAGCTAGACTCCTGGAATTCCCTTTCTGCCATATTTGAATTATTTTAGGAGAAGGGAGTATAATATAGAGGGTGATAACTGAGAAGCTTCAGAAAAACGAGTGAATACATGCATACATAATAATTATTTTCAGAATAGTTTACCCTGTCAGGTTTTTTGTAAAATTTTGGCTTAGTCTTGTTAGTGAGCATCATTGTCTTCTTCATTACTATCACCATCATAACCTCCACCACCACTGTGATCCAGCAATGCACTAGGTACTGTGAGCGGGAAAGTTTGGATCATTGTTTTCAGGTACTTGGTACCTAATTTATCTTAATAATGTGAAGATAATGCATAGAAACATATTTCTTAGAATTCTTAAATCTCTTGGCAAAAATCTATATTTGTTTTCTAAAGAATTAGGTACTTTGTTTCATAAAATGTATTCTCAGAACATTTGATCTTCTCAGTCTTCCATATCCTTTTTGGTATAGGTGGAAAGCTGGGTACCCTCCTAGAGTTTTCCCTTGAGCTTGTGATTAAGAGGCAGAATCAATATTATTAATTAAAGTTCAGAACCCACAGAATACTTAGAAACCAGCGGGGCTCTGTGGAAGGGAGGCATTTTGCAGAGAAGATATGACCTCCTTTTCAAGGAGCTTGGAGTCTAGGTCAGGTTTAAATCATAAGCACCGAAACATAATATTTCTTAGAATCACAAAATCCCTAGGGAAGCTGTTTCTCCACAGTTTCTCTAAAGAAAGAACTGTTCTTTATTTAAAACTCTCCTGCATATCAAGCCTGTCTTGGACTTTTCCCCCCACCATATCAAAGGAAGCATCTTACTGAACAGATCTACTTTTCTCCTGTTTGCTGGGACTTATTAAAAGAGCTGCCTGCAAACAGATTTTTACAGCCTCAGTGTGGACTTCCATCAGGTAGCACCCAATAAGACTTGACAAGCTGACATCTCTTATCCATCAACAGTGATGGGTTGGGAAGGGACAATGGGAAGGAGGGAATCTTATTCCCACCCACATTCTGAGAGAGAGACTTTGGTTGAGTGATACAGGGTCCATTTATAGAAATCTAATTTCTGAGTTGGAGTTTTAGGAATTTTGCTTTTGGAATATAGGGCTAGAAACAATACCTACCTTGTCAATGCTAGACAGAAACTAAAAATTACATACCCTTTAAGTCACAAAGCAGCCATAAGATTGAGTTCTTAGGAGGAAGGAAAAACAATCTTTACAAAATACTAGCGACAGAGCATCTTAAACACTCTGTATTATTCTACAGCCAGGCAGCCTGACAGCCATATGTTATTGATAATGATGGCAAGCTTTTCTTCAGAAGAAGGAAAGATCTTATAAACCTAGGTTTCCAAATATAGGGTGTCCCCCCCAAAAATGTATACACTCTTTGAATAATTATAAATTCCAATGGGTTGAATCTGAAAAGAAAGAAACATCATTTGAGCTATCAGTTGTTCAGTGTGTATACATTTTTTGGGGGGACACCCTGTAGGTAACCTATATAGTGCCAACTTTTGTCTCATCCTCTCCCTACTTTTATTTCTTAAGCCATTAGTGACACTGATTCAGAACAAACAAACAAACAAAAAAGGCAAAAATACAACCAGATTCTGAGTTGTTCACTTACAGATTTTTTGTTTCCATTTGGAATGAAATATCAATGCATGTGATTTCTTGTTCTGTTAAGGATGTGTTAGAAACACTGATGGCTCATTCCTGGGAAATAAGTAATTAATAGCTGCTCTTTCTTTGGTGAAATACAAATACTGATTTCTGCCTAGATAATTTTCAGGACAATTAGATTTTATGATTTTTTGGAAAGAAGTTGGTGCTTCTTTAGGGGGAAATCACACTGGCTGTCTTGTGTAATTGGGGACCTCTTGAATATGTGAGGTTTAAGCCACTCAGGTCAACGTTCTTTGAAGATCACTTGCTAAAATGATTAGGACTAATGGGAATAGAGGTTTGGTACAATGAAATCATCAGTGTCTGCTAATTATGTTTGCTAGGAGCATAAAAGTAACATATCAAATGGATGAGGAGTGGGAGTCAAAAAGTAATGTTATTATCTTGGAATGGCTTTCAACCAAGGATGTTAAAAGAAGTACCTAATATCTCTCAAATGTATTGTAAAAGTTTCATATCTTGTTGACTCCTGTTATTTAAAAATTACTTATATTCTATCTGTTTTAGTTGTTTGGTATTTTATTACCTTACTCCATATGGTAGACATCCTGAAGGGAGGACTGTATGCTATCTGTCTTGGATTTCATATATTGCTTAGCACCTTGCCTTGCACACAGATATGCTCAATATGCTCAGTTAATATTATTGAAATAAATTACACTGAAATGAAGAAATAGTTACACTGTAACATATTCTGAATTTTAATTCAGCACCAAGAGAAGCTATGTCCAAGAACTGTTTGAAGATCTGAAGGTGACTGGAACCTTAGGAGATATTGACCCTATTAGCTTAGGCTTTCATATGACTTATACTTTATGGAAAGATTATTTCAAAAGGTGATAGAAAAGATTGGCTTGACTTGATGTTCAGAGACTATAAAATATCCTTGAAAGATAAAAGTATAATGAAAACAGAGCACACTAGGTATTTCAGCATATATTTTAGGTACGTATTCATTGGATTTTGACAAATGCTTTCATGGGTTAATCCACATCATCAAATGTTGCCTCATGCCTCTTTCCAGTCAATCCCCTCCCACTCCCCAAGAGATTACCATTATCTGATTTATTTCCCAAAGATTAATTATGCCTGTTTTTGAACTTCATATAAGTGCAATTATACAATATGTTTTATTTTGTGTCAGGCTTTGTTTGCTCAATATCATGTTTTGAGATTCGTCCATGTTGTTGCGTTTATCAATAGCGTTCCTTTTTTAAAACTAAGTAATGTTCCATTGTGTGAATATACTAGAATTTATTGTTTTCTGTTGATGAAAATTCGAGCTGTTTCCAGATTTAGGCTATTATCAATGAAAACACTTTGAATATTTTTGTTCATGTTATTTTGTCGACATATGTTTTCATTTTTCTTGGGTAAATACCCAGAAGTAGAATTGTTAAGTCATAGGATAGGTATATGTTTAACTTTTTAAGATATGGCCAAACCACTTTTCAAAGTGGTCACATCATTTCACCATAAATGTGTGACTGTTTCAGTCAACAAGGAATGTAATATAGGAAATTGGAAGACTGAAAGAACAAAAAGGAACTACTGAGAAATAATGCCTGAAAGAATAGCTGTTATTTCTAAAAGTAGGGTTTTAGTTATCAGAACTTAGAAGATTAGAAGAAGGTGTATATTTATGGTGCCTGGTGAATCTGGTGTGATACTTTGAGCTCCAAGGAGTAAGTACTGTCCAACCTCTCTTGTTTCTTTTGTGTCACCGACTCGTTCCTCTGCCATCAATATTCTGGTCACTGAGTCTATTCAGTAGGTATTTTCTTGTTTTGGCAATTATATTTTTCACTTCTAAAATTTTTATTTGCTATTTTAACTTTTGTTTCAAGAGTGTTTATGATTGCTTGTTTGAATATTTTTATAATAGCTGCTTTAAAATCTTTGTCCGATAGTCACAACATGTGTGTCCATCACACTGTTGGTGTCTGTTGGTTGTCTTTCCCCAGTTCTTCCCATAAAATGAGAATAATAATATCTATCTACTCTCACAGAGATGTTTTAAGTGTAACAGAATAAAAATTATGGGGAGGTGTTGGGGGAATCAGAGGACATAGATTCTTCTTCCCAACCTGTCAAAGAGAATCTTATAACTGCCACCTCAGTTCCCAAACCAATTCTGATGGTAAATCGGCAGCCTGATCATTGTTTGCTCTGTTGACCTTTTTGTCCAGGATAGCTGGCCTAAATTTGACATAACATTCTGTCTGCTGAGTCACAGCCTACTCCACCTTACTCCTACTGCATAAAGCCTTTGACTTCCTTGGTGCCTGAAGACCAAAACACCACATCTATCAGGCTTCTAGCCTTGCTTGGAAACTCAGCTTGGATCTTCACCAGAGCAACTCTCAAAACCAGAGCCCAATAACCCTGCTTAATATTTCACCTCTTTCTAATTCTCAATGCATCATTTCTCAGTCAAAGAGTTTTTATCTCTTTCATTTCTTTTGTTCAGGCATTGAATAGAAATATCCTCAATAACATTTCCTAAAACCTACATTAGTCAACTTTTTAAATTCTACTGTCTACCAAGCATTCATATTTTATACATCCTTACATTCTCTATCTAGATCATGCCCAGCATCAGATCAGTGCTAACTGGTAATTTCAGACTTTATGACTGCTGTGCATTGACACAAGAGGTCTGGTAGGTGTTCACAAAATATGCCCTGACTGCCTTAATTAATTGCTCATTGATACAAAACTCTTCAACTTTTCTTTATACTCCCATAGCATTCTAAAGACAATGGGAAGATGCTGTTGAAGTCTTGTAAATTATATAAATGTATGACAAATGGACATCTCTATGAGTATTGTCAGCTCTGTTTATTACTCTTTGGCATAATAACTGTTGAATTCAGGGAGAGGATATAGGGATTGAATATGGAAAGGAGGTCAAATGCTTCTCCAGAGTTATAGGCCATTGTATAAAATATATCCTTTAGAGAATGAGGAGACCTCCTTAACTGGGTGTTGTCTTGTATGGAGATCTGAGATACTATCTGGTGCTAGCATAGATCTGCTTTCTCCTTTTAATGAATCTCTCTAGGATGAAAAAGGAACTACAAAACCTTCATTAATGGATTGCAAGGTGACAGTTTGATATTTGGTAGGTTCTTCTGGAATGAAAGCAAAATAGGACTTCCATTTACCATCCCAGAAGGGAATTAAGGCTAAGAGCCAAAACAAAACCAGAAGAACATTTTCATTTTTGTTATAATCTTGTGCTTTAAAACTTTATTTCCATTTATGTGTAAGCCCCTAATGATTAAGAAAAAAGTCTTTGAACAGAAAGGAGCTATATTTTGGCCTTCATTGACAGCAAGAAATGAAGGGTTGGAGAGACTGATTTCCACTCTATAGTCAGGCCTGAGCAAAGAGGTTTTACAAGGAATAATGAACGTATTGGAAGTTCCTGAGATGAAGGGGAAAGGAGCCTGCATTGGAGGGAGAGAAGAGGCCATGGGAGCTGTCTGAGCCTAGGAAGAGGGAGGCCAAAATCTCTTCTTACTGTAGTTGACTGCCAGTCTTTTGTCTCTGTAGCTCTCTGGAGCTGAGGTGAACAGAGCTCTGATGGATACAGTGACACAGACACAAATGCAGTGATGCATGAAGAAGTATATTCAGGCTTGAGGGATTTGGTAAATCTTCACAGAGAAGGTGGCATCTGAAATGGGATGTTAAAGGTGGTTAGGACTTTGATGGTCAGACATGGATGTTTGCGGGGATGGGGGTGGGTGGGGAGGGAATGCCAAGCTCAGGCTAGAGAAACAATGTGTGAGACTTCTTTGGGGAATACTGCTATCCATGTAGCAGTACAGCATACAGCTGGGCTTTAAATCTGTGGGAGGCATATTGGTGTACTGGAAAATATGGTTAAATATGAGTCTACTTTGACCTTTTTTATTTTCTCTACTAATTGAGTTCTGCTTAGGTCACTAGGAGGAACTTTATTTCATTTCTAACCATTTAGTCTCCCACTGGGAAAGTATGAGTTTATGTATTTTTCTTTTGATCTTGACAGTGCTAGAATGTGATCGTATTAAAGGATGGCACTTCTGATGTCTGTTTAGTACTCAATTCTACTACTAATCCCCACTTTTCCTCAGCCTTATTGATCCTCAGCCTTTCGCCAGTTCCAATATATTTACGTGATGAATAAAATACCAGTAAACACTGTGAAAGTCATCAAATCAAATAGTTGAAAGGGACCTCTAGAGGTCATCGTGCCTATGGGTTGATGATTTCCAAAGCTCACCAAGACAGAGTTGTTTATTGTCTCCTTGCAGCACTTTGGAGATGGAGATGGACAGCCTCCTGAAGTAGTTCATTTTAGTAATGAAAAGTTGGAAGGGTCTTCCTTATGTCTAACTGAATCCTTCCTGGTGTAATTTAATTTATTTGCTCCTGTTTTATCCACTGCGGGCATGTATAGCACATGATTACTACTCTGCTGATAACAATACTTTATGAACTTGAAGACAAATCTCATCACCTTTCAACCCATCCCCTTTATAGTAAACAACTCCAGTTTTCACACTCTTCATCAAAGGGTCTATTTTCACATCATTAGTTATCTTTATTAAAGTTCTCTGAACTCTTGAGTTTTTTCATATTATTTAAAAATAATTACTATAGTGAACAGAAATTTAGACTGAATGCATAATAACTTTGGGCGATCTCATTAATGACTTTCAATGTGAAGAAGCTCATGGGCCATTTTCAGTGAAAATAAAAATGACTGGTAGTAGGACCAGGTTTTAGGTAGGGTGGTTGGTGCCACAATGCATTATTTATTTCAACAGACTTAATATCATTAGGGTATGCCTACATTTCTTTGGAATATTGGTGGACACGGTCCTGTGCCTTTTTGTCATGAAATTACTTTTAAATTATAAACCTGGAGAAGCCAAGGCACTATGCCTTATGTTGTCCATTTCTTCTTTGTCTTATCAATTTAGGAGTGTTTCCTTTAACATATTTGAGAATACTTTGTCCAAAGAATTTGAAATAATAGACATAATGCTTACTACAAATAACTATCAAGAGTGTATGACATTTATTACCTCGTGAGATGGCTTTGTGGTTTGTGGAGAGGTCAAGGAGTTAATAGGTAATGGAGATAAGCTCAGGTGGGAGAGCAGGGGAATGGCATTCAGCGTTCATTAGGTACATCCTATGTGTAAAGCACTAGGCTATGTATTGTGATTATACGAAAGTGCGTATAGACAGCATTTTACCATCATGGGAGAAGTAAAAGAATGGATACATTGGTCAAATCAAGGTGTGTTTGTGTGATGACCCTGTAGGGCACCTGGGCATTGGAGAAGGAGCAATCTAAGAAGGTTTCAGTTGTGGAAATACCCATTGCAGTCACTTACTTGGTACTATTTGTCAGGCAAAGGAGACTGGCTTCTCAGAATTTGGGGCTAAGTAGGAGATGAGGCATGAAAGCATCAGCAATGTGCATTTTATTTATAAATGAGGAAATAATTATAATAATGATGAACAGTTTTAAGCTTTCACAGTACGTCAAAGTTCTAAGTCCTTTTACATGAAGTCATTCATGTCACCCTCACAACAGTGCTATGAGGCACATGCTGTTTTATCACCATTTAACAGAGACATAGATATGGAAACAAATAGAAGAAGAAATCTCATGGGGATACATGGAGTGGCAGGTATGAATGGCAGGGAAGGAGACAGTGCCAGTAGGATTTAGAGAGATGGGGGAACTAGGTTAGATGGGTATGTGGATGCCTTTTGGGGGTCGAGATGGCACTGGAGGATGGTGTGATAACCAAGAAGGACTGTGATGCTGTAGACATTATTAGAACGTATTTTTGGAAATAGATGAGTGCAGAATAAGAAATACCTGTTGGGCCCTGGCCGGTTTGGCTCAGCGGTTGGAGCGTTGGCCTGCGGTCCGGAGAGACCCGGGTTCGGTTCCCGCTAAGGGCATGTACCTCGGTTGTAGTTTGTCCCCGGCCCTGGTTGGTCGTGCGGGTGGCAGCCACTCGATGTGTCCCTTTCACGTCGATGTTTCTCTCTCTCTCTCTTCCTCTCCCTCCCACTCTATCTGTACAGAATATGGAAAAGTGTCCTCGGGTGAGGATAAAAAAAAAAAAAAAAGAAAGAAATACCTGTTGGTTGTGTCAGGATTGGTCTGAGTTGTTGAGAGATGCTGGGTAGCAGCATCATGTGCAGGGATTGGCCATTTGAGCAATATGATTCCCAGAGATGCGATCCTGTCTCTCCATCAGCCTGTGCTCTTCTCCTCTATGCTTTCTCTGTTCTCTTCTAGTATTCTGTTCTCCTTTAAGACCCCCCAGAGACCATTTTTTCATGGCTTCAGCCTTGGCTCTGCAAGGTTATGCTGTGGCTTCCTATCTGGCTCAACTCCTTCTGACTGCATCACACCCTGGGAGCATAAATATCAGTGCCAGCCTCCCAGTCTCAGCATCATATCTTCCCTAGCTGATGGCTGTCATACCTTTCTCTTTTCCCATAACCGGAGATGCCACCCTCCTAACCCCATTATTACTTTCTTATGTCTCTGACAAATCTCGACCTGACTTTCATTTTCTCCCAAGCCTTCAGAATGCCTTTCCTGACCCACTCCCAGCTTCACTCATCCCTGCCTTCCCCTCTGTTTGGATGACAGAGACAATTGGATACATGAACCTGTATACTCAGTGGGTTTTTATATGATTCTGAATGTGATTGTGGATGGAAGTGACGGTATAAGAGATGTACAGAATTAAGGGTGTATTTGTGCCCATATATATATATAAATGTATATGGTCCCTGGGTTGGAAGAGGCAGCTGGGAGTAAATTGATTAAAGTCAGAAGGATGGTCTGGACCACCTTACTTAAAATAAAGAAAATATTAATTGCACAAACATATACATAGGAGGGTGATTATACAGATTTGTAAATTGAACACATCCTACATTTCCATTACGAAGAGATTAATATTTTGATTACTCATTTAATGAAATAGTATGAGTTACAAAAATAGTATATTACATATTTTTATATGTGTGTGTGGAGAAAGAAGAAAATATTAATTGAAAACAGGTTAGAGCAGTTGTGTATGATGTGGTATATTTTTTGTTCCATTTACATATTTATGCTTGCAAAAAATCTGAGAAAATTGCTAAAATAACTATGTGTTTATCTCTTGAAATCAAAATTATTTTCTTAACTGCACTTTCTGATTTTTCACAGTGAATATGTAGTATATGAATAATAAAATATATAAAGTTGTGAGACAACAGCAGTATTTTATGAGTAACACAAATACAAAGAGTGGGCGCACAGGAAGAGACCCACTATTATAAGCAAAGAAGGGAGGGCTTTGGAGGCCTGCTAGCCTTCCTGCCCCCCTCCTCCAGCTGGCCTTAGGTGTATAGGACCACTTAAAGAAAAACCCACCCACTGCACACAATCTCTCCCTAAGAGTTCTGCCCAAATAGAAATTTATTTAAAACAAGGAATAAATATCCCCCAGAGGGCAAAGATTTATTAGTGAGTCACAGACTATTTTATCTGACAGGTCACCTTTGGAAAAATTAGAAAAAGGTATCTATTCCTTAGAGTATTATACTGCCATGTGCTGGGAAACTGTGATGAAAACACTAGTGGACAATATTCATACTATGATGACCCTCCTAAGTTTGTACAGTACCCTTCTTGCACACTCATGAGCAACATTCCTTCACCATTTTGTGGACCAGTCATGTGTAGATTGCTTTTTTCCTAGTCTCGCTGAGCCCTTAGCTGTAAGGAATGGGAATTCTGTGATATGACAGGAAAGGAGGAGCAAATGGTAAATTTGGAACACCTTGCAAAAGATGTCTGATAGAGCTCTGAATCCAGAAACGGTGGGCAGCCTGAAATAACACAGGGCATCAAACTAGGTATAAAGAGGGACCTGGGAGTCCAGGGCATGAGAGAGTAAAAAGGAAAGAGATGGGAATCCAAAAGCTGTACTTCAAATTCGTAATACTGGCCTGTGGTCCCTGTGTTTATGAGAACATGGGAGGCTGTCCTTTAATACTTGTGGGCCTCCTCCTCACGGGGCCTTGGAAGAGAGTTGAATCCCTGGTTTATAATGGAGCTGCCTCCCAGGTATGGATAGACATGTGCTAATGATGTGTGGACCCCTATGGAGGAAAGATTAATGCAATCTATTCCTGTATTCAAATCACAATGTTCATTTAATAGCTGTGCTTCTTGGTTTCGTTTATAGCCACTTACGACAATTTCCATTCTAGATCTTTTCATCTGTCGCTGATGCAGAGACATTTCTCATGTACTGAAGTCAAGAGCATAGACCAGGAAACCGATAAAACTCTGAGCAAGCAGACGCCATGCGCATACTCTGGCTATTTCATCATATGATGATGCTCTCCTTGGCTCTAGGCATTTTTTATTGTTACCAGTACATAAAGTCATCAAATTCAAAGTAAATACCTTGAGGTTCTCTCTTCAAGGGAAAGATCTTAGGGGACATATTTTCTAAGTAGTAAAATTATAGATATTTAAACAATTATAATTCTGTTACTCTGGGCAGGATGGTAGTAGCTGAGGAGGGACTAGGGCGAAGGTCCTAGGGGAAATAGTTCCTGACAGTAATGGCAGAAGTATGATACACATGAAAGAGATCCATGAATTATAAAACATTCATTATTCAGGTCTTAATTAATGTGATTATTTGTTGGCAAATTGCTGCGATTCTGTTATTGCAGAGATTATTCAAACTGAAGGAAAAAACCTCAGAGTTTGAATTGACCAGTATTTATTTGTATAGCAGACTCTACCCTTATTTGGTAGAGGAGTTGTGTCTGAATTTTCAGGAGGTTTCACGGATTCTCTTCACAGCTCCTGGACACCTCTGCTTTTCTTTGCATTTGTCTTTCATCCACAGACCACTGAACGGAGGCCGTGTTCAGACAGACAGGCAGAGTTCTTGCCCGGATCTTTGCACACTGGGCTTGAGGAAAAGCCCCCGGAACTGGAGCCGCAGCCCAGTGTGCATGTCAGCTGTGCAGTTCTGGGTTTCTTGAGTTGGTTGGAATCAGGGCAATAAACCATCCTAATCAACCTCATAAGAGAGTGAAGTGTAAACAGATGCCAATTACTAAAATAGTTTCTGTTCTCAGTTGTTCCTTAACAGATCACCTCCAAACTTACTGGTTTAATGTAACAACAACCAATTAGCTAATAGTTTTGCAGTTTGGAAAGGACTTGGTGGGAGCAGCTTATTTTTGCTCTAAGTGGCATCAGTTACTGTGTTTGACTGGAGCTGCAGGATCACACTCAGAGGTGGCTCACTCATGGCTGGCTCACCCGTGCTGTCAGCCAGGCGTCACCAGGACCCGGTTCTCCTTCATGTGGGCCTCGCCTCTGGGCAGCATGGACTTCCCCAAAGCATGGAGCTGGTTTCACCGGGCTCAGTGTCACTTCTTCTGTGTTCTCCTGCTCAGAGCAGCCACAGGCCCAGTCTAGATTTAGAGAGGGAGTGAGGTATAAGAAATAAACTACTTCTTGATGGTGGAAGTGATAAAGAATTTGTAGCCAGTTTTAATGAATTCCCAAATGTTCACAGAAAAAATATCTATTAAAAAGATTTGATAGTGAAGTTGATTTTTCATTATATTCTCTTCCTTGTAGAAAAATTCCAAAGTTGGCCAAATTACTTAGGCCAAGAGGAGGGGAATGGTATTTGGCTTTCTAGAAATTCTGATCAGTTTCTCTTCCAAACCCTGGCAAATCCACATACAATCTAAGTAAAGCCCGTGTACTTATTATGCAGGTGATGCTTTAAGAAAAATTCTAGCCTGGCCTGGTGGCTCAGTTGGTTGGCACACCATCCGGTACACCAAGAAGGTGCAGGTTCCATTTCTGGTCAGGGTACATACCTGCGCTGCAGGTTTGATCCTGCTCAGGGTGTGTACAGGAGGCAATCGATCTATGTTTCTCTCTCTTTCTTTCTCTCCCCCTCTCCCTCTCTCCCTTCCTCTCTCTAAAATCAATAACCATATCCTCAGGTGAAGATTAAAAAAAAAGAAAAGGAAAGTTCCAGTGTGCTAAATCCCCCACCCTACCAATAAGCAGACAGCACATTGCTGTTTTTGGAGGAGCTCCTATTGAAATGCTGGATTATGCTGACGCTGCTCAGTTATAAGAAGATTCTCTGGTATGTTTAGAAACATAGAAGAAAGAGTGAATTGTGTGGTTGAGGGGCTAGTGTCACTCAAGTTATGATGTATTCATATCAAGTACAGGTTTCAGACAGAAAGTTTTCTTTGTCAATAGAATCTTTCTTCAGAGATTCTTGTTAAACAAGCTGTGTATGTGTTTATTCCTTTGATTCTTTTGCAGATTTCTTAGACAAATAAAATTACCTTGATAAGAGTTCCAGGTTTTGCTTGCTCTACTTAGGTTTTGGAGAGCCTAG
This sequence comes from Molossus molossus, assembly GCF_014108415.1. Taxonomy (NCBI): domain Eukaryota; kingdom Metazoa; phylum Chordata; class Mammalia; order Chiroptera; family Molossidae; genus Molossus; species Molossus molossus. The sequence continues at coordinate 26,245,697 of NW_023425345.1, read as the reverse complement.
TAGCAATCTTTTATTAATTACCTATTAGTGCCAGACAGTATATATGTAGTACTCTGCCCACAGTCCTTAGCATAATCCTGCAGTGGCAGGTGTTGGGGGAGAGGGGCCACTAAGAGGCCAGCTTGCCAGGTCTGCACAGCGAGTGCTGACCTACATGCAAGGCATGAGCTTCGGTCTTCTTCACTCTGCTGTCTCCTCATTGTTTTCCGTAAGCCCCTATCAGCCATGATAAGTTGAATTTTACCTCTCAGAGCCAGCTTACCTTCATTTCTTCAAGCACATGGTTCTGGTCTCTAACTAAAAGCCATGGTACTGATTCCATTTTTAAAAAATAGTTAGATAGATAAATAGATAGATAGATAGCAGCAATAGGAACACGGAAAACAAAAGCAAACTAGTTTATATCTCTACCACCATCACATAAGTGTTTTAATTTTGTGGTAAACTTTGATCAGTGCCTACCTATTTTTATACAATTGCCATCACAGCATGCACCCCATTTTTTCTGACATTTTTTAGACATTTTCATATGTATACATTTTTCCAAGTGTCTACATATTACAATCATATTTTTATTTGCCATGTAATATTCTGTGCAGATGACTAAAGTAGATATTTCTTGGTTTTTAAAGTATACATATTTTGTATATAAAAGTAAAACATGTACATTATAGGAACACTTGGAAATTTATATAAGCATAAGAAGAATACAAAGATTTTTATCACACACAGAAATAATACTGTTATATTGTGGGGTATTTTCCTTCCAGGCTTTAAACATATGCTATACATATATTTCTTTATACAGACAAGTGTCATTTTATTGTATACAAAAGTGGAATTACGCTATCAAAACAATACCTTCAGCTAATATTTGTATGTCTCCACAAAGGAATTATTTTCCTGATGCTTTGCTTTTCCATAGGGACTCTCCTTTTGGGGGCTACATTCTTTCTTCAAGGTAGGGATTTGTTGGGAGTTGAGCCATTCATTCTGAATGTGAAATCGGTTCCTCCCACGCGGGGCTGCACCGGCACCTTAGCAGCGCACTATGTGATCACTGCCTCATAAACCATGGAGCAAGGCTGACGGTGATGTGGGGAGGTGACCTCCAGCTAAACACTGAAGCTGGAAGAAATGGTGCTATTCTGTGCAACTGTGTTACATCTGAATATTGTCCCAGGCTCCCATTTAGGACCGTTACGTACCTAAGGGAAGAGAGTGGGTAGAGTCTATTTATCATCCTACATGTGAGATGTGAAAGTGAATCTTTTCTGTTAACTTTGGTGCATATTTCAAAAGCACTTGTTAAATTGGATATAGAAGCATTTTAGTTTCCAATAGTAGTAAATACTGTGTAACATAGCCAAATGCATTTCTTTGGATCAACATTCTCTTCTTTAATTAGCTATGAAACAATAGAGTTGGTGCAGGTTAGCTATCTTTTGTTGTTCCATACCGTGAAACATTTTTAAAATGTGAAATTCTTTCGATATCCAGCAAAGTACCAAAAAAATGCTATCTCAGATACCAGGCTTCCACTGCACAGATTTAATGGATGCTAGCATTGGGCATATTTGCTTCAGATCTCTTTGAAAGACAATATTTCCACCCTAAATGCAATCTTGTAAAAAAAAAAACCCCACAATTTTGGGAATGAAGAGCGTAGGGACTGTGCTTCCCCACCCTAGTTCCTGTTCTCAGATTGTCACTGTCAAATGCAATGAAGTCTCTCTACTGACTACAGCACCCACAGAAGAGAAAACATAGGGCAGAACAAAGGAGAGATGCAATCAGGTGTCACCCAAAGCTAGTGGAGTAACAAGGGGAAAAGGGGAAGGAACATGGGCTCAGCTGGATGTTAATTCACCATCTGTGAGTGTGTCAGAAGCCCTGATAGACTCAATAGACTGTTTTTCCCCCCATCACATTTACAGACAAGCTGCTTCCTGAATTGGATGAGTTTTAAGGTTATGGTTGCACATTTAAGAAGTGAAAATTGAGGCTTTTCTCATTCGTTGCCTCTCTCCTGAGTTGTGGGAGTAATTCATGGTAAATCAGAATTTACATCTTAGAGCAAACTTGCTTGATGATTTGTCTTCATTGCATTTTGGGGGAAAAATAAGCCTCATCAACCAGGGCCTGATTTTCCAAGAGCCCATCATTCAGTCACTTATTATCCACTTTGTGAAGTTTCTAGGTCTTTCGCTTTTTACCCTTTTCCCTCCTGCTGAGATTCAGTCATTTTGTGGCTTGTTAGGACTTCCATCAGCAGGTGTGGAGGAGCAAAGACAAAAACTAAAGCACTGTTAAGTTTTTCTTTATCATAGGAACTCTGCAGAAGACTTGGTGGGGAAGAATTTTGAACCCTTTGCCTCCAGCTTGGAGCTATCTGTTGATTTTGGTTATGTATGCCCTCCCTGTCCTCCATTAGTGCTGATAATGAAGAGTTGACCTGCAGAAAAACAGGATGGAAGGGGACTGCAGACAGAGCAGAGAGTCGCAGTGAGCCATGACTTAAACATGGCCCTGTAATATGATGCTGTAATGAGAGGGAGCCTGAGGCCATGTGAGTTCATTGAAGTGTCAAATTGGTGAGCAGTCTTTCTTCTCATTCAGCATAGGTCAGGCACACATTGAAGTAGAGGTTTTCAGTGGGGGTGCAACTGTGTGGGGGGATAGAGTCCAGAATCACCTGGGCAACCATTTCAAATTATATGCACAGATATTTCTGTATGATGGCATTTGAAAGGAGGTCAGGGTATGGACTTTGGATAAAATACTGAGGTAGTCATGTAATCTTATACCCCACCATGGGAAAGAGATGGCAGTGATTTTGAGGGGGCCTGAGCAAGAATAATGAAGATGGTTAAAGGGACTCCAAAAGGTGAAAGGAATCAGAATTCTCCAACCCAAAGAAAGGAGGGTGCCCACAGTGTTCAGTAACTTTTGTCAGACATGGCAAAGGTTACATGTAGGATGCTGGCTCCCTCTTTCATTCTCCACACTTCAGCCAGCATGGTCTCAACATGCAAAATGGTTATGCTGTGCTCTTCTAGGTCTTTATTAATGCCCCAAGCTCCCTTTCCTTCTTGACTCTCCCAGCCTTCCTTCTCTTTGCTCTTCCAGTTTTAATAAGAACCAGTCAGTTCATCACTGACCTTGAAACCCTAAGGAGGTTGTAGTTAAATAAGAAAGGTCATAAATACAAGGTGTCATACAGAACTCAGAGCTATGCTTCTTCTCCTTGTTATGAGAGGGAGCAATTTATGCAGTTATATCCACTGCATTTCACATTCCATAACCATCCACTCTGCTTTCAATAGTCTCTTAGATTGTCCTCCAGCATTCAATCAGCATTTCTAATACTATGTTTCAAATTCACATTGTTCCTCTTATCTAGACTAGGAGCCCTTTAACTTGTCTTCATGCCAAGCATTATTTTTCTTAACAAAAAAATTAATTAGAAAAACTAATTGGATAACTTATCTTCTCTGTTTGAAAACTTTTCTTGGATACTCATTCATAGGGATACAGCCATGATTTTCATCCAGTGTGGCTTGGCACACTGCTGTTGCAGAGGAGTTTTTAAAACATGCAATACCTGACTATGTAGTCAGGGACACTGACTTCTTTTCTTCTATATTGTCAAATAAAAATATGACAGAAGCCAACACAGTAGCCATCCAGTGTGAATGAATAAAAATTATACTTATTATGTTTGTTAGATTGGCAAAATAATATATATATATATTGGTGTGCTGCCAAATTTTAGTAATTAGTTGATGTGTGCCTGAGATGGAAAAGGTTTAAAATCACTGGGATATAGCATCGTGTTCAAGACATTCACAAATGGTCCCAGTCTCTCTTTTCACACTTAAAACTTGCCACTGGTTTTTTCCACTCCAGTGACCTTATTCCCCTTTCTCCAGCCTCCCTTGCAGCTATAGCTTTATCTCTGTCTTCTCTGCTAAGTAAATTGCTCATTCTTTAAGACCCAGCTCAAATAGCTTCCCCATGAAGCCCTAAGCTCCTTCCCCACAAGCTGTTTTGCATCCTCTGGGCTCTCCCTTTCTTGTAAGGCTGTTGGAACACTTAACATGTATATTTGCGGTGGTTCCTCTCCTCAGCAGTGCCCCTTATTGTGTCACTTATTGCTGTGTTATGTTCCTGAGAGATATGACAATGTCAGGCCAATAGTTGGAAAGGCAGAGAGGAGAGGAGGACAGACAGGTGAGTGGAAGAGATACACCTTTTCTACAGTGGTTTCCTATCCTGGCTATGTATGCGACTACTGGGACACACCCAGAAAATACAGGTCCTTTTATTTTCTTAATAAATGCTATTTATTATCTGCTGTCTTCTCTTGGTGAATTGAGTGGGGGCAATACGGAAAACTTAGGGTCCCTCTGCAACTTTTGACAGAACACTGAGCTCCTCATTCCTTGCCTTCGATATCACATTAAACCCTCTTCATCTTCAAGTAGAACGTGTGCATAAGTCTTTTGAAAGGGGAAGAATAAAAGGAAAAACAAGAATATATTTATCACTAATATATGATAAATAATCCTTCACTCAACTCACAGAAAGGTTTTCTTCACTTTCCTCACTTCCCTGTCCCTGGTCAAATGAATAGAGAAGTGTCTCTGGTCTCCTCAAAAGAGGGCATTTGTTTTTTCCCATGATAGTTCCATGTGTCCTTGGTGCCTACTTGGGGACTGAAATAGAGAGTGAGCATAGACATGTGGTTAGCAGTATTAATTTTTAATAGACAGTTCTGTTTGTACCTCAAAACATGGGAAAGAGTTAGCATGGTAGGTTAAAAAGGAATAATTTGGAGGTCAGACAGATCTCAGTTCTAATGACTAGTCACAGTGCCTAACATATAATAGGGCTCTATGATCACATGTTGCATAAACTTAACATTGCTCTTGTGAGATACCTCGCCTAGTAGATTTTACTTTTTCATAGACATTATTTAGTTAGTTTGTTCCATAAATCTGAATCAGGAGGAGAATGGTGTTATTGAAAGGTAGGAGAACTGAATCTGAGGTAAGTGATGTCAAGGATGCCCTTGAACCTTCTGCAATTTTTGTGGCAAGGTTATAATTCAAGGAAGTACTTCTGTAGATCAATAGGAAAAAATAAAAAAAACTACTTTAATTTCTCATTCAAAATTTTGCATTTCTTTTACTTTAAGACCCAGCTAATCTCACTACTGTCTAAGCCCACTGGTGTAAACAGTGTTTTCCCTAGTTCACCTCTTTCTCCTCTGCCCCCAACATTATAGGAGAGAGGAATAGTTGGTGACCAGTGCTGGCCTCCAACTCATTTTTCACTGCAGAATAGCACTGTCCTGGCCTGGTGAGTGTGCGAGGGCAATGCTCTGCTAGGTTTGCTGGTTCTGCCATTCCTGGGAGTGAGGAAAGGCTCCCCACCTCCCCACTCTTTGTAAGGCAGAGAGTTGGACAGTCACCAGAGAGTGGGAAGAGGGGCGTGTGCCTCCTCGATGGTTTTCACATCCAGCTACGCAGCAGAACCACCATGGGGCTTTAAAAATGCATATTCTCAGGCACATTGAACACCTGTCCCTGAGGTATGGCCCAGGGGTCCTGATTTTTAACAGGCTCCCCAAGTGAGTGTCAGAAAGCCAGCTCAGCCTCTGTGTGTAACCCCTGTGGGGAGCCTCCCGTGTAGCATTCAGTGTGAAAGCACAGAAACTCTGGCTTTGTTGATGATTCTTATATGTGACCCTGAAGTTTTGAAGGAAGGACTATATATTATTTGCTGGGTGATTTTAAATGTCTCAGAAAAAGATCTTTCTAAACATCTAATATTTCTAGAGACATACTGACTATATCTACAAAGAGCCTCCTGCCTGTGTTATAGGGATGGATTTCACTACTGATGTAGAAACTTTGTACCTATCTTTACATGTCCAACAGTTTTGCCATCAATGTTATTTCCCTTCCCTAAGCCATCTGAGAAAATGAAAACAGATCTATTTTTTTTCTGTGCAAACTGCTGAAAAAAAGTTGGAAAATCAAGCTAATGGCTACAGGGAAATTATTCATCTCTCTCAGGATTTTTCTCTTTTGGCTTTAGTAGGGGCTCTTAAGCCTCATTCCTATCATCCCTAGACACTCCTGGATAAAACTTGAGTTTGGCACACTGTCCTTGCCTTCTCACTTAAACGGGAGCTGTAGGTAGGGTTAGAAAAAGAAATAGGAAGAAGAGTTAAACTCACAAAGAGAATTCATCTCTTCTAGGAGCTTTCTGTCCACTGCCGAGTTCTTATCTCCTCTTTCCACCAACACCTACTTACTTGGATCTTGGATCTTGACTTATTTTGGCAATTCCTTGTGCATGTACTGTGGTTGCCATGGAAATGTTATCCAGCATGCTGCATGCTGTTTCATCTTCTCTCCCTCTCTTAATTTCTCTCCAGTCTTGTACACCCCACAGTCCCCTTTGTAATAGAAGACATCAAACACTGCATTTGTTCGTGATATTTTGCTACTCTCCCATAGTCACACTGAATGTGTTTTAACTTCATATAAACCGAGCAACCTGGTAGTAACTGGAAGAGAGGGAAGGAAATTCACTCAAATGCTGAATTCTTCTAACTTATGCTAGGATGCTCAAGAATTTGAGGGATTTCAGGCAACTGTCAGTCAAATGAATTCCTCTCTGCTTTCACAGGGATTAAACCTTTACTGAGGTTCAGAGAGACTTATTAACTATACCTTCTGATTTACATCTGGACTATTTCTTTGTGTTGTCATGTTATTTACAAAGGAGGAAGTCTCAACTATCCTCAGCTCTTAATTTTCCATCCATGAAATAATCACGTTGTTCATTATCTGCACTGACCCATAGGCATCTCTACAGATATTGATATGCTGGGCTATCAAGAGTTGGGCCAAACGAAGACAAGATCTTAGTGAGACTATCTGATGTTCACTCTGGTTTTTTCTTCTGCTCTTGCTGTGGTGTGGGGCAGCTGGGAATGGGAAGGGGTGAGAAAGGGATTTTGTGTGTGAACATTGACATAAAAGTTATCTCCTTCTCCCCTAAGGATATTTTAATTTTTCTCAAAAATTGAAAAATACTGGAAAACAAATAACAAATTAATCCCCCCTTTTTTTCTAGTTTCTTTTAAAAGACATTCTCATTTCAGTGGTATAAGCAAAATTAGTCCCCCCTCACCCCTCTGTTTCTGAACTTTCAAAGTGAATTTACATGGGTAAAAAACATTCAGATATTATTTTTACATTTGTTTCAGAATTCCCCAGTATTTTAATTTTTTTCAAAATAAAAACCAGTCACTGCTAGCAACCCCAATATCAAGACGTTTTCTTTCTTATGGAATAAGAGTTGAGTAAGCTGAGCAATTCTCACAGGCAGACATGTTTTTATTGTAGGGAAGAACATTCAAAGGCAGTCATTTAAAAGGACTCTTATAATGAAGTCAGCCCAACATTTTTGTTTCATAGATTTTAGAAAAGAAAGATTGTAGGTATATATTCTTCGAAAGTTGTTATTTTAAAAAATCGATTATTGGAGGAGTCACTTTCTTCCACAGGGAATTTGTAGCCAGTGCTGGTTTCAGCACACAGTGTCAGCTGTGTGTGCATATGTGTGTGAGAGAGTGAGAGCAGGCGAGGGAGAGGGGCATGGGGGGGGGTGGGGGTGGATGTGGGGGTGGGAAGTGAGAAAGCAGAGGAGGGACTTTCAAGACTGGTCTCCTGGATGTTCAGAACAAACCAGTAAACATGTATTGCCTACTCACCACAAGCAAGGCATTTGTCTGTATTCCGTAAAGAATAATAGGAGGACAAGATTGGATTCTTACCTTCCAACAGTGTAGTGTCTAGCAGGAGGCCAAGATACAGACACACATATGTTAAGTAACAGAAAGGAACAAAAAGTTCAGGTCAGCAAAAAATGAAATGCTGAAATGTAGACTGGAGACCAGAAAGGGCAGGAGGAGAGAACAGGAGAAAGGGGCCTTGAATGGTCAGGAAGGGCAGAGAAAGTCTGAAGTTTGATCCGATCCCATAAGCATGAGCAAAATTTGGATTATACTCATCTGCGAGAAAATGGAAGAGGCAGGAAAGTGCAAGTAATGCTCAGGGCAGTGAGGAAACCATTTGTCTTCAGCAAGGATTCACAGAGAGGACAAGAGAGAGCTCCAAGCAGAGATGGGCCCAGGGTACAAAAGGCCTTGACTAAAGGCAGGCTTTTATTCTAGGTAAATCTTAGAAATTTTTGAACAATAGTTATGTAGCACTAAGAAGTTTTATAGTAAGATGAAGTGCAAGTGGCATTTGGAATGTGGAAGGCAAATGCTAAAAGCAGATGGCCCAGGAGAGGGCTGTTGCAGGTGTCTGAGTATGAAGGAATAAAGGCCTTGTCCAGGATGATAAGTTGGGGGAGTAGAAAGGAAGGAACAAATGCAAGAAATATTTTGTAAAAACAGAAATGTTTGGGAGGACTTGTTAGGCATTGGAAACTAAGAAAAAGAAGATGTCAGGGATACCTGGGAAATTTCAAAACTAAAGGAATAAAGCTAAATGTTTACTGAGTGCCCACCATGTGCCGGGCGACATCCCAAGTGCTTGGTAAATATTAACTCAATGAGAGAGGGAATTAAAAAATCATCTATTTTGAGGAGAAAGATAAAACAAATTCACTTCCAGCACTAAGAGTTTGTAACAAGGAAAATGCAAGTAGAAATGGCCGGTACGAGGTAGAAATATGGGATGAGAAAGAGTTTGGGACTACAGGCATAGAATTGGGACTCACCCCCTCGAAGAAGAGTTGATCTGAGAATGGCTGAAGTGAACAGATATCTGTACTGAATTTTCTAAAAAAACAAAAAAAAAACACAAAAAACAATAAGGCAAAAGACCAATAAAAGCAGCCAGCAAAAAAGGTAATGAAGGTAAATCACAGATGAAGAAGAACTGAGACAATGTAGTGCGATGGATCGTAGAGGAAGTGGGTGTTCTATGGTGTAAACTCATGAAGAGATCAGCAGCATGAGTACCAAGAAAGTCTGTGTATTTGACTGTCCAGATCATGAGTAGGATTCTGCACCCCCTTACTGAGGGTAATTGAGAGTTGACTGTAGCTCCAAAGAAGTACTTGAATACCGTATTTTAAGTCCAGAGAGAGAGCTTGGATATTCTGTGCCAAACCAGGAGAAACTTTTTTCCAATCTTAATGGAGCCAAATAAATATTCTAGCTCTTGTTGTCTGCCTCTAACAAGAACTCCAAGAATATAGTCCTAGATTTTTACAACTGACTTCCTTCTGGAGCATGATCTGAGAATTAATTCCTCTATAAGTCTAATCAAGTTTACTGCTTTGTGGTTTGTCTCCTGTTTTCTTATAAGGCAAATTAATTCTATGTCTTCGCTTTTTTGGTAAGCGCTCATGAAATATGACAGATTGATAGCCCTTAGAGACAGGAGTTCTGTTGTTATTCTATGAATGTGTCTCCTGATCACCAATGTACCTCTGGTCTTTTTTAGGTCTGTAGGGAGCCCATATGTTTCGTCCTCTTCCCTGTAGGCCTCCCTTATGATTCTAGCTAGCGTTAGAGATAATTGAGATAAAATTGAGACTGCCGGTTGGTGGTATAAAAAATGATTAAGAGCCCAGGATCCGGAGCCATTCAGATCTGGGTTCAGATTTTAGTTCTACCATGTTACAAGTTTGAGACTTCTTTGTTTCCCTCTTGGCTGACCACTGCTGCTCCTGACAACATTATTCTTAGTGTGAGGCAGTAGAAAGAATATGGGTTTTAGAATCACTCAGAATTTAATGGGATCAACTGCCAGTACCACCAACCTTGGGCTTTCATTATAATATGATCTATTATTTTGTAGCACTGCTATGAGAATTTAAAATAATGCAAAACATTTAGAACAGAGCTTGGCTTGTGCTTGGTAAATGGTAACATTGTTAGCATTTTTTTGTGTGTTTTTTTTATTTTTTTATTTTTAATTGAGTGACCCGAGCAGAAATATGACTTCCACGCTGTTTCACATTGCTTATAGAACAGAAAGCTATGACATTCATTTACCTCAGGGAAAAAAAAACTCTGAAAGGGGGAAAAAATCTCAATCAGCTTATTGTGTACATAATGCTCAACTACAGCTGACAATCTTAACTGATATGACTAGTTGTAAAAATGCAGCTCATAGGAGCAGCCAGCTGATTCTCCTTTCCACTCACGGTGTAAAGATGAAATTATAACCGAGAGGGAGAAGTCAAAGCTGTGCCAGAATTTTAAAGCTCGAACAGTGGTGGCTCATGGCCAAAAGACAAAGCAACCTGGCTTGGTCTCGGCCATGTTAAGTTTGACCTCATAGCAGAACCTTCGGGTAGAATGGTCTAATCAGAAATATCAAACTGAAGGTCAGGAGAGAGACGGGCCTCTGAGAGAGACTTGGGACACCTCGGTGTGGAGGTGACTGTCGATGCAATGGCTGTGAAGGAGTCTCAGAGGGAGGAGAGAGCAGGAGTAAAGAACTGAGTCTTGGCCCTGAAATTAGGGAGTTGCAAGTGAAAATGGATGGAACAGGAGAGAGCTGGCCTGTGAAGTATAAGGAGAACCAAACATTATCCAACTTTAAACAACAAATATACAAGGTAAAGTAGGGTTGCTGAAAACTTGGGAGTGTCAGCTCTTAGATGCTCTGTCATGTCAAGGAGAATGCTGATGAAGCAAAGGCCACTGATTTTATTTTTGTTGACTTTGCCTTGATTATCGATGACCTTGTAAGAACAGTTGCAATAGAATGATAGAGGCAAAAGAAGTGAGCTCTGGTGAGGAAATAGGGGCATTGGGTGTCAATTACTTTTTTTTTTTAAGTAATTGCAGTAAAAAGAGGTAGAACATGGAATTACTTTTCACAGTTTGGAAAATAAATCTCTTTGTGACCTGTCCTGGTCAACAAAGAGTTAATGGTATAAATGCACAGTAATTTCAGAAGCATTAAAGATCATATTTCCATGGAAACGTCAACCTACAGAGAGAGAGAAAGAGCTAGGATTCCCTGACAAAGAAGGAACAGCAGAGTTCTGTCCCCCACACAGTACAGCAGGGAATGATGATTACACGTTTCTTTCAGCTTTCCTGTGAAGATGCAGTTGGGGTTCATGCTGCTGTCCTGTTGAGGGTGAGGAAAGGGGGAATGAGTTTGGTTGGAGACACTCTTGCTCTCACCTTGCTTGAAAACCTGAGTCAAGGCCAAGCCCATTTTAGAACACTGGAAAAGACCAATGGGTGTCTTTAAGCAACCAGCAAAAACTAACTAAAGAAATAAACCAAACACATTTGATCTTCCCCAACCTCTATATTCTAACCTGGTCTAGAAACAGTGCTATGAAGTATTGTGATTCAGAGCAACACTTGAACTTTTAAAAACCCAAGAAACATAGGATGGGGGTTTGGTTTCCATCTTGGTATATTCTCCCTGATTAAATACACACTTAGTCTCACTGTTTCCAAGCCTAGGATATCCCTTTTACTGCTGTCTAGTATACATTTCCTGCTTCTTCAAACCCATACTTAATACCAATCATACTTTTAGGGATGAATCCTCCCACTGAACTGTAGCCCCAGAAAGATATTCTCCAGACTGAGCCGCATTAACAAAGTACTCGTTGCTACCCCTCTTGACACTTGACTTTCTCCACTCCCACATCATATTCCACTTGGCAGCTGGGATGCATCTGTGTTTTGTTCTGCTGATCTTTTCTTGGACCCCAGCCTCAAGAACTCATTTTAATCCTATATGAAAGGATTCTATCCTTGTGGCAGGTATGGTTGATAGCTGGGATTTTTGAAGACAGAGGTGTGGTTTTGAATGAGTCAGCACCCCCACCACTCTCTGTCTTGCATCTGTAGCATGATCTAATTATGGGGCGCCCATCTCCCCAAAGACATAATCTTCACCCAGGCATACTGAGTGCTCTGTCTTTTGGAAAACATCTCATTTCTGGAATATCCTTTCTCTTTTGACCCTCTTCCCCTTACATTCAATATAATTGCTTCTAGAAATGCCCTGCCAACCATTAGTCGAAGAGTAAGTTATAACCCCCTTTTCCCATGAATGTTAATCCCTCAGAACATCCAATCTCAGTCCCTGTAACTGACGCCATCTCACTGATTCATTTGTTCACCTCTTTTGCTGTCCTGTAGTAGAGCTGTTGAAGGGAGTTGTGAAATGAAGCATCTGGTAGCTACAGAGGGTGTAGGAGGTGTGAGTATGGAGGTGTTGCCAAAGCATTGATTCTGTTGACCACTTAAGGTTTGAGAGAGCAGAGAAGGGCTCCAGTATGGGGAAGAACAAATTAAGGAAGTTGGAGAAAGGTCAAAAGGGAGAGAAAAGCCACCTCCTTCATTTTCCTTGATATCATGCTCAGGTCACTTTGGGTTCTAGACCAAGGGCGTCTTGGGTATATAGAGTGGGGCAAAAGTATGTTTACAGTTGTGAATATGCAAAACACAATGTTTTTGTGTATTATTATATTATAATTTATTAATTATTGCATAATTCATCATATGAACAGCTATAAACCTACTGTTGCTCTACCCTGTACACACCCAGGGTTTCTTTCAGTAAGTCTGAAACTCACAAGAAGGAAGAGGCTAAGGGGAAAGTGAATGTCCTTAGAGAATCTTTGTCAGTCATTGTTCTGCTGATTTGGGCTTAGTCCCTGAGTAGCATTGCCAGCTCGTGAGCTAAACTGGGTGTCAGAAAGGCAATTCTTTACCTTAAAATCATTAGTAGGCATTAAAAAAATGTACTCAGTGATTGGCCAGCCTTGGGTCTGTTAAGGTCCCACTACAGAGTTTGGATAGCCTGCACTGGGCTGTATTGTAGCTTGTTGAGCACCTAATCTGTGGGAGAGGAAAGGAATTTTATGCAGTGCTTTTTAAAGCAAAAAAACTGATTTTAACTTATATATAGCATGGAAATACAAACTTGAAAGAAAAACCCCAGTGGCAATAACATTATCCAGGAGAGTTACTTGGTTCCTTCCCACTGGGGAGTTGCACCTGTCTGCCTCTAGAAAGTGGGGTTTCCGTAGCACCGTAGCAGGTCTTGCTCACACCAGAGGTGACTAAGTGTTGTGGGTGAGGACAAGGAGGATTTCTTTTTTATTACTGAGTTCTATGCACAGTTTCCTGGATGAGAAACAGCTTTGGTGTTTAGCTCACTTGATTAATTGGCATAAAAATGCAGTATCGCTAGTTCCCCAAGGAACGCACAAGATGAGTGTGCCCCCGCCAAAGGAATTTTAAAGAGAATTGCACAGTGTTTAAAGCCGGGCCCTGGGAGGTCAGAATGGGGGTCATTTTGAGCAGTCATTTATTCTAGACTAAAATGATGGGGATATGAGCTCATCTTTCGCCTTCCTCGGGAAGTAAACTTTATATTGAAATATTATGATGAAGTGATTTCCCATTGCAAAATACCTTACAGAGGTCACTAATCATAGTAGAATAAAAACAAATGTTCCCAAGCCTTAATAGTTTGGAATATTGTGGTAATGAGAGGACATGCATTGGCCTGGTGGTTCAGTAGTACCCCTTATCTGCAGGGGATACATTTCAAGACCCCTAGTGGATGCCTGAAACCGTGGATAGTACTGAACCCTATATATACTGTTTTTCCTCTACATACATATCCATGATAAAGTTTAATGTTTAAACTTGGCACAGGAAGAGATTAATAACAATAACAAAAGTTGTAACAATATACTGTCAGAAAAGTTATGCGAATGGCTTTTGGGGTCATTTTAAGTAAAGCAAGGGTTACTTGAACACAAGCCCTGCAATATCAGGATGGTCTATCTGATAACTGAGGCGGCTACTGTAAGTGACTTAACAGGTAGGGAGTGTATGTTGCTTGTGGATACGCTGGACAAAGGGCCAACTCACAGCCCCAGGCAGGATGGAGCAGCGCAGTGTGAGATTTCATCATGATGCTGAGAACTGTGTGCAATTTAAAACTTATGAATTATTTATTTCTGGAATTTTCCATTTACTACTTTGGACCGTGGTTGACCATAGGTAACTGAAAGCAAGGAAAGCAAACTCGCAGATAATGGGGCAGGGTGGAGGGGCTACTGTATTATGGAAAAATAGATGTCCAGGAATTGGGAGACTTGAATTTAATGTACCAAGGAGTTGGCAGCATCTCCCCAGGCCTCAGTGTGTTCAGCTCTAAATATGAAAGGTTAGACTGTGATCCAAAAGTTCCTGCAAACTCTAACATTTTCTGATATCCAGGTGACATTAAAAGAAGAAGAAGAAGAAGAAAAGATATCCATAATAACAACAGCAGCAGCTAAAACAAGACTCATTACCTATAGGTGCAAATAAGTGCAGTTTGAATCCTCTATTGTATAGACAATCATTTCATCCTCACAACTGTCCTATGAGATAGGCACTATTATTATTCACATTTTTCATAGTGAAGGAACTAAAGCAACGAGAGATGAAATAACTTGGAAGATAACCCAGCTACAGAGTTGGCGGATGAAAGACTTGAGCAGGGGTCATCTGAGTGCAGAGCCCTTGCTCTTATGCACCACACTACACTGCCTGTTGCTGCTGCTGTTGTGTGTGTGTGTAATACATACTGCATTCCTTCTTTGCTTAACTTATTCTATTTTTCCCTTTTCCTTCTTCTTGCTCACTTCTCACTACCAAGCATTTTTAAGCATTGTCCTGGCCTTCATTCATTTGAGTGTAGTATATATCTTACTAATGAGAACAAGCTTTTGGGTTTGATCCCAGATTATTGTAAGCTCAGAGGAGAATTGTTCCCTGGCCATGGCCTGCCATGTTGACCCCATTTGGTGGAAGGGTACAGATGGGTAGATATGAGGCCAACACAGCTTGTGGCAGAGACACTCAGAATGCTCTTTGACTTAACATCTTTCTTGAGGAAGGTTAGTGTACTCTACTCTCTTATATTCAAGCAGAGATTGTTGGGCAATTCCCCACAATACTTCTCTATGTTTTTTCATTTCAAATAAAGTAATTCATGGCAAAGAGGGAATCAGAGTTTTTTCTCTGTTTTTGGCTACATGTGATTTTAATGAATTCTACATTTACTCAGTTCGAAAGCCATATTTTAACAGACGTCATTAGGTTTTTAAACATGTCTGTATTATTCAAGGAAGAAAGTGAATTCAGAATGAACTTGGTACATGGTTTTTACTCTTGCCAATTAGTAATGTCAATAAGTTCTTTTAAGGAAATTCTTCACCAGTCTTTAGGAAGTTTTATAGGAAATAGTAAATAATAAACATTAATTTTAATGACAATTAAAAAAAAAAGTAATTCATGGCATTCAGTCACGAAACAGAATCCAGGTAATAACTCTCAGAAATGTGTCATTGTTAGGTAAGAGGCCAAAACTTCTTAGGTGAGAAGGGAGTAGAAAGAAGGAAAAGGGGCTAGGCTGCTAAGAGGCCAAAACACGCTCACCATCAGCAGGAGAGAAAGTGTATTAAATTTATAGGTCAGCCTTCAAGATATTTTAATATCTCACTAATTTGCCCAGCTGGTGTGGCTCAGTGGTTGAGCATCGACCCATTCACCAAGGGGTCGCCAGTTCAATTCCTGGTCAGGGCACATGCCCAGGTTGTGGGCCAAATCCCCAGTGGGGGGCATGCAGGAGGCAGCCAGTCCATGTTCTCTCTCATCGATGTTTCTATCTCCATCTCCCTCTCCCTTCTTTGTCTAAAATCAGTAAAGAAAAAAAATGTATTAAAAAAAAAAATCTCACTAATTTAACACCACGACTTTAGAATTTATTTTATTTTATTTTTATCCTCAACTGAGGACATTTTTCCATTTTTTTGTTCAGATAGAGTGGGAAGGAGAGAGGAAGAGAGAGAGAGAAACATCGACGTGAAAGGGATACATCAAGTGGCTGCCACCTGCACAATCCAACCAGGGCTGAGGACAAACTGCAACCGAAGTACGTGCCCTTCGTGGGAATCAAACCTGGATCCCTCTGGACCACAGGCTGACGCTCTAACTATTGATCCAAACTGGCCAGGGCACGACTTTAGAATTTAAATAAGATATGGACTAGCCCAAACTTAAACCTTTTATGATTTGCAAATAATTATTTTATACCAAAATAAATTTATTAATTTATTAAAATAATTTGATAATTAAATTAATTAATACATGAAATAAATACCTTTTCAGAGAAAAAATTTTAATCCACTGGAAGACAAAGTTTTTAACCTGCTTCCAATAATTATAAATTAATATTACAATTTGCTCTTTAAATTAGTTTTTACTGAGGTTCCCAACTAGATATCACTTTGCAAAAATAAGAAAAAAAGATTTCATTTGACAGTTTAGGAAACTTTTTTTTAAATTATTTTGTTCGACAGCACAATTTAATATTTTTATATATCACATATGTCAAAGGAAACCTTTAAAGCTTCTGCAAAACCCCTTTTCTTAGGGAGAAAACAGCTGTTAGCAAGAATAATTCATGTGCTTTGAAAACACTGATGCATAACTTAGGGACTTGTGGATCCAGGATTTGAGCAGAGGTCTTTTGACTGCAGCACCCTGGTTCTTAGATGCCACGCTGCAGCGACCGCAGCGGCTCCTGGTGGCGGTGGTGGCGATGGAGTGTGTGTGGTGCACCCTGCATTCTTTTCCTCCTCCAGGAACTTATTATTTTCTTTCTACCAGCATTTGGGGGCAGTGCCTATGTCAGTCATTTGAGTGTAGGATATCTTACTATTGAGATATGTCTTCTGGGTTTGGTTCAGAAGAGCCCATCGGGAGGTCCAGAGGAGAATTGTTCCCTGGACGTGGCCTGCCACAGTGACCACATTACACTGGATTGGTTGTTTTGGGTTCATTGTAATAATTATGAATTTCTAAGTTGAGGGAAAAGTCAGAAATTTATATTTAGTTTACCAAACTGTAACATTAAACATCTGATTTTTAAATATCTTTACCTCTTTTCCCCAGTACTGGTCTCTAATTAGGGAGCTTTTAGATGATTTAAAGTCCACTATTTCTAATCCTGAAGGACATTGTTTTTACTCCTTCAAGAGAAAACATGAATACAAAACTAGTAATTTCTAAAAGAAGAGAAGAGAAAGACTTTTTTGAAAGATTTGTGGTTTTGCCATTCAGATGATGGAATTCAATAAGGCAATAGCCACAGTATTAATCAGATGACACGTGGAGACAGGGAGCATGTCAAAGGAGCATCTCTGAACTTCCCTCACCAGGCAGGTGAGGTGGTATTTTATAGGTGAGGGAGCTGAAGGCGTTAAAAGGGAACTGACATACGCAGTTACAGAGTTGTAGATTTTCAGAGCTAGAAAATTAAAAACAAGAGCTCAAGAATTCAAGTCTCCTGCCTGGAATTGTGTTCTTTTATTACTTTGCCCATAATAACTGGAGAATGGAAACCTAAAGCTATGAAAAATTTCACCATTTTTGAGGCGTGGTGGTGAGGGGACAGGGTACTGGGGGGGGGGGGGCGGTGAGGATACCTGGATCCTGTCTCCAGCAAAGCCACCAAACCCTTCCGCTCATCATCTGCTTTATCTGAAAATGAAAGGATTGGATGAGATAAGTGACTTGTTTCTCTTATTACCACATTAACAACCACCACAACAAAACTCTAGTGCCTTGTAAAAATATGGAGGGCAAAATGAGTGTTATTGGTGCCAGGGCTCTTGGTTTGCTGAGAAAATTCTGGCTGAGCTTTGGGATGCCTCCCACACAGGTTCTACTGCTAAATCACTGCTTTAGGTATCAGTGTGGTGCAGTGGATGAGCTCTGAGTGTCATGGTCAAAGTCAAAGAGGCACAAGGGCTTTTTACCTCAGCTTGACTCCATTAAACCCACTGAAGTATGACTTTGGCCATGAAAAGCAAATATATTGGCTCTGAGCCCATCAGGGTTCTCAGGCTCTTAACACGCAGGAGTCAAGCAGGAAATGAGATGGGTTTTATTTTATGTCGTATTTTTATTTTATCCCGTATTAGGGATCTGCCTAGGGCAGGGCACGTGTGACATGAGAATGATAAAATGCACATCTGGGGCTCTGAAAAACTGATTCACTTCACGTAGTGATGCAGCGAAAAGACCCCTGAACTGAAAACCAGAAGACTTGAACTCCAGTCGGGAACAAGCGTATCAAGTCTACCTTGAAAAGTCTGGTAGCATCTTAGGACCCATTCTCCTTTCTAAAATGCGAGTTCTCCACGGTTTACTTCTAGTTCTAGCAATCTGAGATTTGTGTAATATTACAACTTTATGAGACAGGCCATCAGACTTCTTGTGGGTCACACTACCTCCCGAAGACAAATCAAGCAATATTTTTAATATACCAAACCTTGATGGGGTTCTCGGGGAACTAGAGTCCTGTGGGCAGAGCTTGTGAATGTGGCTGCCATGTGGAGCTAGGCTTTCTCATTGCATACTTGAGGATAACAGATGTAGAGTCAAACAAAATAGCAGTGGCTTCTCTTAGTCTTATAGTTTAACCCTTTAGCGAAGTTGTACACATGGGAGCTTTACGGTTTTAACTAATAGTGAAAATTGACAGTGCACTCAGATCCAAAGGTGGTTGGGGAATTTCACGTTTGGAAAGTGAAATTGATTAGCACCAGCACTTGACCTAGTTCATCCTCCGTCTGTGGAGTTCGTTCTCCCTTTTCCCGCTGTGTCCCATTGATAATTGAGCCTTGTTAAATGGGATCATCACGCTTTTCCTGAGGTCCAAAACGAGGCAGGTAGTCAAATCGTGCTAATATATTCCTTTTCTGAATATTTTTTATTGTATAAGCTGATATTTATATTTACATTCTATTTTATGTAGTTTTTTATTCACTGTTTCATGTGATCCTCACAATCGCCTTATCTGATAAACCGGAGGTAAAAGCGGTGTTTCCATTTTAAAGAGGAAAAACTGAGGTTTAGGTGCCAAAGCCACATGTCTAGAAGTGACTACGCTCCCAATTATTTTTTCACACTTTTCATTACCAACGAAGTGATGGTTTGTTCTGCTCTTCAAAGGGCATCCTTGCTCAAGGCGGGTGGCTATTTGTAAGCTCCTCACTAATAGCGAAATGTTGGCATGTTGGAGGGAATTACTCAGAAAAAACACAATGTGAATGAGTAATCTAAATAGTGCTAAAAGATATTAATGATTAAAGGATACTTTGGAGAAGAATGTTTTCTATATTGTCATAAAAATGTTTAAATATTTTTGATGAGTATAAGATATGTGAGAAGTGCCTGGGTAAAGTAAAATGAACCTGTAGAGCTGGAAGAAGAAAGAGAAAAATTTATAAGGAAAATCAGGAGGATCTGGAGCAGAAATAACTAAAGAAATTTAACTATAGAGAAATTACATTGCCCATTAGTGTGGTTTATTTTCTCAAAGTTTTAATTTCTCAACTTACACACTGAATTCAGTACTGTCCCCTTCAAAGAAATGATCATAAGGTGGCTATATACTTATTCCATTCATGCTGCCTATTAAATGATCTTGGGAACTTTGCTTTTATAGTTGCCTTCTGAAATGGACATGTTCTTTTAAATATTTTCAATGGTGTTTTAGATAAAGTCAGAATTATTCAGAGTCATGGAAGTAATTTATTTCTCTCCCTTTTTTCCTCTCTGCCCCTTCTCATTATCCTTCCCTCCCCCTGCCTCTCTCCTTCCCCTTCCTCCCTCCTTTCCTCCTCCTCTCTCTTCCTTTCTTCTTTCCTTCTCCCTCTCCCCATCTCTTGCTTTCTTCTAAAAAAAAAAAAAAAAAAGATGAGACTAAATTTTTTGTGTCTCATAAACCTTCTCTAAAGACTTAGAAATAAATTATTCTAAGCAATTTATTGTTGTAGTAACAACATATTTTTCCAAGTTAATTATGTTGGGTACTCAAATTCTGGTTTGTTTGCTTAAAATATTTTGTTTTATATCTTTGTAATTATATTTCCTGAAATGAATGATGTAGAGATTTGGTTGGAGTGTTGACGTTGTTGAAAACTATAGGAGACACGACAATTATCTTCTAACGAGTGATGGGCTCGAGCAAGCATCACTGAGTGAGAGATGAGCAGTGCAGGGGATGGAGAACATCGCATTGGGTTGAATTATGGATGCTACACTTTTATCAACTGGAACTGTTCAGAGAGAGAGCAGCACGGGGGTTATGGAGAGAACTTGAAGCCATAGCAGATGATAACTCCATGAAAGGACCAGGGATAATAAACCCATGTGGCATATGAGAATCAGGGTGGTATGGGAGAGAGAACATGGGACTGGGAATATGGCTACAATGTTCATTTCTGCTCCCAATTAGCTGTGGAACATTGGGTAGATAATGTGACTTCTCTGTACTCCAGTTTTCTTATCTAGTTAAAATTGTGTAACTTAAATTAGCTTAAGCTTTTTTTAAAGATTAAAATTTATTTTATAAGGGACACATGATAAATGTCTTAAAATACTTCAAGAACTCTCATGTGAAAGAAGGATTAGATCAAGATTGCGTAATATCTAAGGAGGAGGGCAGGATCAAGGGCTTGTAGGGCAGCAGTGAGATAGCTATGCTGAGGGTGGAGTGATAAGTTCCCCATCAGTATTCAAGAAAAGCTGAGAGGCCCAATTTTATGATGCTGTAGAGGGGAAGTATAAACAACAAGAAGTGGTGAGCTAGTTGGTTATGTAGGTTTCTTTGAAATCTAAGATTTTAGGAATCTCTCCTCTGAGATCTTTAGAGTTCTTGGTGGTTGCATTTGTGAAGCTACACAAGACCTGAGAATGAGAGGCTTAAAAGTCCCAGGCAGCTCTAGAAGTGAGAAGTGGTCCATGAGAGTCTGGCTTATGATGCCTAGCCATCTTTATCATTGCCTGAAGGATGTGCATCCTAGCAACCCTACTGCTTAACCTGATGTTAACGGGAGAATCAAAGAAGAGTCTCACCATTTCATTGAATTAAAAGACTTAAAAGAGGGACCCTTGGCCTGGCCAGTTTGGCTTAGCAATTAGAGCATCTGCCCATGGACCAAAGAGTTGTGGGTTTGATTCCAGCACATACATGGGTTGTGGTTCAGTCCCTGGTTGGGGTTGTGCAGGAGGCAACCAGTCAGTGTGTCTCTCTCACATCAATGTTTCTTTCTTTCTCTCTCTCTTCCCACCTCCCACTGTGTCTGAAGATGAGTGGAGGAATATCCTTGGGTGAGAATTTAAAATAAAAACGAGGGACACTTAAGCTGCCTCTTGCTGCTTTCTTCTTCTCCCCTTCAATGTCGTATTAGGAAATCATTGTTGGTCACATCTCCGAAGCCCTTTAGAACCTTCATGGCAATGACAAGATACCCTTTGTGCTTCTTAGCAGAGACACATCTTACAGCAGCATCAGGCCAAGGCTCCAGAGTAGCATGTCTTGTGGACACAAAGCTAATCATTATTGATTCCTTGGGCCATTATGGTAAAAGGACATTAATTACTGTCAGCACAGTTGCACTAATTTGGTTGTAATGAGCACGCCTGTGGGAATTCCCAATGACGGAACTCTTCAACAGGGTAGATGGGGTGAACAGGAGGTGCAGGTGTTGTGGAGGAAGGCAATTTCATTGGTCTGACTCTAGTTTCCAGCATTTCTTCTAATTTATGAGCCTGTTCCTAGACCTGTCTATGAAATGCTTCACCCTCATTCCCTCTCTGCCCCCAGTATTTGCTCTTCACTATACACAGTGCAATAGCCCTGGCTCCCAGAATGCATATTGTAGAACCAGATCTCTGACTGTTGGACTCATCTAGCAACTCTTAGAAGTATGGGATAGGCCAGATCTTAGCAAGAGTTCAAAAGCCTATGCATATCTCTGAGACAGTGAGAGACCCTAGGCTCCAAAATGCTGCCTTTCTTAGCAGAAAGTTGTCTTGGTACACTCCCACTTTCTTTTCTTATTTCTACCACCCCTGCCCTTTAATCCACCATTTTAAAATAATAACTGTTAACACAATGAGGGTTTACTATGCACCAGGCCCAATGGCAAGTTATCTCATTTAAGCCATATAAACCTAATGAAGTAAATTTCTTTATTACTCCGTTTTTTGTAGATAGGGAAAAAAAAGTGATGTTCAAAGGACTAAATAATTTGCTCAAAGTCATAGCTATAGACTAAATTCAAACTTGGTGCCCTTATTTTAAATTATTATATTATCTGCTCATATTTCTGTTATGTGAAAACTCAATGACTCAATTGAGTAATCCAATGGGAGCTCAAGGGGTACCGTGTTTCACATGGTGTTTGTATGTCTCTCTACATGTTTATCCTCATCCACCTTTCTGTCTCCCTAGCTATCTTGTTCTTGACATACCTTCTTCATACTTTTAACCTTTCTCTTATTTTATCTTCACAGGTATCTGATCAATGTCACTTTTGAGGGGAGAAACCTGTCCTTCAGTGAAGATGGCTACCAGATGCACCCGAAACTGGTCATAATCCTTCTGAACAAGGAGAGGAAGTGGGAGAGGGTAGGACATGTCTTTGGCAATTCTCCAGCACACTGGAGGGGGAAGGGTGGAAAATTTTGCAATATAGTGAATGAAAACAGTTCCTTGGTTGTGGTTTCTGAGGCAGGGAGCAAGAAATCAGTACTTTGAGAACACAAAAGAAGCTGTTTCTCAAACTTATATCTTCATTTTTTTGCTACATTGGTTAATCAAATGATTATTTTATTTATGTATTGCCATTTTTATTGGTTATGGGGTGTCTGAATTATGACTTTGTTTTAATGGAATATTGTGCATGTATGATATAGCACAATTTGGTGAAGAAACCATATCAGTAGTACAATTTAGAAGTCACGTCCTACAGGGTACACTGGGGAGGCCTACTTTATGACCAGGCAGGTAAGGATTTACTATGATATGAGGTTTGCCAAGCAAGGATCCTCTCAGGATCTTTCCCACTGCCAGCTGGTCAGTGTCTAAAATTCTGCCATTAGAAATTAATTTCTGTGGGTGCCAGACGGCCTAGGTTCAACTCTCACCCAGTTCCTCTGCTCACTAACTTGTCTACTGAGGACCTTGTACGGATCTCTTAACTACTTGTGCCTCCACTTCGTCATCTGTAAAATGGGAATAATAATAGCACCAATATCACATGGTTGTGATGAGAATTAAAAATATTATTATATGAAAAGACTTTAAAAGGTGCCTGGCACATAGTAAGCATTCCATGGGTATTAGCTTTTATTATTATTCCTGATTCCTAAATTCAGATGGTCCTGAGAGTAAGGTCTTCACTGGTATTTCTCAGAGTGTGTTCTGCAAGATGCTGGTCCTTTGAGATACTTTGCTGAAAAATGGTTCTGCAGATAAATAAGGTTGAGAGATGCTACCTACTCTTGCTTATTCTGAGAGATTCTCAGAACATATTAGCATTTGAAAGTTCAGAGGTATCTTATAGCAAAGAAACATATTTCATCTTATTCAATTTGGCATTTCCCAAAATTATTTTAACACAACACCCCTTTGTTTCTGAAATTCATATTCTGTGAGACATGCTGGGAAACATTGATGTAAGGCAATTTCCACAAACTCTGTGGACCAATTGGCTGAGAACAGGCTTTAAGATGTCAGCATGACTCTGACTAGGATGGAAACCAAACTATATATTTTTAGAGAGAGTAGCCAGAAAAAGAAGCCAGAAATAAACGTGAAACTCACAGTCTTGTCACAGAGAGCCCTGGACAGGTAGTATGTGACTGCTTACCTGTGAACCTGGGCATATGTGGCTCAGGTAGTGGAACCTAGGACCTTATTCTTCAAACTGGAAGACTTCCATCTATCATGCTGTTCCTCATTTCAGGGCACAGTATAAGGCTTACATTATGCCTGGTGTTCTTGATTAAAGTTGCCCTCCCTCTTCTGAGTTATCATTTGTTCAGAAATGGTTGTTCCCTGGGCTCTTGGGCTCTTCATCCCTATCAAGCTGCTTTTCACTGCTGCTGTAGAGACAAAATAATTTAAGAAGTGTTGCTGGGACCTTTGTATTTATCAGGCACTTCTGTATATCTCCAGAAGAAGAGTTATTAATAACTGAGACTTCATGCATGGATCAGAAGATGCCCAGCTGGGGTAGCTTTTGTGCGGTGAACTCATGATTACTGTCTCAAGTATGGGGCCTCTGAAACTGTCCTTTCTTAAAGACATACCACTCACTGTCACTTGTGTTGACTTCTCTTCCTTTGGCTAGAATCTGAGGCCTGTGGTCCTCACCCCTTTACAAAACGAGACCTTCTTCCCCGGAAGTTGGATCCCCTCCCTCCTTATCATTTCTACCTTTATTCTATCTCTTGAATGCATTCCTTACTTTTTCTGTGATCCAGAAACAATGTGATGTGCCTCCCTGCCTCAGTGTCCACCTTTGTCCATTCAGATCAGTCCTTAAACATGGCTGTGGAATAGGGTTCCCAAGGCATAATTTTGATTATGTTGTTTTTTGCCCAAAATCTGCTCAAAGCTTCTTTGGTTAATGGATTGAGTCCAAACTTTATTCTTGATTTAAGGCTCTGGCCTACCTTCCAACTCCTGTCTTTCTCTTCTTCGTGTCCTGCCTCACCGTCAAGCTATATTGGACTCCTCTCTGTTCTGAGCGTGTGCCCCTGTACACATAGCATGTCATGATGTTTCCTTTCCTGGGTGAATTGTACAATTTACAAATCATAACCATCCTTTGAAACCCAATTAAAACACTGCTGTCTCCTTCCCTGATTTTTGAGCGACATCTAATCTCTCACTCCCTTGTCTCCTGAGCTCTTGCCCATGCCCCTGCCGTGGCACTCCTGGCGTCTGGCTGAGATAGAGCTGTGTGCACGCAGGCTTCTGTGTGCACGCAGGCTCTGTCTTCTGTTGTGTCCTCACAGCCACCTGAAAGACCATGTTGCACAGAGCAGTTCAATAAATATGTATTGAATGAATTAGAACTATTACATAATGCAGGAGTCTAAAACCCATCATTAAGAATCTAAGTTTATGCTATTGCCCTTGATACAGTAGCTGTTTTTTGGGGGGAGAGGGATAAGATCTTTATGTAGGTTGAGTTTTCATGGATCATACTTTAAATGTACTAAGGGAACTTATTATTTAAAGAAATTGTGTGGTTTATCTTTCGGTATAGCATTTTGAGAGGGGTTGAAATCATAGAACAGAACAATTTCCTATCGACTTGGTCAAGTCAGGGAACACTGCTGAAGAGAGATCTCTAGTGTTCACTGAGTTCACAGAGCCACACGGCTTCCAAACTAGGAAGCCCTTGTTAGGGCTCACTTGTGGCAGGAGCCAGGCACAGCTCCAGGGCATGTTTGACGGGTGGTGAAATTGCACAGTGGGAGGGTGTACATTTTCTCCCACTGTTACTCTGGCCCCGGCACCCTTCTGGTTCTCAGGATTCCTAACACGGCTCCAGCAGTCCCCGCCGTGTGGTCCCGGGAAGATTAGCGTCAGTGGACTCCAGAGAGGCAGGCACCAGGGTAGGCTTGTACAGCGAGGAAATGGACCCGGGGACGATAACTCGGGGTGGTGAACACACCATACAGTGCACAGATGACGTGTTGTAGAATTATGCACCCGAAACCTGTATAATTTTGTTAACCGGTGTCACCACAATAAATTCAATGAAAAGGGAAAAAAATAAGATAAGCAGGAAAGGAATCTAGATTTGTGGCAGAAACATGGGCTGAGGGCTGAGGGACTGGACTCTAAGCCATGCTCCAAACTGGCTGTGCGACTTGCTCTTGTCACTTTTCTAGATCTTTCTTCCCTTGTGTCTAAAATCATGGCATGAGATTAAGACGATTCGTAGGGTCCTTTCCAGCTCTAACTTCAGGGATTGCAAATTCACATTGTAAGTAAATAGGCACTTGAAAGGAAAGCTGGGAGAAAGCTGGAGCATACACAAGGAGCCGGGTTTGTTCTTAAGGACAACAGCTCCCAGGACAGATTTGTCATCCCAGCCATGTAGATAAATAGAATCTCCTCAGAAGGCCTTCCCTTTTGGCCTCAGATAAGTAATCACCCAGTCCCTCTATCCCAACGTTGATTTAAATTTTCTTCAATATACTTATTATCTGATGTTTTGCTTATTTCTCTGCTGTTTTTTTTATTTTTTATTTTTTATTATTATTATTTTTTTTTGCTTGTCTCTTTACACCAGGATGGACACTTCATGGGAAAAAGGACTGTGTTCTTTTTTTTTTTTTTTTTTTTTTTTATCCTCACCCGAGGACATTTTTCCATTTTTTGTACAGACAGAGTGGGAGGGAGAGAGATGAAGAGAGAGAGGGAAACATCGATGTGAAAGGGACACATCGAGTGGCTGCCACCCACACGACCAACCAGGGCCGGGGACAAACTGCAACCGAGGTACATGCCCTTAGCAGGAACCGAACCCAGGTCTCTCCAGACCGCAGGCGGACGCTCTAACCGCTGAGCCAAACCGGCCAGGGCAGGACCGTGTTTTTGTTTTTTGTAATTCCAGCACTTAAGAAGAGTGTACACTTAAAAGATAATTATTAAATAGATTAAGAATCCACAGGCTTAGGAGATTTAGAATATTGACCAGGCACTTCACTTCTACCTGAAAAGCTCCCGTTTAGACAGTGGTTTCCTGAAGGGTCGTGAGAGCAGGTGCAGTGTGCCTTGGGAGTGGGGGCTCTGTGTGCCCGACGGCGGGCAGGGCCCAGCAGAGCCGCCTAAACAGTGTCGGCAAGCAGGTTGGGGAAGGTTCCTTGAGCTGGGTGTGAACCATGTGATGGGATTTCACAGTATGCCTTTGAGATTTGCAAAAGTAGTCTCAAAGCTACTATATTATAAATATGGTTTATTTCAAAAGACTTGAAGTCCAGGCAACATAGTCTGTGGGGCTGGGCATGGTTTTGGAAATCAGAAAGGTCTGAGTTCCTGTTGCCATTTATCAGCTATGTAAACCGAGTAACTGATACTACCTGAGCATCTTTCCATTTTGTAAAATGGGTTTTATGTAAGACTGTTGTCTAGATTAAAGGAGATGCTATAGCAAAACAACAGGAGATAACAGTTAATAGTGATTGAAAGACAGCAGTATCCACAGTTGCTCATCCTCACCCTCCTTGTGTAATTTTTAAGGTGATATTTGCACGTGATATCAAGTCAAATGGTACAAAAAAAGACCAATGGTAGGAAGAACGTCTTCTTATCATGTGTGGTCCTTGTCTCCTCTAGGCCCCTCCCAGAGCAATTATTATTTCCAATGTCTTGTGTATTTGCTCTGAAAATACTTCAAGCATATACACATTTTATATATTAACTCATTAACCTCCTTTTTTAAAACACAAGTAATACCTGCTCTTGTGAACCTTTAATGGGATATTATATAAGTAGCCACTAAGGAGGCATGGTGGTGGGTCTAGCATAGCAAAGAGATTTCTAGATCGGAATCATGTTCACAGAAAGCCAGGTGCATCTCTCTGGTATGTAGGAATGTGGAGAAGAACATTTAAAAATGAATGCACAGACACACACACACACACACACACACACACACAGACATGCACACACCCATGCAGGCGTAACACAGTGAGTTGAAATGGCGAAAAAGAATTGTGTGCAGAGTAGATCCATTGTAAGTGGGGAGCAGGGCATAAACCTGCAGTAAAAATCATCTGGCACAGAGCAGCAGTTCCAACAAAGACACAGGCTTCTGTCTTCATCAGAGCCTCTCATGATTTGCTTCATTGCTACCGCTCTCTGCTTCCATTTAATCGTTCCTAAAATGGGGATAATAAAAATGAAATGCAGTGGGGGTGTGTTCTGAGTAATGGCTTCACGAAATGATGATGGTGCATTTTCAGGCTGTGAGATGTAAACAGGCCTTAAAGGGACTGTCTGGGCCAGAATTGGAGGAGCATATGTATGGTTTGCATCTCTGCTTGTCTTTCCCCAAAGAGGCACAATGTATATTTTATAAGCCCACTCCCTCTTCCCAGCTTCCACCTACCAGAAGATGGCCTTCCTTATGTAGATCATGTTCGGGTCATTCTTTGGGCTCCCCAGTGCTCAGTTATCATTTTAGTCTTACAATGTCCAGGAGACAGCACTAACTCCAGATGTGGGTGCTCTGAGATACTAGCACCTAAGGACTAGAATGACCCATTTGGTGATAATACAACAGAATTCAGTCACTGCTATGACATGTTCCACTTGAAAAATGTTGACTACTCTCATGTCTGCACACACACACTACACACACACTACACACACACACACAGACTCGCTCAAGTACAAACTGACATGTTCATAAACACAGGAACCACAGCTGTTTGGTTTTCACAACATGTCTGTGCTCAGCACACTGAGGGACTAGTCGGCCAGTAACTATTTGGTGATGGCCCAGACCCACCTGCACAAACCATATTCTGCTTCCCAGCCTCAGAGGAGAGGCCAGGGAATACCCCTACTCTCTGTAGACTCTGCAGAGGGTGTCTGAGGAGGTGAAGCAGAAGCCCCTCATGTCAGGAGTGTTTGTTCTGGATCTCCTGATACCACCATTTGACAACATGCTATTTTTGCTGACTTGGAACTGAGTACTAATATGCATCATTGGATTAAAGGATTAGAAAACAGGATCTATGGAGATAGGCTGTGGGAATTGGGGTCATTAAGGGGAAGAAGAAAAGGCAGTGGGGTGATGACTTACTCTTTTTAAATGTATGAAGAATTATTGTTCCAAATGTTGATATCAGCTGTTCACTTTCTCCTCTGAGAGAGAACCAAAGTAAGTGGGCTTAAGATCAAGCAGAGAGGATTTATATTACTATAGGGAGAATGTCCTAATAGAGAGAAGTGTTGAGTATCAGACCTGTCAATAACACAACAGGATGACATTGGAAGTCCTAAAAATTAGATATGTTCTCATTGCTGTGTAATGTATAGTCCTGCCCCAATAACAATACATGAACTACATGGCATTGAGAGTTTCCTCTTCCCTTCCCTTCCTTCCTACACACAATTATTCAGCACCTACCATGAGCCAAACTTTGCCTCCATCAGATTAGTAGTGTAGCTTTCCTCATGTCTCAGAGCAGGGGGACAATACACTGCAAGGAGAAAAGGGCTTATTTTGACACTTAACATTTCTATAACCTAAGTTGCTTTTTAAATTGTATTATTTGATATGGAATAATAATTGGGTGGCTCTTCCATATTGCTTGGTTAGTGAAGACTCTACTAATAAACACTTTCTTTATGACCATGACTTACGGACAGGGCTACCGGATTACATATTTTTGGCCATCTTTCCAAGCTGTGGTTCTCAGACTCTCACACCCAAGTGTTCCATTCTTCTTGATCCAGAGCTCCAAGAGCCAAACCTATCCTCTTTCCCTCCACTGGTTTTGGGGTTCCAGAGAGAGACCATTGGGGGCTAACCCCTGGGAGTAGGAGGTTTGCCCTTAGCCCATGAAATCTCAACACCGCTGTTAGACTTAACCCACAAAGCGCAGCTCCTACCCCCATGGACGTGTGTAAACTAATTCGAAGAGAAGGCCGGGATGTCATGAGGAAGCAGACTTCAGAAATGTAACTTCAGGAAGGCTGGTTGTGTTCGTGTGCTCATCATCAGCCTCTGAAAAAAAGGATAAAATGACAAGGCAGTATGGGTTGACTCTACTTTTGAAACCTGCACAAGCTGATGGGGAGGAAAAGCAGACATGAACCCAGAGACTGAAGTGCTGGCTTAACCTTGGCCTAAGGAAACAGGTGAAGAGGACAGTGTCTCTGGAGCCCAGACGTGGCTTTCATCCATCTTGTCTACATTTTACTGAGATGTTTAGTTCATGACAGTTACCTATGGTTGGCTCCTGAATCCGCTGAACTATGTTTCTAATTCCTAGGTGATAGTATTTTTTCAGGGGTGGTATTGAAAGAAATAGTAGCGTAGAGGTTAGAGGACTCTTGTGTTAACATACAGGTTAAAACACATTTATCATTTTAAAGGTAATTGATGCTTATTAAACACATTATGAGGGATAAAATAAAAGTTACCTACATACACAACTACAAAGAATTAGCATTTACATTTATTCTAATTCTTACCAGTGTTTTTGTTTTTTTCTGTGCATGTTATGTTTATATGTGAGTACAATGTGATGCAATAGAACTGAGAATGTAATACAGGGTGGGGCAAAAGTAGGTTTCCAGTTGTTTGTATGGAAAGTAATACAATAATTAATAAATAATAATACAAGAGTAAACTCTGTGTCCCACATACTCACATCTGGGAACCTACTTTTGCCCACCCGGTATGTGAACAGTTTGCAGTCTGCTTTTTCTCTCTTTCTGTGATATCACAGACATTTTATCCTGTTATTAATATTATCCAATAGTGTGAAACTTAATGACTGCCTAATAGTCCATTATTAGGATATGTCATGCTTCTTCAAGCTGATCCCTCATGATTAGACATTTGTATGTGTGTTAGATAGAGACTCTGGCTCTCATGGGAAAACAATGTCAGAACTTTGATAGTCCAGCTTTGACAACAAGGTCTGGCCACTCTCTTTGTTATCTAATATCCCTAAATGTTAAAAATGACAGCCCTGCCCTGGCCGGTTTGGCTCAGCGGTTAGAGCATTGGCCTGCGGTCCTGAGAGACCCGGGTTTGGTTCCCTCTAAGGGCACGTACCTCGGTTGCAGTTTGTCCCCGGCCCTGGTCGGTCGTGCGGGTGGCAGCCATTCGATGTGTTTCTTTCACATCGATGTTTCTCTCGCTCTCTCTGTTCCTCTCTCTCCCTCCCACTCTACCTGAACAAAAAATGAAAAAATGTCCTCGGGTGAGGATAAAAAAAAAAAAAAAATGACAGCCCTTAATTTGAGAATTGCTTGTGTTAAATTAAGTCACTAGCAGCCAGTGGTCACATAGGCAGTTTGTAGGGGGAGGGCTCATCTCTGTGATTCCTGGTCTTCAAGGAGTCATGAGGGATTTTCTCTTTTTGATCTTCAGATTGAATGTGCTGTCCTCTAACTTCGCTGATATAATATGCTTTCTTTGGTAGTTACATCATACAGAGAATGGGATTGGCTATGTTTTCTATGTCTGCAATTCTCATCATACTGGGACTGTTTTCTTGAGGGTCAGAGGCTTGTAAAACTCAGGCCTGTGTTCACAAGAAACTAGTTGGACCCATGCTTGGTGTGGCATTCTTTCTAGTGCTGTTTCTATTCTTTCTGCTATAAGTGACCCAAGAAGAAGGGAGAACTATCCCTTCTTTCACCAGTGGGAATGGGAACGGCACCTGGATAAATCACATACCCACAGGGTGATGTGCCTGAAGACTGGCTGGGACTTTACGGCAAGGTGTGACTCTTTTCATACCTTTATATGTTCCCCACTAAGCAAGCTACTTTATGCATATATTAATAACATATTGACTTTTTCTGAGATGTGAAGTTTAACATTAAAGTATAATGTCTAATTGTCCTTCATAAACAAGCAAGCTTCTTCTGACCCAGCACTAGGAGATCTTCTGCTGTGAGTTTTTCCTACAGTGATGATGGATTTGTACTAGTTTATACACAGTCTTTCTCCATAACCCCTATTTATGAAAGCTGGCCAGGAACAGGGTAAAAGTAATTCATGTACACAGGGAGAGAGGCTCCGACCTTGGCATGTTAACTCTGCTAATAGGCCTTCAGTACAAGATTTGAAAGGAAGTGTAGGCCGCTTAAGAAAATAAATTATCTTTAAGAATGAAAGCTGTTAAAAAAAATACATAGATGCAAATCTCCCACAGTAGCCAGATTATTTGGGGGTGATTTTATTGTGTTCCTGATTACACTAGTCCTGTTCTTAATTTGGTGAACATTTTAGTTCATTTGTATATTATATATAATATACATATATAAACCACATGAGAGAGAGAGAGAGAGAGAGAGAGAGAGAGAGAAAGAGACCCTTACGATGGCCTTGGAAGCTCTCACCTCGCTCCTGTGACCTGTGAACCAGGTGTTTGCTGTCCTTAAAGATGTTCCACTGCTGGTTGCACAGGCATTTCAGGTCAAAGCTCCGTCAATTAAATGTTCTGAAGGCTTAAACTTAAAGTGGATCTGTGCCAGGGGCATGGTGAGAAGGAAAGTGTGATTCTGGGGAGGCAGATAAAGAGGAGAAGGGCACCTGGAGAAGGTGGTGGTCAGGGAGCGTGCGGGACCTTGGGGGAGGAAACCACTCTTCACTGCCATCCTTCCAGGTGCACAGTAATCCCCGTTCACTCCAAGCTCCTCCAGGTGTCCTTTCACATTCCTCTACTGCAACAGTTCAGTGTAGGTGTCTTCTGAAATCATCATCTTCGTAATAATATGTGCCATTTTTCTTCATTCAGCCCATAGGGAAGGAAGCTTGCTGGCAAAGGAACAGAATCCCAACTCTGAGGTAGAATTTCTGGTGGGTATGTAAGCCACCTTAGCATTCTCTTTATAGAATAGTAAAAAATTCTGTTCTTGATCGGAGCTGGAAAAGATATACAATTTCTAGAACAGTCCAGCCTGGGATTAAGGCATTTTAGGAAGATTTGGCCATTAGCACATCTGACATTTGTCTAACATCTTATTAGCAATATGGTTTATGAAGAACTTCATTATATATATATATATATATATATATATAAATATCTTGTTTTGATTTCTATTTTTGGGAAATATTTGTACAAAAACAGGTAAACTGAGGCTCAGAGAGGTCCTATGATTTGCTGAAATTCACTCAGTTAAGGAGTGGCAGAGCTGGGTATAGTCATTTACGTCTAGCTCCACTTAAGTCCAGTGCACTCTGTGTCCTCACACACAGCATATGGAGTACAACTGGACTAGCAGGGTCAACGTACAGCAATATCAGTGGGAATAAGTTTCCAGACTAGAAGACATTACACCATAGAAACAAGTGGGTCCCCCACTTAAAGAGTTCTTAAACTAAATATTAAGAAATGGTCCTGCATAGGGCAAGGGAGTAGATAGCCCAGGCTGTTACTGGCTGTTTCAGTGTAACATTTTCCCAAGATTAACAAAATGAAAAATGAAGGAGGGAGGGAAGGCAGGAGAGAGGCAAGAAAGATAAGGACACAAAAAAGCTTTTCTGCATCCCCACATCCCTGTACCTCCTCACTATCTTTCATTAACACACACACATACACTCATGCTCTCTTTTTTCAGTTGAAAAGAAGAACCTGTCTCCTAAAATTGTGAGGAGAGAACAGTTTTCTTTCAGTAACAAAGACCATAACCACCTACAGAAACAGCTGTCTGGGTCCTGATTGCATGGAGGGAATTTTCTAGGAAAGAGTCATCTTCTGCCTTGAAGCTCCTCTGAAATGCAGCCCCGTGGCAGTAACTCTGTGGTCACACAGCCCGGTTGGTCAGACATCTGCTGGAGGTGTGGAGAAACGTGGACACATGGGGGGGGGGGGGTAAAATAGCTGACCTACAAAATCTTAGTAGGAGAGGGATGTGAAATTTTCACTTTGTTTTTCATAAAACACAACCAACCAAATATTTTGTGAACTCAACTAGCTAAGAGAGAGGAGTTTTGGGATCTCATAAAACTAGATGAAGTTTCATTTATATATTTATGATAGAAAGCAGGAGCAAAACTCAACAAATAAGTTCACTGATCTTCTGTGATTCATCATCACCCCTTCCGTGTTTCCCCAAGTGTATTGTGAGTTTCACTGTGATCATTTAAGAGGATGGGTATTTTTTATTTACATAGCCATCAATTTATTTTTATAGTTATTTTCTGTCTTTGGCTAGTGACACTTCTCACATGTACAGTAATGCTATGAGTTTTTTTTAATAAATGCACTTAAAAAGTTTTTTTTAATAAATGCACTTTTAAAAGGAAAGTTATTCCATATATTAGGTTAACAATAGTGGAGGTGGTACATAGATGTGGCAAAAATTGTTACAGTGGTGCTTGAATGAGTGAAATTTGGGAAATGCTTCCACAGCGCAAAGGGTGCTTCCAACCGTGGCTCTCAAGACACGGCATTCGCACCTGCCTCCCACCCTTTCCCCTTCACCTCTGCAGTTATCCCAGCACACCAGCGTAAATCACAGCAAATGCTCTCTGAGCCACTTGTACCTTTGTGCCTACGTGCCTTGGCTGATGCTCTCCTTTTGACCTTGGATTATTGAACTTGTTCATCGAGGCTTGCTTTAAAAGCCAAGATTCTTTCTTTAAAAATTAGCTACCATGGAAGACCTTATTTGGGATGTCACATATCATCCTGAAGATCTGCAACAGAAAATAACTAAATAAATAAATACCAAGAGGCTTTCATATCTTACTCTTCTCTGCTTAACACAGTGATTTATCTGAAAAAGTGTAAATAGATGTCACTCTGACCCTTTCTGTGCCTTAGTTTCCTCATCTATAAAGTAGAAAGAATAGTAGTGTCTACCTCAAATGGCTGTTATAAGGATCAAATAAGTTTCATTCACTTAAGCCTCATAGCACACTATCTAGCATATAGCAAGTGTTGTGCCCACTGTTCAGTCAGTTATCTTACTTGAATGTATTTTCTTTTCTTTATCGATTATAGAGAGTGAGAAAGGGAGAGGAAGAGAGGGACAGAAACATCGATGAGAGAGAACATTGATTGGTTGCCTCCTGCATGCCCCCCGCTGGGGGATTGGGCCCACAACCTGGGCATGTGCCCTGACCAGGAATCGAACCAGCAACCTCTTGGTGCATGGGTCGACACTCAACCACTGAGCCACACTGGCTGGGCACACCTGAATGTATTTTAAACCAATGGTAACACAATTGAAATTGTGTCTACAAATAAGAAAGTAGAAGAAAATGACCGCACAACAGAAATAAGGTTGGTTTGGCCTCAGCTACTAAAGGGAAGGGACTAGGAAACAGCAAATAGAATCCTCGATGTGCTTGGTGATAAATTGGCAATGAGCAAGCTTTCTTTCTTTACTTTTAAACAACTTTTTGCACAGAGATTTTAAAAAATTAAGTCTCATAATAATAAAATAATGTCAAAGTCTACTACACAGCATAGCAGTCTAGACTTGGGCCCATCCCCCAGAAATCAGGGAATTAAAAACCTCAGCTTCGATTTAGCACATTGTGGGTTCTGGGTAACCATTAAGTAACAACCACACATTAAGCAATAATAACTGTCTATGAAACCGTGTAATGTGTCCTTGTGCCATTTGAGCTCCATGGGCTTGTTTCAATCTAATAAACCATAACTTTGTGGTTGAGAATAAAGAATTGCCCATCTCCCCTTTATGGCTTCTTTATTGTGTGGTGGGTAGATAGGCCTACAACCATTATTTATGTCACAATCAGGGTTGAATTTAAAGGGAATGATGGTGAAATGGAGAGTGAGTGATAATAACAATTGACACCTGAATAGTGCTTTATAGTTTTCAGCAGTGGTTCTCAAAGTGTGGTCCCTGGACCAACAGCATCAGCATCTCCTAGAAATTTATATGAAAAGTCAATTCTCAGATTCCACACTAGAAGCTCTAGGGTTGAGGGCCAGCAATCTGAGTTTTGACCTATAAAATGCAGGGATAGTTTATCACAGTCATTTCCTTTCCACGAGGAGAAGTATCTGTTTAATAGATATTTAAGACTGCCACTCTGTCATTGTTCTTTCTTCTCATTTTATTTTCCAGCCATTGACTTTGAAATAAAATGGAATCTTTATCCCTTCCAAAGGGGAGGGCAGAGCCAGAAACCCTGCAAGAAAGAGTTCAAGCCTGTCCCACTCATCCAGGAGATGCTGAATTAGCTGTGATCTCCGGCAACTGCTATAGCAACTCCCTGATATTAGGATGGCTGGCTGGGTCTATTCATTCAGCAGATATCTCCTGAGCCCTGCCTAGTGCTGGGCACTGTCCTGGGTGTTAGAGGAATGTACTGAGTAAGAACAACACATCTGTCCTCAAGGAGTTTATGCCTTGGCGAGGAGAGTCAGACAACAAACATAGCAGCAAATAAATAAATCTGACCACTTCAGAGGCGCCAAGTGCTGTTAAGGTGGTAAGATCAACCATGGATGCCTGCCGTACAGGGGCTTTTAGAAACGGCTCTGTTATTATAAATAAGTTGCCAGTTAAACTTCTAAGGAGTTTGTCCAGTGGCTGCTGTTAGAATTTTAACTGTTAGTTTATTTATAGTAAAAAATTTTTTTTCAAATTATTCCTGTAGTTTCTCTGCTTAAACTTGATATAGATACTGTTTACTTTACCTGAATTTTATATAGATACTACAGACCTGCTTCTGAGCCACAGGGGAAATGTGTGTGAGATCTATATCTATATCTATATCTATATCTATATCTATATCTATATCTATATCTATATCTATCTATCTATCTCTCTCTATATATATATATATCTCCAATATTTTTATTTAGCTCCCCAATCAAGAAGCATTAACTTTAATTGTTTAATAAGAACTGCATTTAGCGAGTTACTTCCCCTAACCTGCAGCTCTAAGTGAGCACGACATTCTCCCACCACTGTCGTGGCAACGACTGTGCTTCTTCCTTGTCTCTGCTTGACCCTATAGTCACAATGTGAGGCCTGGTGAAGATGTTTAGGAAAAGGTCATAAACAGCAGTCCCAAGTGGCATCCGGATCTAGACATGTCTCTCTGGCATGCGAGAGATCTATTTAAGATTCAGTTGTTATTCAGCACTTAAACATTTAGAGATTCCATTAGAACTTCACTTTTCTGGATTTTCTGAAAACCAGGACACTGGCAACACCGGGCTCACATTCTGTTGGGCTGGGGGGCGTCGTCCACTTTGGATGGAATACCTGCCCCTGAGGTGTCCCATCCCTTTCATTAATTATCCACCTGGTTCCTATAGACACTGGAGTTTGCAACTCCCAAAATAGCGATGAGTTCAGAAAGATTTACTCCCTGCTCAAAATCTGAAATGGATAGTATGGAGATGAGCACATTCTGGTATAGGGAGTCAGGTGTTTGTGGAGCAGACACAGCCTTTTGACTGCTCGCTGCAGTTCCCCTTGGAGCCTCTAGGAGACAGAATTCTGAGTGCTGTCTTGATGCGTCAGGACGCAGGGAAATGGTTCCGTGTTGTACCGAACTCCCCAGTTCACCCTAGAGTGGTAGAAGGCAAAAGACACTACCTGGCCAAAGGGCTTTCTATTTTTCAGACAACGAAATACAGAAATATAAACTTTTCATGCCTTAAAAGATTTTAGGCCTATGGAGGGTGTGGATTTGTCTTGTTTCTTCTCAAAGTAACAAATTATTCTTTAGCGGAGGAATATCCTGGGAAGGCTTCAGAGGCGTGAGCTTTCAAGGGGAATTTGAGTGGTTCGAGGGCATTTTCCTGGCAAAGAAAGGACGGCTTCGGCAGACGAAAGACTCGGCCAGGAGACCAGGAAAATGAAGGGAAGGAGGTGGGCAGGTGAAAGGAAAGAGATGTGGAATAGGAAAAACTGAAATTAGAAGCAAAGGCAGGACAGATGTCACGTCCTAAGAACAGAAAACCGACTGCTGATAGAATTTAAGAGAGAGTGACAGTCTGAGTGAGAGAGCAGGATGACTTCAGTGGCACTGACCTGACTAAATTAAAGCAGAGAAAAGAAAGGAGAAAGGCAGAGTCAAGGAGTGAGGAGGCTGGAGTTGTGCAGGAGAAGAACCTGGCTCAGGTGACATTTTGAGTGTTCAGGATAGAAGGACAGGAGAGTTAATAACAAAAGTAATGGCATGTGTGTCTTTATCTTTGTGCAAATGCTAATAAGGATGTAAGGGGAGTATTCGGTCTCTTTCAGTTCTGGAGACAGGATCTTTCACCCCCCCACACTCTAGAAGTCAGAACCACCCCATCTCAGAAGGGAACTTCCTGTAGCCAAAGAACTACCATGAGTATCAGCGTTTTCTTCTCTGCAAAGCTCAAATAAGCCTTTCTTCTCTGATCCCCACTGGCATGTCTGCTTTCCACGTGAACGCAAAATCTCAGAGTCCACCAGAAGAAGGCATCAAATTTGTTTCCCGTGCCTAGAATTATCCCATCTTTTACCAGATGGCTTTATTTCACTTCAAGGAACACATACTGATGGGCTTCTGAATGAAGGACCCTGTGCTAGGTACTCAGAGAAAATAAAGGTACACAAGATACCCTGTTCTCAAGAAATGGACCCTCTTAAGAAAGTTTCTCAGATAATACAGATATACCAACACAGGGAAGAATATGACTGTGTTAAGCAGCCACCAAGGTGACCCCAAAGACACCCACCTATATTTTCATTCTCCAGATGTATTATTGGCTACTTAAATATTACACTTAAGTGTAAGATCTTAGAGGAGGAAAATGCCTTAGACTGGTTTAAAATGTATCACACACCAAGTAATGAGGCGCTCTCTCTCTCTCTCTCTCTCTCTTTTTTTTTTAATCCTCACCCAAGGACATTTTTTTTTTTTTTTTTTTTTTGCATTTATCTTCAGATAGAGCAGGAGGGATGGAGGGAGGAAGAGAGAGAGAAACATTGATGTGAGAAAGACACATCAGTGGTTGCCACCCACACAACACCAATCGTGGCCGGGGACATACTACAACTGAGGTACGTGCCCTAAGCGGGAACTGAACCTGGGACTCTCGGGTCTGTGGGCTGGCGCTCTAACCACTGAGCCAAACTGGCCAGGAAAAGGGGCTTTCTTTTTCAGAACCAGAGGATTCCTGTTCCATCTGGAGTAATAAACCTCACTTTTATGTAATAATTATTTTTCTCTGGTGTCTGATTCCAAAAGATATTACTTTTTCATTAAGGAAAAGCTAATAAAATAGAGAATGGAATATAGAAGAAAATAAAATCTCAAATTCTACCACCCAGCGATAATTTATATTTATATTTGGGTCCCTATCATTCCAGTCTTTTTTCTTCTATAAATGTGCTTTATAAATATAAAGGCATATTTTTATAAAATTGAGATGGCATTATACATACTGTTTTGTAATCTACATTTTTCTTTAACAATATGTTAGGAATGGTGTATTATAAATATATATCACTAAAATATAAAAATATCAATATTATATAAAATATATCATTAAATATGTATCCATCTATCTTATTATCTATTTCTATTCATCAATCACATAATTTTAGTGCTATAAATTATTCCATTATTTAGAAACTATGTATGTATGATACATATATGTAAGTTACAGAATCTGTCACCCAACTCTCACCGCCCTGCACAAGGTGTGAAATCTTGGCGTGGCCCATTGGTCTGAGTGTGCTGACAGGAAGGTCAGTCATGTTGGCGTTTGCCCTCTGTATCACCCACTTCCCAGTGAACTGCTGGAGGGGGAACAGACACCAGGTGTTTTGGAGAATGCCAGGACACCTGCCTGTGTTGGCTCTCCCCATATTGCCGAACATGAACTCTGCTCCTTTTCTAAGCAAGCACAGTTCTCCTGGGACTGACGTTGTAGTTGCAAATCTGTCTCTTGGTGCTCTTTCCTAAATGCCTTTTAAACATGCTCAATAATAGATGAGCACCTGGGCCCTTCTTCACAAAGGAGAGCTCGAGCAGCTTTTAGAACAAGGAAAGCCTGTTTGGAACATCCCCGATTCCCCAGGACACCGTTTAATAAGCACTCGCTCCAGGACAGCAAGCTGTTTGCCTGGTGGGTCTTGTTGCTCCATTTCCTCTTCAGGTTGCTTTTTCAATCCTGGACTCAACTTTCCCTGAATTTTTGTAACCAGTCTGCTGGCAGGGACATTCCCACTCTCCTCCTCTGCTTTCTGTCTCTGTCCTGCCTCTCCTCGCCACTGCATGACTCAAGCAGGATGTCTGTACTCAGTTTGGTTGTAGTATTGGAGAAATAGGGAGCCCATTCACCTTGGCCTGTCAAGTCTTGGCTCTGCCATCAATCTATGGGGTGACCTTGGACAAGTCACTTAATAACCCTGGGCTTCAGTTTCCATGTGTATACAACAAGAGGGTTACAGTAAATCCTTAAGGTCCCTCCTAGTTCAGACAGTCTGTGGTTTCAAGTACAGAAACCACACTGTTCTGACTATAGCATATTTTTAGTGACAACTATTTATTCATTAATTAGTTATGAATTGCTTATTTTTAGAACTTCATTTGTAGCTGGGGCAGTTCCATCATTTGGCTCCATGGGCTTCATTAACAGCTACCTTCCAGGAGGAGGCTAGGAAGGAAGGGTGAATTTCTCCATGTCATGCTTCTGGTGTCCTTCCAGTAACTGGCAGTGCTGACAATCTTAGAGCAGCCTTCTTTGGAACCTGGCTACCTGAGCAATCAGAGAGAGACCTTGACTGCCACTGCCTTAAGCAGGATGTTAATCTTCAGAACATCCCTGTGGTGTTGGTATTTAAGGTGAAAAAACAAACGAATCATGAGACCCAGAGAGGTTTAGTAGTTTTCTGAAAGTCACGCAGCTAGGAGGTGGAGGTGCCAGGATTTAGACTGTGCAGGCAGATTCCAGAGTCTCTACTGACCAAGGCATGCACTGAATGTAGCATAGGAGAAGATTGGGTCTCACACCCGTTCTGCCGGGGTGCAGTGTGCACACATGCGCACTGGCTCCTAACTGTCCTGATGTCTGCCTCCCTTTTCCATCAATTCTCGCTGCTCTGAAATTCAAGCCTCAAGCTCAGTGTTTGTCACATGGGTCCAACTTTTTTGCTTTTGCCTCAGGCATTGAGTATAGTCATCGCTGGTCAGGATTTGTGGATCTCTTCTGAGCCGAGGCAGGTTAGAAGAACAAGCCCAAGCAAAGCCATGGCATTTGGCCTGCAGGTTTGCTGGTACAAAGAAAGAGATATGAGTATCATGTGGCATTTGAGTACCTTGGATATCTTGTGCCTGGTGGTTTTTCTCGTTTGAATGGCGAGTCCCTCAAAATGATATGCAAGTAACTCCCCACTAATTTCTAG
This sequence comes from Molossus molossus, assembly GCF_014108415.1. Lineage (NCBI taxonomy): Eukaryota > Metazoa > Chordata > Mammalia > Chiroptera > Molossidae > Molossus > Molossus molossus. Next base: position 26,204,664 of record NW_023425345.1, on the reverse strand, counting down.
TCTCTTCAGATGTCTCAAAAGTATAGTGCAACTAAACAAGTGAAAAACTGGCCTGATTCAGGTAATTACTAATCTGTGTCTTTTACTCAGGGAGAAGGGCTGAGGGCGCTGTGGCAGCCTGACAATTTCGATTCCAGTTATTCAGTGGAAACATTCTGTCTTACTGTTCCTACCCTCTCTGGGAGCCTCTGCCTCTCTAGTTTGTAGACTTTCAGGAAAGTAGCCAGAACTTGGCTGAGCGTCATCCTCACCCTGAGAACTGTTCGCTGGAGGCAAATCTAGCTTTACCTTATTTTAGTCGCCATTGTAATAGGTGGACAGAGATGTCAGGACCTTATTTATCGGGACCGTACCAGCCCAGAAGCACAACACACACCAGCAGGGTGGCCAGAACTGAACGGCTTTTAGCAGTTTCAGCCACAAAAGAGACCAGAGTCAGCACTTGCATACGGGAACCCGTCAAAAACGAAAGTAAACTCTGAGAAACACAAGAACCAGTTGACTCACTGGCAGCGGGCAGTTTGGAAGAGCCAGAGCTAAGGACGCCCTGTACATCCCTGAGTTGGCATCACCCTGCCAGACTGTTGTCTGAAAGTTTAAGCAGAGACCATCAGATTTCTTTTTATTTATTCATTTTTATTTTATTTTTTTAATCACAGTTTATATTTTGTATTCGTTTCAGGTACACAGCATGGTGGTTAGATGACCACTTACTTCATAAAGTGTTCCCGCCGATATTTCCAGTACCCGCCTGGCGCCATGCCTAGTTATTCCAATGTCATCCACAATATTCCCTATGCTGCACTTGACTTCCCCGTGGCTGCTTTGTAACTGCCGATCTGTACTCCTCAATCCCTTCACCTTTATCATCCAGTCCCTAAACTCCCCTCCTCTCTGGCACCCACCAGTCTGTTCCCTGTGTTTATGAGTCAGCAACAGATTTCTTAAAAGATGTGCTTTATGTCAAGAGTCTCACTTTGGTCTTTTCTGTACAAACAAGCACATGGGATTAGTTAACCATCGCTGAGGTCTTTCATTCTTCAGCTTCCGACTTCTCAATATTCACATGTTCTAAATATTTTCCTACAGCCTCTTTGCAAAGACACCAGGGAAACTTTTCTTTCTCTTGCCACTTTCGTGTTCGTCTTTCTATCTGTCCCTGCAGTGAGTGTCTCATTACGTCGCTCATCATGATAATTCCAAAAATAACACCTGTCTTTTCTATCATGCCTCCTGTCGGAGGATTCCCACGGAGCCCCTCTAGCAGTGAGGGTTATTCAGCAAACCCAGGTCTGGTGCAGCGTTGCTCTTCTTTCGGCCACAAAGGGAAAGTACTGGAAACACCGTGCGGCCCTTGCAATTTTTGAGTCACGGGGGAGTTCAGGAGGGAGGTAACAGAGTCGTGCAACCATTTTTGGGGGTGATTTTTGACAAAATCAGACACTTAGCCCTGTGTTTGGCTCAACAAATAGAAATTCTAGTGTAAGGGACCATAGACCTATATTGCAGAAAAGGGGAAAGATGACCAATTAGTGGTGATAGATACAACTTGCCACTGTAAGTGGATGGAGACAAACTTACTTGAAACACTGAATTAGTCAACTGTAAAAAAGAAGGAACATCTGCAATATTTAACAATATAGATGAACCTGGAGGACATATGCTAAGTGAAATAAGCCAGTCACAGAAATACAAACATTGCATAATTCCACTTATAGGCGATACCTAAAATAGTCAAATTCATAGATTCAAAAAGTTCAAGGGTGCCTTGGCTGGTGAAGCTGAGCTTAGAGTACCGGTTGGCACATCAAAGGGTTGTGGTTTGATTCCCAGTCAAGGGCATGTACATATGTTGCCGGAGGCAACCAATCAATGTGTCTCTTTCACACCGATGTTTCTTTCTTTCACTCTCTCCTCTCCTCCCTCCTTCTCTTTCACTCTCTCTAAAAATAAATAGAAAAATATCCTTGGATGAGGATTTTTCAAAAAGTGGAATGGTGGCTGCCAGGGCCTGGAGGGTACTGGGAAATAAGCAGTTGCTAATCACTGGGCATAAAGTTTCTGTTGTGCAGAATGAATAAGCTCCAGAGATCTGCTGTACAACATTGTGCCGATAGCTAACATTACTGTATTGTGCCCTTAAAAATGTGTTAAAGGGCTCGATCTCACATTAAGTATTCTTACCACAATATTCCAGTTTCTTTAAATTAAAAAGTGTTAAGAGACAAACATTTCAAATGGTGACTAGAAGTCACACTGTACACTTGATGAGCAGAATGGAAGTTGTCTGTGCTTCCATTATCCGTGCCCTTCCCAGTGTCACTGGGACATCTCAGCTCTCAGTCCAGGGAACTAACTCATTTCTTTTTTACCTCTCTTTGATAGTTGACACAAGTGACCCCTCTTTTTTTTCTGGCAGCTTTTTCTCTGTTTTGTTCGTCTCTCCTTCCTTTCTTCATTCTTCCTACCCTTATTTATTGGTGTGCTCCAGGGCTCCATCCTTGATCTTCTCATAGACCTATCCACATAGACTTTATGGACAATCCATGCCTAAAAGTGATTTCCAACTATCTCTACCCAGATTTTTCTCCTGAGCCTTGGACTTATGTGCCCAACTACCTTATTAACATTTTACTTTTCTGTCCCAAAGAGACCCCAAGCTCACAAAACTCAGAACTAAACTCCTGTCTTCTCCCCTCTATTTTCAGTGTTCTACACTTTCTGTATTAACCTTGGGATCACCATCTACCCAGTTTTCCAAGGTAGAAACCTGGGAGTCGTTCTAGGTGATTCCTCTTTCTCATTTATCTCTCTTATATGTACCTACTTATCTTTATTTCCTCTTTTATTGCCTTTGTCATTTATTACATGAATTATTGCAATTGCTTCCTTCCCCTGACCATGATCTAGCCCTGTTCTAATCTATCCTTCACACAGTGTCAGAGGGATCCTCCTAGAACATAAAATTATTTATGTCAGTTCCCTGACTAAGACCCTGCAATAGCTCTCCAGTGATATCAAGATAAAAACTCAAAAACCATATCGAGGCACTTTGATTTTTATTTTCTGGCTGCTGACTCCTGCCTTCCTCTTCATTCTCGTCTTCTATTATGTCTCAACTTAAACCCAAAGTTCTTTCCATAAGAAACTGATTATGGTTCTCTGGATCTACCATACTCTTACCACCCTTCACTCATATATGTCTTTCCCTTTGTCTTAGAAGGGTCAACTTTCCCTCTTCCCAACTCTGACCTTTTCTACTTGGCTACTCTTAATGGCTCTTCATGGTTCAATTCAGATGTTGCCAGCTTTGGTGAGTATTTCCTGATCTCCCTTCAGGCTAGATTAGAAACTGAGGGTGTGTATTCCTGAACCAGCTGACACATACCTTCATTCATGTATTATCACACTGTTGTACTTGCTCATTTTTACACGTCTCTTTTCCCCTGTCTCTGAGTTCCTAATGAGTTGAAACTGAGTCTTTTATCTATGGCTTTAGTGCATAATGCAGCCAGGAACATGGTGAAGGTTCAATAAATTTGAATGAATAAATAAATGAAACCCTAAATTTTCTCATTTAATCCACATGACTTCCCAGTGGGTAAATATTATTACAGTTTTGTAGATGAGGAAACTGAGATCTACAGAGGTTAAATAACTTGTTCAGGATCACACAAATATCAAGTCACAGAGCAATGTGTGTTTGTCTAAACTTCACGGGAATTTCGCATGGTCTGGTGGGCTAACTTTACCTACTGGCCCTCTGAAACAACTTCTGATGCAGAATAGTTTCCAACATGGTTGGGAAAGTATTCAGAAGAGTTCATATTAAGGACCTTAGGCACAATGTGAGGCCATCAGGAAAATCAGCCCAGTGAAACAGATGGACTTTATACTGCCTCTATTTCAGTCCTAGAATTTCTACAAAATGCCTATAAAATCAACACCAGCCAACCAATCAGCTAACATTCATTGAACCACCATTATATACTTGGCTTTTGGAGAATATAAAAATAGGATAGCCTTATCTTGAAGAAGTCTACATTGGAATATTTCTCTTCCTCATCTCCTTTCATTTTTATCTTTCCCTCAAAGAAAATTAAACTTCTTCCTAGGTTCCTCTCCCCACTGGGTTTGGGGAAAGATGTTGGAAATACATCTGTTCACACATGATTGATGATTGATTTTTTGATCACATGGTCTTTTTGAATGCAAGACAGAGTCACTGTCAAAGACCTGTGCTTCTGCCCAAATACTGTTGGGCTCCTTTTCACATTTTTGGATCCATATCGCCCTTTCTCCTTACAAGGAAATCAAGTCTTGTCATTCTTTCTCGTTTCTACCACATGCCATCCTGGCCTGGACTACTATCCGTACCTTGTTTTAGGAAGTCTGGGCCAGCTTAGGTCTAAGTCCTTGAGACAAACAGGATTTCTTGCTCTTTTCCTCATTGTCTCTCCTCTGGCACTGGTGGATATGCTTCAGACTGGACTGTCCTTAGTGGAAAGACCTCATCTTAGTGGGAACACTTGAGAAATATAAGAGCAGAGAGTAAGAGGTCATGTTAAACCTTTTAGATTAAATGGCATCCTCTGTATTAATTTATTCACTCAAAAATGTTTATTAAATAATACTATGCATTAGGCCCTTACTTAGCACTCTAGCACTAAGATTCAATAACAAACAAAAAAGACAAAAATCTCTGCTTTTATGTAGTATGCATTGTATCTGGAGAGACAGAAAACATTGGAACAAAGTAAATTATACAGCATGTTAGACAGAAATAAATATTAAAGAGATAAAAGTAAAGCAAGGAAGGAAGTATGAAGTATTGCAAAGAGGGTGCTAAAATTTTAGGTAAGTAGTGAAAGAAGACTTCACTGAGAAAGAGAATGGACATACCTAAGGAATCAAGGGAGTGGACTGGGAGTTAATGAACTGAATGAAGTGGTACTTTTTCCCAATTTGCTAATTGATGGTTATAGAATACACTTCCTTGTTTAGAACTCTAGAGGGAAAACGGGGATAACTGGTAAACCTAAATCTTTGGTCCTTAAGATTTCATTGGAAAATAAATCAATATTCATGTAAAGGGAATTTTCTGTCATCTTAGGAAAAGTGCACACATTAGGGTCTGTTGAATTTTAAGTGAGTGAGAGAGATTGAGAGAGAGAGAGACTCTCCTATGGGGTCAAGGACAATTTCTTTTGATCTAATTGGTGTCCTGAAGAAAGGATGGAATTTGTGTTGACAGAGGAGGAGTAAGGGGATTAAAGGCAGGATAATGTGAAAGAAGGAGGAAAGTGGATGGGGCATAATGAGAAGTGGATGGGGCATAATGAGAAGACAAGTAGCATAACTGAATAGGAGGAGAGTTTCCACGTGAAGGAGTGGAAGGGATGAGTGCCCAAGGTTGGCATAGGATTATTGAGAGATGAAGAATATAAAATGGCACCCAGCCAGTGTGGTTCAGTGGTTGAGCATTGACCCATGCACCAAGAGGTCACTGGTTCAATTTCTAGTCAGGGCATATGCCCAGGTTGTGGGCCCTATCCCCAGTGGGGGCATGCAGGAGGTGGCCAGTCAATGTTCTCTCTCATCCATGTTCCTATCTCTCTCTCCCTCTCCCTTCTCTCTCTCTAAAATCAATAAATAAATAAAACATTTTTAAAAAGAATATGAAATTGCTACACTCTAGAGAGTCTTGACTGTCAGTCCAAAATGATTTCTTTCCATTTCTATTTTGTTCATAAGGAAAGTCTTAGCATTAGGAATCACTTGAAAGAACCTGAAGAGTGTGGAGCATCTATTACAGAGCACAGCTTGTGGTGGGTGCTCAGGGAACACCATGAAGGCTTCCTTTAGCTAAGAAGGAGCATAGTGATGTGTACAATTTTTGAATTCTGAATTATGTCGTTCATGCCCACATGAAAGTGTTAAACTATTAGAGCTAGAAGGGTACTTTGAATATGTATCTTCAACCTCTTATTTTACAAGTGAGAAAACAGAGAGCCAGAGAGGTTTGCGTGTTTAGTGTAGTTTAGTTCTTCCAGATTATTTTCCCAACAGCCTCTTCAGTCCAGACAAGACAAAACAGTTTGGTGCACACTGGAATGCTATCTTGAGATACATCAGTGTTCTTCAATAAGGTGTGCCATGGAACCCTAGCCTCATGTGATCCACTATGAATAATTAATTTCTTGCAAGTTAACATGAAAGATGCTGTCTACTCTATTAGCATCTGAAAGAGTTAAAATGTACATTAGAAAAATATAGTGAAAAAAATTTGTTTTGTCTATTGAGGCATTTTATTTGCATATATGTATTACCTAGAAAAAGAATCCCAGGATTCCCCCTCCTGTGTGTTTTCACCTTGCCTCTTCATGGTCCATGATGCCTGCTGATGTTGTCAGTACAATGAAACCAAACTGACAGAGCAGATTTTTCTGCCATTTTTCTAGGTCTTTGAGTTGCACATAAAATCTGGGGCTGATTACTCCACACATGTTTAACCTGCCTGTTGCGGTTCACAACAATTTTCCCAGCTCTGTGGTCATCAGTAATTTCAAATTTGCCAATGTATTCATGCTTCATCATCACAGTTAGAAACCGGACAATGACTTCGGAGCATGGCCTATTAAGAACCTGGCATTTCCCTCTCTTTTTGGCATTGTTGATACTCTTGAGAGCATCAGCCAGGACATTTATGTGCACCATTTTGACCACATGGAAAGGTGATGGAAAGAAGACCTAAAAATTCTTATAGTAAAGAAAATCGTTTGTAGCATTTCTCCAAACATATTTCACCATGGTTCTTTTTGCTTTTAATTTAATTTAATTTTAGTTTAGTTTTTTTTTTTTTTTTCTCATTCAGCACCTCTAGTCCTATGAAACTGCCCCTAGAAACCATGAACAATCAGTCCTCAGCACTAGTTGGTCTCTTGTTAAAAGAGGATAAAGAAGGTAGATAAATGAGAGAAGTTTCAGAGGAGTCTTAAAATAATCAAGGAAAATAAGAGAGTTGAGGAAAAGCCAGTACTCCTCCTGTTTTCTGTCTTCTCTGCCTGCCTTCCTGCTTGCATTCCTTCCATCAAAAAATAACCTCTGAGTATTCACTATCTGCAGACCACATATATGCTTTGCATACATTATCTTGCTTGTTTTTGACAACCATCTGGCAAGGTCCAAATGAGGAAAGTGAGCTGTGAGATAGTAGGTAATTTGCTCAAGATCACACAAGGAAATTAGTGTAAGAGCCCATATTCAAACCAGTGTTTAGTTAAAGCTAGTATTTTTGACTATTGTGCTGTTTTCCCCAGGTTATTGCTTCTTATCCCTTTTCTGTTCCTTCTCTCCCTTGCATTGCTAACCACACGAGGTATACATGTTACAACCAATATCCTGCCTTGGCCAATTTGGCTGAGCAGTTAGAGTGTCAGCCTGCAGACTGAACGATCGCGGGTTTAATTCCGGGTTAATGGCATGTACCCGGATTGCAGGTTCAATCCCCAACAGTGATGTCTCACATCAATGTTTTTCTCTCCCTCTCCCTCCCTCCCTTCCACTTTATCTAACAATGGAGAAATATCCTCAAGTGAGGATTAAAAAACAAAAACAAAAACAAAACCCCAATACCCTAATAAGTTAAAGGAGACATTAAACTCTAAAGAAGATTTAACAAGAAGGCTCCTACATCTCCTATGCCTCTTAGGTATTTAATTTAGCATGTAATTTAGTTTTCTTTAATTAGATCACAGGATCCTCCAGGGCAGGATTTGCTCTCTGTATTCTAAAGTCCTTATTCTACATTGTCTATACATGCCTTTTACTTGAAAGGTGAAGATGATAAAGCTGAAAAGTGTTCATCGATCTCATACCCCTTTTTAAATGCACCCTGCCTGTTATCATAGGAGATAACTGCAATAAAATATTTCATCAAAGGAGATGCTGTTTTCTTTGTGGCAATGGGAGAGGGTTTGAAATTCTAGAAATTCTTATAATAAATGACAGTCTTTCTCTTAGGCCTTTTCCATCTGCTGCCTGGTCTTCTCCAAATGTCTGAAGGCTGTTTAGTTATTGATGTGAATGCTTCTCTCTCTTACAGGATTATCAATTCTGGGAGGTTGAGGCCTAAATCTCACCTGTTTTCCTCCCAGCACTCAGCCCTGGGCCTTGCATGGAATAGGTTCTCAACTGTTTTTTGAGCTCTTTCTGAAGCTATGCTTTAGAAATTGAGCATTATGATGGACTAGATAGAGCTAAGGTTTATATTACTTCATATATATGCTCCCATGTAAGGTAGCATGTCAAAATTTTGATACGCCTAGTTTATTACTGTTCTATTAATTTAACTGAGGCACATATGAAGTAACAATCTAACTCTGCCCAACAGCTGACAGGCCCAGCCAAGCCTAACCACTGAAATTTCAGCCTTTATAATTCACATCAAACCAACAGCTCCTATGATATCTGAACCAGTGCTCCTTGGCTTTTCAAGCTTAAAGTCAGCCTGCTGCCAGCATTCTTTCATCCAACCCAAACCAATTATATTGAAGCAAAGCTGCAGGGTTCATTGTTGCCCAGCATCAGCCCAAAGTATGGAACCGTATTAATCAGTTCCAGGCTTCTGCCTCTGGGTATTCTTAGTGGGAGGTTTATTATTATATCCTCAGAACTTTTTACTAGGTGGTGCAGTTCTTTTTTGGAGGACATTTATTTAATTACCCTTTTGAGTGGATGAGAACTTCTCTCCAATGCTCGTCAGGCAGCTCCCTCTATTCTACGCTGCCTTTTCTGTGTCTTCCCTCCTCTCCTTCAGGGTTGAGGAATGGCAGCCTTCTTCAGCATGATGGCCATGGAAGGGGGAATGGGGTGAGGAACACATGACTTCAGTTCTTTAATTTGTAACTTCAAGACCACGTATATTATATGTTCAGAACTGCCAGAAGTCATATTGTAACCCATACCTGGTAATATCTCATCAATACTCTCAGGTAATGAGAAGGGAAGGGTGGAAAGGCAACGTAGTGTATTGTAGAGCATTTGACCTTTGAGCTTTAAAGAGACCTAATTTTAATTTTTCCCCCTATATTTATTTAGAGAGAGATGAAGGGAGAGGGAGAGAGAGATAGAAACATCAATAAGAGAGAACATCAATTGGCCACCTCCTGCATGCCTCCCACTGGGGATCAGGCCCACAACCTGGGCATGTGCCCTGACTGGGAATCAAACCAGCGACCTCTAGGTGCATGGGTTGATGCTCAACCACTGAGCCACACTGGCTGGGCGAGACCTAAGTTTAAATATAAGTTCTATTGCTTACTGCTTATGAGACTTTGAGTGAAATCACTTAAATTCTCCAGAGCTCGCACACTTATGTTCTCTAAAGCTAGCTTTCCTCTTCCATGAACTATACATAACAATTGTATTAGTTTTCTGTTGTTGAACAACAAATTCCTACAAACCTGGTAGCTTTAACAGTGCAAATTTATTATTTCATAATTTCTGGGGGTCAGGAGTTCAGGCATGTTTTTGATGCTATAACCTGGTTATTACTTAACAGGAAAGGAGTAAAGGGGGGGGGGGGCTGGATAATTAGGCATGCCATTCATACAGCTTTTGTCAGAAAGCTAGTTTAACACTCAAGGTCTGTTCCCCACTGATCAATGGGGCAAAAGACTGGACAAAGGCATTTTAGACACATGTCCATTAAGGTCTGAGTGACATGGGAAGGTGCTTACCTGCCTATCAGTCACACCTGGGAGCCAGTCAGTGGCCAGAATAGGCATGGCCACTGCAAGCACATGAAACCTACAATTTTAAATTCCCAGACAAGGAAAGCTCTCTCTCAGCACTTGGCCCTCCTGCCCTCTGGGGACTCCTGTTGCAGGGGAGCATTCCCTGCATTTGCCCACATGGCTCATGGCCATGTGGACTCCTCACAGTGGACTAATGGGCTGGATTTAGACTGATGCTTATTTGGACATGGTTTCATCACAGAGAGAAAGCTCTGGATGCTGGCCCTGTTTCTAGTTCTACTAAATCTACAGCTGCCTCTTTTCCAGGACTGGACTGAGGGACATGGGATTTTACAACCCCAGAAACGTTACTCCATGCCAATAAAAATCATTCATTCTCCTGTGCAAGTCTTAGAAAATTTATTTTCTGAAGATATTGCAAGAGCCACCCCACTCTCATAAGTGTCAGAGGGATCTGTCCCACTCATCCCTCCGATAATGCCTTTTACTGGGTGTTCTACTGAGGGTCCCACAAGGTTTCAGTAAAGAGTCAGCCATGCTGTGTTCTCATCTGAAGGCATGGATGAGGAAGACTTTGCTTCCAAGCTTATTTTGCTTTGTTGGCAGAATTCACTTGTGGCCATTTGACTTCTTACTGGGTACTGGCTGGAAGCCATATTGAACTCCTGGCCATGTGGCCTTTTCCGTATGCAGTGGACAACGTGGCCACTTGCTTCTTCAAGGCCAGTAGGAGAATTTCCCCCTCCAGTCTCTTAAGAAATGTTATAAAATAACATAATCAAGGGAGTGATAATCACATCACCTTTGGTATTAGCATAACATAATCAAAGGAGTGGCATCCTATCATTTTGCCACATTCTATTGATTAGAAATAAGTCATAAGGGAGGAGATGATACAAGGTAGTAGTAACTCAGTGGGGGTCACCTCAGGGCATATTCACCATAACACTGTCTACCACACTCAGTTACAGTGAGGATTCCATAAGATAATCTATGTAAAACATATAAAAAATATATATCAGTTCCCTTCTTCCTATCTGGAAGACACACTGAGGCAGGTGTTCTGAGACTATTGAAGAAGAGGAGGCAAAGACAATGCCTAGAGTTGGAGGAAGAAAAATGTGAAATAAAGGAAGACCTTAGCAAGGAGAGGGCAGATGGTTCTGTTCATAACCATGTCATTAGAAACATTGTATATATCTCTTTGGATCCTTTTTTTTTAATTTCAGGAAGAGGGATTTCTAGTTATTAACCTCCAATGATTGGCTGCAGTATCAGGTTCTTGTCTTTTGTTCCATGTGGCTGCTATCGCAAACTGCTCTCTTATCAGTGAGCAGGGTCTGGGGGGTTAAAAAGGAAGGAGGAGAAAAAAAAAAAAAAAAGCTTGGAAAGAGCTTAATTTACTAAATTATGGAAAGAGCTTAATTTGCTAAATTAAACACATTTCTGAGGTGAAATGATGCTTTTGAGTTTCTTCTAATCATCTGTTTCAAATATATGTCTTTCTTTTAACTCTTTCCAGATTCCTCAACTAGGTCTTCAGATTCTGCTCCTTTTTATCCCTGCTGTTTAAACATTTATTTGTGTAGAACTTGCCTTGCAGGAAAATTCAAATGAATTAGAGGAATCAGTGAATTGGAGGGTAGAAATGTTGAGAAGGGTCAGGGAAGAGGACTGCTGACATTATTCCTCCTACCTGGAGGCCTAACCCAGTATCAGTGGGGACAATAATAAAAAATTAAGGCTTGGGCAGAAAAAGAAGGAGGAGGAGGAGCAAGAGAAGGAGGGGGACATTGTTTATTTTTGTGAAAAATCATTATTATTTTCCAGATGTAGAGCCAAGTATCTTTAGAAAATAGGGTTTATGTATTTCTTAAAGAAAATTATTTAGATATCCCCAGTGTAAGAAAATTGAGAATTACTTTGTCTCCAAGGACAGAGTTGATGGTCCTTCATTATTGAAAAAAGTGATGGTCCTTCACTATGTGATGAGGCACTTTAGTTAATTGTTGATATAATTGACAGCATTTTCTTTTATAGCATATGCTATACTGAGTTGAAACAATAAGTTAGTTGGCCAAGGTGCAAGCCATATGGAAAGAACTCAGAACTCTGTGCCCAGAAACCCACGTTCAAGCTCCAACTCTGCCTCAAGCAACCTATGTGACCCTGGGCAATTACTAAACCAGTCTGGGTCTCAGTGTTCTCACTTTTTAAGTGAGGATTCTGAAAGAGAATATTGGGTGTTAGTGATATCACAACAAAATGACATGCATCAGAGCATCTTGCACATACCTAGCATCCAAATATGTGAGAATACACAGAGAAGCAATACGTAAGCAAATAAATATTTATTTTTGACAAATAAACTCTAGAGAATGTGTAGAGCTAGTCTAACCCTTACTTCTTAAATGTGTTCAGAGTTGTAATATTATATATAAGTGTCATGGGAAAAGCTTATAATAAAGAATGTATGTAGTGATTTGCTACTGACAATAATTAAGCTCTTAATCAACAGAGAATTACAGCCTCTTAGATCTGGAAGGCACAGTTGACTAGACCCCTCATTTACTCAGGTCTCAGTTCACAGAGGTTAGGTGACTCATCCAAGGTCATACACTAAATAGCAGAGACAGAACTAAAAGCCAGGGTCTTTCCCACCCTGCCCAGTGCCTCCTCAGTGGGGCATAGTGTGCATATGAATGATTCCAGGGAAGAAAGGTGAAAATAGGTACTGATTTTTACCTTCAAAATAGTGAGTTGTTGTTTTTTTTTTTTGTTTTTTTTTAAAGAAAGAATGTTACATTTTTGAGCAATGACTTTGGTTATTTAATTTTATTTGTATGGAACTACAACCTTGAATTGCCAAAAAATGTCACAAATCCTACCTGGGCAATTCCAGATTCTGAAGAGAGAGGCATATAGTTTCAAAACTGAACTTGGTTAAAAACACCTGCATATACATTGCTTTTGACAAGTAAACACACAGCATTGGTTTTGCCCAGGACTCGGTCCTGCATCCACTTCTAGTTAAGATTGTCGTCAATGACTGGGATGCCACAGTAGCATACTCATTAAGTTCATAGACAGGACTGAATTTAAAGTGGAGGCTAAAGCCTTGGGGAATGCAATTAGAATTGGAAATGACCTCAACAAATTGGACAAGTAATCAGAAACTAACAGGATGAAGTTCAGTAAAGACAAGGGCAAAAGGAAGTCGAGAACTCAGAGAAAATAAAGACAAGAAAAGTCTGAGACATGGAAGTGGCAGGTCAGGCTGAGAACTTCCCGAAGATATGTGGGTTACAGTGGACCTCAATGTCACCACGAGGCACTTACATGGCAGAGGACGCTGTCGCAGCAATGCACAGCCGTGTAAATTTTATGACAAGGAAGTTTACCTGTTGAATGGTTTTCTTACAATAGAATTATGTTCACCAAAAAGTAATCTGGTGTAAGAGATAGTAGTTAATATTGCTTACAAATTTCTTAAACTTCCAATGAAAACAAACTTCATTCTCTTCTGAATGTCTGGGTAGGTAATTAAGTGTGGTCCTTACCTATTAGGTAGGCTCCTTCTCAGTCCACATATGATTCCTGGAGGTCTGGAGCAACCTGGCCATTTCTTGGCCCTAAGCTCTTCATTCTTAATAAATAGTTCAGAATGGTCCAGAAGTATTTAATACAGGGTGGGGCAAAAGTAGATTTAAAGTTGTTTATATGGAAAACAATACAATAATCAATAAATAATAATACAAGAATAAAGTTGGTATTTCACATACAACTGTAAACCTCCTTCCACCCCACGCTGTGTTGTTATTACCATTCATTAAAATCAGCGTGTCATTGAGATGCTTGAACATTTTGTCTACATCCAAAATTCTGTAATGTCTAATTATTTCCACATAAAGGTGAAATAGAGGAACATAGGCCATGAGGGGATTCATTCAAAAACCTAACATAGTGAGGGTACATGAGCTGGACGCTGAGCCAGGACCACACACAACAACTATGGGGAGGGACAGAAGCAGGGATTTTGCCTGTGATTTTTTGATGTTCTACTTCCATAAAAAGTCCTGAGCTGATTTACACAGGTTATCTCATTTACTATTCAGATGTAAACATAAACAGAGTCGACATCTCATTTTATCGATAGGAAGACTGAGGGAAGGGGCAGGATGGTTACTCATCTAAGCGCACACTAAGTAGGAGAACCAGCATTTGAATCAGGGATGCGTGACTTCAACTCAAGTAATTAGCTCTAAAAATATAAACAAAGAAGAGGTGAACAATAAGAGGTGGAGAGTGTGAAGAAAAGAACATGGAGAATTTAAGAAGTAAAAGGGAGTGAAAGGTCAAAAGAGAAAAAGGATAGAGGCAGGATAAAAGGAAGGAACAATGACAGGGAGCAATAGGTAAGAAATCAAAGGCTGCAGGGAAGGAAGGAAAAGAATTGTGAAACCCAAGCAGATGACACAGTCCGCTTCTGACAAGAGTGTTCTGAGTGTTGATCGAGATACCTTTCTTCCAAGACATACTGTACTTTTCCAATCTTCCTGGAGTGCTGGGTCTCCTTGAGAATTGCAGAATTCACAGAAATAAAAGAGAACCTGGTGACTGTCTACTGGGAAAAAAGACAATGATTAAAAGGGCAGTAAATGGAGTACATGTGGGAACTTTAAAGAAAACGGGAGCTTGAACATTGAGAAATGACCTATTAATGATCTTCAGGTATGAAGAAACTATTAACACTGATGGCTGAAAATGACAGAATTTATCTAGCAGTAGAACAGACCTTCTCAATGTGTGAACACTGTGACAGTGTTTACTGCCTTTACGATGGAAGAACCCTTTTATGTTTATGATCTGTCCAAGGCATTAGCCACACTAGGGTCTGCTAACTGGTAGCCACAGAGTAGGAATCATGAAATATTGTTCCAGAAATTTTGCTGGGGCCTTTAGTAGGATAGGCATGATCAGAACCTAACTGTCTTCGCTGAAAAGCACATGACTTTGGGGAGACAACTGGGTTTCAATCTTGACACTGCAACTTTTTGGTTCAATGACCTTGGGCAAGTTACTCAACTTTCCTGAACATCATTCAGTGTAATGGAGAAACTATAACATATCTCACAGTTTATGTAGACCTTCCTCAGGGTTTGGAGGATGGCAGGTATTCCGTAAATGTTATCTTTCATGTTCTTTTTTCTTCCCATGGGGTACAATAAAGGTAAAGAGAATGTCTTACCTTCACCATGGGCTGTCCTAAGTACAGAAGGCAAGAATAGGGGTAAGAAGAGGGATAGTGTCCTATGTCCAGAAAATCCAGACCCATTTCCATTTCATAGACGAGGGTAGATGGGGCTTGTACTAAAGTCACCAGGAGTACACAGGTCTCTGAGTGTTGTGACTTGCTCAAAGATCCTCCATCCACATTTGCCAAGTGGTTCTTCAGTGTTAATAGCTGACATCTGTGCTCTGATTCTTACATTATTAAGACAGACCATTTTGAAATGAGAGTTCAAGTGCCCTCCCATAAATGGAGATGGAGTTCTATACTCTGGAGATGTATTTAACTTGCAAATTAAAAAGACCCTTTCTTGTACTTTTGACTGAGGGCCAAATTGAAAACTACCAACTCCAATGCTGACTCTCTTTAGAAGGAAGGCATGGCTTTTCCCCAGATGTTACTTTTCCCCACATCAGTGGTTGGTGCCCAGCGATTGATTGTCTCTGCTAACAACCTCCTTCTGCTTGTGTGTACTTGTCCATTCATGTCATTTACACGCACTTAACTGTGCATATGGACCTATTTTGGCCTGTGTTTACTCCTTGCAACAACAACAAAAAATTCAGTGTCCTTTAAGTATATTACTGTCATGTCCAGGTATTGTGGAAAACCTTGGATTAGAAGATCTTTTAGTTACCTTATAAACCAAGTGTAGAAAACAAGGTCAGGGGAGGTGTCCTTGTCTGGGAAGTTATATCTTCTGTATTTAAAGCCATTGGAAATGGGCTTTTGCTCAGTTTCTTTGAGCAGATCTTGTTTGTCTCTTTGTTTTCTTTTATATTATCTTTGGCTCAGGTCAAAGAGTGCATAATTTTACCATCTGGGACAGTGGAGATGACAGCAGGTCTTTCTGAAGAGCAGAAACCTTCCTTTCCACTTCAGTGGGGAATGTAATCTTCTGTCTTTTAAATCCCCTTTGCCAGTCAGACCTGCACACTTATTTACAGGTCAGGGACGTCATTTTGGCCTAGACTCAACCAAGCTCTGATTGAGTTATTGAAACAATTTACTGATGCAGCATGGATTTTACTTATTTGGTACACAAAGTAGAAAGTAAAGAGAAAAGAGTGTCAAAATATTTGGTGGACTGTATGAATAAGCATCTTAATATATCCAGCTTCTATGTATATATCATGGGTCTAATGTCCTGAACAGCAAAGAACACCTTTTCATTAGGGTCCTGTTTACACTTAGGTTATGAAGGATAATGAGTTGTTAGCTTAGGTAAGGCCCTGTGTCATCATTATTTTTATCATTTTGAGAAAATGCTGACTAAACCATGCATTATTTCTTTGCATTCTGAAAATGTAAAATGTCTGGAAATTCTGACATTTCCTTTCACCAGTAGATACCAAAACTTTACTGAAGACAGAACATCTCATGTAAGAAGACCAACTGATGTTTTTCTTCAGGAATTGTATACAGTGCACAATTAATTTCTCATTGTCCTTTTCTGTACTCACATTTTTTAACCTGCTCAATATGGGCCATGAATATTATGGTTAAAAATATACAAAGAGGAGCTGTGAGCATAATTATGAATAGAAATTCTTCCTCCAGGTCAACTTAAACATCAATTGCTCAAGGAAGCCTTCTCTGTCTCTCAAGTCTAAGCTCCTCTTTACCTTACTCTGCCCCTCTGCCTTTTCTTCTTAGCTTTTGGAAGACACTAATTTCTTATTCATTGTCTGTATTTGCTCAATAAGGGCAAGATTATACTATCCAGTCCCTTTACTTGCAAAATGTGTGGATAGATCTCAAAATTTTGTCTCTAGTCTGGAACTCTCACTTGAGTTTAGAAACTAATGGCCATCTACTGGGATGTCTGACAGGCAATTCAGACTTAGCCAACTCCAAATCAAGCTCCTGATTTTCTCTGCAGGTCTGCTTTCATCCTCTGCATTCCTCCTTTTAGCCAATATTTACTGAGTGCTTCCTACACCCTGTTCTAAGTGCTTTGCATTTATCAATTTCTTTCAACTTCATAACAACCCTATGAGATGATTATCACCAATATCCCTTCTTCACAAAGGATGAAACTGAGATACAGAGAGAACTCACCTGAGGTCACAGGGCTCACAAGTTGCATATCTGGGCATCCATCTCAGACTGCCTGGCATCTGTGGCCACATTGCTCCGCACAGGGTCTCAATAGATGGCCCCACCATTCACCCAGTGACTCAGGCTCCAAGCCTCAGAGTCACCTTTGATTCTACTTTTTCTTTCCACTCAATATCAAATTCATCAGCAAATTCTGTCATCTTTACCTTCCAAATATATCCTGAAACTATTCAATTAATACTTCCTATATTGCCACTATGACAGACAAAGTCACCACCATCTCCTCACTTACCTTCTGCGTCTGCTCCTGCTCCCCATAGGCAGTTCTTCAGGTAGCAGCCAAAGTGCTACTTTCAAAACATAACAGTTCATGTCAGTTCATTGCTCAGAACCCTGCAGTGGCTTTCCTTAGTGTATGGTGTGTCTCCTCCCTCCCTCTCCAGACTCACTTCTTGCCGCTCTCCTCTGATTCCCAGTCCAGCCTCACTGTCTGCATGCTGTTCCTCACACACTCTGTGGAAGGTCCCATCACAAGATCTTTGCTTTTGCAGAGTCTTCTGCCCGAAATCCTCCTCCTTCAGATATTCACACGACTCTCGTTCAGTTCTCTGTTTACCTGTCACCTCCTAGGGAAGACTTCTCTGTCCACTCAGAGTAAATCCCATAACACACCATCTTTCCCCCCATGTTTAATTTTCTTAATAGCAGCTCTCTCGAGCTGACATTTATATATATATATATATATATATATATATATATATATATATACTTATTACTTTCTCTCTCACTAGACTATAAGGTTCTGGAGGTCAGGGACTGGGTTGTTTTCTCTGTCCCTGGCATCCAGGAAAGTACCTTTCTTCTGATGGGTGTATAATAATATTGATTGAGCGAATGAATGAATGGATTGAAGAACAAAACTTGTATTCTAATTACAGGTGTCAGTACATGAAAGTTCTTCCTGAGATTGTGTCTCCACCATAAAATGCCAGAGGTGTAAGATACCTTTCCCAGCGTCGTGTGCGGGAACTCACACACACGGTCATGTCCTCTCTGCTGCTGATTGCCTACATGGAGACTGTCTGGCTTAAAGCAAGCAGATGGCTAGACCCAGGCACCAAGTTATTGGTCCCAGGCTCATCTATTTGCTCATCCTTCTGTGCTCACACTCAGCCTTTGATGACTACTTATATCTGTTGATTCCAATTAGAAAATTATCTTTGCAGAAAAGCAGCAGGGGTGGGGGTTGTAAGTCCAGATGTGTGATGCTTTTCTATCTCCTGCTCCTCCCTGAACTAATACAATGTCAGGAAAAGTGCTGGCAGGGTAGTAAGGGGGAGAAATTAGATAAGTAACTATTCTTTACCCAGAAGGAGCCCTAAAAGAGAGTCTTTTGAGTTCCTGTCTTTATAGAAAAGAGAAAAATTGCAAGTGGCCCTCTCTCCATTTTCAATCGCTCATTACTACTCCTGACTCTGTTTAACCATCCCCACACTCCTCTACATTCTGTGACTCTTTTTTTTTTAAAGGTTTTCAACTTTATTATTATTTTCATTATTATTATTTTATTCTCACCTGAGGACATTTCTGCATTTATCTTCAGATAGAGCAGGAGGGAGAGAGGGAGGAAGAGAGAGAGAGAAACATCGATGTGAGGAAGACACATCGTGTGGTTGCCACCCACATGACCCCAACCAGGGCCAGGGACAAAATGCAACCGAGGTACATACCCTTATCGGGAACAGAACCCGGGTCTCTCCATTCTATGAGCCAGTGCTCTAACCACTGAGTCAAACCGGCCAGGGCCTGTGACTCTTTTAAACCTCCTTTTGGTAGTAACAACCCATCAGATCCCAGAGCAAATATTCACGCTAAGTAAAACACTTGGTGTCCTACCTTGCGGGATCCTCCCTGGGTCCAGGCAGCTGAATAAAATCTATCACTTCCTGGTAAGTGCCAACGGTGGTTTTCATGAATTGGTATTAACCAGTGAGTTACTGGCTACAAGGTAGGACAGAAAGAGGCCCAAAGAGCATCATTTGAAGGTTTGTGCCCCCTCTCTGGCTAAATTTTTCCATAACCTCCCAATAACACTCATGTCTGGAGTGGACTGTACTGTCTAGTATTCCATAAAACTCAAGGAGAAATCAAGGAGTATATGAAACAGACAGTAGGATTTTCAGAAAGTACAGAAGTAATACATGATAATGGAACACAATGAAAGTAGGTAACTAACTCTCCCCCATGCCCCACATACCCTTTCTAGCCATGCCTAGTATGGCAGAGACTGTAGCTATCTACCAAAATGTGTTTGCTCTTCTCCTTAGTATACAGCTGGACTCTATTTTCCAGCTTCTCTTAGAATTAGGTATGGCCAATACAATGTGAG
This sequence comes from Molossus molossus, assembly GCF_014108415.1. NCBI lineage: Eukaryota > Metazoa > Chordata > Mammalia > Chiroptera > Molossidae > Molossus > Molossus molossus. Next base: position 26,185,166 of record NW_023425345.1, on the reverse strand, counting down.
CAGAAGTGATGAGTGTCGCTTCCAGGCATGGCCCATAAAACCCTATGCACAAGCTCAACTACGCTCCATTTGTCTCTGGGTAGTGGAATGGAGACACCTCTGTGGTGTCCCCAAATAACTGCACAGAGGAGGCTGCCCTGCCAACCTAATGCAGTTTCATAACTAGAAATGAAGTTCTATTGTGTTGCAATTATAATACACGTCACAGACTATCCGATACACCAGGGAGCCCGCCACGTTAACACCCAGATGTTGTGAGTTGTTTTCAGGACATCTGCGTCTTTTTTCTCCATCTGATTATAAGCATCTTGAAAGCAGGACTGCGGCAGGGCCTCTGTGCGCCCTGCAGGCCTCACACAGCCTGGCCCAGGACACACAGCGGCTCCTGGTCAGAGGATTCACTTCTACCTTTTATTCCAGGGTGAGTTACAACATGAGTTAGGAACATGGCCAAATCATATGGGTTTTTCATTTTGCTTTGAAATCCGTCTTGAGTGTGTATGTATAGTAGCTCAGAACTGACCTGGTCAGCAAAGTGTGACATGCACTTTTTGTTATCCGTAAGTGGATTATCTGCTGTGACCCACTCTTCCACCATTTTGGCACATTCCTCTTGTCAACAGCTGTGCAGTAGGCGCTGAGCAGGGCCCTGAGCCAAGGGAGAATGAGAAACAGGTGGGGTGGGTTTGGGGGTGGGCGCTCGCATCACTGACTGGGTATGAGTGGTGAATACATTCTGTGAGCAAACAAAATGTTATCTGTTTTACTATTATATGTATCTTTCTTATTATCTGAGGCATAATCAAGAGTTGATGGTAGGGGTATTTAAGTTACTGCCAGGTAGGGTACCAAATAAACCCACATTGCAGGGAAAAAAATGGGAACTTTTTCAAAGCAAGAATTCATCAGTTTGGTATCAGAACTCTTTAAGGGAACAAAAGGCATTTTATTTCCACCAGCTAGCTGTAGGTCAGGCAGGTGACGCATGGTAAATATTAAAATCCTAATTGTAGATGTTTTTTACCCTGTGATCCTTGATTACTCCAACCACCCCCCTCAAAAAATAAATAAATAAATAAATAAACACCCTTCCAGCCTTCATGCTCAGATGCAGGGCCAGTGTCTGCATGAAGCTCCTCCTACCGTGACCTCCCACTCTGCTCCCTGCCTTGAAGACCCAGTGCTGAAAACCGATGTTCTCAACCAGTGCTTTTCACACTTTGGCATACAGAGGCTGGTTAAAACCCAGATTTTTGGGCTCCACCCCCACAGTTGCTGATTCAGTGCATCTGGAGTGAAGCCTGAGAATTTGCATCTCTAACAAGTGCCCCAGGGATGCTGATGCTGCTGGTCTCGGGACCACACTGTGAGCGCCACTGCTCTAAACCCTTTTAGCCTCACTCCGTGTTGATGAAGGAACCTGCGAACATGTGCAACTGCGGCAGCCTGGCAAGAAGGGTCCCAGCCATGAGCCCTCCCTTTCCCACAAGGCCAGACTCAGTTAAGGGTAGAGCTGCTCAGGGCAATTCAGTGCAATGTCCCCTGACACTGTTGTCCCACACTCTGTCTTTTGTATCTCCAAATGTGTTCCCTCATGTCCCCATTAGTAAAATGAAGAGATCTCCATAGATGAATGGTCCTCAACCCTGCTGCCCGTTAAATCACCACATAAATACCTCTAATTCTGTTTTTTATACTACATCCTACTAAAGAGGTTCCAACATGACTGGTCTGGCACAGGGCACAGGAACCAGCATTTTTGTAGTTTTATAGGTGATTCTAGTATAGAGCCTGACTGAGGCTCTCTAGATTACCTCCAGATCGGAGAGTCTACCTTTGACCCCCCGCCACGCCAGTGGAATCCCACCTGGTCTGCTGTCCCTCTACCCTCTGCCCAGCCTCCAGCCCTCAGCCCTCAAGTCTCTCTTGACCCTTTGCCCTGACCCCTCACTCACTTCTCTCTGTGCACATTGTATTCTGTTTACCGTGTGGCACCAAGTCAGTTCATACCTCATTAACTTCCTCTGATTAATTAGGCAGAAGATAGGTCCCAAACGACTGCAACATACATGGGAGTTGGCTGATAAAAACATGCACAACAAATTAGGAGTGCTTTTAGGACCCCCAGAAAATGTGAACTGTGGAAGCAGAGGAGGTACCGTTCCTGGAAAGTGGCTTTGATGCAAAGCCACATACGCGCTGGAACGGTGCACATTTCATTTAATGCTGGCTCCAAGTGCTTTGTTCTCCCAGGCTGGGCCAGCCCAGGTAGTTGTGATGCCTACAGACTTCACACGTACTTCCTATCTATTTCTCTAGTTCCTAAATAATCTTTTATCCTTTAAAAAAGCAAAATGAGCCTGGCCGGTGTGGCTCAGTGGTTGAGCAACAATCCATGCACCAAGAGGTCGCCGGTTCCATTCCCGGTCAGGGCACATGCCAGGCTGTGGGCCCGATCCCCCGTGGGGGGCATGCAGGAGGCAACCAATAGATATTCTCTCTCATTGATGTTTCTATCTTCTTCTCCCTCTCCCTTCTTCTCTCTCTAAAATTAATAAAGGAAAAACATTTTTTTAAATAAAAAAATAAAATAAGCAAAATGAACTGGAATCGGAGAAAGAGGTGTGGACACTTTGCTTTCCCAAGCGCTTCCATGGAAACCGGGAGCACCGTGCAAGGGCAGGCCGTCGGCTCTGCCTGTGGGAACGCGAGTGTGGCCTTGGCTTTCTGCTGGGTTCACCTTAGTGGGCACACATTTGTAACCTTCCAGTGCTAGCAGGGTACAGCCTAACCTCACTTCAGTTCTATTCTGACCCTTTGTAACTTGAACGAGAAGCACTGGACACTTCTTCTTCTTCCCGTTCCTTTCCAGACTGCACTTGAAACTTCAGTAGTTGGTGGCTCCTTTTCTGTTCAGTTGTCATTCTCAAGGAGGTTTTAGTTAGTTTCTTCTTTTTCAATAAAATGGCTTTCATTGAATTGAGGGGCAATTTAGTTATGGTGAGGGGCACTGAGGAGAGTAATTTAATTCCGCCATGTGTCCGGAGAGGAATCCCAGGCCGGGATGGGTGCTTTTCTACTAATTAATTCTCCGCGTCAGGCATCTGAAAACCCGCCTCTTCAGCCTCGTCTGAGTTGACTAATTAATTAGCTGTGTTTGTAAACAGACATTTTCCCCTCCAGCACTTTTTTCATCATCTGCTTCTTGAGCCACAAGCTGGTGACCCCATTTAATAGTAAACTACCTGGCCAATAATGTGGCTGTCCCACAGGCAGAGGGGGTTCCGTTTGGAGGCCTCCCAACATCGCACGAGAAGCCCAGGCTTTGGAGGGGGGCAGATGAGGCTTTGGATCTAATGAAGCCATTTATTAATTATGTGACCACAGGCAAATCACCTTGCATCTCGAAATGTCATTCCCCATTTGTCCCTTTCAAAACCTCCTCTTAGCCCAGTGTCTGGCACGTCATCAGTATACACACCACTCAGTAAATAAGTAGCTCTAAATTGTGGGTGTTTTTTGCTGAATGGGAGCATTTAGACTACCTTGCCTTTGTGCAGGGAGTGGATACTTTCGTTTCAAGATATTTCCTCCTACATTTTCACATGTCACTCATGAACCCCAATGGGCAGTTTGGGTGTGTGCTGTTACCCTTGTAATTTACACATAGAGAATCAGGCTCATCGAGGTTAAGGGACATGTCCCATTGCTGGTTAGAAGCCGAGCCTGACCTAGTCTTCACACTCCTGACTTAGTACTCTTATTTTGAGACCAGCTTTTGTTGGTTTATGGGTAAATTGTTAGCAATTGCTGTAGCTCAAACCTATTAACCAATAGAAATAACATTAATACTTACATTGGGATGGTGTGATGTGCATTTGATTCTCCTACTAGACCTATGAGACAACTACTAGTAAAATATACATACATATATACTTATATAGATATATACATACATATCTCCCCACTTGATGATAAACTCAGATTTCAGGAGGTGAAGTGGTTTGTCACATTCACAGGGCTTGTCAGTGGTAGGGCCAGGCCTGAACTCCAGAACCTCTGCCTCTGTGTTTAGCACTATTTCAACAGTTAAGAAGGACTTACGTCAGCACTGTACTTACTTATATTAAATAGCTCTGAAGAACTTGGTGCTACTTTGTCATTTAATTCTGTCTCTGTTTATCTTTCTTCTCACTTCTTATCTTCGTCCTTGGTTTGGCCCAATATGTATAGCCTTTTCTCGAGGTGGATATATTTTAGTTAACCTCTGCTATGTAACAACCACCTCAAAACTTTGCAGCTTAAAGCAGCACGGTGTGTTGTTCTTGGTTAAAGTCTAGGAATCCTAAAGAGATAAGGCAAAAAGAAAGCAGAAAGACAAGAGAGCGAGAGGGAGAAAAAGAGATGGGGGACTGGGGAAGATGAGAGAGAGGGAGGGAAGGAGGGAGAAAGATAAAGGGAAAGTGTACTTTTCCAGGAGATTAGATACTATTCTGTAGGTGAATGAGAAGGCACTGACAAGCTTTGAGAAGGGTCAGGCTGGGGTCAGATCTGTATTTTTAAGAGATCACTCTTGGGGCTAAGGGGACGATGAACTGGAGGAAGATAAGACTAGAGGTGGGTAAACCAGTGAGTAGTAATCCAGAAATCCAGGCAAGAGACAGAATGTCTGAGCCTGGCAGCCAGTGTGAGGTCCTCTCCTGCCATCTCCACCCTGCAAGGCGGGGGGAAGGAATTGCAGAGAAAGAAGGAATGACTTTGTAATCCGAGTTTGGGATAGCATAGTCCAGAATAGTCCAGAAAACTATTTTCTACCTACTTAACAGATGTGCTTGTCCACAAAATGGACCTGTTCTGGCTAAGGAGGTATGGTAGGTGCCAGACAATCTTAGAATGGGTGTTATTTTTAGGCATTCAGTGCTCTTTTGCATGGCCTTAGCAAGGTGTGAGGGAATTTTCTATGACTTTATGACACGCACCACATCTTTTATGATTTTTTTTCTTTTCTCTGTGGTCTAGTCTTTTAAATTATGATATATTTTCATTGACTTTGACCTCTTCTCTTTGTGCTACCTTGTTGCTTCAGTAATTTTGATGTGTGTTTTCAATGTTTATGCCTTGTTTCTTTTCATGTACATTCACAACTTTATGCCTTGGATTTCCTGGGTGAGCATGCTCCCAACTAGGCCGCTACACTGTCGTTCTACTTAGGCACTAGGCTTCTTTTTCAGAATGTCTCCCATTACTTTCTGTTGGGTCCCTGTGCATGAGCACCCTGCAGTGCTAACAACACTGTCCGCAATCTCACCTGATGAGGTCCTGCTCCAGGCCTGGCCATTGTTTCTAGCTCCTGAAAATTTGCCCAAGAACCTGATTTTGCTTGTTGGGTTGGTTGGTTTACTGAATGTGCAACAATTGGCACCATTTCTTTTAGTGTCCTAAGATACACTTGAGAGAGATAATAGCCTTGTGTGTTTAAGATTTATAGAGAGATCCCTGCACTTTTGCAGAGAACCTTGTCTTTAAACATATTACCTACATGTAAAATTCAGAGAACCATGAGGAGGATGTGATGAGACTCATCAGGAGGCAGAGGGCACAGCGAGCTGGGACCTATCCAGTCGGCATTGTTTAAGGAGCAACATGATCACCTCTTGCCCCTTGGATCTTCCATAATAACTTGGTGACTTTTAGGTGGTGGCACTGTGTCCACCTCATGCCTTTCATCCTCCTGCTGCTCTGGACCCATGGACCTCCAGTGCTGCGGCAGGCCCAAGGCATGAGGGCTATCTGGATCATTTGTTGGGGATGATTACTACATACCTGATGCTGTTCTCATGTGTCTTATTTAATATTTGAGGCAATAAGAGGAGTGGCGAGAAGCAAAGGCTCTGCTGTCAGACTGCCTGGGTTCCAATCATTTGCTTGACTTGGGGAACTCTTACATAGGGATCTTATAGGAACCTTCTTGTTATGAGTTCAGTCTTGGGAAAGGATTTGTGAAGGGCTCATAGGTATAGAAGGGGAGATGGAGAGTAATAAGAAGATAACCTGATGATGAGCAGTGTCAGTGACCAAAGCCTGTGACCCAGATCCCAAAAGCAGATTACAATAGCACCCCTAGAGCTCACCCACATCTGTCAGTTGGTTCGTCAGCATTTTGGAGCATGCCAAAGTCTTGGACATATTGCACACACATCTACAGTCCTGTGATATAGGAGGAAATCGATTCAGAGCAAGTTCAAGAGGTCTCTGTCTGCATCCTGCATGTCCCAGGAAGATGATTTAGGACTCAGTGTGGTGTTCAAGAGGAGGGGTCTTTTTTGGAAGAAGGTAGATCAGAGAAGAAAGTTGAACTCAGCTCTCAGTAATTGAGCTCGTCTAAGTCCCAGAATGGGACTCTGAGTATTTCTGTCCAAGGAAGGGAGTTTTCAAACCCTTGAGGAGGTATCTGATACTTCAGGAAAACACATGGAATCATTCAACCTTCCTGGGCCTATTTAGCAAACTGTTTGCAAAATGCTCTGACCTACAAGAAACATCGTCCTGCCCCAGGGAAGGGTTTATGGAGAGAGAGCACCTGGCTCAATGGGATTCAGTTCAAGGCCTTTGGTAAATGATAGCATTTTTATTTTTGTGATTATTGTTTTTATTTTCACCTGGATGAAAATATTGCACGACACAAAGAATGGCATGAAGCTGACCCTGCCATTTTGAAACAGACTGAGTGAAAAGTTTGAGAAGTTGGAGTTTGTTCAGTACTTCTCCCTTGCTGTTTGCAAGTAACAAGCTGTTGCTGGGAGGCAGCCACTGAGGCACATAAGCCCTGCACTGATGCTTTCATCAGTAGGAGTAATAGTAATAACCAGGAGGCAGAGGAGGAGGAGAAAAAATAGCACATGCTTGCATAAAACCAATATTTACCGGGCACAGAGAGATGAAATAACTCACCAGCGTCACATCTTGTCAGCACCCAGACTCTGCTGCCACCTGCCACCCTCCTGCCTGTCTGGCTCCCACGTGGACTCCAGTTGCCATTGCCATGAGGCCTTTGGACACACTGTCAGTTGTAGTTTCTGGGAGGCTGAAGTGAGGATGGGAAGCTACAGGCCTAAGACAGGCTTTTCTCCCAGCTCACAGTAAGGCAAGGACCAGAGAGGTCAGAGATCTTCTCCTAACAACGTGGCAGGGCGAACGAAGCATGGGCTTTTGTAGGCAAACGGATCAGAGGTGAAATTCTGGCTCCTCCGTGAGCCTCAGTTTTATTTGTCTGTACTGTGGGCATAATGATATCTACCTTCTGAGAAGTTAGTAACAATGACATCCCATAATTGTATGCAACACACCTGGCCCAGGGCCTGGCCCATAATAGCTACTGCTCCTCTAATATTATCCCATGTCTGTTCATGGTGTTATCTGAAATGACCACGACTGTTCTCTGGTGCCAAGGGAACCAGCCACTCCCGTCCCTGGCACCAGATTCTACCCCAGCACATCCCTTTCCTACCCTTCACTCTGTGGAGCAGGAGATTTGCAGAGAGAGACAAGGGGAGAACAGGGACCACTCAGAGTGGGGAATGCACTGCCCCCAGGGAGCCCCAGGTTTGCTTGGAGAGGCAGGGGTCAGCTAAGGACAGCAGCTGAGGCCTGAGGTGACACCGATGTCTTCGTGTCACTGGGAGAGCCACACGGTGCCTGGCAGGAATGGCTGGATAGGCCTCCCTTCGGAGTGTGTGCCCAGGGACATCAATCTGCAGCTCAGTAAGTGCAGAAGCAGTAATAGGCCAAGGCAGTCATGGATCAGATTCGAAGATGGAAATTATTTTCAAACGTCACAGGGTGTGCAAATGATTAGGAGAAGGGGCAGCAGGCTGCGCCGGTGGCCTTGTGTGATTCGGTGCAGCAGATTGCAACGTTATACTTACAGCAGTCCCCATGGAAAGAGTCCGTCCAGGGCCACTTACGATCCGGGCAGCGGAGGAGACAGAATGAGGAGAGGCAAGAAGTGAGGCAGACATTACCTCCCATGGCCTCTTCTTGAGAGAACACTCGAGTGATGTCTAGTGGAGACTTTGTGGAGGGTATGATGTATTTTTTCTGCCAGTGACATCAGTCGATAATTACTGAGAACTCACTTGTTCAAGCCCGTATAAAGGACAAAAAGAGGTAAATAATATAGTCCTGGCTCTCGAGTGCTTAAAGACATCCAGAGACAGGACTGGTATGTCAAGTATAGCTAACATTTTAGTATGATAGCCAAAAGACACAGCTGACCCACGGAATTATTACAAAAAATAAAAAGACTTTTGTACTACGCAGCAGTTACCAGGGACAGCATCATGGGGTGACAAGGCCTGAGAGGAGCTGAGAAGGATGCACACATTGGAGAAACATGGGGGGTGGCAGAGGGAAGACCCTGCGCACACAGAAAGCCAAGCCACGTGTCTGTCCACACAGTGTGGAAACAGCTTCCCGCACAAGGAAGAACAGAGGTTAGTTTGAGAGTGGAGTCGATCTTTTTTTTTTTTTAAATCCTCACCTGAGGACATTTTTCCATTTTTGTTCAGATAGAGACGGAGGGAGGGAGGGAGGGAGGGAGGGAGAAAGGGAGGGAGGGAGGGACAGAGAGAGAGAGAAAGAAACATCAATGTGAGAGAGACATATCAACTGGTTGCCTCCCGCATGACCCCAACCAGGGCCAGGGATGAACCACAACTGAGGTACGTACGTGCCCTTGACCGGAATCGAACTCGTTGGTCCGAGGACCGACGCTCTAACCACTGAGCAAACCTGCCAGGGCTTGATCTTTTTTTTTTTAAGTGAAGTAGGAAACCAAACATCCTCTATGAAAAGACATTTACTTCACAAGAACAAAAGTAAAAGTAAAATTTCTGCATAAAAGATATCAAAAATAGTCAGGAGACAAATCAACAGTACTTCCAGCATATCTGACAGGTACAGTGTTGCTGTCGTGCTATACCAGGAGCTCCCTGGGAATAGATAGGAGAGACAAACACCTCAGGAGAAAGTGTCTGAGGGATGTGACTAGAGGGTAAAGAGGAAATCTAAGTGGCGAACAGGTGCGCAGAGGTGCTCCAGCTCACTGCGAGTCAGCAAGATGAAAATACTCTCAGATTGGCAAATGTTTAGTAGTGATAAAAGTCTAGTGCTGGTGACACTGTGAGCAGGAGCCCCCTCATGATTTGCTGATAGGAATTTCAGTCACTGTATATCTTTGGTGACGTATTCTGGCAACATCAGGAACATTTACAAACGTGTATCTTTCTATTCTGCTTTTTCATTATTAGGAATTGATGCTTTGGGAATACCGAGATATGTATTATGTATTTCAGTTAATTATTTTTGGAAATATCATAAATATTTATCGATAGGAATAGGACTCAATAAATTGAGGCACATTCATTATTATGGACTACTGAGCAACTATTGAAAGGAGTCAGATCTGCCGTCTGTTAATTGGAAGAAAGCCCATGATGTGTACTTAAGTGGGAAAAAGTAAACTGCAGAAATGTATATATTACGATCTGATTTTGCACACTTACACATGTCCCCTTCTTCATACATATGCATATATATTCTGTATGAATATAGAGACTCAATAGCCATGCAAAGGATGGAGTGAGGGATGGATACGGAAAAATAAAAATTAAGCAAAGTGAAGTACTTATCAGACCCCCAGAGATAAGTTGTGCAGTTTTGGGGGATGTGAGGTGGGAGTGACCTCCTGCCCTCAGATGTCCGCTCTGTTAGGAGTCTCAGGCCTGGGCACAGGCAGCCAGGGTCAGCTGTCCGATGTGACACTGCGTTGGGACGGAATGGGATACAAATTCCAGCCCTCAGTTTGCCCAGGGAAATCACACGTAATTTAATATTTTGTGTTTTAAAAGTCAGATGAAGCCTTAACATAAGCAGCAAGTGTTTAGTGTTGGATCCAGATGTCATCTCAAATAAGAAACAAAAACGCTATGATTTTTGAAAAACAAAAAAAAAACCTTTGAGGCCTAAAGAGGCCCTTTAAATGCCTTTGTTCCAGGATCCTAAAACACGGCTTTCTGTGCGGATGAGAGAGGCAGCCCGGGGAGACCCGTGCCCTTGGCCGTCTGTGCCGGACTGCCACGGCATCCCAGCAGCCCTGCCCTGCCGGGTGCCCTCTCTTCTCCACGACGACACGTTCACGGAGGCGACGGCCTACTGTCCCTGTGGTCTTTTCTTAGGGGTGGCCTTGTCAGGGAGCTAAGTGGTGCCAGTCTCACTGCTGGTAATGGAGGACATCTGTGAGCAGAAGGAAGACTTTGAAGTCTAAAATCAGCACAGATTGGTTCTCTAGGACTTGCGTAAGGGAAGGCTTTTGGAATAATGTGCTGTGGGTTTGAGGCCGACTTCCTTCGGAGGAGAAATCCCTGGCTGAATAGGTGCTCAGCTTCACTGAGAAAACCAAACCAGAAGCCTGAAATGACTCCATGTTCTTCTGAGAAAACCGATCAGAGATATGTTTTTTTCTCTTGAGAAAGATGATTTTGGTCCTCAAGAGATCTTTTTAAATGTTCGTATGGCTGAGAACTGCATTTTTTATAGACAGATGTTGTTAAATGTGCCTGTGGTAATGATGTTTGTTTAGTGTGCATCCCTAAGGAATTCAGAGCGCTTCACAGCCCTTTTCTTCATTATTTCTCAAGGCTTTTCTTTTTCCCGATCATATTTTAATTGTGACCGTAACTTCTTCATTCAGGTTTTCTCATTGGATTTTCTCTGAAAGATCTCCTGTTAACCTCGTATCCTACTACTCTCTGCATTTCCAGGATTATATACTCCTTCCCGTTCAGACATCCTAGAAAAACATCAAGATTTTTTCTCTCAGTGTCTCAGCCTTCTCTTTTCTCTTTCTTCTTCATCACTCTTAAAACTTGCCCCTTTGTAATATTTTCACTATACGGCCTCCCTCTTAAAACAAGAATTGCTTAAAACATACCTTATTCTTCTACATAAACAGCCCCCATTTTATGTAGGCTTAGTTGTCCACTTATTTCTAACTGTCTTGTTACGTGAAAAAGTTGAGGTAACTTATTTGAGGTAGCTAAACATGTCCTTCAACACGAGCACTGTGGACTGGCATTGTGAATCTGCTATTCATTGCCGATTCCCCCCCAAACTGTTTCCCCTTTTAATTCTGAAGGAATTTGTTGACTTGCCTTCTCACTGCAGTGACTCACAAAGAAACACCAAAAAAGGATCGTGACTTATGACAAGCTACTCTTCTCTATAAACAAACAGGTGCTTGCCTTCCTTCAGGAATTAACCACTGTGAGCATCTGCCCTTTCCTGGGCTCTGACCAGAGGGGAGTGGAGAGCATGTGCCCTAAGGAGATCCGGGGTCACAGAGTAGGTGGGGGCGCCTTCGCAGTCACCCCCTGTCTCACAGATGTGGAAGCAGAGGCTCCGAGAGTGTTAGGAAGGTGTCCGTGACCACAGAAACACTCAGGGCATGTGTAGCATTTAGACTAGGAGACAGGGCACCTGAAAGTTAAAAAGCCGCTAGATAAAGTAGTAAATAGCAAGAAGTAATGAATGATTTGGTTACTCAGGAGAGAGGTGAGCTGGTGAGTGTTTCACAACCGGAGGCGGGTGGAGAGAGGAAGCCCTGATTCGTTGTTTGCCCATTTCACGGTGCCCAGGACCAGTTTCAAGCTACCCACCTGACACAAGTTGGGAGGAGATGAGTACAATCCATGTGGCTCCAGAGAGCGATAGACATTGTCTATAGAGTGATCGGGCCTTTCGGGGGAGGGGAGCAGAGCTGGACTGTTTCTCCTTGTACGTCGTGCCTCTCAGCTGGGAAGGCTGACTCCCCTCGGTCTCTCTGTCAGGCAGCCCTAGGACTGCAACCTGGTTCTTGCACTGCCTCAGTGGATAATGTCCTCTTTACCTGATGACCTATCCCTTACATTCCAAGGCCCAGCTCAAAGATAAAGATCTTCGTCAAGCTTATTCCCTGACCCTTTCTGAAATAATCACTTCTACTCTGAACCCCAGAGTATTTTACATGTACCTTTTATTAGGGTAATTGCCAAGGCCTAACTTGATATTATTGTCAATAGATAGTGTCTTTCCCCACTAGACTGTCCTTGGAGGACAGGGACTGTGTCTGCCTATTTCATCACCAGAGAAGCAGTGCTGTGTGGTGGGTCAGAGCCTGAGCTCTGGAGCCAGGCCGGCGCTCCGGATCCCGACACTGCGCTCCTCTCCGCCCTCTGCTCTTTTCGGTAAAGTGAGAAATTAAACAGTTGTCTTCGTTTCACAAGTTTGCCGTCATGATTAATGAGGTGACTAGATGTGTTCAGTGCCTAGCACACACGAAGCCCTCACTTAATGTTACTTGGTGTTGTTGCCTGTAGCATATAACCAGTGCCTGGCACAGAGTTGGCGTGCAGTTGTTGGTGGTTGAACTGTATGAAAGTGAAGCAAGGATACGATACAGCCAGCATGACGGAAGTTGGGAAAGAGTGTGCTGGAGGGGACTGCACAAACATCATTGCTGGAAATGACGTAGTAAATAGGAATCAGGTGATCACAGAATTAAAGGACCAGAACCTAGTTTTGCAGCTGTGGTACGATGAACACAGAGCAGAGTGGGATCGTTTACGCCCTCCCCTCATCCCGTGTGGTTGATACTCTAAGTCTGTAAATGTACCATTTGTTATCACAGTAGCTTGTATAGTCTGTTATATATTTCAGTATCTTTTCCAATACGGAGCAGTTGCTTTTTAAAAATCTAATTGCTAGACTTTAAGTATACTTAAATTTCATTCTATTTGGTTCAGCCTGTTATGCCAGTTAATTCATATTGCTCCCAACCTTAGTTCCTTAGCGCATCTTCTATCCTGTCTCGCTTTGTATCTGCAGTTTGTGATCATGACTTCTATTTTGTTTTCCGAAACACTAAACAGACCACTTCTAAGAACAGAATTCCCTGATCTGTCACTAGAGACCTCTTTTAATATTGGCACTGATTCATTAAAAAATCTTTTTTTAAAAAAAAAAATATGGACTTTACACTCCTTTCAAATCTAGAAAGGTATATCGTAATCTATATTATATTTCATCTTGTTCGTAAGGGTGTCATGAAAATCTTTGCCAAAATGATATGTCTGCAGCATCTTTGTTTCACAGATATAGGAAGTCTGTCAGAAAAAAAAAATGCAGCTAGCTCATCGAAACCTGTTCCTGATTAACCTGTGTTAGCTCCCAGTACCAACAACTTACTTTTCCAACTTGAGCAAGGGATTCGTGTTTCAAAATACTGAAGTTAACTGTATTAAGGTAGATTCATCTTAATGCACGGACTAGATGAGTTTGGACACCAGCCTGAGGTGATGGGTGGTTGTTGACGTTTTTGAGTAGGAGTCTTGATGAAGCGATGTTTTAAGAAGAGCCATCTGGCGGCAGTTTCCACAGTGGACTCTAGGAGGAACCTCATGTGAGGTTTAAAGTTGCCTAAAACAATCCCAGAATGGGCTGCTGGGCTACTGGGCTCGGCTAGTAACAATAAAGATGGAAGAGAATAAAGTTGGATTTAAAAGGAAAAAATGCAAAGGGACTATTGGGGGTAAAAAGATGGAAGTGAAAAAAAATGAATAAAATCAGGTACTTAGGACTTCCCAACCTTTTCCACATCATCAAACATACAGAAAATCTTACCAGTTTGGCCACTGAGGTAAATAGGGCTGCTTGGTGATGCGGGTGACCCAAAATCATGGGTCCACAAGGCAAGGCCTTCTCTCCAAGCCCCACCTCCCCCTAACCACAGGCAGAGGACACTCATCTCTCCACATGGCTGGGAAGTTATTTGGACATTTTTGCTTTAGAAATAAGTAGTCTTAGCAATACGAGGGAAAACAGACTTGAACTCAATTGAGGGTCAACCGTCCAGAAAAGACTATACATATACAATAAAGCAAATGCTTGGTTCTGTGGATAACTCTGAACCCAGAAGTGATGTATGGCTTACATACTTGGGAGAAAACTAGCAGCAGGATTAATTCCAAACAGGATGGCCCAGGACACCAAGCCACTGCCTATGTTATAGTGACACAATAAGCCAAGGACAGTGGCTGTGTAGGTCTAATTGGGCCTGGAAGTAGTCAGCATCTACTAGACAGGCTGGAGGGAGGTACAAATCACACCTAGGTAGGCACTAGGTAGAACCTAAGTGTAGACAAAAGCAGAAACAAAGGAGGGAATTTTGGTTTTGTATACATATGGAAATCTAATTTCATTTATCCAATCCTGCTTAAAAATTTATGAAGTTCTGTCCATTTTTTAAAAATTTAATTAATTTATTTTTGTTACAGGTGTTTCTCTTTTTCCCCCCCATTGACACCTTCTTCACGTTCCCACCACCCCCACCCCAGCATTGTTGTCTGTCCATTGGTTATGCTTAAATGCATAAATTCTTTGGTTTATCTCTTCCCTCCCCCCACCACCTCTTCTGAAGTTTGTCAGTCTGAACCCTACTTCTATGTCTCTAGGTCTGTTTTGTTCATCACTTTATCCTGTTCATTGTATTCCACAAACAAGTGAGATCATGTGATACTTGTCTTTCTCTAATTGGCTTATTTCTCTTAGCATAATACTCTCCAGGTTCCTCCCTGTCATCTCAAAGGATAAGAAATCTTTCTTTCTTATAGTTGCATAGTGTTCCATTGTGTACGTGTACCACAGCTTTCTTATCCACTCATCTATTGATGGACACTTGGGCTGTTTCCAGATCTTAGCAATTGTCAATAGTGCTTCTATGAACATAGGGGTACATATATTCTTTCTGATTGGTGTTTCAGGCTTCTTAGGATATATTCCTAGAAGTGGGATCACTGGGTCAAATGGCAGTTCAATTTTTAATTTTTTGAGGAAACACCATAGTGTTTCCCATAGTGGCTGCACCAATCTGTATTCCCTCTAGCAGTGCACTAGAGTCCCCTTTTCTCCACCGCCTCGCCAGCAGTTGTTTGATGATTTGTTGATGGCGGCCATTCTGGCAGGTATGAGGTGATACCTCATAGTTGTTTTAATTTGCATCTCTGATGATTAGTGATGTTGAGCATTTTTTCATATGTTTCTTGGCCATTTGTATGTCCTGTTTGGACAGGTGTTTATTTAGGTCATCTGCCCATATTTAAATTGGATTGTCTTCCTTTTGTTGAGTTGTATGAGTACTCTATATATTTTGGAAATTAACCCCTTATCTGATGTATCATTGGCAAGTATGCTCTCCCATATAGTGGGTTCCCTTTCCATTTTGATGCTTGTTTCTTTTGCTGTGAAGAAGCTTTTTAGCTTGATGTAGTTCCATGATTTAATTTTTTCCTTTGTTTCTTTTGCCTTAGGCATTGTATCAGTGAAAATTCTGCTGCGTGTGATGTCTGAAAATTTGTTGCTCACATTTTCTTCTAGGATTTTTATGGATTCATGAGTCACATTTAAGTCTTTTATTCATTGTGAGTTTATGCTTGTGTATGGTGTAAGTTGGTGGTCTAGTTTCATTTTTTTGCATTTAGCTGTCCAATTTTCCCAACACCATTTATTAACGAGCTGTCTTTACTTTATTGTATGCTCTTACCACCTTTTGTCAAATATTAATTGAGCATAACATCTTAGGTCAATTTCTGGGTTCTCTGTTCTGTTCCATTGATCTGTATGCCTGTTCTTGTGCCAGTACCAGGCTGTTGTTTTTTTTTTATTCTCACCCGAGGACATTTTTCCATTTTTTGTTCAGATAGAGTGGGAGGGAGAGAGAGGAAGAGAGGGGGAGAGAGAGAAACATCGACGTGAAAGGGACACATCGAGTGGCTGCCACCCGCACGAACTAAACAGGGTTGGGGACAAACTGCAACCAAGGTACATGCCCTTAGCGGGAACCAAACCCAGGTCTCTCTGGACTGCAGGCTGACGCTCCAAATGCTGAGCCAAACCGGCCAGGGCCCAGGCTGTTTTGATTACAGTAGCTTTGTAGTAAAACCTGATATCCGGTATTGTGATCCCTCCTACTTTGTTCTTCTTTTTCTAGATTGCTGTGGCTATTTGAGGTCTTTTGTGGTTCCATATAAACTTTTGGAGTATTTGTTCTAGTTCTATGAAATATGTTGTTGATATTCTGCTCATTTTTTTTTTAATTATTGATTTAATATATTTTACTGAGTTAATACATTAAGTAGTTTGCAGTCCTAGTGCCTTACCTGTGCACCTCATTTGCATTGCTGCATGGAGGCAATTATAGATTGGGAAAATGTAAGAGCTTGCAATCTATAATTCCCTGTGATAATTAAAGATGTTCATTTATAGAAAATTGAAAGGTATTCCTACTTTCTTCAATAAACTTAATGACAGAGTGAGAACAAGAAACCACCAACACAGTCATGCAGATTCTATTATAAAAACAGAAATGAATGGCTCTTCTAAAAGATAATGGAACCCACACATTTCTCCTGATGATTGACAGCAGGGCCAGCATGAGCTTGATTCTAGGGGACACCTACCTTTCACATTGGAGTATGTGTGAATGGTGCTCCCTGTAGTTGGGGCCCACAGCCTGTGTGGCCCTATGTGGCAGCTCACAGAGAGACCTATATGATTCATCCCAGGGCTTTCACTCAGCCCAGCAGATGGACATCTGCATGGACCTGTGGTTTTCATCACCGGCCCAACCACACTCCCTTCCCCAGCCAAGCTGAGTCAGTATTATTTGATCATGACTAATCATTTTATTCCGATTCACATCTACCCAGTTCTCCATGTGGCTTCCCACTGGACCTCTGTTGCAAGCCAAAACATATCCTTCTGGCTCATTTGTTTCCGTCATTCTGTTGACCTTCCCAAAGCTATCAGTGGCTCTCACTATCATGTTCATTGTCATAGTTCAATAGAAAATACCAACAGCCACACAAAGCAGGACACTGGCATCCCCCAGCACTTGGTGTAGTCTTCAGTTTTAGCACTTACCACACAGCACTGTAAACATTGTTTACACTTCTGAGTCCTTCACTCAGTGTGAGCTTCACAAAAAGCAGAATGATGCTTCTTTGAGCACAGGTCTTAGCAGGTGTTCGGCACATAGTAGGTCCTCTTTTAATATTTCATAAGTAGGTGAATAAATGAATAGATTACCTTTCTTCGGTTTGGACACAGTAGTCTCATTTTGAGCATATGGTTTAAAGATGATTCTTCTCTTTATTAAGTACAATATCTGTATCTGTTGACCTTTGTTTAAATCTCCCTGGTTGAGGCTAGGAGAGAGGCTGCTTAGTCTCCGCCAATGGTTTCTGGGTTTTTTGTTTATCCCTGTGCAGGTGGGGAAGTGGAAAGACAAGTCCCTGCAGATGAAGTACTACTTGTGGCCCCGAATGTGTCCTGAGACGGAAGAGCAGGAGGATGACCATCTGAGCATTGTGACGTTGGAGGAGGCTCCATTTGTAATTGTGGAAAGTGTGGACCCTCTGAGTGGAACCTGCATGAGGAACACAGTCCCCTGCCAAAAACGCATCGTCACTGAGTATGACACCTTCCCCAGTGGCTTCAGGGGTCATGGGATAGTCAGATTAGACCCCACTGTTAGCACCTGGCTGGCCTGGGACCTGAAGCATAGAATGAATTGAGCACCACATCTGATTTTCATTTTCCAATGAGCAATGGAATTACTGGCAGCTCTGTGCTCTGATGTCTGGTTCTGTCCAGATCATGACCTGGGAGAATTTCTGCCGAGTATACTAATGTTTCTTGAGCCTTGCCTGATCTCCATGTTTATGGAGACTCAAGTTTACATTGGTGCTGAAATATATTTTGGGGAGACAATATGTCCTGAAATTTTGAGATTTAGAAACGTTTTGCAAATCAGGTTAATGGTCCCCTTTGGAGAAGGTGGGAAGTACCTGAAAGGGAGAATAAGAGGCCTCATAGATAGAGAGCAGGCAGACAGCTCTGGTGTGTATGTGTGGGTGGGGGTGGGGGGCTTGGGGCGGTGGAGGAATTGAGCAAAAAAGAAAAAAAGAGAAAGAACTCATAGACACAGACATCAATGTGGTTATTGAGTTGGGGGGGTTGTTGAGTGGAGGTGGAAGAGGATATAGGAAGAATAAAAGGTGATAGGGAAAAAATAAATAAAAATATAATAACTCCAAAAAAAAAAAAAAAAGAGGCCTCTAAGTTTCTAGCAGCTTCTCTGTACCTGAATTTGGGTGCTGGTTAAATGGGTATATTCAGTGTATGAAAATTCCTCTAACTGAACCCTTCAGGTGCGCTTTCCTGATGTATATTATACTTCAAAGGAGCATTAAAACTTGTGAGAAAACCTGGTTTGCTGCAGTGACTTGAGAGAATTGCAGTTCTGTGGTCTGATGTGTTCCCTCACTTAGGTCTGATATAAATTGTGCTGAGCTTTGCAGGGGGTTAGAGGTGTAATGTCAATGGGTAGTATTTTGCTTCTTATATAAAGCACTGTGTTTGTTTTTTGTTTCTTTAACTGCTTAGGAATAAAACAGATGAGGAACCAGGTTACATAAAAAAATGCTGCAAGGGCTTCTGTATTGACATCCTTAAGAAAATTTCCAAATCTGTGAAGTTTACCTATGATCTTTACCTGGTTACGAATGGCAAGCATGGGAAGAAAATCAATGGAACCTGGAATGGTATGATTGGAGAGGTGAGTGTCAGGAATTAAGGGCCATTTCCAGATCATGACGTGGGAGAATTTCTGCTCATTATACTAATGTTTCTTTAAGGCTTTGCCTGGTCTCAATGACTAGGACCTCCAGTTTATGGAGATTCAAATTTACATGGTTTCATTTAGATATCCAAAACGCTCATTTTACAAATCTTAGAAAATATAAAATAGTAAGTAGAATATCCTCTTCCCGCTGTACAAAAAAACAAACAAACAAACAAAAAAACACCACGGTAGAGCCATGAGTTACTTTCCCTGGGGAAGCCCCTCACCTTCCTGAATGTTCTAACTGAGCACTGCGCCTTTCTCCCCAGGTGGTCATGAAGAGGGCCTACATGGCAGTGGGGTCGCTCACCATCAACGAGGAGCGGTCCGAGGTGGTGGACTTCTCTGTGCCCTTCATAGAGACTGGCATCAGCGTCATGGTATCACGCAGCAACGGGACTGTCTCACCTTCTGCCTTCTTAGGTAGGCGATGTGCTTGCGGGCGTGAAGGAAATAGACATAAGGGCAGGCAGATGGAATGAGGCACAGCGAAGGGAGCACGTGACCAGCTCAGTTCAGCCAGGATTTCACTTTGGGGACTTCAAAATTGAGTCTTCTCCAACATGAAAACTGAAGAACAACCCCTGCCCCCCAAATAGAAAGGCATGATACCTTATAAGAAAACAGTGCTGGAATGGTAATCAGGGGTCCTACTTTAGTCCCATTTCTGCTACTTACTCATCATTTGACCTTGAGCAAATCTGCCTTGATCCTGGGACTTAGTTTCCTCAACCATAGAAGAAGACATTTGACGCTGCTTTCTGCTTTAATGATTCCTAATTGTTGATGTCATTGAAATACCTATGGTTTTTTAAAAACATTGATTGAGAGAGAAAGAAAGAGAGATTTGTTGTTCCACTTATTTATGCATTTGTTGGTTGCTTCTTGTATGTGCCCTGACTGGAGATTGAACCTGCAACCTTGGCGTCTCTGGACAATGCTCTAACCAACTGAGCTACCTGGCTAGGGTGAAATACCAATGATTTTAAATGTTCTTCAAGAATTCAGCTCAGTGCTACCTAAAATGGTTTTCAGTTTTCACGTAAACTTTTCTGAAGCTTTTTCAGATAAAGCTGTTTTGATTCTTCTTTCCATCTCACTCCATCCTTCTCTGTACCATTCAGTGCTTCCTTGTTCTCCAGCATCGCACAGGTTAGATAGGGTATCAAACTGGGGAAAGCCAAGATTTCAATTAGATGAGCTCTTTTGTGAGCTCATGCCCCACTTTTTTTGCAGGGGTTGTGAGAGCAAGGGGTTGGAAAATAAAATGTTACCTTGAAAACAGAACACTGGACCAGGAGACAGGAAGCCTGGTTTGGACATAAACAAGCTGTTAGCCCTTGGAGAAGTCACATTCTCTCTAAAGGGCATCAACATTTTTTATGATGATGTTGAAATAAACAGTGACTAACATTTCTAAGCTGTGTCCAGGGTGGGGGGCAGGGAGTCATTCAGTTAATGTACTACAAAGTGGTGTTAGAGGTTCCATAGAAGTTTCCGATAAATTGCTCAAGTTCCTCAGCCAACCTTCTTACTCACAGAGAAGCAAATTATGGCTCTGCCAATTTTGTATGAACTGTTATTAGATAGCACACACTGTGTATGTGCATTAATCCCCACAGCAGCTTGTATTTTATTTGCCTTTTCCTTTACAAGGATAATTGGAACATTAAAATGTACAAACAAAACTACATTCTAATTCTAACCCTATTGGCATAGAACTAACCTTACTTAGCGTCTGAGCTGGAAGAGCCAGTGATACACTGGGATAACCCTAGAATGTCAGAAATGCCAGGCAGGGTGTGTGTGTGTGTGTGTGTGTGTGTGTGTGTGTGTGTGTGTGTGTGTTTGGAGGAGGAGCAGTTCATTACAGGGGTGAGAGAAGCCAGTATTTATTAAACCTCTGCTTAGTGATGTGCCAGGCATTATTGTACAAACTTTGACTATATGATCTCATTGACACTATCATCATACTCATTTTATGGCTTCAGAACTGACTCTCAGGTTAAGCAATTTTCCAGCAGTCTCTCAGCTAGCAACGGGCAGATCCGGATGCGGCTGCCTTCAGAGCCTGTGTTCTACTCCACGGTTGGAGCTCTGCAATGTGGTGGTCAGAGACTAAGGTGTGATATAATACAACGAGAAAGCACCCACCTTTGCCTCAGTGGGCCTCCCTTCATAATCTGGCCCTGCCACTTTCTGAGTATGAACTTGGAAAGGACCATGACCTCTGAGTCTTAGCTTACTGCTTTGTAAGATATGGTAATCCCATAATGAGAGAACCATTACAACACTTGAATAAAATAGGTGCAGAAAGTATGTTCTAAATTGTAAAGACCAATACGAATGTGATTGTTGTCATTGGATTAAAAAAATTCTTTTTTCTTGATTTATTTTAGAGAGAGAGGAAAGGAGAGGGAGAAAGAGATAGAAGCATCAATGAGAGACAACATCGATTAGCTGCCTCCTGCATGCCCCTCACTGGGGATCAGGCCCACAACCTGGGCATGTCCTGACCAGGAATTGAACCGGTGGCCTCTTGGTGTGTGGATCGATGCTCAACCACTGAGCCACACTGGCCAGGCTTTTTTTTTTTTTTTTGTATACAGAAAGTTTCCCTGGCCTTCTGGGGGAAAAGAAAGCATAGAGACAATACTTTGACTCAGTGGTTCCCTAATCTTAAACACAAGTGAAGTCAGAGTAGGATGGCAGTCAGCTGGCACCAGAGGGGAGAGGGGTCCTCCGCTCTGCTGCATAGAGGCTCGGAATTGTGCCTTGTACCCTCCGTCTCTGGCTGCCACCGAAAGGTCTTGCATTTCACAGTTGCCATGTACCTTATCAAAGTCCTTTTCAAACTGATTAAGTGACCAGGCTTTTATAATTCTCTTGGGGGTTCACCGGTAAAGGTTTCAAGTAGAAAAATATTTTCTAATTTCCAGCCTTTTTTTTTTTTGTCCTTTTTCTACTTCATCTTTATTAATGATTTGAAAGATGGAGAAAGCAGCATATTAATTCCCTTAGTTATGAGTTTACAGTGTGATGTGATAGCTAAAAGGCCAGAACTATTTTGAGACACAACCAAAGGAGCATTGTATCATGGGACAGAATAGCAACAGGCCCTCAGAGCCACGGCCCCTGGAACGTAGAGTTCCATACCTGGACCCCTCTCGGCCAAGGCATTCAGATCACCTGGAAGGAACTAGGGAAAGTGACTAGAGAAAATAAAGAAAGCATTGTGGAACATGGTTGCTGTTTTGCCTGACCTTGCCCCGTCAACCGTGTGGCCTGATGACAGAGACTGGCTTGTAGTTGTTCGCTTAATTATAGCTGAAGCACGTGTTCTTGTCATCTGCTAAATTCCCTCTTTTGTAGATGCTGATATTCAGCGTGGATGTATCTTTTTAACACTGATGTATATATTCTCATACCCTAATGATGTCTAATAAAATATAGACATCAAAGTGGGTTGAAAAAGTAAATCTAGGAAAGTTTAAGAGAAGTGAGGGAAGGGAGCTATCCGTTGTACGTAATCATTACAGAACCAATTCAAGCCTGAAATAGTAATTAAGTCTGTTGAGAATGAATTTGGCTGTGAGGCTCGTAAGCATTGGTGAAGGCCTTTCCAGGTCTCTGCTGTGTGGTGTGGCCATGTAAATGGCACCATAAACCAAGGATCAGTCCAACAGGATCCGTCTACTCCATCGCTGGTACATCTTCCAGTTGTACCATTTACTGAAAGACCCAGATACTGGTCCAATGGCAGAAACTATCTTGACAATCTCAAAAGTTCACAGGCAAGAGGCTATCCTTTTCATGTGTTTGAAAGAAAATAAACTTTGCCATGCCCACTGGGGAAATGGAGATGCTCAGACACAGCCTCTTTCTCTCCCCCAACCCAGCCCCTGGCTGTCTGAAGGGATATACACACCTGCAGTTTGTCTCCCAAAAAATTGCATGGTGTGTGAGTGAATGAATATGTAAATTAATTAGAATCGCTTTGTTCTCTTGTAACTCTCAGCACTGATGTTTTTCTTCCTCCCTCAGAGCCCTTCAGTGCTGACGTCTGGGTGATGATGTTTGTGATGCTGCTCATTGTCTCAGCTGTGGCTGTCTTTGTCTTTGAGTACTTCAGCCCTGTGGGTTATAACAGGTGCCTCGCTGATGGTAGAGGTAAGGCCATTACAACCACTGCATGTCTGCATTTTTCTAGTTCTCAGTTCTGAACCTCTGTACCCTTCATTGGCTGTCTGCCTTCTCCTAAACTTACCTATTGCTGAAAATGAACGCTCAGCCTTCTATGTCAGCAGCTTGATGACTCATTAGAAATGCCCCAATTAAGATGTTACTTTGAATCTCTATGTCCCCTCCCTGGCTCAGGCCTGACTCCAAACCCAGTTCCACCCGTAGGAAGAGGAGAGGAAAGCTGGTGGGAGATACTTAGCAAAGACATGTAAGAGGAAACTATTTTGATAACCGAGGCTAAGAGCAGGCTGAGAGAGTAGCTGTGGCTGACAGAGTTCTCCATAGCCAAAGGGTCACCTCTGAGCCACATCTCCAAGGCACGCGTCCTGCTCGGATCCCTCTGCCAGGGAGATTAGGAGATAACAGTTCTCACCCACAGCTACTGCTGGGGGCCCTCCAATTTCCTGGCTGGGTAGGTCCAGAGGTGTGAGGGCTGCCTGTGTGTGTGAGCCATTTATGAGACGTCACAGAAAGTTTACTAGCTTTACAAAGGGGGGCATGGGGTCCTTCTAAAACTTCCTGAGATCTCGAGGGTTAGAAAATATCACACCTTTTCTGAGTCTTCTCCCACCTGGAATGTGAGCTTTATCCTGGATCTAGACCTTCAAGAGGAAAGATTCATCGATTCTTCACCCTGGCTGCACATGATAGTTATCTATGGCACACTTCAACTTCAAAGGCACTTGGACCTCATTTCGAATATTCTGATTCACTAAGTCTAGAGTGGGGCTTGGACCATTGTATGTTTCAAAATAGTGGTTCTCTACTGCGGTTGCATATTAGAATAACCACCCATCCCCTCTGGAGATGGGTGCTAGGCTGCATTTTGTAACAGCTCCTTAGTGCTTCTGTTGACTTCTCAGTGCATGCTGTGAACCACCATGGCACTTATGCATTTCCAGGTGCTGCCCTACCTTCTTATTTGTTGTGTGAATTCTGCGTGGAAGTTTGGCTGTCTCCACAGTATGGTATGGTTAAGGCTTTCCACCTGTGCCAGAGGCTCATCCACAAACCATGACCTACTCCCCATCCTGATGGGCATTAGAAAAAAGTGAAACATCTGAGAAGCACATGAGTACATACATGTGTTGACAGTGTCAAGAGCTAAAGTTAGTATGCCCCCTCCCCTACACCTGAAGAAAATCAAGGAGGCAAAAATTCAGACATAAAATTCAGCGCAAGGGCTTACTTTACAATTACTCACTTTACAAACGATGCTTGTCTTCACAAAGGAATTCAACGTGGAGCTACTTTAAATATTAAGTCCCCTTGAGGCATTTTACAATGTATAAAACTTTGATTTATACATGTCTTTTTAGTTATACACCTGTTCCATGCAATACGGTCCACACGCACAGATGAGCGTGCACAGTTAGATATTAGGCTCGACGTGCAGTCACCGATGATTTAGTTGACTGAGCAGATGTTGTAGGATCACAGATAGTATCCTAAGACCTGTGCTAATATGTTGTAAAACTGGGCAGGCAGATGTTCATTTCTGCACTGGGGGCACTACATGCAGACCCAGACATCAGGCAAGATTTTATCATCGCCAAGCAGAGAGAGCAGTAAGATCACAAGAAAATTATTGGCAGAAGTCTTGACATGATCTGTGTGAAGGTCGTGGGGAGGGCATAAAGACAGCCTCCCTGCCCGCAGGTGCATGCGGCACAGCTGGGGGTCATGACTGCCTGTCCGGGCTCCCTGGTACTCCTTTGCACAGGGGCTGCTACTGTAGGAAACCATTAGGGAAGTGTTGGCAGTGGAATGGGGTCAGAGTTGTCCTGGAAACATTCAGTGCTAAATGCTAGAAGCTGAAGAAAAACCAGGCTAAAGTGCATTGAAAGCCATTCAGCATCAGCGTGAATAAAATTGGAGGTTTGTGACAGTGGTAGAAAAAGACCCCACACAGTTCTTGCTGATCCCTTTTGAAGTTGAAATACTTTCTTGGTAGATACAAATACAAATTTTTAGAAACAATAGGGACCAGTCTGTGACGATAATGGGGTAGTTAGTTGCCTTTGTTATTCGGATTTGATATGATCTTGAGGGTTTTGATCTTGGGGGCAGAAGGCTGGCCCACCAGAGCCCTGGCTGAATCATGACCATTCCTTGGAGAAAATCCCACACACACCCCAGTTCTCTGGTTTTTCTCCCGAGGAGCATTCTTTTGTCTTCCTGGGGGTCCCAGGAGAAGAGAGACACAAGCTCTCAACCTAAAGAGCTTTCTGTGAAGGGCGGGGTCTTATCGGAGTGTTTCATCCTCTGAACAGGAACTCACCAGCTCTGGGCACTTGCAGGTTTCAGGAGAACCAGTGACTCTGTGTTAACTGTCTGTCTTTGTCTTTGGTTCATTTCAGAGCCAGGTGGCCCGTCTTTTACCATCGGCAAAGCTATTTGGTTACTCTGGGGTCTGGTGTTTAACAACTCCGTCCCTGTGCAGAACCCAAAGGGGACCACCTCCAAGATCATGGTGTCAGTGTGGGCCTTCTTCGCCGTCATCTTCCTGGCCAGCTACACTGCCAACTTAGCTGCCTTCATGATCCAAGAGGAGTACGTAGACCAGGTTTCTGGCCTGAGTGATAAAAAGGTAAGAGAACCATTTAAAACCTTCTGTCTTTCCCTTCAATCCCATTCTGAACCATACTCAAAGTTCTCATGTACCTGTTAATTTTTCTAAATCTTGAGAATCCACAGTTCTTTCTTACGTTTCCTTAAATTGGAGGAGGTCTTAAATGGGAGCAGAAAACAGTACCCCTGCTGAAATAATATTACTTCACATTTGCCTTCTGATTTGTGAAAGGTTGTCATAAGTATGCCCCAGGCTGCAAATAAGAGGCTTAGTATGTTAGCAGCTTTCTGAGTACATGGTACTTGTTGTTGGATACACTTGGGTGGTCCATCCACACAGGGCTGCCATTTGGTGTGTTATTAGAGGGCCGCCCCATGCACCCACACTGAGGGCACTGGCCCATTGTGGCCTTCATTTTCCTCCCAGTGGGGCCTGGCTGTGGGCTCTCCCTTTGTTCCCCTGCACACTCGTGCGCTCCCAGGGCTGAGCGGGAGGGTTGTTCTTGTGTCCTGAAGAGAAGTAACTGCTATTTAACTTGATGATTGCCCTGTGTGGGGCTGATAAATCGGCTGCCCACATGCCAATTGCAGGCCTCCCTGCTAGCCTGTGCAGTTGAGAGGGGAAGGAAAGTGTCTGCTGGCTTCCACCTTTTCTGGGTGCGGATGTGCAAAACCCATTCCAAATGCACCTGGCTCTCTAGGTCTGCCGGAAGTACCCATTTCCATGGGAGCTCTGTCTCCTGATGCCATGACAACCAGAGGGACAGGAGCCACCTTCATGGAGTGTCCAGTAGTGCTCATGGGTACCCCCAAAATAATTCTGGAAACTTTTACTTACAACCATTTTCCACTCTGTTTCCTTAAAATTTAGCAAACATTGATTTCCTACCGCTTCCACTATGATGAAGCCATAAGTACAGAGAGATGTGTATTTAGACCAGCAAGGTCACATAAGGAATGACTTTTCACATGGGTGCGGGTTCCCCAAGATAAAACTTGCAACAGTTAGCAAATGACTTATGAATGAAAAGGAGAAGATGTTCTCTCTGGGGGCTCGATTCTGATTTCTCCATCGGCTCTTCTCTGCTCACCAAGGACATTCAAAAGCATGTGAGGAAGATAAATAAGCTTCTTAAGGGAATAAAAAAAAACTATTGGTTTATATATACGCATAAATGGATCATTTACTATGTTTACCTCTCCATGTTGTCTCATTCTCTGATTGGTGTTCCTTTTTCATTTTTCTTTCTTATTTTAAAAAATATTTCCTTTCTGGTACTTCTTCCTCATTTTTAAGGTTGTTTTTTTTTTCATTTCTCTCTTCAAACTCATGATTTATTATGTATTTATTTATATATTCATTCATTTACTAATTAATTTTAAACCTTTTTCTCATTGCTCCTTTGTCTACATTCTTCCTTCATCATCTCCCTTCACCCCCTGTTACAACCACCACCTTTTGTGCCTATCTCTGTAACCTGGGCAGTAGTGGGCTGTGGACAGCTGCCTCCTCAGGGCTCTGTGCTCTGTGCTGGATGTGGCATGGCTGAGGTGGATGTGGTGGAAGCACAATAGATCGTGTCCCCACATGTGGACTTGTCAGAGGTAAGGCAGACCTTGTCCTCACATCATGGTATGGCAGAGGTCTTATCGGAGGTGTGGTGGGTCATGTCCCCACATAGAGTATGGTGGAACCATGTTTCCATGAGTAAGCAGCATGGTAGAGCTGTGGTGGGTCACAGCCCTTCCTGAGCTCAGGGCTGTAAAGCAGGGAATCCACCATATTCATCACATTGATTTCTTCAAATATCATGCGAATTGCTTAGGACACTGTATTTATCTTCCTCAGACCATCACGGGCCACCTAGCAACAATGGAATGCTCTTTTGTTTGAACTACACACAATTGGGATAGAGGGAAATTGTCTTCCTTCGGTAGTTTTGAAAGATATATCATTCTAGCTGCTTAAACCAGAAAGACGTCACCAGTCTGTCTTCCACACCACGTCGGTTATGATCTGGAAAGTTGGATCCTGTCAGTTCTTTGCTTAAAGAACGTCAGTGGCTCTACTGCTTATAGAATAAAGAAGATTTTTTCATATGTGGTTTTCAAAGCTTTTACAGATAGTTCCCCATGTGCTCCAGCTCGTCAGTCTCATCAGCCAAAGCTTAGATTCTCACATTCTACAGTTCTAGGCACCCTACACTATTTGTCCTCCCCAACCATGCCTCTATCTGAGCATCTGCCTGGATGTTCTTCTCCTCACTTCTTCACTCTCCAAACTCCTATTGGAACTTCAAGACCCAGATTAGAGATTGTTTTATTTGTGGAGCTTTCCTTGGCTCATCTGGGCAGTTATTCATTCTCTCATTTGTCATGACAGTCATTCATGCCTTTATCACAACACTTGTCTCCCACATTGTACTGTATTAATCTGTAGTTCTATATTTAAGCGAATCTCCTTCTATCTCGCCATGAGCTCCAAAGGTCAGAGATTATAATTTGATTAACATTTTTTAAGTCTGTGGGGAGAGAGGGTATGTTTACTTCAGAGCCTCTTGTGCAGAACAGTGTACTAAGCATTACAGGCAAAGAGAGCAACCTGAGAGCCAGAATCCTCTAACAGCTGTTTCACTTGAAAATGCTTCAAAATGGTTCTCTCTGATACATTTCAGAACTTTGCAATGGACAAAATAGTCAAGTGTGAGCATCCTACCAGGGACTGTCAACATACTTTACATAATTATAGAAAACATTTAGTAACTAATAACATATAACTATATTTCAGTGTCAGGAGCACTAATATTAATCAGAAAGAGAGTTTTCTGAAAGTGCACTGAAAATGTCGAAATTCTTATTGTTTTGTTGTGGGTTTTTTTGCTTCAGAACACCTAAAGAAAACAAAGTCTTGGGACTGATTTTGCATAAGAGGAAGTACGTCCTGTGAATTTACAAAAAGAATAAAGTCATCATAACAATAATATTGAGAATAAAAACAAGGTGATTTTGAAGGTTGTTTTGCAATGTAATTAAAGTTTCATCAAGGAAATAACATTTAAAATGGAGGAGGTTTCTAAACTGTTAATGATCATGGATGACATAGCTTCTCTTAACTCAGATCAAATGATAAGTATCTTAGAGTTATGATGGAAAGACATTTGTAGCCATTACATTGATCTATTTTTAAGAAATTATCTTTAATTTTATGGTAGAAAAATGTTGCATGTCTCATTTATGTTAAGGTACAAGATCAGAATGTTCAGAGTTAAATTTCCATGAAAACCTATTTTGGGGCTCCTTTTTGCTGGATGACTTCCATTTTGCAATAGCGCATTACATCAGTGAATTCAGAATTATTCCACTACTTGATATAACTAAATATGGGTGCAAGTTCTAACATTTAGCAGCCCTGCTGTACATTCCATCAGCTCCCCCAGTGGGAGGACGATGTAAGGGAGCTGGTGACATCTTTCTTCTTAACGAAGAGCCCACAATGCTAATTCTCATATTTCTCACCTATCCAGATGGATTTCTCCTTTTGCAGTCTGCCAACCACAGTGTGGAGGGGAAAGAGCTTGGCCAGGTGAAAGATGGGACATATTTGCTGGGCACTGGGTACATTAAGTATGTTACATATATGTGATATGTATAATCTTTGTGCAGGTATGAGTACTCCCATTTTACAAAGACACCGAGACTCTGGGAAGTTTAGCGATTTCCCTAAAGTCACACATGATCAAGTGACAGAGCCAAGGTTTAAGTCCCTATGTGTTTGGCTCTGAAATCACTATGTCAGGATGTCTCTCTTGTAGCTAATCCCAGGCGAAGCTATGACATAGCTAAGGATTGGTGCTAACACCCCTGCCTCCACTTTCTCATTTTCCCTACACTCTCATTTAATGACTTTCTGTGTGAGTTCCACTTAACCCACTCCTTCTGAGGGCACAGTACACTACCACTACCAAGACACCTACTCCTACTTCTGCTGCTGCTATTATTGATAGCAGTAACAGTTGACCTCAACACGAATATATCTGCCAACAGTTTTTAAAAAAATATATGTTTTTATTGATTTTTTTAGAGAGAAAGGAAGGGAGAGAGAGATAGAAATATCGATCAAGAGAGAAACATTCATCGGCTGCCTCTTGCACGCCCCCTACTGGGGATCAAGCCCACAACCCGGGCATGTGCCCTGACCTGGAATCCGACCGGAACTTCTCAGTCCACAGGATCACGCTCAATCCATTGAGCCACACTGGCCGGACTCTGCTGACAGTTTTTCAGCTCTTATGAGTCAGGCATAACACCAAATACATAACAGAGATTACCTTATGTAATGATGCTCTGAATATCTTCATTTGTACACAAGAAAACCAAAGCTTGGAGAGGTTAAATAATTTCCCTCTGATGTTCCTGGCTGCCGATAGCCCCAAACAGCGTGCCGCCCTGTTCAGATACTGATGGTTGTTCCAGTTAATCCCCTTTCTTCCTACCCTCCCATCTACCTTGTCATGACAAGTTTAACAAGTTAGATCTGTTTCCTCTAATAAAAAATAGCTATCTGATCAACAAGCCCTTAATAATTAGATAGTATTTTAACATTTGCACTTTATGTAATAAGTCTTTAGGAGGCATTGCTTTAAACAGAGAATAATGGTGATTTCTAGTAATTGGGCGAGCTAATGGCCCTCCCATTGACTTTAGTCTGGGCCTATTATGACCCTGAGCTTTAAGCCACTGTTGGGGGGGGGGGGAGCATTGGCAGCAGGAGAGAGAGGTCAGTTCTGAAGTCGCGGGCTGAAGAAAGCCCGCACTGAGGCAAGACTTCGAAGGTGGCTGGAGGCTGCCATCTGGCCACCAGGCTCCCGAGGGCACGTGGCTCTGTCCTGCTTCACACATTCCTACCAGCAGTGTGACATATACCCACGTTATATTTCACAGTTCCTTTCCGTGAGGAACTAGCAGAACTTTATTAACTTTAGAATGTCACAAAGGTGCTTATCTAGTTAATGAGGGCAGTATCTTTGCCTGCAACGTTGGAGGTACAATTAAGACGGCCTACTAACAACTCAATGAGGACCCCCTGGCTTTTCTAGGTAATGATTATTCAGCATTTCTGAGACATCCGTAGGCTCTGGAAGTCACCTCATATCCTTTTGGGATATAGGCAGGGTGTGGCTTTGAGTAATCAACATGCAAACAAACAAGTAAATAGGCATTTTGGGTGAAAATCAGCATTTTACACCCCAACTACACTAAAATGTTTGGATGGTGTCTGAGCATGTGTGAGGAAATGGGCCATGCTTTCCACCCTATTAACTTCAGGCCGAAAGCCAGTGGGAGCCAGCTGACCTCAAACCTGATCTGTCACAACCTGGTCCTGGCCCAGACCATCTTGGTCAGACCATGGAATACTGGGCTAAAAATAGCTTTCTAGGGAAAGCGACAGGCATGACTAACTAGCCGGGGAGCTAGAGATGAGGGCCTGGGCAGGACCTCCAGGTAGTCGAACAAAATGAGAGTATGATTCATTGTGTCTGGAGCTGTCAAGCAACTACTCGTCTTGTAACCGCTGGTCAAGAGCAAATCTAGAGGAAGTGACCAGAGAAGAAAACTCCCGAAACCCAGGGAGTATACGGGGTGTAATACATGCATGGGTGGGGCAAGGGACACCTGCCCCTTTGTCTCTTAATTAGCAGAGCCAGTCTGACACTGTGCATGGACCACTGCCCCAAGCACTGAGGCTCCTGCACTCCTGCTGGGTTGGCCTCCATCCAGATGGATCTAGAACAAAGCCCTGGCGCTTGGCCAGGTCGCTGTCTGTCAGTCACGGTCAGCTACCACTGCTTCTCTGGTTCTATTTGAGAACGGACTGCTTATGTCTCTTCAACAGGCCCTCTTGAGCCCTAATTCTTACGTGTGCTGTGACTGAGGCAGGGAATTCTTACCCTCAGCTCAGCATCCAGTGGGCTTCGCAGTGGCCACTGCCCGTCCCAGGAAGCTCCCAGGGGCCCAGAGTCCTCTTTTCCCCCCTTTTCGTGTACGCCTTCACAGCATCCGGCTTCACTTGGCTCTCTTCTCCTTGCTTTGTGACATTCCATGACTTCCCACACAGATTCCTCACCTTCCAGCTCTGCTATACTATTGGAGACTGCAGGGATTGAATGGAGCCCCTCCCCCCAAAGATACATCCACATCCTCACCCTTGGAACTTTTGACAGTGGACCTTATTTGAAAACAAACAAAAAAAATATTTGCAGATGTCATTAATTTAAGGATCTTAAGATAAGATCACCCTGGATTATTCAGGTTGACAAGTGTCCTTATGAGAGAAAGGCTCAGAGAGATGTGACACCGAGGAGGAGAAGGCCGCGAGGAGGCAGAGCCGAGACGGGGCTGTTGTGGCACAAGGAATGCCGGGAGCCGCGGGAGCTGGAGCAGGCAGGAATGGGTTCTGCCCTTCATCTGGAGGAGCACGGCCCTGCCCACACCTGGATTTTGGACTTCTGGCCTCCAGAACTCTGAGAATAAGTTTGTCTTGTGTAAGCCACCAATTCCGTGGTGATCTGTTATGGCAGCCACGGGAACTAGCACACTAATGAACACTGACTCCTAAAACCTGGAGTCCGAGCTCGGCGCACCCTCTAGACGTTGGTGCTTCTGCTCATCTCAGCCTCCTTCACCAGCTGCCCAGCCCTGTCCATCCAAAGGGCACGTCTTACAGCAGGATCCAGTTCAGGTCCCCTTCTCACTAATCTCCTTTGCTTGGAAGAACTGATCTACACATCGCGCTGAAGATTTGCAGAGACATGTTGTACACACACAACGTCTTCTCCATACTGGTTAGTGATAGCTTCTCACAGTATGCAGTGTGGTATTTGTGTGCACACTCCCACACAGCCTTCCAGACCTCTTAGTAGTAATGCCACTGGCAAAGGGGATTGAGGCCATGTTTATTAAGGTGTATTTTTTCGTAACTCTTTTGTAGGGAAAATAATATTAGTGCATCCCTCTCATCTTCTGCATTGTTCTGTGTTGTTCAAATCATAGAACTGGATGGGACTTCAGCTGATTGCCAGGCACAGGTGACGATTTTTGTCATCAAAGGCAATGAGGTCTCCTCTCCATGTAGATGAACATGGTATGCAGGGATGCACACTCAACATGTGTGTATGTGCATGTGTAACTCCCTTACAAAACTAGATAAAACAGCAGGATAACTGGTGAGTAAGAACTTGGTACTTAAGCTGCACAAGGTACCCCAGCTTCCCATGTGCACAGAACATAGTTGTACAAAGTGGGTCTCAGGAAGGTTGTATTTCTTACCTGGAAGAAGAAGAAAGTTTTGGCTCCTTCTGCTGACATTAATGGAACCATCTTTGTGAAATGAAACCAAGTGAAAAGTAAGGGAGGGAGGAAGAAAGAAAAACATCAAAACCCAATCTTGGGATGGATCTGCTCTGTATAACTCTTTAGAAAGATATCTTACTGTGCAAGATATTCAAGAAATGGAAGCCTTCCTGAAGCCAAAGAATATTTTTAAATGTAACTATACAAACAAGCATCAGTATTAATTCACAACTTCCCACCTGCATTGAGCTGAACTGGGTCCCAAATGAAAGCCAGCAGTAGGTAACGATCCCAGTTAACAACAATCACAACGCCTGCCTGGCACGCACACAGGAGCTCGTGTGCTCTGGTGGTAGGAGGAGCCAGTGAGAAGCCTCTGGACTTCTCCGTGTGCTTCCCTCCGGGCCTCTCCTCGTCAGGCCCTGTCTCCAGGTTGGAAGAGCAGGGGGATCTGGGGACTGCCACAGAAGTCCCACAGCCAAGCCTCTGGTTTCAAGAGAAGAGCGCTTTTCCAGTTAGCTGGCTGTTGAAGGCAGATTCTTCCTGCCGAACTCTATTTACATCAAAAAGAGCTCCTCCACATCCTTTTCTCTCAAAAATTAGAAAGACGTGGTTTAGTCCAAGGGGCTAAGCTTTTATATGTTCACTAAATCTTGGCTTGTGGGTTGAGAGTTTTTTAAGAATTAGTATTTCACTTCTGGACAACTAAGTTCAAGTCCTTTGAGACACATTAATGCAGCTGTGAAAATTTATATGTGGCCAAAGCCACCGGGCCTACAATGAATCCGATTTTGCAGAATTGTATTCACAGTGAAAACTGTGGCCTGGGCTGGCTCTGGGCTTTTGTGGATGTTTCGGCCTTCTGCCCATCTAATGACCCTTGCTATAATGATGCCAAGAGTGGACCAGGGTCTCAGTGGACTGTGTGCAGCCTGTGGTATTTTGGAAGTTTTCTGCAGAGTTGGGTTCACGCTAGGGCCACTGAGGCCTAAGAGTGCTAAGGCCTGGGGAAACCCAGTCTGCAATTTGATAGCAAGTTTTCCCTTCCAGCACGGGTCACCAAGGCCATTGCACGACCGCTCACACTCTGAAACACTGTGGACTCGGACACTTCCTCTGGTATTTTATTCCAGTTCTGTTTGAGGGGCTCTGGTGGCGAGGGCATGAGCTTCGGGCCGACAGGATCCTGAGAGCTGCCCTAGTGGGGAAAAGGAAACGAGCAGGCAGCTTAGACTCTCGGGAGAAAGTCAGGAGGAGAAAGCCAGGGTCTCGGGTCCTCACTTTAAAAATTATAGGATTAGTTTGTATGAGTAGCTCTTTGTGTTGTGGGGACACAAGAAGGAGTGGCTGCCTAGGAAGGGGTGGGGTAGAGTGGAGTGTTGATATCACAGTCACTTTGGGGAACCCTTTCAAATGAAAGAGGCCCTGTCCATCTGGC
Organism: Molossus molossus; assembly: GCF_014108415.1. Classification (NCBI taxonomy): domain Eukaryota; kingdom Metazoa; phylum Chordata; class Mammalia; order Chiroptera; family Molossidae; genus Molossus; species Molossus molossus. The sequence continues at coordinate 26,150,790 of NW_023425345.1, read as the reverse complement.
TGGACATGAAGGCACAGGCGGTGAAAGCTCCCTCCTGAGCAGGGCCGCCGGGCGGGAGCCAGAAAACCAAATGTATGAGAAGGGGTTTGAGAACCCTTCTGGTACTTGGGGGGGAAGTTACTGGTAGGATGTGATATCTCCCCTTCTCCCCCTTCCCTAAAACCTGCTGAAGGGGCTTTGAGGGACCATTTGGGGAGCTTGGCATTCATCCCCTACAGTTGGAATGGAGAGGGGCTGGCATCTGACCCACACCTGGGAAGACCAAGGCTGGCAGGTCTTGGCTACAGCAGATCACCCAGTAGGTGGGCCAGACTCTGACCAGTGGCAGGAAAGGTCTGTGTTTTTTAAGACCAGATTAGGCCACATGGGAAGGGGGGGTTGGTCAGTCTGAGCCTAGCGTGGAGGGAAATATTTTTAAAGGTAACCCTGCCCAAAGGACTTCCTGCCCAGGATGAGGCAACCAAAACAGGAATTTTTCTGGAGTGGTGTCACCCTGTAGAGAAGTTGAAGGTACTGATGTAAGCGACCAGCCGCACTGAGGAAGCTGCAGACCAAGGTTCTCACTGAGAGACCCTCTGGGGAACGCATGAACTTGCCTGACAAGGAGAAGAATCTGCTGTGAACAGCAGCTGTGCCTAGAGAGCATCGGTGCCGGGTCATTGCAATGTCACCTAAGTGAGTGCTTGGTGCCTCTATGGCTCCTCCTTCTCCTATCCGCCCCCCCCTCCACCCCCGAGAATGGGAGGGAAGCAGCTAGATCTAGAAGAGCTGGCTTCACTTGGGTTTTTTTCTCGGCTAGCTGATTGCCACTGGGATTCCTGGGGCCATATCTGCCTGGTTTTCCCTTCCCTTATCTCTGAACATTTATTGAACTATTTAATGAACATGTACTATGTGCCAGGCCTATTGTTAGCCTCTTCATATCTGTTGCTACTTTTAATCCTCATGTCCACCCTTTGGGATAGATATTATTAACCTCATTTTACAGATGAGGCAATACATGTAAGCATTAAGCAAATTCACCAAGGTCACACAACTAGGAAGTGAGGATGACGTAATTGAATCCAGGGGAGCTGGCTCCATAGCCCACAGTTATCCTGTTGCACTGCACTGCTCTAGCCTGTGACTTTGTGTGAACAGGAAGGAGGTGCATGGTCTAGAGGCATTGGCCTGGCGCAGCAGAATCCAGTCAAGCCCCCTGTCATGGTGACTCTCTGTTCTGGCTTCTTAGACTCTCCGGGGTTGCTTGTGGACCCCCATTGACCCATAGACACTCTCTACCCAGCTGTGAGTGCACAGGGACCTAGAAGAGACGTTTGTTCACTGGAATCTGGGAGTACCTTCTACCGGGGCTCTGTTGTCTTTATTTCTGTACTCATGGCCTCTTGCTCATTTAAGAGCCACTTATTTAATGAAAGTTGACTGGTGAATGGATCCAAGAGACGTAGAATGTTGTCTGCCATGCTCTTTCTCTTCTAGGACGTAACCAATAGACTGACTTCATTCAGCTAGAAGGAACAAGATGCCCCTCTCAGGATCCTTCCCTTTAGGGGGAAAGAAAGGAAGACAGAGAGGAAAGGATTAGAGAGGAAATGCTGCAGCCTGCTCTGTCTCCCCATCTCATCTGAGGGGAAGATAAAGCAGGAACAGTATCGATGGCTTCTCAAGTACTTCTGGCAAGGAGACCATGAGTAGCTTAAGTCTATAAACCATCTAGGTATTATATTTGCTAAATGCTTAATTCCTTAAAACTTCCTCACACATCTCTCAGCTTATCACTAGCACCACAGTACGTTCTGAGTTAAGTATAAGCCAGTTCTGTTTTTTGCAAGAACTGGTTGCCAACAGACCCTGAGATGGCTCGGGCTCAGCCTTTTTTGGACTCAGTCCAAAAGAGATGTTGAGCTGGGTGTCATCCTGGCACCGAAGAAAGAATGCTGTGATGTCCATTGATGTCTCCTAGTGGCCTCAAGTACAAATTGAACAAGCTGGCTAACAGCATTGCAATATGAAGGACACTGCCGCCGTGGACCTCCCGGGCAGAGGAGCCTCTGGGGAGTGAGCCTTTTATTGTTGCCAGAAAAGAAGTCGCACTTGAACACACAAGGTTATCCACTCACATGCTTTTATGTGACACCCCTCCCCCCCATTCCTGCAAACACATGCACACCCCACAGAGTGTACATATGCAGCTCTGACTGGGAGCGCTGAGCCATGTTCTGCTCTTTGCTTTTCTCCTTATAAAAGCGAGTCAAATTAATTGCAGCCAATTATGTACAAATTCCTTTCTGTCTGCCAATCAGGACTGCCTGACAGGAAAGAGGTGCTCTCACCTACTTCATCATTCAAATTAATATTCAAAGGCTGAAGAACAATGCAGACTTCAGCATAGTCTGCTAATAGGAGGTTGCAGCCGGAGGAGTTGCTTTAACCCTCTGACGACGAAGAGAGTGCTGAGAAGGCTTCAAGTGGGGATAGATGCAGAGTCCCAGTCAGTTCCAGCTCCCGGAGTACCGGTTACCCTGACAAGCAAGGTCACCACTAGGTCTGGCAAGGTCACCACTAGGTCAGGATGCTTTGGAGTCCAAATAGTCCAGACAGAATAGCTTGATTCCTTAAATAGCCCTGTGTTCTGACAACCATAAGTGACATTTTGCAGGAGGTAGTGGGCATCTGTAAGTACGGGGTCAGATGTGGCCATAAATGTACTGATACTCAGAATATCTGCAGTCAAGGGCAAGCATGATCTGTCATGCACAGAAACACGCACACACACATACACACACACACACAGGCAAAAATCAATGAACACTGATATTTCACATCGTGAGATTATTTTATTTGGAAAAGGCCTGTACCATTCAGCCATTTGTTCATTCAGGAGTTACTATATGCAGAGAAAGAGTTATTTCACTTCTCAGTAATCATAGTTGTGAGAGGACTTACTTCTCTCTTGCCTGCCTCACCTTGCTACCTGGTCCTAGCACTTCAGAATTTCCTCTTGAATTGGAATTACAGTCTCACCTTTGATTCAAACTCAAGTCATTGAAAAGAAGCTTGTAATTGTCACCCTGGTGCTCTCTGATGGAGGTGGTATGAGCCAGACAGAACACACAGCAGTGTGGGCATTTCTGCTTGGCAGCTGTGGTCTCGGCAACATGGGAAGCTGGGCAGTTTTCAGCTCCTCCTTGGTAGTCTGCATAGTATGGCTTCAGTTTTTGGTTTGAAGTGTGGTGAAATCACACATCCTCTAACACACCCATGCTCCCTGCTGAGTCCCTCCAGGATATGGACGACCTGTACCAGAGGCCACCCCACCCTTTGTTGGTGCCAGCACTCCGCGTGGGTTACTGTGCACACCTGTAGGAACAACACAGCACCCTTGCCGCACCTGAAGGACGTGTGGCTCAGGGAAGAGGAGGGGTCTGGAAAGACAATGGCTCCCAAGGCAGCCCACAAGCTGGGCCCATCGGTCTGCGTGGCCCCCACTCTTTTGGAACACTGATATGTGCTTCTACTTCTAGTTTAAGCATTTATTTAAGAACAAAAATAAAAAATAAACTGTCTGCCTTAAAATGCATATATCTTGGGGACACTGAGTGATGGTTTAATCACAAATCAGTGAGACATTTTTTAAGGTTGTCTCCATAGATGTGATCCTTTCGGATAGAAAAAATGGGGCATTTGATTTTGCAGGCATGGGCCATGTGAAAAATAGCGACTGTCAGGTTTGGATGCCTGAGCTGAAGCTTAGGAAAGGAAAGAAGGCCTGGGAAGGGGAGGATGAATATAGAAAGTGAAGTGGAAGGGCCAACCCTGAACCCAAGCCAGGAAATTTCTCCTTTTCTCCAGTACTTCATGACCCATCTCCTGCCCCACCCCCACCCGCAGGGTCCCAGACGCCCACCCCTGTCCTCCTACGACAGCTAGAACCCTCCTCTGTCATCCTCTACTAGGTTCATCCATCAGATGTCCAGTTCCTTCACTGCACTACTTTAGCTCTGTCCATTCTGCTCCTGGGACAATGCCTGCTAGATCACTGAAGTATGTTAAGTGAGTGAATGTCCCCAGAACATAAACTAACAATATTAACATGAAAGTCCTGCTCTCTTATGGATGAAATTGCCTTTAATGAGCTAACCATTTACAGTATTATTTCTCTGGGGAAATGTATTTCTGTTTCTGAACAGCTGATTTATAAGTGAACTCTTGAGGACAATGTGTTCATAGGTTGGAGCCTGCCTATTAAAAATTGCAATGCCAAAGCCAGAAGATAAATTAACCTTTGTATGAGGTGTTCTTTTGCAGTGTTAGCAACCATGGCCCTCATCCATGGTAATCACTATATAAAACCACATCAATAGTTCCAGTCTCAGAGAGTGGACCAGTCATTAGTGACCATGGGTGGCATTCCCTGGGCTACATGATTTACATTGTTTGTCTTATTTACTTCTCCTTCCAAACCTTTTGTGCAGATGCCACCTTTACTCTACAGAAGAGAAACTAAGACTCAGCCACTTCAAAGTATGTGATGTGGCTGGGCTCCTAAACCTCTCTGGTGCCTCAGTTTCCCATTTATAACATGGGGGTAAAATGTTGCTTATAGGTTGTGCTGGTGAAAGAATTATAATACCCATAAAGCACTTAGAAACTGTTCCCAGGCATACTAATCCCTCATTAAATGTTAGGGCTCAGATCCTTCCACAGACTCAGGGTTTGTGCCTAAATCCATCTCACAAAGCCCATGCTGTTTCTGGTTTATGATGAGCATGTACCTTGAGCACCACAGAACAACTGCTACTAATCTACTCTAGAGCCCACACGTGGTCCTGCCTTCATCCACCCTGCTCCCTGCACTTGTTTATTTCAATGAGATTCCAGGGAAGGGGTGGGGGTGAAGGACAAGTAACATGAATACCTCACAGCTAGAAAGTTGTGCAAGGGAAAAAGGAAGAATCACTCTTGGTGCTTAGACTACCCGAAAGTAGCTCTGGATCCAAGGATGCTGGAAGAAGGGTATCTGCCATGAGTATCTCTCCAACCATGCTTGTGGGTCTTCTGAAAGAAAGCACTTAGCATCCTCCTGGGTACAGAGTAAGAGCTCAGTGAATGTTTCTAAATCTCTCTCTGTCACTCATGGCTGTGATGGAGAACAGTTACTTCCATTATGTTTTATTTTACTGCTGAGTCCTCCCCCAAACAGTTTCTTCTAGGAGTGGACAAATTACAAAACTGGGTTTGTCTTAAAGTCTTCTCTGCTTGTATGGTCTGTATTGCCGCAGAATTGTCTGTCATTTCAGACAAAGTAAGCCAAACTACCCCTACCTCAGGTGCCCTTGGAAACTTAGAAAAGAGCTTTGGCTTCACTGAAAATTATTGATGAAAACAGAATTTATAACATTTCTTAGTTTATCATCAATGCCCATTTTGACTAGTTTAGCCATAGAAAATATGTTGTTATTGTCGTAAATAGTTGCCACTCTATCGTAATTTATTCACTGGCAAAGGAAACACCGAGGCCCCTAATGACCCCTTGCCATTTGGAAAATTCCCAGAATGTCGAGTTGGATGTGGGTTTGGGAGAGCCTGAGACCCAGTGGCTTCAGTCCCTGCGGCTCCTCTGCTCATGCCCGGCCCAGGGAGCTCTCTTCCGTCCTCCACACCCTTTAGGGTCTCTACTAGCCAGTTCCCACTTAGCACATGCTAAATCAATGAGCCTTATCCTGTGTGTCTGTATGACAACTAGAATGGAATGGTTTTCTCCAAGTCATCAGTTTCATTGCTTTTCAGTCTCAACCCCTAATCTTCATGGATTCATTCAACAGCTAGATCTTAATAAACAGCTACAGAATACCACTTACTGAGAGAGGAGATAGGTCAGAACTCTGTGCAAACACGTTCTTTCTGAACTTTTGTCAGCTCTGAGCCCAGAGTCCACCCAGTTTGTCTTCAGCATCCTAGCAGCTGCCATACTATCCATGGCTACTGCCTGGAGGCCCTGCAACTAGAGAGACCAATACTGTAGTCTCTCCAGAAACCCCTCATCTACCCTTTGTTATCCCTTTGCTCAATGTGGATCCTGCCTCCTAGCAGAATCCTGTCTCCCTCCAGTCTGTTGGATTAACTAAGGTCTCTGTTGTATCATCTGCCTGGCTTTTTATTTAAATTTTTATATTCTCTGCACTTAGCATAATACTTAGTACATAAGGACAATTAATTCAACAGCTGTTTATTAGACAGTTACTGGTCACACTGTGAGTAGGGTGCCAGATTTAGCAAATAAAAACACAGAGCACCCGGTTAAATTTGAATCTCTGATAAACCAGGAATATAATTTTAGTGCAAAGTATGTCCTGAAATGTCATGGAAACCCCACTATGAGGTACTGGAGATGTGCTGAAAAGGTCCCAGTGTCATAGTCCATGAGGGAGGCAGACCTGGTTCCTAAGGCAGAGATGTCGGCTTCAGTGACAGGGGGATTTTCTTGGGAGCTCCTTTTGGGGTTCAATAAACCGAATCTTTTAAACTTTCACCATAAGGCTTGTCCCCTCTTCTTTATTATTTTCTGAACCTCCTCCAAATTGAGCTGTGAGTTTCGTAGGTTATAGAAGAGAGCACACAGTGAATGTCAAGTCCTCCCACCGGCAAAGGGCCTGACCACATCCTTCCCACCCACCTCATTGCTCCTTAGTGTCCCTCGACAGGCTTCCTATTTAATCGGCAGCACCGTGGTCCACTCTGGCAGGCTGAGCTCCGCTGAGGCCCCGCAGTCTTTTCTGACCATGCTTTTGACAAATCTAGTTCCTTTCTCTTCTTATTCTATGGCTGTGTGCTGTTACATCCTGAGAGAGTTACTTTGTACCCTTCCTAATGAACTTTATCCTTGTAATATCCTCTTTATCATGCTACACACATTGTTTTGATGTTTTAATTCTATTTCCCAAATGGCCAGCTATTCAATCCAATTTAGTGTCATAAACAGATTTAAAGAACAAGTTTCCCATCCCATCATCTAAGTTATTTAAGAAAACAAGACCTGTCCCTGCGTGTCTCATAAGTCACCGCATACTCCCAGCTCAAGCTGGTCAGGTCCAGCCTTTCACCAGGTGTCCCACCTGCCTCGTCAGACAGGCCTCTGATTGATAAAGAGAAATGTCTTTCTTTACATCTGACTTTGGCATTGGCTGGATACTTTTTCTCATTCTGTTAACTGGCTCCTGATTTGGAATTATAGAATAATTTTGAAGTAGACTAACTTCTTTATAACCCATTGACAAAGTAAACACAGTACATGCATTTGAAACCATCAAAAGGACCCAGCAGCCTGGTATCTTAAAAGAATCATCATAGAGCTCATGAAGGAAGCCTTTGAATGGTGTCCCACTAGGTAGCTGAGAAAACAGCCCTATCAGTCTGCCTATTTCCCTCCAATATGTCCACCTAGACAAAGGGTCTAAAAATTAAGTGTGAAATGGATTCACCGAGATTATTTTCCAAAATAGGTGTTGCAATTTCTAGGTAAGCTACCCTGCTAGCAATCCTATCTCGTCAGCCATTTGCTTATTCTAGAAAATGTATCTTTTCCAAGCCTGGAATAAAACAAACCTTGGCTTTTGTTTTAAGTGGAAAAATTAATGTTGATATGTTTATCTGATGCTAACTTGAAGTAGTCCCACTGAAAACTCACCCCTGACCACGCTGCTGGGGCTAGCTTCAGTGAGGAAGGCGCTTCCACGTGGTCTGTGGTTAGAGACCAGCGTTTCCACAGAATCGTGACGTCGTGTCCCTGTCTAAGCTCAGGACAGCCGTGGGAGATGAAAGGAGACGGGCCAAGCCTTATGGTGAAAGTTTAAGCATCTGACCTAAAATCTGGAAAAGACCCTAACACAGCTTTATCCCACCCTGTCTGTTTTTGTTTTTGCAATAATGGAAATTGTGTTAGGTGGTGTGACATACTAATATTTAACATATTTACAATGTTTATTTGTCTCTCCCTATTAGACTGGAACCTCCATGGGGACAAGGACTTTTGTCCTTGTTTACTGATGTATCCACAGTAACTATAAGAGTCTGGCATATATAGGTATGCAAATTTTTGCTAAAGAATGAACCATTTAGTCAATGAATGAATAAATGAATGGATGAGAAGACAGATATATTATTGATATGGAGTTCATAGTCTACTTTACCTTCTTTATTAGCCATTTGAACTTGACAAACAGTGGAAGATAGTTTCATAACTAATGGTTAGGGGAGAGGAAAAGAGGTAATAGAAATAAGAAATATTTGACATTCATGTTCTCAGACAAAATGTGCACATTTTATGGTTTCTGCTATTAAACCATCTAAACTGAGCAGGTGTTTAAAAAGAATACTGAGTAAATGGGGTATCCAAGTGTACTACTATTGTAGCTGATCAGATCTTAAATTATGAAGTGGTTTCGGGACTTATTTGACAAGATACTTGCCTTCCTGATTGCTCCCCATCTCACTTGAGAAGAGGCGGTCGGACCCTCCGTGTGCCCGTGTGCCCAGCCTGCCCCTCCTCTGCGTGAGGCCTCAGCGTCCTTGTCAGCCAGGTGTTCCCTGTGCACTTTCTCCTCTTTCCTCCCCTCAGCTCGCAAGGGGAGAATAACTCACAGTGCCACTTTCCACTTGCAGAGGGGGAAAGAGACAAATGATAACAAAAGAAGCTTATGTAAAAGGATGATTAAAAGTAAAAACAGTTTCTAAGATTTTCCTGGAATAAGTACATATTAAACACAGTCTCTTACACCATCGATGATCTTTTGTATCTAAATGCCTGCGTAGAGTTCACATCCCAGTACCAGGATGCATACGTAGCAGGTGCTCATGGACTGTCTGACCGAAGGGTACCTGAAGAGGAATGTGAACTAGTTTAGAATGGTTTTCGACAGAAGGGTTGGAGGTAAAAGGGCTTTTGGACTTAACCCTTAATCAACTGGAAAAATTATATTCTATTCCTCGACTAATAGGGTTATTGATCTTTTCCTTTTGTAGCAGTCACTTTATAATAATTGTGTTAGCATTGTCACTGGAGTCCCAGCAAAGATGACTTAGGCACGTTGGACTTTCGTGATCCCAAAAGGACTGGGGTGTGGAGGCATCTGCCTTCCCTTCCACTGACTCTAGTGCACTGCCTGGAGCTGAGTGGGCACTCAAAACGCGTGTGGCGACCCGGAGGAGGGGATGGAGGGGACAGGAACAGAGACTGTCTGGTCATGGCTAGCCAACGAACTGCTCGGGCCTCTGCTTCCTGCTCTGTAGTGGGAGGAATCTGTCACTCAGTTTCTCAAACTCTGTTTCACAGTCTTGGAGACATAATGAGTATTCTTTTTTAAACAATATATATTTTTATGGATTTTTAAAGAGAGAAGGGAGAGAGAGCTAGAAATATCGATGTGAGAGAGACATATGGATCTCCTGCACACCCCTACTGGAGATCAAGTGCAACGTGGGCATGCGCCCTGATGGGAAATCGAACTGGGAACTCTCAGCCCATGGACAATGCTCAATCCATTGAGCCACACCTGCCAGGCCATAACGAGTATTCTTGAATAAATATATGGTAAACTTTGTTGAGGAAATTCTGTGTCAAGGTTAGGTAAGTATTTTTCCCCCAAGGACTCGTCAGGACCCTCTCCTGTGAGGGTCCATTGTGAGCCCCAGAGGGGGATGCCATTTGCACAGTGGGATCCCTGAGGCTCCCTCCCAGAGGTGATGTTCTGGAAACTGGGGTGCCCCCTCAGAGGGCTGACTTTACCAACCAAAGCAAGGAGTTCCACTGTGCTGTGAACGGGTCGCAGTGATCATGTGCACGTCATTTTCATTTCTCAGTGTGGACTTGACTGATTAGGTTGACTGCCAGGAAGGCAGCAGGTTGTCATGCTGACAGCTGGAGCACCCTAAGTTCATTGGAGCATCTTGCATAGGGAGAACCTGGTAGTAACCTTCAGTATTGTCCCCAAACTACACAGAAGCTGTTGGGGCTTGTAGTGAAGTTCCGGAATTTCAGTTTCCATGGTGAACCCACCTGTACCCTTCACTTAGCATCTTCTCCTGAAGCCATTTCTCCTTGCTGGCACCCGTGGCTTTCATACTCCCACAGGTCAGCCTGGAGTGAGCGAGTGGTGGCAACCAGACATCTTGGGGACAGTGTCACCTAAGGGCAGGTAGAGGGAGCACAACCAGGGCCCCCTGTATCACACAGGATGACTTAAGGATAGAGCTCAAATGCCTTAGTCCTCAAGCCTCTGTTTCGTTCCATCTCCATGTTATCATAATTACCTCTGTCACATTTTTGGTGCCAAAGAAATATTCATATGCTTTGTCAAGTCCTAAATTTGACAAGCTCTTTTGGGATCTCAGATCTGATATATTTTTCGAAGGGAAAATGGAGAAGGTGCCAGGAAAGATGTCCTCGGCTGGCGAGAAGACACTTTAACTCCTTCTTCACCAGGAATGCCAGAATAACACTAGATCTGAGAAGTATTAATGCTTGACTGCGTGCTGCATGATAATTCATTAACCAATAAGGAGGGCACTTTGAGTTATTTATTAATATAATAAGTGGACCTATATTTGTGCTATTAATGCTATTAAACTCATTCATGTAGTCATTCATTTCATTCATACTGAGCACCTACTGAGTGCCAGGTACTGTTCTAGGCACTAGAGAGACAGCAGCGTCAAAGCAGACAAATATCGTATCCTTTGTGTCCCTTACATTCTAAAGGAGGTGGGATGAACAAAATAAGTTTAAGGGCAATCATACACAATATTACAAGGTGTTAACTGCTACAGAAAATAATAAAGCAGACCAGGGAGGTAGTGGGTGATGGCAGAGGAGTTGCAACCGTAAATTGTGTGGTCAGGGACGATCTCAGTGAGAAGACAAGTCTGACCTGACCTTCGTGAGGGAGCAGTGGGTGTCTGGGGCTTTCCAAGTAGAGAGAGGAGCAGACGAAGACAGGAGTTTGCCTGGTGTTCTCTAGGAACTGCGAGGAGGCCGGTGTGGCTACTGAGGGGCAGGTAAGAGGAGTAGGGGATGAGGTGGTGGGGATGAGCTTGATTCCGCCACTTCCTCTCCTGCCTTCTTCTGAATTGGATTCTACCAAGGCTCCCATGTTGCTGCTTTTCATCTCTTCCTCCCATTATATTCTCCCTGAAAATAGGCCATCCCCTTAGTTTCCAGTGAATACTTCTCTGTTCTTCAACCCATATGCTGGAGCTGAATAACAATACCTTAGTGGTGTGGTGTGCACATGGCATCCTTCCCCAGCCTGACCATTCAGCATGCTCTGCAGGATGGCTCCTCTCTGTGCACCAACTATGTTCCATGTACATGTATGAACATTCTTTCCAACTTCGGCTAAGACACGGTGCTTGGGTCCCTCTGCATCTTCACTCGTGCCGTCCCACTTGCCCTGAGTGCCCTGCCCACACCTCTGCTTGTGTAATCTCCCCCAGTCTCTGGCTCTGCAGCCTCTCTGCAGCCTCCCCCTAGCTGTCCTTGCACGAGGATCTCTACTCCCTCCAGACTCCCATCGCCTTCACTTTCCTTACTTCCCTTTGGAACTTGGCGTACTCATTTAGTCCTAGGATTTGTCTGTTCTACATATGTTGGTTGAGCATCTGTTCTATATGCAAAGAACTCTGTGATATGTTTTACAGTTAAGTGTGAGGATTCTGCATTTGCATCCTTGTTCTGCTAGTTTCTGGCTGAATGGCCTTATTCAAATTGCATACCTCTCTGCATCAGTTTCATTGTCTGTTAAATGGAGGTAATAATACCTACTTCATAGGGTTAATGGGAAGATTAATGAGTTACTTAATGCATAATACATTAACACAGACGTGTCAGCTGCTGCTGTCATCATCTTATCATTGTTATTTCCAACTGAACTGTAACTTAGGGGCTATATCTGTTGCCTCTTTTCATTTTAGATATTCATTTCAGAGCTCAGTGACTTATGCATGGATTATACCCATTAAATGTATGTTGATGATGATATTTTATGGTCAGACATAAGACTTTGCAAAACACCTAAGAATTCAGGGTACAGGTTATGTCAAAGTAAAGTTAATAGAGGAATAAACCCACTTGCTCTACTAGCTCAGGGACTAGCTCAGAGCTCGGTTAGCTAGCACAAACTGTAATGCCATTAGCTGGTTTGGGGAAATATTTATTAAGGCCTATATATCCAAATTTTGTAAAATACAAAAGAAAGCATTGCTTTACTATGAGGAAAACTGGTACTGAATTAAATTCCAGGAAATCTGAAGAATTGAAATTTTATTTTCTATAAGCTCTTGTTTGGGCCACAGGGGAAGAGTGACAGGGCAGGAGGAAGCTGCACTCCCTCTGTCACCTCCTCCCCTCAGAGCCTCCCCAGCTCCACCTGAGTTCAGAGAGGTGAGGGCCTCCTTCTCCAGCAGCACAGCACTCAGAGTTGTGAAGACACACCTACTAGGCTTTTCACATCCAAGTGCAGGTTTCTGCACATGCAAACCTAGGTGTGTTGGCCACTGTCGACAACCATAGCACTAGCATTAATAATGAGAGAAAAAAGAGCAGGAATTAATAAATATTGAGTGCTTACTATATGGTAACTCACTTTCTGGTGGTAGCAAAATGGCATCAAGTTCTCCAGGGCCCAGGAAGGAAACTGATCTAATTTGGGCAATTTTATTTTATACCTGTGTCTTCTAACTATATTCTGTCATGTTATCGTTATCACAATTCAGTCACCTACTCTGAATGAATGTGAACAGTATTCTCGCCAGTGAATAATGTATAATGAAATGTAAAAATAATTATTTCCCTCCCGCCTCCATCCCCAATTATAACTTTCATGAAAGTGAGTCTGACTTTCTAATCCATTACTGTATCCACAGCCAAGTTGTCCATGGGTAGGGTCCTGGGTGCTTACCCTGGGCCTGAGGTTTTGAAATGGAGGATTTGTAATGAAATGCTATACCTTATTTCTCCTCTTAGAGCATTGTTGAAATTCTGTTTCGAAGTCACTCAGTAAGTGGTGGAGTTCTGATCTGAGCTTAGATCTCTTATGTTGACTTACTGTTTTATCATTAAATTGCCCTTCCAGTGTAAGCACAGACTACCTCCTTTCAGCCATCTGTTCCGAGCATTTACGGCCGTGGAACAGTGAAGAAGATCCTGCCTTCAAAAAGCCGCTCCTGTGTCCCAGTCTGACCTTCTTCTTCCCTCTTTGGGCAAACAGAGGACCACGATGGGAGAGGGGAGGCCACTTCTTCTAGCCGCCGCCTCCTGTCTTCAGACATTGCTCAGGGTCTGAAGTCACACCCACACATGTTCTACTGCATCCTAGTTAGGTTATAGGACATGGTTATGGGGAGACTGAGTAGCAGACAGAATCCTAAGATAATAGTTGCTGTACTTTAGAGTTCATGAGAAAATTGAGGAGTGCTAAAGAGAGAAGAGATTCAAAACATGATGCACTTTGGGGTAGGGTGGGGGCATACGACCCAGTACTCCCACTTCTGGGTGCTAGCTTAAAGACATGAAAATTTATGTTCCCACCAAACCTGATATATGAATGTTATAGCTTCTGTACACCCCAAACTGAAAATAACCTAAATGTCCTTCCATGGGTAAATGGATACAAGCTGATACATTCCTATAATGGGATTCTACGTGGCAATAGAAAGGAATAACCTACAGATACAAGCAGAGCTGGATGCACCTCAAAGGCTTTATAAGCCCATCTCAAAAGGTCACATAGTGTATGATTCCGTTTATATGGCATGCTGGAAAAGACAAAACTGTGGGGCTAGAGAACAGGCCAGAGGTCAGAGGTCAGGGAAAGGTGACTTTAAAGGAGTAGCTCAAGAGAGTTTAGGGAGTGATGGCGTTTTTCTGTGTCCTGACTGTGGTAGTGGTTACAAGATTCGATACATGGTTGAAATGCATAGACCTGCTGGGGGTTTCGTGTTTAATACACGCAGAGGTTCAGTTGGGGAAGATGCAAAATCCTGGAGGTGGATGGCAGGGCAGTGGTGGTTGCACAACAGTGTGACTGTACTTAATGCCACAGAGCTGTACACTTCAGAATATTTAAAATGCTACATTGTATGCTATGTTTATTTTATCACAATTTAAATGAATGAATCAATGAATGAGTATATATAGATAGAAAAACAAAATTCATAGAACTGTACATAAAAATAGTCAATAATTGAAAAGTACTATGAAAACAGAGGTGCAGATGGTAATGGCAGGGATAAGGGAGGGTGTTGGGTTGGTAAGAGTGGTCCCTTCAGGATTCTGATGTTCTGACACCCTCATAACTGTTAGAATAGGCCAGAAGCATCCCTTGCATCCTAAGCCCTCCCACTTTGTCTCTTGGGTGCTTCAGAGAATTGAGTGGCATTTGGGCATTGATTCTTTTTGTGATTCAAATGTAAAATCAGGAGGAATGGAATGAATATTGATGTGTTGGATTGTCAAGCTTTGAAGACAAAAGCCCCCAGATTCCATGTCTCATGCGGATGGACCCTGCAAACAGGACGTACAGTATCCATCTCTACAAGGTCACAGTGCTGCTTTGTCCTAATCTGCATGTACTGCTCGGACTCCGGCGGAACGAGAAAAGCCGTTTTTCAGAGGAACCAAGTACCACGAAGGCATTCGCTTGCCCTCTTCCTTGTAGTGGTGCTGCTTCCATTTGCTTGCTGTCTCACGAGATCTGCCTCTGATTGACGTCAGGACCTGGTGGTCACTACAAGAGCCTGGATGCCATCAACAGGAGGGTTTTTGTTCTGTTTTCAGAACCTGCTCTTTCTCCAGCCTCTTTCTAACACAAAAACCCAGTCTTGACAGGGCCTTAATTCTTCTGTTGCTTCTGATAATGATGATGATGATATTAATAGTAATAGCTAATATAGTGTGCTTTTCGTGTGCCAAGTACTGTGTTAACACTTTGCCCAGATTAACTGGTTGAATACTATGAACCTTATTGGGGAGGCACTACTATGAGCCCCATTGTGCAAATGTGGAGACCGGGGCACCAAGAAGCTAAATGAATTGCTTCAGGTCACACCGATGTCAAGCCGCAGGGCTGGAATTCGATCTCAGGATGCTGGGCTCCTGAGGCCCTGCTGTTTCTTATCCCTTCCAGCATGAACGCTAAACTCCTTAGTGGTCCAGGCCCTGCCTCTCTCTTCAGCCTCATTAGGCTCTTGCAATGACAAGCTCTCGTGGCCTGTGCTCATGCCCAGGCTCTCTCGCTGTTCTGTCTGCACAGACTGCTGTCTCCATCTGGAAATCTCTTCGCTCTTCTCTAAGTGGAACACTCTTCTCTCAACTCTTAGCCCCATGCTACAGCCTCTGTGACCCTGTTCAGGATGGTGCTGCATGTCCTGTGCACCCACTGCCGAATGGGCACGCTGCTCCACAGCACCCATCACATTGCTCATTGAGCCCTGGCCACACCACGCTTGTCCCCTCATTGGGCCTCTGTGCTTGCTGTTCCCTGGGCCCGGTACACATTCCCCTGACCTTTGCGTGTCTAGTTCCTTCTCATTGTTCAGGTTTCTGTACAGATGTCACCTTCTCAGAGAGGCCTTTTCAGGACAGCGAGTCTAAACTTGTTCTCCTACCTATCACTCACTATTCTATATAATAGCTGTTTCTGTTTCTTCACAGCACTTCATTTTCACTATTTGAAATTATCTGTGTTCCAGTTATCTATTGCTGCACAGTGAACTACTTCAACTTAGTGGCTTAAAGCAAGAATCATTTCATTGTACTTTACAATTTTGTGGGTCAGATATTTGGACAAAACTTGGCTGAGTGATTCTTCGGCTTCATGTGGCATCTATTGAGGTCACTCAGTGTTCAGCTGGTGGCCGAGCTGGGCTGCAAGATCCAAGAGGGCTTCACTCTAAGGGCTGGAAGGGCCGCAAGGCTGGGCTCAGCTGGGCCTCTAGACAGAAGCACCTACATGTGGAACTCCAGCATGGTAGCCGTGGGGTTGTTGGACTTCTTGGAGGGTGAATTGCTTCCCTCTGAGCAAGATTCCAAAAGGCCCAGGTGGAAACTGCAAAGCTTCTTCATATGACCTAGCCTCAGAAGTCCCAGCATGTTACTTCTGCACATTCTATTGGTCAAACAAGTCTCCAAGGCCAGGTCAGAATCAAGGGGAGGGGACATAGACCTCACCTCTTGATGAGAGAAGTGGCAAAAAAATCCTGGGTGATTTTAGGCCACTAAAATTAAAAAAACGAAAAAACAGGCTTATCTGACCCCCTTCTTTACAATGTAGATTTTTTGAAGGCAGGATCTTATTTTTCTGTAACACTGCATTCTCCACATCCAGAAAAGTATCTACACATGATAGATGCCAATAGATACTTGCTGAATGTCTGTATGAATGAAAGAATAAACGAATGGGCAAATGAATCAAGGCAAAACTAAAGGAATAAAGCATTTTAATGAATGTTTGGATCTCTGGAACTCTGGTATGGAAACTTCTTAAAAAATATTCTAATTTTTTTTTTATATGTGTCCTCAGTTCCTTATACAGTCATCTACACTAATAGATGCTTAGTAAATATTTGCCAAATGAATTAATGCATTTTAATTATTATAGTTAAAGGAGATAATATGACTTATTCCCAGCACATACACAAGTATTGAATTAATAATGCTTTATACATAGAAAAATCAGTTTATATGTGCATGTAATGAATAAAACAAAATGGTCCAATCCCCACTTCCTCGACTTCTTCCCCTCTCCTTTTCTCTATGTAACAGGCTGTATAAGAGGCTCTCTAGGGAGAAGGCAGCAGCCATAACAGCCCAGAGCCCTCCAGTCTGGTCATCTTTGGGTGGGGGGCAGGGACCTTTATTCCTGGCACCTTTTTTCTTGCATGACTGCCAAGACTAATTCACTTTTAGGTCATTAAGGGGAGGATTGAGATGATGAACCAAACAGCTCATAGGGCTGGCTTCTGACTCCCTCTGCTCTCTAAGGGGAGCAAGTAGGATTACAGTTCTCTTTGCTTTCTGGCATCATTTTGCCCTTGTGCAAGTGTGTGCTTACAGTAAGTGCAGCAAGCCATGCGTTGCCTCCAGGGGGCAGTGGGAGTTGCATTTGGTACACCATCCCTCCCAGCAAGCAGGAGTAGAACTCATGGGCTAGCATTCCAGCCTGCAGTGGAAAGGCTCATCTTCTGGGGTCGAGTCCTCCCACTTCACCACATGGCCTCAAATAACTTACTTGGCTTCTTCAGGGCTTCTGTTCCCTCCCCTGCGAAATGGCACTGATCCCTAAGGTGCCTGCCTTTTTGTGTTTTCATCCCCCTATCTAAATCTGTATTTTCATGTTTTTGTTTTTGTTTTTTATTTCTTTTATTGATTTAGACAGAGAAGAAGAAAGAGGTAGAGCAATAGAGATAGAAATATCAATGAGAGAGAATATGGATTGGCCACCTACTGCATGCCCCCAGTGGGGATTTGGCCCACAACCTGGGCATGTGCCCTGACCAGGAATCAAACTGGCAACCTCTTGGTGCATGGGTTGACGCTCAACCACTGAGCCACACTGGCCAGGCTAAATCTGTGTTTTTTATCATCCTAATCTGGGTAACTCTAGAAGAAGATTCCAAGTTTAAGGAAGCCCTGTTTTGGCCACAGGTGACTAATAAGAAGTACTATATATGAGCGTCAGTTTTATGTTCCACATATAAGTGAAATAATATGGATCTTAGCTTTTTCTGACTGACTTGTTTCACTTAGCATAATATTCTCAAGGTCCATCCATGTTGTCACAAATGGCAGTATTTCATATTTCTTATGACTGTGTGGTATTCCATTGTATAGTATACCACATCTTTATCCAATCCTCTATCAAAGGACATTTGTGTTGTTTCCATGTCTTGGCCACTGTGAATAATGCTGCTGTGAACATAAGGGTGTATACATCTTTGCAAATAAATGTTTTCAAATTTTTCAGGTAGATATCCAGAAGAAGGGTTGCTGGGTCATATGGTAACTCTATTCTTAATTTTTTGAGGAGACTTCATACCCTTTTCCATAGTGGCTGCACCAGTTTACATTCCCATGAGAGAATGAGGGTTCGTTTTTCTCCACAGCCTCTCCAGCATCTATTGTTACTTGTCTTGTTGATAACAGCCATTCTAACAGGTATGAGGTGGTATCTCATTGTAATTTTAACTTGCATTTCCCTAATAGCTAGTGAAGTTGAGCATCTTTTCATATGTCAGTGGGTCAGAGGTAAGGAAGTGGGGAGGTAGTAAAGGGTAAAGAGAACTAGATAGTAGTGAAGAGTAAAAGGGACTAGATATATGGTGACAGCAGATGATTTGACTTTGGGTGGTAGGCACGCAATGTAATATACAGATCATGTATCATAGCGATGCGCACTTGAATCCTATATAATCCTATAACCAATGTCACCCCAATAAACTTAATAAAATAAAACATATTATATTAAAGAAATACTGTATAAAACTTCCTACTTTAAAGTTAGACTTAGCTTTTTAATCCAGTGCTGATCTCCTTGGTATATTGGGTTTTAAATATTTTTAAAAAAATTGTTTCTTGGGGTCCTCCTTTGAAGGCTCCTGGGTCTTGACAGTACTAAATTTTTATCCTTCCCCAGACCCCAGAGAGCACTGATTGCCTCTCTGGTTAAAGAACTATCGTATGACACCTCATGGCTTAGGATGTGTCATTACAGGGCATGTATTGGAAGCATCAGGTATTTAGAAGATTATTTTAAAAACCCGTGTTTTATTTAAACCTCACCAATCTGGGACAAGAATTTCAAAGGAAAAGGCAAACTCACTTCTGCTTCTGCTTTGTATCATTCTGGGGTGATGCGCTCTCTCCCTGTTGGTCCCCAGCCTGGCCTAATTTAAGGAACAAATTGAAGAACGAGAGTTTTCAATCTTAGGAAACATTGCCTAACATAAGACTATTTTAAATATTAGAACCTCATCCTTATAAAAAGCAGTTAGTAATGTTGAGACTTCACCATTGCTAGATATTGTGTGAAGTGGTTTCCCATACATTATCTTACTAGTCATGAAAAGTAATACTTCCAGGAAAATGGGGCTTCATGACTATAAGTAGCTTGCCCATGTTCACACAGAGACAGAGCTGGAATTCAAGTCCAATCGTCTGCCTCCAAGACCAGTGGTTTCCCCAGGTCTGCACCTGCTCATTCCTCCAGGGCTCGCTGGCTGCTCTGATTGTTTCCTTAGGGAAGGGGCTTTAACTGTAAGAGTCTTGCTATGTTTTTATTTAATTCCTTTAGTTTTTTAATTGCTGTAATTTATTTTCAAATATTTTCTCCCAGTCACTGGCATTTTCTAAGCCTGTGTTTCTCAAAAACAAGGTCTTAATTTGATGAAGTCCAGTTTATCTTTTGTGCGTGTGTATGTGCATTGTGTTTTTGGTATTGTATTTAAGAAATTGTTGTCTAACTCAAGATTTCAAAGATTTTTTCTTCTAAAATGTTATACTTTTAGGAATTATATTTAGATTACAATCCACTTTGAGTTAATTTCTGTATACCTTTTGAAGAGTGGAATCAAGTTCCTTTTTTTTTGCATATGGGTATCTCATTGTTCTGATACCATTTGTTGAAGTCTGTCCTGTCTCCACTGAATTACCTTTGTAGCATACATGTGTTGGTCAGTTGATGAGCGCACTATTTTGTAACAATGACCTCTTTACTCTTTCTATTCTAATGGCACACTGTCATGTACTGTAACAAGTCGTGAAGTCAGGTAATATAAGTCCTTCAACTTTGTTCTTCTTTTTCAAAGTTTTCTTGTCTATTTGAGGTCCTTTATCATTTCTTTAGCTTTTTTAGTTATTCAGGCATATGGTTATAAAACAGCATCTAGAAATCTAAACATAACTTAAAATTCAAAGGTATTAAAGAGTAGTACGGAAACTTTCCATAATCTAGCTTCACCGGGAAGTGAGGCACTCTGGGTACCAGATTCCATTTGGTTAATCAGAAGTTGTTCCCTACATGGATTACCAATTTTCAAAAAACTATAATATAATAATTTATACCAGAATTTATTGGACATGGTTTCAACTTTCATTGATATTTCAGAAGATACTTTGGGCCCTAGAGTATCTTAGTCTCTGTGAGCATTGGTTGTCATTGTCCTGGCAAAGTGGAGAATTACTGATTAAAGGGACTTTCTTTGGTTACATTGCTGCCTGCCATGGTAGCTATTCTACTTCTGACTTGGAGGATACCTTTTTTCAAACATCTGAAGTGCTATAATTGACAGTGATGTACATAGCATTTTGGTATCTGTCTCTTCCAATAAAGCATATCCCTGTTCTCTCTAAATTTGCTATCTGCTGGACACAGCGAGGAATACTATTAATTAAGCCAATTGATCCCTGATCATGTTAGCCATCACTGCCACTATATGACAGTAAGCAAACCACTTGTCCTCTTTGGGCCTCAGTTACTTCATTTGTAAAATGAAAGGATTGGACTAGTTAACCTTGAGTGGCTCCTCCAGCTCCAGAAATTATTTGACTCTTTTGTAGTGACTTTTCTAAATAATTAAACAAAAACGCCTGATGGCAGAAAGCACTGTGGTAAGTCAGACTGGGAGCTTCTTAAGTCAGTGATCTTTGATGCACTTCAGATTGCCTCATACCACTGCATAATTCTCCTTTAGACTATGGCCAACTCTGAACAATTAAGATGGCATTTATGGTTCCCGGTACTATGACATGTTTTGGTCCACGAACCCCCATATTCTGAGAAGCTGTTCAACTTCTTAGATCAAAGGAAGGAGAAAGAATGGCTCTAAGCCCAGGCTACTCCAAAGGCTCAGAGTACTCCTGAGTTGGTTTCAAAAGTATCTCCAAAGTATATGGAATAGTACTGAAACCAAGAAGACTTTAAAAAATATCTACATTGTTTCCTATGCCAAGGTATAACAGAGCTACGCTGGTCATATTCTATCAGTTCATTGCTATACTAATAGAATGAGAAGCTTGGAGATCATTAAATTTACTAGGGAATATAGAATATAGATATGAATAAAATAGTGAAAGGTACACTTATTGAGCCTATTTATTGAGTACTTACTCTATGCAAGGTGGTGTGTGAAGAATTTCTTATATATTCTATCATTTAATCCTCCCAACCATCTCGAAGACTTGACTTTATTGTCTCCTTCTTATAACTGAGGAAATAATGTACAGAGAGTTCATGTTACTTGCATAAGGTCACACAGTAGTAAGTGGCAGAGTTGGTCATCAGTCTATATCTGTCTCAGTCATGGAGCTTAAATTCTTAATGACTAAATCAGAAACTAGCTCTCATAGGTTAGCCAGCTCATTTAGAGAGTAATGGAATTTGTAGTATGGACTACAGTGATCTAAATCAAGAATACCAAGTACTGATTGGTCACTCACTTTGGGGTAGACTTAATGGAAGGAAGAACTCATGAAGTTTTCCTGAGAAATTGCTTTGAGTTACATTTTGAGACGAAGAACATGAATTGGCCTAGAAAGAAAGGTGAGTTCGTGCTGAGGGGACCAACTATAAAGATACAAATAAACAAATGATGTGTTCAGGGAGCAACATACAGACTTAGTCATTGCAGGGCAAGTGCCAGAAATAAAGTTGATGTCATAGGGTGAAAATCCAAGAGACTTCACTTGATTGTGGTAGGCACTAGAGAGCCGCTCTGAGTTCTTAAGCAGGAACTTAATTAAAACTGTATTTGATTTTAAAATTTATCCTACAACTTATGTAAGATAAATATGAGCTTTAAATGCATCAGGAAAGGTCAAGAGGACATTTTGTAGTAAAACATATTTGATACCCAACAAATTATTTTTAGAAGTATCACGTAGCTGGTCTCATCAAGGCCCTGTGGCCTTAATAGTGCAGTGACAATATATTTAGGCCCCTAAATAAGAGGCCTGGAGGCAGATTTTACACAATGTTCAGAAATAAAGGTGACTGGTGTACCACAGCACGTGGCCGTCATCACTGGCATTGTGCAGTGTGCACCAAAGGAGCACACAGGGGTTATCGATTCAAGTCAGGCAAATAGAAAGCTCTTAATAGTGTGTATTAAATTGCAATGAACTGAAGTCCACTTTAAGATAGCAACTGTTGCTCCTGGGTGAGAGCTAGTGTATTTGGTGAACTATAATTGGGTCTGTTCCATTCCAAATCCACTAACTTAATATCTCTTCACATTTTCTGAAGCATTTTACTTCTCTCCCTTTCTCTTTCTCCAGTTCCAGAGACCTAATGACTTCTCACCCCCTTTTCGCTTTGGGACTGTGCCCAACGGCAGCACCGAGAGGAATATTCGCAATAACTATGCAGAGATGCATGCCTACATGGGAAAGTTCAACCAGAGGGGTGTGGATGACGCATTGCTCTCCCTGAAAACAGGGTAAGAACTGCTTCCAAGCTCAGAGTCTGTGATATGTTTCTCACATTTTTTAAATGTACATTGAATCAAATATACTATGTTGGGGTGCCATACAAAGTTACAAGAAGACTTCACTTGCTCTTCATGGACTCCCAAGTTAAATGTGACAGTATAATTCAGGCCAGTGCACAAAGATTCCTATGCAATTATTTACTTCTTTATATTTTCTTTTACAGATTATATTCTACTTGAATTAATACAACCATGAAACAGGAATTAAATAGATGTAAAAGAAGAAGCGGAGAGTCAGTGATAAGGTTCATGTGTTACACATGAAATAAAGAGCTGTGGGTCAGAGGCGAAAATGGGGATTCTAGTATCTCACAGACAAGGGAGAAATAAAAGAAGAAAAGGCTAACAATTTTTAGATAGCAAACAATAAGAATATGTTGACTGATCTCCTATTCTGGCTTTTTTTGTTATTGGTTGATCCAGCTCTATACTCTGGGAAGTATTTGTTCATTAAAAGGAGTTCATGAACTGCAAATATGTTGACTTGCATAATCCCAGCCTCATTGATCTCTTGATTCATTTGGCCTCCAGAAATAACAGCTGTCAAATAAGACAGACAGTTGAGCATTATAGATGTTGGGGTTTGGGGGTCCTATAGCTGATGTCCTATATTGTATGGTAACTGGCAGTACTCGGACCTCCTCGGGGCTTCAGTTCTGGAAGGGCCACCCGGATGTGTGGTCACCTAAATACTGTTATTTAAGTATTTTGGTATGTTATAATACAACTCTATCTATGGGGTAGGACTAGGTTGGGTAGTGTGGCCCATGATATACCCACAGTTATCAGTCATATCAGAGCTTTGGTTTTTGGTATGCCACCTTTCCACAGGGTCCTCATGGACCTTTTGAAATATGTTGTGTGTTTTATCATACCAGAAAGGACTTGTTTTTTTGTTTTTTGTTTTTTGAGGGGGAAATAAAGCTACATTACTAACACAAGTAAAAGGGAAAATGCATACTTTTCTTGAAGACCTCTCTGTTACTCATATGGTTATGTCTGAATTTCTTCCTCTACCTTTAATGTGCTTAAATGTTGGTTTTAAATATTGATTTATACCTTTCCACTCTTACCCCTGGTCTGCTCACTTCCCTACCTATTTCCTTCTTGCAAAGCACAATGTACAGGGGTGGGCAAAGTAGGTTCACAGTTGTGAGTACTCGAAACCCAGGGTTTCTTCTTGTATTATTCATCTATTATTGTATTATTTACCATACAAATAACTGTATACCAACTTCTGCCCACCCCTGTATACAATGAGGTCCTTATGTAAGTGTAGGGATTTGAGAGATCTGCATTCTCATATTCATCTCACACATTTGCTCTTAACACAAGCCTGTGCTGCCACCACCCCAACGACTCCTTTTTCCCTGGGCAGCAAAGCAGAATACTGAAACCTTTCTGACCATGAAAATAGCATTGCACTTCTATCGAAACACATGCACCCACACTTCTCCCCACTCTGGCCTGTAATGAACTGGAAAATGAAAAATGTTATATAAATCTAGCCCGTGCTATTTGTTGTTATCATTGTGATGGTTACTTTTCATTATTTCTGTTATTATTTTTATTGATTCCTTTTTACTTCCTCTCCCTTTCAGACACAGATTATGAGTTGGCTTCAGGCCCAACTTACATTCTCATCATTCCCAGTAGGAGGGAAAGAACTCCTCCTTTCGACTCGAAATCTCATAAAGAACAGCCTGGGATTTAGGCTTTAGATTCTGGCTGAGATCCAACTTGAGCCTTTCTTTGAACCAATTCTTCCCACAGTTTTCTGGAACCCTATTGTTTCCTATTAATGGCCCCATAGGTAGCTCTGTACTAAAATTCCTCCACTGAATTTGATTTGTTTGCTTCTTTCTTGCACAGGAAGCTCGATGCCTTCATCTATGATGCAGCAGTGCTAAACTACATGGCTGGCAGAGACGAGGGCTGCAAGCTGGTGACCATCGGCAGTGGGAAGGTCTTTGCTTCCACTGGTTACGGCATTGCCATCCAGAAGGATTCTGGGTGGAAGCGCCAGGTGGACCTTGCCATCCTGCAACTCTTTGGAGATGGTGAGTTAAAAAAGGAAAAGTGCTTTCTTGGCCGCTTCTGATGGCCAGTCCAAAACATCAGCCCTCCTTCCTTCTCCATTCTGCTAATCCCTGCATTTCTGGCATTTCTAGAAAAGCATGTCACAGTATACTATGAGATTTGGAGGGCTGTTTTAGTTTTCTAAGGCTGCCATCACAAAGTACCACAGACTGAGAGGCTTAAGCATCCTATAGTTCTGGAGGCCAGAAGTCCAAGATTGAAGTGTTCAATGATTTCTTCAGAGAGCTGCTAGGGAGAATATGTTCAATGCTTGTTCCCTGGGTTATGGGAGGTTGCTGGCAATCTTTAGCTTTCTGTGGCTGCAACTGCATTATTGCATCTCTGCCTTCAAGTTCAGGTGGCTTCTCCCTATGTGCATGCTTTTCTTTTATATGTATGAGTCTGATTTCCCCCCTTTTAAGGGCACCAATTACATTAGATTAGGAACCCACTCTATTGCAGAATTACCTTATCTTAACTCATTACATCTGCAATGACTCTATTTCCAAGTAAAGTTCACATTCCAAGGTACTGGGGGTTAAGACTTCAACATGTGAATTTAGAGAACACAATTTAACCCATGAATTGTGTGAAAGATGGGACAGAAGATTAAAGTAGTTGATCAAGAAAGTATGTTTCAGAATTGCAGGCTATGATCAAAGTTCCAGGGAATAAGAGAGGCTGATATTAGATGTTCTAAACAATCATCTTACATGTGGCCAAAGTAGATGGAACTTTGGAAAGGTCTCTGCTTTTTTTTTTTTTTTTTAATCCTCACCAGAGGATATTTTTCCATTTATCTTCAGATAGAGTGGGAGGGAGGGAGAAAGAGAGAGAGAAACATTGATGTGAGAGAGACACTCAGATTGGTTGCTTCCTACATGACCCTGACTAGGGCTAAGGACCAAACAGCAACCAAGGCCCTTGACTGGACTTGAACCTGAGACTCTATGGACTGTGAGCCAATGCTCTAACCACTGAAAAAATCAGCCAGGGTAGATTTCTGCTTTTTAAATGCCCAGAGAAAGAGCAGAGAAATCAACGTGTGGCCATCTACTCGCTCTTCCCTCTCTTATCTTGCTCGAAAAGCTGGAAGAGGTAGGTAGCAGACACCATCAGGTATTCCCCAGTGCCATTCTGGCAGCAGCCTGAGCAGCCAACTTGCATTGAGAAAATCTCATCGCCCATTTCATTATAGCATGTCTTCTGCATCCCTTTTCACTTTACTGTCCAAATTACCTCCTCCTCCTTTTAGCTTCACAGAAGCTAATCCAGTTATTGTTGAGCAACTTGACTCTACTTGGTCTCACAGGCCATCAGCCAGGCGGTTCTCTAAATCACATTTGCACAGGCATTGCTATTAGGGGTGAGATAAGAGGCAGAAGACCACAGCTGGGTTTTCAGACTCCAGGTAATGTTGTTTGCTCCACTAGTTAGGAAAATTATAGTTTGATCAAAGAAATGAATAAGAAGTGTTTTGATAAATGTTGGAAAGAGGAGAGTCAATAGCTGTGGTGCTAACCTGACATTTTGGTGTAAGAGGTTCTGTGATTTGAGTATAGCTGTCACTTAGCAGCAGTAGTGGAGCTTTGCCTCTGAGGAACAGCAGCAAAGAGATGATTTGAAAAAGTGACCAATGCTCTAGTTAGATTATGCAAAGTTCAAATTTTTAACCAAACCAGAACTATTGGAACAGGCAATTTCCTTTATGAGATTTTCAGAATTTTGCTCGTCTAGAATTAGATGGCATTCCAGGGCACATGGTTTCTTTCGTTTTTTTTGCCTAGATGTTCTACCTTTCTAAATCCTAGCATCTAGTGAAGTGGATAGAGGTGATTAAAACCTGACATGAATTGAGTTCATCAAAGCTTCCTTAAGCAATGTTAAAAGGAGGCAGGTCTGAATTTGGTGGTTTCATTTTATTCACACTTACTCCCTTTGCTCTTAATGTTTATATTGTCCTCTGAAACAGAAGACCAGTCTGAGCCTCCCTAGGGAATCAGCCAGTCTCTCTGCTGATCTCGGTCTCTCCTGTCACCCAGTCGGCTTTGCACATTTGTTTAAGAGCAATTTTCTGAATCACTTGTTTGATGATGTTATTCCTCACTGTCTAAAAAACAAAGTGTGCCAAGGCTTGGTCTGATACTCAAGCCCTCAACCATCCTGCATCGATCTTTTTTATTCAGCTTCCTTTGCCTACTCGTACTCTATTTAAACTGTTTCCCTAAACAAGCCTTGTTTCCCCACCTTCCTCCCATTGATCCTGCTTTTCTGCCTCCTGGGGTGCCTTTCATACAATATACATTAAAATTCACCATGCCCACCTCCAAGTCTTACCTCCCTCATGAACACCTACTGGCCACCTACCCACAGAAATACTCTCACTAATCTGAACTCTTGTTACCTACATATAGCTTATGATATTGACTATTCATACACTAACTTACACTAGATAGATAATGGAGAGCAGAGTTAATGTCTGATATCTTTGTATTATCTGCAGTACCATCATTAAGTTTTCAACAAGTATTCAATGAATACTTGTTGAATACATTGAAGAATATATATATATATTAATATATATGGTATTAGTAAAATTACTGTTAACTTTTTCTATTAATTTTCTTCTTTATGTCTCCCTGTCTCTTTCTCTCTTCACTTATTCTTTCTGCCCCGTTTCCAGGGGAGATGGAGGAGCTGGAAGCTCTCTGGCTCACTGGAATTTGCCACAATGAGAAGAATGAGGTCATGAGCAGCCAGCTGGACATTGATAACATGGCAGGAGTCTTCTACATGTTGGGGGCAGCCATGGCTCTCAGCCTTATCACCTTCATCTGTGAACACCTTTTCTATTGGCAGTTCCGGCACTGCTTTATGGGTGTCTGTTCCGGCAAGCCTGGCATGGTCTTCTCCATCAGCAGAGTAAGTGGACTGATTTAGGTGCCCGGAGCCTGTAACAGACAGCTTAGTCTAGCACTGTGCAAAGCAGAGAGACCCAGGAGGACACTAACTCCAGCCTATGCTGCTAAAGCAAAAAACCGCCATCACGTATGTTTCCCCAGGGGGTTGCCTGATATAATTTCAAGTGGCTCAAAAAACAGGTGATGCTACTCCCCTCCCCCCACCACACTTCAAGAAACAGCTTTCTGTGTGAAGTGTGGGCATTTTTTTCTCAATAAGAACTGACAGATCTATCAAAATAAAAAATTTGGCTTTTTACCAAATGCTTTTCATCCCCATTTAGTTAATTCTGTATAACCTTTAATAATCATTAGTTCTTTTAAAAATTATATTTCTATTTAGATAGAGAAATGTAATAGGTCTCTCTTATTCGAATATACAAAGGTGTATTGTTGTACTGAGCTGTGGTGAATTAAAGAACTTAACCTTCAGAAGTAAGTCCTGACCCATAAGAGATTTACATTCCAGTAACTTCCTTAACTGGAGAAAAGTATAACTCTGAAGCTGTTCTTTATTTAGGCTTCCTCTAGGTTTCTAGTCCAAACTGAGGATTTATAACAGTTTTGAATATGAACAGAAGGCCACAGGGAAGAGTAAGAAAAAGAGGAGGAGGGATTCTTTTGATTTTATTAATAAAGTTATGGAACTCATTCATAAGAGCTGAACTCAAATGCCCTTTTAGAATAGAGACTGGATTTCAGATATGACCAACTTGGGCTCAAATAGAGTTATATAAAAAAAAATGGATTTCTCATTAAATTGCTCCATCTTTTGATCATTTTCCAGTAGTATTTTAGTGATAGAGAACCATTTTCTCTCAGCTGTTAGTTGATTCAGGCTATTCAGTAACATGGGAGCGGGAGGATGGAATTATGGTCCGTGAGTCATGTTTCCTTGTGTGGCCCTTCCCTAAGGTCTTAGATAGGGTGATGGCAGAAACACTGGGAGCTGCTAACCTAGAATAGAAATCCCATTGATAGCCCTTCTACATAATCAATGCCTCTGTCCAGGAAAAATGCTTGGCATTTTCTCCTGGCCACAATTAAGAAGGGTTAGAAAGGAGGCCTGAGGAAGAAAGGAGAGTAACCTTACCTTGAAGATCTATCTTGCCGTGTCCTCTGGGACAGTAAGGCTCACCTCATCTAAACCTTTCTTCTTTGCTATTTAGCTGCTATTCTCCTTCCTAACCTTCTCTCCTCTCATCCCTATCCTTTGGGACAACTTCCTTTTTAAAATGAATCCCCTTCTTTTAAAGACACAATTCAAACAACCTCCTCTTCAAATACCTTCCCTTGCCAGGGAGGAAAGTTCCAAATTTGTCCAACTTTCCAGGCAGGGAGCAAGATATTAGCAGGAGGTTGGCTTGACTTTTAGACTTGAACTCAACCCATTCCCTGTCCTAGGTGGTGTTCTTTAAGACTCTGTACACAGGGAGTTCTCAATCAATACTAATTTACTAAGATATTAATTATTTATGATAAGATTGAGTCAGAAAGTATAAGAAGAAAACTGGGAGCTAAAGAGAGAATAGATGAGAGAATTCGACAAGGAAATTACTTATTCCTATTTAGTACCAGATATCTGTCCCAATTCTTCCCTCCCGTGGTGTAGGGCACAGCAGGAGAAAAATCTGTTTTTGACCCTAGGGCTCCCTAATTCTCTCTGTGAATTTGCTTCATGCTTGGCCTAAGAAGAGAACTGCTCAGCTGTTATTTGGTGATCAAAATTCTAAAAGCTGCTCAAAATTTGTCAGAGCTGGAAAAGAGTGGCAATTGTGAGCTAGGAGCTCCCCTGTGCTTTGCCGCCAGCCAAGCCTGGTCAGCCCCGGAAGGGCAGGCTCGACATCTGCAGAGGATGGCAATTGATTTCCAGGACGCTGACAATATTTTTTTTTGCTATTGGCTGATACCACGGCATCATCTTTAAGATGCAAAAATCTGGGCGTAAAAAGGAAAATTAGTAAAAGTCAATGAGAGAGTCAAGACAAAGATGTCATGCCTCATGATTTTATTTTATTTTCTCAAGTTATGTGGTGTAGTCATGTGTCCTTTTTGAGCCACTACCTTAGCTCATGATATGAGACTTCTAAATGCAGGGGGATAAATCGCGCAAGCTTCTTGTCACACCTTTTTATGCGTATATAAGACTTTCGCGTTTTTCCTGACTTTTCTTACCATCAGGCAATGAGTAGTGGGGGCAGGGAGAATTCTTTATAGTCATTTTTTAGCCTCACTGGAGACCTAATCCGTCCCATCCTATTCTCCAGGGTATCTACAGCTGCATCCATGGAGTGGCCATCGAGGAGCGCCAATCCGTGATGAACTCCCCCACCGCGACCATGAACAACACCCACTCCAACATCCTGCGCCTGCTCCGCACCGCCAAGAACATGGCCAACCTGTCCGGCGTGAACGGCTCCCCGCAGAGCGCCCTGGACTTCATCCGCCGCGAGTCGTCGGTCTACGACATCTCGGAGCACCGCCGCAGCTTCACGCATTCCGACTGCAAGTCCTACAACAACCCTCCCTGCGAAGAGAACCTCTTCAGCGACTACATCAGCGAGGTGGAGAGAACTTTTGGGAACCTGCAGCTGAAGGACAGCAACGTGTACCAAGACCACTACCACCACCACCACCGGCCTCACAGCATTGGCAGCACCAGCTCCATCGACGGGCTCTACGACTGTGACAACCCCCCCTTCACCTCCCAGCCCAGGTCCATCAGCAAGAAGCCCCTGGACATCGGCCTCCCCTCCTCCAAGCACAGCCAGCTGAGTGACCTGTACGGCAAGTTCTCCTTCAAGAGTGACCGCTACGGGGGCCACGACGACTTGATCCGCTCGGACGTGTCCGACATCTCCACGCACACCGTCACCTACGGGAACATCGAGGGCAACGCGGCCAAGAGGCGCAAGCAGCAGTACAAGGACAGCCTGAAGAAGCGGCCGGCCTCGGCCAAGTCCCGGCGCGAGTTCGACGAGATCGAGCTGGCCTACCGGCGCCGGCCGCCCCGCTCGCCGGACCACAAGCGCTACTTCAGGGACAAGGAGGGGCTGCGGGACTTCTACCTGGACCAGTTCCGCACGAAGGAGAACTCGCCGCACTGGGAGCACGTGGACCTGACCGACATCTACAAGGAGCGCAGCGACTCGGTCAGCGGAGGAGGGCCCTGTACCAACAGGTCTCACCTCAAGCACGGGTCGGGGGACAAACACGGCGTGGTCGGCGGGGTGCCCGCACCTTGGGAGAAGAACCTGACCAACGTGGAGTGGGAGGACCGCTCCGGGGGCAACTTCTGCCGCAGCTGCCCCTCCAAGCTGCACAACTACTCCGCGTCGGTGGCAGGGCAGAACTCGGGCCGGCAGGCGTGCATCCGGTGCGAGGCGTGCAAGAAAGCGGGGAACCTGTACGACATCAGCGAGGACAACTCCCTGCAGGAGCTGGACCAGCCGGCTGCCCCGGTGGCGGTGACGTCCAACGCCGCCGCCACCAAGTACCCCCAGAGCCCGACCAACTCCAAAGCCCAGAAGAAGAACCGAAACAAGCTCCGCCGGCAGCACTCCTACGACACCTTCGTGGACCTGCAGAAGGAAGAAGCCGCCTTGGCCCCGCGCAGCGTGAGCCTGAAAGACAAGGGCCGGTTCGTGGATGGGAGTCCCTACGCCCACATGTTTGAGATGCCAGCTGGTGAGAGCACCTTTGCCAACAACAAGTCCTCAGTGCCCGCTGCCGGACACCACCACCACAACAACCCCGGCAGCGGCTACATGCTCAGCAAGTCGCTCTACCCTGACCGGGTCACGCAAAACCCTTTCATCCCCACTTTCGGGGATGACCAGTGCTTGCTCCATGGCAGCAAATCCTACTTCTTCAGGCAGCCCTCGGTGCCAGGGGCGCCGAAAGCCAGGCCGGACTTCCGCGCCCTTGTCACCAACAAGCCAGTGGTCTCGGCCCTCCATGGGGCTGTGCCAGGCCGTTTCTCGAAAGACATCTGTATAGGGAACCAGTCCAACCCCTGTGTGCCTAACAACAAAAACCCCAGGGCTTTCAATGGCTCCAGCAATGGTCATGTTTATGAGAAACTTTCTAGTATTGAGTCTGATGTCTGAGTGAGGGAAGAGAGAGGTGAAGGTTGGTATGGGAGGGTAGGGCTGTGGGTGTGCGGTGCGCATGTCACGGAGGGTGATGGGGGGTGAACTTGGTTCCCATTTGCTCCTTTCTTGTTGTTTTAATTTATTTATGGGATCCTGGAGTTCTGATTCCTTTGGAGGGCAACCCTAGTGACCAGCACCATCTCGCCTCCCTTTCCAGTTTGCTCCTCCGTCCCCCATCTGTCAGTCATTCCTGTTCCCGCGAGAGGATGCAGTGGGCTCGCTCAGCATGGGAGGCCAAAGTGGAGAAAGGAAGTGGCTGCTTGTGAGCTTCCTACTAGCGTGGAAGGACTCTGTCACCCACTTTGAGTGAAGCAAGGAGAAGCAAAAAGAGTCCATGAAAGCACAGGATAGCTCTTCCCAAACCCATCTTTATGTTTAAGTGAGGCAGCGGAAGCGTTCAGACAGGACCACTTAGCACACCTGCCTGCGAATGAAGAGAAGCTTTTACTAACTTCTTGTTGCTTTGATGGCATCTGTTTAGGGATCATGTGCCAAGGAGAGGGGGGGGGCGGGGCGGGGCAGGCCATGTGTGTTGGTATATAAGCCAAAAAAAGTGTGCTTCAGTTCCATGAGACTCATTAGTGGTAAACAAATGGTCACAGGTAGATGATGGAAAGTGCATCATAGCAATCTTCCATGGTGCCTTAGAGGCAAGAGAGGATGGATGTGTGTGCATGTGTGTCCACATACACTTGCACACGAGTAATCTATACACACATGTGGTCAAGGTTGCCTATAAATGTAGAGAAGACAACCTTGACTCATGTTTCTTTCAACATTCTTCAGCAGTGTGCTTGTTTTGGCTTATATACAAACAGAGATGGTCATATGTTACCTGAATTTTGGCTGTCTCACCCCTTTACCCTTCCTGAAGGATGAGAATGGAAGTTCTTGACAGAGAAGATTCTGTGGTCTAGACAAGAAGGTGGTGAACAAACCTACAAGAGCAAGGTACAAAGAAAGTTCTCCAGCTGCCAATATTTTCAACTGGTTCTGGCCAAGAACTTTCCAGGAAGGCTCAAGGGAAAATGAAGTAGCCATGATCCTTTTGCCTACACTAGAGAGCAAAAAATTCTAAAACTCTGTTGAGTTTTGGACCCTCAGCTGGTCAGGGTTTGGGGAGGAGCTAAGTAAGGCTTTGAAAAATAGGGGAGTCCTTTGTGGTAGGATAAGTGAGAGAGGGGGATGTTTTCAATGCTTTGATCCCTTCTTACTTAACCTGGAGCTAGGAAAGCAGGCTTGTTCCCTCAGAATCTATCACAGCTGATAGGGAACAGACAGGTAAGAGGAATTAGCTTGCTCATGAGTACAGCTCAGGAGGCATGGAGGGAAGGGAAGAGATTTGGAAGTGGGAGGGGAGGGGCACACCCCCACTACCCCATTGGGTTTGGTTCCCTGAGAATGTGACATTGAGCCCAGTGTGAACACTCTTGGTAGAAGCCTTCCTGCAGCACCTCCTTTTTCTCCCAGAGGGTACCATTCAAGAATAAAATATATACATATAGGAAAAAACTCCAGGAATGAGGGTACTGGCAGATGCGATGCCCCTTTCACTAAAAGTTGGAAACTTGAGAAGGGAAATGAATATCTGTCACTGCCAGTCCTGAAACTATGGGTCAGTTCCACTGTCCTGCCGCCCTCCCCTTACACAGGTGGCAGCCACAGAGCCCGGGTCTATTTGGAAGCTTTACTGCAGGACCTCCATGTTGCACACAGGACACATAAACCAGAAAGGTGCTCATCCTCCTCTGGAAGGAAGCTGCCATGTCTCTTCAAGTCACACCCTCTAGGGCTGCTCTTTGCCTTCTGTTTGCCCTGACTCACTACCCTTCCTCATTCCCCGCCCTCGACTGCTGTCCCCACCCTCCTCATTGATTTTTACCTCAATATCTTTCATTTTAAAGCCAACTGAAGGCCTTGTAAAGCTTTGTTTTCTTTCTAAAATGAACCTGGGGGCAAGGGGCTGAACCTCTCACGAATTTGGAGAGAGGAGCACGGAGTGCTTTACTTTAGATTCAAGGAAAGACTTTGAGAGAGAGGACAGAGGGTGTGAGGCGTCTCCAGGAGGAAGAAGGAGATGGGCCATATAAACATTGCTTCACCCTGACTCTCCGAGGTCAGGGGCTCCTCCCTTACTCTTCCTCTTACCTCACCCCTTTCAAATAAAAAAACCAAACCAACTAACCTAGCGAACAGCAATCTAGAACAAAGGGGGCTCTGTTGGTCTCCACTGGTGACAGAAATCAAGATGGTGTTTATTTCATATGTAAATATTTTGTTTTCTAATTAATTTTGTATAGATAAAGTGTTCTCTTGTGAGTATTCAGGGTGTTGGGCTGGAGGGAGTGGGGTGGGGATGGGAATGAAGGGGGAAAAGTGTTCTGTTATGGGTTTTAATTTTCCACTGGGGAGATTGTTTTGTATGGCTTTTGCTTCAGGGTGTCTGGAAAAAGGTGGAAGTGACTGGCGGCCACTGTGGTGAAACAGCAGGGAAAGTAATGTGTATCCATGCTTCCTCACCTCACCGCTCTTATTGGTCTATGAGAAGTGTTCATGCCCATCGGCCTGGACTTACTTAGCACAGGGTCCAAATGGCTCTAAGCAAACCCCAAGTCCAGCTCCTATCTTCTAGGTGGACTATAGATTACCCAGCATCCCATGCAAAGTCAAGCTGGTGGCACCCATTTTTCCCTATCAGCACCTAGGGTAGGAAAGATTCTCAAGAGGGTTTAAACCAGAATTGAGGTCAAGTTAACATGTCCCTCCTGGTGTGGCTGAGAGATTTCAGGAAGCTCAGTCCTAAGGAATATCCCAGCAGCTCCCTCTGATGTTTCAAACCACCTCAGTCACTCAGTCTTCTTCCTAGTACTGAGGCACCAACCCTGTTGCTGCCCCCTCCCTCCCTGCAGTACAGAGGAATCAGTACTGCAAGCACACCTGGAAAATCCCCACTTGGTCTACTTTTTGAAACGTGGTATCTGGTTACAGGGAGGTAGCACTGGATGTGTGTCTTACAAATTCACATAGTTTTCTGAAAAGATGACCAAATCTGCTCAAAACTCAGTGGCCACACCATTCTCTTAGCTTGCAAAAGTTGGTTTTAGAGGTAGAGGAACAGGTATGTAAGGGATGGTGCCAACAGTGACTATATGTGCCTGTCCTCATTTCTGCCATCAAGAAGGGGCTGTTTGCCTTAAGCCAGGTATACTTAACCTGACCTTGGGTTATCCAGGCAAATAGGATTTCTTTCACTGGACTGTTGGCTTTGTGAATGGCGGCCACCTCTCTCTCTCTTTACAGGATAAAATTTCCAAATCCATTTACCCGTGATATTACATTACATTTTTTTCCTATCTTCCATCACCAAAGCTGTCAGCTGAGTAATTTTATTTTCCTAAACCCCTTCTCTGGCCCCCGTTGGTCACCTCACTTCAACTGGATGTTTGAATTGGGACCAAATAAGATAATCATGGCCTGCTCAAGAAAGCATAAAGAAAGGACGGCTGAGCATTGTTAAGTTCTAGGTGTTACTTCATTCCAAAATAACAAACCAGGAAAATGCATGAGGATGAATTCAGCAGTAAGCCCCATCTGTTCCACAGATGGACAGAGACCCAATCTATTCAAAACTGTGAGATTCCACAGACACCCTCAAGAGCGACGGTTGTTCCAATTTTCTTTGGAGACATGCTTTCCATCTTTGTGTCCTCTATCATTTCTTTCTACTATGGAGGTGGGTTGGCGGGTGTGGTCCTATATCACTCCTTTCAGTGGGATGCTTAAATCTCTGCATTTCTACTGGCCTCAGATAATCTGACCCTTGAATTTGCCTGAGTCAGGAATGTGCACACCCTTCAGAGTGAAGCATGTATAGTGGATCTTGTAATTTCAAAATATGTCATTGTATATTCTCAGCCAGAATGCGGGAAACATCCTTGATGTGGATTCACCTGTGCTGGTCACCGTGTTGTGATTGGGGGAGAAAATCCCAAATGATTCCATTAAATGTTGGTGGTGTCAGTAGTGCCAAAACGCATGTGTAATGTGGTAAAATAGGAGTCATCTATAATTAAGTGAATATCACCTGCCCAGTCTCCCGTGGCCATCTAAAGTTGCCCAAGGGGGTAATTCTCTGCATGAGAGGAGAACTGTGTAGCCAAAACTGCAGTGTGCTGGTCACCTGCACATCTCATTTAAGAACTAGAGTTTCTTTGGGTTTTTTGTTTGGTTGGTTAGTTGGTTGGTTTAGTTAGTTGAAGATTTATGGACAGAATAACCAGAAGGTTTGGGCAGTAGCCTTTGGAAAAAGCTATTTCAGAACTCACGTTATTCTTTTAATCCCCATCTCTCTCTCTAAAAAAAAAATAACCCTGTCATTGCTTGACACCTTGTATGTGTCTGCTTGGTGTATTAGGAATGATTTAGATGTGTGCATAAGTAATGCAACTGCAGTGCTATTGATGAATGCATTAGGCGTTTCCAGGTATTGTGGCCATAAATTATGTGCTCTCTGAGCCCAAAGCCATATAAGAAATGTGTGTTCAGTAGACTGCCAAATACTGTGGTAGAGCGTTTTCTTTCTTCACTTGAGTGTCAGAGACTCCTTTCTCCCTAAGGAACTCTTTATGGATGAGAAGTGGCTAAGGGTGGACAGTGATGCTGGAATGAGTCTGGCCTTACAAATGGTATATGGTCCATGGTGTGATTTCAGAGATCCTCAGAAGACTGTCCCTTTTCATTCCCCATCCCTCACCAACTACTGGCTTCCCACACAGTTTTACTCCTTTAGCACTGAGCTGCTCATCTGTCATTTAAACGAACCCAGAAAGGGTGATATATTAAGCCATATTAGGGATTTATACACTGAAACACCTAGTGTACATTAGGTTTCTCATTTATTTTCCTGGGACTAAAGTAATGATACAGGAGAAGACAGAGAGAGCAAAGAACACTAAGAGTAAAAGAATTGAGAGTAAAGATAACAGGTCCTAGAATACAAAGACATTTAAACCATCTCTTCCTCCACCTGCTTTTAGGTAAAGTTCATGTGACATGGGAATAGGACTCCTAACTAGGAATTATTTTCCATAAGCAGTCACATGAATATGTAGTTTATGAATTTCTAAATTCTGTACCTTATAGGGTGGGTTAAGGACTATGACTTTTTCAATAGAAAAATGAAGACTGATGCTTTTCCTTCATTACAGGTTACTGAGTGGGCAGCTAGAAAAATCAATTGAATTAATGTTATGATAATAAAAAGTTACTGTAATTATCTGTTCTCTGCTCCAGTTCAATTATTCTTCCAATTTAGCCGAGTTGTTCTATATATTATACTTTCTTACCTCCATAGGGGGTACCCAATGATCCCAACACACACTCAACTAACTGTTAAGGAGCTGCTGGACTACCAGGTGCTACTTAACCAGTGGGCAATTATTTCTAGACCTACTAGGTATTTGAGACATCGCTAAAATGTAGATTTGTCATTCTGAGAACTTCTAATAGTGATCTAGATGGAGGATTCCATTCTAGTCTGGGGATTCCAGTGTTATATAACATCACATGATACCAGAATACATCCCACTTCCATCTCTTTCCAACCACAGCAGCTCAGTCGTGCACTATGTGTTCTATGACTTCAAGCATATAGACCTATCTGTTCTCATGATCATCCCTGCCCCCCAAAAAACCTCAAGTGAAAGCCAGTGCTATTTCCATGCATTGCAGAGTGACGTGTGGGGTTTCTAATTTACAATATTGAAGCAAGGAAAAAGAATTGTGCCCAAAGAGTGACGGGTTAGGATAGCAGCACTGGAATAAGTGGAGTAAGTTAGAAATTGCTCACACTTCTTTGCTAGTGTGGCCATTTATGTCCATCTCAGACTCATCACAGCGAGTTTCTGGTACCGCCCTGTGCTTTAACACATACTGGCTGGTATGAGTTGGAGGGAGAGGACTCCTAATGAGAAATGAAGGTGGAGAGCAGAGTGGATAAGTAGAATTTCCCATAGCCTTGAGACTGGTGGTAGAATCTGTGTTTTGGCAGAGGTAAAAGAAATGGAGCTCAGTCTAAGAGTTAGGGTACAATTAAAAGCACAACACTAAGCCCACTATAAAACTATTAAAGATTTGGCCTCCACACTTTAAATCTGAACTCTCTTCATTTGTAATTATTTTAGCATTGTAATTTAGGGGGTGGAGCTGATTCCAGTACTATGCAGGATAAAAAAATAGAAGTTCTCTAACATAGTTAAATATGTTAGTTCAATCAAACCAATGTCTATTGAGTACATACTGTGTCCCTGGGCTGGTGCTGTGAAGAATATAAGAGATTTTAAAATAGAGTATATTATATATCAATACAAAAGTATAAAATATTTAAATGTATGTAGTATGTAGTGTAAATAGGTGTGCATAAATTAGTATATTTATCCATGCAGGTTTAATTTTTTTCTGGTTTCAGGGTGTGCATCAAAGATATTATTCATTATATCATTTTTTAAAACACTGCAGATTCAGCTCTCCTCCTCATAGCCCGGATCTCTTCTTCTGGGAATTATTCCATCTCCCAGAAGTAAAACTCTGAAATTCCCTTTCCGGCCACCTTGTACTTTCTGTATCTTATGCGCCTTCTTTCAAGCTCCCTCTGTTGTTTTGGTCCACAAACCCCTCTGACTTCATGTGCTTCCCTCTTTGGTCTGACCCCATGTCCACCCATGTCAGCAGGACTCTTACTGTCAACCTCTTCTTCTTGCCTTCCATTTCCAAAGTCTTAAACTGATGCCGAACAGCACAAGTTTGACCCATTCAGTCTCACCTGAACCCTACCCAGCTTGCACATCTTATTCCATGTCACATTCTCCAAGTGTTTGTAACACTTATTTTTCATTTTTCCTTTCATTTTATCTACTCTTTTACAACAGGCAATCTTTCTTACCATGCTACTAAGAAAAAATATTTGATTTATGATTTCTCATGTAACCTCTCCTCTCTGCTTTAAATTTCTTCTCTCCTCATTCATCTTTTCCGTCCTACCGCCCTGTCTCTGGAACCCCCCACCCTTACCTCTTCTGAGGTCCGCTCCAGCCAATAGTCCTTCTGTCTGTTTCATCTTTAATCTCTTCCACATGTCTGCCTAGCAGCATCTCTCAAAACAAATCTTATACTAATCTTGAAAAACAAATCTTCTCTCAGTTCAATTAGACTCTTGAACTCATGTCCTATCTCCATTTTTTTTCCACTTCCAAACTTCTCAAAAAGGTAGTATTCCTTTTTTTACTTCCTCCTCTCAGTGCTCATCTAACTTTTTAAATTGGGCTACAGCCTACCACTCTACTATCCTGAAAGTACTTTACAGCAGTATTTCAATGAACTTCCAACTGCCCGCACCCACTCCCCCCCCCTTTTTGTTTTTTGTTTTTTGCTCTTCAGCCTCATGGAGATTAACTTACCATTGGGAAGCAGCCTATTCTGGTTTTCATCCTAGCCCTCTGGCTCTCTCTCTCTCTGCCCTCTTTTGGCTTCTGCTCTTCCTCCTGTTTCCCCAGCACTGACCTGCGATGCTGTTTGGAGCCTGACGCTCATCTCCTCCCCATCTCCATGCTTCTTTAGCAACATCTCTGTCCTCCACGGCTTTGACAATTCTTTGAATGAGGATACATTCTAAATCTTCAGCCACCTTACGTTGGTTGGGGGAGATGGTCTTGGAATTTGACTCACTATGAAGCTAGATGTCCAGAAGGTGGTTGGAAATGTGTGCATTCAGCTGAAATGAGAAATGGGATCTAGGAGTGAAGATTGGGAATCCATCCTCATTCAAAAAGTAAGATATCTGTCTCTTAACCTTCCACTTCTGACTTTACTTAAACTGCTCCAAATTCTCTCCTCTCTATGTCCCATCTGACTCCCTCCTTACATCTCTCTATACACGAATCTTCAAACAGTAAATGGGCTACCATGTTCACCTTCTTTCATCTCTTATCCAGGAAGAAAACCTAAGCACTCTTTAAATGACTGTAACACTTTAACTGTCTCTCTCTAATAGCGACTATCACAGGCCATCTTAATTTATAGTTATGTGGTTATATATCTCATCTCCCTTTCTAGATTATGAGCAACCTGTGGTCAGGGGTTATATATTTACTCATCTGTTTATCTCCTCAGCATCTACCAGTGCATCTTATATATGGAAGGTACTAGTAATTATTATTATTATTATTGATATTATTATAAATTATAATTGAAAAGGAGTCACTTTGTTGTGCCCTCAGGATAGTTGATCTGCAGTAGAATCTAAGGATGAGTCTCTTCAAATTCACCTCTCTCTTTCTGCACCTACCTGCACTATAGCAATATATTACATGCCCACGTTTTCATGTTACTTATTATTTCAAATGGGAATTTGGATTTTTCTAAGTTGTGCTTTGTCCTTTGAAGTTATTCTGTGACTGTCTCACGGTTAGTAAAGTGTACTTGGAACACATGTACTCAAACAAAGTAAGTGACAGAGGGAGAGACCATGGAGGATATTGATTAAATGTTAGGTATCAAGACGGTTTTAGAGGCTTGGAGAGGAGCTTGTCTCCAGACAATTCACTACCTGAACTGAGTCTCTAACAACCAGACCTGTGCTGGGATTACACTCTCTTTGATCCAATCTGTAGCTTTCTTTTTTTTTTTTAACACTTACAGTACTAGGAGGACCTTGCACAATTCAGGCTCACTAGTCACACATATGGGCCCTGCATGATGGTCTAATAGGAGCCATGTATGATGCTGCATGCTTGGCACTTTCCACATCTGTATCTGTCTAGTCCAGACTGGGAAACTGTTTGTGCTGCTCATGACCTTTTCTTGATGATATTCCTTTTCTGTGGAGTCTTACCCTTTCTGAGGCTTTGTCCATAGGGCAACTTCTCCAAAGGGAGAATGAGAGTTGCAGTAATGAGTGTTTTGTTTCAGATCTGTATATTTCAAATGAAAACAGGTTAGGATTTGAATGAGCTGGCTCAGGATTCTAGTCTCTGAAGTACTCATTTCTCTCTAAATGTGAAGGGATTCATTACACTGGGGGAGACAGCATCTCTCTGACCTTATGGCCTTCCTGTCCCTTTGTTCTCTGAGCCCTGTTCAGCCTTCCCCACCCCTTGATATTCCTCTTAGCAACCTGTCCTGTTCCTTCTAGTCAGTGTCAGTCTGTTTGTCCCCTAAAAATCTCTTGGAGCTGGTACTGTCCTCTCACTACTGCTGGTAACTGAGAATGTTCCCTTCCGGCCACCTTCCTCTTAACCCTCACTAAGTCACTGACTGCCAGTTACCGTCCAGTCGGAGGCATCTTCTGCTGGAACTCAAATAAGTAACATGCAGTGACAAGTCTCTTCTTAGAAAAAGTAAATGAAGTCTAATCTTCACTAAGACAGGAGGAGGGTAGAGGAATTATTATTGGCAAGATAGCACAAAATGTGACAACTTTGAGACACCGCAATGAAAATTAAAATGTAAATCTAGAGGGAGAATTTTTCTTCTCAAAAGTCCTGTGGGGTCTAGATAGTTCTGCTTCTGGGGAAAGTTGGCATGTGAGAGCAAATCTAGCTTGTTGTATAGAGAAATATATATGAAACAGTCTGATAATAGCTGGTGGAAGGGTAAGAAGGCAGCCGTCCTCATGAGGACATTCATGAATCTCTTTGGGAACGATGAAATGAGGAGGATTTTGGAAATTTGGGATATATTCTGAAGGCAGTTTTATCCGTGAGGTGTGCATGTGAATTTTCTGCCTGTAAATACCTGTAGATGTTGAGGGATGACAGGAAGAATGAAAAAGTCTAGAAGTCCACAATGGAGCACCCCTTCATGTCATAAGTACAGCCAGGAGCCTTCACCTGAGTCTTTTGGTTCCCACCTGGTTGCTGGATTGGAGGATAACTTCGGGAAAAGCAAGACCCAGAGCTGATGCCCGGTTCTTTAGTCACTCCTGAAGAGCAAAAGTTCACCCGAAACTTGGAACTCATTTCCTGGGTATACTTGGGCTGAGGATAGAATTGTACCTATTGTTCTCCATTTTCACTTTAACTTGAGATGCATCAGGAGGAAAAATAAGAAATTTTTAATAAATGAAAAATCACTTCCTGAAGGCCACCTTCATGCCCATAGGTGAGCTGGAGGTTGTTTGATCAATGCCAAAAATACCAGGGACGGTAACAGCTGTCCAAGGCAGTGTCAGGAAAGCAGAAGCCACATCAGAGCTGCCTTCAGCTAAAACTGTGCCCACCTGGGAATAACGGAGGACCCTGCATCCGACCACATCTATGAGGTTCTGAGTGTCCTTTGGGAGTCAGGACATGTCAGCCCTGAGCCAGTGTTCAGGCCATGCCCTTTGAATACAGTACCAGAGAGCTCCTGACCATCACCCTGGGCAGAGAGGGAGTGAGTCGTCCACTGCCTCTACCCACAGACTCTAAGCCACCAAGCCATGACTCCGTCTGTCCTCCTTGCATTAAGAAGACTCACAGTCTCAGAGCTTAAATGGCAGTGCAGCGTCGGGGGTGTGGCCACTGGAAGACGGATGTGCTGGGCTGCCTGCTTCTCTCTGATACAGATATTAGCTGTTTCCAGAGGGAGCAATTATAAAAAATATGCCTACCTGAAACCTGGGTCATATTCAGAACAGTTTGTGTGGCTAACTCCCAATGTCATTGCCACATTTTAACTGTAACTGATCATTTTCTTTTGAAATCAAGGGCTATTTTAATGCTCCCTTTGGCTGTGACATAAGAACCATCTTCAAACCAGATACTAGGCCGTTACACTGTCTCTCCTGGAGTTGTGCTCTCAGTGACTTATAAATTGCTTCCACAAACTCACCGAAAAGCACAATTGTACCTAATTTGATCTCTTTGCCATGAGCTGCCTCATGTTTGTGCATCTCCCCAACACACGCTCACACACACACACACACACGCCTAACAAATAGATCCCAAATTGCCAATTTCAGTCACTTTATGGAGGAACAGGGATACATTCTCGGTAGATAAAAGTGTTCATTTAGAACTGGGTGGATGTATTATAGTTTATTGAGTCAGTCTTTTCGCTTTTGCTCTGCCTTGCCT
The DNA here is from genome assembly GCF_014108415.1 of Molossus molossus. Lineage (NCBI taxonomy): Eukaryota > Metazoa > Chordata > Mammalia > Chiroptera > Molossidae > Molossus > Molossus molossus. Next base: position 26,107,950 of record NW_023425345.1, on the reverse strand, counting down.
GTGGATCACTGACACCTCCAGGTTTATGTGACGGCAGCATTTTCTTTGTTTGTGATCAACCAACCTAGTTGTCTTGCCCAGTGTCCCTGTTTTACTCTGATATCTGTGTGGTCTTCTGATGTCCTATTAATGGATCTGTATTAGGAGGATGGAGAAGAAGAATCCAGTCTTCCCAAAGACACACAGTCCCCTTGCTTAGATATGTGCTCACATCTCTTCTTGACAACCATAGCAAGGGTGGAGAGGTCTGTCCTCGGTGGGGTGGGAATGGCGATGGGTGCTTTGGGTGATGCAGTAGTTTTTCTTTTCCCAGGCTCAGGAGCAGAATCAAGACTTTACATCAGCAGGAAGCAAGGAGGTTAGAGAAGCATCCAGGTAGAACTCTTACTGATAAAAACATAAAATAGTCAAAATATCCTTTCTTGGATGTGAATACAATTAGATGTCAACCAGGGCATTTACAGCTGTGTCTTCCCTCATTCACTTGTCATCTCTTGTCTTCTCTTATTACTGTTTCTCAGTTTAGGAATCTTGAGCTATTCTATGTCATGAGTCAGCTTCAAGCAGCTCGCCCTCAAAAGATACCTCCCCCTCCACACACGCACGCCGTCAGCAAGAGAAGCTGACAGAGCACAGAGCTTGAACACGTGCATGGTATTTAATGTTTCTAAACCAGAGCCCAACAAGCCTGGTAGAGTCAGCACTCCTGTATTTTAATCACCAAGGACAGAGCCTGCTGTGCCAAACTGGGTGCTTGGGATCCCAGAAAAGAGAACGACATTGTTACTGATTGCTCCCGAGACTCCAGACACTTTCAGTGATCAGGAAAGTTACACTGGTTATTTCTTAGTAGCAGGCACAAGAAATGGACCACATTTTCTACGCCCCAAAAAAGGGATAGAAAACTTTTTGTAATAGAAGTTGAAGGCTGAAGAACAAAAGTGTTTTGAGGAGTCATTCCTTGAACAGTTTGAGCTTAATTCCCATGTCAAAGGCCCTTAGCTATGTGGCAGTTTGTAGCCTGACTCTGCCGCTCCTCCTTGGAGAAAGATGGGTTTTCTAAGATCACCAGCTGCCCAGTTAGGCCTCCACCACCTAATTTAACCTGTGGTACAATCTGAGTAAATTAAAGACATTGGTATGTGGATGTGGAATAATTTACCATAACCACCAAATGGCCTCCTTTGGCAGAGAAATATGATCATATTTTAATTTTACATACAAAAAAGTTGGAGCACAGCAAAATTTGATGATTATGTAGGTTATTCTTGGCAGGTTTTATAGGAAATTCTTGGCAGAACCAAAATTTGTCTGAATTTTCAACTCTCAGCCTAGCCCAATGAGGAATGGTGCCTGAATTGTCCACCCCACACTAAGTGTTCAGCATCTAACAGTGGAGAAAAATCCTGAAAATGGGCCGATATATCCAAATCTTTCCCATGGAAATGTGTCTTCTTCACAGACACACACACACACACACACACACACACACATCTACAAAAACAAGTCAATAAGAACAAAAGAGCTTTGAAAACCAGAAGAAGTAGAAAAGTTTCTGTAATAAAGAAAAGTTGAAGGCTGAATATACATAAATGTTTTTGAATTTTATAGGGTAAGACTGTGAAAAATTTTTTACCATTAAAAATTTTTTGTAGCATGTAACACACACAAATTAAAGCTCAAGGAAAACTAAGACAGAGGATTTCTTCCAGAGTGTTACGTGGGGAAGGGAGCCTTCACAAATGTGTGCAAAGGAAGTCCTGATACTCTGCAGGTGTCAGTAATTTTGGTCAGCCCACAGTGAGGAGGGTCACCTCCAGGGAGTGTCCCCAGATTCATCTTTTCCTGCATAATTGAGTCAAGTTCAAACATGGCAAGTTGAGTTCTAGTTTTACGTCATGAGTTAATTCTGGAAGCAAAATAGACGTTTAAGGCTGTCACACATACAAATGAATTCCAGAAGGAAGGATCTATATCCCCAGAATAGTAAATAATTATTGACTGCCTGAAACTTGAAGGAAGGAAGGTATGGATGTTATAAAGACTAATTAAGGTCTCCTGAGAATTCTTAGGAAATCTGAATTTTGCCCGAAGATTGCAGTGGTGAATTCTTTAAGCACCCAAAGGCCAGGGAGTCCTGCAGCCACCTGTTCTGTAGTCTACCTGTTCACTGAGGAATGGTGTCAGGCTGAGGAAGTAATCATCAGTCTTTCCATAGAGGGCAATGACTTTAGTTTGTGTCTCAGGGTGTTTCATTTAGAGATCATTCTGCTAATACAATGAGCAGTGAAAGAGCTCTATGTGTCCTAGCTCAACGTAGATTTTTTTTTCATTTCATCATTCCATCGTGTTCCTAGAGGGAAGATAGGACAGGAAGTAGGAAGAGGGAAAAGTCCTTAAATGGGTGAGTGGGGAGTCTTCTTTACTACCAACTGCACTGTGTAGTCATTCTCAGAGCCTGGTTCAGGAGCCTGGCTTCAGGAGATGATATGGGTAGAGAGGAGTTAAGTTTTATTTCCATGAGTGTGGATGGTGTTGGAGAGGGTGCTAGAACCCTCCTTAAGCTCAAAGTTTTGAATCAAGCCAATTACAAATATCCTTTCTCTCAATAGGTCTTTTGCTTCCCAACAGGCCACATGAAATCATGATGGTATCATAGTAAGCTAAGAGAGAGGGGCAGGGCTATTCTATCTTGACCCATGGTGACTTCATCTTTCATATGAGTGTCATTACAAATACCTGGATCATAATGCTCCTTGATGACAAAAAGCCGGCCAACAGCTAGGAGCCTTGGGAGCGTCTTAGTCCCCTGAGATGACCACTCCCTGTTATGCTACAGCTATATTTATTAGAGAGGGAAATAACAGAATTCATGGGGACCCTTAGGGCATGAAATAACAGAATCATTTAATCAAAATGACAGAGCTCTTGTGCTTTGTATTCAAGACTATAGCAGAAATGAAAACAGCAAGCCTCAAGCACAGCTGCCAAGAAAACAGTTTAGGGAAGCATTATGGAGTGACAGTTTCACAAAGAAGATCCCTGTCTGCACAAGACTGAAGCCACTGCTAAGCCAATAGCCTATGTAAAGTGAGGGTACCTTCTCATATGAAGCAGATTTTAGTGCTGGGCGCTAGGTGTCCTATGGAAAGGCAAAATGAGATAAAGTCAGTTTTAGAGCCCAAGACTCTGCTGAGTAGCAGCCTCCACAGGAGCTTAAGCTCCTCTCATGGGGCCTGGGGGAAGGGGTGATTCCTCTGATGTTATGGTTTTTATTTCTTCCTAAGCTAAGCGTATCCATTTGGTCATTGGCTAACCCTTTTCCTTGGCCTCTTGCTTCCTGTAGCTTACATGAAGGAATAATTTGCATAACCCTGTTTGGATATAAGGCCTGGTGGACAGGAAGATGAATGAGACTAAAAACAAAACAGTGATCTTCTGGGACAGCTATGATTGTATTGTGATTTCCTTTGTTTCTTTTTCAATTTTCTTTGCCATATGATGGAGAAATCTACCCAGTCTGGTCATTACCAATCGAATCTCCTTCTGTCAAAGTTCGGGATGAAAATTCATGACGAATGAATAGAATCAGCAGATTTCATTTAATCTTGACAGTTTTTTGGTTTTTCATTCTCTTCCCCTGTTCCAGAGTCATCTCTTCTTTGAGGCATTTGTCCTCTCTCTCCGGGAAAGTCATGATTCCAAAACAAACGTCAGTGGTTGGTGCTGGACAAAATAATGATAGTTATCATAGTAAACAGCCCAAAATACCCATGTTTTTACTCATTGCAAAGTGGGTTTTATTGTTGAGAATAGCCTTCCAGGTCCCTTACATGGAAACGCTCTCTCTCTCTCTCCTCACAGCCTTCTTTGCAGCTCTCTTGGTTCCCCTTCATCATCTTGGTTCCCCTCCTCACCTTCTTTCCTATGAAGGTGGGATGTATTTCTTAAGCAACATTATCATATGTCCTATTAGATTATTAAACCCTTGCCAGTAATTTCTCATGGCTTTCTTGCTGCTTTTTAACTTGGGAAGATGGAGAAGGTAAAAAGAATGATAAGCAAACAATAAAGGTTTTATTACCAGATATTTCAACTCAAGGTCAAGTGCTGGGGAGGTGCATGCCCTCAGTGATCGCCTGCGGTTTTGCTGGTGGAGAGGGATGTGCTCTGGAATGTTAAACACCTTCTGTGAGAGTGTGCACAGGGCTCTGGTTGAGGTGCCTGTCCTGTGCATGGAGGCATTTTGTGGTTATTAACTGTCTTCTCTTTTCTTTATTGTTTCAAAGCACAAGCCCTGCATGATGGGGGAGGCTTGGGTTGCAGTTTGAACATGCTGGTGATAGAACAGCCCAAAGACCACAGTGCTTCTAAATATTTCACCCAATGAGCTGTTGCTGCAGTTCTTTTTTTAACCATTAGTATTGTGTCTTCTGTTGGAATGAGATCAGGAAGGTGGAATAGGAAACAGATTCAGTGACAAGCAGACAGAAAGCTTTGTTCTAAAAAATGCTCTTCCCAGAGCTGAGAGGAATCTAGAAGCAAGGAAGGGAGAAGTCAGGGCAGAATAGTTTGAGGGTGAAGAGACAATGACCCTGGCATCCAGGTGTTCTGGTTTACTCCGTAAGAGGTTGGTATGCCATTCCCTATTAGCAGCAGCAGAAGGGGAAGATCTGTTGCTGCCGAATGTTCAAAAAATGGTGACAGGCTGACTTCAGAGAGAGGCATAGGCGTTTCTCCAGAAAGACACTGATGGGCATTGCACCTTAGCTCTTCCAAACCTTGTCTGCAAACCTTTAGGGTAGCGCCTCTCAAATGCTTTCTATTCTCCAGTCAAGAATATTCTGAGTAGAAGCACCTTAGACCCATTATGATTGCACTTAACTTAAGTTGGGAAGCCAAAGGCACTGTGGGGAGCAAAGGACATCTGGAGAATAGAGTTAGCAGAACCTTTTGCTCAATTTTGGAATGATTTTGGATCATACAGTTAGGTCACCTCTGAGAGAGAAAAATCTTTAAATAAAATTATATTTTCCCATCTCCAGTGAAAACACCAGGTTTCTAATCTGATTACTGTTTATTTCAGGAAGGAAATGGGTAGATTAGATTACAAATAGGCATTTACAGATTGATTTAATCCTGAGTCTTACACATATTAACATGGAATTTACTGACTCAGACATGATCTTTTAACCTATAAACTATTACTGAAGGGCAATAGATCAAATGTTCTGAGCAAACCAGAGGGGCTAAAATGTTAAGTAATCCTCTGAAATATTCAGTCTATAAATTCTGTATCTACAAAGGCTTGAGAGTGAGGAGCAGAAGGAGAGGGGCAGAGAGCCATTGACTAAGACTGAGGTCATTTCTTAATTATTAAAAAAAGCATACTAAGCCTAAGAACAATCTTCAAATTAGAAGAAAACAGAGGAAGTGAGCGCTTATTTTTGTAATTCAGGTATTTGATTAAAATTAAAAAGTAAATATCCAGAATGTTTTTGGTTTTTTCCCCCTGAAATTCTTTTGGAGAGATTTAGCCTACCTTGTAGGAACATGTTTTACAGAGATGATTTACTCATGCACTGATATTTATTGAATGGAAACCCCATGCCAGGCATACAAAAGTGAACAACACTAAGTCCATGCCCTCGTGAAGTTACATACTGAAAGAAAATAGGTAATAAACAAATAGATATATTTCATGTCAGATACTGCAAAGTGCCATGAGAAAAATGAGGTAGATCAAGGGAGCAGGAGATTACAATGGGTGTGTGGTTGTTATTTTATTTTTTTATAGGGTGGACAGGAAAGGCTTCTATGTAAAGGAAATGTTTGAGTTTTCTTCTTAAAGGAAATGAGGGAGTGAGCCTTGGGTCTTCCTATGTGAAAGGTTTCTCAGGCAAAAAGAAAACTACTGCAAAGGCCTGTGGTCAAAGCTCATGCTTGAAGTACTTGAGGAAGAGCCAGGAGGCCAATATTTGAGGACAGAGTGTGAGAGGTGAGATCAGGGAGGTGTTATGGACCCATGAGCCTTGTACACCATTGTAAGCATTTAGGTCTTTACTAAGAGCAAGATGAGAAGTCACTAGAAGGTTCTGAGTAGAGAGTAATATGACCTGACTTCCATTTAAAAAGAAAAAAAAGTATTATGACTGCTACGTTGAGAATATACTGTGAGAGGGTGGGCAACAGAAGAAGTAGTTAGACCGGTTAGGAGGCTACTGCGTAATCCATGTCAATGACTATGGCTTGGGCTATGTTACTTACAGAGAAGGTGGTGAGAGTGGTGAATTCTAGAAATATTTTAAAAGGTTTGATGATGAATTAGATATCAAGTAAGAGAAAGGAAAGAATCCAGAAGCATCCTAGAATTTTTGGCCTCAGCTACTGGAAGTTTGGAGTCACCATCAATAAGATAGGAATCCTATGGTGAAGTAGATGGGGGAAGAGAGCCTTAGAGTAATAGGTCCCTCAGACATCCAAATGGAAATACTGATTGGCTATATGAACCTGCAGTTTAGGAAAGAGGTGGAGCCTGAAGATAGACTTTGTAGGACATAGCATTTGGATGTATTTGAAGCCATAAGACTGGATCTCAGGAGTGAGTGCAGCTAGAAGAGAGCGGCCAGGTCTGAGCCTGGGGGTGTTCAGACCCCAGAATTTGAGGAGGAACTTGCACTGGGAGGAGTGGCCAAGGGTAAGTCAGGCTCTACTATTGAGTAGAATAAGATTATCTGGAAACATGGAGGTCATTCCCCTGATGGCCTAGAAAAGAGCTGTTTCAGCAGACTGGTGGGGACAAAAGCGTGATGGGGCGGAAAGACTGGAAAGAGAGGAAGTGAAGACAGTACGAATAGGCAACTCTTTTAGTTTTGCTGTAAAGGGAACATAGAAATAGCTGTAGATGGGAAAGGATGTTAGGTCCAAGGAGGGATTTCTCTTTTAAGATGGGAGAAATAATAGCCTCTTCTATACTGATCAGAATGATCCAATAGAGAAGGAAAACTAATGATGCTTAAGGAGAGGGGATAATTACTGGAGGGATGTTTTTGATGAAGTGAGAGGGATGGGATCCAGGGCACAATGGGAGCCTACCCAGGTTGTTAGAGTAAAAACAGGCAGATAGTCTATTTGGGCACAGATACAAGTCGTTTGGTAACTGTGATGGTGGAAGTGTGTCTTTTATGATTGATAATTTTGTGGTGAACTACAAAGGGATTTCACCAACTGAGAGTGAGTATTGGGGAATGGGTATTGTAGGTTTGGGAAGAGAATAAGGCATGAATTACTCATAGAACCATCCAACAGAAAAGTAAAGAGACAAAGACGATGTAGGAGACATGCTAAGTGGCATGAAACACTTACTTCAGGTTCCTATGATCATAGGTTTGAAAGAAATTTAAGAAATTTTCTTCAACTACTTTCAGCTGCTTAGATAGAATGGCAAGCTATAATTAAGCAGTTTGGGGTTTAACCAGGTGAATCCAATGAAAGCAGCACAAGACATGGAGTTAGGGGCAACTGCAAAGTAGTGATTATGATTAGCCATGGAATCTAAGCTTGGGTAAGGAGAATAGTGAGAATTTTTAGGGAATTAGAAATAATGAAGTCTGGTAGGGGGAAGGGATTGAGATGCAGGCTAGAGTCACAAAATTATTTAATCAAATTCCAGAAGGAGAAATCTGGAAATTAGGTGCTGAGTCAGAGAGTTGGATGCTGGAGACTTTAATAACGGAGAGATTGTAGTTTTGGGTAGTGATGTAGTCTGGGGCCAGTGTGGGTCGGTGGGCTGAAGTTAGGTGTTGGAAAAGATTGTTGAAGGAGCAGAGGCCAAGGAACTGAGAGGCCAGGGTGTGGAAACGATGATTGGTTATGTGACTATCCAAGTCAACGAAAATTATGACGAGAGTGGTATTGAGACAGTGACAGGAAGGAGAGGGACTCAAGAATATTTAAATTCCTGCTCCAAGAAAAGGAAGCAGCTGGTATAGTCTGATGTGCTTCAAAGCTGGATTGTTGTTTTGACTGGATTTTTAAGGAAGAGCGAAGGGAAGACAGTCCAAAGTGGCAATGGGGAGCAAGGAAGGTGCCTACTTCGCCTCTGGGCCCTGTGGCATGGGGAATGTGGGACAGAAGTGCCTGCCACTTGAGAGGGTCCCCAAGGAAGGGCCAAGTTTCAGTGAGAGCAAGGAGGTAAAATTTATTGTTAGGGTTGTGGCTGATGATGAACCCTGGATTCATGGAAGGATCTGGGGAATTCATAAACGATAGGAAAAGAGCACAGATAGGAGATGTACCTGGTCACCTGAGGTAACAGTCTGAATGATAAGAGATATTCTGAAAGTCTTGGGCTTCTCATGGTGACTGTCCCAGGCAAGACTGGCAGGCATCTGGATCAGTCCAGATGGTCTCTGTCAGATTGAGGTGGTCAGGCTGCAAGTAAGTGCTGGGGGAGGGTCTCGCCAGCCTCACACACAACTCTGGAGCCTCTTCTTCAGTCCTAATGTTTGTTTTCTTAACTTCCACTAAAACACTATTGCCATCTGAGGTAGGTCACAGCATAGAAGTCAGCAAATGCGATCATGAGTTGAGGCCGCATTTTTTACTATTTGCCCTAGAAAGAACATATTTGCACAGTGAATCTTGTCCTTTCTATTTTCAAGGCTCCAACTAAGTTAGTTTCCTTGGGGAAATCATAATTCTTTGTTCACCTTTTTCCTCGTTTATCTTTTGAAAAAATCAAAGTAAAAGGATTGGAAAGCAGCTTTGCTTCTGCCCGATTCTGCTAAATGTAAGTTTTCTCTGACTGATCATTTTTATTTAGTATTTTCTTTTTGGACAAAGACAAGCAGTAGGACAGTAGCATAAGGAAATGATCAAAAGTCTTCTAAAGCTTTTGGTGAGAGGTTTGGAAGATCAGGAGAGAGTTGAGGGGGGAAAGGACTTTGAGTGGAGCTGCATGAATAGGGGACAAGGGAAGGCTTTTAGAGAGAGCCTGAAAATATCAGAAATTTGGCCAAGGGAGGCAGGGGGTGGAATCCACTGTTGGCATTGGGAGCTTTAGCAAGAGCAAACTAGAGTCTGACCCCAGGAACATTCCACCTACTTCTGTCACAGATGGTATACTGATTCTATTTCACTTCCTATGTCCTTAAACACACACACACACACACAATTTGAAGAAACACAGAAGCTGTTCAGCCATTTCTAGTGTGCTATTTCTCCCGGCCTCTGCAGAATCTTGAACAGGGCATGAACTTGATCACAACCTCTGCTGCTACTGGCTCAACTTCTCTGTCCACGAGCCTCGTCATGTCCTGCCTGGTATTTTCCCCAAAAGGTTAAGTTGTGTTCATCCTGGTTTGTCTCATGCCATGCCTTTAGTTCTTGTATTGGAAGTATACTGCAACAATTCGAGGAGTTATATCGTGCTTTATGAACTGAAGACTAAAGAAGCCCATTTAAGAAGGAAAAGGGAAGCTGACCAGGGATGGTTATCATGCCTTCTGCTTTCTCACCTCTGGGGGTGCAACCTTTCCAAGGAGCAGAAAACAATGCGGCTTCCATTGTCTCTGCCTCAGAGTTCCCCTAGTTCAGGTTGCCTCCCACCCTAGATCATCGGGTGCAGCTAGTTGTTAACAGCATTTACAGGAAGTAGGAGGATATCTTCATAGAAGCTTTGTTACCCAATGGCCATCCCAGCACTAACACTTCAGAATAGCGCTGATGCTTGTGGAAACATTTCGGGAAGTTAGGTGGCACGTTACAGTGGAGATCAGAGAAGGGCCTGGGTAGGGTAATGAGCTCTTGTCCCTAAGGACAACTCTCCTTCCTCCACTTGTCAGTGGACAGTGCTCCAGCAGTGTCATAATTACTGGTCCACAATGACTGGTGCTGTGAGTGTGTGCAGGTGTGAGTGAGTGTGAGGGGTGACGATGGAAACCACAGAATTCAAATCCACTGTGGGGTTGGGCTGCAGACTCAGAGTCCAACCCCTCCCGAGGCAACATGGCAAAGGGGGCCCATTCAGAGCTTTCCCCATGTGGTGTCCTCCCCAGGAAAACGCAGAAGACTCAGGCTTGCCTGGACTCTGTGAGGCCCAGATCCCACCCCTCCCTGTGGCCAGCTCTCCCTCCTCTTAACTCTCAGATCCCCAGCCCATCCACCTCCAAGTTCTTTTTTGTTTGTTTGTTTTGTTTTTGTTTCCTGTAAATATATATTTCTAATTTTGGACGTGCAGGGATCAACTGAGATTCTGGAGTGGGGGGAGGGGGCGGATGACTGGGTCTTTTTATTTTTTCCTTTCTCTCTTGGATTTTGGTGTTTGAACTTGAAAAAAAAATAATCACAAGTATATATATAAGCAAATGACTTACCTTAAAAAAAAAGAAATAAGTTGATTTCATTCTTTTGATTTATCTTGTTTCTCATTGGGGTTGGGTGGGGGTGGGGGGTCTTTTGGGTGGAGGGCTTTTTTGTGAGCTGTATAGATTTCCAGTTTGGACTTGTTCAAACGATGCAGGAACAAAAATTAAAATGAATTTAAAAAAGACACAACATAAAAACAAGAAAAACTTTGTGATGTATAAAAGCTGTAAATAGTCAGATTCTTTCTCTTTTCTAATGGCAAATTATTTCTGTCACTTTATATTCAAAAAATAAAGAAACTTACCACAAATTATCAGGGTAAAAAAAAAAATCAAGAATCAGAGTTGGTTTTTTTGGGGGGGGGGGGTTGTCTTTGCACTTTCTTTATTGTGGCATGAAAACCTTGTTATAAGAAGATGCTATCTGGGGAAAATGTCCTTCCTGGTGGTTTCTGATGGTCAGTGGTCGTCTAGACTGATGGACCCAGTTGAGTTAGGGGTCTGTTTCTACTAGCTGATTCTGTAGTCTCTTGGTAAGGGGTGGGGGGAGATGAAAATCTTATGGTCTTAAAATAATTTCTTAGTTTCCATATGATTGTTTACTGCATAATAACTGCCATCCACTTTTTTTTCAGCATGGAAAAATGTAAACATATTAAAAAATAGAATGGTATAATGAACCTCCGTGTTTTCACCACCCAGCTTCAATAATTAGCAACTTACGATAGTCTTGTTTCAACCATACCCCTATCCATTTCCCCTTTCTATATTACTTTGAAACAAATTTCATAATTACATAATTTAATCTAAATATTCCACTATACATCTCTACAAATTAAGGACTCTATTTTAGAATAACTACAATATTATTGTGACATCAAAATTTAGCAATAATTGCTTGATAGCAAATTTCTAGTTACTGCTCCAATTTCTAATTGTCTTAAATATGTTTTATAGTAGTTGTTGTTTTTTACCATATGCTAGATAAATTGGTTGCTATTTCTTAAATTTCTTTTGAATCTATAGGTTTGCCCTCAACTCTTTTATTTTTTCTTCTTGAAATGTGTTTGTTAAAGAAATGGAGTCTTTTATCCTGGAGAGTTTTCCACAGTTGGATTTTGCTGGTGGCATCCCCATGGTAATAATTAACATATCCCTCTGTCCTCTGTATCTCTTATAAACTGTTTATTGTCTTACTCTTCGAAGAATTCTTCTTCCCTTGCTTAGAGGTAGCAGGAAAGCAAACTGGCCTCATTTTCACCAGCATGCAGTGCATTTAAAAGAATTAGCTCATCACATACATCTTCCAGGTGGACAATTGTAATGTGTGTCTATTAACAAGGTGTCTAGGCTCCTCCCACAGCCAAGACAAGCAACAGAGATTTGGTCTGGCTCTTCAACCTGTCTTTTGAGCCATTACATTGACCCGAATGGTCTTTTTCCTCTAGTCCCAGTTCTGTCACTGACTATATATATGGGTACTGGATGATTTCTCTCACGATACTTTGACTTTCAAATGACTTAAGTTACATGATATTTCTGATAATAAAAAAAAAAAAAATGAAGTAGACATATTTAGTTTTTCCAATGGAAATCATGAAGCACATTCCAGCATCGCTTGACTAGAGGCACATGCTCCTCCTTCAATCCTAGGGCAGCAAGTCCCCCAATAACGTTGTTTCATTTTCATGTGGATGAGGAAAAGTAATTCATTCCCAGCAGGGCCGCTGTCTGTGTGGAGTTCGCAGGTGTCTCCCCACGTCTGCGGGGGTTTTCTCCGGAGACTCGGGTTTCTTCCCACATCCCAAGGCTGTGCACGTGAGGTGAATTGGCGGCAGGTCTGACTTGTTCTCATCTGAGTGGGTGTGGGTGTGGGCACGCCCTGCAATGGAAGGGCGTCCTGTCCGGGTGGGCGCCCGCCTTTCACCCTGAGTTGCCCGGACAAGGCTCCGACCACCCACCCGTATCCCCGCACTCGAATAAGCAGGTTAGAAAATTATTATCTTATTTCTATTAATCTTTCTTAAATGTGTGCATAGCTCACATTTATTTCGATGTTTAATATTTAGGGTCTTTACTTAGAAGTTTGGTGATGTTTTGGGGAACTCGTTTGTATCACTTAGCCTATGATAAAATCAGTTTCGTTATATGTCGTTTTGCTTCAAGTCGCAGTTTCCCAGAACCTGTGGAGGAGGCTCAGAGAGGAGTCACTGTACTGGAAGGGCCTCAGGTGGGGAGCAGACAGTAGACCCTCCTCACGGCTGAGGAGCCTCGGGGAGCTAACGTGTGGCCGGGTCCTGGCTAGAAGTCAGTTCTCCGAGCCCGGTTCCGGGCATCTCCAGGTGATACCGTGTCTCTCTGGAGCTGTTCTCTCGCGGGATTCCCTGTGACCGTGCCTCCTATGTTTTTCTCTGCTCTGAAACAAAAATGTCTTTTTTCTCCCTGAATGTTTCTGGAAGAAGACGAGCCCTCACATAAAGCCAGAGTTCTTTTCGGTTATAGTTGATGCTCTTCGCTTCTAGAGATGCTTCCTTAAAGCCCAAACTGCCTTTGGGCCATATAATTAATTGCTTTAACCAGAATCTGATAGTTTTACAGTAGGTTTGATTTAAAAATTTGAGAGTTTTTGTTTTGTTTTTAAGTTGGGGGAGGTAAGAATTTTACTCAATTCTTGGCTCTGGTTTTTAAAAAGGGGAAGCTTAAAAAAGCAGGTATCTGATTCCCAGTGTGAAGCACCAGTAAGGATCCCAACCAGACAGAACCCGCTGGGTCACCCTGTAGGAAGTCTCGAGACTGTGGCAGGTGCGAGTTCTTTATACCGTTTGCCCTGCCTACCTCCTGGGATCTCTTAAATTAATTAGCTCAGCGCACCTGTGTTCTTTGTCTCTGTGCCACCCCGAGTCCCGCTGCAAGGGACTGTCAGCAAAAGCAGTCTAGTGACAGGTGGAGGGGCCTGCAGTCCTGTCCCGAGTGGCTGCCTGTCTCGAAAGATGGGCTTCCCAGGCCGCTCCAGCCTGGTGCCCTTCTCTGCACTTGCCACTCAAACAGAGTCACATGGTTTGAATATTACTATTTCCCTTTTCCTTTCACAAACCCAAAATAAGGCTTTCAAAAATATAAGTTATTCTCAGGAAGTAACTTCTTGTAGAATTCTAGAATGGCCAAGAGCATGGGAAAGAACACCAGAAAGGTGGCTGTGATACAGAGTCTGGGAGCCTGTAAAAATATATATATGCACGCCAAAGCTGTTGTTTTCTGGCCTTCTGCACTTCATGTAACTTCTGCGCACTACCACTTACCGCCACACCCAGACGTCAACCCACCTGCCCTGCCCTGCCGACGGTGACCTAGAGCAGTAGTTCTCAGTTTCGGTTGCATATTGGAGGCATCGGGGTGCTTTAAAATACCTATTTCTGGGTCTCATCCCCCAGAGATTGAAATTCAATTGTTTTAGGGGGGCAGCTTGGGCATCAGGTGGTTTGAAACCTCCAAGGGACTTGAATGCACAGCAGGAGAACCACTCCCACCGTCGGTCATGGGTTGGGAAGGAGGTCTGGTCCTTACTTCGAGTTCAGCTCTGCTGCAGCTGTTGTCTGTTGTTCTCAACCTCATTGTGGATCACCGCTCACTTCAGGACAGCTGCCCTCTGGAACTCCCAGAACTGCAGTGTGCACACAGGGGAGGCTCCTTTTACGGTCACCATCCAGTTTTTTAATTTCCAATGCCACCTCAATGCACGGCTAGTAGAGACACTCTGAAAATTCAGTCTATCTAAAGGAAATGCGACACGTAAATTTTAAATGTGAGATGAACATCACATAGGACTAATCCCATGATCATGGGAGAAAAAACAAAAATTAAACCTATTGCAAGAGGTTGGTTTCTGAATAGAGCATAATTCTTGTATTTCCTCCACTTCTAGTCTTCCATCTTCTAAGAATGCACCTCTATTTTCAGCCTTCCACAGCTTGCGTCCAGATTCTCCATCCCCTTCAGTCAGGGAACTTCCCCTAACTGGTGATGTTCTAGGACTTAGCGCCTTTTCATCTCCCAGGTGACCCGAGGCTGTAATCCCCAAGTGCATGCCCTATACCCTGAACAATTCAAACTGGTCTGACATCACAGGGGGCTAATCAGGACAGTCAAAGGTGGGCTTTGGTCCTCCACATTCAATCTTCTTTAAGGTTCCCCCACTCCAGCAGGGAGCAGGTGTTTCCTGGCTGACCAGTAAGCATCCCGCAGATATTGGAATCTAATCCAAAGGTCAAAGCCTGATGCCCTGCAGGCTGGTTCCAGCAGGAAACTAGATTTTTTTTGGACTGGCACACTTCTTTGAATATTGAAATTTGAATGCCTCTAGATATCATCAGCTCGAGTTTAGCACAGTCCCCATCATTTTCCCGACCTGTCTTGTCTTAGGAGGTGGTTAAGTCAGCAGCTCTTGCCCATTTTCCTACACCTGCCCTCAGCACACACATGCACACCTCGTTCTCCTAATGCTGTGGCAGTCTCGACGAAGTTGGATTTCCACCACGCACCAGTGTTTCTTGTTTAGGGAGAAGCAGTGACAATGTTTTGTTTTCTTCCTGTTCTCAGTCTTTGTACCAAGGTCCTGCTGAAGACTGATAAAATGGCCTACTACCTGACCGCCCACACCATTTAAAGTACACACACTCACAGACGCTTTGAATGTCAAGATTTTTTTTCTTTCTCTCTTTTGCCATTTTTCTAGATTATTTTTAATATTTGGATAGGTCCCTCCTTCATCCCAGTGCACACAGCAATATGATTTTTATCCCATCCGAGAAACCCCCCAGACATCAGAGGAGAGAATATGTTTTCCGTGACTTTCCACCTAAAAGGAACTATCATTTATTTATTGTGCACCTATTATATTCCAGGCCCATTAACTCATATAATCCTCTTAATAACTCCATTTCACAAATGCAATTATTGAGGTTTGGAGCAGTTCATCAACTTGCCCAAAGCCACCAAGTTATTGTTTAAAATAATTGAAAATGACAGTTTAGGTAATACAAACAGATTTTATTATGTCATAAAGTAGACAGTCTCTATTTGGAGAACTTTAAAATGGGTCAGCTTTTATAAGAGGAAGAATAAAGAACAAGGAAGCTAGCCCTGGCCAGCATGGCTCAGTGGATAGAACTTAAACCCATGCACCAAAGGGTCTCAGGTTCAATCTCCGGCCCCAGTCAGGGCATGTGTAGGAGGCAACCAATCGATATGTCTGTCCCTCTCCCTCTTTTTCACCCTCTCTTCTTCTCTCTCCCCCATCCTGCCCTTCCACTTTCTCTAAAAATCAATTTAAAAATATCCTTGAGTGAGGATTAACAACGACAACAACAAAAAGAATAAGGAAACTCGTATAGAGACCAGAATTGGCGTCTGGGGACTGGCTGACAAGGCATACTGTGTTTCTGGACAAGCAAAGCATGTACAGGGACATGGAAATGATCTAGGTTTTGGTTTGCTGACATGGCGCCCTGGGTAGAAGCTGTTCCATCTTGGGCCTATAAATTTATATCAACATTATTAAACGAAAGACCAACAGGTCAAAACCAGCAAAGCTGGTCGCACACAACCCACTCTCACCATTGAGTCAAATAGCCTTATGGATGCATTGAAAAGAATAATCAATGTGAAACTCTGGAAACTGTACTCAGGATAAAAGTGATGTCGTATTATTATGTTTAGAAATGGCTTGGTGTTCATTGGCCCGATTCTGAACACTCCACAATCAGTCACGTGTACTTACTTAGGCACCAGTCTTGGATATCTTGTCCGTTTGGACCCTGTAACACTCTACTTTGTCCAAAGTGTCACATGTAGTAGCCATTCTGAGAAATTCATCCAGGAATGGTCTTTGCAAGTGAAAATAGCCACCACCTCTGTCACTATAAACATCATCTTTCGAATACTTACTAATTAACAGCACTGTGCTGAGTATTTCACATGTATTATCTTATTTGTTGTTCGTGGTCATACTGGGACAAATCCTATATCCCTCCCCATGTCTCATTCTACAGAGAAGGACATGGAGGCTCAATGAGGTCACATCACTTGCATGGAGTTGTTCAGGTGGGACAAATCTACCTCACCCCAAACCGAGCGCCTTGGAAGGCTGACAATACCCCTAAAACATGTTCCTTTTGTGGCAACCTTCTTGCCACTGAGTCCAGAGGTTTTCAACTCTGGCTACATGGTAGAGTTACCGGAGGAGATATTGAAGATACAATGCTAAATATTCAGTGTTTTGTAAAAGCTCATTGGATGATGCTAATATGGAAGCCAGGGTTGGGAACAGCGGTTTTGGTTGAGTAAGGGAAATAAAACCAGGACCATCAAATGGGAGAGGCTGGAATAAATTTCTACAGCCAGTAGGCAGAGGGTTCATGGCTGGAGTCCATAAAACCCAGAAATATATTTTACCCCATATATCCCTGGGGATGTGTCAGTTACTAAGTTTGACCTCCAAATCCCTCATGCACCCTTCTTTGCCCTACTTTGGATGTTAGAGCTGGTCTCTGCAAGCTTCATTTCTCCTTTGCCAGGCTCTGCCAGTAGAGGGCACTGGAGGGATGCTGGGAGGCAGGCGGAAGAAGGGTTTGGCTCAGTCAGCAAGGTGGCTTCTCCTTGTGCAGCTGGCCCCTAGGTCTGTACCACACCAGTGGGCATTTAACGTGGTTCCTGAGCAGCCTCCAGCCAGTTTCCTCCTGCTCAGCGGCTGCACTGTGTCCTGCAGCAGCCACACCTGAGCCCCAGCCTCGAAGCCCCTCTGAGCGGCAGGCCCTTCCCTGTTCTGGCTTCTCTCTGTCCCAAGGGGGAAGCCATTCTCTGCAGACTTCAGTTACATCTTTCCAGTTACTCAGTAAACAATTCCTTGAGTTAACGATGGACTTTTGATTTGCTTCCATTGCTATGTGGTAAGAGAATTCAAGTCAATTAATTTGCAAGCTTCATATAACTAGGAGACATATTTCCTGACAGCTTTATATAGACAGTTATATTTACATAAGCTTAGTTATATAATATAAAACTTTATCATCAATTTTCTATGTAGCTTGTTTAATAATATAATTTATATAGGTAGGCATTTGTATGCTTTCATGTTTTATATTCTGGTGGCAGTGGAGGAGAGATACGAAAGTCTTAATTATTTTGTCTGTGTCTCTTTTAATTAGGGTAAACTTACTGGAAATGTTTGGTGAAGCTGGTCTACTCCAAGTTAACACTGATCACAAAAACTGGGAGGGGGCGGGGGGGAGGATTCCCAGGCAAGGCCCACGTGGAGATTCTAGGGGAGGAGCAGGGCTCCCACTACTTCTGCTTTATTTTTCGTTCATTCACTCAAATACTTATTGTCTACCATGTGCCAGATGTTGTTCTAGGAGTCAGAGATACAGCAGCTTGCAAAACAGAAAAACAGTCCTGCCCTGGAGGAGCTCCCATGCTTGTACTTAGTTTGGGAGTGTCGTGAAGAGTCATACATGGCCCCAACGGACCCGGGGATTGATTCCTAGGGCGCATCCCTACCTAAGGCTATAGATCCAGTTATTTATCCGAGGAAGTGCTGCCTGTGCACGGCATGCCAGCTCCAGAGGAAGAGCCTTGGAGGCTGAAATGCAGGCATTGAAACCTCTTCAGAGAAGGGGTTCTTTCAGACAGACTCATTTGGAGGAACGCCTCCTCAATACATTATGAAAACCATGCCTGAACTGAAGTGACAAACAGTCACACTCATGGAAGAGTATAAGAACTCTGGAATTGGGGTGGTGGGGTGGGAGAGGAGAGACAGAAAGAGTAAGTGACTTAGGAAGAGAAATTCCATTCCATGCCAGTTGTCTTTTGAGTCTGGTAACATCCCTGACAGGTAGGAAAACAGAATATCATTATCACATTATAAGAGAAAACGGGCCGTGGGGGTAGGGGTGCAGTAAGTGACTTTTCCAAGGTCATGCAGTGAGTGCAAAGTGGATCCCAGGTGTTTTAAGCCCAGTATTCTCTCCACCGCACCATGCTACTTCCATGATGATTGGCATGGGTAATTGCAGGACTTTATGGAAAGAAAACACGAGGATGATGTAGCAGAAGTGAAGGTAAAATAGAACCAAGTCAAGAGACAGATACACACCCTGCATCCTGACTTTGATTTAGTCACTGTTACAAAACCTTCACATGAAGAAAACAACTTGGCAGATCCTTTGTAAACATTTACCAGCAACAATTGAGCAGCGTGAATCCATAAAACTTGTTTCGGCTCTTTGCCTTCCTGTGGCGGCATCATGGCGCTGGTACATAATTGCACAGAGGAACCTGAGAAAATACCAGAGTGAGGGCTGCACTTTAGCCACACTTCTGCTGGTCTGCAACCTGATTTTCCACAGAGCTGAGCCTGAACCCCAGCCCCTGATTGCACGGTGTCACTCCCCCGCCATCCTGCTAAGTCAACAAGCATAGATGTTTTCCCAGGGGCAGGGACATGTACCAGATTCTTGCTGAGGCTCAGCCTTGCCATGACCTCCTGGTATTTCAGGCTCTAAACTCTCTCTGCCCCATCCTGTAGAGTCTGTAGGGTGGCAGTCCCCTTTCTCCCACATCATTCCACAACTCTTGGCCATTCTGATCTAAGTGAGGGGAAAAAATGAATGAGGGAGCCTCTAGGATGCCACAGCCACTGCAGAAATACACATCACCCTCCCCATCCAGCCTTGGCCATTGAGATGCTCTCACACCTCACTGACCGAGGGTGGCAAGCACTTGGACCCTAATTATAAGAGGAAGTTCCCTGTTCCTCCCAATGTCATAGCTCTTGTGCCATGTGGCCCATTCTGTGGACTCTGAGCTGTGATGCTCTTTACCTTCCAGGGTGAATAGCAGAGAAGCAGGAGTCAGAGGAAGCATTGCAAGAAGGATTAAGGGGAGGGCAAGCAAAGGCAAAGGAAACAGCTCACTTTGAGGGGGAGACCTTCCCAAGAGAGTTTGGAAAAAGGACTCAATGCTCACTACGCAATTTTGTGAGGATTGCAGAAGGGAGGGCAGAACGAAACCCAGCGGAGACCCAGCCATACACCCTTCCCTCTGAGTAAGTTGGCCTTCCCAGTAGCAGAACAAAAACGTAGAAAGCCAGTGATCCTCTCCTTTTCCACACAGAGGTGCGTGTCAGACATGGGTCATATTTCTGTTTTTAATTTGAACCTTTCTCTTCCGTCTCAGTTTTCCTCTTTAACATGCTTCAGGCTTCACTTCATTGCTGGGCCTGAGAAGGCCTGGGAAGGAAGGTGACAGGAAGTCCCCAAAGGGGCAGGAGCAGACAGACTCATGACCCCAAGGACATGCTTTCCCTGTGCACGCAGCCAGCCCCACTGTCCCCTCCGACCGCTTGCCCTTGGAGTGTCCCTCATGTCAATGCTTCGGGGACGCCACAGGCCCTCGCACACTGGCCTCTCTGTGCAGCCTGGACCCATGCTCTGGTCTGTATGAAGTTCCCCAGCCATGCTTCTGGTCAAATGAAAGCCCTGGTCTTCAGGCTACAGTTCATATATTCACTCTTTTGCCATTCCCGCAGCAGAGGGTAAAAAGCTTTACTCCTTGGCATTTTGTGGGAAAGTAACAGCCAGTGCGCTGTGGGCCTCTGCTCCGTGGGCTCCTCACAGCAGCCTGCATTCACACGGGGCCAGGCCGGCCTAGCTCCCTGTTCTTGGCCCAATCACTCAAAGCCAATAGATCCAACGCAGCCTCCAAGCTGAGCCTTTGCAATTAGGTGCCGCTGGCAGCTTCGTGTTTTGATGGTTGAGAAAGGAAAAATAATAACCTTGCCTTGCTCTGGGCCCTGCAGTGTCCCCGTGTCCCCGAGCTTCACAGTCGGTGTCTCTCAGACCCATTTAGTGCCCTTTCTGTCCTCTTACAAGCACAATGCCTTCCCTGGTGGGACCTGACAGGGGTGAACCACGCTCGAGGAACAGAGCCCAGCCACCAAGGGGAGCCGCTGAGGGCCGGCAGCAAGGAGGGAGCTGCGCACAAAGGAAACCGAAGGGTGCCCAGGCCTGTCCGCGGGGAGGGGTAATTCCATTAGCTGGAATTGGCCTGCTCCTGAGCTGCCCCACCTCCCCACCTCCCCTTCTGAAAAGCACAGCGGGGTCTTCCATAACACTGCTAGCATAATGGGCCCTTTGTGTGGACAGACCAACTGTGTTTCCAGCACAGTCCCTTTTAGTCCAGGAGCTCAGCACACATAACGAAGTTTGTCTTGAGACGGGAATGCTGCAGAGGGTGCTGGTAATGATCAGCATTACCCACTTCCAACGGAAAGGAGAAACTGAGGCACGCGTTGGTTCAGGGACTTGCCCAGGGAGACTCAGAGCCCAGGAGCAGTGATATAAGTCCTTTGACTTTGAAACGGATGTTCTGTTGCCCAGTATGTTGCTAAGCAGCCGTTTTGTGGAGCTCTGCCTCTCTGGTGCTCTGCGGGATCACGGGGTGCACAAAGTGAATGGGAGCAGGTCCTTCCTCCGTATCCTAGGTCTGAGGCTCTCCTACTGCTGAGGAACTAGGCTGCCTGGAGCTTTGCACACAGACCCTTGGCAAAAACACAGCTCCTTCCGGTGCATGAGTGTTATCTCTGTACGTCCATGTTCACTTTCCTGTGTGGTCAGGCTCACAGCCTGGGCCATCCCTCTGTGTTCCCCATCCCAGTGCAAACCAGATGCCAAATCCTGTCAAATCTGCTTCTGAAATATGTCCGAATGCCTCCCCTGCTGTCCTTCAGTCTGGGCCAGGCCCTTCGGATCCCTCATCTCTCCGGGACAATGGCAGTGGTGTCCTGAAGGATTCTCTTCCCTTAGAGTTCCTCGTGCCAATTCCTCCTCCTGAAACATCCGTTTCAAAGTCAAAACCTGCAAGGCTGCCCTGTCAACACAGCAGGACCCTGGCCAGTCCCCACCCTAAGCCAGCCATGGCTCCCGACTGCCTGCTGGCCTGGCCCCACTCCTTACCTAGTGTTCCTGGACACGGTCTGAGCTGAAGCCCACCCACTTGGTTTTTTACTATTTTTCAGCCGCATCCCATGCTGCGGATATTCCCATGTACACCCCCTTGAGGAAGAAACACTCCTGGGTTCCTCTTCTGCTGCAACGCTGAACACTTCTGTGGCCAGAGGAGTGGGTTCTGCACTCAGCGAGCAGCTCCAACACCAGCTGCATGTCCCACAGTTCTCAGTTCTGACACTGTCTACCTGCAGAGGGTGTTCAGCATCACAGGTCAAGGGCTCAGTCCCAAAGGCTGCCCCCTCCCTCATTTCAGGTGCCAGTCACACATTCAGGCTGTCACCTGTGCTTCTAGCTATAAATCAAGGATTCCCATGACTCTCCTCCCTCATGTTCAATTAATTTGCTAGAGTGGATCACAGAGCTGAAGAAAACAGTTTACGTGCTATGTTACCAGTTTATTATAGAAGGACATAGCTCGGAAACAGCCGGATGGAATTGATGCACAGGGTAAGGTGTGGGAAGGGCTGTCCCCTAGGTTCACCAACCTAGAAGCTCTCCAAACATCATTGTTTGGGGAGTTTTTTGCTGTTGTTGTTGTTTGAGGCTTAATTATGTAGGTAAGGCTGATTAACTCACTGGCAGTTGCTGATGAAGTCTTCAGCTCCTCTCCCCTTCCCAGAGATGGGGGTGGGGATGGGGTAGGTCTGAAAGTTCCAACCCTCTAGCCACCTGGGTGGTTCCCCTGTAACCAGCCCTCATCTTGGTTATGTAGGGGCTTTCCAAAACTCACCTCATTAGCATAAACCCAGGTGTGCTTGACAGGGGCTCCTTCTGAATAGTGAAAGACACCTTTCTCTCTTACCACTTAGGAAATTGCAAGGGTTTTAAAAACTCAGTGCCAGGTCTAGGGATGAAGACCAAATATATTTTTCTTCATATAAATTGCAATACCCACCTCCTCTAACCCATAAAGTACCACCTCAAATGTCATCTCTTTCCTAAAGCATAAAATCCTTTACTTTTAGCAATAGTCCTTGATTCCCACATTGTCCCTTCTGTGAGTCCTCCTGACCCCTTTCACTGTAGGCACAGTGGTGGGCCACCTTCTCTTGACTCCCCACAGTGGCTGGCACGTGTTCCCTTGGGCCCCATGACACTGACTTTTAAATAGAAGGCAGAGACCCCTTTGCATTACCCGAGCCCATCATGAAAACTGAGCACAATGCTTAGCTTCCACTTCCATTGAATAAATCAGTTGGAAAGTTAGTAACTAAGTAAAGGAATGAATGAGAAAAACTGAATTCAGGGTTCTGCTTACTGAAAAGTTGTTTAGTCATTTTGATCTAAGTGAGAAAAGATCCTTAGATAGGAGAGCGATTTGGCTCAGCGACAGTTGACTTCTCTGAACTTAATTATATTTCTTTTTCAATTAGAATAGTCTTAACTAACCCTCCAGCAGTTCCGTAGCTGGGTTGCTTGTAATTCAGAAGGGACCATGTCATTTAACTCATGCTCAGCATGTGTAATTAATAGCAGCCTTCGTGCATGCTATTTCCCCTGCATACATGTTACGATTCTTCTTTTTAAAGAAATGAAATGAGCACCAGTAGCTTGGGAGCAATGGGGAAGGTCTGAGTCACTCACTGATTCCAGTCAAGGGAGGCAGTAAGCCACATGGGTTAAAGCAGGGGTTTCAGCCCATGAGTCTCATTTGTAAGTTGTGAAAGCAATTTAGACAGGTCTGTCTAGCACTTCTTTCTTTCTTTCTTTCTTCTTTCTTTCGTTCTTTCTTTCTTTCTTCCTTTCTTCCTTTCTTTCTTCTTTCTTTCTTTCTTTCTTTCTTTCTTCTTTCTTTCTTTCTTTCTTTCTTTCTTTTAAAGAAACATCTATTTGTTTCTTATTTATGTATTCTTTTCTTTTGGTTAATCTTCACTCAAGGATATTTTTTCTATTGATTTTTAGAGAGAGCGGAAGGGAGGGAGGGTGGGAGACAGAGAGAAAAAAGGGAAAGACACATGGATTGGTTGCCTCCCAAACACACCCCAACTGGGGCTGAGGATCGAATCTGTAATCCAGGTACATGCCCTTAACCAGGAATCTAACCCTTGACCCTTCGGTGCCCAGGCCAACAGTCTAACCCAGGAGCCATCCTGGCCAGGGCTCATTGTTCGATTCTTGTATGTCCCCTAACCAAGGACTGAACCCATAACCTTGGTGCTCTAACCAACTGAGCAACCCAGCCAGGGCCTGTCTAGTATTTCTAATGAAATAAAATAGGGTAAGATCAAACAGGAAATGCCAAAGAACATTGCACATAGCAAAGGTAAGTGTTAATTTGTGAAACTTTCAGGTGTGTGTGTATTTGTCACAGGTCATAGTGTAATATTTCTCACTATGCATCACTGTCAAAAAATTAGAAATTACTGGTTAAGAGTATGAACTTTTTTGAATTTTATTGATAATTAGCTCTGCTGCCAACTCCCTGGGTGATCTTGGACAATTGTTTAAACTTTCTAAACCTTGGTTTTCTCTTCTATAAAATGAGAATAATAACAACACTGATTTTTTAGCATTAATATGAGGAGTAAATGTGTTAAAATCATGTAGACAAAGTACTTGGAATAGTGTTTATCACAATAAGAATGATATGGCTTTTATTATTGTTATTGTTGTTATTATTATTGGCATTATCATCTATAATGAAGAACTAGACTGGAGTTGAACTATTAACCTAATGAAGAAGAGAGAGTAGGTTTTTATGAATGCTGGTTCATAGCTATATGTGAGTATAAATCCAATGTGAAAAATATAGAATGATTCTTCTAATTTGTTGTCATTAATTCAACTGAACAGATATTTATTGAGGATCTACTATACATTCCCTGTGTGATTAGAGTCTAGATTTGCATGGCTCCTCCTAGCAGGAAGGCTCTAAACCAAGCTTGGACCAGAATACCAAGTTGTGTGGTTATTGTCCTTGCCCTGGGCTC
Organism: Molossus molossus; assembly: GCF_014108415.1. Classification (NCBI taxonomy): domain Eukaryota; kingdom Metazoa; phylum Chordata; class Mammalia; order Chiroptera; family Molossidae; genus Molossus; species Molossus molossus. The sequence continues at coordinate 26,083,587 of NW_023425345.1, read as the reverse complement.
TTAAAACCTATTGGAGTAACTAAGACACAAGAACATAAATATGATATCAGTGATAAAAGTAGTGCCATGAGAGATAAAAGAAAATAACTTCTGGCTAAACACATCAGCATATGGGAAGATGGGGATAACAAAGGCGGTGCCAGTCGAGAAAGGACTTGAAAAATAAATATGATTTAAATGAGAAAACATCCCAGGCCAGGAGATGACAAAATAAAAGGTATCGAGATAGGAGACTGCAGTGCTAATTTAAAGAACAGCATGAAGTGACTATGAGGACAGTCAGAGGTAAGAATGGAGAGAGGTCTGGCCAGTGTGGGTCAGTGATTGAACATCGACCCATGCACCAAGAGGTCGCCAGTTCGATTCCTGGTCAGGACACATGCCCAGGTGTGGACCTGATCCTCAGTGTGAGGCATGCAGGAGGCAGCCAATTGATGTTCTCTCTCATCAATGTTTCTACCTCTCTCTCCCTCTCCCTTCCTCTCTCTCTAAAATCAATAAAGAAAAAGTAAATTTAAAAAAAGAGAGTGGAGCGAGAACTGGTTTGTTGCCTTTCACTTTGTCATCACTGATAATTCATCATCTATAGAACTTTATTTTCCAGCATCCGGGCACCTCATTTTATTCTTCTCTCCCACTGCAGCAAAGCTTTGACCTGGAACAGTCTTCCCGTCCACGGAACCTGCCACTTTCCCGCTCCCATTGCCTCCACATCTTCTCCACCCTACCTGTGTCTGAGCATCATCGTCGTGCTCATTCCTTCATTCTCTCTCTTTAGAAAACTTGCCAGGCAAAGCCTAAGCCTAGTTAGACCAAATTGTCTGCCTACTCTGTGCCTGCTCCCCAGCTGGTGAACTCTGAAGAGAAAAAAGACATACTGTGCTGTTTCACCTTAAATTCATGAGCACAAATGTGAGATGATTCTCAACGTTGATGATGGGCAGTCTTATCACTGCCATGGTATCTACTCTTGCAATCCCTCAAATTGCTATTCCACACTTTGTTCATGGAGTCAGCCCAAACAATTGTTCTGTCACCTACTAGTTGTGTGAATTTAATCTCAATATGCCTCAGTTCCCTCACCTCTAAAAGGGAGTTAGTAATGAAATCACCACATAGGATTGTTATGAGGAGTAGATGGGTTAGTAGAGGAAAACCATTTGTGGCTTGCCTGGCACACAGTGGGCTCAATAGAAATATTTGCTGTGCTTAGTGTTCTCTTTTCTCGTTAAAGACCAATGCCCTTTTTTCTTTCCCTATTCACTCTTCATAATGACCTGGCCTAACACTTTATTTGGATATAAAAGCAATTAGACAGCGACTCTACCTCCTCTCCACCAAGGTTAGCACCCTTCCAGCATCAGTACCTGCGCCTTTCACCCTCTCTCCCTGCTTTCACCCAGAGCCCCCTCTTCTCTCGTGTGCTGGGCCCTCTGCTCTCACTGTCTGTGAGCTCAGGCCTGCAGCCCTTTGCCCTGTCTTCTGCATGAATCATTTTCCACTGAATCATTCTGCTCAGCACACAAGCATGTTCTAGCATCGCTTACCTTGGAAATAAAGAAAAACTTTCTCTTGAGCTCCGCAGCCTCATCAGCTCCTCTCCTATTGCTTTCCCCAACCTCATAGCAAAACTTCTTGAAAGAGTTTGCTAAGGTCACTTCCTCCATTTCCTGTCCTCGTGTTCTTTCTTCAACCCACCTGGCTGGCTTCTAACCCTACTACGCCCTGAGACTGCACTGGACTAAGCTGCCAGTGACTCCCACGTTGCCTGTTTTCGGGTTACTCCCCTTCTCAGCATTCCACCCACTCTCTCCATTTGAAAACACTTTTGGCTTCCATGATACCCCAGTCTCCTGGTATTACCTCCTCCTTCACTGGGCACTCCTTCTCAAATGAAGGAGTTATATCAACTCTTTTTCTGGTGTTCAATTTGAAATACATGCGAACGAGCTTGGTCCGCCGGCCGTCTCTGTTTTGTCTGCACGCTCTTCCTAGGTGACTTCATCAGTCTCGCGGTGTTAGCTACAACGCATATCCATTTTATCTAAACTATATCGCTGCCTCTAACTTTTTTCTAAACCTAGATGCCTATATCAAAAATATTTGCTTTTCACCCAGGCTGGTTTGGCTCAGCAGTTAGAGTGTCAGTCCACGGACCAAAGAGTTATGGGTGATTCTGACCAAGGGCATGCACCTCGGTTGTGGTTCGACCCCGGCCGTGATGAGGGTCGTGTGGGAGGCCACCAGTTGATGTGTTTCTCTCACAGCAATGTTTCTCTCTCTCTCTCCCTCCCTCCCACTCTACCTGAAGATAAATGGAAAAATATCCTCGGGAAAGGATTAAAAAAAAAATACTTGCTCTTCTCTGCCTGGAATTCTTTTCCAGCCATTAGCACAGGGCTGACTCCCTCTCACCCTTCAGATCTCAGCTTAAATGCCACACTCTTGGTGAGACCATCAATGACCAACATCTAAAGTAGGCATTTGTCACCCTATCATTTCAGTTTATATTAATCCTCTGCATGGCACTTAACTTGAATGTATTTATTTTTTAAGGTCTATCCTCCTTCCCCACTAAGCTCTTCTGTCCGTTCACGCTCACTGGACCACCAATGCCTCCAACTAGCACATCTGAGGCATTAAGTCCATCTCTTACTGCTTGAGAGATGAGCAAACGGCTTTGGCCACAAGGCTACAAGAGGCCAGTGATGTGTTAAAAAGAGTAGCATTCTCCCACTCCTTCAAAACCCCAGCCCCATCTCCAATGGAACATACCCGCAGAAGTTCAGACCTCTCACCCTGCTGTGCCTTCTCCCTCCACTCAGTGCCTCTCACCTAGACAGTTCCACTGTCTGCACACCACCATTCTCCACACCATCGCTCATCTGCTTAAAACCCTGTTGTCACCACATTGCTTTCCTGCCCCACGTCTTCATAGCTTCACCACAGTTGACAGAATGAAGTTCAAAGTCCTTCACCTGAGCCAAAGAAACTTGACAATGACCCTGAAAACTGCCTCTCCATACAGAAAGAATTACTGAGTGTCTCTTACCCAGCAGCCAGAACGCTCTGAGATGAGTTGTTCTCTCTTTCCTTAATAGCTCGAGTGATCTCTTAAAAAGTGTAAATTCAGTCCTGGCCAGGTGGTTCAGCTGGTTATGGTGTCATCCCATACACCAAAATGTTGTGGGTTTGATTCCCAGTCAGGGCACGTATGGGAGGCAACCAACTGATGTCTCTCTTTGTCTCTCTTTCTCCCTCCCTCCCTCTCTCTCTCTAAAAATCAGTAAGAATATATCTTCATATGAGGATTAAAAAAAATTTTTTTTTCTTTATTGATTTTTTAGAAAGAGGAAGGGAGAGGGAGAGAGAGATAGAAACATCAATGAGAGAGAACATCAATTGTCCACCTTCTGCATGCCCCCCACTGGGGATTGGGCCCACAACCTGGGCATGTGCCATGACTGGGAATCAAACTGGTGACCTCTTGGTGCATGGGTCGACGCTCAACCGCTGAGCCACACCAGCCAGGCCATGAAGATTTTTTTTAAGTGTAAATTCAATGACAAATGTCCCCAGAGTAGTGCCTGCTGCCCACCATGCCAGAGCCCCTGAGCAAGGCTCCACAGTATCACCACAGGTACCTGCACAGGAGCCAAGAGTACTTTGAGATGCTTTACAAGCTCCACAAAGATTGTCCAAAATCAGACTGGAGTATTTTCAGAGGTTCTGTGATCACTTCCTTTGGGAAAGGCTTTGGTGGATTTTTTGAGTGGTCTAGTATATCACCTCTCCTTCTTCCATTCTTTTTATTCAAATCAGTCTGGAAGAGTGGGTCTCAATCCTAACTGTGCATTAGAATAAGATACAGAACTTAAAAAAATACACAAGTTGGTCAGGTGCCCAAGCCCTACTGCATTTGAATTGAATCAGAGTCTCTGGGGTGAGACCAAAGCATCAGGGTTGTACAACTATCCTAAGTCTATGACCCACTGATCAAGAAATAAACCAGAGTGGACTTGATGAAGGGAAAACTTTAGGGATACCTGACCCTTTGTAAACATTTAGTACCAAAGTTTTTAAAAACTTCATGAGTAAGGGGAGGAGGTGGCAGAGAAAGGTAGTAGAGCTAGAAGGGGCACTAAGATAATTAGAATAATACCTAATGTTTGAGAGTTAATATATGCAAAACCTCACTGCTCCAAGTACCCTAACTTACTTCACTGCAGTCCTATGAGAAAAATATTGTTAGCCTCATTTTACAGATGAAGAATCAGAGACAGAGAGAGAAGATTAAGTAATTGCCCAAGGTCAGCAAGGTGAATCTGGAGTCTGAACCCAGAAAATCAGACTCCAGAACCCAGTCTTATCCACCAATACTAGCAGCAATAGCAGCAAGCGAGCTTTTACAGGCCATACTGAGTACCAGTCAAATGCTGTTCTAAGCACTTGACACCTTATCTCACTCAGTCTTCACAACAGTCATGTGCAGTAAGCACTAGGATTATTCCATCTCCACTTTCCAGATGAGGAGACTGAAGCACAAGCGGGTCAGGTGACTCCTCCAAGATCGTGGAACATTCTACCAGGAATGGGAAATTGGAATAAGTTCTGCTACCTTCTCAGAGTACCACGCTCTGCTAGCCTCCTCTGGAGCTCAGGCCTGTGCACTCATTGTTCACCTGTTTTCAAGGAAATGCTTGTGACAACATCTTGGTACTACCACATCTGTTACTTAAAAGTTATCTCAGAAGCTTGTTTATGAAGGCAATGGGAAGCCCGCTGCAGACAGCTGACTAGTCATAACCCCCTTATCCACAGGAGACGTTCCAAGCCCACCAGTGGGTGTCTGAAACTGTGGATGGTACTGAACCCTGTATGTAGTACGTTATTTCCCATGCATTTCTATGATAAAGTTTAATTTATAAATTAGGCATGGTAAGAGATTAACAACTAATAATAAATAGAACAATTATAATAATATATAGCAATAAAAGTTATGTGAATGTGATCTCTCTGTCTCAAAGTATCTTTTGAATTGTTTATTTCTGGAATTTTCCATTAAGTATTTTTAGACTGTAGTTGACCACAAGTAACTGAAACTATGGAAAGCAAAGTCATGGATCAGAGGGGAGGACTGTGTATGGAGCTGAGGGGAACAGAGGGACCCCTCGTCCCCTCACAGATGCACATCTGCAGTGGGAGGTTCTGAACTTGGTCTTCTCTCTGCAAGGAGCTGGATCACACATGCTCTGCTGCAAAGGATTCTGAGCCCTTGCAAAGCCCCCTCCTATTGTGTGTTGGTCCATCCCTATTCTGGTTGGAGAGTCCACATCTGTCTTTAGAGTAGGCTGTTCACAATGCTCATCAAATCTCCTTGACCCTACGCAGCACACCACGCTCTAGTCCAGACCTTCTTTCTTCCTCCCCCTCCATGAATATGTACCATCTGAAACGTCTATCATAAAAATTGCCTCCATATATGAAGAAAGCTTAATTTGAAAATGCCCATTCTGTGTCCACCAGGAGCCTGCTTTCTGTCCATCTGTTAGATACACCCACTGTTGGAGTTTCAACTGGTGCTAATGAGTGGCTGTGCTATCCTTCCCAGGTGTCATAATAGTTCCATTGTGACTATGGCTTCTGGAGGATAGACATTCATGATGGGAATTTCAGGTGCCGTGGCCTCGTAGAAACATCTGTATTAATTGTATAGATAATAGGGAGACTTCGAAGGTTTTTGAGAAACATGACATAGGACCTACTTTCGAAAATCATCCTGGCAGTGACATGTAGAATAAATTGGAGTAAGGAAAGGAACAGTTGGTTGGAACATGGTGTTGTGAAGCCAAGGGCTTGGAATGCTGGCACAGAACATGTGGATTCATCAGCACAAACATTTCTTGCTGCTAAAAATGCCAGTCAAAGTGCACAGCTAACGAATGATGGATTTGTATTAGGACAGCACTTAAAATGTGTGCCTACCCTGAGCTGCCTTTATCTTCAGATGCTATATTAAGGAAAAACTTCCATACATCTGTCATTACTGAGTTAGTGGCCTCCTTGGTGCATTTAAGCTTCTATTTTTAGACGTGAATGTCCTCGGCAAGTAACTTCTTTTCAAAGGGATGAAGAGGCTATTTCATTGCTCTTTATGTCACATAGGGTTGAATCCAGGCAGACCTTTTTCTTCTACCACCTCTGCAGTGTGCTTGCTCTGCCCTCTGTGACCCCAGTCCAGGGTACTCCATAGAACAGGAAAATCACCCTTTCTCTCTCTGCCCATCATCCTCCACCATGCCTGCCATCTTCCCCAGGTCGACTCAAGCTTTCTCTAGGGTCACATAGGGCTGCATTTTGAGCTCTGACCCCGGAAAGTGGCAGCTAACTTCAGGGGCAAACAGCTAGCGATCTTGTCCCTGTGAAAGGGACCTTCCTGACCCCTTGGCCAAGTCTTGCCATGATTTAAAACCACCATCTCTGCTGCCTAAAAATAGCGTTCCTCATGCTCAGGGCACAAGAAAGCCCCAGGCCCAGGTACTTGTGAATCTGGGTCCTTTGTTTCTGCACATTCTTTCCATCTTCCCAATCAAACAAGAGTAGGAAGACCTTAGTCCAATCCTGCCAAATTGTTGCTACAGAGAGCATTGGTCTAGAAAGCAGATATGCTACAATACATAGTTTGGGAAACCTACATTTTAAAGATTGTAATGATTCAGAAATAAAATTGCTAACTCACCATTCAGGTTGCATTCTCCTTTGCACTCCTTACCTCTTGGGCAGTAAGTTGGCTTTCAAAATCTTCCCTCTGCCGAATGCTCACCTCAAGCAGGGTCCGAAAATCACCTCCTCCTTCCTTCCCTTGTTTCCTGTCTTTCTCTCTCATTCTTTTCTTATTTTTATCTTGCTGAGTTTCACCCTACTTCCAGTTTCTTCTTTAAATTCCTGCCTTCTTCTCTCCCCCAAACAAAACACAACAAAGCCAAACACTCTGCTTCCTTTAGAGTATTTCCAAACCCTGCATATGGCCACTTCATTGACCCAGACATCAAAGGCAAAACCCCGGAGGTTCCCAAACCCCGGAGGTTCCAGCCTCAGTGCTCCCGACATAGCAGCTGATTCGGGAGGCCTGGGGAAGGGCCCCCTGTTTGAATATCTAACAAGTTCCTAGGTGACACTGATGCTGCTGGTCCAGCTATCACACCTGGACAACCACTGTTCCAGCAACCCCTGTCTCCTTTCCCTCTTTCTTCCCATCCAGCAAATAACTGACCAGGTTCCATTGAATTTTGTCTTCAAATGAGCCTTTCTCCTCCCGATCACCACTGCCCTGGTTCGGGCTTTTGCCATTCTCTCTTGAGCTGTTATAATCACCTGCAAGCTGGCCTCTCTACCTCCAGGCTTGCCCTTCAATATCTACTGCTAATGAAAAGATTTATCAGAAACACAGATCAGGCACCATTTGTCCTTGATGAGAGCCTTTGGTGGCCCCGACGCTACCAACAGAGCAATGTTCAGCCATTTAGGATGGCATGCGATGCCCCATGTGACCTGGTGCTGTTTACCTCTCCATTCTCACTTTCCAACACTCCCTGCAGGAATGAAGTGCTAGAAATTTCCAGCACAGAACTCTGCAGTCTCCTATTCTCTTGGGTGCCATCACTTTTTCTAGACTGCTCTTCCTCTCTGTGCATCTTGGCTGTTGGCTCAGGCTTCAGCTGTTCAGGAAGCCTTCTTCAAACCCCCTCTGGTGATGTCAGTGACCCAGGGTTCCCCAGCACACCTACCTCTACACCACCTCTTAGCACATTACATTAAAATGTTCTGATTGCATGTCCCCTTGAGGCAGGAAACTCGGGAGTTTTCTCTCCAGCACCAACTCAGTGAATGCTTGCTGCACTGAATCTACTCTCTAGAATTTCTTCTCTCTTCTGCTTCTAATGGGCCGTGTCCTGCTCTTCCCCAACACCCACTTCCCCTTGATCTACAGAAAGATCAAAGATCTTGGAAGGGCCACCATGAGCCGCAACCCATCAGTAGCCTCTCTCGGTCACTCTGTGAAGCCTAGTTAGATTTCTCAGGGATATTTAATAAAACAACAGCTCTATTTGTACAAACATCAGCCTTTCTCTTCAAAGAGCTTGCAGAGTTTTACAGCTCAGACGTTGCTATCCTGAGTGAAGCCCTGTGAGGTGAGGAGCGGCCAAAAAGAGATTAATGTGGCACATTGAAAGGCCAAAACCCAAATCAAATACATTTCTTTTGCTGGGCTCATGAGTCACTGTGGCTGCAGGAATCTTCAGCTCTGCAGAATTAGGTATTTCTAGTGTTTCATTTCTAAACGTGGGTCAGGCCAGGCTATTATGTGCTGATTCATGAGCCAGTGACTCCAGAGAAACTGGGTAGACAACAAAAATCAGGTACAATCAATCCTTCATGACAAAATGTTTTGTTTGCTCTCGCCCCCAGATTCTTTCTGGTTTAGCTTTCTGGGTAGGAAATTATATGCTCAAAGGAATATGCCCATAGTTTCATACCCATCTATATGGTATTAGTAGATAATAATTTTGATGCTAAAAATGTAAATGGGCAAAATTGATGAAATTTGGATGAAGGCTAATGTAATATCTGGGATTAAATTTTTTAAATAGGCAAGATGAATAAATTTTGGAAATTAATCAAGCAACTAACAATGTTTCATTGAATCATTTTAGGTACTCAATAGACACTGCACATTCTCTTATAGGCATATGCAAATGTATAAACCTCGCATATTAAATAGCAGACGAGGGAATGAGAAACGCTTTAGGTATATGAAATATTATTATTTTCATTATTATTTTATTGCAAACTTGAACACTCTTTATTGGAATCATTATTTGCTTGGCCTCTAGAGAAGAACGGGGTATATAATACAGATAACTGGTTGGAAAAGAATCCTGTTTATTATCAAAACTTCTCTGGCCTGACTGCTGGATCTTTTGGTCATGAATTGTCTGAGCCACCTGCCCCACACCTTCCATTTCTGAGAAATAGGCACTGCTGTCTTCACTGGGTGGTCAGCTGTTGGGGAACTAATAAGAGAAGACACACAGGGATCCTTGCCAGCAGGAACTGCCTTAATCTATAAGCACCAGATACAAGGGAAGTTCTGGGTTCTTTGTTCTAACTTACGAGGGAACAGTTGTGGTTGCTGGCCTGGAAAATATAGATGGAAACTCAACTCAAGGTGTGACGTGATTTGCATCAGCAGTCAAGAAAAGCATTTCTCCAGCACTCGCAAGAGAAAGACTAGTTGGATCCTGTTGAACATATTTAACCAACAGGAGGAAGAATGGATGACTGTTTCTTGACCATCATTCTTTTGGCCCCATTAGAATTGACCTTGGTTCTGTTTTCTAATGCCAAGCCTGGAGTCCTGTTACTCTGTTGTTTCTGACGGTCGCACTTTCTAATTCTGGATTTTCGAGTATGTATGAGGAAACGTCCAAGTATTTAGTGCTGACTGGTTTATGATCCAGTGATCCAATAACAGGGTCCCCATAATGTGAATTATAAGAAGTTTAAATCAGAAGCACCCAATCCACTTGGCAAAGGCTTTTAAACAGTGGGGTATAGATATTTTTGCTAATGAATATGTTACCAATAAAAACATTGGGCTGACCTACTTGAAATTTGGCAGATATGACTCTCCCAAACTCAGCAAAGGGCTGTTAAAAATAATGAATTTAATAAATGAGGTACTTTAATTCAAAAATGTTTTACTAACTTCATTGGTTTCTAATTCCTTTAAAAAAATAATTCCATTGACTTAAAAGGCCTGAATGAAGATTTTTTTGGTGCATCGAGGCACCAAAGTCAGACACACAGGTCAGGCAGCAGTTGGGCAAGCCTTCTTGTTTGGCCTGTATAACACACACGGATCAGTGGCATTATGTTCATGAGAGGAAGAGGCAGAATAGGATAAGAACATTTGCTTGGAGTAACAGTGACCTTAAAACGCCCAGGGCTACAGAGAGCACAGTAGAACATTCAGGGAAGAATCCTTGACATTTTACTGTTCTAACACTCCCCATAATCCTGTCTTCCTTTCTGATTCCGAAAACAGAATCTATTTCAACAGTGATCATAATAACTACAATTTAAGAAGTACTTAGGGTTGTGCTATTCATTTTATATATGTCATGTCATTAAAGACATACAATCTTATGGAGTATGTACTATTTTAGTTGCAATTTACATGTAAGAAAAGTGAGGCACAGAGAAGTTGAGTAGCTTGCCCAAATCACACAACTAGTAAGTGAAGGAGGCAGGACTTGAATCCAGGCCATCTGATCAGGGAGAAATAAACAAGGTGTCACTGTTTTCCCAGCCCTATGGCAATTATTTCCTTTGGCTAATGGAAAAATAGAGAAATTTGGATCCCCCAAGTGGGACTAGATGTTGAGTTGGTCATGATCCCAGACTCTAAGGATAATAAGTAATCTGTCTCCCCATGCTGAAGAAACATGGGAAATATTTGTATGTGGGTGTGGTAGCCAGCCTTCAAGAAGGCCCCCAAAGATCCCCACCTCCTCATATTCACTTTTTTTTTTTTTTATTTATTTTTTTCGTACGTGCCCCTAGCGGGAACTGAGTCTGGGACTCTCTGGTCTGCAGACCAACGCTCCAACCGCTGAGCCAAACTGTTCAAGGCCTGATATTCACATTCTTGTGTAGTCTGTCCCATCTGTACAGGGTTGGTCTGTGTGGCCAATAGCAAATGGCAGGAGTTATGAAATGTTACTTCCAAGATAGGTTATAAGGGAGTGTGGCTTCTGTCTTGGTGTCTGTGTCTCTGTGTCCAAATGTCCCTGTTCTTATAAGGACACCAGTCATATAGTATTCAGTTCCCACCCTACCTTAATTATATCTGCAAAGATCCTATTGTCAAATAAGGTCACATTCACAGGATTTATGTGTACATGAATTTGAAGGACATTATTCAACATAGTACATTAGGTGTGACCCAGATCTCAAGTATGTCCCCTCCTTGTTATTTATTCAGGGCAACTCTGGTCCTGGAGTTTGGCGGTTCTGCCTGACCCCCTTCCACAGACTCAGCTTCCAGTTTTTAGACTTCTGCTTCCTGGCTCTCCCAAACTCCCTCTGTCCCATCTCTCCTACCCAGCCAGGTACAGAGTGGCCAGCTGACATACCTCTGGGCTCAAGGAGATTAAGGATCTTACTATGGGCTCTATTGCTATGGTGTGGTTTTAACTGCCTAGGTTATCTTCTTATCCATCTATAAGATGGCCAGGTATCAGGCATGTACGTCTGCTGAGTAAATGGCATATTGGGTACGCTGAGTCCCTTGAGCTCTAATGTCACAGGTAATCTTGAAGAAGATGGCAGGGTAATCCTTCAGTATTTGCCTCTTCTTTCCCTTCACCAGATTAATCTGATTAGCACTGTTATCTTAACCTTCCCGGTGCCTCTGCCTTAGACCTTCCAGTGTCTCCCGTTTGGCCAGACACTGCTAAGCATACACAAGGTTCCTAACAGAGCCTTGTCATCACCACAACGTCCCATGTGGGGACACACAGTGTCTGGTACCAGCATGCCTCACCCCACATGCCATGCCCTCCATGTGGAGAGCATGCAACCAGGACTGTCTTCCCATTGATCTAAATCTTCCCTTATTAGCCTCTCCTTTCCAAAGGCACTGAGCTTCCTCTGCTGCCACTGTCCTGTTCAGCACCCCACGGCCACCCTCCCCGTTAGGTCTTCTGTGTAAGCAGAGTACTGCTGTAGCTGCACGGGCTTGAGGAAAGCTCACTCCAGCGCAGCCCTGGATGGGGAGCTCGTGGCGAGCTGCTGGCCCAGCCCAGCTTTTGCAGCCTGCCCTTGGCCGCACTGTTGAGAATTCCTTCGCCTGCGCCTCTTCTCAGCGTGCCTCCCTCGGACGCGCAGTGACCGACGCGCAGTGACCGGGAGCTGGGTCGGAGCAGCCCGAACCTGAGCGCTGAGTTCCAGCCCGGAAGCCTCAGGGAAGTGGGGAGTGCTGCCTGTTCCCCTCGGAAGCCATGCACCCCTGGATTTCCAGTTTTGTTTCTGTCTCTGGTAATGGTAGGGCGGACTGACAGCAAGCTCAGGGTTTAATTTCTCCCACCTCCTCCCTTCTCATGCTTCTGCAGGGGGAAGCACATCCTTGCTTTGATGAAATGGGAGTTCCCCGAAGGGAGAGATTCAACTCTGAGCTCCTTCTATTAATTTGAAAAGTTCTTTAGACCTAATTTCAGAGTGGGCCTGTCATATTACCTAAAGAAGTTGGATTTTCTTGGAGGACTAGGGACAAATTTCTGTTCTGCGTCCAGTGGAGGGTCTGGGAAGCCAACCCCCAGTCTATGTGGAGGCGTCTTCTCTACCCAGCGCAGCCCTGAAGGCTGAGGCCAGGTGGCAGGAGGCCCTTGGCAAGGTGGTAAGGGCCATGTCAACCTCATGGCCTTCACAGCTGTCCAAGCTGGCAATGTCAGGGTTTCTGCAGCAACACGAGGAGAGGATTTAGTCTCCTTTTGTGAAACAAGAAGAGAATATCTGAGAGGAAAAGAGAAGAAGGATTGCGTGAAGGTGAGTTGTTTGCATAAGAAGGAAGCGGAGGGCAGCAGGAGGCAACCAAGATGCAGAAATTCATCCTTAGTATGTGGTGACTTGTGGAGACGGTGTCACAAACTGTGTGAGCTGCAGGGCTTGGCACTGGGGCCTGAAATGCTCAGAAATGATGGGAGGCAGCCAGGAGATTGGCGCAGCTCACCACCGCTCTGAGGGGCAGGGGCAGGTGAGTTAAAGGAGAGGGCAACGACTTAACCAGTTCCCATTGCTGAGCGACTCAAAACATTCACAAAGGTATAAGAACAGGAAGTGGGGGCAGCATCCAGAACTGCTCTCGAGAGGTCAGGGCTCATGAAGAAGACTCACCATGACCACTTATCTGGACTGGGAGCCTGCCCAGCAGCGGCCAATGGGTCGACCTCCTGCTAGGGACAAAGCAGGCTGCTCGCCTTCGGTGTGACGGGCTGCAAGGGATTTAGACTCGATCCTTTCAGCTTCCCTTTGCTCCAGGTTGTCACCATGGACTCTGCATATATATGGCATAGAACCTACTTTATTTGTTTGTTTACCATCTGCCTCTCTCCACTGTAGTGGAAACTCCCCACAAGGCAGGCTTTTTGGTTCATTTTGTGCTAACGCCAGGCACATAGTAGATACTCAAGAAATAGATTTGGACTGTAGGACTAAATGAATAAATACAAGAAGCCCAGAATTGTAAACCATGAGAGGTCATCTTTTTGAGCCAAGCCTAGTATTACACACCCTTTTTTTGCTTTATAAACTCACTAATATCCAGTGACAAGGGCGAGAACTGTTTAAAAACAGGAAAAAAAAAAAAAAGCCAGAAGTCTCAATTGTAGTACCACTTTTCAATACTCAAAGTAAGTGACTACATTCAGCTCCTGCCTTGAAGAGTCATTTAGCTCCACAGAGCACAAGGACTATGAGGAATTTGGTATCACCGGCTCTGCTTCCAAGGACTCATAGCTGGCAAGATTCCTTTCTATGTTCAACAAGATAGATGAGCTTGATCATTAGCATCACTGAAATCCGAAGATGCATAGTTGTTGGTTCTGAGACACATTGTTTTTTCATATTTTACGACATCTGAAACCAGGCTGCATCTTATAACATGGTGTCTTACAAACTCGGGGGGTGAGGGCTGGCAGCGCCTGTGACATCGTCATCATTCTCTGTGTGTGCACGGGATTTCTCTCGGCTATTTATACCATTGCTACTGCAATTGGTTATTTGTTCCTGGTTGTGCACTGAGAGTCCCACAATGATTTGGGTTCCAAACGAAAGTTATTATGTGTACACAGGAAAGAACAGAAACAGAACAGTGGGACGTAGATTCGATAATATTGAAGCAAATGTTTGATATTAGAAAAATGACCACAATTCTTTATTTTCTTGCAAAGCAACACTAAGTTCTTGATAAGACAAAGGAAGGAAGATGCCTAACGGTAGATTAAGTTCTGTTATTTCCGTTCATTGACGTGAGCACGAAAACCAACACACACCAAGCAGGAAAGCACCATATTGAAAATTTGCAGAAGGATTACAGCAACTGAGAAGAAATTCCCAGAAGAAATCTTTTAAGAAATTCTGCATCCCAATGATCCTCATGGCCCAGAAGCTGATATTGTGTGAAAAAATACAGATGTTGATAACTCGGGGTAGAAAACAATATTAAAAAATAAAAATTCTCAAAGTACAGCAGTTTTAGAATTCCTAAGCCAAATTATTTGGCTTACATTTTTCTTTTGATGTATATGTACATATCACTAATATAAAAATTCTGATTATGTTTAAATAAACTGAAGGAGCTCTTTTAGAACATATTAAGTACAATTTTAATGTGACAATACATTGTGTCATAATTTAATCTTCAGTATTTTTTTCTGGAACATAAAATCATGATATATCTTTAAATTTATGATATGCTAGATGTAATATGGCATATCATTTTTTACTCTTATCCTATTTCATCTGATTTAATTATTCAATAAAATTTTTAGATTCTTAAACAATATCCACAGTCATTTTATTCATAAATTTAAGTTTCAAAAACACAAATAATACTCTGGTAAAATTACCATAGAGCTGTGGTCAAATGCTTCATACTGATTTGGGGGGTTTTTATGGTGACCTGTTGTGAAATTGGCTTATATGTGGAGTTTGTGACGAAATCCTAGGAGTTTAACTCTCGTGTGAATGAAGCATAATATTATAATGGCAAAGAAGTAAAAAAATCCTAGCCATGAGAGTTAACACACATTTCAGGCATCAAAGGCATGGCCTCCAGGATAAATGTTATCTGCAGCATGTAAGCATAAAATTCTTAGCTTCTTAGCAGAACCTACCGAATTTCTTTCTCATAAAACCAGGATTTCATTACTGCAGGCAAGCTTGTTGTCAGCTGGGATAATGCCATATGATTCCTCACTGTGTACTTTACCTGGCACATACCAGGTACTTAATAAATATTTTCAAATAAATAAATAAAAATCACTCCTGTTCAGGCTACAGGGTCTCAAATATCAATCCTCAGTTTTTAGAGAGACGGTGTAAGATAGGGAAAAGAGCATGGATTTTGGAAGAAGAAAGATTTTTCTTGTGGGCACTTGTTCACAGTAATAGAGCGTACTCACTGAGTTGTTGGGATAATAATACCGATCGGGCACTTAGCATGAATGAAGAATGTATACATATGCTACCATGACCATTATCCTATTGTTAAAATAGAATGTGACAAGTACTCTTCTAGAAGAACAACCTTCTTCAATATAGCCTGTCCCTCTGGAACCAGGAATCACCAATTCTTTCTTTAATGACCTTTTTAGTTCTTTAAATATGTTTCTCTTTTATTGCCTTTGGATTTCCTCTAGTTTTCCATCTTATTTGCAAGGTAGACACACCTAGCCTGCTATGTGCCTGCAGTCTCCTCAGGCCGTCCTGGGAATCAGGCTTTCTGTGATGTCTACCCTAGAGGTAGACTTGCAGAACTTCCCACCAAAGGAGGAGGCTCATGAGGAAAGTGCATGTCCATTCTGCACATGGCATTTCTAGTCAGTTACTGAATGATGATTATTTGGTATTTAAAATAGAAATCCATGGTCATCCCCTAAATATTAATATTGAACTTATGAATTATTTATTGAGCAACTACACAGCTTGATATTGTAGGAAATTGGAAAAAAAATAATGTTACAAAACTGGTATATACCCCAATGTGGCTTACAGTCTAATAGGAGAGGTAAGATATATTCAGAATTAACTGCATTATGCAATAGATGATTTATTAATAAATACTATAGATGAGATACAATTTGCTAAGGGATCTCAGAAGAAAGGCAGTATTTATCCACTTCTGGGAGTCAGGAAAGTCTTGCCATTTGAACCTGTGATTCAAGGATGGTTGGATTTTAACATGATGTGATCAAGGCAAAGGTAATATCCCAAGTCAAGACATAGGTAGCAGTGAGTCTTCCCACTGGGCGGAACATGGGTATGGTGAGAATGTTGGAAAAGGAGGTTGAGGGCAGAGTTAATGGTTTCTTGAAAGCCAGATATGTGGATTTTATATTTTTAGATAATGGTGAGCTGCTGATGGCTTTTGATTAGGGAATAAACTGGCCTGAGATTTAAGAAGATTACCCTGGCAAGAGTGTACAAAGATATTTTTGAGAGGAAGAGACTGAATATATTGGTCAGGTTAAGCTGAAAAACAAAACAACCAAAAAAAACCCTCAAATCCCAGTGGCTTAAACAAACAGTTTATTTCTCATCTCTGCCCATGTCCATCCATGTCACATTGGCAGAGGCTCTGCTCCACCACATCCTTGTCGGGATCCCATGGGCACAATCTAGGATGACATAACTGTCATTGCATCACAGGAGAGAGGGAGAGGGAGAGAATATGCACACAGGAGACACTGTTCCCTTCTGTTCCTATCTCTGCTCATATGTCATTGGTCAGGGATAGTTATGTGTCCACACCTTACTGCAAGGAGGCACCTGGTACAGGGGAGCATGATACTGGTGAACAACAGTGATGTCTGCCATGCTTGGAGAGAAGACATAAGTTAGGAGACTGACACCACTGTCCAGGAGAGAAGTGATGAGGCTCTGGACTAGAATGATGGCAGAGGTCATGGAAATGAAGAAAGAAACGTGTAGAACAATAGAAGGACTCAACAGGAGAAACAGTCCTTGAAGCTGGTGTTAAGCTTTTGAATGTGTTGGTTGCAGAATTCTGAACTAAGAACAGGAATATAACTAAGAAAAGTAAAAACTGTCCTAGGATCCCCTGTATTTTTCAAAAGCACCAAGAGCAAGAGAATGGGGACCGTCCTCATTGGAGAAGTGCTTATTCTATGTATTCACCAAAAGCCAATGGATTGCTCAACAATTTCACTTGGAGGCTGAACAAACTAATTTGGGGATGCTGAGGATCACAATAAAAAATAGATTTGCAAAGAGAAAAAAGATTATCTTTCCCAGAAATAATCATATACTCAGCTCTTGATTATCTTTACTGGAGGGATGTGATAGTTGCTACATAAATTTAATATTCATTAAAAAAAATTTTTTCTTTATGGATTTTAGAGAGAGAGGAAGGGAGAGAGAGAGAGAGAGATAGAAACATCGATGAGAGAGAACATAGATTGGCTGCATGCCCCCCACTGGGGATCGGGCTCACAACTTGGGCATGTGCCCTGACCAGGAATTGAACCAGTGACCTCTTGGTACATGAGTCGACCCTCAACCACTGAGCCACACCAGCTGGGCAAATTTAATATTCTTAAACTTATATTTGAATTAATAAAGAGTATCAGATATTTTAGAGACTGAAAACTATATTTTCTACCCATAACATAGGTAATTTTGAGGAGCCAATTCAAGAAGTGCTGTAAAGTATATTGATATCTTTATTTTGGATTTATATTTTATGCCGGAGATTATGTTACTCCTACAACTAATGCTAGTATTAGCCCAGGACTAATGACTCATATGTTTTGATGTATTTTTTTTTTTCTCTCTCTCTCTCTTATATATCTTTTCTAAATTAAATGTGAAATTTGAGTGGTGTTCAAGTCTCAAAGTCTGGTTAACAACTACAACAATAAAAAGAGGTCAAAACCTATTCCATTAATAAGACACACAGGCAATATTTTCCGGGATAACCCCTATCTAATTCTTAGTGAACAGCTAAGAGTAGATGACACTATGAGACCAATCTTTCTTTTGTTTCTGTGTATCTCTGAACTAAATCTGAATTTCTGGGCTACACAAAAGTGAGCCAATGATGCTGTTTGCTGAGAAAAACTTCACAGGCTATGTTACTGATTATCTCCGATGGAATATCTTTGACTCTTATGGCTTCAGTTATGACCTTTAATTTCAGGATGGTCCTGTCTAGAGGTGATGCTTAGGAAGGAAATGAAGCCAAAGGGTCCAACTGTGTTCTCAGAAAAATGGGTGCCACCCACTTTTTCAGACTTAGCAAGTAGAATATTAGCCCCGTTGTGTGGGTAAATGGCCTCTATCCTCCTCCCCCAGCTGATGCCACGAGAGAGATCCCCTTAAGTTCCCCTATTCCAAATGCAAGCACTTGTGGTAAGTTGATTAGTTGCACTATCAGGTTGTGTGTGGGCCGTGGGCTCGGCCTCTTCTGTGTCTTCACAGCCGCCAGTGAGACTCAGAGACAAACACTGCCTTTAATCGCCCTTTCTCAGGGGCTGCCTTTTCCCTAGAGACAGACTCTGCTACGGTATTTCTGAGCTGAGTCCAGAAGACCCAGAAAATATGGCTAATGAGAGAGCCAGGTTTTCTGGCAGGGAAAAGCAAACCAGCTTTCATGCTCAATGAGGGGCCTGTGACAAATGAAGTCCAAGTGCATTGCGCCACAGCTGAGGCAGTGCCAAGCTGGTCGAGATCCATGGCTAGCTTTCTAGACCATCAGGAGAGCTAGAAGTACTGTCGCAGTGCCCTCGGCCTTTGTCATCAGCGCTAAACCAAGCACAGGATCCTTCAGCCCCGGCTGTAAGGTGGGCAAGGATACAAGGAAGCAGCGGGTAAGGGACAAGGACACATTTAAGAAGAGAAAAGCTCATATACATATTATTATTATTTTATAAATGCACCTGACATCACCAAAGCAAAGCAGGCGGATGGATATGTCTCTGCTCCTGACCATTTCCTGCAGAGTCCTCTTCCAGCCTGATCTTAATGCTCATTTGTACCTTATTGCTATTGGCACAGGAATACTGAGGATGAGGGACAAGCATTCAGGATGAAGTGCCCAGGGCCCCGCACCACTCTAGAAAGAGTCACTGAGCAGATCTACTAGCTTCCCAGTCGGTGCCATGGAGATGAACTGAGACACTGCGCTATGCAACCCACCGGTTCTAGGTGATTTCACCTCTGTCACAATATTTGCCTTTAAGCACAGTCACTCTTAGTTGCTGATGAGTCTCTGTAAAATTACTGTGGCCCTGATGTGGACCCAGCTAGATATTTGAGCCTTAGTTTGGCACTCGGTGAACCAACGTGGGGTTGGCAAATTTGAGAAGTTAAACCTGTTCTCCTAGACTGAGGTCACGTGTGTATGAACTGTAGCTGCCTACAGCAGTGCCCAGAGGTCTCTTTCTTAAAATATCTCCTTCTCATCTCAATAGGAAAACATTTCTAAAATTCAAAATTATTGAATTCAAACCTTGCAATGTTATCGATGGTGTTACTCCTGTTGCTTTCCTGCTAGCTAAGAGAACACGAGTTGTTCTGGGGGCTAGCAGGTTTTGCCCAGCAGGGCAGGCCCGGGGATTTGGATACGCAGAGAACACCAGGACAGCTCTGGGGACTGGTGTTGAGTTGGAGAGGGGAGAAAAAGGAACGACCAAAGACAGACGTGGCCTATTTTCTGTTTTATCTCTTTTAAATTCTGATGTTTACATGACACTATAAGCCCTTTGTTTGTTTATTTGTTTCATAGCCCCTGGAAGTACTGTTTGGTCTACCAGGAAAAATGGCTGTTGCCCCTGAAAATGCTGCCAGAGGCTTCTTCACATTACAGGATTTTTTTTCTTCAAGCTTTATATAGGGCATGCGATACCCATGCCCTGTTGGCTATTGCCTATCTCAGCAAAGAATCATAACTTTGCAAATCTGGCCGAAGTCTCTCAGAATATTTCAAGTCTCTTTCTAGAATGTTTATCTGCTGCCATCGAATGACCACCAGAAGACTTCCCAATATTGGTCTCGTGAAATTCCAGTCATACTGAGCCTTCTGCACTGTGCTGGGGGGACTCAGGGGGTCTCATGACCGGGCGGAGGGAAATATTTCTGAGGTTCTTGTGTTCTGGCATGGACGTCCCTTAGTCCATTACTGGGTCTCTGTTACCAAAGTGTTAGCTTAAGTGGCGCTGAGGTGGGAGCTTCTACTTTTCCTCCTGTTCAGAGGAGAAAATAGAGGGACAAGGAGGTCGAATAATTTGTGGAAGGGAATGCAGCTAGAAGATCGCCCAAACAGAACTTGACCTTGGGCAGACTGGCTCCTGAGCGCATGTTCTTGCCCCGAGGCGGCCCCGCCTCTCTCAGGGCCAGGTTTCCCCCTGCGTGGAAGCTCCTCCTGCCAGGTCATCCAGGTCTCGGTGTCTGCACCAGGGCTCTCTGAAAACTGCGTTGCAATTGTTTTCTCTTTACTTTTTCTCAGCCATAGGCCACAACGTCTTTACCCTCAAAATTCTTTTATCTGGTTTCCCAAAACCTAAAGTCTCTACTCACCAGCAGAGCCAGAGACGTACACTATCTTCCCATATTTATGCAAACAAGGCACAAGTCAAGCAGTGGACTTTTTATTATTATTATTATTTATCCTCACCCAAGGACATTTTTTCATTTTTTTGTTCAGATAGAGTGGAAGGGAGAGAGAGGACGCCACCCTCACAACCCAACCAGGGCCGGGGACAAACTGCAACCGAGGTACCTGCCACCTGCCATGCCCTTAGCGGGAACCGAACCCGGGTCTCTCGGGACCGCAGGCCGACACTCCAACCGCCGAGCCAAACCGGCCAGGGCAAGCAGTGAACTTTTTAAAAGAAAACCTTGAGAGATTTTTCTAACCCAATCGGGCATAAAATCAGTTTAGATAGAGCTTCATCCCTGCAACACTGTCTCCATTAATGACATTCCTGAGCTGATGAGAACCAGATAATAACTGTGAATGCATTTTGAAATGCTAAAAGGGACATTCCAGTAAATGATGGTCTTGTTATTTAAATTGCTACTGTTATAAGGGACTTATTATACTTGATAGGGTTTCATATAAGTAATTTCAAATATTCATTTTTGCTTTAAAATCAGCAACTCATGGTATGCATGGTAACTCTTGACTGGAATATTGAATTGACATAATAAATATGAGTGGTCATCCCAAGCAACAGAGAGTTTTAATTAACTTGAGAATTTTGTTCATAATTGGTGACTACCAGATTGATAGTATGTAGAGTTCAATTTCATAAAATTATGTGACTTTATCCCCAATTTCTCACAAATTCATGTTTATTTCTAGGACTATGTATACAGATATACATATAAAACTCTGCTCACTTCACCTTCCACGCAGGTTCCTGGCACCCAGTGCTAGCCCCAGAGTTGGTGTGAAGGAGAGGTCGATGGCCAAGTTTGGGGTCAGGCAGATGGTTCTGTTTTGACTTATTTAATGCTGTACATTGGCATGTTCTTTACCCTCTCGGAGCCCCAGTTCCCTCATCTGCAAGAGCCTGCTGTACTCATAAAGTTTTGGTGGGAATTAAATGAGACTAAAGCACTTAACATAACACCAGGTACATGTGTAAATATCTAAGTGAGCTATTGTTATTTTAGAAATATTAAGAATAAATGATCTCCTTTTGGCCACACACATTTGATCCATTTGCTAGCATATTCCATAAATTATATTAAATGATATTTCCTTGTATTTCCTCTATAGCCTTGAAAACAAATTTCCCAAACTCTTTAGTTTGAAAAATACCAAACCTACAAAAGAGTTGAAGGAGTAGTACAATAAAATTTATTTATATTTCACTCAGATTCACCAATTGTTAACATTTTGCCATGTATGCTTGCTTTCTCCATGTCCTTACCCACCCTCTCTGTCCCCCACCAAACCATTTAAAAGTAAACTGCCAACATCATGATTAAAATTTACAAATATTTTAACAAGTATTCAAAGAGCACCATGATAATTCCCAGACAAGTTAACACTGATATAATAATATTTTCTAATGTAAAGCTCATATTCAATTTTTTAATTCTCCCATTCTCCTATGTATTACAGAGCTTTTATTCTTCATTTGATCCCATTAAAGATGATATATTGTATATAGTTGATATATCTCTATAACTTTTTCAATCAAGAACAGTCCCCTGCCTATTTTTAAATCTTTCCTAACATAGGCATTTTAAAGAGTTCAGGTCAGTTCTTTTGTAGATTGTTGCACAATTTAGATTTCTATGATTGTTTTGTTATGATAACATTAAACATTTTTACCAAAAATACCATAGGTGATGCTCTTAGTACATCAAATCAGGAGACATAGAACATCCGTTTGTCTCATTATTGGCGATGCTGAGTATGTTCAGTTGGTTGAGGAGGTGCCTTGTGGATTTTTCCATTGCCAAGTATCACATGTTTTCACTTGTAATATATAATCTGTGGGGTGATACTTTGAGACATTGATGATACTTGCCTAACTTATCTTGGTGATTATAAAATGGTTACATTATAATTTTATCATTTATTCTATATCAATTAGCTGTCATTCTTCTATTAGAAGAGCCCACACCACCCCCCCCCTTTTTTTTTGGTGGTAATATTCTGCACTTAGGGATTCTTTGTTTTATCAAGTATATTATAATCCATTGCTAATATTGTTCTTTTTGATGCTTGAATTTTACCACATTTGGCCATTATGACTTTCTTCAAGTTGTACCCTCTGTATTTTTAACACATTCCCATCAGTTTTTGAGCAGTTTCTTGGATGTGAACTTTTCTTGCCCCAGAGGTGGAATCTACCGATCATCACTCCATGTGGCCCTGGTTCCGTTTAGTGGCAAGTATTCAAGACTAATCAATACAAATTTATACACATATATGCCACTGGTTAATCTAATGCCACTCTTAATTTAAAACAGGCATTTTTGAGGCTAACACATTTTGGGGGGTTGAACTTCACACTGGGGAGCCTCTGGAGTTTGCTTGGGTGGCGTTTTTTTGCTTAGTGGAGAATATTTGAGGGAATGTGGAAAAAGGCCTAGGGAAAGACCTTTTTAGATGATTAAATATAGTAATCTGACCCAGTACTCAGTGGATTTTGCCTCAATGCTAATCAAAGCCATAAGTAGTTATATATATATGCTATGGGTATTTATATTTATGTATTATGTCATATATATATATATATATATATATATATATATATATATATATCACTGACTATGGAGACTAATAATCCTCTCAGGTACTCTCAGTAAATTTCAACCAATGTTCAAGTCTTTGGGCCAAGAGAAGCAGCAGAGCAGAGCTAGGGGGTCTTCCTGCCTTGGCAATCCATCTTGAAACAGCCAAGAGCTGTTTTCAGAGTTCAAATATCTTCAGATACTCTGCTCTCAATCTTGCCAGCTCAGCTGAATATCTTTCTTTCAGTCACCTCCCAGATACTTGCTTTGGGCATCTTCTGTTGGGCTCTTAATGCTCACTTGATTTCCCTGCAGTAGGCAACTGGCATCTAGCCCATGCTTAATCTTAGAGGACAGTTGGGGGTAAATGTTCTCCTATTTGGTCCAGTAGTGAGGCTTTTTTTTCTATTCTCTCCTGAGGCTGGCAGTAAATCTCCTCTGTTTCACTTCTCTCTTAGGACCCTTGTCACTGTTTGTCAATATTATTCTCAGCTAACATTTTTCTCTGCATGTATAACTGAAATTTTTTATCATTGGAGGTTATTTGGTTAAGGTGATTCTGTAAGTTTAGATTAAAATTATTAGCTCTTGAGTCTCTGGTATGTGTTTAAGCTGACTATAAAATTTATAGGCAGCATTAGACTCTAGCATCCTAAATGACCTTGGTCATTCCCCAAAATTATACCTGCTATTTCTATTATCCAGTCTTAGGACTTGTATAACCTTTTGTTTATAGTGATAATAGATTAGGTTAAATTTAAAATTAAGTGTCTTCTAGCCTTTTCCATATATAACCCAACTCTTGTTTGTATTTAGAATTTTACCAGATGAATTTGTGCAGACTAAGAATAGTTACCAGCCCAGATCCCAGCAGTCCCACTGGGCACTCGGGAGTCTGTCTTAAGCTTTAAGGCTGCCTATGTGCCATGTATTCGCCTTCTTAGAAATCTGGGGAAGGTTCACTCTGCTTCTGTGAGTTATTCCTGCTTACACCTCAGTGGACACACATTCCTCATTGTCCCAGTCATTGAGTCAGTTTTGGATTCTTTGTCAGG
The DNA here is from genome assembly GCF_014108415.1 of Molossus molossus. Taxonomy (NCBI): domain Eukaryota; kingdom Metazoa; phylum Chordata; class Mammalia; order Chiroptera; family Molossidae; genus Molossus; species Molossus molossus. The sequence goes on along the minus strand of NW_023425345.1, from coordinate 26,059,477 downwards.
GAAAAAAAAAAAGACACAGTACTTTAGAAAATCCCCAAGCACCTCACTTGACCCAACTCCCTCCTGAGACTTGACAATTAAACCTCTCAGGTAGTGCTAATAGAAATGATATTGCTGTAATTCTTGAATTACAGGCGGTGGACTCTTTCTCTGTGGATTGGGATGTGTTGTCAGGAACACAGTGCACCCTGGTAAGGTGCTAATTTAACAATGTGCAGGTCCCACAGTATAGGTATGACTCCCCCATAGCAAGGTCTCATCTAGATCTGACATGACTTACAAGGGAGTTCTACTGTGGGCAGTCTGCCAACACTGCCAACAAAGACATGAACACACATTATTAACACACAGTCTTAGTAAAAGGAACTGTGTCTGGTTTTGATGACTGCAAAGAACACACTAGCAAACATGTATTGAGGGGCTGTTGGCACGGCAACATGCTAGTGAGAATCAACGTGATGTATAAGAAAAAGCAGAGTGGGAAAATGAGAGCATCCCACTTTTAGACGTGTATTCACACAATTCAGGCTGAGCATCAGACAGAGCAGAGCAAGTCTGAAAGGATAGACCTGGGTTAGGAATCATGTATAGATGGCCCTCATGGTCAATGGTGGGTGGCCTGGGAGGATGGGCCCTGGTGGAGTGGTCACAGGCATGAAGCCTGACACAGAGAAAGAACTCCTTGAACATTTATTAAAGGAACGATGTTGGCAGAAGGCCTTACACTAAGAGAAAATGTGGTGGGGTCCAGGGAGTGATCAGCCTTGCCCAGCAATGCTGTGGAGTCAGCTTAGGGGGTGAGGGTCACTGGAGACTCATTGGTGCTTTCCCAACGTTACTTCACAAACTCCTTTCTTCTCAGTTTCTTTCACCATCTGAAAAGGGCCAGAGATGCATGATTTATTGAGACAAAGAACTCATAGTTATCTTATGGGAAAAGGGCACAGAATCGTTTTTTAAGAAAAGGTGACTAAGTTTTATCAATTAAAATATAAGAATTTAATGTCTAAATAAAATGGAACCCGAATGCATATATGCCAGTGGTTACATGTGGATCCTACACATACACAGTCAATTCTGGTTCTTTTGATGACATTTCTCTCTTTGATAACTGGTCTGTCTTCAGTGTTCAAGACTGAGACAAATTAGGCTGCTGTATTGGCGGTGGGCTCCAAGGTGGCCGTGAGTGCCTTGATGAGGGACGGCACTCTAAAGCCCTGGGTTTGTGTTCTGTTCCTCCCATAATTAGTCCTGTGCTTTATAGTAGGTAATACATCCCTCCTGAAAATGATTACTCTTTCTTCTATTGCATCAGTGACAAATTTCTGTGATTATATGCATAACATCTATAATAACAAATATGCTTATAAGAACCTCTTTCAGTTAATGACAGTAAAGAACAAGTACACTATAATAATGACATAAAGTGAGATATGGAAATTTCATAATATTGGCTAGAATCCTTTTGCAGATATGGATGTCTCTCTGTCTCAACCATTTGGAAATAACCTTTCGTGTTTTGAGCTGCATCCTGAGAAGATAAAGCCTGTTCCCCTTGAACAAGATGGTAGGGGAGATGTTCCAGTCCGTCCCACTGCACAGTACCTGGTCAGGTGAAGGCTCAAAAGACTGGAAACTGGAGGCCAGGTTGGCTCTTACCCTGCTGAGAATTGACTGCCTCCTAGAACTCTACCAGACTATATACCCCAAGAGAGCAATGGCAACACCTATTTGTTCATATCTGAAATTTGCTACAATACCGACACAAGTAGCTTCTCCACAAATATTTATTGAATGCAAATAAATGAAAAAATGACTGATCTGAAAAGCCACAGAAAGGGGTTGCCCTGAGTGGATGATGGAGCATGACCCTGGCCATACTGTCTCCCATTCACACATACCGTCTCCTGTCTTGGCTTTGAATTCTCAGAGCTTATTTCATGTCCAAGAAGCTTGGGTTATCTCTCAGCTGACAGTCAATAAAGTTCCTTGACATGTTAGCTGATAAGTATGAAGTCTCAGCCTTCCAGACAACTCTTAGAAGTTCAAAGGAATGGATATATTTTTGGTGCTAGGACTTCTGGCAGCGTGACCACAATGTGAGAATGATCCTCAAGTCACATCACAAGAGTGGCCACTGTTCTGCCTTCTTCTAATGCTAGCCTGAACCAAATCTCCCTGAGCCTCAATTTTTGTTTGGCTGTTTTTCTCTTAAGCATGTGTGATTGTGCTCTTCTGAGAACTTCCCCCAACAGTTTTTCAAATTTTTAAGTAAACTCTTCATTATAGTATAACATCCTTGAAGAAAAGCGTACAAATCATATGAGTTTAGCTCAATGAATTTTCACAGAGACCCCCCCACACCCTGCCCTGAATAACCAACACCTAGATCAGTGATTTTCAAAGGGTGTGCTGCAAGAATTTTTGAAACATGAAGTACTTTACTATTTAGTCAGGGGTACTGACCTCTTTTCCCTTGTATGGGGAAAAAAAAAATGAAAACAGTAAACACAACAATAGCTATCCAGTGTGAATGAATCAAAAGCTTACCTATTGTTTTGCTAGATCAGCAAAAAATATAGTTTTTGGTGTTCCTCAGAATTTTAGTAATTAGTTTATGTGTGCCATGAGTTGAAAAAGGTTGGAAATCACTGACCTGAATGAATAAATAAAAATTTACCACAGAAGCTCACTGTAACCCCACCTGTTCACTGCCCCTATAAGAGGAACCACTATCTTGACTTCTAGTAGCATAGGTTAAGTTTGCCTATTTTTTACATTATGTAAATGAAACTTCTACTATTTTGTACCTGCCTTCTTTTGCTCAATACTAAGTTTGAGATTCATCCATTGTGGTAAATAGCAAAAGTTTGTATGATATTTCATTGGATGAATGTAATGATATTTTTTTTTTCCATTCTACTATTGATAGACATTTGGATTGTTTCTAGTTTGGGAATAATGATGCTACAAATATTCATATACATGTTCTCTTCTTGCCCATGGGCTTGTATTTTGTCAGGTGTATTTCTAGAAGTGAACTGCTGGGATAGAAATTATGTCATGTTTAGCTTTAGTAGGTACCAGCAAACAGTTTTACAAGTGGTACATGAGTACACTCCTACCTGGAGTGTTTAAGAGTGGCTCCACATACAGTACTTAATACTGCAAGACTTTACATCTTAGCCATTCTGGTGGTGTCCAGTGGAATCTCATTGTGGTTTTAAGCTGCATTTCCCTCATAACTCCTGAGGCTGTGCTCCTTTTCTAATGATCATGGGCCACTTGGACATCCTTGTGAAATACCAGTCAAGTCTTTTTTCTGGGTCAATATTTGCCTTTTTTTTTTTATCACTTTTTTGGGACCTTTTCTATATCTTGGAATAGAAAACATAAAAATATAGTATAAATATGTTCTCCCTCTCTGTGGTTTGCGTTTTATTTCTCTTAATAATATTTTTAATGAACACAAGTCCTTAATTTTTATGAACTCTAGTTGATCATGTTTCCCATTTATGATTTATGCTTTTTGTTTTCCATCTCATAAATTTCACCCTCTGCCAAGCTCATGCAGATATTTTCTTACATTTTCTTCTAGATGCTTTGCAGCTTTACCTTTCATGTTTAGATCCACAATCCATCTAGAATTGATTTCTGTGTGTGGTGTAATGTAGGGTAAAATTAATTTTTCCCATTTAGATATCTGATTAAGCCAGCACCATTAATTTACTGAAAGGATTATCTTCTCTGCGCTGCTTTATTACCTTTGTCATAAATCAAGTAACTTCATATGTATTGGTTTATTTCTAGACTCCATTCTGTTCTATTTGTACATTTCTTTGTTTTTGTGTCAATACCACAGTGTCTTAATTACATTACTTTATAATAAGCTTCAGTATACAGTCGTATAGGGCTCCAGCTTTGTTCTTCTTCAAAAATGTCTTGCCTTTCTTTATTCTTTTGCATAGCCATATAAATTTTAGATTCACTTCTTTAGTTTAGACACACACACACACCTCTATTGTAATTTTTATTATGATTATGTTAAATCTACAAATGAATATAGGGAGAATTTACATTTTTACAGTATTTCAATACATTAACATAGTATATATCTCCTGTACCGGAAGGAGAAGAGAGAGAGCAAGAAATCAAGAACCTATTTGAAAAAAGAATGACTGAAAACTTTCCTAATTTCATACAGGAAAAGGTACACAAGTCCAAGAAGCACAGAAAGTTCCAAACAAGATGAACCCAAAGAGGCCCACACTATGACACATCATAATTAAAATGCCAAAGGTTAAAGACAAAGAGATAATCTTAAAAACAGCAAGAGAAAGACAGTTATCTACAAGGAAGGTCCCATAAGACTGTCAACTGATTTCTCAACAGAAACATTTCATGCCAGAAGGGGTTATCATGACATATTCAAAGTGATGAAAACCACAAACTGCTGGTTGGTTTGGCTCAGTAGTTAGAGCGTCAGCCTGCGGTCCTGAGAGACCCGGGTTTGGTTCCTGCTAAGGGCATGTACCTCGGTTGCAGTTTGTCCCCAGCCCTGGGTGAGTTGTGCGGGTGGCGTCCTCTCTCTCCCTTCCACTCTATCTGAACAAAAAAAATGAAAAATGTCCTCAGGTGAGGATTAAAAAAAAAAAAAAAAAGCTGTTGTGGTACATATACACAATGGAGTACTATGCAGCTATAAGAAAGAAAGATCTCTTATTTTTTGAAGCGACATGGAGGGACCTGGAAAGTATTATCCTAAGTGAAACAAGCCAAGCAGAGAAAGACAAATACCACATGATCTCACATATTTGTGGAATATAATGAACATAACAGTCTGAGGAATAGGGTAGACCCAGAGATGTGGAAGTAGGGTACAGACTGGCAACCCTCAGAAGAGGGAGTGGTGGGGGGAGGAAAGAGATAAACCACAGAACTTATATGCATGTACGCATAACCCATGGACATGGACAACAAAGCCGGGGACAGGGTGGGGTGTGGGGAGGAGGGTGTCAATGGGGTAATAAAGGAGAAACATCTGTAACAAAAATAAAAGTAAAAAAGAAAAAAGCTGGGGTAGCAATATTTATACCTGACAAAATAAATTTTAAAATAAAGGCTATAGTAAGAGACAAAGAAGGACAGTGCATAATGATAAAGGGAGCAATCCAAGAAGAGAATACAACACTTGTAAACATTTATGTATCTAACATAGGAGTATTTAAATATATGAAGCAAATCTTGAACACAAAGGGGGAGATCAACAGTAATACAGTCATAGTAGGGGATTTTAACACCCCATTGATATCAGTGGATAGATTTTCCAGAAAATCAACAAGAAAACGGCAGCCTTAAATGACACACTAGATCAGATATATTGATATCTTTAGAGAAGTTCATCATAAAGCAGCAGAATATACATTATTTTTAAGGGCACATGGTACATTTTCTAGGACAGATCACATGCTAGGATACAAAGCAAGTCAATACATTTAAGAAGACTGAAATCATATCAAGCATCTTCTCTGACCATAATGGCATGAAACTAGAAATCAATCACAAGAAAAACACACAAAGACATGCTAAATAACATGTTACTAAACAACAAATGGGTTAACAATGAGATCAAAGAATAAATCAGCCCTGGCCAGTTTGGCTCAGTGGTTAGAGCATCGGCCTGCGGTCCAGAGAGACCTGGGTTCGGTTCCCGCTAAGGGCACATACCTCAGTTGCAGTTTGTCCCTGGCCCTGGTTGGGTTGTGTGGGTGGCAATCACTCGATGTGTGTCTCACGTCGATGTCTCTCTCTCTCTCTCTCTCTCTCTCTCTCTCTCTCTTTCTCTCCCCTCTCCCCCTCCCACTCTACCTGAACAAAAAATAGAAAAATGTCCTCAGGTGAGGATTTAAAAAAAAGAATAAATCAAAAGATACATTGAAACAAATGAAAATGAGAACACAACAACCCCCAAATCCATGGGATAAGCAAATGCTGTCCTAAGAGGGAAATTAATTGCATTATGGGCCTATCTCAAGTAAACAATTTAACTTTATACTTAAGGGAATTGGAAAAAGAACAAACAAAGCCCAAAGTAAGTAGGAAAAAAGGAAATAATAAAGATCAGAGGAGAAAACAATGAAATAGAGTATAAACAAAATACAAAAGATCAATAACCAGGAGCTAGTTCTTTGAAAATATAAACAAGATCAACAAACCTTTAACCAAGCTCATAAAGAAAAAGAGGAATTATATAAATAAAATCAGAAACAAGAGAGGAGAAGTAACAACTGACATCACTGAAATAAAAGGGGTTGTAAGAAAATATTACAAACAACTATATGCCAACAAATTGGACAATCTAAACAAGCTGAGTAAATTCCTAAAAATATACAATCTTCCAAAACTGAATCAGGAAGAATCAGAAAATCTGAATAGACCCATTAAAACTAATGAAATTAGAGCAGTAATCCAAAAATTCACAACAAACAAAAATTCTGAACCAGATGGTTTCACAGTTGAATTTTACCAAACATTCAAATAGGAACTAACACCTGTCCATCTCAAACTATTCCAAAAAGTTCAAGAGGAGGGAAGATTCCCAAGCTCATACTACAAGACCAGCAGTATTCTAGTTCCAAAGCCAGATAAGGACACTACAAAGAAAGAAAATTGTAGGCTAATATCCCTGATGAACATAGATGCTAAAATCCTCAACAAAATATTAGCAAACTACATCCAGCAATACATTAAAAAGATTATATACTTGATCAAGTGGGATTTATTCCAGGGATGCTAGGCTGGTACAATATTTTCAAAGCAATAAATGTGATACACCATATAAACAAAATGAAGGATAAAAATTACAGAATTATATCAATAGATGCAGAAATAGCATTTAATAAAATTCAACACAGATTTATGATAAAAACTCTCAGCAATATGGAAACAGAGGGAACATACCTCAACATAATAAAAGCCATATATGACAAACCCACAGCTAACATAATACTCAATGGGAAAAATCTAAAATTGTTTTCTTTAAGATAAAGAACAAGACAGGGATGTCTGCTTTTATTATTCTTATTCAACATAGTACTAGAAGTCCTAGCCACAATAATCAGAAAAGAAGAAATAAAAGGCATCCAAATTAGAAGAAATAAAGGCATCCAAATTAGGAGTAAAACTTTCATTATTTGCAGATGACATAATACTGTATATAGAGAACCCTAAAGATTCCACCAAAAAAACTACTAGAACTGATAAATAAATTCAGTGATGTAGCAGGATATAAGATAAATATCCAGAAATCAGTTGCATTTTTATATGCTAATAATGAGCTACCAGAAAAGGAAACTAAGGAAACAATTCCATTCACAATTGATTCAAAAAGAATAAAATACCTAGGAATAAATTAAGCCAGAGATTTAAGAGACTTGTACTCAGAGGGAAGGGTGAGGGGGGCAAGAAGAGATAAACCAAAGAACTTCTATGCATATATGCATAACCAATGGACACAGACAATAGTGTGGTGAAGGCAGGGTGGGGGGCAGGAGCAGGGAGAAGGGGGTCAATGGGGGGCGGGGGAAGGAGGGATATCTGAAATACTTTCAATAATAAAGATAACTTTTAAAAAATAATCGATAAAATAAAAGACCTATACTCAGAAAATTATAAGACACTGATAAAAGAAATGGAAGAAGATATAAATAAGTAGAAGCATATACCATGTTCATGGATAGAAAGAATTAGCATCATTAAAATGTCTATACTACCGAAAGCAATCTATAGATTCAATGCCATTGCCATCAAGGTAACAATGGCATATTTCAGAGAACTAGAACAAATATTCCAAAAATTGATACCACAAAAGACCCAAAATAGCCACAGCAATTTTGAGAAAGAAGAACAAAGTTGGGGAAATCACCCTACCTGATGTCAAACTATACTACAAGGCCATAGTAATCAAAACAGCATGGTACTGGCATAAAATAGACATATAGGTCAGTGGAACAGAATAGAGAGCTCAGAAATAAACCCACTTCTTTACAATAAATTAATATTTGACATGGCAAGAACATTCAGTGGGGTAAAGACAGTCTATACAATAAATGGTGTTGGGAAAATTGGACAGACATGTGCAAAAAAGTGAAATTAAACCACCTTCTTATACCATACACAAGAATAAATTCAAAATGGATTAGAGTTAAATGTAAGACTCAAGACCATAAAAATCCTAGAAAAAAACATAGGCAGTAAAAATCTCAGACATCTCTCAGAACAATATTTTTTTCTGATACGTCTCCTTGGGCAAGGGAAACAAAAGAAAAAATAATCAAATGGGACCACATCAAACTAAAAGGTTTTTCACAGCAAAGAAACCATGAACAAAATGAAAAGACAACCCACTGAATGGGAGAACTAGTCTCCAATGATATGTCTGATAGGGATTAATATCCAAAATTTATAAAGAACTTCTACAACTCAACACCAAAAAAACCCCAAACAATTCCATTAAAAAATGTGCAAAGGACCTGAATAGACACTTCTCCAAAGAGGACATAGAGATGGCCAATAGACATATGAAAAGATGCTCAATGTCACTAATCATCAGAGAAATGTGAATTAAAACAACATTGAGATATCATCTCACACCTGTCAGAATGGCTTTCATCAATAAATTAACAAACAAGTGTTCACAAGTGATGCGAAGAAAAGGGAACCCTCATGAACTAGTAGTGGGAATGCAGATCAGTGCAGCCACTGTGGAAAGCAGTATGGAGTTACATCAAAAAATTAAAAATGGAACTGCCTTATGACCCAGCACTTCTACTTCTGGGGATATATTAGAATAAATATAAACAGTGATTCAAAAGAATATATGCACCCCTATGTTCATTAGAGCCCCACTGCCCATCAGTAGATGAGTGGATAAAAAAGCTGTGTATATTTACACAATGGAATACTACTTAGCTGTAAAAAAGAATAAAATATTGCCTTTTGCAACAGCATGGATGGACCTGGAGAATATTATGCTAAGTGAAATAAGCCAGTCAGAGAAAAATAAATACCATATTATTTCACTTATATGTAGAACCTAATGAAAAAAATAAACAAACAAAATAGAAATAGGCGCATATATACAGAAAACAGCTGTTACAGGGGCGGGGAGTTGGATGAAAAAGTGATGGGATTAAGCCAAAAAAAAACCCCACAAACCTCATAGACATAGATAACAATAAGGTGATTAGCAGAGGGAAGGGAGTGTGAGAGAGTAGAAGAGGGCAGAGGGGGGTAAATGGTGACAGAAGGAAACTTGACTTTGGGTGGTGAACACACAATACCATATACAGATGATGTATTATAGAATTGTACACCTGAAGTGTACACGATTTTATTAACTAATGTCACCCCCACAAATTCAATAAAATGTTTAAAAATATCGTATATCCCCTCATTTGTTCAGGTCCCTTAATTTGCCTCAGTAATATTTTATGGTATGTAGTATAGTGAAATTGCATGCTTTTCTAAGATTTAGTCAACGGTAGTTTATGTTTTGGATGCTTTTTAAATTGTTACTGTTAAAAAATATCTCAGTTAAAAATTTATTGCCAATTATAAAATACAAATAATTTTATGTTGATCATGAGTTCAGTATTTTGTTAGCTTTACTTGTTAATTCAGATAGTTTATCTGTAGATATTTTTTTGGATTTTTTACATAAGCTGTTATGCAATCTGCACATAATGATAGCTTTATTTGTTCCTTTTCCACCTCATACTTGGTTTTCTTGTCTTGTTGCTCTGGCTGGGACCTATAATACAGTGTTGACTCTAAGTTGAGATAGTGGCAGTCATTGTTTAATTCCAGCATCAGGGAGCCTTTACAGACTTTTTATCCTCCCAAATTAAAGCAAGGCCTCCCTTCTTCCCAGATTAAAAAAAAAAAAAAAAAAAAAATGTGGGATTTTGATAAGCTTTAAAATTTTGCAACAGGAGTGGCACAGAAGGGAGAATTTGTATCAACAAAAATGAAGAGAGAAAAAAATCCTGTGGAATGAAGGGCAGACCTATCATGCCTGTGTTTTGCCCACCTGTAGTGCAGTTGGTACAATTTGTGTGTCTGTGCACTGAGGCCTACATTGATGAGAGAGGAGATGAAGCCTCCTCAGCAGGAAATAAGGGTGGGGTGGTCCACATAAGACTCTGTAATCCCTCAACGTGGGAGAATCTGGCTGGATCAACAGAATCACAAAATCTTAGGTTTAGAAAGTATCTAATTCAATTTTCTAACCAAGGCATGAGTCCCTAGGAATATCTTGAAGAACTTGGAGTTGGAGGAAAACTGTGATTACTTCCACATCCATGAACATCTCCATTAACATCCCACCATCCGTTCCATGGCCCCTGCCTGTTCCTTTCTACAGTTTAGGACCCTGCTGACTCACCCTCTGGGTCACTCAGCATATTTAGATCATATGCAACCTCAGGCATTCTGATCCCAGTTTTCATTGAGGCCTGGTAGGAAACTCCTCCAGGCCAAGGGGAGGTGAAGACCTAATCTAGTGCAGGAAGAAACTCAAGACTGATGTTGTGCCTTACTCTGGGTTTCCACGCCTCTGTCACCACCTCATTAGGTGAATAGGAAGGTCTCCAGTGCTGCTCTATACCCACTTTGGTTTTCACAAGACCTTTTGCTTTTTCCTGGTCAAATCTGGTGACTAGTTTACAGAGTGAGACCTCAACACTACCTCTCCCTTCACATCCGTGCCTCTGGTTTTTCACTCTACCAACTCCCTGGGAGACTTGTCCACGTTCAAACCCTATTCTACTTTATTGCCCATTTGGACTCATGCTCTGGACAAGAGAAAAGGCTAAGTCGCAGGACCTGGTTGGTAGTGGGTTCTGTCACGTGGGTCTTCTGTGGCACAGGTTCCAGTCTCCATCACACCCACACCCCAACTCACTGTGGGAGCTGGAGGACAGAGGCCTCTAGCCTGCACCCACCCTCTGGTAGGATGCCTAAGGCACATGCTGTAAATTCTTACATTCCCTACCAGTAAGATTTTTTCCTCTTGAAAGAGAAAGGTTGAATGGGAATGACAGGTCACAGGGTCATTCTCTCCTTGTGTGTTGTGTCTGCTCTCCCTCACCTCCCTCAGCCCTGTCTGTGACTGATTTCAATTTCTCCGATGCTGAAGTGAGGGAAAAAGCAGCAACCCCCAGGGCTGCAGAAAACAAGCAGTTACTGGAAGGAGGAAAGGAGGTGCAGTGGGGGTTTCCATGAATGAAGATGGAGGGGGCTGCACAGTGGGAGAGGAGCCCCCCTCTAGTTCCTGTGAGCTGGGTCCTCCCTCGCCTTCATGATTAATTCTCCACATCGCCACCAGGCCTGGGACACGAGCTGCGAATAATTAATCTTGATTGAAAGAGTTTTTTGTCTGCAGACACTGTGTTCTGCTTTTGCCATGACTATAAAGTCTCCAGTACAATTTTGGATTTAATTATAGCCCTATTTCGAGGGAATAAAAAAAACACCCTATGTCAGAGGCACAGATAATTGGTGATGCCAGGTGGAACTGAGACATGGGTTCTGGGGACCAGAGCCATTGCTTCCGGCTGACTCAGATCTCACAAACCCCTCAGCTGGGCTCCAGTTGGGACCAGGCCTCCCTCTACCCCAGCTCCAGAATTAAATTTAACCTGATGCTAGAAGGACAGAGATGGGAGGACATGACTGTGAAGTGTGCAGCAGACCAGCTCCTAACCCTTCTCCCTGACCCCAGCTGCCCCTCTACCCTCAGTGTCCTAGTGATCTTAAACCAGGCCAGGATCTTTCACTGTGGCATTGTTATTAGATTCCTTAGGCCTGGGCAGGGCCCTGGAACCTGGGCTTCAGACAGTCCCTGATTCTTGTGATTAGGCTGTTTGAAAAGGCTTCATGAGGCAAGGAGGCTCTGCTTCTGAGGGTGAGACTGATGCCTCTGAATAAGAGGCACCATGAGATGAGAGCAGATTGGATTGTGGAATCGGCTCTGGGCCGCTGGTCCAGGAGCGTGATGTCCCATGGACACACACACACTGGGGAAAGTGATGGGAAGAGAGTCCGGGAAGGGGACACCAGAAAGGAGAGGGTGTTTAGTCCATCACAGAGAGCCTGGGTCAGCAAGAGAAGCAAGCAGGACCCAGAGTGACACAGGGGGAAGTCTGGGAGGGAAGACACACAGTTGGGGCCAGACACTTGAATGTCATTTCGTTGACCATCCCAAGTGACAGTGAAGGGATTTAGAGAGGTGACATGAGTCAGAGTTGGAGGTGTCCAAGAGAAATTCTCTCAGCTAGAGTCAATGGTTATTTATGGGCGATCTTGACTAGGTTAGCTTTTCATTTTCGCATGAAAATTCACAATTGATGTCCTTTTGCAGTAAGGCCTAAAATTATTAGCCAACATTTGACAAGGATAAGGGGAGGGAAACGAGAAAGGCTAAAGCAATGGCAGCAGAGGGGGAATGCAGTAGATAAAGGGGACCGGACATTGGTGGTTGCTGAGGAACCAGGGAGAGGAGATGGACTAAGAAAGGGAAAAGTCAATGAAGAAACTGAAATGAAAAGTCAATGAGAAAACTGAAGGAGGCAGGACAGCTGCTGAGGTTCTAAGAGAGGCAGACAGGAAAGGAGAGAGAACAATAGAAAATAATGTCTCCCAAAAAAAACAGTTATATTTGCTTCCTCTCCTTGGTCATCCTCCTCCTCCTGTCTCAGCCCCACAACTGGCCACTACATTAGCTACCCCAGGAGGTGTCAATCTCTATGTATTCTATTGTATTCTGTGTGAATGGCTCGCCCTGAAGTTGTACACTGTGGTTGCTCTGCCTCCACGCCACCCATTGTCCTTTATTGAGCCTCTCTTGATGTGCTCTTGTGTTGCTGAGGTGCTGCTGGCCTGTTCCCACCCAGGGAAGTGAGTGCTTCAGAGCTGGCCATGATGTCAGAGGAAGGGTCCCAACCAGGCTGTGCAGGGCTACCTCCTGGATCATGGTCCTATGCCCTACTGTGGACAATGCCATGTTCACATATATGAACCTACGGGTCCTAGGTGATTAGAAGAAGAGAGTTTTTAAATAGACACCTCTCCAAACAGGACATACAAATGGCTAAGAGACATATGAAGAAATGCTCAACATCACTAATCATCAGAGAGATGCAAATTAAAACAACAATGAGGTATCACCTCATACCTATCAGAATGGCCACCATCAACAAATCATCAAACAACAAGTGTTGGCGAGGGTGTGGAGAAAAGGGGACTCTAGTACACTGCTGGTGGGAATGCAGACTGGCGCAGCCACTATGGAAAACACTATGGTGCTACCTCAAAAAATTAAAAATTGAACTTCCATTTAACCCAGTGATTTCATTTCTAGGAATATACCCTAAGAAGCCTGAAACACCAATCAGAAAGAATATATGTACCCCCATGTTTGTAGCAGCACTATTTACAATAGCTAAGATCTGGAAACAGCCCAAGTGTCCATCAGTAGACGAATGGATAACAAAGCAGTGGTACATATACACAATGGAGTACTATGCAACTGTAAGAAAGAAAGATCTCTTATCTTTTGAGACTATATGGAGGGACCTGGAAAGTGTGATCCTAAGTAAAACAAGCCAAACAGAGAAAGACAAGTATCATATGATCTCACTTATTTGTGGAATGTAATGAACATAACAGTCTGAGGAATGGGGTAGTCCCAGAGATGTGGAAGTGGGGTACAGACTGACAATCCCCAGAAGAGGGGGTGGTGAGGGAGAGATAAACCACAGAATTTATATGCATGTATGCATGAACAATGGACATAGACAACAAAGCTGGGGACAGGGCAGGAAGGGAGGGGGATGGGGGAATCAGTGGGGGGAAAAGGGGAAACATCTGTAACAAAAATTAATAAATAAATAAAAAAGAAGAAGAGAGTTTTCCTGGCATTGCACTCAGTGAACAGCACTGGACAGTTTTAATGATTTACACGTGTGTTTTATCTTCTCAATGAATTGGTAAGCTTTTCCAGGACTGAGCTCGATCCTATAGTCTCTCACAGTATTTTATTCATGTGGATGAGAAACCCTGAATTCAGAAGGTATATCACAAGAGCATTTGTTTCAAGAGGAACAACAGGTTAAAAACTAGAGAAATTCAGCCTTTCAATTTTTTTTTAAAAAAGTAATTTTTCCTGCAGAAATTGTTAAAGTAAAGCCCTTTTTATAGCTGTAAGTGGGTAGCTGCAAAACCCAAACATCACTGAGCAAATCTAGCTCTGATTGCTTAGAGCTTTTGCTAAAGAGACAGGTCCAGCCTTTTCCTCCATCAGCCATCATCCTAACACGGGCTTTGCATACATTCTCATCACCTGATCCTGTGGTTTCTCTTACAGCACCTTTCAGGACCTGCCTTTGGCAGGCGCAATAGGTATCAGTGTGTGCACTGGCTCGATTTTTAGGACTCAGGAAACTGCTCTCTTGCTTCTTAGCATAATTCCTCCCACCAGCACCCACTCCCAGAGCGTACTTTAAGTTTCTTCTGGACAGTGTGCTCTGTTCCTTACTCTGAAATAGAGCTTACAATGTAGAAACCCCAGGCACGGGCACAGACTGAGACTAAAGTACACACACAGGAGAGCATCCTCAGAGCAGGGGGGCAAGGTGCATACAGGCTGCCCGGTCTGCACCCAGGGAGTGACCGAGCCTGATTTCCTTGGTCATCCCCCACTGCAAAGAACCTCCTTCCCCCAAGCCCCTCGTCAACTCATGCTTCAAACTCGGCTCTTTATTCAGGAATCACCCTTTGGCGGCAGGTGTAAGTGTCCCTCCTCTGTGCTCCCCCACTGTCTTTCCCACATCACATGGATGTTTTCTCAGTTGCATGCCTCCTGCAGCATCACGGGAGCTGCACCACGGGGAGAGCTGAACCTTCTTCATGTGCGTTTCCTGTGCAAATCCCTGTATACAGCGGGCACTTAATAAATGCTTCTTTTGACCTGAACTTAGCAGTGGTATAGTAGAAAGAGTATGGGCCTGAGAACCAGATGTAACTTTTATGATAGCTTCTGAATTTGTTAGCTCTGTGACCATGGGCAAACAGTATAACTCTGAGCCTCATCAGCACAAATGGGCAAAATAAAGCCACCTCGGGTGCCTGAAGGGGCTTCGTGAGATAACGGAGACACTTCAATCAGTACAGGCGTTGCCTCCTTGTTTGCAGGGAAACCAATGGCAGAAGCTCATGATGAATCATCAGCCTTATGAGTATGTGTGCTGTACCCATAGCTGTTTATACACCTTCTTGATGGAAGGGCCCGAGGAACTGTCAGTCCAAATCAGAAGTGAGAACCACAGGTGGCCAGTCTGGGGGCCGTCTCAACCCAGCAGATGCACACTGCCTTCCAATTTCCTTTTCTCTTTCCTCAGTAACATCTTCAGCTGTGTTTTATCATTCTCAGGTAGGGGAAAAAAATCACTTGAGCTTAAAACTTAGATCTCAAACTTGATTTAAATCCCATAGCCTCTGTTCCCCCCAGGTTCATGGTGAGGTACGGGAGTGTTACAGGTTGAATGTTTGTGTGCCTCCCAAATTCACAGGTAAACCCTGACGCCCGATGTGATGGAATTTGGCGATGAGGACTTTGGGGACAATTAGGTCATGAGGGTAGAGCCCTGATGAATGGGATTAGTGCCCTCAAAAGAGAGATTCCAGAGAGCTCCCTCATCCCCTTGGACCATGTGAGGGTTCGGTGACAAGACGGTGATTTATGAACCACGAAGCAGGTCTCACCGAACAGTGAATCTGCCAGCACCTTGATCCTGGACCGCCAGCCCCCGGAGCTGTGAGAAATAAATTTCTGTTGTTTTGTCAGCCATGTGGTCTAGGGTGTTTTTGTTATATTAGCCCAAACAGACTAAGAGAGAGAGATTGGGTGATTCTACCCTGGTTTCTCTTTCCATCAGCAGTTCTGGAGTGGAGAGAGGCTGAGTCTACACCGGGAGATGCCGTTTCCTCTCTCCTCCAATTTTAGCTCCTGCGGGGTTGTGCTGGGCTGGGGCTCAGAAAGGAGGTAGTGCTGCCAAGTGGTGACACATGGATGGGAGAGCTGCCCCTGGTCTTGATCTGAGATGCTTGTGCTAAATCTCTGAGTGTGTCTTCCAGGCCAAAGGGTTTGGGCATGTGTGGGGAGGGTGGTACACCAAACGGGAACTAGCACGTGCAAAGGCACAGAGGCACAAGAAAGCCTACCTGGCGTTGAGGCAGACAGCACTTCGGAATGGCCAAGGCGGTTCTGCTATGAAGGGCTGATAAAGCAAGCCAAGGTCAGATTGGCAGGCAAAATAAGCTACATTTTATCCACTAATGACAGGGATCATTGAAGGACATTTAGGCAAAATTGTGGCAAATTGGGAAAATCTCCTGGGTAGATGTTGGAGGACGGATCAGAGAGGACAACACTGGAGGGCGGAGGGCAGACCTGTCACCTGGCTCTGCTGATGAGCTCAACTGGTGCTTTGTGGAACCTGCCTCCCATGATGTTCTCTGCCAGATCCCTTCAAGCTGGGTCCCACCTACTAACTTTCAGGTTGCTTCCACCTGCCCCCACTCCCTGGGGCTTTCTTTCCGAAGCTGCCCGAGTACAGGTGGGCTAGGGAAATTGTCAGACTCACTGCTCCAAGCAGCACATGCTGCCAGCAGGAGAAGGAGGCCTTCCTTTTATGGAAGGCCTGGGATTCTTCCTTGACAACAGCTCTAAGATCCTTGCTTAGTAACAGAAGATTCCCCCCTCCCACTTCTCAAGTTCTCCCGACAGTAGCTCCCACACATGCCCCACCAACTCTCAGCCTGCCAAAGTCACTCCCTACTGAGGCTGCAGAAGGGACCCTCAGCTAGGTCCTTTTGAGCGCGCACACACACACACACACACACACACACCAAGAATGACTGGTTCTACCAATGGAGAGAAGTGCATGTTGGGAGGCCATGGGACAGCCCTGGAGCCAATGTGATGAAAGGCAGGGGCCTGGTTTTGTTGAGACACACAAGACCCCACAAAATTAGAGAATCCTAGATTCCCACTCAGCCTCATACCTCCTTAGTGAATTGGACAGGTTATTTAACCTCTCTTAGCCTCAGTTTCCCCAACTGTAAAATAGGAACAATACCTGGCTCTCAAGATTGCTTCGAGAATTAGAGATAATATTAATGTTATTAACATTCCTGCCTATATCAGCATTTGAAGCCTCCTAAAATGACCCCTTGCCTCACCTCCCACCGTAAGATGTTTTCAATCAGTTTTAGTCATTTCACGTGCTGAACCACTGATACATTCAGAGAACTGTCATAAGTATTATAGGAGATAAAATGAACAAGACAATAACCCTATCCTTGGGTTGTTTACAGAGGAGTCAGATGGAATATTTTGCTTAGAAGCTAGATTTTAATTTTAATATTTGGCTTCATTTATACCTCCCTCAATATATCTTCTCAGACTCAATTTTTAGGGCCTGTGGTTCCCCCAAGGGGAAAGGAAAGATGAAACTACATTGTTCAGCTTAACCCTATGCCAGAAATTCTTAATATATAGTCTTTGGTGATGTTTAAAAGTGTGTGTGTGAGAGTGAAAAAAGGTTCAAGTTAATATAACCCAGCCTGGTGATGTATTAGGAAGAACCCCCTCCTCCACCACCACCACCACCACCACCAACACCAACACCACCATTACCACCACACACACACACACACACACACACACACACACACACACTTAGAATTTAGGAGGTGAATTACCAAACACAGGATCTTGGGAAAGACATTTGACTTCTCTGCAAATGGCAATCATAATCTGCTCTCAAATCATGGAAGAACATTAAATCCAACAAAATAACAGTCATAAATATTTCATAAAAGAAAATGTTAACTCTCTAGCAAAAGGTGATTGGTACTTAAACATAAGCCAAACTCTGTATGGAGGAAGGTTGGATGGCTAGTGTGTGAGATGCGGAAGGTAGTTCAGAACTTGCAAGGTGGTCCCTCCTGGCATACAGTAGGAGCTCCCCATGGCCTTTAGAGAAAGGAAGACAGAAAGCCTGGGTTCTTTTTGTCAAATGAAAAAGGCCAGCTTCTCCTCTGGCCCCGTCCCCAGGGCCCTCCCCCCTCTTCTTTGTCACTGACATCTTCAGTAAGACTTGGTAGGCTACTAGCTGCTCATCATCATCACCCTGCACATCAAGGTTGTTTAAAAGGGGAGGCCACACCCTGGCCAGTTTGGCTCAGCAGTTAGAGTGTCGGCCTATGGACCAGAGTCCTAGGTTCAGTTCCCACTAAGGACACGTACCTCAGTTGCAGTTTGTCCTTTGTCCCCGGCCCTGGTTGGGGTTGTATGGGTGGCAGCCACTCAATGTGTCTCTCTCACATCAATGTTTCTCCCTCTCTTCCACTCCCTCTCACTCTATCCAAAGATAAGTGCAAAAAAAAAAAAAGGAGGGGGTGAGGCCACTGCATTTGAGGTTCACATTTGAAGCTATTTTTCCTACAGTCTTAGCTTTTCTAACCCGTTAGTATATGGCAATAATAAAACAAATTATTGAGGATCTACCCTTTTGCTAAATACTTTATATCTGTTACCTCACTCAAACTCCTCAGCAATCCCATGAGAGAGGTTCTGTTATTACCCTCATTTTACTAATGAGGAGACTGAGGTTTTAAGATTGAGTAGCTTACTTGAAATCACAGAGTTAGTAATTCAAAGTCCCAGCTCTTAACCACTCCCTTCTGACTACAGAGTTAGAACCAAGTATGGAAGACACTTCGGATGGTCATCTTGAGGTTACTAGGGGATTCGGACAGCTTTCTGGAAAGACAAACCTTGTTTCATATATGAGTGGGAGAACTGGAGTTGAAACTGGAGTGATGGTTTGGCGGCACCCTCATGGAAAGAGTGCTTGAATGCACTGGCGACTCCCGCTGCTGCCAGCTCACCGCGAGGCCTTGAGCAGGACCACGCCTTGGGCCTCAGTCCTATCCTCTGAAGTATAAGACACTTGGAAACAATGCCTTTTAATCTCCCTTCAGATTCAGCAGCAAAATGATATGATTTGGGGGTCATGTCATTCCCAAGAAACCCTGGAGGCTCCTCCTCTTGGAGGAAGATCTTCAACAACCTCCTCTTCACCTCTTTGGTGTTTGGTTCCAAAACACAGAGCTGATAGCTGTCATTAGTCATAAGAAGATATAGACAGAGAGGATGAGGAAAAGGAAGAAAGATCTCTAGAAGCCCCCCCCCCCTTTTTTTCTTTAACTTTTCCTTCTGGCAGCCAAATAACACATCTTGTCTCAGAGAGGCTTTCATGGTGTATAATTTAAGGCCTATAAATAGATGGCTGTTATTAACAAGCAAACACACACACACTCACACACACACACACATTTTCCCTTCTATTCAGACCTCAGCAGAAATGTTGCAGATAGAAGAGAAGAGATAAGCCGTTTAAAATGGGACACACCTTTTCCTCTCCTCCACCAGCTGGATGGCTGCATCTGTTTCTTCCTCTGCCTTTTGCTGTCAACTCCTTCTGTTCTTCTGGGTCTTATTTTCATCGCCTTTCCTTTGGTGCTGCTAAGCCCTACCTTCCACGCTCTAACTGTGATCTTTCTGTAACACATGACTCTCCCCTCTAATCTTGATGCCTTAGTCTTTTCCTTGCCAATGTTAGTCCCTGTACTCCACTCCAAGGGCAATTTTTAAAAAAATGTGTTTTCATTGATTTTTTAGAGAAAGGAAGGGAGAGAGAGTTAGAAACATCGACGTGAGAGAGGAACATCTATCAGCGCCTCCTGCACACCTCCTACTGGGTATCAAGCCTGAAACCCGGGCATGTGTCCTGACCAGGAATCTAACCTGGACCTCTCAGTCCGTGGGATGATGCTCAATACACTGAGCCATTCCAGTTGGGCTCCAAAGGCAATTTCAAACCTTACTAGTCTTCCCTAAAATTCCAGCTGACACAGCACACACAAGTATGGATATAACCACATTGGTAGAAAGAACTAGAAGATAAGGGTTGCAAAGGTTCACATAAAAAAATAAGCTACAGCAAGAAACATAAAAATTGAAAAGATGGTCAGGTCCAGTGGGATAATATAAAATGATGGATTCACTGATGATTAATATATTATAACGTACATTTATATGGCATAATACAGATTCCAAGGACCTTTTAAGTACGTGATTTCAATTGATCCTCAAACCAATAAACTAGAGGGCTGAGGGGGACATGGAGAGTGAATTTATCCTCTTTCTTAAGATGCCATAGCCGGTGATGGCAAATCCAGGACCAATACCTGCTTTTGTGTGACCCTCAGGGTGTATTCAGGCATATGTCCTATTACCATCTTAGTATTCATCACAGGGATTTATGATTGTCTGTTTACTTGTCTTTCTCCTCCACTCTTCTGTGGTGAGTTATTTGGTTGTATTTCTTCTGCTAGGAAAATGCCTGACACAGGGAAGGAGGGCATTTCTTTAATGTTTGCTTATGGGCCACTCACTACAGCCACAAACCAAGACCTACATTCCCCATTCACCCACCATGGCCCCAGCCCCTTAAACTCTCTCCTGTCCATTCAGACATCCTCGGCTCATGTATATCGCATCTCCAACACGAGCTGCGTTCTGCCTTGTCATGGTCAGGCCCAGCCATATCTTTCCTGCTACAACATACTTTCACCTTCTTAAGTAGCCATGTCTTATTATATTAATAATGAATTTTCTCATTCATTAATTGAAGGAGGGAAACTAATATGAATTAAAGGTCTACTGGATGCCAAACATTATCAGAACCTTATGAGATTTATACTTTAATCTTTATTTTATTGGTGAGGAAACTGAGGTTCCAAGAACCTGGATAATTTATCAGAACACAGAATAGGAGGTTAATACATATTTCTTTACTTAAGGAAGGAAAGATGGTGCAGGTAGTAAGTGATTGATCTAGAATCAAGGCCAAGTCTTTCTGATTCCAAAGCCCAAGATTTCTCCCATAAGTCAGCCTCTTCCAAATCTAATTCCAGTGGGAATGTCCCTTCAAATTCTAAGACAACATGAAGGACTTAGGAAATCAATGAATTGAAAAACCAGCCCCTAGTCACCAGGCATATGTAATCATAATAATAATCCTTTGAAGCCATTTTAATCTTTTCTTTCTGAGAGTATAAGGAATAATGTGCATAGTGCTTATCCCTGGTGCAGTTTTGTTTACACACAAGGGGGCCTGTTATTAGTTCCATTTTTCAGGCTATCGCACAGAGCCATGTCCTGTGTGACCCGTGGCTACCAAGTGAGTGAGGACGGCTCTGGGGATAAGGTTTCCCAAGCAGATGCATGTACCCTGCTCCTTTCACTAGCCCAAAAAATAAAGTTTCTTTTCTTTGGTTCTTGAAATAGATTCATTTTCATGTCTCTAAAAGGAGACCGGAGAATCAGCTGGCGCAGTCTATCAGTCTGTGCTTTTGCCCATTGAGATCTAGAAGGATCCTGGAGTTCTGTAAAGTCCTAATGAGCCTTCTGAGCAGGCAAACAAAGATTAATTATTTTCTCTCTTGCTTTGGTATTAACTATGTTCTCATTCTCACTCCCCTGCTCTTCCTGTTTGTTCACACCCAGGGAGTTCCTGCTAGTCCTTCGAAGCCCAGGACCTCCTCCAGAAAATGACTTCTTACCACATCTACCTCCTGAATTGCTATCTTCTTTGAATCCTAGTTTCCCTCGTGGTCAAGCCTTGTTCATTGTCTCATGTGTTTTTGCTTGTTTCCTTTTTAGATTTTCAGCATCTTTAAGATATAAATCTGAACACTAAAAACACAGTAAGTGAAGAAAAAATAAATGTCAATCCCTTGAAAATTACAAATATGCTAATGTTATATATGATAAACTACTATTAATAGATTAATCTATGCTTGTATTAATCTAAATTAACCAGAAAGAACTCTTCATTACTCAAACTTAGCAGACAACAGACTTTGGGTTATTGCCAAGTGGGCCAGTGTCTCTTTGCAAGCATGCATTCATGACAAGCGGTCAGGTCTAATGAGGACTTGGATCTGACATGAGGAGCAGTGATCCCACACAGCTTCTAAAGCCAGGCGGGAGTGGGGCCCGAGGCTGACTCAGAATTGCAACTATATACAGTGTCCTGGGCAGCACACTGCCTGAGTCATAGCATAGCAAATTTAGGCCTGTGCCCAACGAGAGAGGCGCCACCTCCTCTCTCCCTACAACCTGCCCAATGCCCAACATCTGGGCTACAGCCCCTCTCCAGGGCTAGTTCCCACCCTGGAAACATGTCACCTGGATGGGGGTTCCCACACTTGGGGTTATGCACTCTGGTGAGCACCAGGGAAGGTGCTATATTTGGAGACGGGGGCTCTGACATCATTTTCCCAAGGCTGGGGCACATTGTGCGTATGGGCTCTTCCCTCCCCACCCCCGTCTCCCTCTTGCTCTGATGGTGTTGACACCAGTAGCCGACAGCATCACACAGTTACAAGCCTAAGCTTCCCTCTTGGGTGTTTGAATTTTAAAGTAGGAAATTATGTATTGGCTAAAAATAACATTT
Source organism: Molossus molossus (assembly GCF_014108415.1). Lineage (NCBI taxonomy): Eukaryota > Metazoa > Chordata > Mammalia > Chiroptera > Molossidae > Molossus > Molossus molossus. The sequence goes on along the minus strand of NW_023425345.1, from coordinate 26,036,828 downwards.
TAATCAAAGGCCCTCTAGAACCAGACCACAGTGGGGCTATAACATTGCAAAAGAAAAGACAGAGAAGTCCAGATCTAGAATTCAAAGTCGGTTAGAACCTTCTGGTTTCCAGTTTCCAAAGCTGTAGGGAACTCCTGTCACTATGTGTCTTGTAACAAGACTATCATCAGATTGAAGCAGAGCCGTCTTCAGAACTATTCTTTAGGATAACAAAAGCTTTCCTTGGAAACTGTCATGTTCATTCCTGGCTTTCATGTGGAAGAGATTATGTATGTAAAATTAATTCCTATTTCTGTTCTTAAGTGAATGTCTTATTGTGTGTGTGTGTGTGTGTGTGTGTGTGTGTGTTTCTCTCTGCCTGTATACGTGTATAGTTCAGTAGATAACTGTTGAGCCTAGAAAAATTTGCAATTGTGCTTCTATCTTCTTTTTTTTTTTTCTCATAGCTATTGTATAAAAGTACTCTTTTGAAATGCTAAGAACCTCTGAAATATTTAATAAACAAACTATTAGGTTGAGAACCTAAATGTCAAACAACAAAGAAACAATGTAGTGACTTGCCATTTTTGGCAGAAAGAATATAGAATTACCTGGCAGGAGACAAAACAATTCAAAATAAATTCTGCCTGACAGTAGACCTGGGGCAGACCCTACAAAAGGGCTAAGTCACAACAGTAAACAACAAGAAGCGTTTCCTTGTTTGAGACAGGCTGGTTTTCAGTCTGAAACACCTTTCCCAGGCACCAGTCTCATTTCATGCTATAGTTGCTGAGATGGGCAGAAGTTATCCCCATGTTACAAGAGAGAAAATTGAGTCTCAGAGAGGTTTAATAATTTGCCCAAAGCCACACAGCTAGGAAATGACCCAGCCAATGCTAAAACACATCTTCTTACTCCACACGCAGGGCTGCTTTCAGGGTACCATGCTGCCAGAGGAAGGCATTGCATACCTCCAGTGGTGATCAGGGCATATCTAATGTGGTACCTTCTTTGCCTGGCTCACTCAGCCTCAATTCTCTATTACACTTTTTTATTACTACATTGCTCAGTTGGTAATAATTCTGTTGATCAGGCCCTTATTTAAAAAAAAAAGAGAAAAGAAAACTTTTGGCTAAGAATTTTAAAGCAATTTTACCCAGTAGACAATCCAGGCCCTGAGGGGCTAAGCCGCTTTACTTCAGTCCCCATGGTAACGCTACAAGAAGAACAGTGTCTCATCTTCCTCCGTCCTGTAATGAATCCGGAACAGGGTCAGCAGCCCAGACAGAGATGCCTTGCTAATGTTGGACATGGCGTCAGTCACAGGCAGAACCCCTTGTCAGGCTCCTCAGCTCCTCAAATGAAATCAAATGTTTGTGGAAAAGTTTAAAAAATGGAAAAATGCTAAATAAATGCAAAACATTATTGTCACCTTCATCGTCTGTGGGCCCCCCAGAAATATTTTTTATCTTACTCTCCTGCCGCCTCTGTTTGCCAGTCCAGCACGTGTCTTGTACATAGTAAAATATGCTGATATTATTATTGATTTTTACACCTTCTAGGATGACTGTCAGGGGCTCCTAAAGATGCAGAGATTTGATTTAATGCATAATTGATATGACGTGATATGAGGTAAAGATCCAACTTTATTTTTCCCATGTGGATACCTAACTGTCCTAACAATTTCTTTAAAAATCTTTTAAAATGCTATTCCTACTGACCTTGCTATCTGGTAGAGCCAGCTAGTTCTTCAAGAGTGTCTTGGAGATTCTTATTAACCTTTTGTATAACAATATACATTTTATTATTTTTTTTAATTAATTAATTTTTGTTACAGATGTTTCTCCTTTTTCACCCACTGATAGCCCTCTCCCTCCATGTTTTCAAATGTCTTTGCATGTTCTTGTTGCAATTGATTTCTAGTTTCATGCCATTGTGATCTGAGAAGATGCTTGATATGAATTCAATCTTCTTGAACTTGTAGAGATGTAGTTTGTGCCCTAACATGTGGTCCATCAGTAGATGAGTGGATTAAAAAGCTGTTGTTGTCCATGTCCATTGTTCATGCATACATGCATACAAGTTCTGTGGTTTATCTCTTCCCTCCTCCCACCCCCTCTTCTAGGGATTGTCAGTCTGTACCCCACTTCCACGTCTCTGGGACTAACCCATTACTCAGACTATTATGTTTATTATATTTCACAAATAAATGAGATCATGTGATATTTGTCTTTCTCTGCTTGGCTTGTTTCACTTAGGATAATACTCTTCAGGTCCCTCCATGTTCTCTCAAAGGATAAGAGATATTTCTTCAGCTGTATAGTACTCCATTGTGTATATGTACCACAGCTTTTTAATCCACTCATCTACTGATGGACCACATGTTAGGGCACAAACTAAGTCTCTACAAGTTCAAGAAGACTGAAATCATATCAAGCATCTTCTCAGACCACAATGGCATAAAACTAGAAATCAACTGCAACAAGAACATGCAAAGAGCCCTGGCCGGTTTGGCTCAACGGTTAGAGCATCCACCTGCGGTCGGGAGAGACCCGGGTTCGGTTCCCGCTAAGGGCACATACCTCGGTTGCAGTTTGTCCCCGTCCCTGGTTGGTCGTGGGGTGGCAGCCACTCGATGTGTCCCTTTCACGTTGATGTTTCCCTCTCTCTCTCTTTCTCTCTCTCCCTCCCACTCTGTCTGTACAAAAAATGGAAAAATGTCCTCGGATGAGGATTAAAAAAAATAAAAAAATAAAAATAAAATATATCACAATGAAAATATTAAAAAAAAAAAGAACATGCAAAGACATTTGAAAACATGGAAGCTAAATAACATGTTATTGAACAATGAATGGGTTACCATGGAGATCAAGGAAGAAATTAAAAACTTCCTGGAAACTAATGAAAATGAACCATATACATTTAAAAATTATCCTGCAAAGTTTAAAAAAAATCAAATAAATTTATGAAATTTTGCTTGGGTTTACACTAAATTGAAAACAATTTGAGTACAAGGGGCAACTATTCTGATTCATGAGCCTGGTGTATCTTGCCATTTAGGTTTCTTTTTTAACATTTCCCAATAACACTTAATAATTTTCTCTGTTGGTATCTTGGACAAAAATATTTGTTAGCTTTATTTCCAAGGATATTATCTTGTTTTATGTGTTTTATGCTGTTATAAATGGTAGCTCTTTTATTTCATTTTCGATTTGTTGCTCAATTATATGAATTAAATGTATTAAGTATTGAATGTGAATACTACAACCATGTCAAACCCTTGTAATTATTATAATAATCTATGAATTCCTTTGAATTTTCTATACATAATTGTATCATCTGTGGATAGTGACAGTAATTTTCCCCCACTTTTCAATTCCTATACCTTTTATTTCTTATTATTGTTTTACTGAGCTGGCAAGGAACTCCAGGACGAGGCTGAATAGAAACAGCAATGGTGGGAATTGCTGTCTTTTTCAAAATTTCCAAATGAGAACTCTCAAAATGTCAACATTTAGTTTGATGTTTGCAATAAGATTAAAAGAGATACCCTTTGTAAAATTAAGGAAATTGTATCCTATTTCTGTTTTGATAAAAGTTTTATCATGAATGAATATTGACTTTTCCCACATACTTTCTTTGCATCTGTGTGATAAGCACATCTTATTTTCTAGTAATGTAGTGAATTACATGGATTGTTTTCCCAACGTTACACTAATCTTACATTCCTAAGAGAAATCCAGATTAGTCATGATGTACTTTTTGTGTGTATTGCTGGATTCCATTTACTAATTGTAGTTTATGGGTGAGACTGGGCTCTAATTTTCCTTCCTCATTTTGCCTTTGTTGAGTGTTAGAATCAAGATTATGAGTGGTGTCATAAAGCATAATGGAAGATTTGCCCTTTTTTTTCCTACTGTCTGAAGGAATGCATATAAATTAAAAATATTTCTCCCTTGAACATTTGTAGAACTTATTGGTAAAATCATCTGGGCCTAGAGAGTTCTAGATAACAAGTTTTATTTTTGTTTTATTAGTTAAAGTATAATTCAAAATTTTTATTTCTTCATGAGAAGGAATTTGTGTGTTGTATTTTTCCAGGAATGTATACATTTTGTACTTATTTTTCAAATATATTGGCATTAAGGTTTTCATATATCCTACTATAACCTTTTCAATGTTTGCTGTATCAGTAGTAATGTCAACTTTTTTATTCCTGATGTTGATTATTTGGGCGTTTCTTCTTTATTTTCTTGATCAATCTCACCAGAGTTCTGTCAATTTTATTTATATTTTCAAAGAACCAAATTTTGGTTTTGTTCTCTTTATTATATTTCTATTTTGTATAATATTTTTCTATTCCATTAATTTATCTTCTTAAGTGCCTTCTTCAACTTTTTTTGGTTTTATATTGCTTTGTTTTTCCTAGTTTCTGAAGATAAAATTTTCAGCCTTTCTTTTTTTCTAATCCATCCATTTGAGCCTACAAAATTCCCTCTTTATAATGTTTTAACTCAATCTCTTGGTATTCTGGTAACTATCCTGCAAAAAAGGAAAAAGAAAAAGTCTTTATTTGTAGTGTGCCAATTCCGTATTTCTCTATTGTAAATACTCCACTATGAATGATTTCAAGATGCTCGTGGGTTAACCATCAGCTGAAATTTTTCCTGAATATTTAAATCAGTTCTTATAAGCAGATACAAGCCAACTTTAGAACACCACTGGCTATATGTCTCAAATTTTAAATAGTATTTTCACAGTTGCTTAGTTCAAAATACATTCTGATTAAAACTATATATTTCTTTTTTGGCCACACTTTTTTTATTATTTAGAAGTGTGTGCCCAAATTCCCAATTGCATTGGAATGTTCTAGTTAATTTTTTATTTTTATTTCTAGCTTAATTGAATTTTTATTGAAGATCATGATCCATGTGGTTTCAGTTTACTAAAATTTGTTGACATTGACTCAAGGTCCAGAAATAATTGATTCTTATAAATATTATATATGTGCCTGAAAATAATATGTTTTCATATTCTTATTCTGCAATTGTTTGAAGCAATGTTCTATATTCATTAGGTCAAAATTTTTTAATCTGGTTTAAATCCCTGTCATTATGATTTTTTTCTGCAAGATGTATCTGTGACTGAGAGAGGTATATTAAAATCTCCCACTCTGATAGTTATTTTTTCCTCTGTACTTCTGTCAATTTTTACTTTATACATTCTGAAGACATTTTTTAACCTTTTTTTACATATTTACATTTTTAAATTAAAATATGTTATTGTGAAGTTATGTTCTTTATTTCTAGTAACATTTGTCTATTTTATTTAATATGAATAAATCCTCCTAAGATATCTGTGGATTAGTATTTGCTTTCTATGTTTTCCATCCTTTTATTTTTCACCCTTTGTATCTATTTATTTTAGCCATATCTTTTAAATATAGTATATACAGAAATATAAATCGCACATAATATAGCCAGAAAAGCTTTGAGTTGTTGTTTTTGCTGGAGATCTTAATCCATTTAAGTTTTTGTAAGTTCTAATATTTTGGGGTTAAAAGATCTATCATCTTATTTTGTGCTTTGTCCTACTTCTCATATTTTTTTTGTTATTGCCTTCTTTTAGATGTATTTGTTTTTATTATTAATGTTTTCCTTTTATTAGTCAGGAGTTATATACGATTTCTATTATTTTAGTATTTACCCTGAAATTGCAACATTCCTACTTAACTCATACATTTTTAAAATTAATCAGTATCCTGAGGTTCATTACAGATAGTATAAAGACCTTAGAACATTTAACTCCTTTTTTCCTCATATCATTCTTCTCGAATGTTCTCATTTTTTCTTTTTCTTTTTTAACTTATCTTTATTGTTGAATATATTACAGATGTTCCTCCTTTTTCCCCTATTGATACATTCTTCCCCACTCCCTCTCTGCTTCTGCCTTTCCCCACACTGTTGTCTGTGTCCATTAGTTGTGCATATATGCATATAAGTTCTTGGTTTATTTCTTCCCACCCTCCCAACCCCCTTCCCTTTGAGGTTTGTCAGTCTAACAACCAATCTGTACTTCTTAATCCCTTCACCTTTTTCACCCATTCCCCCAAACCTCTTCCCATCTGGCAACTAACAAAATGTTCTCTGTATCTATGAGAATGTTTCTGTTCTGCTTGTTCATTTTGTTTGTAGATTCAGTTGTCTATAGCTATATATTTATTGTATTTATTGCCATTTTGTTTGTTCATACTCTTGATCTTCAAGAAGACCCTCAACATTTTATATAATAATGGTTTGGTGGTGATGAACTTCTTTAGCTTTTTCTTGTCTGGTAAACTCTTTCTTTATATGACCATCAGTTCTAAATAATAGCTTTGCAGGATAGAGTAATCTTGGTTGTAGGTTCTTGCTTTTCATCACTCTGAATATTTCTTGCCACTCCTTTCTGGCCTGCAAAGTTTTTCTTTTGAGAAATCAGCTGACAGTCTTATGGGAACTCCCTTGTAGGTAACTAACTGCTTTTCTCTTTCAGCTTTTAAGATTCTCTCTTTGTCTTGAACCTTTTGCATTTTGATGATGATGTGTCTTGGTGTGGGCCTCTTGGGGTTCATCTTGTTTGGGACTCTCTCTGCTTCCTGGACTTGTATGCCTGTTTCCTACACCAAGTTAGGAAAGTTTTCTGCCATCACTTTTCCAAATAGGTTTTCAATTTCTTGTTCTCTCTCTTCTCCTGACACCCCCAAGATGTGAATGTTGAAGTTGTCCCAGAGGCTCCTTACAGTATCATCACTTTTTTAGATTCTTTTTTTCTTCTTCTTCTTTTTTATTTCATAAGACATTATTATTTCAATAGTCAAGTACACTTATATTGGAATACATATTTATAATTGTGTCCTTCCTTTCTTCTTGCAAGAAGAAAACCTGTCTGAGGGCAGCTGTGGGTCATAAAGACTGGAAATGCAGGGCAGATGGTGAGACAAGACCTCTAGTGAGTGAGACTTGAGGAGACATCTGAGAGCCAGTGGTCAAGGCCCAGCTCAGGTCAGAGTTTGGTGAGAAGACAGAAGTCGAGGGAGTCTAGACAATGTGAGAAAGCAAATCTCAGGTGAGCATTTGGGAACCAGGGATCTGGACAAACAAGGGACAGACAGACATATTACGTTGTCCTGACCATAGATTTAAGAAAGGCATCATCACAGCTGGAAGACCTATAAATTGACACAATACCCAGAACAATCAGGGAGCATCTTAGGTACCTTTTGCTGAGTGGGGCACACATCCATACATGTGATCAGTAAATCACATTAGGGAGCTGGAGGCTGAAGAGAAATAGGGGTCACAAATAAGAGGAGATGTTATTTCATCTGTTGACAGTTTTACATAATGTAATGCCTAGCACTTAATAGGTACTCAATAAATAGATATCTGTTGACTTATTTCCTGACTCTTATGAACAAATGGAACTATGCCAGCTTTTAAATGATAATAACATGAATTGGACATTTTTCTTAACCTAAAAGCACTTATATCTAGAGATTGCAATTGATATTTAACTAAAATATAAGGCAAAATGATAGGGGTTAAAATGCCAAGGTAGAGACATTAGCTCTGCCTGAGATGATCAAGTATACTCTCATGGAGGAGGTGGCAGGCTTGTTTGAAGGGTCAATTAGAGGGCATCTTCATGACAGTGACAACCACAGAGGATATTGCTAATATTCTGAACCTATTCGTCCTAAGTTATTGGTACTGGAGGTCAAGGCAAAGACTTGCTCTGTGATGGACAGAGTCACCAGGAAAAGCCTGGCAAACAAGGGACATTGCTCCTCCAATCCACACTCTCTCCCCCACCAGCCAGCTGGGAGTGCTCTTGTTTCTGCTGCTTACGAGTTTCCCTCCCATCTTGTGATGTTTTTCACAGTCTACCTTATATTCCAGATGGAAAAGTCCTGGGGAACTCTAGGTTTCTGAGACTAGGAAATGGATCAAGGCAGATTCTTGAGGATCCCAAAGCCCTTGATGACAAACATCACTAGGATTCACCACTAGCTGGAGAGTCAGCCATGGCCAACACCACTTCCCACTCCCAGCCCAGACTCTGATGATGGAGTTTCCATGGCAGCAAAGAAAGCAAATGACAGGCATAATGTGTAGCTTCTACATTCTTTACACAAGAACACTCCAGGCCTGTTCTGACACTCAACTTTCTCAGAATCCCATGTTAGTACCAGAAAAGTCTACAGAAGAGGAAGTAACGTTTACAGCCTACTTGGAATTCTCTCACCTACATCTTCTTGCCTGTCACTGGCATCCCAGGACCCCAGGATGAGCACCTACTCTGACCCCAAGGCCACGTACGCATGGCAGCACAGGCAGGGGCCCTTGTGCTATCAAGGAGAAGGATATGACCTTTACCTGAGCCACTTCACAGCCCACCACCTCCACCCACAAGACCTTCCCTGTGGCAGTTCTCATCTTCTCATTTGTTCTTGAATCAGTGTCATCTTTTCATCCTACCTTATAGCTACACATATAGTTGATGTGTGGTCATGTGCAAAGATTAAAAGAGTCTCGAAGGTAAAACTGTGTCATATTTGTATCGTCAGGGGTCTAGTATGGTGCCACTCATCAAGGAAGAGCCAAACAGTAGGTCACTCAACAGATAATCATGGTTGAGTGTTGAATGCCAGGACTGTGCTACACTCAGAGATATTCTGTGGGAAGAAGCTTGATCCTGAGGTTTGATTCATGTACTCATTTCTGGGGGTGGCTACAACCAAGTACTACAAACAGGGTGGCTTAAAACAGAAATTTATCATCCCACACTTCTGGAGGATGGAAGTCCAAGTCCAGATGTTGGCAGGGTTGGTTCCTTCTGAGGCCTGTGAGGCAGAATCTTCCAGAACTCTCTCCTAGCTTCTGGTGGTGTCAGGTATTCTGTGGCTTGTAGATGGCACGTTCCCTGTGACTTCACAGTATCTGTACATTTTCCCTCTATATGTGATGTCTGAATCCTAATTTCCCATTTTTATAAGGACATGTTGTATTAGAATGCATTCCAATGACCTCATTGTAATCATTTACAAAGACCTAATTTCCAACAAAGGTCACTTTAGGACTTCAGTATTTTGGGGGAGATACAGTTCAGCCCATAACAGATTCAGAGGAAGGGCATTCCAGCCTTAGGTAGGAAATGAGCAAAGGTATGGAGGTGGGAAGGGGTGTGATTTTGTATGCTTGAAAGGGGGATGGGTTTCACATGGCTCTGTGATTACGTGATATAATTAATATAAATGCATCTGAAGAATGTGCCCATGTACATGAAATTTGTTTATATATAAATTCCCATTGTAGATTCTGACTGACTTTATCTCTCTGGTTCTGTACTTGCCTTTTTTTTTTTGCATTTTAAGAGGTTACAGTTGGCATGACATGCTGCCTGAGAGCATTTAGCATCTCCTCTAGTTTTGCAGAGGAGAGACACTGCCTGATGTGATAGGGCACCCTTTGAGACAGGTTGGTGAGACCTTTGATCAAGAAGGGAGAAGTCAGCACAGATGGGATCTCAGAAAGGGAGATTGAAGCCTCAGCCATCAATTCCTCCTAAAACATTATGTAAACCATGCTCATTTCCCATACTGCAAACATAGAGTTCTGTCCTGAATTGACAGCTCCTGGGAGACTGGCACCCGCAGTCTGCTGAAGGCTAAGAGCAGAGTTTGTCACATGTCACCTTCATTCAGGTACCACCTAATCCTTCAGCATGCCCCAGCCATGACCCAGCTACCACTTTTGAGAAAAGCCACATGGCCATGTGCAAACAACGGACACTTCACAAATGATTGTGTGTGTGTGTGTGTGTGTGTGTGTGTGTGTGTGTGTGTGTTGGCATCAGTGGTGGTAGAGATGATGGCAGGGTACTAGGGAAGATGCTAGTAATGCTGGCAGAGCTCTGGTGGTGAGGGTCATAGTGCTGGTGACAGTGGTGATGGAAAATGTAGTCTTGATCCATTACTTTAGTGAGTATATGAGTCTGAAACTTGGAGAGAAATGAAACCAGGATGTAGAACTTTTTATATCCCTTCTAATGCCTGGCCCAGAACTTTTATTTCTATAACAGTCGTCCCTTGCCACTTCGCACTTCGACTTTCATGGCTTCACTCTATCGGGGTGTTTTGAAATATAGTATAGTATTTGAAAAAACCACGATAGAGCGAAGCCACGAAAGTCAAAGTGTGAAGTGGCGAGCGACGACTGTATAAATAAAGAATCCTACTTCGCAGAAATTCATTTATCGCGGTAGAGTCTGGAACTGATTAACCGCGATAAATGAGGGCCGACTGAATATCTGCCAACTGGATAAACAAATATTCAATATGATCAATTTCTATCAAGTTCATAGTTCATGCTTAGAAATTGAATCCTCACTTGGCAACTTATGAAAGTGTGATCCTACAGAATTTATAGCAGCAAATCTTGACATTCTATCTGGACGTCATAAGCCATCAATTAATGAGCTCTATTAGTAGCAGTGTTATCCTAATTTTGAATTTATTTTTTAAAAACTAAAGTCTCTCCAAGCTAGTCATACAGGCTGTGAGCCTCCTTGCCACTTAAAACAGCAGCATAGCAGTGGGTGGACAGAGGAGGTGCTGACAGGCCTCTACAGTCAACACCCCTCTGTTTCTGCCCCTACACAATGTTAACTGTGGCACTGCAATGAGAATGGCAAGTTATAAATGACCAACATGCCAATAAGTGACTCAGCAATAAAGAACTGGAATTGTTGCTATTCATTTAATAAGTCGAACCTCCTTAGCTGTGACTAATATTCCTAAGCCCTTTATCTCAGGGAAGGGGGACTAAGGATCTGACCTCAGACGCCCCCTTCCCCTCCCTATTGCTGCACTTCTCAGAGAGGGAGCAGAGAAGGTGCAGACAGAGGTCAGTGCCTCCTCTCCAGCAATTCTCCGTCTTCTTGGACTGGATTGCCTTTCTGATTGCTTCTCCATTTCTTTTTCTTCTCTGCTGCTTGTCTGCTCCTTCCTGTCCTCTCCCCGTTCCCTTAGTGAGGTATTAAGCTAACTCATCTCATTTCTGCTCAGAGGAGAAAGGAGACTGTATTCAGGAAAAGACCAAAGTCCATTTAAAATCCTTACAAAGGTATTTTGTATCTTTCAAGAGTGTGTTAAGTGGCTAGCTCAGAGGAAAATTCTACCCATCCTGGGTGTTAGGTCAGATATTATTCATCAAGATTTAAAATTCTCTCTCTCTCTCTCTCTCTCTCTCTCTCTCTCTCGCGCTCTCTCCTCTCTATGGAGACACAGACATAGACGTAGACGTAGACATAGACATATAAGGCCTTTGGATTTAACAGACCTTTTTAAAGTAGCCGGTGAGGGCAAGGTGACAGTTCAGGAGAGGAGACAGGTGCACAAGCTAGAGCTGTGCCCTAGGCAGGGTGATCATTGCTCTGATGGAGGTAAAACATTTTGCTGTAAGAACCCAAATGAGTCCAGCTGGGAGGCTTGCAAAAGTCAGCTGCAGCCCATTTCAATCAGGGCTTTGTTTTTCCAGCTTTGTTAGTAGCTGATTGTCTCAATTTTGGTTAGATCTGAATCAGCTGTTAGCATTGTGGCACTAACCAGACCAGCTATGCTTCTGTGTTTCTTAATGATAGCTCACAGTTATTTAGCGTAGCTTTTCCACAGCCCCTACATGCATTATTCCGTTTTATCCTCCCGCTCTCCCTGTGAACTCACTTTGGCAGAAATCAAGGACGGCTCAATGCTGAGCTCAGTGCTACTGCCCGGTAGGAACTCACTGCGCCTGTGTTGAATGGTGTTGGCTGGCCAGCTGGATGAAGAAAATTACCTCTTTAGGTTAAGTGACGTTCCCAGAACTGGGACTAGAATCCAGCCTTTCAATATTTCTATCTGCTCTGTCTTGATGTACCACATGGTCATGGCCCATTTGTTCTCAAGGTCGAACTAGCACTCTTCGCTGAAATTCTCGAGTTTACTGGAGTTGGCATATTTTTTAATAGGGCCCCATGATTTTCTTCAGTTTTCAAACCAATTTTCAGATTTCAAGAGACCAAAGAAGACTCTTTTATCAGTATCATCACCATCATTATCAAGATTCATTTGGTAAGAGTGTAAGATATATTGAACATTGGCATCGATTAAAGTTACCTTTTTGCACTTTTGTTCCTTTGCCAAATGGACTTCTCACTCCTAATGGCCCTAAACTTCAAGCAAAATGATTTCTATATATTTGATATTATATTTATACCTAAATTTTTATTCAAAAGATGATAAAGCCACAACCTTAATGACATTTTTAAAAATCACTCAAATTAATACCAGGTTCATTTTTGCATATCACCTTCCCAGGTTGGTTGTAATGCACAGTGATGGTTATAATTATGATTTCAGACTACTTTTTTGTCTCCTTTCATCAGTTAGCAGTCTATCATATTTCCCATACTGCTCTGTAGACATTGCAATTGCCACTTTAATAAGCATACATCCCTTCACAATGATACACCATCATTTACTGAATCTTATACCTCACTGTTGAGCATTAAGTTATTTCCAGTAATTTGTGATTTTTTTATAACATTTCAATGATGACACTTGATTTATAAAATTCAACACTGTTTATAGCTACGGTATGGTTAATAGTGTGTTATGGATACTAGAATATTGTAAGACACTATTCTCTTTTTCAAAAAATGCCCATTTTTTCTGGAAGAGGAGAAATGTGCTGAGGCGTGGAAGCTGTGTAAGAAGGTACAGTATGACCTCCTCACACTGAATAGACACTAAGGGTTCTGAGCGCCTTGAAGAGTGCCTGAGTCAAGGGAGATGAGTGAAAGATAGACAGAAAGGATGAAGTGTGTTGTGGTCTTTCTGTGTCTCTGCCTATCCCTGGGGACTGGGTGCCAGCCCTCTCTCTCTCCAAGCAAAGCTATACTTCACTTACCTGCCAACTGATTACCAGGTCCACAGAAATCAGTGATGGGGAACAGAAGAGCCCCAAATTGTCAGAGGGAGGGATGAGATGAGGGAGTTGGGGAGAGAGACAACACATGGATTGGTTCTCAAACCTCGGGGATGCACTGTGTCACTGAGTGGGGACCTAAGCAGGTACTCAATAGAACAGAAAATACCCTCAGGGCGAGGACATGGGCAAGATGCGCCAGGGGAACAGGCGTTTGCATGTGCCTCACTCTTCTACAAAGTAGAAACAGTGTCTGGAAGCATTTTAATCCTATTGAACAGTGTGATGAAGTTTCTTTAGGATATCCAGTTAACAACCAATAGTCCTATATCAGCTAAGTACAGGGCTACTGTATTTTGGGAGCAGTGATTGGCTTTTGGGTGCACATATGAATAAAATGTGACTATTTTGAAAGACCCTGTAATCCACTGAAGGAGACAGATGTACCAACATCTATCTTATCTGTAAGAGCACAGTGAAATAAACCTAGAGGAAGAAGTGGTGCGTTTTGAGTGAGGTTCAAGAAAGAGTCTCAGTGATGTGGCATTGTAGTAGGGCTTTGAAGGCAGAGGACGTCCATAGACTGAGAATGGAGCCAGGAGTAGGAGGACGTCATAGAAAGACACCAGCTTAGGCAAAGACCCAAGGACGTAAACATGCAGGCGTGCTTGAGTAACCATGAGAGGTCGTTGTGAGAGGAATAGAAGCTGTGCTCAGAGACATGGTGTGGATACTAGGACAAGAAAGTAAGTGGGACCTGGTGAGGAAGGTTCCATCAGTGCCAGGGGTGTGAACTGAGTTCTTTGTCCATGGAGAGCTACTGATGAAGCCATTGAAATTCCCCCACCTCTCAGGTACCCTAAATTTAGCTTGGGTTCCCTTCCTGCAAGCTATTACCCACAAACTCACTCACTGACTATGATCTTCACTGGGGCCCCACTGGGCTCCAGAATGCCCTGGAGCAACTGTAGCCTCTGGCTCTGGCCGGCCAGCCATGGCCCTGTGCCCTGCACAAGTCTAGAGCCTCTGCCTAGGCTCCGCTGTGCACCATCTCCCGGATTTGGATCAGTCTTGCCTTTGCCACCCAGCATTGGTACGGAGAGCCCCACATGACTGAGGCCACCATGTCTCCAGGAGAAGGCCAAGTAAACTCTGCATCATCTAGGTCACCAAGGGACCAAGCCACTCATGGCTCTGAACCCAGCCATCCCTTTGCAATTTTTCTAATCCACGTGGCATTGGGCATTATGCCCGGGACAAAAAGAGCACCAGTAGTGAAAAGGGCAGAGTTTTGTTTTTTGTTTTTTTACAATTAGAAGCAAAGAACAGAAGAGAATTATTTCCCAGTTCTAATACTGACGACTCAGGGAGGCCTAATTTACACAGTGCATCTCTTAGAGACGGGTTCACTCAACTAAATTTAATGCAGTAATTAATACTTGTGCAGCATTGTATTGAATGTTCTTTCAGATGCAGAGGTAAAACTGACACAGCTCCTTCTCTCAGGAACATATGGTTTTCAGTGGAAAATGAGACATAGCCCTCTGAGAATGCAGATGATGTGCCATAACTTTTGAAAGGAGGAATTGATTTCTTCCAGCAAGGAGAAAGAGGTGGGCAGAAGAAGTCTTCAGGAAGAAGGTGATATTTGAGTCAGGGGAAAGGAGGCAATGGGCAGAATTCGGGCAGGTGTAGATGTGGGGTGGAGGAAAAGAGCATTCCCAGTGTTGGGGACAGAAGGATGAACAGCCCAGAGGTGGGAAAGGGTGGACACGCTGCTTGAGATCAGAAATGCCGCCCTTCATGTTTGTATCCTCAGTACCTTGCCCTGTGGTTCAATAAATAGCTAATGAATAAGTGAACGAGTAAATGAATAAAGAAGTCATTTGATTGAGTTGAAGCAGAGGGAGCATGAAAGGAGTAATGAGAAATCATATTGCAAAGGCCACACCTTGAATGAATGTGGGCTTCATCCTGCAGGGAATAGAGGAGCCACTGAAAGGTTTCCAGCAAGGTTAGGACATGATGAAGTTGTGCTGCAGGCAGATTAACCCCGAGATGTGAGACGGATTTGAGTAAGGCGGAGAGACCATTTGGGACATTATTGCTGCAGTCCTGGCAAGAGGGAAAAGCACCTGAATTAGGGCATCAGCAGTGGGAACAGGGGAAGGGACAGACGTGAGAGATAATAGGAAGGAAGAACTGACAACAGACAGGGTGGGAGTGGGGCATAGGAGGGAAAGAGAGAAGCAAAGATAACTGGAGGTTGTGAGCCTGGGTGGCAGGGAGGATGGTGATGCCATTAACAAAAATAGGCTACACGGGAGGTGGTCTGGGTGCAGAGGGAAGATGACGATTCTGTTTTGCACACACTGAGATGTGGAGATGCATTCTTTTCTACCTGGAACATGAATCAACTCAGGAAAATGCATGAGAACGGTTACTGGGCTCCCCAGGCCAGGCGGCAGAATCGTTCCATTTTTATGGGCTAGGTCAAGACCCAAGTCACTTCCTGAATGCTGATTGTACTGACAAACTCTAATTGTGTTTCCCACAGAAAATGTTTTTGGAAAAAGTATCCTGTTATAATCATGATTGCAGATTTAAAAAAATAAAATCAAACACCCTACTAGTGTTCTTCCTTTTTCTCATTATTAATAAATCACGAGATACTCAGACCTAATTTTTAAAAAGCACATAAAAGGCTCATAAGCAGCTTTCCGATCTTCTTCACTAGTCAGTCACTTTCATTTTATAAAGCTGGATTTTCCAGTTTCTCAATATTGTATGACAGCAACATTTGACTGCAGTTTTAACACTCTATTTTAGCAACAACAAAAAAAAGTATTGAATAAGCACTTCCTATGTACTGGTACCATACCAGGCACCCAAAAATAGTGATAAAAAAGAGAAAAAGAAAAAATGTCCACCATATAAAAGGCCATAATCTGATGAATGGGGATAAACAAATAAAATGATGAATACATATAGTGTGATATGTGCCATAATAGAAATGTAAGCAGGTGAGAAATTTGAGGGTTATTTATTGTGTCTTTGGAGAAAGGATTGGGGAGGACTTCATAGAGGAGGTGACAACGATGGATTTAGAGGACTGTGTGGAACAGTGATGGGCTAGAAGATGAAAGAAATGAAGATGATTGTAGAGTTTGAAAAGGAAAAAGAGAGACCAGAAAGAGAATTAGGGAACAGATCATGAAGGACTGATGGATATGTGAAATGCTGAGAGACACAAATTTTATTTTGATGAGTTGTTTAGATTTACACTCTAGATGGCTCATTGTAGAAAATGTCTTTGAGGGATGTGAAATGGGCAAGGACAGCAGTTAGATATATTGTCACAGTCCAGGTGACAGATGGTAAAGGTCAAAGAAGATAGATAAGAATAAAGCAAAGAAGAGGGTCTGGGAGATAAAATCAATTGGATTTGTTGATTAATTAAGGAAAGAGAGAAGTCTAGGGTAAATCTCAGGTCCCTGGATGATGATCCTACCTATAGGAAAAGAAAATATAGGACCAGAAATATTTTGGGAGCAAAAAAAGATTTTTGAGTTCACATTTGGATATATTGAATTAAATACCACATACCTGTGGAGCCATTTGATTGTAGCTGTCCAGTAGGTAAATACACATATCTGACCGGTGAGAGAAAAATACACAAAGCAAGTTTTGTCAGGCATTGTAAAATAGGAAGCATGGGACTGTGATCCTTGAGGAAAGAGAAATACATATGGGCAGTGTGTGGTGCCTTATGATCTAGCCTCAGTCATATGGCATCTTTTGGTTTTGCTGTGACACCCCTCTGCCCAGGTTCAAGTAATGAAGATATAGATGCTACATCTTGATAGAGAAGAGGCAAGGTTCAAGAAGAGCATGTGGGACTAAAGGTGTTCTCATGGCCACATTTGGAAAATGCAATCTGTCATACCTACCCTATGCTCCAGTAATCCCATTCCAAGAGGTGGAAGTATGTGTCCACAAAAAGACTTATACATTACTATTCATAGCAGCATCATTTATAATATTCACATTCAAGCCAAATGTCCACCAGCAGGAAAATGGATTAAAAAAATGATATATATTCCTACAATGAAATGCAACTCAGCAAGAAAAAGGAATGAATTGCTGGTACACACAATAACATGGATGATTTTCACAGACTTTATTCTGAGCTAAAGAATGAAAGGATACATCTGTATTATTCCATTTTTACAAAGTTCTGGAATAGGCAAGACTAATCTTTGAAAATGAATGGCTGTCTGTAGGATATGGCAGCATTGACTGGGAAAGAGCATGAGAGAATTTTCTGGGGTAATAGATACGTAATTTCTTAATAAGAGTATGAAATATGTATGTACATATATTCAACACTTAATGATTACCTATTTAGTCATTGCACTGTTTGTACATTTTACCTAAAAAAATATATAAACAAATGTTGAACTCTAATTAGTAAATTTAGTTTTAGCAGTGGTATAGATTAGGATTCTGAAACTATTTTTTTGTGTACTCTAGGCTTGTAAAATCAATAAATATATTGAGAATAATGAAATCCAGTTTTCTTACTGTTGGAGAAGAGACTCATACATACAAAAAAGAGGAGAAAGAATGTGGCTGGTGGTGCGCAGGATTTTACTACATATGTATACATCAACCTGTCTTTCTGTTACATACGTATATGCTCCAGCCCTGTCTCCGGAGAGAGCCTAGAAACAGTGATACTCAGGAGCACTGAATGTGGATGGAACCCAGATCCTGGTCTCTTTCTAACCACCATCTAAAGAAACCACAGTTTCTTCAAGAAAGGCTGATTTCAGTCAAAGAAAGGACAAGATGAGCCTGAAACATCTTGTTCCATAAGAAAGTAAAAAAATTTTCAGAGTGGTAGAGATACAGCAAAAGAGTACAGAAGCCACTCAAAGTGGCCAAACCAGGATAATGTGAACATCAAAAGGAACAATGTCTAAATTGATTATAATCCATTGACTCTAATAAAAATTCATAAGATTTTACAGAGATAAATAAACATTACTTAAAAAGAATTCCAATGAGTAAATATGGAAGAAATAAAGGAGCTAGAAAAATCAATGGATGTTCAAACTAATGGGTGAAAGTTTGACAAAAGATAGGATATTTCCATATCCTCAAACTATTTATCCATACATTATTTTCAGTTACAATGGAAGAAAATGTAACTTAACAAGTGAAAACTGGCAGATTCCACCTTAATCAGATTTAACATCACCAGTATTAGAACAAGCCGATACCAGGGGCCTGCCAAAAGGATACTCCTGCCTGGCCTGAATTTACTCGTGATAAAACATCACACAAACCCAAATTCTGTGACACTCCTACAGAATTGTCTGTTCTCTGAAAGAATATCAAGGTTAATAAAGACCAAAAAAATATAAAGCAGAGGAAATACTTCGGATTAAAAGAAACTAAGAAGGTCTGACAACTAAATGCAATACGTTATTCTGGGTTAAACCTGGTTCCAAGAAAAAATCTTATAAAAAATATGATTAATACATACATATAAATGATTGAATCTACAAACAAAATGAACAAGCAAAACAGAAATAGATACAGTGATACAGAGAACTTTTTGTTGGTTGCCAGATGGGAGGGGAATTGGAAGGATGGGGGTAAAAAGGTGAAGGGATTAAGAAGTACAAATTGGTTATTATACTGACAAACCTCAAAGGGAAGGGGACGGGAGGGGTGGGAAGAGATAAACCAAAGAATTTATATGCATATATGTATAACCAATGGACACAGAAGATAGTGTGGGGAAGGGAGGAGGGGGGCAGGAGCAGGGAGGAGGGGTCAATGGGGGAAAAAAGAAGGGACATCTATAAAACATTTAACAATAAAGATAAGTTTAATAAAACATGATTGATAAAATTTGGCTATGAAGTATAGATTAAATACAACTATGATATCAATGTTAAGTATCCCAATTTTGACTGTTGTACTATTGTACTGTGGTTATATAAAAGAATGTTCTTGTTCTGAGGAAATACACAATGAAATATTTAGTTGTAAAGGACATGATGCCTCAAATTACTCTCAAATGGTTCAGAGACAAAAACACACAAACACAAGAAGGAGAGATGCAAGGTGGAGGGTGGAGTGGGGTGAAGAGAGACAAAATGTAAACAATTAGTTTGGGTACAGGGCATATGGAAATTATACAATTATTACAACTTTTGTGCAAAGTTTGAAATTATATATATAAATAAAATGTCTAAATCAAGACTAGGAAGAAAATGAAGGTGACAAATCTAGAAAGGTATGATGGGTGAATAAAACAGAATAAGGGAAATAATTGAAACGATTGGGTTGCCTCTAGGTCCCTAACGAAGAAACTAGATGAATGGGGAATTTATAAATGAATGAGAGTCCACAGGAAGAGATGGGGAGGTGGGGGGAAGTGAGATAAAGAGATCATTTGAGGCAGTGTTGAGTTCGCTGGTAGGACATCTGGGTTGAGCTATGCAGTGGGCAAATGGCTGGTCTGGTCTGGTCTGGGGCTCCGGGCAACAATCCTATGTCGCTCATCAGCTCTGAAAGGTGGGAAGAAGAGAGAAATTCCAATTCACATGCTCGTTTTATTCCATTTACTGTGACATGACTTGGTCATTCCAGGACACCAACCTGAGAGACTTTTGTGGTCCTAGGCCTATAGCTCTAGTGATCACTCTTTGAAATCAGGAAGACTTGGAGGAAAATAAGGTCTTGATGAATGATGGGGCAGAAGTGGATACTGGTTCATACAACAGACAAAGGCTGGGGCACTTTTCCCAGGAATGACTCTTGGCCTCTCTCAGCACAGCCACTCCTAGGCAATCTCTCCTCTCCATCTTCTCTCATATTCTCATCCTACCCACTCTCCCACCACAACCCAAGAGGATTGATGACCCAACATTCTTCAAAGATTCTAACCAGAATGATAGAGCATTTGTTTGGATCCCATGAACTTCTTAAAAAAACTCACAGAGCTTCATTTGTCCAGTCTAGTAAGGACTTTTACTCTCACAATCCTTACTTGCTTCACTTACTTGTTGACTTAGTCTCTGCAGAATCACAATGACATGCATTGTCTCCAAAGAAACATTTTGGGGGGTTTTTAATACAAGCTGGGCACAGGTGACTTTTAAGGTTCTAGTTCAAGGTCAGGCCTAGGACTTTGTGATATGACTCAGCTCCCACTCATTTTAGATGTTTGTAATATGCATTATGAAATATTTTAGATGTAACAAATTATACAAAAAGTAATACTGTTAAATCCTGTGCATGTTAGTTTTATGTTACTACATGACAAAATTACCACAAACTTATCAGTTTAAAACACCACCTTTTTTTAGCTCACAATTCTGTAGGTCAGAGATCTAGGCATGGTGTGGTTGGATTCTCTTTCCAGCATCTCATAACACTTATGAGAATCAAGGTATTAGCCAGATACACTGTTCATCTCATCTGTGGATCAAGGTCCTTTACCAAGCTCATTCAGGTTGCTAAAAGAATTCAGTTCCTTGCAGTTGTAGCACAGGGGTCCCCATTTCCTTGCCAGCTCTCAGTGAGGCTTTTACTAGATATCACCAAATTGTTCTCCAATGTACTTACACCAGTTTGCAAACCATTCTAGTTGTTCGTTATTAGTATTACAAATGATCAACTTACTGTACATTTATTATGTAAGATAATCTCTTTACATGTATTGTGTTTTGTTATCACAAACTTATAGGTTTGGTATTATTATCACCCCGATTTTATAGATGAGAAAACTAAGACTTAGACACATAAGTATCTTTCCTAAAGTCCACATGTTAGTGACACAGCCAGCATTTGAATTCATCAACCAGAATCCAGAGAATATGCTCTTAATTACAACACAACACTGACTCCATTTTCCTCCAGTGAAACCGAGGTGGGATACAAGAGAGAAGGAAAAGAATGGGTAGAAATGAGACTCAGATGTGTGTCCCTCCCTCTACATTATCCAGACATTCTTGGGATTCCACCTACTGGAATATGGGACACAAAATCATATCATGTCGGAAGAAAAGTTCAAAATGATATCCTTCTTATAAGCAGGGATATTACCCATGTCATTCATGCCCTGCAAAGACACATGCTATCCAGTTCTAAAGCCGAGCATATCTTGATGGAATCACACTTCACCTTTAGCCAGGGAGTTTTGGAGCAAGTTCTTTACCTTTTCTAATCAGCTTTTTCATTTATAAAATAGGATAATAATAATAATAACTACTGAACAATCCGATATTCAGTTGAGATCAATGAAAATTCTTGCAGGAAGCCTGGCACATAAGGGGCACTCAGTAAAGCTGGTGAATTGTATCCTTGGGAGTGGGAGATTCAAAACCTCAGAAGTTCTGTTTAGTCTTTGAGATCTGCAGAAGCTGGGCATTAAGGGTGCAGTGACCCGTTCACGGTAGGACTGGTCCCAGCACTGTCAGCAGGTCCCGGTAGGACTTGCAGCAGTTACATAACAATGGGAAAGTATGATAACTCCCATGGCATACATGGCCACAGAAACTCTGGGCAAGGGAGTGGAATACTGTGTGCTGTTAGCCCCGATCTAATGGCCCATGTCACTCCAGCATGCAGGTACTGGATCCTCACCCATATGAGAGAAACGCCATACATGTGTTTGTACCTGACCTGGTGGGGCAGAGATTGAAGAGCAGCAAGGGCCTATAGAAAAAGGCATTGACATTTCCTTTAGCTGAAGTCAGAGATATGTTGACAATGTCTATGGGGCAAGCAGAGTTCACCTTTGTAAGGCAATGACATGATTCAGAAATGCCCACATGCAATGATGCCTATTTATTCTACCAACTACCTCTTCTTAAAAGGGGTTGGGGGGGGGGGCAAGATTGGGCTGAATTAGACTAACTTCTATACCTCTAGCTCTGTGCTTGGTGCCATATCAGAGAGCAAAATAAGCAAGACCTGGCCATGGTTCGCAGGGACACTGGCTCCTGCTCTGTCCAATGCCATTGGCTAGGGCACTGCATAGCTGTGTGCCCCTGGGTCTGTTTATTCCTTCAGACTCTTCTCCCTCCTGGAAGAGTGTCATCTCAGGAATGAAGCCCTCTGAACCTGTAAGATAGATAACCCTTTTCTTGCTCCTGGCTAAAATGTCACTTCACTAAAGAATGCTACTAACATTGAGAACTCAGGTAAGCAAGGGAGGTCAAGATGATGGGATGGTCTGTTGGGACAACTCCAAGCATGTAATTGAGCCTTAGTCATGGCTAGGCTACAGAATAAGTGGGAGGATAGTTTTCATGCATCATATTTCTGAGAGGGAAGAAACTATGAAGGCAAAGGCCCAGAATTTAGGGTTATCATCAGCCCAATCCCACTACAGGTTTCAGCTGAAATTGGTGTCATCTGGAAAAAAATCTGGCTCTGGGAGGAGCCAAAACTAGATAGGAGACTCGAAATGCCCTGTGCCCTGATGAGATATAATTAATAAGAGAAAAGTGGAGTGGTGCCAAAGCCAAAGTCCAACAGTAAAGAAGGCCTCGGTCAGTCAGATGGCTAAGTCACTGGGGATCACAGAAAAGGCAGACCTTTCGGTCTGCAGTAGAATTCTCTCGAAAACCAATAGTCAAGTCTTCAACAACGCGAGGCATTAAAGTCACTGAAAAAATAAAGAAAAGAAGGAGAGAAAAAGAAGGGTCCCGGGATCCAAATCTTTTAGGAAGGAAATATCACCTGTTCATATTACCTTTTCTGTATGAGAATGGAGAAATTAGGGTTTGTCGTTTCCAGACTTCAGACGATAGAACTTTGCTGCTGGGAGTGTGCTGGAGGAACAACGGCAGCAGGCTGTCCAGGTGCAGGGCGTCGCCCTCAACACCAGTCTATGGGAAAATAGTTCCAAGTGATAATAAGCTGCTGTGGGGGTTAAGCCCCTAATTAGAGAGGCAGATGGCCCTGGTTCCAAAGTGTTTCTCTGTGTCTGTATCACAGTCTGGCTGTGGGTGAGTCACTTACCAGAGCATTTCAGCTTTCCATCTGCAAAATGCAGGGACAGTCTGAAACCTGAGCATGGGGAGGGGAGGGGAGAAAGAGATTCAGTTTGGCTTCAGATTGTTTGGCTTCAAGAAGTAAGCAAGGCATCCATTCTTTTCTTTAATTGAAACGTACTTACTTCTCTGTTGGGTGACAGATTTTGCCCCAGTTCCACCCAAGCCTAATTTCTTTCCAGGGCTGAGTTCCATATATAGTTTGGTCTATGCAAAGGGTGGCAGGCTTTAGACATCCATTCCTTCACACCAGCCTCCCAAGGCATGATTTGAATGGTGCCTCAGCAAAGTAAAAAATATTAGCACATGTTATTATCCTTTGGGGTCTCTGGCAAAGAGTTAAAACTATAAAAATATTGGTAATGTTGATTGAGTTTTTTCTGATTATAAAAGTAATATGTGCAGGTTAAGAAAAATAAATGTTCAAAATCCATAAAGAGGGTAATAAAAATTATCCTTATGGTTGATATTTTGGTTCTAATCACTCTACATGTAAATATAATAATAAGGCCATATTATGTGGATCCAATTTTACATTTTACTTTTTATACTTTATACTGTGAACATTTTCCAGGGTCATTAAATGGTCTTCAGAAACATGATTTGTAATAGTTTTATAAAATTTCTTTCTGTGAGTACAGTATAATTTAGTTAAACTTCCCCCATTTGGAGACATTTATGCATGCTGTTTCTTATTTTTCTCTTTTAGAAATAATGATGTACTTAGGTTTTTTTATATGAATTTGTGATTATTTCATTAGGGTAGACTCCTAGAGGTGAAATTACTGGGTCAAAGCTAGCTGGCTTTCCATGGCAAACAGCAGAAAACAAAACTCAAACCGGTTTCACAATAAAGGGATTTTGTTGTCACAGACAAATTAGAATTCCAGAAGTAAGCCAGATTTCAGGTTGACTGATTCACTGATTCGATGGTGTGGTCAGGAATCCATTTTCTTTCTCTCTCATCTGTCAACAACAAAGGCAACTCTCCTCTTGGCTGACTTCCTTCCTGGTCGTAGGATGGCTACCAGCCACAGTCCCGGCTACAGACCTTCTCAGCCATATCTAGAGGGAGAGAACACATTCCAGTCTCTACAATCCAAGCCAGAGTTTCGAGATTCACCCTGATTGGAATATAGGTCCTCTGCTTGTCCACACACCAGTGACTATGAACCAGGGGTTCAAATTTTCTGCTCAGCTTAAGTCAATCAGAAAGGGGCCAACTTCCGCAAACCACATGGACCCTTGGAGGAGGATGAACATGGACAGTATTAGGATGAATGGCAGCAATGAAGGCTGAATAGACACAATGAATATTTACTACAAAAATAAATGTTTAAGGGGTTGATGTGAATTTTCTAATCATTTTCCATAGGGTTGTACCAATGTAAAATCAGCAGTGTGTTAGAAGGTCTGTCTGTCTGCTCACTGGCACGGATTATTGTATTTGAAAATAAAAATTTAGCTACCCAATTCCAATCTGATGAACCCAAATAACAATGCATCTCTGCATAAATTTATATTTCTTTGTTCATTATTATGTACTTGTGGCCATTTAGGATTTCAGGCTGACTGACCCTATCCTTAACCATTGAGTAACAGATAGGACCCTCTCTGTACCGTGAGTGGAGTCTGGGTTTAGCCTCTAGCCCTTAATTAATGTTCCCCTAGTGAGTGCCTGGGCACCCATAATGTCTACTGTACTTCCAGGAAGACGATTCTCCCCCAGCCCCAGCCCCAATTCCTAGTTCTCTCTCTAGGGCCCCATTGGTGCTGGAGCTCTGATATTGTGCTCTAAGCAGGAGGGAAGGCTGAGTAACTTCAGACCATTTTCAGTCACAGTCCATTGTTTGGTTTAAGCAGAAAAAGAAAGCTCTGCTCCCAAAGCCCTGGACTACTGTGCTCTGAGAATGTGAGAATCTCCAACGAGTCCCTTCCTTGTAGACTGAACCTCTTAAAATGCCATTTCAACATATCAAACTGGACCAGTATTTGTGACATGAGTTGACTGCTTGTGAGGTCAGTTCTGCAGCCAGGTCAGTCTCTAGAACTGGCCCTCGTGGCTCTTGTTTACCACTGTCTCCCTGCAGCCCACCATTGCACCACAGTCTGTATTTTTCTACAGCTGATCCGATGCAATACTTCCAATAGCATAGGAATGTCTCCTCCTTCACCACAAACCACTGCTTGCCCCTTCTGGAGCCTCCACTACTTAACTTCCTCCTTCCCAGGAATGAAAGTATAAAAGAGGGAAAAGTGTGTATCATTAAAAGGTAGAAATGAGCTCCAGATTACAATTTGCTTCCAAACAAGCCTCTGGCAAGAGGCAACAGGAAGAGAGGCCCAATCAACCACATTGTGGTATCCATGATAGCAACGCATGCCATTCTGAGCTCAGACCTAGGTTGCCCAGGCTTTCAAAACAGAACAGGGGACTTCATAGGGACTTTAGAAAAGTCCCCCAGGATGTTTCTGTAATGCATGGAATGCTGTAGCTAGCAGGGACTTGAAAGATCACCTCCATTCAGTCCGCTTTTCAGTGAAAACTGCCAACCTTGGGCTAGCTGCTGTGAATATAAACATGAATCAGACATGGCCTCTATCCCCAAGAGTGGAAAGGCCAGAACAAATGAATGCAGGTAAAAAGTGATATTGCTGCTGTGATAGACATATATTCATCTGGGGCACAGAGAAAGGAGAGTTCAGACCAGCTCCACAGAAGATGTGCCCTTGAACTTAATCTTGAAAAGTGTACAAGTTTTCTCCAGGGACACAAAAATGGCATGGAATGTGCTAAATATGGAGAGAAGCTGGGGAAAAGCTGGAAGGCATAAAGCACGCTGGTATATCCTGAAGAACTATAAGTAAGTCGATGTTTTAGGCCATAGGTCATGAGGAAGGAGGGGCAAGAGTTGGGGGGAGGGGGGGCTTCAGAAATTGATCTGAAAAAGAAACAAAAAAAAAGTTTGAGTTTATGCTGTGGGCCAGAAAAGAAAGGACATATATAGAGTGGAGATTGAGTGAAGTGCCGTACTGAAGGTGAACTGGAGGTTATTGTCACAGTCCAGGCATAAGAGAGAAGAGCGAAAGCATATGAGGGATGGTGAAAATTAGAAAGCACCAGAGTTGGTTACCAGTTAGATGTGGAGACTAGGGGATAATGAGTAGTATAAGAAAGCTACTAATATTAAATCACTCATTCATACATTCATTCAACCATATATTTATCTACTGAATAAGTATTTGAAGACTTGTTCACTGTTAGTCGGGCTTGAGGGATGCAAGTTAGTCATGAGCTCTATCTTTATGAAACTCACAAATAATTAAACAAGTGATAGCAATAAAAATGATTAGTGTTATGATAAGGGAGGTGCACAGAGATCAGTGGTGATTAATCTTGTGTTGGGGACTGGTGAAGCCTAGCTGAGAAAGTGATCTTTACACTGACACATGAAAGATGAGTTCAAGTTAGCCAGGTATGGACCAGGGTGAAGGAAAAAGTGTTCTTCACAGAGAAAAATAATTTGTGAAGACCTGGAGGAAAAGAGTGTGGCACATGTGGAAATTGAAAAAGGAGAAATATGACTAGAGTGTAGAAAAAGAGAGTGAAAGAATACGAGGCCATAAACAAGGTTGGACCCAGAAAGTAAATGCTTGGTAGCAGCTGGAGAGTTCAGACCAAATCCTAAAGGGCTGGTAAACAGTTTTGTAGAGTGCAGAACATACTGTAAAGTCTCTGAACTCTGCCACCTGGCTTATTGAGTAAGTGGCATGATCAGATATGCATTTGGTAAAGGTGATTCTATTTGCATTGTGGGGAATGATTTGAAGAAAGCAAGACTTCAAGCAGGAACACCAAATAGGAGATTGATATAACAGCTGGGTGGTACTTGGGGTATTGATCTATGAGTTGAAATGAAACCTCACTAAATTTCTAAAACATCAATGGAAATGACTCAAGATAGAGATAATTGTATATTTTAGCTGTCCAGCCAAGCAGAAACATTATATAAAGTTGGAAAGAAAGCTTTGATAAGCCACCATGATCATGGGGAACACCTCGCTGCTTAGCTACCTCCTCCCAGCCCTACCAAAGGAAGTGGTAGACTTACAGCAGATGATTTCTGAATTATTTCACGGGGAAGTATGCAAGTGTGGGGCCAGAGCTGAATTGTTGAAAACCATAGAACAGAGCCCTGGCTGGTTTGGCTCAGTGGTTAGAGCGTTGGCCTGCGGTCCAGAGAGACCCGGGTTCAGTTCCTGCTAAGGGCACGTACTTCGGTTGCAGTTTGTCCCTGGCCCTGGTTGGTCAGGCGGGTGGCAGCCACTCAATGTGTCCCTTTCACATCGATATTTCTCTCTCTCTCTTTCTCTCTTCCTCCCACTCTATCTGAACAAAAAATGGAAAAATGTCCTCGGGTGAGGATAAAAATAAATAAATGAAAACCATAGAACAGAGATCAGCAAATACTTTCTGTAAAGAACAAAATTATAAATATTTTAGGCTTTACTGCCTGAATATGGTTTGTCACAACTACCAAACTCTGGTGGTGTTTTGTGAAAATAGCCAGGGACACTACATACATGAATGGATCATGGCTGTGTTCCAATAAAGTTTTACTTACAAAACTGAAGGCCAGCCCACTGGCTGTAGTTTACCAATCCCTGCTATAGAAGATCATTTGAGTGTTCCTTCCATGGATGTTCCTTCTCTGTGCTTTCCCTATAAATAAACAGTAACTTTACACTTAAACAATGTTGTTTTGAAGATATGCAAAAAAACTTCCCTGCCTGGAGAACCCACACCCTTGAACTATGATAGATGGCGGCGATGTGGACTATGGCAGTGGAGGAGAGAAGTGGATGGAGCCAAGGTCTATGTATCTTGCCACATTGTTAGGACTTGGTGACTGGTTGGACACAGAGGATGGAGTAAGAAAGATTTTTGTGTTTCTGGTTTTGCCCACTGGTAGAATGTGGGGTAATAGAAGAGAGGGAGCTGAATTGAGCGGGGATGAATTGAGCACTTGAGATGTTTTCTAATGGAAGTGACTGAATGACACAGAGCGGAGGGTAAACTCTCTAGTTAGAAGTGATATTTCTGAGCCTGGAGCTTAGAAAACAGTTCTTGGGCTGTAAATACAGGTTGGGAAGTCATCAGTCAGAAAATGAGTAAAACAGTTCAGAAACCAAGAATGGCAGAGTGCTAAGAACAAGCCCTGGAAACACCAGCATTTAAGGGGCAGGTAGGAGAAGAAAAACCAGAGAAGGCAATGGAAAAGAAACAGCCCAAGAGATGAGAGTAAAATCAGACAAGTGTGGAATACCAGAGCCAAGGAAAGTGAGTTTTAGAAAAGGAGAGTGATCAGTAAGATCCACTTTATAAAGGGAGAGAGAGAGCAGAGCTAATCAAGTGTAATCAAGATATCCTGTCCTGGAATGGTAGAGACATAAGCATCTATCAGGGCCCCCAGTCCCACAACTTACTGTACAGAAAGGAAGACAAACCTCCTGATCCTGGCTCCCATCTTCCCTACCTCTTTCTGTAGCAGAGGCAACTAATGAGTCAATGTCTCAGGATTAGTATCCCGGACCCCTGCTTTGGAAGAAAGGTTAGGTATCAAGAGAGAGAAATCTGGCTTCCCACCAAGAGTACCTGGGGTGCTGATAGGGAACTATTAAAAACAGAAAGACAGCCCTGGCCAGTTTGGCTCAGCAGTTAGAGAGTCAGCCCGTGGACCAAAGTGTTGTGAGTTCGATTCTCGGTCAAGGGCACCTACATACCTGGGTTGCAGTTTTGATCCCGGCTCTGGTAGGGGTCATGCAGGAGACAACCAATTGATGTGTCTCGTTCACATTAATATTTCTCTCTCCCTCCCTCCCTTCCTTTCTTCTACTCTATCTAAAACTTAATAGAAAAAATATCCTCGGATAAGGATTAACACACAAATAAACAAAAGAAATAGACATAAGTAGGAGTTCCCTTTGTTTGCTCAGACCCCCAGAATGTCCTCTTCCTGAGGACCAGGACGCCCTGATGGGCCCAGGCCGATGCCTCTGCCATCCCTACCATCCCTCACCATCTCATCCTTCAATACCTCCACCCTTAGGACTGCCACCACTTCTAAAATCATCAGTGCTGGTCAGGCTCAGGCAGACCAAGAGGAACCATGTAGTTTATCAAAGAAGCAGAAAAAACCCAACTAATTAATTCCATCCCCTGTAAGGTGAAGAAAACAGAAGTTTGTAATGAGGAAGCCCTGGCCAAGATGCCCTCGCTATCCAGCAAGAGAGGAAGTGTTAATTGCAGCAATAAGCCCCTGCTGAGGTCCAGCAGGATGAACATAACTGACTTCCCAACCTGCCAAAACTCTTTTCCCTCTGCCTTCAGTCTCCAGGAGGGGGTGGGGAAGAAATCCTGGGTGGCCATCCACCCCAGAAACCCAGCTTGCAGCCCACACCCTCTTGAGACTATGCATAAACTTAATGGGGCAGCTCAGTGGGGTGTACTGGGGATGAAGAACTGAGTCCATTACCCCAGCAGAGCTTGAGGAAGGCCTCTGGGAATCAGACTACCATAGAGATTCTCTTGGGTGTGGAGCTAAGGTCTTTACACCAAGGGAGTTCCATTATTGCCCTTGGAGCTCCCTCAGATGTCAGAGATTTACGGTCCCAAAGTGTCATCATTAAACATCAGATTTAATCACATAACATTAGTGATTTGAGCATTTAGAAGTAGCACCGGTCCAAGTCTATAAACTGGGGAAAGTATAGAATTGTTTCTTACCTACATTGCCATGGTAACCAGCATGCGGCCTGAGAGTCATCCTGGCGAAGTTCCCAAGCATCTGGTGGGCAGAGAACGTTTGAATCTGTGTGTAACTGGCTTATTGAGCAGTCAGAACTCAGTGGGGTGTGTGCATAAAATAATTGTATTTTTTCCAGTCACTGCTTCCATCTTGCTCTGTAGAACCTCCTTTTCCTAATACATGACACCTTGGGCAGATTCCTTAATTTTCTAGTCATTTTAGACTCTTAAAGCGCAGCCAGGTTAAAGTTGTAGTGGACTTAAATCATGTCTCCTTCCCCTTCCTTTGGTACAGGTTTGAGCTGCATATTAGTTTCCTAGGACTGCCATAGCAAAGGTCAACTGGGTGGCTTCAAACAACAGAAATGTATTGCCTCACAGTTCTGGAGGCTAGAGGTCCAAAATCAAAGTGTTGGTAGGGCCATTCTCCATCTGAACATGCTAGGAAAGGAGTCCTTGCCTCTTCCAGCTGCTTGTAGCCCCAGATGTTCCTTGGCTTGTGACAGCATAACTAGTTTTCTCATGGCATTCTACCTGTGTCTCTTCACATCATCCTCACTCTGAGTGTGTCTGTATCTAAATGCCCCCTTTTTATAAGACACCAGTTATATTATTAGGGCCCACCCTAGCAATTTCATTTTAACTTGATTACTTCTAAAGACCCTGGTTCCAAGTAAGGTTGCATTCTGAGGTCCTGGGGTTTAGGATTTCAACATATCTTTTGGGGGGATACAATTTAGCCCATAACAAGCTGGGACCTAGGACTCTGATCTGACTCTGAGACACCTCCTGTGCCCTAATCTTGCAAACCCCGACTCTTCTTCGCATGGCTGGCCACTTACTGTGGTCCTGTCTGTCTCTGCTTCTGGTGGCTGCTTCCCTAGTGTACAGAGATTGGCCATTGCAGCCCTTCCTGCAGCAGGCTCCATTTATGAGCTATCTTTCCTCAGACACATGTATAAGTTCTTCAGAGTTTCCCATGAGACTCCATCAGCACAAACCTTCATGAAGAAGGTTCAGCTCAGACTTGACCTCATCGACTCCATCCTCGGTCCTCCAGCTTTCAGACCTGTGAGCTACCCCCAACATCCTTAGCCTCTTGCTGCAGAAATCCTTACACCTAGTAAGGTTTGCACCCCAGGCACAAATTTCAAAACAATAGGAAAGATTTCATTCTTCATCCTCTCATGTGTGATCGATACACCTGTGGGGGTGTGTGCGTGTACAAACATATATCTCACAACTAAGACATAACTGAGACAAATCAGTTATATCTTGGATAATATAGAAAACATCAAGTGTTATCAATCAAGAATTGTTGAAACTATCCACGGGACAAGTTGTCCTTGTCTTCACTCCTTTTTCTAAGGCCACTGATTGGTTTTGAACATCATTTTTATGAACTAAGCATTTCTCACAGTGATAGTTGAAGAAATAATAGTCACAAATTGCTGATTATGGGTGGACATAGTAAAGGGTGCAGTGCACAATGACAGCTACTACTTATTGATTACTTTCTCTATGCAGGCACTGTGGTCAAGATAGGAACTGTTACTACCCATTTTATAGGAAAGTGGTTGGATTAATTAAGGGCAGTGACTAAGATCAAGCAGCTAGGAAACTCTGCAGCCCAAAGCTGAACACCGGCAGCCTGATTGCCAAGTTTACATGGTCACCACTACAACTTCCTGCCTTCCTTGAAATCCATACCATACACGAGCCATCACTGAGTCCTGATGATCTAGGCGACTCTCCTAGAACATTATCAAAATTCACCCTTTCTCCCACTCAGACTATAGGCCCCTTGTCCACAGAACACTTAAATCAGAGTTTAGTGTCACTTTTTTCTCCCCTCGTTAACCTCTGGATCCACTGCCCCTGACCTCAAAGGAATCCTAAGAATTTTCACTCACCTGGACTGAACCAAACTGTAGTTTCTGCTAATGAATGCTATGCTTAGAGTGAAGTTCATGAGCATTTTAGGTTTAAATAAGAGTGCAGGGGACAGGGAATAAAAATTAACACATACAGTGAGGGGAAAAATTGTTCCCCTAAACAGAAAACAAAAAGAGGGGGAAGAATGAGAAAATTATCACATTAATTCTTTTTACCTCTCATAGGTCAATTTGAAATATTCAGGCTGCAAGAAAACCTATGTCACATAACAAAATCCATGTGCAGTTATAATTAGCTCTTGTAATATGTGTGTTATGTTCGAAGCATCTTTGAATATGAATTTAGGAGAGGTGATAGAATGGAAAAGAGAGAGCAGGAAGCTGACAGAAGAGAAGAGGAGAGAGAAAATCCAGAATGAAGCCCAGGGGAAGGAGAAATCTGTGTTTAAGCTCCTCTGGTCCTTTCTCAGCAAAGCATCGCCTGTCACATGAAGACAACCATTGTTCAAGGCTCCAAAAACACGTACCTAAATGTCTGACCACAATGCAAGATTATATATCAATGGAGGAGAGTAAACAGAAAGCAGTGGAAGAGAGAGTTGGGCAAAGTGAAATTGAATGTCCTGAATTCTGATGTATTTGGGTGAAAAATGTAAGTTACAATTCACAGTAAGTAGAGATGCTGGGTCCCCTCACAATAAAGAGCAAAGAAGCACATTTGCTCTCTGAAAGGAAGTAGGACTGAAATAATCACACACACACACAGACACACACACACCTCCTCTGACTCACTCATTGTTCACTGCGAGGGGCACCTTACTCCCTGACATTCCCAACTGAATGCTCAACGAAGATGCACTAAGTCATTTTTATTTTCTAGGAGACATAATAGACTGTTAGGTCCCTAAGAGTGGTCAATAGGTAGTTAGTAACAAAACTCTCACGAGTAGATAATTCACTTGAATACATGTTCAAGGAGAGACATTTGATATGAAGACCTGGATCGTTATATCATTGAAGGGGAAGGAAGAGGGCTGGAACCTCAGGCAGAGATTGCTTTCATTTTTCAAGTACTTCGAGAGATCTACCCTTCACATCATTTTGACAATCTTAGTTTAGTATCTATCAGCCTTTACTGCCAGGAAGGGCTTTTTTATACCCAATCTAAGTCACTCTTCTAGAAGCATTGATATATGTCCTAATACAACAACCATTTACAGATATGAAGCTATTACAAAACCCACCTTCTTCCATTTTACCTCTGTTTTCCAATCTCTTAATCATCTTTCTGACTGGATGCTAAAATATTCTCACAGCTCCACTGAAACTGTACAGTTCTCCTGAAGACCTCCATTGGTCTATTTATACACAAAATTATTAAGTACTTACTAGTGTATCAGGTCTTACTATGGATACAAATACAGGGGTACAATACATGTTCTCCACCTTCCAGAAGCTTTTAGCCTATGGCCTTTAATTGTTAAATCAGAGTATTATAGAAATACTGAGTTACAAGAGAAACTGTTTGTTTAACCCACTCAGCATTTTTCAACCACACACAACAGTGCTGTTGATATTTTGAGCCACAGGTATTTGTGAGCATGCCATAGGCTGGGAGTTATGTCGAATCTCCAGGTAACTTACCTTTCAAGACCATATCTGGATGCAAGTCAGTGAACACAAAATTGTTATTTGGATAAATTAACATGCTTTGATTTATTATCATAAAAAGCAAATCATTTATAAATTTCTATACTTTTCTACAATTAGAAGCAACACTTTGAAACACCATGGTTGAAAACCATTTACTCTAACCCAATTTCTCACCAAGTTTGGGTTTTGTTTTTTTTTTCTTTTCTTTGATATCTATGACATACTTATCTAGTCTTTGGTCAAAAAGTCACAGGACCAGAGGGTTCCCTACATAAGTAGACCCCTTCTATAGCTATTTTTAAAATCCCTTCTCTCTCTCTCCTTTCTCTTTAGAAGTCATCTACTTCAGCTGAAGCCCTCTCAGATCTACATTTCTCTCCCTGGCTTCTGCTCTGAGATTTAATCCTACATTTGTCTTTGTCTCTAAACATTTCTATGTGAAAGTCCTTCTATGCCTTTCTTTACAACCAAATTCTAAAATTCCCTTCCTAGTTCTTAAACTTCTCTATGTAATTGGCCTATTATTATTCCTGGAATGTATTGAGCACCCTAAAATTGCTCACTGGATATTATTACCCCACTTTAAGCTATAAGAAATTTGAATTCAGAGGTCCTGTCTTGTTTATCTTGATATTTTCAACATCTAATCCTAGCATCTGGCAAAGAACAGGCACTCAGTAAATAAGAATACACGTGAGTAGGTGTGTGGGTGTCACTGAATCCTCCCAAAATACAGGAGTGAAATGTTCAAGACCCATCTCTCTCTCTCTAACCCCATACTATACTCACCCAGCCATGAAAATGTCTCCTGTGAACTTTCTCTCTCCTATATCTACCTACATTCCACTGTGAATAACCATCACTGCCCTTCTTAGGTACTTCTAGCCTCATGCTTGAAACCCCTGACAGCCTCCTGAGAAGCTGATATTTTAAAAGCCTTTCTTGACTCACTGCTAGACAAATTATTCTAAAACATCATGACCCTGTGGAAAAACCTCTAGTGACTCTTAACTGCACAGCGGATGACATGTAAACTCAGCAGTGTAGCTTTCATTGCCTTCATAATCTGGTCTTAATCTTTCTCCCCAGCTTTACTTCTAACTACTCAATTTTCTAATTTTTATCTGGTCTAGCCAATCTGGTTCATTCATTTCCCTCTGACACATGTTCTTCCTTTTCTGCCTCTCTCTTTTCCTTATGTCATTCCCATCTCTTCTTCCCTGATAATGTCTTTCCTCATCTTCCATTACCTTCTTAGCCAATCCCACCCGGTCTTCAAACACAAAGTTCTACTTCTATGGAGAAGCTTTCCCAGACCACCCTCTTTGAACTCTTAAAGTGTTTACTGTTTATATATTCCTTGGGTAATTTAATTGCACAGTGTCTTCTGATACCTCCCGTGCTGCCATTGTCTCAAACTGCTGTTTATCTCTCCTAATGTTATTTAACTTTTCACTAATTGATGCCTTATCTCTACAACTAGCTCACAAAGTTGCCAAGAACAAAGATCCTGTCTTACAATTCTTTGTATCCTCCACAGTATTTAGTATCTTGTGCACAGTAGGCACTCCATAAATAGGTTGACTTATTCTTTCCCATCCTTCAAAGTCCCATTAAATGCCACCTCATTCATAAACCCTTCCCTTACGATTCCAGCACCCGTTTGTTTCCTTTCCTCCAAATTCCGTTGTACTTACTGCTTGTCCTGCTCCATGCCAGCATTGTGGAGTGCAATCCTGCTTATGCTGTTGTGTGTATTACATGTGTTCATGCTACTAAATAGTCTGTTTCTTGAGACTAGGTCATTGTCTTAGAACTCTCCTCTATTCCTCTCAGGGCTTGGCACTGAATAAGTTCTCAGTGAACATTTATCCATTGACCTACAATAGTTTCACATTCCAATTGGGTATAATCTGACAAGACTGACATTAAGCAAGATACCCCAATGAGGCTTGACTTGGATATGAATATAAGTGTTATCACACCTTGATATAACTTATTACTAGGAACTTACAGTGTGTGTGTGTGTGTGTGTGTGTGTGTGTGTGTGTGTATATATATATAATACATGTATGTTCTGTGTCTGAGTTTCTACTGTGATGAAGATATATCAAGTGAATCAACATGAGACTTGATATCGACTTGGCAAGATAGAAACAGACCTAAGCAAAAACACAGAACCATAGAATGTATTGTGAAGGCTCCTCAGACAACCCGTGAATGGCTTATAGCACCTTTTACCCACTGGTAGTTGCTCCTTTAGATGTCAGGTGTTTAAAAGGTGGCTATAGCAACTAATATGAAATAAGGCCTAATCTCCAAAGCCTTTGTATTTCATTTGATAATAGATTTACTCGTTCCAGACACTGTGTTAGCACTGGTTGTACAAAGGTGAGCACAGTAGAAATGGCCCTTGCCTGTGGGAGGAGAATGACTAAACAGACAACCACATTTACTGGAACACATTAATAAGGAAAGTAACTAAAACTTCTTTAATGTGGGTGGTAAAGGATGGATTTTCAAAACGGCGCATTGAAGCTGCCTTGAAGGAAGCAGTCAAAGGAAGAGGTGGGCAAATATCAATCCAAGGAATTATGTGTCCCCTGAGGTCAATTTGAAGAGCTGAAGGTGCTAGAAAAGAGGGACAAATGAAATTGTAGCAATTAAAATTTTGAAGAATCATCCTTCTTATGCACATCAAGGTCAAATAGAAGTGAGCATATTAGCAAGCCTCAGTACTGAAAATGCTGATGAGAATAACTTTGTATGAGCTTATGAATGCTTTCAGTAATGTAACCATACTTACTTATTCTTTGAGACGCTGGAACAAAACCTGTAGGACTTTCTGAAACAAAATAAATTCAGTCCCCTGCCACTAAAAGTAATTCAGCCCATTCTTCAACAAGTGGCCACTGCACTGCAAAAAAAAATGAAAAAGTCTTGGTTTAATTCATGCTGACCTCAAACCAGAGAATATTATGTTGGTGGGTCCTGATCTGCAGCCTTACAGGGTTAAAGTAATGGACTTTGTATCAAAGACTGTTTGTTCAACATGTCCACAATCTCGATACTACAGGTAGGTGACAATTACTTTTTGATTATTAAATACCTGTTGGATTTATGCTAACTAAAAAATAAATAAATAAGGAACAAGATGAAAGAAGAGCAGTGTAGCTGAAACACAGTAAATGAAACTGCTTTTATAAAGAACATACGTTGAACACATGAAAGACATTACAGTCTTTAATCCTCACTGAGGGTCAGACTCCAAGCCTTGCCTACTTCTGTTCTAGGAGCAGTGGCCCTGAGGGAATAGCACTTTGCATTGTGGTCGACAACAGAGGCAGCTGGAGGCAGAGGAAACACTAGAACTTGGAGACAGAGACCCAATTCACTTCCCAGTTTTACCTCTGGATAGCTGTGTGACCTTGGATGATTTAGTTCACCCCTCTGGGCCCTGTTGTCTGCATAAGTGACTGATGGATTCATTCAAATCACCAGCTATATACAATGTACCTACTGTGTGGTAGATACATTTTAGATATAGAATAGAGAGAGAGGGGTATGTGCCTGTGTGTGTGTGTTTTCTATGTGATATAGAGGATACCTAGTGTGAACCAGAAGGACAAAATCCCTGCTCTCATAGGATTTACATTCCAATGGAAGCAGGCACACAATAAACTCTCTCTCTCTCTCTCTCTCTCTCTCTCTCTCTCTCTCTCTCACACACACACACACACACACACACACACACAATGGTTAAGTCAGTAAAGCAGGGGAGAGGTGGGTGGCACTGAGGTATAGTAGGGGAGGCCTCATTAAGCAAAGACTTGAGAGAGACGGGGTGGGAGCCAAGTGGCACTCAGGGACAGGGTGTTCTGGCCAAGAGGAGAGCAGCAAAGGCCCTGAGGCAGCAGTGCTGTTATGTTCTAGAAGCAGCAAGGAGGCTGGTGAGGCTGAAGTAGTGAGGAAGAGAAAGGGAGATCAATCACAACTGATCTTAAAATCATCTTTCCCTATGAAACTGAGCAGTTCCATGCTAATCTGCAAAAGAGACTATCCTCAGACCAATGATTAACACTGAGATGTCGGGCAAAGTGCAGGGCAATGTGAGCACCTTAGGCTCCCTTGATTCCAGGGAAGAAAGTATCTATCTCAGGAGTCAGTGGTAAAAGACACATAGACTGTCATGAAGAGACATGGGACATAGGCCAGCAGCAGCAGGAGGCTGGAGGGAGAGAGGATGATCATGATCAGCCAGTGATCATGGTGGAAGGCAAGGGTTGAAATACACAAATGGTAGACAAAATGTTGTGGGTCCTAGGGGAGGGACTCACTGAGTCCCTGAGGAAGGCCCAGTGAACTGCAACTCTTTGCAAACAGTGCAGATAATTGACTTCAGCCAGTGTTACTTCAAAGAAGTAATTTCAGAAACTTTGTAGAAATGACGGGAAGCAAAGGAATTCCTAGCAAAAGGAATTCTTACCAGGGAAATGAATCAACATGAGACTAAGTCTAGGTCTAAGTAAGGGCCCTCTCTTACCCCCTCCTGACATGAGACCCTCTACTAGGTGCTTTACAGGTGTTATTTCATTTAGTCATCAGGACAACCCTACCAAATACGCCTTTTCCCCCTTTGACATGGCAGAAATGTGTCAGCTCCTCTCAGCCTGTGTCTGCAGAGGCCGAGATTCCAAGCCGGTATGCAGTGGCACATGACTGTCCTCGACTGGATTAGGGATTTGGTGACATAGCCTCCCTCCGCTGTTGGGTTGGTCAGGGGCCCTGGGAAGTAGCCCCTGAAAAAGCCTGGAATTCATTTAAAGTTTCTTAAAAGGGGGAGAAAATTTCTAGTTAATATGAAATAATAACTACTGCTGAATTGCTTGTGTTTTCCAAGATAAAGGGCTGGTGGGGGCAGAGGATGTCCCTGTTTTCTGAGCACCCAATGGCTATAGGCTTGTAAGTTAGGAGTCATAGGGTCTGAGCAATGAGGAAGTAGACAGTGATGTGGAGGCCTGCGGTGTTGGGGACCGGGAATGTGGGAAGTGGGAGATCAAGAAAGCTCGGCCTGGGACTTCCGGTCAAGGTGGTGGCGTAGGTAAACGCGGTATCACATCCTCCCACAACCACATCAAAGTTACAACTAAACTACAGAACAACCATCATTCAAAACCACCTGAAATCAAGCTGAATGGAAGTCCTACAATTACGGAATTAAAGCAGCAGCCGCATCCAGACTGGTAGGAGGGGCAGAGGTAGACGGGCTTATCCCACACCCATGTGTGGTGGATAAAAATCAGGAGGATACCTTGGCTGGGAAGGTCCTCCCTGAGGACTGAGGGGTCTCCGTCCCACACCAGGCACCCAGCTCAGGGTTGCAGTACCAGGAAGAGAAGTCCCCATAACTTCTGGCTGGAAAAACCAGTGGGAACTGAGGCTCAGGGAGGCTGAGGCGGCTGGAGCCCCAGGCTGCTCCTCTTAAAGGGCCCACCCACAAACTTATTCGGACTCGCTCCTTCTGGGCTCCAGCATTGGGGAGGTAGCTTGAAAGGCAACAGAGACATATGAGGAAGAACTCAGTTGTTTGGCATTGGAGCGAGGCTGGAGAGGCAACTTTTTCCTGGACAGACATGCTGTCAGAAGCCTTAGTTCCTTTGGTGAGCCCTTCCCTGGGGTGGCAGACAGCCACTATATCTGGGACTCCAGAAACCTGGCTCACACTAGTAGCCTCACCCTGGTGATTCCCTGAGTCCCTGCAACACCCATCTTTCAGGCCCACCCAAGCTGTTTCTGTAGCTTTACCATAGGATTGGCCTGTCTTGGATACTGCTTCAGGTTTTCCTAAATTCTTTCAAACAAGCAGCATCTGGTCTCAGATAGCCCCATACCTCTCTTAAGTAATACACTGAAACAAACACAGAGAGGCAGCCAAAATGAGGAGACAAAGAAACAGGTCTCAAAAGAAAGAACAGAACAAAACCCCAGGAAAAAAACTAAGCAAAATGGAGATAAGCAACCTAACAGATGCTGAGTTCAAAATACTGCTTATAAGGATGCTCAATGAACTTAGTGGGAACCTCAGTGACCTTAGTGAGGGCCTCAAGAGCATAAAAAAGGACCAGTCAGAAATGAAGGAGGCACAGTCAGAAATGAAGGAGGCACTAACTGAAATAAAAATAATTTTCACAGATTCAATAGTAGAGTAGTTAAAGCCAAGAAACAAACCATCGATTTGGAATATAAGGAAGCAGAAAACACCCAATCAGAACAGCAAAAAGAAAAAAGAATCCAAAAAAATGAGGGTAGTGTAAGGAGCTTCTGGGACAACTTCAAGGTGCCAACATTCACATCTTGGGGGTGCCAGAAGAAGAAGAGAGAGAACAAGAAATCAAAAACCTATTTGAAACAATAATGGCAGAAAAATTCCCTAACTTGGCAAAGAAAAGAGACATACAAGTCCAGGAAGCACAGAGAGTCCCAAACAAGATGAACCCAAAGAGGCCCACACCAAGACACATCATCATCAAAATACAAAAGGTTCAAGACAAAAAGAGAATCTTAAAAATAGCAAGAGAAAAGCAGTTAGTTACCTATAAGACTGTCAGCTAATTTCTCAAAGGAAACTTTGCAGGCCAGAAGGGAGTGGCAAGAAATATTCAGTGATGAAAAGCAAGAACCTACAATCAAGATTACTCTATCCTGCAAACCTGTCATTTAGAATCGATGGCCATATAAAGAGTTTCCCAGACAAGAAAAAGCTAAAGGAGTTCATCACCACCAAACCATTAGTATATGAAATGTTGAAAGGTCTTCTTGAAGAAAAAGATAAAAAATATAAACAAACAAAATGGTAATGAATACATAGCTATTAACAACTGAATCTACAAACAAAATGAACAGGCAGAACAGAAACATTCTCATAGATACAGAGAACATTTTGTGGGTTGCCAGATGAGAGAGGGATTGGGGGAATGAGTGAAAAAGGTGAAGGGATTAAGAAGTACAGATTGGGCCCTGGCCGGTTTGGCTCAGCGGTTAGAGCGTCGACCTGCGGTCCAGAGAGACCCGGGTTCAGTTCCCGCTAAGGGCATGTACCTCGGTTGCAGTTTGGCCCCGGCCCTGGTTGGTCGTGCGGGTGGCAGCCACTCGATGTGTCCCTTTCACATTGATGTTTCTCTCTCTCTCTGTTCCTCTCTCCCCCTCCCACTCTACCTGAACAAAAAATGGAAAAATGTCCTTGGGTGAGGATTAAAAAAAGAAAAGAAGAAGTACAGATTGGTTGTTAGACTGACAAACCTCAAAGGGAAGGGGGTGGGGGGTTGGAAGAGATAAACCAAAGAACTTATATGTATATATGCATAACCAATGGACACAGACAACAGTATGGGGAAAGGCAGGAGGGAGATGGGAGTGGGGAGGAGGGGATCAATAGGGGAAAATGTGGAACATCTGTAATACATTCAACAATAAAGATAAATTTAAAAAAAGCTCAGCCAGTGAGTCTGGGCACTGTGAGCAGAGAGGGAGAAGAGAAGCCATTGGTTAGCAAGGAGATAGAACGACGTGGTAGAAAAGCCCTGTTCATGGGGGCTTATAGTGTTTTTAGTGTAGAGGTGATGTAAGACCTGCCTACAAAATCATCAGTGAACTCCACGTGCCTCTGTAATTCTGTGGTGGGGGTGGGTTCACTGGGAGGGAGACAGTGTTGACTCCTATTGGCTGGGCTGAGAAAGTCTTAGCTGCCCAAAGGATTAGAATTGGGACATCTGCCTACATGCAGACAGGGAAACTGAGGCTGAAATGTGTACACTTTCTTCCCAGAGTCACACAGGAGCAAGCTGCTGAGATCTTGTAGCTTCCAAAGCCCAAGTTCTTTCCACTCCGCTGTGCCATGTCCTTGGACCAGTTAGGATGGTAACTTGGCAGTTACTCTCAAATCTCTGGCCTTGAAATGTTTTGTGTGTTTTTTCCCACCAGCCTGGCTGCTGGATAAAAGCAACATCTGTACCTCCTCTCTTATTTGTTTTCTGTTTGAACACAAAATAAGTTGAAAACAGAGAATGAAATAAAACAAACAACAACAAAACTCTGATGAGGATATCATTGGAGCTAGGGTCAACATCAGTAAGACCATACCTGTAAAAGACAGGATCCTCAATTTTAGTAGAACCCAGGAGGGCGAAAAAACACAGCCTTCGGTTGTCATTCACTTAATAATGAAAGAAGCAGAGTGGTCTTCAACGAGAAATGGTTGGGAGCATTTAGGAAACAGCTTTGTAGACCAGGAAATGTGTATTTCCGAGGTTAGCATATTTTGTGATATAAATTATTGTTGTTGTTAAAGTTGTCTTCCCTAAAATAATGTCTGAAGGCTGGCAGTGGAGACATGAATCAAACCTGGAGCCTGAACGCTTTCTGGTGTGTCCTGTCCTCAAGCTTCTCCTGGGCTCGGGCCTCTGCATCATTTGAGAAGCAACCAGCTTACCCAAGGGAGTAATTTCTACAGCTGCTGGCTGGTACCTTTTTTTCCTCTATTGCTCACACAGAGGTACAAGAAAGTATCAGAATGGCTGAGAAGAGCCTGCATCTACTACAGTGTGCCTTAACTTTTTTTCTGGACTTCATTCCCTTCAAGATCTGAAAAAAAATGAAAGACTTTCCTCATAAAATGGCATAGAGGCACATACATGGAAGGTTTGCCTATAACTTGTCAGAGAGTAGGCATTGTGGGGTAGGAACAGCAGAGCATAGAACTCCTGAGAACTCCTATGCAGGGTTGCTCAGGGTGACCTAAGACCACTGAAATGCTAATTAAAAATGCAGGCAGACTCCTTGCCCCACTCCAGACTTACTGAAGAAAGTCTGTGTTAGATTACAGTATCCACAGTGTACCCCACTCTCCAGGTGATGCTTTTTTTTTTCCCACTTACAGTTGACATTCAATATTACATTAGTTT
The DNA here is from genome assembly GCF_014108415.1 of Molossus molossus. NCBI lineage: Eukaryota > Metazoa > Chordata > Mammalia > Chiroptera > Molossidae > Molossus > Molossus molossus. The sequence goes on along the minus strand of NW_023425345.1, from coordinate 25,994,447 downwards.
CAAGTGTACAGCATAGTTGTACACTTAGGAAATGGATCCCCCATAAGTCTAGTACCCACCTGGTACCATACATAGTTATTGCAATATTATTGACTATATTCCCTATGCTGTATTTCACATCCTATGACTATTTTGTAACTGCCAATTTGTACTTCTTAATCCCTTCACTTTTCCATCCAGCCCCCAACCAACCCCCTTCCCTTCTGGCAACCATCAGTCTGTTCTCTGTATCTATGAGTCTATTTCTATTTTGCTTGTTCATCTATTTTGCTTTTTAAATTCCATATATAGGTGAGATAATACAGCATTTGTCTTGGTCTGCCTGACTTATTTCACTTAGAATAATACCCTAGGTCCATAATACTCTAGGTCCATCCATGCTATTGCAAATAGAAAGATTTAATTCTTTTTATGGCCGAGTTTATTCCATTGTATGTATGTACCACCTCTTCTTTACCCAATTGTCTATTGATGGGCACTTAGGTGCTTCCATAGCTTGACTATTATAAATAATGCTTCAATTAACATAGAAATCATATACTTTTTGAATTAGTGTTTTGGATTTCTTTGAATAAATACCCAGAAGTGAAATCACTGCATCATAAGGCAGTTCTATTTTTAATTTTTTTCAGAAAATATCATACTGTTTTTCATAGTGGCTGCACCAAATTGCAATTTTACCTCTTCCACATCCTTGTTCCCTCCTCTCCACATCCTTGCAGGTTCCCTCCTCTCCACATACTTGTTAACACTTGTTGTTTGTTGATTTATTGATGATAACCATGCTGACAGGTGTGAGGTGATATCTCATTGTGGTTTTCATTTGCATTTCTCTGATAACTAGTGACTGAGCCTCTTTTCATATGTCTACTGGCCATCTGTTTGTCCTCTTTGAAGAAATGTCTGTTCAGGTCATCTACCTACGTTTTAATTAGATTATGTGGTGGTTTTGGCATTGCATTTCCAGGTGATTCTTACATGCACTAAAGGTTGAGAATTGCCCTAGCATGTCTGTGAACCCAGGTTTAAAACTGATTCAGAACCACCAAAGCATGCTGGTTTAAATGGGGGTACCAGAAGGTGAAGAGAGAGAACAAGAAATCAAAAACCTATTAGAAACAATAATGGCAAAAAACTTCCCTAACTCAGTGAAGGAAACAGACATACAAGTCCAAGAAGCACAGGGAGTCCCAAACAAGATGAACCCAAAGAGACCCACACCAAGACACATCATCATCAAAATGCAAAAGGTTCAAGACAAAGAGAGAATCTTAAAAGCAGCAAGAGAAAAGCTGTTTGTTACCTACAAAGGCGCTCCCATAGACTGTCAGCTGATTTCTCAAAAGAAATTTTGCAGGCCAGAAATGAATGGCAAGAGATATTCAAAGTGATAAAAAGCAATGACCTGCAACCAAGATTACTCTATCCTGCAAAGCTATCATTTAGGCTAGATTGACATATAAAGAGTTTCCCAGACAAGAACAAGCTAAAGGAGTTCATCACCACTAAACCAGTATTATATGAAATGTTGAAGGATCTTCTTTTTTTGAAAAAATTATTTTCTTTATTGATTTTAGAGAGAGAGGGAGAGAGAGAGATAGAAACATCGATGAGAGAGATTGGCCGCCTCCTGCATGCCCCCCACTGGGGATTTGACCCACAACCTGGGCATGTGCCCTGACTGGGAATTGGACCAGCAACCTTTTGGTGTGCATGGGTTGACACTCAACCACTAAACCACACCAGCCAGGCTTTTTGAAGGAGGAGAAAATAAAAAATATGAATAATAAAATGACAATTAATACATTTCTATCAACAATTAAATCTACCAACAAAATGAGCAAGCAGAACAAACAGACTCATAGATACAGAGAACTTTTTGTTGCCTGCCAGATAGGAGGGAGCTGGGGGGGGTGAGAAGGATAAAGGAATTAAGAAATACACATTGGTTGTTAGACTGATGAACCTCAAAGGGAAGAGGGGAGGGAGGGCGGGAAAAGATAAGCCAAAGAACTTCTATGCATATATGTATAACCAACAGACACAGACAATAGTGTGGGGAAGGCAGGAGGGGCAGGATTAGGGAGGAGGAGGTCAATGGGGGGAAAAGAGGGGGACATCTGTAATACATTCAACAATAAAGATAAGTTGTAAAAATTCAGATTAATGCTCAGAAACTGTAGTGGAGTAGATCTGGAATGAGATGAGGGAATCTGCATCTTAATCACCCACCTGATTTCAGGTGCAGAAGGTCCAGCACCATACTTTGAGCAATGACACTGGAGAAGTTGGCTTTGGAGCTTTCCACTTGGCTAGTGCTGAAGCTGACTCAGATGCTCAGGCTTCTTCCATTATAGATTCTCATTTAAATATCCCACTCAAGAGAAGTACCTGTCCCCATCTCATTTCCCAATAGCATAACTCAACTGAGAGTGGAAATAATTCATAAAATGTTGATTTTGTTGTGTCAGATAATATCATTTCAAATATATTTATATTTGTCAGGGTCCTCAAATATTTTAAGCCCTAGTAGGGACCAATAGTTTTCAGGCAAGTGTTGAGAGACAGATCTTCTGGTTGTTGAGTTCTACAGTTTCACCTCCATCTATGGCTTATTTAGCTTTTATGGGCAACTCTGTATAATTCTTAAAACATAATTAGTGCTCAATAACTGTGACTTGATCCTCGGATTTATTGAACATGATTGGGCACCCACCCTAGTCATGGGTCACCTTTCATAGAGTACTCTTATATAGAGTTCTACACCTAAGGATGTCTGGCAAGCAGGACTGGGGGAACAAGGCCTTTCTCAGAGTAAAAGATATGCTTCCCCTTCCAACCCCATCTTAGCAACAATTCAGTCTCTGGGAATACAAATGGGAGCAGTCCCCAGCAATTTAGTTCCATTTCAACTTTCTTTCCTTAAGAGAAGGAAGGTTGTTGAAGTGAAAGGAGATGAATGCTACCACTCTGAACAATTCTTAGAGCCAAATAAATAGTCTGGCAGGTTTCTGTGCTCCAAACTGAGCAGCTGGAAGGCTGCAAAGGAGTACATGGTTTCAAAAAGCAATTGGTCTCAAGAAAGTTTACTTGGAAACTTATTTTAAAATTGCCTTGGATCAGAATCCAACCTCATTGATTAAACACTGGCTGGAAGACTATAGGGTAATGATAAATTATCAGGGAGCCCAGTTGGGGTAAGTGTCTAATTAGTACCACAGGGTTTGGGGTAAGAACATGTCTTCCTTCACAGGTTTATAAATGATCTGGAAGTGGTTGAAAATGGTATGTACCTGCTCAGTGGGGAGCTAGTACAAGCCAGAGAACAGTAGAATAATGATATAAATAGACTAAACAAAGTGGAAAATAGCCCCATGATGTTCAGCTTAGAAAAATAAACTTTAATTTTTTTTAAATAAGGGCATAAAGGGAGGCAAAGGAATTAGAGAGAAAATACTTAATGACTATAACCTAGAAATACTCAGGTAGAATAGGAAGAATACAGCTCTTGGGAGTGCTCAACAGGCAGAGGTCAGAATTTTTTAGGACCCTAAGGAGGGTGGGAATAGGTCAAAGCCATCCCCTTCCCACATAAAACTAGTGTTGATCCTAGCAGTCCTGTGGGCTCTCTGAGAGTCCTGAGTATACCCCAGAAGAGGAAATCTGGGTCAATGCTGGTATCTCAAAAGAGATAGCTCCTTAGCTGGTGGGTGGGTTCCTAACATTCATGATTTAAGGCAAGTGTCCTTGGAAGGAAAGTCAAGAATTGGGAGATCAAGACCTGGTTAGTGGTCGAGGAGGACACTCTTAATGGATCCTAAATGTCTTAGACATAGTGAGAAAACAGAGCTAGACAAGGGCAAAGGTCAGGTTGGAGGATGTCTCATCCTTACATGGAATAGTCTTCCATGCAGAAAACGGAAGGCCACACCAATATTGGAAGGAATGCAAATGAGGACTTTAAATAAAATTCAGTAGAAATAGTTGGGTAAAATCACAAAACAAAATATGGAATGCTATAGACTGAATATTCATGTCATCCCCAAAATTCATATGCTGACACCTAAGGCCCAAAGTGATGGTATCAGGAGGTGGGGGTCTTTGGGATTGATTAGGTCATGAGGGTATGAGAGGTAAAGCTTTCATAAATAGGACTGGTGCCTTTATAAAGGAGATCCCAGTGATCTCTTGCCCTTTCTCCATGTGTGGTTACAGGGATAAGACAGCCGTCTTTGTACCAGAAAGTAGGTCTTCACCAGACACGGAATCTATCAGCACCAGCCTCAAGACTGTGAGAAATAAATTTCTGTTGTTTATAAGCCACTCAGTCTGTGGTACTCTTTTATAGCAGCTCGAACAGACTAAGACACAGAATAAAAGTAATCATGGATGAGGCACCCCATAATACTCAGGAGAAATGAACATTTTAGTGTCCACGCTGATTCTCATGACTTCACCTGTTCATACTTCAATACACAGACTCAGGCCCAGAAATAAGTGGTCTTGAAATGTGTCACAAAGAAATAATACTGCGTCGGAGGAGTGATTGAAACTCAGCTAGTATGGGCCAGCTGAGCACCCAGAGGACTGGCATGAGAGTCAGAAGAACTGGGTCCGAGGCATCTCCCTCTGCCATTAATACCTACGTGGCCATATAAACCTGTTCTACACCTCTGGTTAGAGGTTAGGGCCTACAGCAAATAAGTCCCCAAATGTAATACAATCAAAGTTTATTCCTTATTCATATTGAATCCAAAACTGGGTTTTGAAATGTAAAGGTTGCTCTTCTTTAGGAAACGACGCAGAGATCCAACTCCTTTCACTTTCTGGCTCTGACGTTTTTAGTGCACAGCTTTCCAGGCGACGCTGCTGTTTTCTTCAGGCTAGCAGAAAAGGAAAGATCTCAGAGGCTCCTGCATGGGAGTTAATCGTGGACTCACCCTGGAAGCAGAGCGCATGCTTTCTGTTCAAGCGATGTTGATTAGAGCTTGGGCTCCAGGCCTCACTTAATCCCACGACAGGCTGAGATGCACAGTCAAGCTTTGTGTGTGGGGAGATGAGGAGCCAGTGTACTGAAGGACCAATCACTCTCCATCTCCCCCTTTAGCCAGAAGGTTTTCAGCCCCTGAACTGCAAATATCCGAATAATAATGTTTTACTTTCTTTGAAGATAGCTTAAGGTCATTAGCAAAGAGAAGTAAGTCAAGGAGAAAAGAAAGAGATTGATGTGTATTTAAATGAGTTCATAGTACATGGAGCTTGGAAACTGAGGGCAGAAATGCCAAGGGGAATGTATTAGGTTGAATAGTGCCCCCTCCCCCCAAAATTTACATCTACCCAGAGCCTCAGAATATGACCTTATTTGGAAATAGGGTCTCTGAAGGTGTAATTAGTTAAGATGAAGTCAACACTTAATTACAGTAGGCCCTAATTCCATGATTGGGTCCTAATGAGAAGAGAAAACAGAAACTCTGACAGACGCAGGGAGAATACCCTGTGGAGACAGAGACAGATACTGGAGTGATCCATCTTCAAGCTAAGCAACACCAAGGATTGTTGGCAATCACCAGAAGCTAGGGAGAGGCGAGAAAGGATTCTCCCTAGAACCTTTAGAGAAAACATGACTCTGTTAACATTTTGATTTTGGACTTCTACCCTCCAGAATTGTGAAAGGATAAATTTCAGTTTCAAGCCACCCAGCTGTGGTACTTTGTTGGCAGCCCTAGGAAACTAATACAGCAAGTGATACATTCTATCCATATCCAGGTCGTTAGGATCAAAGACAGAGAAGAACATTCCGTCCTGGCATGCCAACAGGTCACAGAGGAAGGTCCAAACTGGAAACAGGTTTGTGGATGAGAACACTGCTTGAACTGGAGACAAGAAAACTCATCAGGGATGAAGGAAACTTTTGGTCTAAGACTTCCATATTGGAGGCAGAATAGTAGTAATAATATTTTATGAAACCCTAAATCAATAGACCTCAAATCAGAAAGACATGGTCTGACATAGAGTTCTTGAATATGGGAATTATTTAAATAAAAAGTCTCCAGAAATAGAAAATTAAATTATATCATTTTGATTAAATATATTATTAATTCCCTTTGTCCAAACAATAGTTGTATTAACACTTAGTAGTCCAAGAAAATCCAGGTGGAAATCAGGCATCAGAGACCAATCTCCCTGTGGTCCAAGGCAGTGAGCCAGGTTATCAAGTATCCATTCTGTGCCAGCACACTGATTGGGGCTGGGATGCAACAGTTAAAGCCATCAGGTGGAAATAATAACAATTTTTTCTTAAATCTAACATTCCCCTAAAATTTCCCCCAGAATTGTCTACCAGCAGTTCTCCAATAAAACATAGACACTGTGCCCAGCTGGTGTGGCTCAGTGGATTGAGCTTCGTCCCATGGACTGAGATGTCCCAGTTCAATTCCCAGTCAGGGCACAAGTCTGGGTTTTGGGTTTGATTCCCAGTAGAGGGCATGCAAGAGGCAGCCGATCTATGTTTCTCTCTCACATCAATGTCTCTATTTTTCCCTTCCTCCCTCTCTAAAAAAACAATAAAAGCATATTTGACACACACACACACACACACACACACACACACACACACACACTGTGTCCTTGAAGAGACTATCAGGCATTGACAACTTAGCAGGCATTGGTTTATCAGATCCTTTCCCATCTTGAAAGCTAGTGTAAAGTACAAAATGAGGGGTGGGGTAGGGTCTAGGGACAGGAACAGGGATGGGCATGGGGAGGGGGTCGGGGGAGGTGGGGAGGGTCTCTAAGTGTCTAGATCCCAAATGAAGACACTGAACAGTTGAGGGAGGCACCACAAGACAAGAGAAGCCAAAAGGAGGGGCTTGAGGATGTCAAGGCAAACTTTGCCGACCTCACGATTCTGCCATCTGGAGCGCTGAAATTTCGGGTGTATGCCATTCGGAGGATCACAGCACAGCTAGTTTTAGTGCTGTGACCATAATGTCTGTCTGGCCTCGGTTTACTTACTAAGTTATTTATCTCAGAACAACAGGAGGCAGTGAACACCACAAGTTATTTATATAAAACGTTTTTGTAATTGCTTTTCTCCTTCTACCTGCAGTCTGTTATTCTCTCATTTTTGTAAGAAAAAAAAGAAAAAAAAAATACTTCATTTTCTCCCCAGCAGGTACACCCTGGTCCTGCCTCATCTCAGCTTGGAGTCGGGTGGTCTGATGTAGATGAGTCTGAACTGCCTGCCCAGTGGTTGGTACTCTGAGCAGGTCTTCGGACTGGATCCCAGTTTCAGGGCCCAGTCTGGCTGGCCTCCAATAACCCAGGCCGGAGACGCAGCTGAGCTGTCAGGGTGCGCAGGGAGAGAGGGGACAGGTGCGCAGCAGTTCGGTGCAGACCTCTCGCGCACGTGAGAGTTCAGCCTCATGCTGGAGACAGTGTTTCCCACACGTTCCTGGTCACGAGAATCAACTAGGACACTTATTTATAATATAGATTCTGGAGCTCCACCCCCGACCTGCTAAATTAAAATCCCAAAGGGAGGGGTCTGAGAATCAGTATTCTAGCAACCGTCTCAGGTGTCTTAGGATCGTGGAAGCCCTGAGAATTTGTCCACAGGCAACAGGGAGCCAGCAGGATTTTAAGCAACTGTGAGAGGCAATCAGACATGTGATTTCCAAGCATCAGTCTGGAAGATGGCGGGAGATGGGTTGGAAGGTGATGAGACCACAGGTGGGGAGACCATTTAGGGGCTGTTTTAATAATGCAGGAGAAAAAAAAAATGAGAATCTCAATTAAAGCAAAAGTAAAAAAAAAAGGAAAAGAAAACAGAGGGAGCTGAAGGAGTCTAAAAATATTAGAATCAACAGGACTTAGTAAATGAGTAAGCAGCTCTCAGGGGTCCACCAGCACATGCTGAGCCCCTCCCAAGGAAAGTTGTGAACTACTAGGTTCATTAAAATAAGAACCCCTAGGAAGCAAGAGGTTTCTTGGTGTTCTGCGCAAGCCTAAGTGTGCTGATACGTGTTCTTTAACTTCCTGGCCCATTTCCTGCCAGCGATTCTCTCTGGTTTTCCAGCCAGAACGGTTTGCCCTGCACATGCCTAAGCTTCCTGCCCTGACCCTAGTCTCTCTCACTCCACCTTCAGGATACTGTTTCTACTCTTCCAAGGACTTCCCTAGTCCACAGGGTCTACAGGGTCAGGCTCTGGATGGACTGTGGCAAAATGGTGTGACAATTCCTCAGGGCACCCTTGGTACCCAGGGCTGCATTGAGGGCCTGTAGGGCCTGTTCTGCACCCCACTCCTGGCTTGCATTTGGGGGCACTCCTGCCTCCTGCCCTCTGGGACAGCCTCTCCTGGGTACTCAACCTCAACTCCTGCACTTTCCAATCTCCTCCCCCCAATTTTTTTCAACCATGCCCATGCATCCTCATTTTTTTGTTGTTTCTGTTATTGACTCTGTGACTGTTTTAATTAAATCACCATAAAACCCTTTGTAAGGTTGTTTTCCTTAAATTCCACATTTATTTGGCACCATCTGTGTTATTTAACCCTCACAGCACACCACTCTGTCACCAAAGGTAGTCCGACAAAGGGAACCTGAGTGTCTCATTGGTTCGCTCCTCGGGGATCCTGGCAGGTGGGGTGGTCACGGGTTAGTACCTGGCATCTGCACAGAGGGCAAGTATGAACTCCAGAGCGACTGTCTGACGTCACAGAGGTGCAACGTGGGCAGGGTGGGTGGACTTTTCTTCCCTGCCTCTTCTCCATTATTTGCTTGTCTTGCCTTGTTGTATTTATTGTTGTTCTTCCTTTCCACTTAATCCTGGTCTGACAACGGTGTAAAGAATGATTGAGCACTATTTCAATGTTCAGAGAGCATGGACTGAGTTAAGTCCCCTGCGCTCTAAAAGAAACAGGGTAGCATGGCAGGAGCCAGAGGACAGTCTGCAGGACGGCAGGGCAGAGAAGGGAGACTCGGCGGAGGCATTCTGTCCATTCCCTGTGGCACAGGTAGGCCAGGCAGCTGGGCTGTTACTGCCATGGCAGGAAACCTGTTCTAGAAGGTAGGCAGTCAGAGCTTCAGACTGTGCCAGGGTGTGGCAGCCAAGGCACAGCCTGTTGCTGCATCACCCGCGGCTCTGCCCAGCTTTTCTGCAACGCGCTGAGACACTGAGAACTGTCACAGCTGTGTGCTGGGTTCACCCAGGACCCTCAGGCCTCCTCTGGCTATGGACACCATTTGGCAGTGACCCTGTTCTATAAGCAAAAAAAAAAAAAAATCGAAAAGAAAAGAAAGAAATCATTTACATACCAAGAGATAAGTGCTTTTCCTTCCTGTCATCTTCCCACTCATTTTTCTTCCATGTCTCAGATAAGGGAGGCAGGGCTGTTTTAATTATGTTTTCAGTGTGAGAATATAGACTCTTCCTTTGTGCGATGCCCAGAGCTCCCTTTGGGACTCCTGAGCTGTTTCATGGTTCTCTTTTCTTGGAAGGAAAAGCAGCAGCTTCTCTTTTGCTGGAAATGATGCCTCTGGCCTCATGCAGAGGTTGGTGGCCAACCTAAGGGACGCCAGGCACGGGGAGAGCTAGTGGTTAGTGTTCAGTTGGTTTCTGAAGGAAGAGTCTCAGTTATGTGTGGAAACTCTGCTCCTCTAAAACCGAGACTGCCATCCAATCCCATATAAGTGGGGCGAGGCTCTACCCCAGTGCAGCCTGGGCGTCTAGTTGTCCTGCATTGTCTTTGCGCAACCTTCTCGTGCGTCAAAGCACTTACCACCTGTGATCGCATGTAAACCTTCTCGAGCATTTCTATGAGATAGGAGGGCAAGCATCGTTATTCTTGTTTTGCGTAAAAAGAAACTGAGGCAGGGAGAAAGATAAAATGACCACACACACACCGAGGATCAGACACAAGCACAGCCTTCCCAATTCCTTCCCACCATTACATCTGAGGGCCAAGTGCCAAGCCCTTTGGTGTAAACCTTTGATTTCCTCCTCCTCTCTCTTTTACTCCCCACTGCCAGCCAGTCACAGCCAGGTCCTGCCAACGTTTCTTCTGTACAGCCTTCCTCACTCATCTGTTCCTAATATCTCCCTCCGCCCCAGTGTAGACACTCAGCACCTCAGCATGTGGGATAACGTCCTAACCGGTCTGTCTACATCTCGACACTGGTGCTAGAACTGTCTTCCTACAATCCCATTTGTTTACCTTCCATGGCTCTCTCGTCCTAGAGAATAAACGCTTGCTGTTCAAGGCTGTCACTATCTGGCCCCAGCCGGTCCCCAGTTAGTCACTTCTTCATGCCAACCCTCTGCTTCCACTCAACTGCCTGCCCTCTGGATTGTCCTCCAGCAGGTGCTCATCCCTGTCCCTGAGTGGTTGGCTCAGTGCTGGCTCAAAGTGTCAGAATCTGGGTTTCCTTCCTGCTTGGCCTGTTAATCACACTGTAAGTTGGGTCAATTAACCTTTCTACCTGTCGGTTTCTGCACCTCTTAAGTGGGACTGATACTAGTACTTGCTATAAAGACAAGTGCATACCACAATGATCACCACAGGAAATGGTTGGTAAGTATCAGTGATTTTTATTATCTTCTAACTCCCCTTCTTTGAAGCCCACTTTGCTTCAACCCTTGAACCCTGAAAGACTTTCCTGAAAGTCCAGTAATAACTAACAGCAATGATGATAATACTAACACATATGCTCTTTCTCATTCTCTAGGCCTTGTTATATGTACTTTACAAATATTAACTCATTCATTCTTCACATCACCCCTAATGTTATAATTATGTCCATTATCATGTGAGGCAATCTGAGGTCGGAGACATTAAATAACTTCCCCAAGTTTACCCAACTAGGAAGTGATGGGTTCTCCAGAAACCCCCTCTCCAGGCTTGCACTGAGCACCTAGCTTATGCCATCTCCCCCTTGTGTATAGGAAAAGGATCAGGCCCCCCTGCGCGCCGTTCACCTGCCAGGTGCCTGGGGTGACTGTTTTTGTTGGGAATGATGATGCGGCTCCAAGTGTCTTTCTTCTCTCCTAGTCCAGGCAGGGCCTGGGTTCATTTCCCACCCCTGCTATTACCAATTATCACTAATTTAGTGGTGTAAAACAATACAGGCATACCACCTTTCACTGCATGTTGCTTAGTTGTGCCCCACAAGGGTTGCATTTTTTTCAAACTGAAGGCAAGACCCTCCAGCAGCCAGAAGATGACAGCTCACTTTACTGAGATACTTGCTGTATTACGGTGGTCTGGAACCAAACCCAAAAATGTCTCCAAGGTGTGCCTGTACAGATTTATTGTCTTTCAGTTCTGCAGATTCAAAGCCCAACATAGGTCTCACAGGCAAAAATTAAGGTGTCAGCAAGGCTCTGCTCCTCTCTAGATGCTTCTGGAGAGAGTCCACTTTCTGGATTTTCCAGCTTCTAGGGGCCGTCTGCATTCCTCAGCCCACAGCCCCTTCCTTCATCTTCACAACCAGTGGGTCAGAGCCTTCTCACATCACATCACTCTGGCCCTGTCTTCTGCCTCCTGTTCTATTTTTAAGAACACATATCATCACATCGGGCCCACCTGGATAATCCGGGGTCATCTCCTTATTTTCAGGTCAACTGATTAGCAACCCTAATTCACTTACAACCATAATTTCCCTTTGCCACATAACACATTCACAGTTTCCAAGGTTTGAACATAGACATCTTTGGGGAGCCATGTATCTACTTACCACAATCCCATATGAAATTAAAAGTAAAAACAAGACCGAATTGTACAATAAATAAAAAGAAAGCTGACAAAATGTTAGACTAATCCATAATTACTACCTTGGTGACTCAAAGAAATGAAACATTTTCTCCAAAATCACTTCCTTGGCTGCTCTGATGGGCGGTGCTCTATGTGCGGGCCTCCTCGGGCTGCTGAGATCCTGTGGCAGGCATGGACAGCTGAAGGGAGACAGACACCACTGGACCTCACCTTTCCCACCTCCCTCAGCAGCCCTGCCTATTCCCCTGGCCCTAAATGGGAAGAGGAGTCAAATGCAGTAGAGGAAAAGATAACACAATGGCCATCTGGAAAGGAGTGAATGGATTTAGGCCCACAAACAAAGGTGGTGAGTGGACATCCCATGTCCTTGCCTCTCACAGTAGCCATCTAAGGTGACAATGTGGCTGAGGCTCATGAGAACCCTCAAAGCCAGGGAACGAAGTTCCAATCAACAGGCCAGTGACAGCAAGAAGAGAGTAATTGGTGGGATGAACGCATAGAGAAGAGAAAGCCATGGTCCTCTTTATATTAAATGCTTTTCAGTTTTTATCGTAATTAAATGTTTTTAAAATGTTAATGGAATACATTGAACTTGACTTCCCCATTTTCTCCAGATCCTGCAATTATGCTCAAGGCTTGTCTTGAAAGGATGCCAGAGGGTGATGGATTAAACCTAGAATAAATCAAATTTCCCTTGCTACAGAGTTAGGGAAATACAATAAGCATTTCGTCCTGCCTCTGGTGATGGAAGAGTTGCCTGTTCCCCGGCTAGGAACAGCCTGAGGAATAAGCTTGCTAATATAGTGCCATAAACCAAACTCCATCAGGGCAATAAACCTCTGTTGCCACAGTGCAGCGAGTGAATGAGCCTGGGCAATGCTTCTGCCGAGCTGCCTCCTCTCGCCAAGGCTCCCTCCCAGTAAATATCTAGCTAGCGAGCTCTTGGAAATGAGCTGGGCATGGTGCCAGCCAGACTTCCAGCTTGCCAGGATGGGTGGTGCAGAGGGCCAGGCACCTGCTCCCTCGGCTCTCACTGGTGTGGGGCTTTTGTTTGGGGCTTAGTGGCTGGGGGCATCTCTGGGTGGGATCCAGAACAGCCAGTACTCAGTCTGCTCCCTGGCCTGAGTCAGCAGTGGAGGCTCCTCTGTGCCTGTGCTTGGAGCTGAAGCCTGGGCTGGGACAGAGGACAAACAGAGTCCTGGGCCCCTTCTTGGAGTTGGTGAATGTGGAAACCATCTAAGTTTATTAGCAATGGGATCTTCTCTCCACCCACAAGATTTGGGTCAGGCAAATAAAATAAATGCAGTTTTCCTAGACTTAAGTTCCCCAAATTTATCTCTACTCCTCCCGCCTTCATGCCCTCTCTTTTCTCCCCTCCCCTTAAAGCCTTTCCCTCCTCTCCTTTCACATTTGTATTCACTTTACTGATAGAACTTCCAGGGGTGTATACAGAGAACAGGACTCAAAGGCTTCAGCTCTAGGGACAGAGTGCTGATGGGGAAGTTCCGGGAGATGGCCAGGAGGGATGCTTCCAGCCACTGAGGCCATTTGGGACTTTCTGAAACCAAAATGAGTGTACCGTTTCCTAGTCCCGCTATATATGAGGACCTTTCCGACATTTACATCAACTGTAAGTTGTCTCATCTTCTCACCTGTTCCCCTGTGGGGATTAACGTGAGCCCAGCCCAGTCTGGAGAGCTTTCCTTATATGGAGCCCAAACCCAGGCCTCCAGAGCCTCTCCCAGGCCAGACGAGCTCTGTCCGCCTTGGAGGGCACCAGAGAAGGTTAAGACAGACTTCACACATTAAAGCTCTCTCCTGTGACTCCTGAATTTCTCTTCTACATTTCTTCTTTCTTCCTCAGTTGAGAGTGTCTCAGGCCATTTTATTAAACTTAGCTTCTCTCCTCCACTCCAGACTGCTCCAGCTTCTCCTTAGCTCCAGCTTTCAGACCGCTCCAGAATGGAAGGCAAAAGTCCTGATGCTATCTAAGCAGGACATCGTGTCGCAGGAAATCATCTCATCTGCAGACCCTCTACTTCTGTTATTTCAGCCCAAGATCCAAGCAGCATTACAGGAGACCACATGCCACCATTGCAGATTCTGTTGATACAAACTGCTAAACTCTTCCACGTGTCTTCTCTTGTAGTCATGCTATCAAGTGCATTCAGTAAATATCACCGTGCTCAATTCCCTTTCTTAATCCAGGCTTTCAAAAATCTATCTATCTATCTATCTATCTATCTATCTATCTATCTATCTATCTGTCATCTGTCTCTGTGTGTATATGTGCTTGTGTGTGAATGTATCTCGTACATACATGGGAGATTTTCTCAGTTCCCTGTCTTCTGAAAATCTATACTTCTACCTAAGTCATAGATAATAAACTCAAATGCAGCAGAAGAAAGGGTGGGTCCTACACCAGACACCTACAGACAATTTCTCTCCACATTCATTAAACAATGCCTTTCGTGCCCAGATGTTCAGCTAGTTACTGATGTGTATCTAACCATGTGTTTCTCTCTTGCCCATGATTAGACCATCAGAGTCCTTGTTGTTCAGCTTCAGAAATCCACATGTTCTTCATTGACCAGTCTAACATGACCTTGTCAGAGAAAGATATCGTTAACCGGCTCTAATTTGCTCAGTGGACCCATGTTGAATCCAAGAGTTCCTAGAGTCTTTTTCTAGGTGCTCGTCAAAAAACCCTTCAATAATTTCGCAGAATTTTTGGCTGTGTTTTAACATAAAGCTCGTAGGCCCATCATTTCTAGAATCTGCCTTTTGGGCATTTGGAAAATCCACATCCTCCTGGGAATGAACATAACTAAAAAGGCTGGTGTGTGCTTCTCTTCAAACTGCAGCCCATACTCTGGTTAATTAGTGACTATGGCAGATGTTTGGCAGGCAGACCATCATTTGGCTCTTCTCTTTGCTTATAGGCTTGGTGCCTTTTCCCACAGGGGTCTGCCATTTCTCCAAGTTGTATGTTAGCCTTCAGCCGCTTATCTGTGAGTCCCCCCACCCCCAATAGCAGTGAAGAACACAGGAGGAAAAAAAGATAAGTTTGTGATACCCTTCCTGTGATGGGCTCAGGGGTCCTGGGACTGACCACTGGCCTTAGCTATGCTGGGTGCAGTGGAGGAACTCCCAGAAGGAGCCTGGTGTCTAGCATTTGCCTTTACCTGTCAGATACTTCTGGCATCCTTCACATCTGGAGCCAGTGCTGACCTCAGCCCCCTCCCCTGATGCTTCACATCAGTGTCCTCAGCAATATCCTTGCTTATCCAGGTCACACGTTGGAAGGACTGGATGGGACAAAGCTCATGAAATAATGGGAAAGGGAGGAGGGGAACCATGCACCCCAGAAGAAAACCACACCTGCAATTTATCAGGTTAGGACTTGGATGCAGGTCATACTTCACATCCCATCTACCTCACAGAGAAATGAGTCAGTGTTTGGGCACTAGAAGGTGAGAACTATTCCTGGATTGGCAGAGTGGGGGAGAGTAGGGAGGGTCGTTCCTAGAATTTTAAAGCCATGGGGCAATTTTTTTTTTTTTTTTTTTTTTTTTGCTGTAGGGAAACAGCTTGGAGAGAATGGGGCAGAATTCTGAAAAAAAAAAAAAAAAAAAAAAAAAAACTTTAACAAAAAAGAGCCTCCTGGATGTAGGAGAATCTCTCCCTTACTCTTTCTCTACCTCTCTTTCCAGGACTATCTGCAGTGTTCCTGCCCTTACCTGGTCAGTCATTTGGGTTTCTGTTAAAAACAGTCCTGAACAGTGTTTCTCAACCTGGGCTGCACATCAGAACCACACAGGGAACTTAGTGAAATCCTGATACCTAAGCCACACCCCAGACCAATTAGACCAGACTTTCTGGGGTTGGGAACCAGGCTTCAGTAATTTTTAAAACACCCCAAGGGACATCAGTGTTCAACTAAGGCTGAAAACCACTGATCCTGAGTCTCCCCCAAAACCAACAGCATCAGCCTCTCCACACACAGGGCCTGGAAATTAGTATTTTAACCGGTGTCCCATGTGATTACTTAAGCTGGGGAAGGCTGTCCTGTTGAGACCTCTTTCTCCTTTGAGGCTGCCCCTAACACTCTTCATTTAGATTGTGGTCCGTTTGCCAGGAAATAGAGGTGGGAAGGGTGGAGTGCCGCACTCAACACATTGGGATGGCCGCTGAAGATTGCGACGTGGAAGAGGCCTCAGGAATCCTGGAAGGGTAATTACTTGGGAGCCTGACAAATTGACAAATGAAGCAATTTCCATTTCAAACAGAAAACCAAGATGAGATCAGATGCATTTCCCAGCAGCAGGAGGAGGCAGCAGTTAGAGCTGCTCCAGGGACTAACCCACAGGCCGTCCCTAACTATTGTGAGGCCTGGGGGAAAGGACTATTGAAGGCTTGAGACCCGCAGTCCATGCTCCTTTCTTTTCCAACCTACACCTTGTAGGACTGCGGGTGTGTGCCTTTAGAAACACCAGCCCCCAAAATGGAATTTCCTCCAGAGCCCCAAACAGCTGTGCCGTGGACCTGGGTGCACATCAACAGCATGGTTCACCCTCAGTAGCACAGGGTCTGGAAAGATGCCCACAATAGCTCTGAAATGGGCCTGGGACCATTTGGGCAGGGAATCCTGGGTTTCTTCTATAGAGGGCAACAGAGCATGGTGGTCTAGGGAATGGCAGTGGATGTGGGCTCCAGGTGGGCACATCCTTTGGCCTGGCTGACTCCTTACTATGTGGGGAAAGACAAAACTACAGGAGGACTGGAGAGGACCTTCAGAATCACAGGGCCCAGGACAGGGGTCTGGTTGCCCAGGTCTGAGGGCAGTGCTGCCAGGCACACAAAGGAAGGACGTCTCGGCCTGTTCTGGAGGGCACAGAGCTCTCCACCATGTAGTGGAGTTGCTTCTGGTGGACCTCATTCTCTGGCAGGAGGTCCATGCGAGACCCACAGGTTCTCGCCACCCAAGCCCAACAAGGGAGCAAGGCCAAGCCCTTTTTGTCATCTTTTCCCTGCCAATTGTACTCGCCTACTTCTTCTGAGTGGGTCAAGTTTTCTCATTCCGAGTGCTTTTCCCTCCTCTAATTCTTTGGACAATATCCTCTAGATGCTTCCGTTCCCCTCCCATGTCTCCAGTCCAGGCCATGTCCACGCCTGACCCGGTTTTCTTTGCAAACTGCCTACCTGCCTTTCTCCTGCTCAGTCAGAAGGGCCTCCCACGTGATAGTGCCCTTCACCCCAAAAGGGGGCTGTGTGCCTCAAAGCTGCTAGACAAGCCCTCTCCCTCCTGCTTATCTTTGGCTAATATCCTGGCCCCATATCCATCCCTTGACCCTCTCACTTTACCTTTACCCCTTATCTTATGAGAAGAGGCTACCAGGCAAGTGTCTGAAAAAGAAAGCCAGATCTTACACTTCCACATGATTGCTGTCTTCAAACTAGTCACCTGCATTTATTTCAGGATCACTCTCCTCGCTCCCAACGCTGTTATTGCAGCTTCTCTTTTGAAATTGCCTTTAGGAATTATAGCTCATACTTCTGAATATCCTGGCTCTGGCCGGGCTCTGTCCACTGTCCATGGACTCCGTGCTTCGAAGCAGCCCTCTATTTCCTTTAGAGCAGAGTTGGTCAATGAAGGAAGCTCCGAGTAACCAAATGAAGAATTGTTTTAAAAGGGGGTGAGTTCTAGGAACTTATCCCGGGAAAATAATCCTGATTGTGGAAAGATTAAGTGAAATGGATCTCCAGAATAGTAACAACAAAAAAGATACATTCAACAAAATTATTCAACAATGACTGGATAAAAATAGTAAATGCATATAATAGAATACTCATACCCATCAAGGTGTGACCACGTAAGCCACGGCAATGTCACGGCGAAGTGGTGGGTAGTGTGGAGGGAGGGTTCCAAAAGGGAACATGAGCGATCCTCATGGTGATGGAACTGCTCACCATCTGACTGTGGTGGTGAGTGTACAACCCACACGCGTGATAAAATTGTCTAGAACTAAATACACACAGGAACACACACACATGAATACAAATAAAAGTAGAATGATCTGAACAAAATCTGTGGATTATATCAATGTCAATATTCTAGTTGTCATAAAACACTGTAGTTTTACAAGATGTTACCATTGGGGTAAACTGGGTAAAGGACAAAGGGGTCTATCTGTATTATTTCATAAAATTCATATAAATCTACAATCATCTCAGTAAAAAAAAAAAAATGTCACTTAAAAAACATATTTGGGCCCTGGCCAGTTTGGCTCAGCGGTTAGAGCGTCGGCCTGCGGTCCGGAGAGACCCGGGTTCGGTTCCCGCTAAGGGCACGTACTTCAGTTGCAGTTTGTCCCCGGCCTTGGTTGGTCATGTGGGTGGCAGCCACTCGATGTGTCCCTTCACGTCGATGTTTCTCTCTCTCTCTCCCTTCCTCTCTCTCCCTCCCACTCTATCTGTACAAAAAAATGGAAAAAATATCCTCGGGTAAGGATTAAAAAATAATAATAATAAAAAATATTTGGACCAACAAGGCATGATTTAAGTATCATTATATGGACATTGTTTCTTCAATCAGCAGAGAATTCAATAAACTCATCCATAGTGTGGTAAAAATAAATGATTTAATATAATACATTTTAGGGGAAAGTGTGTGTGTGTGTGTATGTGTGTGTGTGTGTGTGATTTTTTTTAATCCTCACCCAAGGATATTTTTCCATTTATCTTCAGATAGAGGGGAGAGAGAGAGAGAGAGAAAGAAACATCAATGTGAGAGAGACACATTGATTGGTTGCCTCCCACATGACCCCGACCAGGGCTGGGGAATGAACTGCAACTCAGGTACGTGCCCTTGACCAGAATTGAACCCACGACTTTTTGTTCCGTGGGCCAGAACTAAGCCTAACCGGCCAGGGCAAGCATTTATATTTTTACCAGCAATTAGACCCCCATTTATCTAAAGCTGACAAAATGAGTGTGTTGGCACCAGGCCTACAACAGGTGAGCAAGGCCACTTGCAAGGCCCTGAGAATGCCCCTTTGAACTTTGCACCTTGGTGTCCGTTCCTGTTCTGAGATGTTTTTTAGTGAATTAGGGGGAAAGGCTGCCGAGGAGATGGGCAGCCCGCAGCCTCCTACTCTACAAGTCATGAGACTCTGCTGTGATTTCCTCTCTGGGTGATGGAGGGACGAGATGGTGAACAGGGCTGAGGGTACACAGAGCAGCTCAGGGTCACCTGGGCATTCCTGGCATAAGGACACTTAAAGAGAATGATGGGCAGGGCCTTTTAAACGTTGCCAAAATGTTCCTGTTTCTACCATTTGCAACAGTTTCTCGTAAAGATGTGTTAAGTGTCTACTATGTGCCAGGCATTTTTCTAGATGCAAAGAAGACCACTCTCACCTACCATAAATTTTCTCATTTGGGGACTGTGTGCTTCAGTGTATGTCCCTCACCACAACTAATTCTGGGCACTAGTTTAAGCTCTGCATTGTTATCTTTTTGTCCAATTTAACAGGCTTTGATGTGCAGACAATCGATAGGATTACAACGTGTTAACAGTTGGAGGGGAAGAGAGGAGCAGAAAGAGCCTCCCTCCCAGATGGAGTGATTTATTTACATGAACCACATAGGGCTCTAGGGGCACTGGTCACCCAGAGTAAGCCTGGGGCCTCGGCAATGGGCAGCCTGTGGTGTAAGCCTTGGCTCTGCCTCATAATAATGCCCATGGGATTCGGTTTTCTCATATGGAGGCTGGGCACCAGTCTGCACACCATCTGAAGTTGCTGTAACAGTTGTATACAGTAAATAAGTCACAGACCAAAGCACAGCACAGCAATAGCCACATGCAAGGCAGTGATTGAACTGAGCTGCTATTTTTCTTCCATGAAAGTCTCTCAGGGTTGCAAAGCACCTTTTCCAGAAATCATACTGACACAGTTTGGAGCAGAAACCTGGTGTGTCTGCCTGTGATTATGCACAAACAGTTGGACAGCGTCATATATGAAGGGCTTTGGCCCAGCCAGTATGGGTCAGTGGTTGAGTGTTGACCCATGCACCTAGAGGTCACCGGTTTAATTCTCAGTCAGAGCACATGCCTAGGTTGTGGGCCAAATCCCCAGTGTGGGGCATGCAGGAGGTGTCCAATCAATGTTCTCTCTCAATGATGTTTCTATCTCTCTCTCTCCCTCTCCCTTCCTCTTTCTCTAAAATCAATAAAGAAAAAATATTTTTTAAAAAATGGCCTTGAAAGCAAATAAACTTTAAAGTCCGATATTTTTGTCAAGCACATATTTCAAGAGCCTAAGTTGAATAAGTGGCTTGATAAACACTTGCAGATTTTAATTCCATTCAGTAAATATGTGTGGATCCCAAGGCTGTGCACTGAGCCATGGGGGTAGAGGGTGGGTAGCTCTGATGACTACTCATTTCTCTTTGGGTTGAAAAGAATTAGACTGTGAACAGCTAAGAGTCCCACATAGAATAATAAAATGCATATCAATATAGGTCTATGAAATGAGCTGTGAAAAACATTATCAACTTTCTAATCCATTAATTAAGCGTCCACTATGGCAGTGGTAGCTTTCTGAATGCCTGTGCTGTGCCAGACACTATGTGTGAGACCTTAGACTTCCAGAAATAAATACTGAGATGGATGTGCTTAATTATCTCACAGTCCAGCAGACGAGACAAATAAATAATTATAATTTTAGTATAAATAGGTACTAGGAGAGAAATATGTCTCACAAGAAAGAAGCTGTGAGTTTGGAAGACTTCATAGATGAAGCTTAAAAGATCGGTTCAAGTTTCACAGGTAGTCAAGAGGGGGCAGCATTCCAGGTAGAATTATCCACAAAGTAAGGGGATGGCCCCAACACTTTGGCACTTTGGGGGAAGGACAGGAAGTTCACTATGGCTCCCGCTAGATTTAACAAACAGAGCACGGAGGAATATGAGGTGGAGATGTAAGATGTAAGGAATATGAGGAGGAATATGAGGACGGAGGTCACAGAGACCCTATCATACTCCACTTAGAAACATATGTTTTATCCTGTACGCAATAGGGGTCCCTTGATAGGGGTTAAGGAGTAGCAATTGAATTAACCTTTTAGGAAAAGAGTGATGTGGACACAAGACATGAACTAGAGATGGAGAGATCAATTTCCTCACTGGCCTGGGACCATTTCCATGGTGATAAGAGCTTGAACTAAAGCAATAGTAGAGGGAAAGGAAGAAAGGGGGGCAGCGAGTCAAGAGGTATTTGATGGTTGAAATTCCAAGGACTCGGAAACTGAAAGGATGGAGGTGATAGGGAGCTTGGGAATGATTTTGGCTGAAGGCATTAAAGACCACAGATGATAGCAGGATTTATGGAAAACACAAGACTGGAGGAAGAAACAGCTGTGGGGGCCAAGAAGTACATGTGTTTTACAGAGGGTGTGAGATCCGGGAGAGAGGGATGCAGGTCTGTGAATGGAATGCTCTCTCCATCGCCAGAGGCAAGGGGTGCCGGGCACCTGTGCTGTTCAACCACAGGAGCAGGCCTGGCAGGAGCCTGTCTTGGGTAGGGCAGTGCGCCACACAACGGGCATGTGGCCCCCTCCTCCCATGTCACATTTTCTAAAGACTCTCAGAAGAGCCCTCTGTTGGCAGAGCCGCATTCAGAAGTCAAACTTGATAATTGATGCTATAATCCCCTGGATTCCCTCATTAGCAGTTGCTAATGGCTGGTGTGTCAACGATTCAATTAGGGCTCTAATAGGCCCATTGTAAACCGAATCCCTTCAAAGGGAAGGGAAGAGCTGTGAGAAATGACTGCAGCCAACGGCGAAGGTCTCCCAACAACACCAGAGCCCTCCCACGCCTCGAACTTGAGTGCCCTGGGTCGGATTAGCACCCTCCAGCAGGCCAGCCTGGTGCAGGATATTGAATTGCAGAGGGAAAGAAGCAGGCCTGGAAGAGCTTCTGGCCAGAAATCCAGAGATGTCCTCTGCTGCAAAAAGAGAGACTTCTCCCTGATGACCCAGATATGGACTTCCAGCTGTGGCTTACCTTCTCCCAAGCCAATAACTATGAATTATATTCGACCTCACCCCACAGCCCCAGCTCAAAGGCATATTCAGAGAACCTGGAAAGGACTCGCAAAGATTACTATGGCAGCCACCCCTCCAACATGTCCCCATGAGTCCTAGTTCATTTCCATTTCTGCCAGCTTTTTCCACCCAGATGTTTTTTGATGTGTGTTGTTTTTTTGTTTTTGTTTTTTTTGAGAAGATACGGTTTGAGATTTGGACATGTTTGGTGGGGGTGAGGGTGTTGCTACCCGGAAACTTCACACAAGTCAAGAGGCCCAGTGCATGGCCCTATGTGTGGCCTCTTTCTTGTGGGTTATGGAATTAGCTCTAAAAAAATCTGTCTTATTAGAGCCAAATCTCTCACCAGCAAAACTTGGATATCACTGGTAGCAGGCATCCCTAACTAGAAGGAGACCCGTGTGCACTTTCCAGTGGCGACTGGAAGAGAAGTAGTCACACAGCTTCTTAACCAGCTCCTTAGTTGGTCAGTGGACATGTAGGCAGCTGCAATTTTCTCAAAGAACTGATTCCGTATCAGACCTCAAGATCGCCGCCTCTAACTGCTCTCGGTTCCACTTCATTTCCCCATCCTTTATTCTTTTAATCCTCATTTATGAAAAAAAAAAAAAAATCAGATAACATATATGTAGATGTTCCTTAAAGTATGAAATATCCTGCCTCATACCCACCAGCCTTTTCAGTTTCTGTACCCAGTCCTCCACAAGCCCCAGTATCACACCCAGACCTGGGGCTGGACTTGGGGTTCACATTGTAAACTCATTGCCACAGCAAAACTAGAAGCCAGGGTATTAGCCATGCTACATACAGTCCTCAGCATTTTCTTTCCCATCCTGCCTGTCTTTGTCCCACATTTTCTTCTACAGCTGGTGGAATGCTCTGGCAGAGTCTGCTAGCATGATGCTTGGAATAAGCAATTTCCTGTGCTTCCCAGGCCTGAATAATGCCACCAGCAATCCTTCTGCGGGACCACAGGGCAGGAAACAAACTGAAGACACTGTGAAAGGCTTCTCTCATATCACCCAGATGCCAGGACAAAGAACCAACAGAGAAAACAGCTCACCTTAGTAACGACCTAGAGTAGCAGAAAGAACATTGAACTGGGATCTATATGTAGTCCTATAAACTTTGGTTGCATCCCGTCTTCCTTCTGGGGTCACCTATACAAAGAGGAATTGTTGTGCTCCTCGTTCTATAACCACCACCAGAGGCATGGAGGCCCCTGTCTTTTCTTATAGCCCCGGGATCCCAGGCGTGCCACCTTCCTTCCTGTGTGTAGCCAGAAAGAACCTGTGGGGAGGGCTCAGACCCTGAGCTCACCTAGTCAAAGCTGCCAGTGCTCGGAACACACCCTGCAGATTCCAATACTTGCCTTGGCCCCACAGAGGATGTTAATGAAAAATCAATGTGCCCTGGCCAGTTTGGCTCAGTGGTTGGAGTGTCAGCCTGCGGACCAAAGAGTTACAGATTCAATTCCAGTCAAGGGCACGTACTTCCGTTCTGGTTCAGGCCCCAGCCGTGGTCAGGGTCATGTGGGAGACAACCAGTCGATGTGTCTCTTGCATTGATGTTTCTTTCTCTTTTTCTCTCACCCTCCTTCTCTCCCACTCTGTCTGAAGATAAATGGAAAAATATCCTCAGGTGAGGATTAAAAAAACAAAACAAAACAAAAAAATCAATGTGTAACGAGGTTGTTTTATCTTCCAGGATTCTAGCAGGGAACACTTGGGAAAAGGTGGTTGGGAGGTCACAGGAGTGAACCGTGTTAGCAGTGATGTATTCTACAGAGTTAGTGGTAATTACACAAATGTGGAGGAGATTTCTAAGATGGCCCCATGACCTTTACCCCTTGGTGTTACTTTCATGATTATGCCACATTGCATGGCAAAGGGTTTTGCAGATGTAAGTGATAATCAGTTAGTTGACTTTGAGACAGGGAGGTTACTGAAGTGAGTCTAACCTAATCACATGAGCCATTTAAAAGCAGAAAGTTTCCTCCAGCTGGTGGCAGAGGGGAAACAAGAGTAATGTGAAGGGTGAGAGGGATTCTATGTGACGGAGACTCTTAAGGAGTCTCTGTTGCTGAGACGGAGGGGACCACAGGGAATGACTTGAGTAGATTGGTCTCCAGAAGCTGAGAATGACTAACAGCCAACAGCCAACAAGCAGACAGAAACTTCAATCCTACAACCGCAAGGAACTGAATTCCTCCAACAACCTAAATCAGCTTCAAAGCAGATTCTTCCCCCAGCCTCCAGACCACAGTGCAGCCCAGCCCCTTGGTTTCAGCTTTGTGAGATCCTGAGCAGAGAACCCAGCTGAGCCCACCCGGACTACAGAACACTCTAATAATACACGGGTGCTGTTTAAGCCACAAAGTTTGTGGTAATTTACTACACAGAAATGAAACAAGTGCAATACTTAATTCTGACCCTCTGCCATTCCTCCTTGCTGAATAGAGAGACTGGGCATCCTGGATCTGGGTCAAGAGCTGCTATGTCAAAAGAGGAAGCCCAGTGTGATGGAAAGTTTTCCACATTTGAAAGTCAGGAGTCTGGGTTCCTCTTCCTCATCTGTCATTTGCTATCTATGTGACCTTGATGAAGAAAGATACATAGTGCTCCACTATTTCTTTACCTGTGAAATGAAAGGCTAGACCTAATCAATGGTTCTGTGATCTGCTTTGACGAAACCCCTCAGGGGCTATACCGGCAAGAGGTGAGCCAGCCAAGACCCCCCACTTCAAAGCGACAAGCTCTGCTTTAAAATGTTTCATACACAGGGCCTCTGGATCAGATCTCATTAGGAAAAGATTTTCTGTTGCCAAAATAAAATTTGAAAACTGCTGAGCTGAGTGATTATTAGAGACCCTTCTAGCTCTCATGTTCTTCCAACACGAAGGTCAAGTTCAGTGGGGCAGCAGCTGGAGCTGTGGAAAGAGTGGGGTGAACCTGGACTTGAATTAGTGCACATACTAGTGCAATTAGGCATTCTCTCTCATCCACACCATCTACTTGCACCTCTTTTTCTCTGGAGGCCTGGACTTTTGGGAGCTAACAGTTTAAACCAGATGGATTCTAGTTCAGATCATGTCTCCACGTTCAAATCCTGACATTAGTAAATAACTATAAATCTTTAAAATTCTCAGTTTTTAAGCGCTTAACCTATAAAATGTAACATCACCTACTTTGCATAGTTATTGTATATATTAATTAGTTTTATGCACAGGATATTTATGCCCCCCCACACACCAAGGTGATGGTATTAGGGTGTGAGGCCTTTGGGAGGTGTTTAGGTCATGAGGGTGGAGCACTCATGAACGGGATTAGTGCCCTTTTATGAAAGAGACCCCAGATACTCCTAGCCCTTTCTGCCATGTGAGGATACAGTGGAAAAACAACCATCTTTCCAGGAAGTAGGTCCTCACCAAAAAGTAATTCCCTGGGATTCCCCAGAGCTGTGAGAAATACAGAGTCTATGGTATTTTGTTAGCCTGAGTGGTTAGTGTGATCTAAATTGCTATCACCGATAGACCCCAAAATATAATGGCTCAAGAATCATAGAAGTTTTTGCTGGGCCTTCTGCTCCAAGCATTTTTGGGGGGGATCCAGGCAGGTGGTGACTCTATCATCTTCAACTCAAGGCTCCCGAGCTGACTTGGAGACTGCCATTCCAGCCATGAGGGTGGGTGATGGTAGGCAGGATGAGGTTTTATGGCCAGGTCTGCAAGGGGTGCACATCACTTCCACTCGAGTTCTGTTGGTGAGAGCTTAGTCATATGGGCACACCTACCTCCGAAAGGAGCCAGAAATTAGTCCTTGGCTGGATAATTACCTCTCAGCTAAAATTCTATTATCCAAGATTTACAGGGAAATTAACAGCAGTTGCCATCATATTATACATAGAAAAGTGCTTAATACCTAGGAAGCTGGTGCTCAGCATCACCCAAAAGGCCAAACTTTCCTAATTAAGTGAGTTTCTGTGTGGGGTGCATGGAGGTGACCAGCATCATCCCATATCCACATTTCAGAATTTTTCAACGCTGATTTCAGTCTAATCCCCAAATGACTCTCTTTGGCTATACCCTGCTTTTCCTAGATTGGATACATCTATCAGCTGATGGCCCTCTAAGGCCTCAGCCTCCCCTGGTTCTCAGACTGCTGCCCTCACAGGCCTGTCTGGAAACTGGCCATTTGAATCTTGTCAGCCCTGTTCTCCATCACAGGAGTTTGGTAGGAGTGAGCCAAGGAGGCTGTCAGCCACAAGCAAATTTTCTGAAAAAGATATGCCAACTGCAGCAACAGAAAATGCAATTCCCTTGAATAACTTTGTTAATATTTGAAAATTAGTTCCCTTGCTTCTTATCATGCTGCTGGGTACTGGAATACAAGCGTAAGGGCAAGGGCAATGGCGAATTAAACTGATGCTCTTCTCATAAACGGTGCAGATAAGGAAGGGCAGGCCCTATTACCTGTCATCTCGGATTTCCGAAGGCTCCCACTTTCATTCGACCAGAGTTCCTTAGGGATAGTTAAGGAAAATTTTCTGGGATTTTTTTTTTTTCTTTCCATCAAGCAACCACTGAGAACACACAATTAAATTAACATTCTTTTAATCCCAAACCCAGAAAATAGATGCTGTGAGCTGAGTTCTATGACTCTGGTTTCAGATTTAACCCCACAAGGACGTACCTGATTCTGGGGTGACGGGAGGCAGTCAGTTTGCACATGGGTGCGATTTAGCTTTAGAGTGGGGCAGGAGAATACGTCACTGTCTCAGCACCCAGGCCACCAGATGAATAGCCAACAGACACCAGCTTTGGGCTAAAATATGAGGGACATTTCTGTTCTGTGGCCCAGTCTTTCTCTATCCTTCTCTAAACCCTTTATCAAGAAAGATTGACATAGTTTAAAGAGTCCATGTCTGATTAGGTCTATATTATTACTCTAAAGCGTTCTGGGTTTTTTTTAATTATCTTGAAGGGGAAGAAATGAGTAATCAATGACAACATGTTAGGCATTGGGGGGACACTGGGGAAAGAAACTGTTTCAGCCTCCCCTACACATACACGCCCCTAAGTCGTGACTGAGGCAATGCCTGTTTCATTTCATCTCAGGACTAGATCCCCGGAGTGGGACAGACAGGGATGGGACAAGTCATTTCACGACTTAGGGTGGCGCATTGGGGAGACAAAGTGATAAAGACAAAAGCATCAGTGAAAACAGACGGGGAGTGGAAAGGAGGTGTTTAGGTTTGAAGAAGCCATCTGCACCCAGTGGGAGGGGAGTTGGAAACACCAATCTCCTTGTGCCCTCTTGTCTTCCAGATGTGGACGAGGAGCCGAGATGTTGAAAGCTCCCCTCCCCCACCGTGGAGCCTCATTCAGTCAGCAGGAAAGCAAGGTCAGAGCCAAGGCCTCTGTTAGCTGGACTCACTCTCACTTGAGAGGTGCCTCTTCCAAATGCCCAAGTTCCATTGGCCTTCTCCACTTCTTTCGTGCCATTTTCATAGTGATTGTCCATCTTTCTCAGTGGAACCAAAGGGCAGCGTTTTCTCTGTGCCTTTCCCTCTGGCTTGATGCAAATAAAAGGAACCCTGTCACCCTTTCTCCTTCTCCCTTTAGGAGTCTTGGTATTCCCCAGGATGCTCAAGCAATGTCCAGGCCTCAGGAAAATACAGCCTCTTGATTACCTCTAGCAGTAGATCTGGGAGTTAGGAGTCATTTTCTGGAACAACCTGAATGCTCTTAAACACATCCTGCTCAAATGTACAGACTCCTCACTGACAAAATCCACCAAGACGGGAAGGAGGAATTGCTAGGAAGGGACAGGGTTTGGAACTGAAGGGAGGACTGCAAATCAGAAGTGGCTTGAGGCAGAAACTAGAGGAAGATGTGAGGCACCGATGCCAGCGAAGGCGTGTGAGGGGGGTGGTTACGGGATCATGCTGCATCTCTGTCATTTGCATAGATCAAAAAGAATTTTCAAAGAGCTCTTCCATAATTTAGCATCAACCAGCTTTAAAACGCCAACTTTCTTTACCTCTTAAAAGCACTTTTATCTCTCCAGCTTTCGTTCTCAGGGTGGGGAATTCAGGGGAGGGTTTCTCACCCTATTCTGTAGCTAACGAGCTCTGCCGGGAAGGGTTGGTAGCTGCCAGAGTCCTCAGTGGCACTGGCCAGTCTCTTGCATCCGAGAGTCCTGCTTTGGCAAATAAGGCTCTCACGTTAAATACCCATTCTGATTTCTCCAATGTGATGCCAAATTCAGGTTCATGAAAACTTCTCAAGCTCATCTATAATCTGCATAGATACCACAGAAGGACCCCCTAGGAGTCTGAAGAAGGGTTGAAAGCCTCCCTCTTTTATTTATTTATTTATTTATTTATTTATTTATTTATTTATTTATTTTATTAATTGATTTTTGTTACAGATGTTTCTCTTTTCCCCCCACTGATTCCCCCTCCCCCTTTCTCCCCGCCCTGTCCCCAGTTTGTTGTCCATGTCCACTGTTCATGCATACATGCATATAAGTTTTGTGGTTTATTTCTCCCCCACCACCCCCTCTTCTGGGGATTGTCAGTCTGTACCCCACCTCCACGTCTCTGGGACTACCCCATTCCTCAGAATGTTATGTTCATTATATTCCACAAATAAATGAGATCATATGATACTTGTCCTTCTCTGTTTGGCTTGCCTCACTCAGGATGATACTTTCCAGGTCCCTCCATGTAGTCTCAAAGGACAAGAGATCTTTCTTTCTTACAGCTGTGTAGTACTCCATTGTGTATATGTACCACTGCTTTGTTATCCATTCATCTACTGATGGACACTTGGGCTGTTTCCAGATCTTAGCTATTGTAAATAGTGCTGCTACAAACATGGGGGCACATATATTCTTTTCGTTTGGTGTTTCAAGCTTCTTAGGGTATATTCCTAGAAGTGGGATCACTGGGTCAAATGGAAGTTCAATTTTTAAATTTTTGATGTAACACCATATTGTTTTCCATAGTGGCTGCACCAGTCTGCATTCCCACCAGCAGTGTACTAGAGTCCCCTTTTCTCCACACCCTTGCCAGCACTTGTTGTTTGATGATTTGTTGATGGTGGCCATTCTGACAGGTGTGAGGTGATACCTCATTGTTGTTTTAATTTGCATCTCTCTGATGATTAGTGATGATGAGCATTTCTTCATATGTCTCTTAGCCATTTATATGTCCTGTTTGGAGAGGTGTCTATTTAGTTCCTCTGCCCACTTTTTAATTGGGTTCTTTGTCTTCCTTTTATGGAATTGTATGAGCACTCTATATATATTGGAAATTAACCCCTTATCTGATATATCATTGGCAATTATGCTCTCCCATACAGTGGGTAGCCTTTCCATTTTGATGATTGTATCTTTCGCTGTGCAGAAGCTTTTGAGTTTGATGTAGTCCCATGTGTTCATTTTCTTCTTTGTTTCTATTGCCTTAGGTGATGTATCAGTGAAAATTCTGCTGTGTATGATGTCTGAAATTTTGTTGCGTACAGTTTCTTCTAGGATTTTTATGGATTCATGAGTCACATTTAAGTCTTTTATCCATTTTGAGTTTATTCATGTGTAGGGTGTAAGTTGGTGGTCTAGTTTCATTTTTCTGCATGTAGCTGTCCAATTTTCCCAACACCATTTATTAAAGAGGCTGTCTTTACTCCACTGTATGCTCTTGCCACCTTTGTCAAATATTAATTGAGCATATTGCCTTGGGTCCATTTCTGGGTTCTCTGTTCTGTTCCACTGGTCTATATGCCTGTTCTTGTGCCAGTACCAGGCTGTTTTGATTATGGTGGCTTTGTAGTATAACCTGAAATCTGGTAATGTGATCCCTCCAACTTTGTTCTTCCTTTTCAAGATTGCTGTGGCTATTCGAGGTCTTTTTTGGTTCCATATGAACTTTTGAAGTACTTGTTCTAATTCTGTGAAGTATGCCATTGGTATTTTGATGGGGATTGCATTGGAAAGCCTCCCTCATTTACCTGTCACATTGACAGTGCCCATGGAAATCAGAACAAGGAGGATGTCCACTGCCTCTGCTCTGTGGGCCTCCGAAGAGCTTAGGAATGGCAAAACCGAGGACCTGACCATAACTGAGATATTTGAGGATATAGGAGCAGCCTGGGAGGAGAACGGAATTTTAAAAGCCATGATCAGCCCATGCAAAGGGCAGCTGGATGCCAGGCCCGGAGAAGGAGGGCCCCGAAGGCAGACAGCCCTGCCCTCTTTGCCTTCTTGCTGATGAAGGGAATTTAAGCCAAAAGAACAAATGGATACCCTGGAGATTCCTTAACATTCTCACAGTAATTATGTAGCCTTGGGAGATGAAGAACTGTAAAACTGGCTAAACATTGGACATTTTCCCAAAAGCATAATTGTTTTAGTTTCTTTTTCCCCTTAGAAAAAAGAAACAGAAAATCATATTAATACTGTATTTAGGACTCAAAGAATGAGCATGTTTTGACTTAAAATATACCAGAAATAATATTCTAAGGGTCAGCAAAACCTAGCCAGAGAAATATTTTTCTTTTTATTAGTTAAACACCGGCTTCTTCAAGATATTAGCTTGGCCAATAATAATAATTAAACTCTGATCTGGTATTAAGAAGAAAGGAATCTTAGGGGAACAAAAGCCTCCATTCTGATGAGAGACTCTGCTCTGCTTGGTTTGGGGGAGAGAGGGCAGAGGAAAAGAAAACAGCAGCAGGCATGTGTAATGCCACCCTAAAAGGGCAGCACCCCCATCATGTATTTAGGATGCCATGGAATACATCTTTGCTTTGTTGCTGCTTTCAGGCTCAACTCAATTCTGATGACTTTCTCCACAAAACAAAAACAATGAAACTCCATCTCTCTTAGAACACCATGATGTATAAATATGCTCTCATATTGGAACCATAAGTAGGAGATCAGGAGCAAGGTGAGTGGCTATTGCATTTTTTCCTCCTTTCTCAACATCCAAACAATTAGGCTGCCTTTTCTCTCTTGTTATGAAATTTAAACATTCAGTGCTGAAACATTGATGGGCTTTAAGAAGACGTTAGATAATGTGGTCCTTAATTCTGAGGGTGATCTTGAAGCCACCTGTCACAATGTGAAGAATACACACATAGACTTCTACCTGGTCTCTCCTGCAGACTGACCTAGGATGAACCTGGCGGTCCCAGTGAGGCAGGCAGGAAGGGACTGGAATAGAAGTGTTAGTTTTCTGCTCAGGGCCTCTGAAGACAATTCCTCAGGCACAAAAATTTCTTAGGTATTTCTTGGGCAGAATCCAAAGCTTTAACTTGGATCTACGTGAAATGAAGTTCTCACTCCAGAGTCAAATATGATTTTGTTTCAGTGGTAAGCCTCTTGTCATTGCCCAAGTTCTTAAGGCCCTTCTTGCAACATCAAAGATATAGCCCTCCTCCCCTAGTCCTCTCCCTCTAGGTGCCCTTCCCTAGAATAAACCATCCTACAGAGTTCACGCTCAGGTCTGGCTTCTGAGGCACTGACCCTACTTCTGAGACGGTGTGGGGCTGGTCGGCACATGAACTGTACTCAAGTACCCAATTACAGAGCAGCAGGGCTCTGTCCAGTGCAAGAGATAAGGAACCCTAGAACGCTCCCCAGCTTCTAGACCCATTTACTCTAATTCCAGCTCTGCGCCTTTCTGTTTATTAAAAAATCTTTATTCTTTCCTGTCTCAATGACTTTCATATTCCATGTGACATACGCACCAGGCTGGAAATCTGGGGCCCTGACTTCACTCCCAGCTCTGCCACAACGTGCCATAACCTTGAACAAGTCATGTGACCCCTCCGAGCCTGAGTTTCCTCACCTGTAAAATAAGGCACTGAGTTATACTACCTTGAAAATCTCTCCAGCTTTTATTTTATTGGAAAATCTGTTGCTTCCTCCTCCGAGCTCCCATGGTACATTGTTCATCCTTCTCTGTAGATATTTTATTAGAGTTTATCTCTTTACAAAACTATTTGCCATTGGACTGTGAGACCCTCAAGAAAAAGGACTGTCTCCTAGTTATCTTTGTTTCCTCTATACCTGTGGAGGAGGGAGGAAAGGTATGTTGAGCTTCCATTAAGTGGAACACTATGCTACATATCATACATAAATTATTTCCTTGTTTTTTAAAATTTTTTATTGATTTATTTTTTATAGAGAGGGAAAGAGAGAGAGAGAGAAAGAGAGAGAGAGAGAGAGAGATCAATTGGAAAGAGAAATATTAATTTGTTGCTCCACTTATTTATTGGTTGATTCTTGTATGTGCTCCAACCAGGGATTGAACCTGTATCCTTGGTGTTTCAGGATGACGCTCCAACCAACTGAGCAACCCTTCTTTTAAAACTCGCAGTATAATAACAATCCCAAATCTTCAGATGAAGCGACTGAGAGATTAATTTATTCAGGTCACAGAGTTGAACCAGAAATAAAATCCAGGTTTTTCTTCTTTGCCTCCTGTCCCAGGACCTAGCGTGGAGCAGTAGGGCTACTAAATTTCTCCAAATATCTAGAAGATGTTCAATAAATGCTCATTAAAAGGATAGTAAATCATTTATTTTGTATGGCTTTTGGTCAGGCTGGGATGTGCCTTTGAACCTTATCTACCCTGAGGTGGGAAGGGAGCAGAGTTGAGCTGTGAGTAGGAACTGAGAGCAGAGCACAATTTATGACAAGGACTTAGGAGTTCTTTAATTAAAAGCGGGGCAGGGCAGAGCTCTGACAGCGTATGAAGAAATAACGATGAAATATTCTCAAGGTAACAAAAAAAATCTCAGGCAATTCACCCTGAAGAATAAGCTAAAGCTCTAATTTGCATCATCACTCAACCTACAAATTCATAGAGGACACGATTGTTTTCACAGCCCTGGAAGGTCACATTATTCTTTCTTGCTCTGGTGCCCCTCACAATTATGTCCAGGCCAGCAGGGAGAGAAATCTATATTAAAGTCTCCACGTGTGAGGGGCTCCCAGCTCCAGGCGCCTGCAGGCGTTTGGCCCCAGACGATGGCAAACACTGTGGCTCCCTTCACATGGCCCCCACAGCAGAGATGCTAAAATCGCAATGGATTGCTGTCCTCAGGGCACTCTAACCAAGGACCAACACCTGAGAAAGGATCTTTGGTTCTAGTTCATTTATCTTATGCACAAATAAATTCCAAGAGCCAGCTGAGTTAATGTTTGCCTCAGGGGAGAAAGGAAAAAGAAAGGAGATCATCTGTTCCTAAGGGTGCCTTGGGATTGTGCCTGGAGCTCTTAACCCACTCAGGATCCACATAAATCTCTCACTGGAGTATCTGATACTCCGTTAGGCAAGGGTGCAGTAGAGCAGTGAGGAGGAGGAGGTTGGGGTCTATCAAGTGGTGAGTTAATGCCTGCCTGCAGGCAAAGAACCCAATAAATAGCACATGGCATTTAGTTCTTTAGAATAGAGTAGTTGGTTGGGGGATGGGGCTGTTGGATATCCATTTGTGAAACAAACACAGCCTAATACTTCAGAGAAGTGGACTGGGCTGTAAGTTGTCCTGTAATTCTAAAACACCATGTGGTGGCCCTAAACTTTTGACTTCTTCTGTTTAACTGAGTAGTGGATTTTGTGTATCCATTCATTCCATAAATGCTTACTGAGTGCCGGCCATGAGAGGCAGAACATCGTGGTGGTGAAAAACATGGAACTCTGGAACCATACTGCCTGGGTCTGAATTCTGGCTTAGCCACTTATGAAATCTGTGACTTTGGGTAAGTTGCCTACAGTCTCGGTGCCTCAGTTGCCTTATTTGTAAAATGGGAGTAATAATAGTACCAAACTTCGAGGATTGCTTCAGGGATTCAAGTAGACAATATGTAAAGCACTTAGAACACCTCTACAGCATAGTGAGTGCTTGTAAGTGTTAGGCTATTACAATCCATAGGATGGAGGGACTTAATTATGCTTCTTGTCTGGGTGTCAAGAACAGGAAACACCTACATCAGAGGTTTGTGGAAGTTTTGTAATGTGATGCAGTGTTCATCCAAAAGTAAACTAGAGAGTTATAGAAAGTACAGGGGAAAGGAATCTTCTTAAAATTTTGATATATATGTGAAATTACATATATTAAGAAAAATACACCTGACACATTAAATATTTTATTTTATAGAAATTATTGCTTAGGAATAAGTAAAAAAAAAAAAAAATTACTCAAGTTGATTTAAACAGAGGACTTCTTCTAGGTTCCCATAAGATGATGGTAGCTGCTTACATCTAAATTCCTTACATATCCCCCTAAAGCCAAATGGACAACAAGTAGCACAAATATAGTTAAACCAGTGTCATCACTAGGAGACAGAGTATAGTCGATTAGGGTTGATTATTGTTCATCAGATATTCAGTCTCTCCCTCCCACCTAAGAATCACCATCATCATCATTGACACTGAGCATAGTAATATGACTTTCTTCAGCCAATCACATGTTGCAAACAAAATGTGGGCAGAAGCTAGGTATGTGCCTGCATGATTGGGTTTAGTCTTTAGCACTCCTGTCTTTTGTCATGAACAGAATATGCCTTATTCCACAGCTGGGCCAAAAATGACAAGAGAAACTTGCAGAAGACTTTAGCTCATACCAAACGTTGTTGAACCCAGCCTAGATCAGCCGCCTCCTGGTCAACTTGCAAAAACATAAGTGGAAGTTAATGTTCATAGTTATATGCTCCTGAGTTGTAATGTTTGTTTTGCAGCCATAGTTGAGACGCAGAAATTAGTACCAGAAGTGACATGCTGCTGTAACAATATCTTAACATTTTTGGTATTAATTTTGGGAGTAGGAAGTAGGTGATAAAGAAAGTGTTATATAACAGTAGTGACAAATTATTTTGTAAATTATCACCTTTGGTGTCTTAAAAGGCAGAATATGTACCTAATGAATACTTAGTGTTGGATGAAGCAGTTTTGAGGTGAACACTGAAAGTGTGAGCTAATGCTTACTAATTTCATTTACTAAGATACTACATGAAAGTAATTAGGTCAGAACAATACTAACCAGTTTGCAAGCAATATTTAGAGGAAAATTACAGGGTTGGAAAATACAAGTGCTTACTTATTACTAAATCAAAAGTGTTGCCATATGACACAGCCGCAGACAAAAGACCAAAGCCAGGGTGCTTCCAGGAAGGTGACCTCAGGATAAAGACCAAATCAAGGGTGTGCCTTATATCTCACACATGCTTATATCTCTGAAGAGATGAAGGTAAAGTCTAATAAACCTTTTCAACTAAATAAAAAGACAATTAGAAGACTTGAGAACATGATCCCATAAAAGCATGTTGTGTTCAAATTTGCTGCAATCTAGTTTAGAAAGAGAGAGACATGTAACAGAAAGAAAAAAATATGTGTGACTTTTGGCACTTGTGTTGATAGCAATCATAAGAAAACAAGAAGAAACTCCCAAAGGGTGCAGCCAGGAATAATGAGAAACAGCAAACTTAAAATTACTCCTACAGGTGGTCACCAGAACCAAATGTAGGAATATTTCTATCCCCAGTGCAATAGAATCTGACATTTGACCAGAAAGACTTCAGAATTTTTTTGGACCACTATGTGCTATGTGACTGGAATTCTTGCACTTTTAAAGTTAGAGTGTTCAGAGTGTGGTTGGTAAATTAGAGTGCAGTTAACCTGTTTCTGGTCTGCCATTGTATATTGGGTTTATACAGAGTGGTGTTAGATAACAATTTGTCTTCTTATTTCAAAGCTCTCTTAATCAAAAGGAGCCACAACCATATTTAATATAGGTTATGAGATCCTTGTCTTCCAGTCTTATACCATGATTTGGGGGTTCTTGGGATGGGACTGAGTATATTTTAAGTATGAGAGGGATATATTTATTTATGAACAGGAGGGAAGACTGTGGTAAATTATGTTACTGTTCAACAAATATTTACTTCCTGTCTCTTCCAACTTCCATAGAAAAAACAAATGTTTCAGCCCCATTGATGTTGGATTCATTCATATTCCTTTCTTTGATCAATGGCATGTGTTCCAAATGCAAATTTGAAAGGTGTTCTCCTAGAGGCGTTTGTTTCCTTGCACTCTTGTCTTATGTCATAAAAATAACATGCCTTGCATAGATACTAATTGAAGAAGGATAAAAGGAAAATGGAGTAGACCTGAATCCAAATCACAGTTGATAGCTAAGCCCAGACTAGATCAAACAAACCCCAGCGGACTCAAAGGTGGATAAACAAATAATTAAATGCTTGTTGTTACCTGCCATTTAAGTGGTTTCTTACATGGTAATAGTTTACTGATATAAAAAGAAAGCTATAAACTTTATTTTACAAATAAATAGTTAAAAATATTAGAGAGAAAGTGATATATGGAAGATAAACAAGGAAGATTTAACATATGTATAACTGGAGATTCCAAAGGAAAAAAGCAAGGCAAGAGAACAAAATAAACATTTCTAACCTATAATGCAAGAAAACGTTCTAAAATTAAAAAAAGAACTGAATCTATATATTGAAAGAACCTCTGGTGCACCTTGAAGAACTTGATCCCAAATGATTGACACTAGGACATAGCTTAATAAAATGATTGAGACACTGAATGTAATGAAAAACAATTCTGAAACTCTAGACATAAAGATCAAGTCATTTACAGTTAACGGATACCAAGCTAGCCTTCAACATCTCGAAACTATATGCAAAGTGACAAAGAACAATGCAATGTTTCCAATTAATTCAAGAAACTTAAAACTGGCAAAGTGTATTGCATCTAAATTATACCTCAAAAAAACTAATTAAAAAAACTTCAACTCAAAAAAAATGTTGACAGTGGAGCAACATTAGTAATATAATCAAGGAAGAAAACATTACCCATGGATTTTATATCAAGCACAGCTAATCTTCAAGGATGAAGAGCACAGATTGTTAGTAACATGCAAGAACCCAAGGGGTACTGTTCTCATGAGCACTTCCTAAGAAATCTAGTAGAGAAAAGTTTCAGATAACCAAAATGACCACAGCAACTTTTATACTGGACTGGGATATTAAATGTATAATTACTTAAACAATTGTAACTAAGGAAGGGCTGAGAGAGAAAAAGTATAGTGTGACATGGTTATAACTCTGACAATGTAAATATAGTATAATTATAGAAATTATGGGGCAGTTTATATACATAACAATTTTTTAATTGTAATCAGTCTGATGGTGATAGTATTATTATTCTGAGACTTTAGGTCATCCCTCAGACATAGGATGGACCTCCTCCCAATTACTAGGTCAGGGGTCAAGACTAATGATGCCACAAATACACCAAAAGGGTATGAAAAAGTTTATTCACATAATGAGGCTTTCTTGGGAGTGCAGGGCTGGCTCCCTGTGGGTCCAAAACTATCTTGAGAGATTAAGGAGGGGCATCTGGCTTAGAGTTTGATTGTGGTTGGTGATGAGGCTGAGCTGGAGGTTCCCATGAACAGTCTGGGGCTTGCATGGTGTAACCTTCTCACCTGTGCTAAAAGAAGGAATGTGCAAGTTTTGCTATAGGCTTATCCAGAGGTGGGGCAAGAGGGAAAGAAGAAAAAAATAGAGCTTGAAATCTGTTAGCAGGTAAACATCAAAAGGAGAGTCAGGATCAGACTCATCATCACTCTGAGACTGGTGTGTGTGTGGTGGGGGGGGTCATGTGAGCTAAAGCAAATATGGTGTATTCTAATTGTACCATTCGCTGTGTCCTTGGAAAACAGAGTTCTCAGGGTGGAAAAAACAAGATTTAAAAACGTAATATAGAAAAGATTAAACAAAATCTCTGTAATCTGGTTTTGAATTGAAAGTGTCAGTATGAAGTCATATGATATCTACTTTTAAATATATAACAGTATGTATACATGTATGTATGTATTTTCTAGCCCTGTCCACTGAAAGTGCCTAGAAACTATTATGACTTTTGTAACAATAAGCCTCCCTAGAACCCATATTATGGTTTTAAAATACAATTTTTCACTAATACAAACAGTGCTTCTTGGAGAAATGGCAGATTCCAGGTGTGAGGTTTAAAATACACATAATAATCTTGGAAAATTTTTCATACCAGATATCTAGAAAAGTATCAAATACTACTAGGGTCAACACAAAAGAACATAGAAGCCAAACTAAATAGGCTTCAATAGGCCAAAGATAGAACATTTTGAGCTTCATTAAGCATTATAATTGCAATAAGACTTTAACCCCCTTTTTAAAAAAAAAAAAAATCTTTTCTTTATTGATTTTAGAGAGAGAGGAAGGGAGATAGAAACATTAATGAGAGAGAACATTGATTGGTCGCCTCCTGCATGCCCCCCACTAGAGATTTGGCCCACAACCTGGGCATGTGCTCTGACCAGGCATCAAACCTGTCACCTCTTGGTGCATGGGTTGATGCTCAACCACTGAGCCACGTCGGCCAGGCTAGACTTAAACCCTTTAAATGTGTTTAAATCTATGAACTTACAATGATAGTAGAAAGAAATTCATTGGTCACTTTTGAAGAATGAAATAATGGAATTAGAATATCATCACTTTTTATCACCTCATGAATCATGGATCTAGGCTTTGAAGTCAACCAGTATTATGCCTTCCCAGGGGAAGATCATACCACCACCTGTAGTTCTGCCAATGGACTGAGCCTGAGTCTAATCAAGCCTCTGGATCCAGCTGAAAGTTTACAGAATGTGTGGAGGATGGAGGAACATGTTGAACTGCACCACGCGTATGCAATCGGCAAAATCCAGACTGAATAAAACTCTATAAGGCAAACAGCCCAGATCTATGACAAATGAATTATAAGTAAAATAAAAGGATGGAGGGAGAGACTGTAGATTTAAAATATGCTTAAAAGACCTATCATATTTTTATAAAGAGAAAAACTAAACTACTCTGTCCAGGGATATAAATTGGGGTAATAAAACTATAATATAACACCCAAAAAGTCAAGATCGTGGTTACCTGTGAAAGAAGGGAGGGGGTTCTGATTTGAGACAGGGCACATGAAGGAGGTTCTGAGCTTGGTAGTAAAGTTCTGTTTCTTGTGAGTGAGGATTACAAAGGTGTTTTCCTTCATTAATCCATATATTTGTTTGTGTGGTTTTCTCTATCTGTATTTCATCTATAAAGTGTTCTTTTAAAGTTGGAGAGTTGAGTTAAACAGATATTTAATAAATAGTTATTCAGGTGGTAGGTGGATTTGGCAAAAGTCATGAAGGTACTTGACTGACTGGGGTTTAAAAACATTAAAATAGTGGTTAAGAGCTCAAGCTCTGAGAAAGCCACAAATGGGGGTTGAAATTCCCATTCTGCTAACTATTGGCTGCGTGATCTCTAGCCTCAGTGTCTTCATCTACAGCATCGCTATAATAATATCAAATTGACCTGTTGTGAGGTATAAATGAGATAATCTACATAAAGCTCTCAGCAAAGTGCATGCCACATAGTAATCTCTCAATAAATGCTATCTGTTGTTGTTTTGGGAAATGATAAAGGTTTTTATTCGGGCCTCTTTTTCATGCACCACTGGGGACTTCCATGTGGCCTCTTTCAATATCATCATTGCAGCTACTGGAGCTCTTTTTATTCTCTGCTGCTCCAATTATAGTCCTGAGAAAATTCTGACTTCATTTCCTTAAACACTAAACACTTTGGGATACATGGGAAAATGAAAAGTGTTATAGATTTCCAAACTATATTAAACCAATATAACTTGCTGCCCAGCTGCCACAAGGACCAGCATGGCAGCAACTACTAGATTGATGGAGACTAGAGAATTTGCAGCTGCTCATTCACCCAACTATCAGGAGTGCAAGGGTTATTAGGAGTGCAAGGGTCATGCACTCCCAGGTTAGCTCAGTATTTGGAAATGTGACCTCTAAAGCAATTACCTTTGTCAACATACATTTTACTTGTACATATGTCAATTTTATTGTGTGGAAATTTATATATGGAAATTGCACAGCCCATCTGTGTTCATTAGCCAACTGTTCCCGTGAGGGCTGATCTCTTACTGACCTGTCCTACTCCACTGCTATTTACCCAATTCTAAGCAGCAGGTAGGGACACACCCTCTGGGATGGGTTACTTAGAGTTAATTTTAGTACTTGTTGGGTAGAGAGTGAAAATGTTCTTCTACTTTACTAGCATCTCCCTCTTCATACCTGACCACTTGGAGCAGCCTCTCGGTTCCCGTTTCCCGTGACTGAATTTTCACAGCCAACTTAGCTCATCTCTGTTCTCCTATTTCAGATATCTTACTTTGCCTGTTCAGATTTGCACAGTACTTTCCCACTTGTTAGTTCCACCATATCAGGCAAATATTATTAACCTATTTTATTTTGTACAAGGAATTCGATCTACTAGTGATTAAATGACTTGCCCGCAGTCCCCCAGGACAGGGCTGGGACAGGAGCAGACTTCTGTCCATTACACACATCATGTCTACAGTCCCTTTGCAGTGTCCCGCAGGCACTGCATTCTCCTGTGGGCGAGCTTTGATATATTTTATGTATGCATTTACCTGTTCATGAATTCATTTATGTATCTGTTGGTTGGTTGGTTTCTTTCATATAAATTATTATAGTGTTTATTCTGTGACTATTATTGAAAGGGAATAATCAATTTTATACAATAGTAAAATAATTACTAGACATTTTAAGAAGTAATGAAAACAGATTTGCAAAAACAAAAAAAAAGTCATTATGAAAAATGCAGATTTACTTCTAAAATTCTATCAGAATGTTGTCTTCCGTCATCTTTCCTCCAGACAGATTTTATTCAATGTTTTAGTTCACTTATAATGAATTTTTTAATATTTCAAGTATTCAGAAAAGCTTGAAGGCTAACATCACGAACACTTATGTACCTACTACCCAAAAGCTGTTAACATTTTCTCCATATTTGCTTCAGATTTTTCCTTTTACTGAAATAAAATGTTTCAGAAAAGGCTGAAGTTCCCTATGTTCTCTTGTTCTTGTTTCATTTTTCTCTCTCCCTCCCCAGAACAGATGGCGGTGTGTATCTTTTCCATTCAGGTTTTAAAATCCGTACTGTGCATGCACTTACCCATAAATAACATTCATGGAGTAGTGTCATCATTCTGTATATATTGTTATGCAACTTCCTTTCCCACCCAAGATTATATTCTTGAAATCTATAATAAGTGAGATTAATCCTTTTCCTTTTTGTATCTACCAATACACTTGAACTTATTTTTATTTTATTTTGTGGCTTTTGTTTTCCATACCTTTATGCTCTGTCTTTCTCTTTTCCTGACTCTAATTAAATTAATATGTAATATTGTCTTTAGTCCTACTTTTCCTCATTTGCTGATTTGAAATCTGTAGATTATTTTTCTACTATATTTTTTTATATTTCAAGTGAATCATTTAATATTATCCCCAAATTTTTAACAAACATATTTAATTGTACATTTTCAATAAAGTGTAAAGTTATCCATTATTTCTGGTCTCTTTAACAAGACTTTACCATGCATTAACTAACTACTGAAAATTACCTCATTGCTAGAATTTATTTACACCTTTATATACATTTCTAATGTGTTTTAATAATCCACAGTTAATTGATCAATATATTTTACTGGTTTTGAGGCTCATATTGTTTCTTGCTTTCTTAGCTAAGGGTTTCTCAATAATGGCGCTATTCATATTTTGAACTGGAAATTTTAAAAAATCTTTATTGTTGAAAATTACAGATATCCTCCCTTTTATTCCCCATTGATCTCCCTCCTCCCCACTCCCACCCGCCTCTGCTTTCCCCAAACTATTTTCTGTGTCCATTGGTTATGCATATATGCATATAAGTTCTTTGGTTTTTCTCTTCCCAAGGAGAATTTTTCCTTATGGCAGGGTGTCCTATGTATCATAGGATGTTCAGAAATATGTCTGGCCTCTACCCACTAGATGCAAGGAGCATCCCCCAAGTCATGACAATCAAAAATATCTCCAGAGATTGCCAAATGTCCCGAGAGGCAAAATTTTCCCCAATGAAGAACCACTGTTCTGGCTGAGAAATGCCTTGGCGCCCTGGCCGGTTTGGCTCAGTGGTTAGAGCGTTGGCCTGCGGTCCAGAGAGACCTGGGTTTGGTTCCCGTTAAGGGCACGTACCTCGGTTGCAGTTTGTCCCCGGCCCCGGTTAGTCGTGCGGGTGGCAGCCACTCAATGTGTCCCTTTCTCTCTCTTCCTCTCTCTCCCTCCCACTCTGTCTGAACAAAAGATGGAAAATGTCCTCGGGTGAAGATAAAAAAAAAAAAAAAAAAAGAATGCTTTGGCGGTAGTTCTGCCAGCAAGGACCAGGGAAGGGAGGGGGGGGGGGGGTGCTACAGCATAAACGCAGTTAATCATTATTTTGCTCTCACATTACATTTTTTACACTAGATTTGGTTTTTGTTTTACTTATTTTTCAATTACATTGACATACACTATTATATTAGTTTCAGATGTACAACATAGCGATTAGATGATTATATAAAATGATCACCCTGGTAAATCTAGTACCTGTCTGACACCATGCATGGTTATTACAGTATTATTGACTATCTTCCCTATGCTGTACTTTACATCCCCATGACTGTTTTTTTATGTGGCAAGTTGTACTTTTTAATCCCTTTTGCCTTTTTCACTCCCCCGCACCCCCCCTCCCACCTGGTGACCATCAATTTGTTCTCTGTATCTGTGAGTATGTTTCCATTTTGTATGTTTTAAAACTGGATTAGTTTTAATCCCTCAGAATCCTTATTTTTCCTCAATACTTTGCAAATATTACTTCACTGACTTTTCTATTGTTTCTAATGAGTGGCCTGCTGATGATATAAAAAAAAATTCTTTTTTTCTAAAGTGAGTTTTTCCCCCTATGCTAGATCTAAAAACAAACAAACAAATAAAAAAATCCCTTACACTTTGTATTCTTCTATTTCATCACAATGTGTGTAGGTAATAAATTTTTTTCAGCCCATTATATGCATTTTCAGTCTGAGGATGCATGTCTTTCTTCAATTCTGGAAAATGTTTAGCTGTTATCTTTTTAAATACTGATTCTTTGTTATTTCCTCTTCTAGAATTCCTATTGCATGTGCTATTATTTATATCTCTTAACTTGCCTTTCATATTTTTATCTGCTCTATTCTAGGTGGCGTCCTTACTAATACCTCCCAATTCACTGAATCTCCCTTTATGTCCACTGTGGAATTTATTTTGCCCACTTCAAAAATCACTTTTACTTCCAGGGTGTTCCCTGTTTTATTTTTATAAACTTGTCTTCTTGCTTTACTTCTTACTATTTGTCACAAGTTATTGTTCTTGGGGGGCCTAGTGTTCCTTCCTGTATCTCTGTCAAGATTCTGAGCACACGTGCATTAAAGTCCTCTTTAGGTTGCTTGATTTTTTTTTCATTTCATTGGGATGGATTTATTTTCTATTTTTTAAATTTGTTTTTCCTCGGCTATACTTTCCCCTGTTTTTGGAAATTTTAGTTTGCAGTCTTATTTTGAGAGTTTTCTCACCCTTCCTCCTTTTCTCTCCTCTCTCCCCCAGCCCCCTCTCCTATCTCACCCTCCCTGCATCCTAGTGGTTTTGTCGCTGCCTCCATACAACTTCCAGTTTCCAGTATGAAACTAGAATTTATATTGCATGTCCTGGATCAGAGACTCTCTTGGCCTTGGTTCTAGGTGAAGGTCTAGGTCTGCTTCCTCTCACCTTGTTGTACACCAGATCCCCAGGAAACATTCAGGTGAAGTCTCATTAGCCTCTTTTTATGGGTGGCAGCCTCTACCCCCCCCCCCCAACCACCACACACACCCTGCAGACTTCGGTCCCTCGCCTGGAGTGGGGCCTGTATTGTCCATATTACTCTGCAGTAGCTGAAACCCTGCCTGTCTCTGCCTATTTCTGGACCCAGAGCCCAGTAGGCTTCCAGTTTCAGCCCATTTTGCACTTTGTATTTGTTTTATTTATGTTGTACAGAGATGTTTCTCTTGTGTTTGAACATAAATGAGCACTGGAAATTGTCTTTTTACATTTTTTTTTTCTGTGTGTAGAATGTCACTGAAAGGCTTCAAAGAGTGACCTTTCAATGACATCCTGACCAGAAATTTTTTAAACCCTTTTATAGCCTAAATCTACTTATCAATTTCATCTTGGGTCTTATTGCCCAGAATGAAATATAATTAATCTTTCAGTGTACTTTTTTCTCTGTGAATACCTTCTACTTTCTATGAGCCCCG
Source organism: Molossus molossus (assembly GCF_014108415.1). Classification (NCBI taxonomy): domain Eukaryota; kingdom Metazoa; phylum Chordata; class Mammalia; order Chiroptera; family Molossidae; genus Molossus; species Molossus molossus. Next base: position 25,950,294 of record NW_023425345.1, on the reverse strand, counting down.
TGGAAGAGCTAACTTTCCCCACTATGAGCCCCAGCCCACTAGTACACTAGTCTCTTCACTTCTCAATGGTTCAACCAGTGAAGTAACCCATTCCACTCATCCAGTCATTGCTGTTTTAATGTCCATTTTCCATCCAGATTCCCAGCTCTACCCCAGACTCATGTGTACCTTCCTAGGTCACTAAAACACCTGTAAGACATTTTTCTTCACTACCCCCGTCTTTACTACATTCCTGCTGGTCCCAAATGCGTGTTAAAAATTTCCTTTAGAATCTTGATTTTAAGGTTCTCATTCTTTTTTTTAATCCTCACCTGAAGATATTTTTCTATTGTTTTTTTAGAAAGAGTGGGAGGGAGGAAGGGAAAGAGAGAGAAAGAAACATCGATGTGAGAGCCCATCAATTGGTTGCCTCTCAAATGATCCCCGCTGGGCCAGAGATTGAACCCACAACCCAGGTATGCGTGCCCTTGACCAGAAATCAAACCCGCAACTCTGGTCTACAGGCCAATGCTCTAACCATTGAGCAAAAATGGCCAGAGTGAGGTTCTCATTCTTGATGACATCACAGACTTCTGTGAACGAACATAGCCAATCACAACGCTCTGTTTCATCACTGAGCTCTCTGGCGGACTCATCCCCTCCTTAGATACACTTACTTCATGGTTAACTTGTTTGCCACAAAATGAAGACTCCTTTCTAGCATTCTGGATCCCCTCTCTCTTCTCCTACCTCCATTCCCATGTCATCCTTAAAATTTGTTTTCTTTGTTAGTGTATTTTGTTGATTTAATAACTCATTAATTTAAAAACCATTGAGAGTCTGCTGTGTTCTAGGTTTACACTAGGCTCTAGGACAAGAAAATACAGTGATGATTCAGATTCCAATGATATTCTGAAGATGCTTATAACCTAAAACAGTAGGTAAATGTATATACTGAAACAGAGGAGGGAGAAGCTTCATGAAGGAGGCACCATTTGAACATGGTCTTGACAGATGGAAAGACGCTAGACATAAGGTTAAGGGAAAAGAATTCAGTCAAAGAGTAAAATATTCAGCTATCATTTGTCTTCCTCACTACAGCTTCCATTCCTCAAGGACAGAAACCATATGTTTTTCTGGGTTCTTTGTTTTTGTTTTTGTTAATCCTCACCTGATGATATTTTTTTTGTTAATTTTTAGATAGAGTGGAAGAGAGGGAGGAGGAGAGAGAGTAGCATCGATGTGAGAGAGACACATCAATTGGTTGCCTCCTGAACAACCCCCAGCCAGGGCCAGGGATGAACCTGCAACCCATGTATGTGCCCCTGACCCTTTGGTTCTCAGGCCAACACTGTAACTGCTGCGCCCAAGCGGCCAAGGCAGAAACCATGTTTTCCTTTTGTATTCCTCACAACGCTTTACAGCAGGTCTCTCTCTATAAAAAGGAGCTCAATGGACACTGGGTGAATAATGTTATTAAATACGGTGTGAAATGTTTTCCCACAGCTTGATCTCTGTCTTCTTGCTCAGAGAATGAGTTACCCATTTATTAATTCATTCAAGCAACATTTATCAGTGCCTAATATGTCTTAGCCATGTTAAGGGTAATGATGTAGAAATGAACAAGTAGACATTCCAGTGAATATCTCAGTCTTAGGGAATGCCTGTGGCCCAGAGGAGGCAAGTACACTGGGAGCTCAGCCTTCAGTATCCTTCGCTCAGGCCCTTCCCTGTGTAGCAAGCAACGGCTTCAATCAAGCAATTCCATGCCCTAAGCTCACAGCTCCCTCCACCCCACCCCACCCCACCCCCAGGCACTGGTACTCCCCATTGACCCTGAAGAGTCCCTATTACTAATATAAGGGAATTTCCAGTGAGAAAGCATTCTGGGGGTGCATTTTCCCTGGGCCGTCTCCACAGGCCTCACACGGGGAACTGATGGGTGAGCTCCCCCAGGTTGAGAGAGCCTGGAGGGCAGCCTGGAGGCCAGGGCTTCATCTCCAAACCACACAGCTGCCTGTGCTTCTGCTGCCACTCTTACCCCTCTTGTGTTTGAGCCCTCTGTTCTCAGAGGCCCTCGTGCTCCAGGCAGCCACTGCAAACAACACCGGAAGTGAAATCCGTTACTCAGTGGCAAAGATGTGTGTGTGGGGGGGGGGGGTGTGATTGTTACTCGAGTTTATATCCTAAAAAATGTATGTGCCATCTTTAAACATGCTTCCCGCCCTGGCCAGTTTGGCTCAGCGGTAGAGCGTCGTCCTGTGGTCCTGAGAGACCCGGGTTCGGTTCCCGCTAAGGGCACGTACCTGGGTTGCAGTTTGTCCCCGGCCCTGGTAGGTCCTGCGGGTGGCAGCCACTCGATGTGTTCCTTTCACATCGATGTTTCTCTCTCTCTCTCTCTGTTCCTCTCTCTCCCTCCCACTCTACCTGAACAAAAAATGGAAAAATGTCCTCGAGTGAGGATAAAAAAATAAAAATAAAAATATAAACATGTTTCCCTCATTTTTTTTGTTTTGCCTAAATCTACCCTCTGAAAATAAAATAAATAAAATTATGCAGACCAGGCTAAAAAATCCTCCAAGCCGAAAAAAAAAAAAAAAAAAAACAGTTAAGCCACGTAAACAAAAGAATCTTATTTCATGAATGTGTAAGCAAAACTTAGGTTATTTCTTGTAAATGCCTCTGATAATCATAAACAAAACTTAAGTCATCTTCCTAAAATAATGTAAGATAATCGCTTTTAACCCAATCCCCACCCTCTGAAAATGCCCACTGTAATAACCAGTCGTTGTAAAGGTTAAACAATTTCCTTCTTTGCGATGTAGAGGCCATCCCATGATGTCACGCCTCTGAGCTTCATATCAGTTTCAAGTTTGATGCCTCCCTGCTCCCAAACGCTTTGTTTCTTGCTCGGTAACATATCAAGTAAAGCTCTCTGGATTTTCTCTTCACACTACATAGACTCACAAGTTCTTAGCTGGAAAGAATTTTTATTCATTGACTACATCATATTTTAATTCTGAGCACCCCATACCAATAATAAGATTGTATTAAACATCTGCTATCCTACAAAACAAATGTAGGGTCAAGAAAGGTGAGTTTCTATAGAACAGGGAAATGAGGGTACAATTAGGAATTGGACGACATAGGTTCGAATTCTGACTGTCGAATTGTCAGCAATAAATGTGGATGTGGACTTCCACAAAGGGTGTGCATGTCAACTTCCACTTTCTGGACCTGTTCGTGCATCTGTAGAATGCATTAATAATAACACCACAATACGAATAGGGTTGTTGTGAGGGTTAAACACAGGCCTGGCAAACCTTCAATGATGGGTGACAGTTTCATTTTTTTATTATAATGACTACAGTGGTCCAGCACCCAGGCTCAGCTCTCCATCTGCTCCGGCAGGGGGAAGGGGAGCCTCGGGAAAGCAGCCTCTGGGCTCTGGCTGCAGAGTGGGGCGCGGTGAGGGCGCAGCAGGGCCGCTGACATGCAGGCTCCACCAGCCAAAAGGCACCAGCAGGGCACCAATCTAGGCTGTGGAATGGGCCTCACTGGGCCAGATACCTTCACTGCGACGGAACAGTTTTGTTCAGCAAGATGTAATTTATCCAAGTTGCTGTGAGAAGAACCTTTATTTTTCTAGAAAAACTGTCCCTGGTGCTGCACCTGTGACTCACTCCAACGCGCACAATCCCTACTTCCCAGACGCGGGAAAGTGGGTGGAGCCACCTCGGAACCCACCACCCCTCCACCGTGCGGGGTGGAGTGTGCTCGCCAGGCAGTGGGAGGGGGACTGCGGAGGGAGTGGTTGTTTCCTGTAACCAGTCCCTCCCTGGCCAGGGCTAGTCACAGATGGGGTGCCCCTTCTGTCTGCTGCAGCCTGGATGCCAATTTCTCAACAAACCCAACGTTAATTAACAGCAGACCTGGCTTACACAACTTCAGTTTTGAAAACGCGTGCTCAATCACCGCTTTAACCATCTTTCTGCCCCCACCTCCAATACCTTCCTCTGCACCTCAGGCATCTTGACAGCCTGGCTGATGAGAGTGAAGAAAACTCACAAAACTGGCTTTATGAACATCTGGAAAGCATCTGTCTGCCATCGTATAACTGATTGCAGGTGGTGCTGGGGGGAGAGAGTTAATAATATTAATGAATAAGACTAATTTATTATTGAGCACAATTAGCCTGGCAATAATATCACCTTGGCATTCTGCCAATCCCTGCGACTTAGTTACGGGAATCCTTGCTTTGTTGGGGATCAGGGAATGCAGGACAGATCTGAATATCTGAAGTAGGAAACTACAGGGGACTTTGGATACTTTTAGAAATAACTGTGAGTAACATAAGTATTTAGAATGCATACATTGGTTACATCCTTAAGCACCTCCAAGCACCTGAGCTGACTGAACTTTATTAAAAAGTTCTTTACCATCTCTTAACTTCACCTCCTCTTCTTGAGGAATAGGAAGTCGGGTGACAGGTTAGGAATGGTGGTTTAGACCTAAAACAAACTCCAATGAGTCTTCCTTCCCTTTCCACCATTAAAGTAGAAATTCAGCAAATAGTTTTAAAGGATAGCATTCAGACTAAGACATACATCTTAGGTGTGTGGGATGGGGGTTGCTTTGGTAGTGTTTTGAGGGAGGAAAGTATAGTTATATCACATGTTCTTTTAATAAACTTACTTTGAGGGCCTATCATAATCCAGGCACTGTGCTAGGTGCTTGATATGAGTCAGTGTATTTGTTCCTCAGAAAACTCATACCTGTAAACCTTCTGCTTTCTATAATATGTCTAACCAGATACCCTGGAAGGACCCTTCTTCTACCAAACAACTAGATCCTAGATATAACCCACTTTGTAATTCATTACTGGACTTACATGAAATCTCCGTGAATTATTCACACCAACCCTCCCCCCCACCCTCCATAAAGTGAGCTGAACTGGTTGCTGAGAATGGAGAGCTGTAAGCAAATGGGAAAGGTAGAATTGCCCTAAATGTGAATCCCAAAAGAAAGAAAAGAACAAAATTTACCACAAATCATAAAGGTAAATGTTCTTCCCTAATGTCCTTGTTTCATTTTTATATGTGTATGTATATACACATACAGACATATGTACACACATACATATTCTC